>NW_027287427.1:43794568-45054568 GCF_022747635.1 Hetaerina americana | reverse complement strand
AAAGATGGGCTGACTGTGTCATCAGACGTCAATGTATTTTTTGATGGAGTGGCAATGAAATATATAATTATGGCATATTATGCGTCCATCCAAAACCTACTTTAACCGGTGGAATACTAATCAATATCTTTTGAAAGGTAGGAAAGAAAGGTTAAAAACCTCACTGCTTTGATGAATGGAACTCATGCATTTACCAGTGCAATATTTATAAATGTGTGCTTACCTTAGGAATGTGGTATCCTCTGAAAGTAATATATTCTTCGGTTGTCACTGGAGTGCGTGGTAGAGATGCTGGGGCAATACTGCTCAGACGATACACTTCATGAATGGTAGCCTCAACATATGGAAGCCTATAAAAAGCAATATTTTTTCAAAGTTATATTATATTTGTTCCGCAATAGAATAATGAAGAGAATTATCCAAAAGATCAATTGAATTATTCATGTAAAGCTACAAAAATGCACCACAAATAATAGTAATCCTTGAAAATTAACAAGCAAAAAATTAGGTACTGTCGCAGCATATCAAGTGCACCTGGCAATTTTTTCTCGCGAGTTTTCCTTGCCAAATGTCACCTTTTTCAGGGTAATTTTTTTCATAAATACAGTCAATTTTTAACCTAACTACCCAAAACAGATGCAAGTTTTCATTGTTGATGCGGAATGGAGAATAGAATAAGAAATTAAAATTATTAAATTACAATGTTCTCAAAAAAATAAGCAAGCATTCAAAAATGGAAGGAGCAATTTTTATTGCAGTAAGCATTAAATTGAAAAATCTTTCAAGAAAGGATCCTTCATTGACAAATAAATCAAGGAACATAAAAAATAACTGAAAAGATAGAAAAACTAGGAGTACACTAGTTCTGTTAAGTAAGTAGAAATCAAAATTTGGCAAAGTATATGCAGCACTGCTTTAGTGTAATGCTAACACAAGAATATATTTAAAAGAAATTAAATTCTTTCCACACATCCACAAACACTACAACATTACCATTAGCAACACTTTCTTACTGGCTTGACTTTTTCCAAATGACTGAATCTCTCTCTTCATCAATATAACTAATTTCTGGGCTTTTGAGACTTTTACTCACCTTGACTTATGCCTAGCATTATGCCATGAATTCATCACAATAAGCATTAAAGTTCATTTTATGCGCTGAAATTTTGATGCCTTCAATGGATTCTGGTGAAAAACTGATCTTCACAATTAAAGAGAATAAAACTAAATTTTCATAAAACTACTTCCGTGGTGCATACATCACATTCAGTTAGAATGCAGATAGCTGTCGCACATTGAAGCACTGCAGAAATTGCCCATCACTCCACTCTAGCGATGTGGCAGTTATGGCAGCGAGCAAAAACCCAGGCTTAACATTTCATCAATTGTCAATCAATCATTCATCTCCCATCAAATCACACTGCACATGAATTTCCACCATCCTCTAAGTTGTTTCCACAGGCATAAAAAGTGTGCACCAAAGTACAAAAACAAACCCAGGAATGGAATACAATTTTTAAAAACCATGCTGAGCAGAGAAATTCTATGAAAGACGGATTGCAGTTTGAAATGGTATACATGTATGGACATTGACCAAAGAGCATTAAATGAAGAACACAGTGTATTTTTCCACTGTTCTTTACTTTGGTACTACTAGTTTCAACCACTCTGTCAAGCAGAGTCTTACATTGCCTGACAGAAAAACTCTTTCTACTGTGATTACAAGTCAGGGGCCAGAGTCTCACTGTTAGTTGGTGTGATCACTTTAGAGGTAGGTTTTTGATCAATAAAGGGAAATTTCATGTAAATGAAAATTATCACACTTATATGATTGATAAATGTTATTAGTCAAATCGCAAGCCTCCTAATAGCAGACAAAATGATACATGGGAACTTTTTCAAAAATCGGTATATAATTTTTATTATTCATTCAATAAAACTAATTGACCAGGTACCAAATACCAAATAACTGTAAAATTGTTGATTGGTGGAGAAGAGAGTAAAATGCATTGGCCTATTGGAAAAAAATACAGAGAACATTCATTTTCAGACAAAAAACAAATTAGGTGAAATAAACTATAAACCATCAGCATTTAGTATCAATTATATGGTTGATTATATAAATTTAGCCCAGAGGATATTTTCTGAGGGAAATAGAATGTGAAATTGAAGCTTCTTGACTGCTGAGGTCAGCTGAATATGAACCGATAAAGAAAACAATGAAAAGATGCTTCATGACAGATTACTACACATATTGTGTCCATAATTCATTTATCAATCCATCACAAAACACCATATCTCTATGATAGGATATAATGTTAAATGTTTTCATCAATACTGAAAGCATATGTACATTTTGGATTTATGTTTTACCAAGGGGAGAGACTATTTTGCACAGGTCTACACATCTTTTGATGGAGGTTTAATATCCAGTTTTGGTAAGAATTGGAAAAGTAATGTTTACAGCAGTATCACATTTGAGGAATGGATTGCATCTTTTAGAATGGTGTTACTTATTGGTCATTATTATGGTTCATTTATCTTTCATAGTTTATTTTACTCACAAAAATTATGCAAAAGATATCAATAAATGTAAAAGAAATAAAATAGCAGAGAGTAAAATGAACACAATCAGGACCAAAAAATTCAGGGATATAGGGATACAGTTAAGGTATATGCAGAAATAATAATGTAATAGCTGACCCTTACCAATACTACAAATGCCATCTTCTAAGGAGTTACTGAATGACCCATATACTTCAAAAGATTATTATGAATCTATTCAAAATGTAAAATAGCGTCAACTTTTGACTCATTGATTCAAGCATCACAATGGGAATAGGTGTTTTATTATTTAGATGTTGATGTAATCTAATATAGAGAGTGAAGATCCTAATTTTACCAATTAAGTTAATCCTTATCACACATATATGTATTTCTACCACAGGATATTAGAAGTTGCTACAAAGAGCAGGAAGCACAAGAAAAGAGAAATACATATGAAATTCATAAGTATTTCACATTTATCGTACTTCCATTCACTTCAATAATAATAATTATTCCTCAGACATTGGTAAAAGTGTGACTACTACAATTAAGTTTACAACATTCCATACCTTGTTCTGTCATTCAGTGATGGCAATCTATCTTTTCCAATCACTTCATCAATTTCTTGCTGCACCTTTTTTTGTGCCTCAGGGTAGAGTATCATGTACAGAATAGCAAATGACAAGGTGTTTAATGTTGTATCAGTTCCAACCATAAACAACTCATTGTAAACTTGTTTCAGCTGTTTTTCTTTAAATTATAAATGGGTAGGAATTAGGAAAAACAGTAGAAGTATACTGCTATGCAAAAAGTAAACCAGCATCCCAAATAGAACAAAATTCAAAAAAAATTAAATTGATTTTAGCCAATTATAATGTTAAATAAAACATTAATGCTGTAGCCATGATCAAGGTTTGTTCAGTTTAATCAGCTGAGAATTGATAACAGGGATGTGACATCACTGAGTCACAACAAAGTCAATATAAAAATATCTACCATTTCATCATTAGAACCAAATGCTTTGATTAATATAAAATTCATTTAAAAAATTTTCTATCATCTATCAACATCCTTTTGCTTCTTATCACTCTCCATTTGTTCCTCATCCCCCAATTATTTACCTACACACTCTCTATTGTAAACACCATGAAATTATTCAGCTCTTTATTAAAATTTAGTATATATACATGCCCTGAAAATTTTCAAATTAGCTAGAGTATGGTTAAGAAAATGTGGCAAACATCCTCAGGTAGATATTTTTTGGCGCAAGTGGAATAGAAACTAAGAAGAATGATAAAATAGTCTTCTATTTACATTGTTCATTTAATTGTCAATTCCGAACCAATATTAAAAAGTACTTTTCATTTTGGCCCAATGAGAATTTCATTTTTGGAGGGATTTCAATTCTCAGTGATGATAAGGCACGGAAGAAGATGGGTGGGATGGGAGAGAGAGAAGTATTAAACAGGGAATTGGTAACTCATGGGGTTTGATTGTTCACCAAAGTATTCTTTGATGATTATTGCCTGCAGGAATAGCTGTATGTTGGTTTCACTTACACTGACTTTCAGCTGCACAAGATAATAAGTAGGAAGGATTCTTTGATTTTGATTGATTTTATGAGCCCCATGAGTTATCATTTCCCAGATTCATCCTTTCCAAACCCTTATCGCCATACTATAGTCCCTCACATCACTACCACTGACCATGGAAAGTCCTCTAAAAATATTTAAATTTCCTGGTTTGCTTCTTTCAAATCTTTTTAATGTTTAAGTGTTACTGAAAAAAGAATATTTTGAATAAAAATGTTGATGGTGTTAAATAAAAAACCAGATGATTTAGTGGGTGTGCTGGCTGGTATGCTAGCTTTCCTATCAGTGGGCCTGGGCTAGAATCCTGGGAATGCTAGAACTTTCCCGATCCCTACTTAGGTCCCATATGAAGAGCACTTCAAGTTGTGTACACCACCCATCATATGGGGCATTAAACTGGATCACCCAACAATATTACCCTAAATGGATTGCCATATTTACCAGACAAATTCCAAAGAAACTGCGGGAGATGCCGCAACAGTAACTTTTAACGGAGTCATCCGCTAATGTGCATTTCAATGCAAAAATTTCAGGTGTAAAAATCATTCGCCTTGACTGGGACTCGAACCCAGATCCCTCGAACCCTCAATATCCGGTCGAGTGCTTTAGCCACTTAAGCTACCGAGGCGTCTGTTAAGAGGACGCCTCGGGAGCTTAAGTGGCTAAAGCACTCGACCGGATATTGAGGGATCTGGGTTCGAGTCCCAGTCAAGGCGAATGATTTTTACACTCTGAAATTGTTGCATATTTACCAGCCTATAAGATGCACTTTTTTATTCTGAAACCTGCCTCCGTCTTATTGACTGAGGATACACAGGTATTACCTCATCCTGTAAGTTGCAAGCCAATTCACTAAGAAAAATACCTACAATCAAGTAGTTTTTCCATTATCAGGCATAGAAAATAGCTACCTTGATTACAGGGTTTGATAATAAGAATGTTCTTAGCCAGTCGGAAGCAATAAAGAATAATCTTAAATGTACACAATTTTGTGCATTATGTTACACCTCGCATGTGGTGCTGCTGAGAAACGTATATACATTGCGCTTTTGAGCAGGGGCACTGTCCCTCAGCTCAAACAATACATACCTTGCAGTAAACTAGGAGGCTAAAGGCACTCAACCATAGTTAATATGATAGTGCCCATCAATGCATAATACATTCCTTTCCTAAACCCTTATATTCAGGTACTCCTAAATGGCCAAAGCTTTAGGCTGATGAAGAAGATGCTAAGAACTGGATAATAAGTCACAGCAGGAAAGAGATTGATTTGATCAACAAAAATGATTGTGATTGAGCTGAGAAAATTATCAACATTTTTGTCTGCTTTTTATAGGACAACATTTTGATGCAAGAGGGTCATTAGGAGAAATGGTCAGTGTTCAAATGAAATTATCTTAGTAAGTTCAAGATTAGTTTAATTCCCAGAAAACAGAGTCAGCAAAAAGCCTTGACACTAAACGGAAGATGCATCTTGCTGTGATTCATGGTGCACTAACTTTTCAATGGCAGCCTCTGGTTGTTTCAATCAATAAACCAATCAGGGAATAAATTCAGGAGTGGATTAAGTATATTGAGGCACCAACTCATGATGTCACTCAAATGGGAAGAATGAAATACCTGTTGATTTCTAGTGTTTGAAAGTGGGTGTAAAAGTCCTTGCAGAAAGTTAAAAGTGAGACTATCACAGTCTTTTAAAAAATGTGAAATTAGCAATGTGCTAGATGGAAGTGATGATGACATTGTATAAGGAAAGTGAACTCCATTATGAATATACATTCATATAGCAGCTATTTTTTCAAATTGACCATTTCATTTTCTTCACGTAAAGGGTTAACATTAAAATACTTTGATCCTTTTTGGGATTGATCCAAGAATTTAGGATAAATCCTAACCTGAAAAATCATGGTGTGACTTAAGGGCTGAGATAAGTGATAGTAGTATAATAATAGTATACTAATAGTACACTAATAGTGTACTAATAGTATAATAATAGTATACTAATGCTTTCAGGTTTATCTTCACCCTTCTCACATTACTTGAACTTACCACTTCTACCTAATTATCCACTTATCACTAATACCGCAAATGAGCTCAACTATCAGTTGCCTATTCTAATGACTAAAATCACAAGTGAAGAAAGGCATTCATATGGTGTATTTTTTCAAGAATCTCCATTATATCTATTCCATGATAAAAGTTATCAAAGTTTTCTTCTCCATGTAAATATCTCTTTTCTCTAAAAATGAACTTCTCATTTAAAATATCCCACCAAGTATAAGAAACGTAGAATACCTATTTAGAATGCATCACATTTAACAATTAAGTCTATTTACAGTTATTCTTCTCTAAATATTTCAAAAGAGCAAATAGCTCAAATGAATGAGTTGAACACTAATTTTCATTAATGCCACCTTCTATAGATATTTTTATGATAGGTAAACAGATCAAACTTGCCTCAGGCATTTAAGTTAAAAATAGAACTTCAAATCAGTTCTACTAAATAAATAGATTTGCAAAGTAGGTACACACCATTAAAAATATTGTGCAGATCATTTTTTTGCCTCTCTATTTCAGATATATAAATGTCCATGAAGTCCCTTGGATGTTCATAGTCAATGGTTTTCTTATGATCATCAATTACATCCTGCAACAGGAATTCATTACAGAGGTAAGTATAAAAAATTGTCATGATAATTTTCTACATCCCCATTTTTTAAAAGTAAATATGCACAATGCATTGGCATGCAAAATTGCACCATAGAGCTATAACACACCAAGTTGTTAATGAAATTATTGATTTTCCAATAACTCATCTTATTTAGGCTCCATTTTGCCTTATAAGCAGTAAAACTATTCACAAGGAGGAAAGATATTAAGAAAAATCAATTTGATCATTCATACCTGGATAAATTTAAAAATAGGATTAAAATGGGCATCATATGTAGTGAATCCAGTTAGACGGGGAAATATCTTTCCTAGCCATGGGACTGCATTAAAGATGCCTGAAGATTCAAATGTCAATTGGAGAAGCTTCTGCACGGTCCTTATGAGTTCCTTGAATTTAGGATCCCTGTGATCATATCTCTTTCCAGCCAATATGTGCCAAAGAACGTTAATACTTGCTCCACCCAGAATTTCATGAAAATTCACCTGAAATGAAAAACTACATGTTAGTGCTATAGTAGGCAAGTCATCTCTTAGAACACTATATACACTAAGTTCATCAACGGTGATACAATATGAAATCTACTTATGCTTAAAAATACTTCGTTTGGGACATGAAATTTCTTCACAATAATTTCATGCTTTTATATTTTGTGATTTCTTATAATATGATAGCCACATTTTTCATGTCATATTCTTCCCTACTATAATGTTGGCTCCATAGAAGAGAAGTCTCATTGAAACAATAATATGCAATACATAATTTACAGTTAGATCTTACTGGATTAGCAAAGCCCTTTATGCATCCTCCTGAAATGTCATCTATGTCATCAAACACAGCTTGTAGTTCTTCATGAGCAATTCCATCTAATGAACTCTTTCCAAATCCAAGATCACGTAGATGATGCAGAATGAAACGCCGCTGTAACTTCCATTCTTCACCAGAAGCATTTATAATGCCTTAGAAGTTTTAGAGCAAATGAAGAGAGGTATTTAGGTAATATTTTTATGGGTGTCACTATGACAGAAATAAGGTGACTACACTCTAAAACAGATATTAAATGCACACTTCTGAATTAAGTCAACCAACAAAAAATCAAATCTAATTGCACTGTGCTAATGTCGTACATTTAGGTTGGGAGTTGAGAGTTTATTCACAAGCTGAAGAGGGTTGGTATCATAAGATCACATTAGAGGGAAGCATGTGAGCAGAAAAGCACAGTCAAGTTAATGGCACAAAGAACATTACTAAAAAGTTTACTTTTTAGTGAATGTTCTTTGTGCCAGAGCTCAGAGCTATTTTTAATTACTTCTGATGCAAAATTCATTGTAAGCTACATTGTTTCAAGTATTATAAGAATATCTCAGTAATTGTTGGCATAGAGAACTTCTGGGAAATTAAAATAAATATTGATTAGAACATGATATATCACCATTTGACATTTAATGAATTAGGGATTTACTATATTTGATGCCATATAAATGAACTTTTTTCCAAAATAATGTCTCAAAAAATCACCACCAGATGTGAAACTTTCGGCTGGCTGATACTAACCCTGATGATCACTATGTATCCCACAGTTTTCAACAAAGGCACATGGCTGGGATTTCATAAAAAAATGGTACCATTTAAACCGGTATTGAAACTAGCTTCTGAAAATGGTCCAAATTAATCAAAAAATCACTGACTCCAAAGGTAAGGTGAAGTAGTAGACCTTCATGACATTTCAGATCGCTCCTAGTAAAACTCTTCAAATCACCCCCAATGGTGCAAAATACGAGAGTAGGCTGAAAACTATTGCACACATGCTTTCAGACCACAAACAAAATGACCTTCAGAAGCACTCCTGGTAGCATGTGGAAGCAACATTCCCCCTCAACATGCATGTGCACATTTGAGGTCATTTCATTCATCAAGTGTATTTCAAGAAGTGGAGGCATATTCTAGTGCCATGTCAACGCGAGTGAAACAGCATGCTATTATCAAATTTTTAGTGGCTGAAAAAGTGACTCCTACTGAGATTCATCATCATTTAAAGGCTGTTTATGGATACGATACTGTTGATAGGTCTATAGTAAATTGATGGGTAGTAAAATTTTGTGGTTGTGAGCCTGGAAAAGCCATAATTGTTGATGAAACATGCAGCGGACATCCAATCACTGCCACAGACGATAATCATCGCAAACTCGTCGAAGATTTGATTCCAAATGATAGGCAAATCAATCAAAAGTACATCACAAACCAAATTGGAATATCCAGGGAAGAATTTTGCCGTGTTAAAGGCAGTCTGGTGCTAATACTCTTGGAACATGACAATGCTCATCCACACACCTCACGCGCAACTGGGGAGACTTTGCGAAACCTGAAATTTGAACCGATTCCGCACCATCCTTATTTCCCTGATCTTGCACCTTGCAATTTTTATTTTTTTCCTCAACCCAAAAGACACCTTAAGGGTAATCATCACACCTCGGATGATGAGGTGAAGGCAGCTGCCAAGTCCTGGATTCAAGAAAAGTTGGAAAAGTTTTTCAGTGACTGAATGAAAAACTTGTTACATTTTGGGAGAAATTTGTTCACCTTAATGGTGACTATGTTGAAAAATAAACATATGACTTTGAAACTTACTAATTGTACTTAAATGTACTTTTTACTTGATCTTGCTATTTGTTTTTATTTGCGCTCTACAAGCATGTGTGCATTACTTTACACCCTACCCTTGTAACACTATAACTCTCTCCACAGTACATGTATAAATGCACAAGTATATATGCTTGTATATAAGCCTACCTTGCATTTTTCCATACTTAATTTTCTGGTATGCGTTCTCTGGCCGACCAGCTAAGTCATCACGGAAGCATACCTCTCGAATTCCATCAAGCCCCGAGATAATAATAATTGGATAGCTGAAAATATACATCCCAGCAACTTCACCATATTTCTGTGATATATAAGATAATTTAGTTTGTGTCGATCCACGATTTAAGAGCAGTATTAAACTGCCTATGAGTGGCCATTTTGTGGGGCCTGCAATGAGAATTCATGTCATCATCAGTGTTAATTCCGTTGTACCTATTCATTGATGGTATACTCAACCTTTCTGAGCCACAAATCAAAGTAAGATTCTTTCATTTGCTCTTTAGCTACATTTTTAACTACACTATGAACATTTTAGTGGGTATGCTTTATAAACAGGCTAAAGTAATTTATAACACATTTACACACAGGTTCCTTTGCCTAACCTGATTAATGCATATCACTCAGAATAAAAATGGAGATTTTACCTGTATTCCTCTTATTTGAATAAATCAATTTCTGTACAAATCTTTCTCCACAACATGTTTTATAATATGATACCATCATCAGGTGTACCTTTTATGCTTCCCTATAGTTTATCTGCATCATGGAAAGGTAGTTTAAATGTTGGGAAAGTTTTTGGGGAAAATTTGTGGCAAGTTTTTAATGTAATTTTATATTCTACATTATTAAAACATTATCCTGGGTAATTTCAAATGGTTTGGATTGTGGAAATGGTAAGGATGGATAATAAAGGAAAACAATTGCATCACAGGCTACTGTATCTTTCAGATTGTATGTATTACCAAAGAAACATAAGAATGAAGCTAGACCAACTGTGATTACCAGTAGTTCTCCCACTTAATGCCTGGCCAATATGTCATAAGCATTCTTGTGCCTCTCCAGGGGGATGCATTAACCAATTATAAGATTTTCTAAGAGAAAACATCTGAGACTGAAAATGTCCTCCCGCAAATACCACCTGAAGGAGGCCCACATAGAAATCACCTAGCCTAAGCAAATACCTCCAAGGACAAGGAAAAAACTATTACCAGGACCTGTCTACCATAGATTGCCACCATTGTGAGAAAACTGACGAGGATATTGAGAAAAAATAGAGACCATCCTTGAGCCACGGGAGGAACTATAAGCCATCTAGCCCAGGTGAAGGACCAACTGAGACTCCCAGAGTTCACCATATCCCATGTGGGTGCAGAGAAGCTTACATTGGGGAGAACGGTTGCATGATAAAAACCCCAAGTTAAGGAGCAAAAGAGCCACATTAGACTTGGCCACCACGAGAAATCAGCCATTGTGGAGCACAGCCTCATCCAGGACCATCAGATTCTCTTCAAAAACACTAAACTAATTAACAGCTCACATGGCTACAGGAACTATCTAACAAAGAAAGTATTATAAATACATCTTGAAATAAACAACTAAAACCAAAACACAGCATACATTATCAACCAATCTTGGAAGCTCATGCTACAGAAAATAAAGACTGAAGAAATAGAGGATATGTGATCAAACATCAATCAGAAGTGACCAAATCCTAAGTGAAGAATATATAAGGACAGTTAAAATCAAGACCTGCTATCAATGCCCTAAAGATGATGATGGAGTTAGCCAATGAAACATTTGCAGCTGAAATCCTGAACCAGAGAAAAACCTATGAAGACTTCACTGCAGGATTTCTCTACCATTACCTTATCTCTGGATGCCTGAATGGGAGCATCCAGTGCTACAAGCTGCCCCTCAAATCCCTTGGGAGGAAAAAAGGATAGCTATGGGTCCTCTGACTGCGTACTGAAAGAGACATCACAGTCCACCTCTCACTAGAAAGTGAGAGAACTGGATTCCATTTCCTTTTATTCTAAGCTTGAGGGTGCTGCATCACAAATACAAGTTCTCACCATCATTGAAAGAGGCAAGAGAAAGCAGGGCTGCCAGGAAGAAAAGGAGCCTGAAGGCCCTAGCTAAAGGTGGGAAAACAACTCAACCAACATTGCAGGGGGAACACAGGGCAATACCTCTCTAGACCCTCATGGTAATAATAATAATAATAATAATACTTTATTCATTTAAAAAATGGTACAACCATATTAAATGTCATCAATCTTAATATTACTTAATATATAAACATAAGTTCTTAAATGTGATGAAGATTGTCACAAAAGAATTCATCCAATGAGTAAAGTGGGTGAGCAAGTAACCAGGTATATACCCTATTCTTGAAACTCTGGATACCATCTGATTTCAACTGAGTAGGCAGATAGTTATACAGTCGTATGTTCATATTGTGAAATGTGTTGTAAGTTGATGACAATCTACAATAAGTAGTATTTAGATTCGATTTACCTCTTGTGGAATAGTTATGGAGGTTGGATCTTAATTGGTAAGTTTCTAGATTAACTTAGGAAAGAAGTAGGGTTGTACCCCTACTCTAAAGAGGTCAAGAACCCCTGGGGACACAATCCCAGTAATCAACCAGTGGGGTGATTAAACACTTCTATTTGAAAGGCTTCACACCAAAAGATAACAATAACTGAGTTAAATGAAGTTCATGGCACACCTGCTCCTGTGTTTGTGACTGTTTACAATTGCAAAAATTAGTGTAAACCATAAGTGACTATAACCCATAAATGATGAACATAATTTGGGATATCCAGTTGAAGTGACTTCAGTGACTTTATTATTTACCTTGATATTTTATAAATGCTTCTCCTTTTAACCCATCTTTTTGAGAACAATTGTTTGCATTGATAACAAAACAAGGTAACTATGAGAAATTAAAAATACCTGTTTCATCTTTCACTAAAATTTACATAGTTTGCATCAAAATTGCTTTCAATTCTGCTGCCCATAAAATTGAATGCTTTTACAAATTGTTCTAGAAAAATAAGGCAGTAGACTAATTAATAGGTTAATTTTGGAAGAAAAAAAAACATTAGTGATAGTGAAATCATCATATTTAACATAAAAATTTACAACAAGTTCACTGACATACACATAATATCATCTGACATTATACTGCCGATGTCGACATACTGACATAATATCGTCTTCATATACTCACCGGGTGGAAAATTTTTTGGTTTCTGGAACTGTAGCCAAATGAGAAGTAGGATGACTGTAACAACAAGGATAGTTGTACTTAGATCCATATTTGGCGATGAAATGAAAACAGCTTTGACAACTCTCCTAGAAATGAAACATGAGGTTACGGGTGAATCTTCTTCAATGGTATCAGCAGATACAGTATGCAGGAGAATGGAATGAGACCACATAATGCCACCTTACAAAATTCCATTTCTATTTAGAATGTTTAATAATTGTTCTAAACCATTTTTCTTTCTCTTTTCTAGTCATTATCATTTATAAATCTTTATTTCACAGTCATATGGAACATGTAACTATTTATGTCCATGTTACATTTGGTCCAAAATAGCTTAAGTATTTTTTATGGCCACTTGCAGAGAGGCAGATATATTTCTACATAATCAAAGTTATTTCTTCCTACAATTTTTTTTATTCGGCTGTCTACAATATTGTACTTAGCTGGATTATTTTTATTAAAAATAAACCATTTTTATGTTATCCTCAGACCTCACATCAAGTATGCCATGCCCATCAGCCATATGCATGAGGTTTACATACATAGCTTTTGATAAATTCATTAAAACTAGGTTTGAATTTTCAATTTATAGCATCAAAATATGGATTCAAATTGAAAAAATATCTAGATAATAATGTTAAGTCGGTACGTATGCTTGCTACTTTATATATTTGCATGCTAAGATTGCAAGATACTAGTAATAATAGCTGACACTTTATACTGAAGAAAAAGTTTTTCATTCTTACTGTTATACTATCCAGCACATGGTCAAGTTAGGTAGTGGTGCAACAAAATCAAACGACCTTAATATCAGCCTATAGATTCATGGGCAAAATTAAATCAGGAAAGACACCGGTCAAAAATTATGGGATTTAGTTCGTGAGAATCGCGAAATAAAAATGCAGAACTGTTAAGGTTTAAATAATTTGGATTCTCCCATCTGATTTAACATCATATTGTAGGGGTGGTGTAGTGGCTAACATCCGGGCTTCCCGCCCAGAGGTCGCGGGTTCGAATCCCAGCGGGATTGAAAATTTTTCAATGGTTTCTCGTACATTACTTGACGTGCTACTACTCTGTCGGATGGGACGTTAAGTTGCGGACCTTTCATGAAGAGCAGGCTAATGCCGACGCCGGATGCTTCTCCACCCTCCATCCCTAATGGCGCAAATGTCTTCACATGTCAGTCCACTCCCCTAAACTTACCACTACTCAAGAAATTTAGTAAAAATTCATAGAATGAATTAGGAAATGGATTCGGCTTACTGTAATGTTGGCTGTCAAATTACGTTGTGTTCTGAGAGATAAGAGAATTGTCGCTGCACCTTTTAGCAGCATATGCCAATGCAAAAAACTATATCAACCGGTAGTTTACCGAAAATAATAATGCCAACAGTCTTGCATTCAATCTTATTCTAAACTCAAAGACCAAGTCTAAAACGATACAAAATTACTGTCGCAGCGCTCCGAATCCGCGACAACAAGGGTTGAGGGTATTAATTAAATAACAAGAGCGGTCTTCGGTACGGGTATGTTTATGTGCGTAACAGAAGGTTTGACAGTATGGCGGTACACAGCTCATGAGACAATGCCGCGAGAGAGTAGGAAGTGAAGGGAAGACTTGGGTAGGTACTTACAGGAGGACAAGAGGATTGACCGGGCTGAAGGGTGACCAGAGGCGTCGTCGGCGTCGAGTCGTCGGAAGGAACCGGCCGGGGGATGGGATGTAGACCGGTAACTCGAGCGAGCTGGTCTGAAGGTATCGGTGAGGAAGGGACCGAACCCTTACGTAGCGAGGCTGGTCCGGGGAAGCGGGGATAGGGAGCGGGCGTGGACCGAATTCCGAGCGGAGCACGGCTGGTCCGAGGTTATGGGCGATCAGGATCACACTGGCGGGCCACCCGTCTGCCGAGGATGGTCACCCTTTTATCGGAGCTCAGGGTACAAAGGGTAGTCTCTCTTGTGACGCACGGCAGGGCCGGGGGAATCACTCGTGACTCCGCTCCTGACTCACAACGTTCTCCCGGTATCAGTCCCCGGACTGATTAGCCGGTGGTCGCGGCGGTGGTTTCCAAGAGTTTGATTGTGCGGACGCATAACCCTTGCAACACCACCCTCGCGGTAAAAGAAAAAGGCTCCGCGGGTTTAGAATCTTAACTCAGCTTGTCACAAGAGAAAACTCCCAAATAGTACCCTGTCTCAGCGACAGCTCATGAGCACACATAAAATACATATACAACACCTTATACCGGAAAAATGACAGGAATATATATACACATGTGTTAACCCTCGAGTATGAACAATACCTCCACCACTAGCTATATATGACATATAGAAAAAAAACAGATATATATCTACGTATATAATTTTAGTAGTCTGTCTGTCTCTGACACACATAAGTTTTTTTTTTTTAATCACTATCCCAGAGATTATCATCATTCTGGCATTCCTTATCCACAGTTTTACACATTTTGCGCATCAGGGAGTTGGGGAAACAATGGCTCGTTCCTTGAAATGTTGTATATTTGGAGTTGTGGCGTTACAGTGGCCGGGAGGCGCTCAAGTCTGTCTGTAGGGCTGGCTTCACTTTTATCTTCTTTCTCACGGCAGAATCGCCAGAGACGTGGAATCACTACACAACACAACACAATGATTGCACTCGCTACAGTCACTCCAGAATAATTAATAAATTGAATGTTAGAGCTTAAGGGGGATAACATTTTCACATTTCTTGCCATATCGGTTTGGGAAATGGTCGGAACATTGTGCGTATTTAGTTTTTCTACTGAGGTGAATGCTTCGGCTAAACCATCTGCCGCCGTTAGAGCAACAGGCTCACTACTTCTTAAGTCGATATTAATATCCGGCAGAGGTTCTACGGACACATCCCGGTCAAAAGAAAAACTAGTTTCGTACACAACGGACGTGGCTCCCAGAAAAACATGATCACTGCTAGCTGAACACCCTGGAGGCAAGGTGAGGCTTCCTTGACCGAAGATAGTTATTCGCGAAATTTTCATTGTGCAAGCAATAACCAATGTAATATTTTTACTGACACTATAATGCCAGATCCCCGGATACTGACTTTTCAAGAAAACTGCGTAATTAGATTTAGTAAGGAGGATCTCGCAATTCTCCCTTATTAGCTTACTTTGATTCCGAAATACCGCAATATTGCACGAGCTGGATAAACTGGTGTGAATAGGATAGGAATATGGACAGATATCTATGCCATTCCGGAAACAATGTCGCCAGTACTCATCTGGAAGCAATACGTATTCCTTGCCATTTGCAGAGACCCCGAGGTAAGTCGAGTCGGGTCGAAGGATGACCGCTCGCTTATGGTTCGAGTCAATCGAAGGGAAGGCGTGCGCCTTATACACCTGGAAAACCGATCCTCGCCGATATAACGGAAATGCCACCAATAATGTGAGGCTCTTCCCTTGTCTTACGATGCGTACGTGGGCGGATTTGTAGACCGAGAGGAGGTCGCTCCCGTACTGGGCGAATTCCGTATCTGGCCGCAGCTTAGAGCGAGCATTTTTAATGATCTCTCTGAGTTGGTCAAGGGGTAGGGTGGAAGGAGTCAGTTTGTTAAGCTCGGCCAACATTACTGTATTGCGTATGTAATTGAGATCGCTTAAGAGCCCCGATATGTGACGCGAAAAAGCCGAAAAAACTAGATGAAGGATATGAAATAAATTATCTTGATAGCGGCTCTCGGAGAGAGAGTGGGTAACCGAAGCGCTTGTTGTGTAAATTTTATTTTGCAGAAGGCGTAGGATTTTCTCAGTTTGGGAAAGCATTTCATCGTGCCTCTTTAGGGTGCTACTTACATTTTCCAAAAAGGTGAATCTAGCATTGTTTAAATTTTGGGTGTTTTCTGCGACTCGAGATATTTGTTTCTGGAGCTCAACTATTTGATCGTCCGTGGCCGTTCCCGCTAAATAGTGCAGACCATATCCCAACAGATTTAGCATGCCTCTTGTCGCTTTTTTGGAATCCCTATTGGTAGTAAGAGTGTGATAACCGAGTTGAAGCATTCGCTAAGCCAGTGGTCGGACGGGAATCCGGGAGTACCGGATCGGAATCAAATTTCCGCAGCAGCCTTGGGTCAATATTCCGCCCCGGGGTTGGCGGCCGCTCCATCTCCTCGGAGTCGATTTCTCTTGTGTAGATATATGCCTCGTCTTGGCTCCCTCTGCATGGCACTGGTTGAGGTGCACTCCGGAATGTCCCCAGGTCTATCTCGCAGCCCGGAGTGGGTGGTCGTTCGGGAGTCTTGGGGACGTCCCAGTCGAACTTGGAAGTCGGGATAGACGGCCGCTCGGATAGCATTGTGGTCTGGTGACGGTTCAAGTTGCCAGGAGTGGTAAACTGTAGTGGCTCCAGGGACGGTGACTGGTGGTGTGGGTGCCGTCCTCTTGCTGCCATTCTGGAATATTCTTTGGCTATAACCGTGGTACTCTTCCGGGAAGGGCCCGTAGGTTATAATCATGGGTTTTGGGGATAGGTGGGGGCGGGCTTGCGTTGGAAGGGTTAGAGGGTGGTGTTTCCAGTGAAGGCTCCGTTGGTGTCGTTTTTTCGGCCGGGTTGGGTGAACCTCCGGCATCGTTGTTTAGAAGCACTGGGGGTAAGGGGAACTGCTCTTCGCCGACGAAAAAGTCTGGCGGGAAATTAGGTTCGGGGTCGGGTGGCAAGGGTAGTAGGTTCCTGAGATGAGCTGTGACCAGGCGGCTATTTTGGGTATTCTGAAGGTCGAAGGTAACCGGACTTCTAATTTTGATTACTTTATAGGGTCCTATCCAGCGGGACACTAGTTTCCGCGCCTGACCTTGTCGGAGATTCATGTTACGCAGGAGGACTAATTGCCCGGTGGCAATGGTAGGAAGTGTTAAGCCTCGATTGTATTTCATGTGTTCCCTTCTTGTATTCTCTCTGTTAAATTCAGCCGCTTGTGCGTGCGCTAATTGCAATCTATGTTGAATAACATTCTCATAAGGAGGATCTTCGGCATATGATTTTTTAACAGGCGTTAAAATCGAGTCCCATGGCATCTCTAATTCTCGCCCGTGCATGAGGTATGCGGGAGTGAATCCCGTGATTCTATGCTTGCTGTTTCGGTACACAAATAAAGCAAAGCCAAGCTGCTCGTCCCAATCTGAATGGTCCTGTGACACATAATACGAGATAACATTAGCAAATGATTGATGGGCACGTTCCAGGCGTCCGTTGGCCCCAGGATTATGAGGAGAGGTGAAAATAGATTTGATTTGAAGTTTTTTGCATATGTTTTTCATGAGTTCAGATGTAAAGTTAGCTCCCCTGTCCGTTAATATTTGTTTAGGCACTCCATGTCGGCAAATAAACTTTTCTACAAAAATTTCCGCGATCGTCTGAGCCGACTGATTGGGTATCGCGAAAGCTTCAGGGTATCGCGTAAAGAAATCTTGACAAGTTAGAATGTATCTGTTGCCTCGAGCTGACGTAGTTAGAGGCCCCACTATGTCCAAGGCAACCTTCTCTAATGGGTAAGAGGCTTCCGTGACTGGTTGAATGGGGATTTTTTGCGGTTGCATCTTTCGTTTTTTACATGCCAGACATTGCTTTATATACTTTACTATATCCGTATAACATCCATCCCAATTGAAGTATCGCTGCACGATTTCTAAGGTTTTATCGATTCCGAGGTGCCCGCCGAGCGGATTGTCGTGGCATTGTTTTAAAATGTAAGCTCGCATGCTCCTGGGGGCACAAATGGTAAATCGGGTTCCCGGTTCCTCCGTGTGAACTTTGTAAAGAACGTCATTCTCATCATAAAACAAATTCGGATAGTGCTTCCTCGCCTGCTCGTGCAAGAGTTTCAGATCTGGGCAAATTAATTGTTCCCTTGAAATTTTATCCTTATCCCACGCGGGTTGATGGGATTCTACCAACGTATTTACTGTACTGTTACTAGGCGTTAACCTAGAAAGGGCATCTACATGGGTTATGCTCTTGCCTGGCTTGTGGATAATTTCAAACGCGTACTCACTCAGTTCCATTATCCATCTTGCCATTCTCGGCTTCGGTTCTGAGAGAGTTAACAGCCATTTTAGAGGCTTATGATCGGTGTGAAGGATGAATTGTCTCCCTAGCAAATAAATGCGAAACTTCTTCACCATCTCTACTACGGCTAAACATTCAAGTTCTGTGGCAGAATAAGATTTTTCGGCTTTATGCAACTGTCTACTTGCACATGCAATAGGATGTTCGCCATCCTCAAAAATTTGGGAGAGTATCCCACCGATGGCTTGTTGGGAAGCGTCCGTCGCAAGGAGGAAAGGTTTGGAAAATTCGGGAAATTTAAGAATAGGTTGGGTCGTAAGACACAACCTCAAGTGTTCGAATGCGTGTTGTTGATCCTCACCCCAGAAAAACACTGCATCTTTTTTCAATAATGGAGTGAGAGCACTGGACTTTTTTGCGAAATTTGGAATGAATTTCCTGTAATATCCGACTAATCCTAGAAAGGATTGTAATTCTGGCACGCTCGTTGGGGGCGAAAAATGCTTTATGACTCCTACTTTGTCTTCATCGGGCTGTAATCCATCTGCGGTAATTAAATGGCCCAAAAATTTGACTTTTTCTTGAAAGAATTGGCATTTCTGGGGTTTGAGTCTTAGGTTTGCTGTCCTTAGCCGACGAAATACTTCCCGAAGACCTGCCACATGTCCTTCAGGAGTGGAATCGTAACGGAGGATATCATCTAGATAGCATACGCAACCACGGTATATCAATCCGTCCAGAATTGTGGTCATTAACCGCATGAAAGTAGACGGAGCGTTCGTCAACCCAAAGCTCATTCTATTACATTCAAAATGTCCATCTGGTGTGCTAAAGGCTGTGTATTCCTTGCTCTTGTCGTCTACCTCGACCTGCCAATAGCCGCTGCAAAGATCCATGGTAGAAAAATATTTCGCGCCCCCTAGCTGGTCAAACGTTTCTTCTATATTTGGCATCGGAAATACTTCCTTTTTTGTGACATTGTTCAATGCGCGGTAATCTATACACGGGCGGTATTGTGTCGGGATTCCGTCTCTACCCTTTTTTTTAACCAAAATAATTGGTGCCGACCAGGGGCTCGTCGAAGGTGATATCACTCCTTGCTGTAACATGTCTTTAATTGCATTGTCTAATACGGATCTCTGTGAATGAGGGACACGATATGGTCGCTTATTGATTGGCGTGGAAAGGCCTATGTCTATGGTGTGTTTTACTACGCTGGTGCAGCCCAGGGGAACGCCGCCGTGCACAAAAATATCTCTGAATTCTTCTAATAGGTCACGTAACGGCTCTCGGGCGTCTTCTGGTACGTTATTTAGGCTGAATTGAACCATGAATTCCCCTTTTTCTCTATCGTTCGGCCATATTTCTGCCTCCTCTGCGACAATTATTTCGTTCACGTAGGAGGCCTTTTCTACGTGCACCCCGGCTGTCGAAAATTCCAAACCCTTCGGAAAGATTTTCTCGCTTTTGTGCATGTTACCCAGTAATATCGGAAGTGTTCCATCGTCCATTACTTTTGCCACTACCGGAATTACGATTACGTCTGTTATGTCCGGTACTTGAAAATTATCTAAGAAAACCTCCTTTCCGGCTAAATTAGTATTCCTTGCTGTTGTTAGAACGTATGATAACGGAGGAATCTTTAATTTTTCCTCTATACGGACCACTTCTGATCCCCTTTCCTCTTGGGTCAAAAAGTAAACAGGCTCCACAATTAGTGGTACTGTGCAGTCTTTGTCTATCTCCTCATCGCTCGTTCTCCCAAAGCTAATCTCCCTGGAACCAAAATCGGGCGTAGAGTTATTTTTATCATTGAAAGAGACTACGGTCTGCCCCAAGTCATCGTCATTGCCCAAAAATTCAAAACGTTTCGCAATTGACGGCACGGCCCAATCATCGCCTGTCTCTCTCTCGTCGCATTTTCCCTCTAAGCGAGTCTCCTCTGAACCGAATACGGACTTAGAATGTTTTTCTGTAGGAAGAGAGACTACGGTCTGCCCCAAGTCATCGTCATTGCCCAAAAATTCAAAACGTTTCGCAACTGACGGCACGGCCCAATCATCGCCTGTCTCTCTCTCGTCGCATTTTCCCTCTAAGCGAGTCTCCTCTGAACCGAATACGGACTTAGAATGTTTTTCTGTAGGAAGAGAGACTACGGTCTGCCCCAAGTCATCGTCATTGCCCAAAAATTCAAAACGTTTCGCAACTGACGGCACGGCCCAATCATCGCCTGTCTCTCTCTCGTCGCATTTTCCCTCTACTCTTCTTGAGGTGTGAGATTCTCCTGAAGAATATGTTGATCTCGTATTTAACTGGTCATTTCCAGGCTCATTGTCACCAAAGGAGATAAGATCTACGTCGGCTGCCGCGGAAGGTCTGGATTCTAATTTTACTTCGTGGTTTTCATTCACCTTCATGGTCTCGTGCGTTAAGGATATGCTACTACCATATTTTTTCATAAAATCTAGCCCGATGATTCCCTCGTACGGAGTTACTCCGAGATCTGCTATTAATGTGTCGTGAGGGTACTGGATTCTGTCCATAACAAATTTTACGCAACTTTGGCCGATTATTGATAGTGCGTGACCGGAAGCACTCCTTACTGGGCGATCGTAGGGTGATATTTCCAACTCGCCAAACGGGAATACCTTCTGATGAATTATTGTGACGGCAGCACCGGTATCCACGAGGAACCAATAGCTTTTGCCCAGTACCTCCACTCGAACCATGATCCCGCTCGCGGGAGAAATGGCCAAAATTACTTCGTCCCCGACCCCTGGGTCGGGGCCGATCCATTTCCCTGACTGGAATTATTGGATTTAGTAGGGCATTCTAGAGGGCGGTGACCCGATTGCTTGCAAAGACCGCAACATAACAGAGGACAATTCCTGGAGGGATGGCCAGTTTCTCCACAGTTGAAGCAATTTCTTTGGTTTGATCTACAATAACGAGCTATGTGGCCCACTCGTCCACAGGAGTAACATTTTCTGTCCGCGTTTGTGACATCGCTACCGCGAGACCATCCTGTGCTGGGAGCGGTGATGGGAGCAGGAGGGTTGCTGGTAGCGGAGCACCGTAGGGAATTGATTTGGTTGGGGCAAGAACAACGACTCGGTTCCCTAAATTCTGTCTGAGATGAATTTTTAATTGTCATCGAAGAGAACCATGGCGGCGCTGCATTATCTTGCGGAATTTGGAGAGAATTGATCATAGATTTACTGGCATAATTCCTAACGTTAGATTCCTCACTTAGTGCAAATTCTTCTGCTTCCAAGATACACTTAGGATTTCGTACCAACACAAAACGTCCTATTTCTTCCCGTAATCCCAGCAAAAATTGCGACAAAAGCCGATTTTCTATCATTGCTCGTGTTCCTTCCAAATTAGGATCCTTGAGTGTTCCCTGCAATTGGCGAGTTATTTTCCTAAGCCTTGTGGCATAGGCCGACACGCCCTCGAGAGGCTGCTGCACGCAGTTGGTGAATGTACGCTCTAATAACAGAGGTGATACCCGAGACGAAAACCTTCGCGTAAGATAAGTTGAGAAATTTTCGAAATTATCAAGGACATGGGGATTGGCGGCAACAAAATCTGCGGCAGATCCATTGAGACGCAAACGAGCGATGCAAAGTGTCTGAGATTCACTCCACGAACAAAGATGACTAGTGAGTTTTACGCATTCTAAAAATTTTTCCACGGAAACATCGTCTTCTCCGCTAAAACAAGGCACGAAGTAAACGTGCGCACCTAAGGCTGGCGGGTGAGGAGTGACTCTTGCCTCGTTACAAGAGCCATTTGCGGATGGAGTTATTGTATTAACGCAAGGGTCCATTTCGATTAAAGCTTGATTTACTCGGGGGGACGCTTCCACAGGAGACATAGACGGGAATGGGGGAAAACAGCTCAACCAGGCCATGGCAAGAAATTATATAACGTATAGCACAAAATAAATAATAAAGAGATAACCAATCAAGGCTTCACACAATAGGTTAAGGCAAGATATGAATACTTTGAACAAGTGCTATTGACCGCTCTCGATTAAAGGATTTAATGGCTCTTCAAATGAAAAGGTTTCGGAGCTAAACTTACACCGTCAACCCCACACCTGACACCAGTTGATGTCGCAGCGCTCCGAATCCGCGACAACAAGGGTTGAGGGTATTAATTAAATAACAAGAGCGGTCTTCGGTACGGGTATGTTTATGTGCGTAACAGAAGGTTTGACAGTATGGCGGTACACAGCTCATGAGACAATGCCGCGAGAGAGTAGGAAGTGAAGGGAAGACTTGGGTAGGTACTTACAGGAGGACAAGAGGATTGACCGGGCTGAAGGGTGACCAGAGGCGTCGTCGGCGTCGAGTCGTCGGAAGGAACCGGCCGGGGGATGGGATGTAGACCGGTAACTCGAGCGAGCTGGTCTGAAGGTATCGGTGAGGAAGGGACCGAACCCTTACGTAGCGAGGCTGGTCCGGGGAAGCGGGGATAGGGAGCGGGCGTGGACCGAATTCCGAGCGGAGCACGGCTGGTCCGAGGTTATGGGCGATCAGGATCACACTGGCGGGCCACCCGTCTGCCGAGGATGGTCACCCTTTTATCGGAGCTCAGGGTACAAAGGGTAGTCTCTCTTGTGACGCACGGCAGGGCCGGGGGAATCACTCGTGACTCCGCTCCTGACTCACAACGTTCTCCCGGTATCAGTCCCCGGACTGATTAGCCGGTGGTCGCGGCGGTGGTTTCCAAGAGTTTGATTGTGCTGACGCATAACCCTTGCAACATTACAGCGTAAATAAAAGGATTCGCTGGCACATTCTTTCCATCGACACTCAAGTTCTCGGACATCAGCTAGCCCTCAGTAAATTATTAATTATTAAAAATTAAAACCGATGGTAACTTTCAGAGTAAGGACCCCTCTTTATATCGGCAATGCATCATGCTGGCTGGACAATAAATCATGCAAAAATCACATCCTGAGGCGCTACGGGGATGGAAATGATCGGAGAGTTACGGATGTTGGTTTGGCATTATTGCCGAAACACATTTGCCATTCCTTCGCTTGAAATGTTTATATTCTATTGAACAATATTTTAATTTGAAGTTATTGCAAACCAACAATGACAAAGATATTGCAATAGTTAGATCGGGCTACCTACCTACATAAGCCACATGAATGTAACTAAAGACGAAATTCTTCAGTAATCAGGTGTGAGCCTTCTTGCACTCCCCGAATGTCTCCCTTCCTTGAAATATTTCAGCGATAATGTCAATCTCTTGAGCTGTCTAAGATTATCTCATTAAGTTGTCAGCCTTACCGTATCTCCCTCTCCTCCTTTTCCCCCTAATCCTTTTCGATATAAAAACAAGTGACTGTAGCATTTCAAAGTTTCAGACCGCTCTCTTTCGAAGAGATTTAAATGCAATTTCCTCAACGTGTTGCGTTTTTATCATCTCCAAGTTCCCCACATAGTACTTTAGTGTAAATTAATTTCTTTGGTTTCGATTTTTTTTATCTATTTTATGCGTTCACGAGAACTTTTGAAATATTGACCAGCAATGATGTGCTCATTTAAAATACGGCGCAAATTGGACAATTTAAATATTTCTTTTTTAAAATATTGTTCGGGACTGAACAGGACAATATTTGAAAAAATTAATATTAATGTGTGCATGGAGCATGCACAACGTGAAAACAGATTCAACTATGTGACATTGAGTTTAAAAGCATCGCTCATTGTAAATATGGATTGGTGCATTAGAATGCTCACTTACAATTCGAAAGCATGTTATAAACTTCTTTGAATGGTAATCGCTATTGCGGTTGTCATTTAAAAGTCTCTGTATACTAATTATAATTCATGATACTCAACTGTGCATCATTATTGTGAGTTGTCTCTTATTATAGCGTTCATACAAAGAGGCAATTCAGAAGTTTCATATGATATACAGTAGAATAAAATGTAAAGTATATGTGCAAAATTCGCTGAATTTGAAAAACCTTATTGGCAAAAATAGGGCCAACTGTCAACAGGTTATTCCAAACAGCTACAGAACCATTGATGCTTACATTGTGTTTCCTTTGTATCTCTGCATCATATCACCTTGAGGTCAGCAAATATGACAATATATGAATTAAGATTCTTTAATTGGACAAGATCAGTGTTAATATATATTTTAAAGTCTCCAATTGTGAACTAAAAGTGAGAGGCAACATTAGATTATCTTCCTTGAATCTCATCACAGGTATCTCAAAGTGTAACTCCCCCATATGGAATGCTACCAATTTGAACTTCTAAAAGGAAACTTAATGCACACTTTGCCATAGTTTTCCCACTTGCGACAGCACATTTCTAGTGATGAGTATTCTTTTCTTTACTCTTATGACTTTCATCTTAGTGGAGACAAAATTCAGTTAAACGTAAAGAATCATAGTTTTCTGAGGAATATAATGTTTCCAATTCCTCAATTACTTGAAAGTACTTCAAAAGCCCTCAAAGTACTTTAATATTACAGAAGACTATGGTTTTGCCATTTACCTTAACTACGTATTATAATATTAATTGGCCTCTTTGGATTCTTAATGTTGCTTTACAACTGGTTAACACAGGAATGTTATTGACAAAAGAATCAGCATTAGTATTAACTTGAGCAGTAGCATCATTCCCTGTTTTATCAGACATGGATTAGATGGAATAGTTATTTGGAATAGGACAGGATACATTATCACTCACAACTACTTGGATATTATGATTTAAAGACACAGTAGCCTCTAATTTATCATGAACACTAAAGATAGGTACTTATTCTCATAGCTTGATTTTCATATATTAATTATATTTTTATTGTTCACTGACTATACACATCATGCAGGTGTAGGAGTTGTCAAACACAAAGAAAAGTGCAACATACAGTCTCATTCCGACACCATGAGTCTGCTTAAAAAAGAACATATGTGTTAAAGGATGTAATAGAAGCATAATGCACCTAAAATCCAGGGGGAAATCCTTTTTTTTGTACAAACCTCCAAATGGAGATTTAGATGAATTTTTTGATCAACTGTTAAAATTCATCATAAAAAAGAACAAAAACTGCATTATCTGTGGTGATCTTAACATTCATATGCTCATTCAAACAAAGTGTTGCTCAAACTAAACCACCTATTAGAATTTTATGGTTCAATATATTTGATAAACTTACCTGCATGACAAACCAAAACCATGGCTACCGATTTTGATTATATAATTACTAACAAAATATTGGCCGACCAAGTTGATGTTTCTGCAATTGATCTAAATCTTTCAGACCAATATGCTTAATTGGTTATAGATTGCTCAAACTATGGCAAGCCTAAAAGTTTATAGAAGATTTTACACCAAAGAAAATTCTGTGATATACTGTCTAATGTGTCTTGGGTTGATTTGTATAACATAGCATGCGTGCACAGAAAGTACCAATTCTTGCTTGGAAATATGTAATCTAATCTGAACCCAACGGTGTGTTATATTCATACATTATGGCAGGAGAAAATTCATCTCGTTCCTTGCCCTGTCCCACCTATAGTTTACCAAGAAGATCTGGTTCCTGAAAAATCAAACAGCTTAGGTGCTCTGGGGTAACAATAGGAAGCATTATCAGGTATTGAGGTAAATACCCTAGTACTTTACCCATTGGACAAGTATGTCCCTGTAAAGTACATAATTGGAGATTATTCTAGTCATTATTGCTGCTCAAGAATTGTTAATTGTGGGTCATCATTTCAATATTTGGCGTATTTGTTACCAAACATTTTCATTATTTGTTTTTTTAATATTGTCTTTTTTATGACACATGGCCTTCGAGCACTGAATCACTGAGGTCTGATCAAAAAGTTCCTTAACTTTATTTATTACAAAAAAAATACTTCAGTAGCAAATTATTGATCAGGGCCCCCTTAAAAGTAGCCTCCTCCCCAATGTATGCACTTATCCCAATGGTATTTCCACTTTTTGAAACAGTTCTGGAATGCTTCTTCTGGAATGCTCATAAGCTCCTCCGTTGAAATATTTTCTATATCTGGAGTGGTGGCAAATCTTTTTCCTTTGAGCAGGGTTTTCAGTTTAATGAGCCAACTCATTGCTATAGTGAAAAAACCACTCGCTGCTCCTCCAAAGTTTCAGCTGTTTTTGCCTGATTCTCTCTCTCTTGGACATTTCATAACCCCAGGTAGCACTGCGTGTTGTCTGTCTCACCTTTAGGTAGGTATTTGTGGTGCATAACCCCTTTGCCATCAAAAAAATAGTCAACATCACCTTGACATTTAAACAAACTTGTTGAGTTTTTTTGGGTGGGTGTTTCTCCTATCTGTTGTGAAGATTGCACTTTAGTTTTGATCCCATATTCATAAACCCATGACTCTTCACATGTTATGATCCTGGACAAGATGGTTTCATTCTCTTTAGCTCAATCACACAGTTACTGAGAGACTTGAGAGAGTTACTGTGAGACTCAATGTTGTTTCTAGTCTGCTGTCATCAGGAGAGGCACACATTTTGTAGTGACTCAATGCATCCTCAATGTCTTAGTCAGGATCTCATAGCATGAACAAATTAAGATGCTGCACTCTTCTGCAAGTTCCCTGATAGTCAAGCATCAATTTGCACAAATGAGATCATTCACTTTCTTGATGTGGGGATCATTAGTCGATGTTGATGAAGTACCTAGAGTGGAGTTGACTGTGAGTGTGTGACTGTGTTAAATGAAATACATATATTGAGTGATATTCAGAGTTAACTTTTGATTAATTGAAGTCATGTTGCATTAAAAATCAGAACAATGAAAATGTTGAACAAGAGATCTTTTTTAAGCAACCCATTTTGAAATATTCAGGTTCTAAGTGCAAATAAATTTTATTTTACATAGAGAATTCTTTTACAAAATAGAGGCTCATAAAATACTTGATCATTTCATTTCTTCTTTTGCTTGTTTCAAAAGTGCGGATCTGTCTATTTTTCCTCCACGAGTTTCAGGCAACTTATCCATAAACACGACTCCCCCATGAAGATGCTTGTAATACGGAGTATGAGCTGAATTAAAAATAAAGGATTGCATCAATAATCGACTCGCTATTTAATCAACATTTGATTTTTAACCAATTAATCCAAATCAACTGAAATCCATCAAGTAAATAATCAATTTGCCAGCATGCTATTTTCAAAATTAGTAAATGTCATTAATCAATTATTATTAAATTATTTTCAATAAAATTATGATATTAAAAACATTGACAAATATATATTTGAAGATGACTAATTTAATTTTAAATTTGTTTAATTCATAGAAAATGATGAATCTTATTGAACTTGAAATGTACTTGAATATACAACACCATTTAGCTAATTTATTGTCCTTAATAAGGGAATAAGAATCCTATCCTATATGCTTAAAAAATAATCAAAATTTTTCCTGACCTGCTACATATTCCTTGATTTCCTTCTCAGTAACCCAGATTTGATGACAACATATGCTCTGGCTACAGATGTAGTCTCAGGATTAGGCACTCCTACAACACCCACTGTCCAAACTTCAGGCATTTTTGATATAATACCCTCAATATCTGTGGGTGAAACCTGAACATATATTAAAGAAGTGAATGTATGACATGTATTGCAATTTATGATATTGCAGTTTATGTATTGCAATTTATGATGTTATCTTCACAGAGCCACACTAGATAGTAACTTTAATGCTAATATTTTTATAATATCAAAACAGCCTTCATAAATATAGCATAGACTTGATGCCTCTAAAAGAAATTGAAGGTTTATATAATTAATGGTTAAGAATCAGAGTAGTATAGTGGGGCTAAATCTCATTATATAAAAGCATATAATTGAAAAAGAAGCTTTTATTCAAGTATCCCAGGTTAGATTACATATATACTTGTTAATAAATGCATTGACAGGTATAATGGAGTGTCTTTAATGAAGAAAATGAAATACTGCATCGCTCAAATGAATGTAGAATTATAATAATAAGTTCCAAAGAAACTGCGGGAGATGCCGCAACAGTAACTTTTAACGGAGTCATCCGCTAATGTGCATTTCAATGCAACAATTTCAGAGTGTAAAAATCATTTGCCTTGACTGGGATTCGAACCCAGATCCCTCAATATCCGGTCGAGTGCTTTAGCCACTTAAGCTAACGAGGCGTCCTCTTAAACTCTGAAATTTTGGGGCTTTTAAAGGAACAAGATGTTGTGACGAAATACCGTACATACAATGTCACAGGCATTCGTAGTCGTGCGCAAGGCGCCACAGTCCACGAGGTTAAAGCCAACTTTAAACACATATGGTGTTTTCACTTTGACAAATTCCAAAGAAACTGCGGGAGATGCCGCAACAGTAACTTTTAACGGAGTCATCCGCTAATGTGCATTTCAATGCAACAATTTCAGAGTGTAAAAATCTTTGGAATTTGTCAAAGTGAAAACACCATATGTGTTTAAAGTTGGCTTTAACCTCGTGGACTGTGGTGCCTTGCACACGACTACGAATGCCTGTGACATTGTATGTGCGGTATTTTGTCACAACATCTTGTTCATTTAAAAGCCCCAAAATTTCAGAGTTTAAGAGGACGCCTCGGTAGCTTAAGTGGCTAAAGCACTCGACCGGATATTGAGGGATCTGGGTTCGAATCCCAGTCAAGGCGAATGATTTTTACACTCTGAAATTGTTGCATTATAATAATAAGAGTGAAAATAATAATATTGCAATACTAAATGCTTTCAGCATTTAGTATTGCAACATTTACAAATGAAATGATTGAGAAGGTAAACAAGAGAAATAAATTGAAGGATATAGACCCAGAATTATGTAGAGGGAAGGACAAAGAGATAAATAATAAACAGATGAGAACCTACCAAGGAGAAGTAAGTGTGGTCAAAGAAATAAGTGAGGATATTGAAAGTTTACACAGAAAGGATTAAATAGCTATGCTATAGAGGAAGGTGAAAGCACTAACAGAAAGTCAGGGAGAATATCTGTGCATAAAACCAAAGATACAATAGAAAAATTACAAACTGAACTAAGAAGGATACATGTAAGCAAGAGCCAACATCATCTCAAAACTGATTTTCTTTTCCCAAACACATCATATCACTCCAACCAACCAAACTACCTCAGAGTATTAATCCTATTGCAAGTAAGATAAAACACAAGGGTTGAGGCTTAGGGAGAACAAAGCGTTTTTATCTTCCATATTAGATTCATTTCTCAAGATTAATATATGAGAGAAGAGGAAAGAACATTAAGGGTTAATTAAGAGCCTTGTTGGGGTCTATCATTAGATAAAATGTAGGAATTTGGTAATTTCAAAAATTACTTAAGAAATTTCAGAATGAATGCAGGCAATTTTAGCATCTATAATTTATGCCCTCATATTGTGGGAAATCATCCCACAATATGAGGGTATAAATTATAGATCATAGAAAGTCCCATCCCGGAGGGCTTTGAACAATCTGTCAACTTTGAATATTTTCATTGGTTGGAAGTGTTCCTTTAATCTTTGCCAGTACAGTACACCTCTAGGATTTGTCATGTTATGGTTACCAACTTACATGGTGCATTTGATATTTAAATATCGATTTCAATCTGTCAATAATGTAGAGTTGACCACTATGATCAAAAAATGCAAGGTCTCCTGTGTCAAACCACCCATTTTCATCAACTGCTTTCTTGCACTCCTACAAGAGTAAGAAAAAATATAATATACCTATTTTATTTCACTGAGGACTTTGATAGCCATCATAACATATTTGTAAATTTAAAATGTTTTCCACAAGATCTTAATCAATACCTTACCCAAAACATTCTTAATGTTATCATCAATTATAAATTCAATATTCTTTCGAAGTCATTGGGAACAATAATACAAATTTGGGAGCATATGCTGATTTAAAATGGGATATCACACTGGAAAATAAATATAATAATTCTTTCCATTTTAACTCAAGTGCAAAGATGTTATTTTATTTACTTCCCTACTATGGCATCCTTGCACAATGCCTGAGAGAGTGAACAGTACCTCACATATAAATGATAAAGAAATAGCATAAGGTATTTTCTTGATAATTTTGAGGTGCATAGTTACCTTAAATGCCTTGTAATAACTTTACTGATGGACTTATTTAAATCCACTATCAATCAATATTAATAAACTATATGCATTTATAAAATAAACTTCTACAAAATAATAAACTTAAAGTTCATTCTTATTGAAAAGGTAACATTCATGAGAACTTCCTCTTTCATATTGCTATGAGAAATAAAAATTGTGAGAATATTGTGCAAAGCAAATTCTTCATAGTTGATAACAGAATCCAACAATTAAGGTGCAGGTATTCATTTCCTTACCACATTTAATCAGCTTAAATCTAGCAGCAGATTTATTCAGTTTTTTCCATGTTCTTTCTTGACATCTCTTATCTGCCCCTAGAAATGCATTTATTCACCCATTGCTGTTCATCATGTTTCCCAGGAGTCATACAAGTAACATTAAAGTTTCCATAAACAACCATGTCTGAGGCAGAATATGAAACTCTGAACAATGCTCTATCCAGCAAGTGGATTACTAACCTGATAAACCCAAGCAGCCTAAGATTGTGAAGGACTAATTAAGCCTAAGGAAAAATTAACTGACCTTGCCAACTCCTTGCAGGTATCCTTTCAATAAATACGGGGATCGAATCATGAGCTTCCCTTTCTTCATTTTTCCCAAAGGTTTGCCAGTAGTGATATCCAAAATCTGCCAATAAATGCAAAGAATTATACATTAAGCACCTTTGTCTCACTTTACATTTAGATCCCCAGAAATATAATTGATGTACTTGAAAATTGCCATAAACAGTGACTTTGATTTTGTAATTCAATTTATCATAAGTTATTTAATTGCCATCATATGTAAATAAGTATACAAGCCAATGAGCAAGATTGCACTGAGTGTAATAAATGAGTTCTTGCACCAGAAACAATCTTCTTCACTTGAAGTCTTCCTTCAAAGTGCTAACCTAACATGGATGATTAGACAGAATTATTTAGGTAAATAATTTAATCATTACCACCATTAAAAATAACTCAGAAATTGATTGATACCTACCTTTGCTTCTGTTAAAGTTGTAAGGAATCCACAAGAAACATGAGTCTCTGAAATGATAGAGGCAGAGAAATTAGAAATGGTCATGATCCAACCTTGTGGATGGATGGATGTAATAAAAATGCTTATTATTTGGCTATTGCCCTTTTATCCCAAATGAGAAACAAGCCTATATTAATACATAGGTACAGTTTCAGTACTCTTTATTACACACACACACACATATTACTAAATATTCATTCATAAGATGGTGGTCTAAAATATTCTCAGCCTACCTCATAGGTGGCATCACTACTTGCATGATTTTTTCATCTCATATTTCCACAACTGTGATAAGATGCCTTGTAAAATTACAATCCATTCCTTCCAGTAGTTCAAAGTAGGCAGTCATTTGAAACAGTTGCAGTCCACGTGTTGTTAAAAATGGAAAAAAATTGATTATTGTGCAGTGATAAAATTCTTCAAAAAAGGAGGTTTATATCCATCCGTAATCAATTCAAGAATTTTAATGTGTATGGGGACTCTTCCCCTTCAATTTCCACCATGTAAAAATGGGAGGGTGGTTAAACATGGTCATGAAAGCCTCTAAGATGATCCAAATTAAGGATATTCGAAAAATGCAACCTCACTAGAAAATATCAAAAAAGTGCAGAAGACGATTTTGGAGGATTGGCACACAAAGGGGTGTGAAACTGCTCTGTAGGGATATCAAAAGAACACATTGGTTACATTTTGCATGAGGAATTGCACATGACAAACCTTTGAGCAAGATAGTGGCTGCACATGCTCACTGTGGATCAAAAACACAATCAGACAACTTTCCAAATAGTACATAGTGCACTTTATGAAAAAAAATAATGATTTTCTGCATTGATATTTGACAGTGGATGAAACATGGATTCACTATTGCACACCAGAATTGAAACAACAATCCAAGCATTGGATAATGGCCAGTTTTTCAGCTCCAAAGAAGACAAAGACTGTGTCATTAGTGGGGAAAGTCATGGGATTATTTTTTGGGTGTGAAAGGAATACTGTTGATTGGCTATCTTGAAAAAGTTAAAACAATAACTGGGAAGTACTATTCTAACGTTCTAATGAAATAGATGCAAACATTCATAAAAGCAGATCCTGCTTGCAGAGGAACAAAACCGTTTTCCTCAGGATAACACTGTTGTCCACAAAAGTGACTTGGCAATGGAAAAATTGAGGGATTGGCACCATGAAGTGCTGAAACATATACCCTATTCCCCAGATTAGGCTCCCTTGGACTTCCACTTGCTCTGAAAACTAAAAAGTTTTCTTGCTGGTCAACCTTTTCATCCAATCAAGAAGCAATTGCAGCTACTTTGCGAGTAGCTAAGTACTTTGCAGCACTCCTGGAAGAACATTACAGAGATGGGATAATACATTTGAACACTACTGGATGAAATGTATTAATATTAAAGGCAATTATGTTGAAAAATAAAAATTTTTAAAGTATAAATTGTCATTTTCATCAGGAGTCCCAAAACTTTTCAGATCACCGTCATATTCACATATGTATAAATTTATATTCATATATGTATAAAATACTTAAACATATAAAAATGCACATCCATAGATACACATCATGTGCATAGTTATTTTCAAGAGACAACTTATAGTTAACCTGAGGAGAAATCAATTGTGAAATTTTAGCCTATTTATCAATAAATACCAGCATTAAACAACGTTAATCAGAATCCAGAAACAAGGAAAGCAATATTATTATTGTTACAGGTAATCTAACAGTCAAGGTAGGTTTTGGATGGACAAATGTCCAAATACTTCTCTTATCTCTTCTAAAAAACACAACCCAACATCCCACACTACAATAAGCCCCTCTTCCACTCCATATACTTCCTTCCCCCTTTATTCCATTTAACATCCATATCCTATTCCTTCTCCTTCCTAGTTTGCCTAACATTTTCCTCTTTATCACAGTCTTCCACATTCCACAGCCAATCAATATGCTTTGCTTCTATTTCTTCTGTCTCCTGTGATTTCACCCAACAACCCCCTCTCTTCCCACACCATAGCTAACACTTCCTCATTTGTTTTCCTTTCAGTCAACTTCACCTTTTCCATCCTTCTCCACACTCACATTTCAAAAGCCCCCAACTATCATCTGACTTCAATGACCATATTTATGCTACAAAAAACTATGCTCCGTACATAACCATGCTCCATATCAAAGTTTTAACAAGCCTTTTCTGAACATCCTAACTCAACATCCTGTCATCAATTCTTTCCTGGTGAAAGCTTCTTTGCCTAACACAACTCTTCTTCATAAGTCCCTACTACTTTAAACATTTTGGTCCGAAACACTTCCAAGATACATTAACTGTTCCTCCTGCTTAAGTTATTTGCCCTCCTGTTTTAACGCTTATATTGGCATTTCTCTTTCTGAAAAACTGCATAGCCATAGATGAACATTTATTATCATCCCATATCTATTGCATTGAATCTCCAATACACTCAGCAACGCCTGCAACCCCTTGGCTGACTGACAAACTAAAGCTTGATCATCCGCAAACCTGATTTTATGAGTTGCCCTCAGACTTTCATTCCTATCTCCAGTTCTTCCAATGTCTTTTTAAACATTTACTTCATATGTATGTCAAACACCACAGGAGATGATGGACACTTCTGTCATACTCTGTCTAACACTGCCCATCCAGACTCCATCTTCCACTTGCACCTGAACAGTCTGAGACATGTACAGGTTTTGGATAAGTCTCACTATCCTCCAATCTACTCCTATATTCTGAAACACTTTAATTAATTCAACCCAATTCATTATATCTAATGCTTTCCCAAATCTAAGGAATAGACAAATACATAATGAATGTATTCCATGTTCTTCAATTCAAAAGCTCAATTAATTTGTAAGTGAAATGTTCATTAGTCATCACTTTCACAATATGTTCTTTGGTGGTCAAAAATGATTACAACTCTTTCATCATGAATAATGATTGAGAAATTCATTTAAGTTTCAAATTCAAATAAAACTTATTTAAGATTCCTTCTAAACCTTCTGCATAGCCACTTAAGGAAACAAAATGAAATAGCTCTCAAAGAGACAGAGAACAGTCCATATATATTTATGCACATGAAAGAGGTAGGAATTTATGAGGGGCTGAAAGATTGAAAAATTACCAATAAAGTTTGTTTGAAATACTCAAATATGTTTTGAGAGTTGTGGAGAATGTGTCCTGGCTTTCAAGAATCACTCAAAACTTACTCTTCAATCCATGTACACCAAAAGGCAGATGTTTTGCCATGAACAAATCATTCACCTTTCCTGGAATTTGAAGATACCTTGATTTCTGTCACCTGTCTGACAATCAAGGGATCTGGGTTCCACTCCTGATGAAGGCAAATGATTTTTATACTGTGAAATTTCTACATTTTGATGCACATCAGTCGCAGTGGATAACTTTGTTAAAGTAGTTTTCAAGGTATCACCCATAGTTGTATGAATTTGCTTTATCTCTGCATCTATAACATATGCTTGATCAAGGGTGATGAAAATGTTAAAACTTCTCACCATTGTCAAGTTCTGTCACATGATACTTATGGTTCTCACTGCTTTCAGGGGAAGCAATTATATGATGATAAGGAAAGTTCCGGGATGATACAAATAGAGTTTCTGTGAGGCCATATATCTGAAAATAATCATGGAACAGCATTAGTTTCATTCATGAAAAATATCTCTAGAAAATTTAAATGCATTGGGGTTTTGGTAAAATTTTCAAATGCAGAGATAACATCCATGCTCTACATTGCTTGTGAAGGGTAGGAAAACTATGTGTTATGGGAAATATATATAATTTCTTAGGTTTCCAGGAGAATGTAAGTGTGAAAATATTTGTTCCATTAAGTTTTTTATGTAGTATGCATGATTAACATTTCCCTGGAGAGCTAATCTTCAATTCAAACCTACCACAATAACCAACTTATTGTTTCATTTGCTAGATGAGTATAGGTCCAATTATGAGAAACATTCACAAATTAGGGAAAATGGCATCCAAATAGTCATGACTTTCAAGGGGTCAGCATGCATTTATATAAGGAAACATAGAAAATGCTAATCTGGTCATACAACAAAAGTTACTCCACAAGCCACATTTATTGATATTAGTTAAAATTTGTCCCAGGACTTACCACATATATATCTGAATGAGGAATATTCTTCGACATCAAAGAAAGAGTGGAATGATTAAACACCGATCCAGAAACAATAATTTCCTTGATGCTAGATAAATCATGGTTTTTTAGCTCATGTGACCTTGCAAACCAATTGGCAACATATGGAAAGAGGAACAAAATATCTGGCTGGAATAAAAATCACAAATTAGTTTAAATTAATGCATGACTGCAATATGAATACAGTAAAACTTGTCAAAATAGGATTTGCATAGCTATGAGGGAAATCTTTAAAAGCTGGACATCACAGAGAGTATGTATTTGTAATCAGTAAGTTCATATCTGCAATTGCCCTAAGATTCAACATGTAAACTAGGAAAAAGGAGTCTACGGGTTCAAAAAAGACAATGCCTTCTTTCTCACCTTGTATTTATTGATGTATTTGAAGCAATCATTCTCTTCAAATTTTGATATGGATATATATGTGTAATTCTGAATAATACAGCAAATAAAAGAAAGAAATGGACCAATGGTAAAATTTCCCATTACTGACAGAAATGTTTTCTGTTCCATCTTACTGTAAGAAAGAGGCAAATATAAATACATGGCCAGTGTCATCCCATACTGATAGGCCGACTGGTAATATACAAATATTACAGGCAGATACATACAAATATATTGCTACCAATTTAAAAAGGAGAGTTATTTGGACACAAAAGAAGAGTGATAAATTTAAAAAAATGTTGCTTTTCTGCCCTGTTAATATCCCTCTTTCACAGATAGATTATCAGTGTTTATTTCAATGAGGAAGTTTATTGTAGTCAATAATAATTAAAATAAACTAAATGAAGGAGGTATCGTGGTGGAAATAATGACACCTCCTAACAATTAACAAAGTTTATTGTGCTCAGAAAATTAAAACCTTGATGAGGCGATTGAACAGTAATTATTCAGTACATATTCGGCCGTGCGGTGGCGAAGCCAGGAGAGAATCCTTCACCAGGAAGCAGCGTCCTTGGGTTGACCACGATGGCGGCGCGCGTGACGGTCCAGAGCCAGTCAGAGAGAGAGAGTGGGACTGAGAGTGAGAGTGGGTCTGGCGGCGTGGCTCTGGCAGCGTGGTTGCGCCCTGGCGGCGGACCCTGGTGGCGAACGCCGGAAGCCAAAACACTTGCCGGTGAAGGCGCGAGCGATGGCGCTCAACGATGATTCAAGTGTTGAGCCGCCACACCACCCCCTTGGTTGTTTTATAGTCCCTGGTGGTTAGTAGACATTGGAAAAATTGTGGAAACAGGAGGTGATAACGGGTGAGCGGCAAGGAAGGAGGGTGTAGTGGTGGTGGAAGCATGACAGGTTAGGTAATGAAGTCAAGACAACGAAAGAAAAAGAGAAAATTATAGTTGAAATTCTTCAAGATGCGACGGAAAGCGCACGCGTCTCCCAGATCGGGTTGTCCGTTCGCCGCGCTGTGTGCGCAGTGCAGCACCTGGGGGCTGAGGGGCTGGTGGTGCAGGCAGCGTAGCTGGGCGCGATGTAAAGGCGGCAGGCCATCTTTCGTCCGATTCTGCTGCCTCCAGCTGTGGCGCGGTGTGGTGAAGCGGTAGAGCTGCCTGGTGGTTATAAATTGGTAGGTTGGATACCGTAAAGGCAGGTTTGAGTCTGTCGAGAGAAATGAACACATCACGGTTTGGTAAGCGGACTTTGTACGCCTTATCATTCCGTTCTAAAACTTTAAACGGCCCGTCATACGGCAGCTGAAGAGAACCCCGCGGGGGGCCGTGCCGGACGAAGACGTGGGACGCCGTCGGCAAGTCTTTGAAGATGAAGACCTGACGGGAACCGTGGCGGGCAGTGGGGCGAGGGCTCAACTCCCGGAAATGCTCGCGCAACTGGGACATGAAGGCGGTGTCAGCTGGCTGCGATGGAGAGGTTGGTGAGAGGAATTCTCCGGGAAGGCGGAGAGGCTCCCCATACACTAGCTCTGCAGTGGAGGCATCTAGGTCTTCCTTCCAGGAGGCGCGGAATCCCAGGAGGATGGCAGGAAGTACGTCCACCCACTGAGTGGTCCCGTGGCAACGGATGGCGGCCTTCAGCTGTCGATGGAACCGTTCTACCATCCCGTTCGCCTCAGGATGGTATGCTGTCGTCCTGAAATGCTCCGCGCCGGCCATGAGGGAGAGCTGGCGGAAGAGGTTGCTTTCAAACTGCCGTCCTTGGTCGGTAGTGATGCGTTGGGGTGAGCCGAAACGCGACATCCATCCGCTAAAGAAAGCGAATGCCACTGTCTCGGCCGAAATGTCACCAATCGGTATTGCCTCGGGCCATCGGGTGAAACGGTCCACGCACGTAAGGCAATATCGAAAACCACGTGAACTTGGGAGAGGTCCGACCAAATCAATGTGGACGTGCTCGAATCTCCGTCCGGGAGACGGGAAACTGCGCACAGGGGAGGCAACATGACGAGTCACTTTTGCCTGTTGGCACGGGATGCACGCGCGTGCCCATTCGCGGCAGTCTTTCCTAATAGAGGGCCACACGAAACGCGATGTCACGAGTTTTATCGTCGCTTTCGCTCCGGGATGCGCCAGGTTATGAAGCGAATCAAACGCCTGACGCCGGAATGCGGGAGTGACGTATGGGCGAGCACAAGGGGTGGAAGTGTCACAAAACAAGTGCACAGCACAACCGGGAACAGGAAGTCTTCTGAGCTTGAGGGAAGACTCTTCGTTCTTAAGGAGCGCAGCAAGTTCAGCGTCTGCCTCCTGTGCACGGCCTAACTCCTCAAAATTTACCGCGGAGGACAAGGAATCGATGCGCGATAAAGCGTCCGCCACGACATTATCCGCGCCGGCTACGTGACGAATGTCTGTCGAGTATTGGCCGATCAGGTCGAGGTAGCGGAATTGACGGGGCGAACATCTGTCAGGTTTTTGCTGGAACGCGTACACTATCGGCTTGTGGTCTGTAAAAATTGTAAAATTCCGACCCTCCACCATGTGGCGAAAATACCGGACCGCCCGATAAATCGCCAGGAGCTCCCTGTCGTAAGGGCTGTAGTTTCTCTCGGCCGAGCTTAGTTTTTTGGAGAAGAAACCAAGCGGTTGCCAACCCGCTTCAGTGCGCTGCTGGAGCACAGCTCCCAGGGTGAAGTCTGAGGCGTCGGTAAACAGGCCGAGGGGAAGGGAGGGGGCCGGATGGGCGAGAAGCACAAAGTTCGAAAGAGCGTCTTTACACCGCTGGAAAGAAAGGCGCAGTTCGGGCGTCCAATCCACTTTGTCGCGGCCGTGTACACCACCGCGTAGCACTTCACTGAGGGGGGCCTGTAAGTCGGCGGCATGGGGAAGGAATCTTCTATAAAAATTCAGCATCCCCAAGAATTGGCGGAGCTGTTTCACCGTCACAGGGAGTGGGAAGTCTGCGATAGCACTCACTTTGTCACTTAAAGGCGTTGTACCCTCGGCACTTACACTATATCCTAAAAACTTGACATTGGGAACACCAAAAACACACTTTGCAGGATTAATGAGCACACCGTATGATTTTAATCTGCCAAAAAGCTCACGCAGGTGATGCTCATGTTCGTCCTCATTTTGGGAGGCGACCAAAATATCGTCTAAATAGACGTAGCAGAAGGAGAGGCCTCTGAGTGCCTCGTCGAGGAAACGTTGGAAAGTCTGTGCGGCGTTTCGCAGTCCATATGACATAAAGGGAAATTCAAACAACCCAAAGGGGGTCGTGATTGCAGTCTTCGGTATGTCTTCCGGGTTCACAGGTATTTGGTTATATGCCCTCACGAGGTCAATGGTGGAGAAAACACGAGCACCATTGAGGGATGCAGCGAAATCCTCGATATGGGGGACAGGATAGCGATCGGGGATGGTCCTAGCGTTTAACGCGCGATAATCCCCGCATGGGCGCCACTCGTCTCCCTTCTTGGGCACAAGGTGGAGGGCGGAGGACCAACAGCTATCCGAGCGGCGGGCTGTCCCTAATCGCACCATTAATTCAAATTCCCGTTTGGCTGCGGCAAGTTTGTCGGGAGCAAGCCTACGTGGTTTACATGACACCGGCTGACCTGCGGTCGTGCGAATGAAATGCACTGTGGAGTGGGACGCATGACCGGGTGTCCCTGCTGGACGCGTAATTTCGGGAAAGCGCGAGAGAAGAACGTGAAAACGGGTTTCTCCGACTACCGCCTTTATCTGCGTTGCCGGGAGGCGTACAATGTTTCCGGCGACGGAAATTGTCGTCGAACTGTCTGTAAGACGAGAATTCTTAACGTCCACCAAAAGACTGAAATGTGTTAAAAAGTCCACTCCGATAATAGGCTGTGCAACGTCTGCCACAACAAACCTCCACGTGAAGTCGCGGCGCAGACCGAAATTTAGGTTTAATACTTCCCAACCGTACGTATTTATTACGGAATTGTTGGCAGCAAAAAGTTGGTAGTCGGTCCGCTGTCTAGGACTTTTGACGAGCGATAGGGGAAACACAGAAAGGTCAGCACCAGTGTCAACAAGAAACTGTACCTTTGTGGTCGTGTCCGTAACGAAAAGGCGGCTTGCTGTAGGGCTAAGGTCGGCGGCCGCGTCTACCGAGCGCCCGCGGTGTTTTCCGGCACCTGGAATGAGCACGGCTGGGTGCAGTGCCGCGCGTCGGCACCAAACTTCCGGTGATACCAGCAGAGTTGTGGCGTCGTACGGCGTCCTGATGGTCCGTCTTCAGAGCCGCGAGATTGGCTGCGGGAACGGGAATGGCCTCGGAAACGGGAGCGTTCCTCTCGAGGGTGCCGCGCCACCGGAAGAGCAGCAACTTGCCGGGTGAGGTCGTCCATTCGGCTCAGGAGGGAGGCCAACATGCCCGAGCATCCACCGGTACAAGATGGCGGGTCGGAACTCACCTCGCTTACCTGAGCGTGGGTAGGGGCGGGCACTCGTTCCCGGGGTATCACCTCACTAATTCTGTCGGCGAGGGAAGCCACGGCGTCTAGGTCGACGCCATATTGAGCCGCTAAGATGGCGTGGAGAGGCGTGGGTAGCCGGGTCAGCCACAGTGACCGCATGAACTCGTCAGGCATCGACGAGCCTGCCAAGTCCTTAAGATGGCGGAGAAACTGGGATGGCTTCCTGTCGCCCATCTCCTCTCGCTCAAGGAGTCGCCTGATTTTCTCCTCCTGAGACGCAGACAATCGGCGAATAAGCTCCTCCTTGATCTTAATATACTTGTTGTCACCGGGGGGGTTGGAAATAACGTCCTTAACCTCTTGCGCGAATCGAGGCTCTAAATGGCTCACCACCGTATAGAATTTTTTTGCGTCCTCGCTGATACCTGCGAGGAAAAATTGCCCTTCCAGTTGTGCAAACCATAATGCCGGCTCTTCCGGCCAAAATGGAGGCACGCGAAGCATGGCTCGGTCCGTCGACATCTCTGGCGTTTAGACAAACAATTAACGTGGGGAAAAACAGATAAACAAAACGAATTCACTATTGGAAACACTGGAGCCGATAATCACATAGCGAAGCAGATGTACAGATATTCGGGATAGACCAAAACGGCGTGGTCAGTGCACGGCTAAGCACGTGGGGAGAAATGAATCACGTCGGGGTCACCACTATTGAAGGAGGTATCGTGGTGGAAATAATGACACCTCCTAACAATTAACAAAGTTTATTGTGCTCAGAAAATTAAAACCTTGATGAGGCGATTGAACAGTAATTATTCAGTACATATTCGGCCGTGCGGTGGCGAAGCCAGGAGAGAATCCTTCACCAGGAAGCAGCGTCCTTGGGTTGACCACGATGGCGGCGCGCGTGACGGTCCAGAGCCAGTCAGAGAGAGAGAGTGGGACTGAGAGTGAGAGTGGGTCTGGCGGCGTGGCTCTGGCAGCGTGGTTGCGCCCTGGCGGCGGACCCTGGTGGCGAACGCCGGAAGCCAAAACACTTGCCGGTGAAGGCGCGAGCGATGGCGCTCAACGATGATTCAAGTGTTGAGCCGCCACACTAAATTTTTCCATATCATCATTGAAGCATTTCACCTTTCTATCTCTAAACAAATGGTTCTGATAAATTGCATGCACATCCATTTATAACTTACCTCAAACAGTAAAATGTCAATAATAAAAAAATAGAACATACCTTGTCAACTTCAATGGTGCACCTATTCCAGCTAATAGAGAGACACAGTTAAAGTGAGTGATCAGACTTCCTTTTGGTAACCCTGTGCTACCATTGGTGCTTGTAATGTATATCACATCTTCCTTAGGGTTTATGTAAATTTCTTTGTATGCTACATGGAGCAAAGACAGTGATTTGTGAGAGAGGATATATGAGAGAGAATAATTAACATTGGTATCATTACAAGACATAAGGAGAGAGAATTAGAAGAATATAATTAGGTATATCAACCTAATTGAGAAGTATGACTGCTAACACCTTCTATTCTAAGGATTCATATTTTCTTTGAGAACCAGAAAAATTGTTTGATAATGTTGTTTAAATTGACTTGACAGTCAACTTATAAGGTAATCCTGATATAAATTAGCTGAAGTTAATTTTACTGTGATTAAACCGATAATTTAACTCAGTTAAAAATATCAATATTCCTTTATACTCAGTTGAATTAACTGTTAAAGTTAAAGGTATGTTTTCATACATCTTGTCTAGCATTTCGTTTTTTGTATCCATCATACCCCATTTCATTGACTGCTGCAATGCTGGATAGAAACAGCATATGGCAATGACCCATATGCTGTTTTGATGGGAGATGACCAAATGACAGACAGCAAGCACAGGATTATGATCACAACTACAGCTAAAATTAAGAGATGGGCAAATCCTGCAGCTATGGCTTACATCTAGATTCAAAGTACTGTATGCTGAGCCAAAAAATCAAGTGCATGACAACTTGGTTTTACTTTACCAATGCTGGCCTGCTATAAATGAGCCTTGAACAACTTCTCAGTCGCTTTTTTTCTCAACCCTTGAGTGGTTCTGTAAGGATAAAATCTTAATGTTCCCAGCGCTTAATTCAAAGTCATTTATGATAGGTTCTTTTTATCTAAACATTAAGTAAGCCAGGACCATAGCTATCTAAAATCAATATCCCTTTCCTTTCCACGTTTAAGTAAACCTATCTGATATTTTTAGTATAAAGTTCTTCTATATTTACAATTCATATTTCTTGAATCTTTTGTGAATTTGTATTATTGTTGAATCTTTAATTTTTTGGCTACAGTTTTAATTTTATTTTTGACAGTTTTTCCATCTGTAAATAATGTGCCATTTCTCATTCTCATTAATTCCTTCTGGAATAGCATTTCCAGTAGTTTATTTATTAGTGATTTGTTTTTCTTTTGTGGTATGAAGGAAGATGAGAGGAATGGAGAGACTTAACTGACCCATCATCTTTGTATACCATGTCCTCTACTGGTATGGCTCCCTTTACTTCCCCGTCAATGCAAAGCAGCTTGACTGGCCACTCCATTTGTTCTGATGCCCACTTGATGGTGTCATATGTCTCCCGCTCACACAAGACAAAGCGAGCTCCCGCCTCTCTGATGATTCGCTCTACTTCCTCTGGAAATTGGTGAAATTCTCATCAGCAGCTATAAAAACCTAATGAAGGGCATGACATATTAGTGGGTATTGACTGGTTCTTCAAGTGACCAGTTGCAACTATCAAGTGCAGTTGGAGTGATTCATTGGCGATAGATATGCAAAGAAAAGTAATACTTTCTTTTTATTTTAACTTGGGGCTTCATGCAACAAAGGGCTCATAATTTGTTGTCAATTTTTAGTCTTCTTGCTGTCAGCACATTGGACATGAATGCAATGCTGAGTATTAGATGGGTATATGTATTCTGGAGTATTTAGTTAGCAATGAATCAATAAAGAAAAATTAAGTTCTTTTCATTCCACTGTGCTTGGAATCAGGCTAAAATAATAAAATAAAACCAAAATAAATGGAATGTCTTTGTACACATTTAAATTACTTACTCATTCACTTTGTAATACGCTATTATCAGGATAAATTTATGAATGCCAATCTTTAGCAAAGTAAGAAGTAAAAAGTTTTTTGAGGATATAATGTTGATTTTTCAAGAAATTTATGAATGCTCATGTATAATTTATGGTTCTGCATATTCTCTAAAACTTATTTTTTATTCCTATATGTTTATCTAAATAAAACTTTTAAATGTATGAAATTATAGATCCATCTAGCTGTATTATTTTATTTGCATAACTTTAACTGGATATTTGAATTTAGGCCAGACTATTAAATTTCATTTCATTTTGCAAACATTTGTCACATCATAGCTCAATGTGATTCTACGATTATAATCTATGGTAAATACATAACCCTTCAAGTCAGTATAGCTAGTTAAATGTTTGGGCCTCACATGCAGTATTTAGTTTTTCTAAAATTTCTCCCTGTTGCAGCATTGTTGAAAATAATTTTAATCTTTTTAAAATTTATTCTAAAGTTGAACAAAAAATTACCTTATGTTAAATTGCTTATTCTATTTAGTAAATATTTTACTTACGTTATGTTTTCACTTCTCTATTTGCCTTTAAGTTTTGAACCTCCATTCTCTAAGTTCAGTTTTGTGTGATAAAATTTGAAATGATCCTCTAAATATAGGCCTGCCATGCTGTCAGGGCACTAGTACACTGTATCCCTCTTTTTACCTCATGTGGAGCATAACTGACATCTTCTTTAAGGACTGGACTTCTTCCTGGACAGCTGTGTCTTTTCATCAAAGTGCCTCTCCACCAAAACTCCTCAGTTGAACTTGCACCATCACATCCAATACTCACTTCCCTTTCTCCATCCAGGGGTCCTCCTTAATTCTCTATATTATATTCACTCAAAGAAAGCTTATCCCTCTTGGAATCCATTTCTGGAGTTATAAACAAGGCTTTTTTTACATCTCTTTCTGAAAAAGAAATCTAACAACTAAGACGATAGACAGTGGTGATGCCTTTTGCCCTCACAACTGTTATCACAAAGCAGAAAGAATGATACACAAATGGTTCCAGAGATAATAGATAGGGAAATCATATCAAGCAATAAAGATGAACAGAACCTGAGGACAGAGCGTAGATGCAAAGAACTTCCTTTGAGAGTACCTTTTCATGTGGTCAAAACAGAGAGATTAGGAAAACATTATCTAAGAGGCCAAGGACAACCATAGATATTAAAAAAATGATGGCGCTGCAGAAAAAAATTCAAAACCGAGAGAGCGGAGCGGGGTGTGTGGCATATGTCGATCCGCAGATAAGGCCGACTGACTGCAATGTGTCACATACCAAGGCCCCCACTGAGGGGTGTATCAAATGACTTTTAATTGATCATAAAATTCCAGCGACAGACAGTTAAAAGGAAAACTCTTTAATTATCTAAATGAGAGAACTTTTCATCTTCAATCTGCTAATCACTTTACATGAGGTATTAACTAAAAACACAGTAATCAACCTGAAAGTCGGTTAAGTAGGTGATGGTAGAGATTACCCAGTACTAAGCCCTATACGGCATGTGAAAATTCACACATCAGGGTAGGGGGACCAGTTCCTTTCCTTGTGACGGTTATGGTTTCCCAGGAAGATCTAGTACCCGAAAAATCACTTTAGCTTGGAGCTGCAGGTGCCCAGAGTGCCTTGCCCGGGTATTGAACCCGGGACCCTCCAGTCAGCAGTCCAACGCTCTATCCAATGGACTATTGCGACCCAATATATTAACTATTAAATTTATTTATTTGAGTAATTTCTAGTGAAACTATGCCAACATATCCAAAGTTATGGTTGTTATTTTTTGCATTTATATGTAGATAAGTACCTCTAAAGATATGGAGCAGTGCTCAATGTTACCTTTTGATTCACGTTGGAAGTAACCTCTCGTGGCTCCCCCACACAGCCAGACCCCAAAATGCAACAGGTACATCAGTGATGCATTGTATGTTAAATAAAACAACACATCACCCTTCTTGAAGCCAATTCTGGTGAGGGCACTGGCAAATTGTTTGGACAAAGGCTCCAGCTCTCTGTACAAAATTGATTGGTCCCGAACTGCATCAATCTGTGAACATTTAATTTTCCATAATTAAAAATTTTGGAAACATTATTATAATATTTTTTAGCTGCTAAAGCATGAGTCAGTCTTTTTGATGAGCACAACTTTTTTGACTGTTCCTCCCTGTCACGAATTGTCATTTTCTTTAATTATGACTTAATATGTTACATTAAGAAGACCTCATTAATATACCGAAAGGCTCTGATATTCCAATAAAAGCACAAGAATAAAGATACTTGGGATTGGTCTTCTTTTAACAAAGCCTGGGCTTGATGATATGCACTAAACTATAAAGATCACTACCAAATTATCTTGAGCATGGTGAGGTTGCCTTTTTACTATACTTACCCCTGATGAGTCCTTTGTCACACTAACCCTTCATGTGATCAGCGTATAAAATTGTTACTGTTGTTCATCAGTCAAAATTGGCTATTTGTGGTTTATTTGTTGGTGGATTTTCATTAGTCAATTTTTTATGTGCTTTGACGCAATGTATGAGTTGTACATAGTCCAGTGGGAGTAAACTTTGCCATGCCCCATATATTTTAACTTACTGGTCTTATTCCACTGATAATGCTTTACTACAATAATCTTATATGAGTATATTCAACCTTTGACTTTGATTAGACTTTGAATGTTCAAACCTCAGATATCACCTGGGTTTTTAACAAGTTCTTCCAGCTCCTTCTGGGCTGAATGCTGAAGCAAAATGAGGAGGTCTATGCTCAGACCTCTTCAGCCAGAGTCCCTGGGGACTCTGCCTTTGCTTATGCAGCTCTAAGATGAGGCAGATTACACTCTAAACTCCTCAAGTAAGCCACAAGCATCAGCTTGCAAGCCAAATGCTCGGGGTCAAAGTCACCCCTCACTGCCATACCAAAAAGTGTCTCATTCACTCAGCATACTCATACATTTTCTCTTGATAAAAGCATTGGAAAAGACCACTCCTCTTCCAGTAATTGAAATGATACCAACCATATATGTAAGTGTAGTTTTCTATGTGATAACACTAGTCAAGACTCATTTTGAGAAAGAAAAAGAAAGTCTATAACATCAGATGTATTGCTGAGAGTATGCTCATAGGAGAAAAAGACAGGAAACAAATAGAAGGAGTATATATACAGAGGGATTACATCAAGGGCCAAAACTTCAGGTAGCTAGCATATTGAAAATTAAATTTAGGCAGTTAAAGATTATTAGGGCCCTGATATGCTGAGAAGTGCATTAGAGAGAGTGGTATAAGGCATGATTTTTCACCTTTATTTTCAAAAGAGAATGAATGAAGTCAAGTATACATGTGAATCTAGAGATATCTGTACTTAGGATAAGAATGAGAAAAGACTCCAGTTCCTCCTCAGGGTCTAGATGAATTATTGATAGCTACTCAGATAAATATAACTTACCAACAGAGGTCTGTCGCTGTGAACTTCATGGTTCATCCTTATCGAATGGAAAATAAATGTTGTCAAAGGAGTGTTGGGAATCATGGCTCTATTAACAATTTTGGCAAATGGTGACCTGAAGATTTTATCTTCATCAAGATTGGCCATTTTCTTAGTTTCTACTTTTCTATCTGAAAATAAGAAGCCAACATATGAATCTCTCAATCAAGCATGGGAAGAAGAAGCTGCCCCTTGCCACAACAATGTAACTCCAGAATTAGCATCATAATTCTTCTATAGATATCCATCACAACGTAAAAGCCCTACCAGGGAGTAGGGAATTCCATGGGGCAAAAAAATTTTTGTATGTACTTTGTTGTATAATGTCCTTTGTACTCTTGGATTGTCTAAAAAGTTTCTGAATTCAACAGGAAGATGGCAGCACTCTTCAACAATATAGGTTTTCATCGGACAAGGAAGTTATTGAATATGTAAATGCCTATTTTGCAAAGAAAGACATTAAGCAGTATTTAGAAGGATTAAAAAAGTTTGAGCATCACTGGAAAAATTAAATTAACTAAATAGGAGACTATGTCTAAAAATAAAAATAAATTGGAGGAGGTCTTGTTCATCTGTTAAATCAAAAACTTTTCAGACTACCCTTGTACTTGGGGTAAAGGGACAGATGGGATGGGCAGTATTAGAGAGAGAGATAAGACAGGGTTGTCTATCATCACCCGTGTTTTTCATATCTGTAGGAGATGGTAAAAGAGTCATGGGATGAACTGGAAATGAGAATGAAAGTCACTGGGTATTCATAAAATCTTTCATGCTTGCAGATGACCGATCTTTAGTAAGACAGCCAAGGGATTATGCCTCCTACCCCTCATCATTCTTCCCTTCATCCTGTCCAAAATGCATATTCAATTTCTACTACACCCTCATTTGTCTAGTGATCACCATGATAAAATCATATCTCCTGCAGAACTCCATTACTTTCTTCCCTAGGTTATTCCTTATTCCTATACTGAAGTCCCTGAGCTTCTCACTTCCATCTCTTCCTTTGTCTATTATTTCAGTCCAATTCTTCACCACTATCAAATACTTCCCTCCAGGAACACCCGCATTGTGTCCTCATTTGATTATAAACCCTATTGAATTATTTCTCCCTATGACTGCTTGTAATCCACCTGTAATTCGTACTATCTTTCTATTTCACCTCACACAGGTTTAAAATCTATATTTGTTCTCTCCATCTCTTGCTTGATTTTCGCTGATTTTCCGGCCCTCATCATTTTCCTAGCACCGCAGGCCATGTTTTAACTAGTGCGGCCCTCTTCTGTGTATTCCATGCTGCTACTTTTGATTTCACTTTGCAAGAATTTCGTGGGATGACAACCATTGCCTCTCCTGCTGTCTGCCACGACACAAAGCCGAGTTGGCCAAGCCTGTTAGTTACGAGTAATTATTGGCATTTTAGTGCCCACCCTAACAGGGGAAAAATTTTATTATGGTGCCCACCTTAGGGGAAAAAATTGAGGTTGTTTCCTGTTGCCTACATAAATAGAGTTTTAAACGTAACACAGTCACTCAATGGCCGCCCTCAAGGATCAGACACCCTGAGGACCAGATGCTGCACGGGCTACCTTTCATCAGGCTCCTACGATTCGACTATGTAGAACCTACTAGGCTTATATTATTATTCCACCGAAAACACAGCTCTAGGGGTCCTCAGTCCTCCATGGGGTACCTTCACTACCTTAAGGTAAAGTCCATTGGGTGTCATTACAATGACTATAATATAAAAAGTTGCGAGATAAAAGTGGTATTAATATTTAAATGAATTAAAACGAATGAGATATTGAAAGAAATATGGTTTTACCAAAGAAAACTAACACTAGTTAGTTCCACTTAAAATTTCTCCTTCGATTGCAACCGGTATTTTGTAAACTGTATGTGTTCACTATACAACATTCCCAGCGTTTCCCTCAAGAAAAAGTGGCACATTCATTCCGAAAGGGTAAATACATTTAAAATATCATGATAATGATTTCTGGAAAAATAAAATCAGCTGCTTCCCCGAAGAGGATAGGTTGAACCAAATGAATGTGTGAACCGGTAACACACACTCTTAACTTTTATTGTGCATGGTAGAGAATAAAAGCCCACAAAAAACCGTGATGGTAGCAAATAATATATTTAGTTCCAGAGGTGGAAATGGAGTGTTATTCTCCTTCATACTTTCGGCAGCAATCGCGTTCAAGAGGCTGTACAAACAATTGCTATTTACGATAAGTCACTTACCGTCAATAATACCGCAGTCTGAAATATGCTTTGGAGGTTAATCGTTTTTCCGATTTCATTCGCAGTCATGCATGTGCTCAGCTCAGTCTAACAGAATATTCTTTACTCAATCTTCTTTAATGATCACAACACATCTTTCCGTGTAACTCTTGCCGCGTAGGTGGATAGAAGGGATGAAATCGTTGCGCCGAGTATTTCCTACGCTGAATATTTCCGCGCGACTGAGCAAGTGTTGCAATGGACCAATTAGCAGCGTCCTTCAAATGACACCACCTTTGAAGCATTACTACCAGTATATAATACCTGTGCATCGGGCCCAAGAATGAGCCTCTTAGGAACCAATTTCTTTGACCTAGTAAACACTCTAAATTTCCTCGAAATCACACCTCGTGAAAAATCGTGGTTCTCTCGCCAGGTAAATTTATGGATAGTGTTGCACGCCTAAGCAACAGATAACGCCAAACGCTAAGTTCCTGGAGAAAAAGGTGGTCGCGGAAAAACAGTGTTGCGACAGCCAACCATTCTAGCTGATCGAATGGAAGAAGTGAATTCGCTGAGATAATGTCATACATGTAGTACGCGTTGATATGTGGTCTGAACCAGTGGCGGAATCAAAATTTACTGCCTGGGGTTCTGGAGTACACATTTCCATGACCAGCAAGTGAAGAAAATGTGCTTATGATTTGTCCGTTGATAAGAAACTTTAAATAGTTCTATCCACATGGTAACATAAAAGCTACCCTAATGCGTGGATTTCACTCGCTATCGGGCTTAGTACTGGGTGAGCTGTAATATCACCTGCCAAACCAACCTTTGGGTTGATTACCATATTTATGGTTATATGTTTATCTATGCGTGTAATATATATACACATAAAGACATACATACACATATACACACATGTGCACCAACAGAAGCAGCACTGAGGATACATAAAAATACCAAATTAGTTCCCCAACCTTACTTGGGGACCCCTCCCGACAGCCTGTGCGGTTATAATTTGTTCCATGGGAAACTGCCAATCAGCAACATTTGGCGGATTCGCGTTCATCCCTAACCAAGGCGTTATATTTGGAGATGGCGGCTACATAGGGGGCGATTGACACAAGCACGCGTGAGACTACTGTGGTGAATTTACTTCTCTGTTGACGGCGTAATTTCTGGCACTAGCTTCTTCAACGCTTGCGAACCCTTCTGCCTCAATCATGTTTTTTGGATTACGAACCAACACGAACCTGCTAATCTCTTCCCTCAACCTAATTAAAAATTGTGCGAGAAGTCTACCTTCAATCATTTTCTTCGCTGTTTCGGAATCAATCTCGCCCCATGACTCGCTTAGCCTACGGGCGACATTGCGCAATCTGGTTGAAAATCCTGCGTCGCTCTCCAGCGGTTTTTGGACGCAAGTGTTAAACATTTTTTCTAGCATGCTTGGAGAGGCCTTTAGGAAAAATCTCCTTTTGAGATTCGTGGAAAAGTCCGCGCATGAACCTAATACGTGATGATTTGCAGAGACAAAATCCGCGGCGGTTCATCCGAGCCGAAGTTGAGCGACTACTAAGGTTTGTGCTTCATCCCAACCTCTAGGATGACACAATACGTAAGCTTTCCAAAAATTTGTCAACCTCTATTTCATCTTCTCCGCTAAAAGTTGGAATTAAATGAATCTGGCTGCCAATAGCGGCGGTTTGCCCGGCTTCCCCACAACCATTTTGGGGACTCGCGCTACTTCCCGTCTGTTCTAACACATTAACCGAGGGTGTGAAGTCGAGTGTACTACCAAATTTTAATTCAGGGCCGGTTTCTTGATAATTGAGAAAAGGATTATAATACCCAAGACTATGAGGGCTAAGCCCATCCATCGCAAAATTTAACCCAATACTAATTGCAATAAAACTTGACGGTAATTAATTTATTTTTCATACTTCACGTTTATCCGATACCCATGGTGGGCGCTGGTAGGGCTAATTGATGGTCTATGATGAAGTGATACTTAGTATAATTGCGCGCAAGGAATTACGCTGAGGTTGTAGTAATTGTCTTTAAATAATAATTCGTTAGCTCATTGCAGATAAGCATATTCTAACTCTCTCAGAAAATACGGAACTTCTGATTTTAAAAGGGACAGGCAAACATGATAAGCTATAAGACACTATCGCATACACTGAGAGCATCACTAGTCCAACCGTGCACCCCACACCTGACACCAATATGTCGCAAGGGGCGTTTCTTGTGCGACACAAAGGGTATCGGGGAAAGTCAGAATAAATACGCCTAGTCTTACCAAAACAATCGTATATTATACAACATCAGTCTTATTACACCATTTACATAGGTATAAGCAATTTATGGATGGCTAAACCCTCGGTAAACCAACGCGATTGCGGACAACATTAAAATGGTAGAACATTACGTGGGACAGGGTAAAGAAACGAGACTCGTAACCCAGGCAGAGCCCTCGTCCAAAGGTAAGGCGCATCGAGGAGTGCGGGAGCGGCGAAGGCTGTCACAGACACTGGCGAGGCCCTCGTCCGTCGGAAAAGAAGGGATAAGGCAGGGTGGACACGGTCACGAAACTGGTAACCTAGGGTGAGCCCTCGTCCGTCGGAAAAGAAGGGATAAGGCAGGGTGAACACGGTCACAAAACTCGTAACCTAGGCAGAGCCCTCGTCCGCCGGAAAGGAAGGGAGTATGGCAGGGTGGACGCGGTCACGAAACTCGTAACCTAGGCAGAGCCTTCGTCCGTCGGAAAAGAAGGGATAAGGTAGGGTGGACGCGGTCACGAAACTCCTAAACTAGGCAGAGCCCTCGTCGGAGTTGAGTGAGCAATAAGACTCAGCCAAAGCCTCGTGTCCTACCGGTCATCGCCAGATAACCAACTGACTGCTTCTCGCCCCGCGACCAGGACTTTTATACCCAACTTAGGAGCCAGGGGAGGAATACTTGGTCGCATACTTGAAAAATTGTGTCTTTGGTCACTCTGGGTATTCGGAGGAACCAGGGAAGGAATACCATGTCGCATACTTGCGACACTACCATGCGTATCATTTCCTAATTTGATTTCCTTTCTGTCCACTTAATCCTATCCATCCTACACCACACCCACATTTCAAAAACCTCCAATCTACAACCTATTTCAATGAACAAGTTTCCAGTCTGTTTATAGCTATAATCCATATCAAAGTTTTAATGAGCCTTTTCTTAACATCGTTTATCAATGTCTCTGTCATCAACTCCCTCCTCCTTGAGAAAGATTCTTTGTCAGATGCAATTCTTTTCCATATATCCCTATTACTTTGACCATTTTGTTCCAAAACACTTCAGAGATAGGTAAACTGTTCTATCTGCTCCAGTTTTTGCCCTCCTACTTGAATGGTTAGTCTGACCTTTTTCCATCTGGAAAATTGCATGATCTTTGTTTTATTTACATTTATTCTCATCCCATATATATTGCAGGGAATTTTTGGCAATTTCCTCTCAGCAATGCTTGCAACCCCTTAGCTGACTGACAAACTAAAGCTTGATAATCCGCAAACTAAACCAATTTCATGAATTCCCCGTCGATTTTCATTTCTATCTATAGTTCTTCCCATGCCTCATTTTTTTCTTCTACATATACGTTGAACTGCACAGGTGATAACAGACATTCCTGCCTTACTCATAACATTGCCTATCCAGGCTCTCTATTCTCAACTCACTCACACCTGAGCATTTTGAGCCATGTACAGATTGTGGATTAGCCTCCTGTCCCTGAATCAAATCTTATTTTCTGCAATATTTTCATTACTTTTTCCAATATCTCTCTCTATCAAATGGCTTTTTGAAATCTACAAAACAGGAAAACAAAGCCTGATTGTATTCTACATTCATCTCTATAAGTGATCTCATTGCTTCAATGGCATCATGGTTGCCTCTCCTCTTTTTGAACTCAAACTGATCATCTCTTAAGCAATCATTGGCCCTCCTCTCCATTCTTTTACTGATGGTCCTAAGAACCACTTTAGCTGAATCAGAAATCAAACTTATAGTTCTGTGATGCTCACATGATTTAGCCTTTATCTTTCTTGGAAAATTAACTATGATTGATCTCACAAACTTTTCTGGCCACACTCCTCTCTCATAAATGCTACAAATTAGTCCATAAGTCTGATTAAAAAAATAAGGCAGGGAAGGTGATTAAGGGGATGGAATGTAGAATATTAACTAGATTGACAAGAAAGGAGTATCATTGGGCTGCAGATGGCAATACTATTGAATAAAAAGGTAAGATGAAGCATAGTTAACACAGAGCAAACAACAGATTGAATATTACTAGTAGATGTAAAAGTATAACTGACAAACACGGTCATTGTTCAGTTATATATTCCATCAAATAATCATAGGGAGAATGACGTCAATAGGGTTAGATATGATTAGTTAGAGAACATGATAATGGCTATTTCTGGAAGGAAACATTTGATAGTCATGGGAGATTGGAATGCAGCGGTAGGCAATGGAAGAGATGGTGATGAGGTGGAAGATTATGTTTAAGGAACAAGATATTAATGCAGGGAGAAAGCATTAGGTTCTTCAGGAGACCAGAGTAAATCATCATCAACACATTACAGTTGGGCGAAGATTTAAGAACAAGATCAATATGTACAGTTTACTGAACATTATCATTATTCAATTTTTATTAATATGTCTTTGGGTGACATATAACCTTTAAGCACAGAAAAAGAGACAAAAAATTTACCCTTGGATATGTTTCTAGCATTATTCCCCTGTTTTTAACATCTGGTAACTCATAAAGTAGGTAATGTTTCTTACTCGTACCTCTTCTGGTTTGATCAAAAATCTTAACAAACATGGTGTCAGAAGTGAAAAGTAACATTTAAAAATCATTAATGAACACTTAATTAATGGGAATTCATATTCAAAGTCAGTATAAAGTGTATTTTGAATTGATGTTGAAAGATGAGCTGCCCCATCATGTGACATCACAATTACCCCAGAGGTCCTGTTATATATGCTGGAACACACAACCACAATATGAAAACTGTTGCATTAAACTTATAATTTAAATGAAGTCATCGTATTTCATCAAAAATTATGATAGTAAAGATTGCTGAATAAGGGATATTTTTTGCTTGACCCATTTTTCAGTGTGCAAGTTTTTATGTACAAATGAATTTCTGGACATTTTATTTTACAAAGAGAATGGTTTTACAAAATTGAGGTTCACACATTAACAGTAGATTCTGATTTCATTTCATCTTTTGCTTGCTTCAAAAGTGCCAACCTGTCTATTTTTCCTCCACGTGTTTCTGGCAATTTATCCATAAACACGACTCCTCCATGAAGATGCTTATAATACGGAGTATGAGCTGAAATAAAAATAAAGATAGCATCAATTATTGACACATTATTCAATCGGTGCTATATATTGAAAAATATATCTAAACCAACTGTTCCCTATCAAGCAAATAACCAATTTGCCAATAGCATTTTTAAAATGAATAAATGCCATTAATAAATTATAATTCAATTATATAACATTTAATTATGATAGAAAAATTGTTCAGCATACACAAGTACATGTTTGAAGATTGCTTATTTGTTTTAATAACTTATTAAAATCATAGCAAAAATGGTAAATCTCATTAAATTGGAAATGCACTTGAATATAAATAACCATTTAGTTCATTTATTGTCCTTATATAGGGAATAAGAATCCTATCTTATATGCTTAGAAAATAATCAAAATTTTCCCTGACCTGATACATATTCCTTGATTTCCTCCTCAGTAACTTTATATCCAGATTTGATGACAACATAAGCTCTAGCTACAGATGTTGTCTCAGGATTAGGCACTCCTACAACACCTACTGTCCAAACTGCTGGCATCTTTGATATAACACCCTCAATATCTGCCGGTGAAACCTGAATAGATATTGAAAAAGTAAATCTATAGTATTTATCCCATGTTAAGATGCAATATCAATAAAGGCAGACATTTAACAGGGGAGAACATTAGGTAAGGAAGGGAGAAGAGGATGTTAATTTTGGATGAAATGAATTCATGAGAGAAGTATGCAGAATTGAAGAAGGGTTATCTGCAGTGCCAGATGCCAGGTTGTTTTTCATAAGGAGATGCAAAGAAGGGTATTATTGTTAAGTGTGTGTCCATCCTAAACCATACATTAAATCTTTAATGGTAGAATATCTAAATAATAATTTAAAAAAAATGAGATTCCCACTGCTTCCTAATTCCAATTGCATTTTCTTTGCGCTATTTCATTAGACTTTTGAAACTAAAGGAGATCGGAATGATGCAATGGCTATTACAGAATGGTTTCTCACCCAGAGTGCCTGGGCTTGAATCCTAAAAGTGGCAGATATTTTTCATTGGTATCTCAATCCCTACTTGAGGTGCTTTGTGGAGAATTTTTGAGTGAGTATGCCATCCCTCATATGGGACATTAACTATGGAACCCTTGGCACCTTTCATTAAGAGTGGGTAAATGCCAATGGCAGATTTCTCTCCAACCTTCTTCCTTTCCCATTCATCCCTAATGGGGCAAATGACCTCAGCTGTCATTCCCTTTCCCTAAAGCTATTGCTACTATTAATGAAACTCTAAGGAGGGAAACATCAAATGTAAGTTGTGGAAGGCAAATGGCTTCAAAACTCAGGGAGAGTAAAATAATTCACTGACTGCCTGGCCTTTTGCAGAATAACTGTATTATGAAAAAACTTATTTTGGTCAAATATCACTTTAATTACTTGTCATATCAGAAAATATTACTGTGAGGAACATATATTTTTATACCGATATCTAAATCATTTTTTTTTGCTCAAGTATAAAAACAGTGTATCTTTCCACCAATTTTTACTACACAAAAAGCACAATGTATTTTTCCACCAATTGGAATCATCACCTGATGATGACACTTATGAGTCAAAACTGTTCATACCGAATAAAAATAGGTGGAAAGACACATTCCGTTTTTCACTTTAGTGGTAATGTATTTTCTCAAAGTTAAGCCTGAAAACATCGAATACATATCTTTTCAGTTTACTCCAACAAGTTATGTGCATTTTTCTAAACATATGGTAAAATATGAGATGTGCACTTCAACAAATAGGTGCATTCTGTAATGTAAGAAAATATTGCAAACTATACATATACCCTGGAAGAGCCCCAAGGTATTACTCAACCCATTCATTATATACAGGGTGCAGACCATAAATCCAGAAACATTTCAATTTGTATTTCCCATCAAATTGTAGTTCCACTAAAGGTTGTTATTGGCATTCTTGAAAGCTATAGGCATCTAGTAAACAGTCATAACCTCAAAAAGGACAAGATGTTACATACAAGTATTGAGTACAATCAAAGAGCCGCTTTTATTAAAAATCGTGCTGGGCATTATATTTCGAAATAGTTTGATTCGTCTGGTACCCCAATTCTACTGTTTATGATATTCTGGCTAAGTATAATACTTCGGAGAAGTCTGGGTAAGGTTTCGCTAACACGGCAAGGAAATCTTATTCGAGGAAATGAGTGCTTGTCCGAATTTGAGCGCCGCACCCTGTATCATTGTCATTGCTTGAGATATTACCATTTCAAATGCAATTCAGGAAGGGTGAATAAATAATACTGGCTGACAGGCAATGGATGATCAGAATGTATTAAGGGAAAGACAGGTCACCAAAAAGAGAAATATTTCTTGGAATTAATCTGAAAGGTAAAACAATGATGACTGCTATAAGAGGTCTCCTTTATTGAGAAGAAGGTGAATCATTGGAAAGAGAAGGGGAAGTGTTTGTAATTTTGAGATGGCATGCACTGGAGTTCCACCTAATTTGCAACAACACATACATTGCAATCCACACAGTATCCTTCATCCCCTTCATCTTCCCTCTTCTCCCAGTCACCTTAAACTCTATCATTTACCCAATTATCCTATATTCCTCTTCTCTACCCAGAGATAAAATCGCCATTAAACTCCTTTTCCAAAACACATCATATACCTCCAAGCAACCGAACAACCTTCAAGAAGACAGTAAGATAAAACATAACTGTCATGAGTTGAGGCTTCATATGTGTAGAAGGAAGGGAATTTATCTTCAGCAATTGGTTCAGTTGTTAAGATTAATATTTGAGAGAAGATAAAAGAATGCTACAGTAAATTAAGAGCCTTATACGGGTCTACCATGAGATAAGATGTAGAAATTCAGATTTCAAATTTCATAATTAATTTAAGAAATATTAGGATGAATGCAATCAATTTTAGTATTTATAGTTTTCAAACTCATATGGAGAGAATCATTGCAAGTTCAATCTAGAGAGGCTTCAAGGAACACTTAAATATTGAGTATTTTTCATTTTCACAACAAATTCCCCTGACATTCAATTCAAAGGAAATGTTATTCTCTATGACACGCCCATTCTTCTGACTACAACTTTTTTCTCTAACCCCTATTCCTTCCTCCTCCTTGGTCTAGTCAGATTGTGCATTCCATACCATTTGAACATCACAAAGGAGACATATTGCCACAGTATTGCTCACACCCATTGGTTCTACAGCAATCACTGCTAGCTCAAGGTCTATAGTGTTCCCATCATGTATGGCAGTATTAAACATCTCTTGCAGTTACTAAAGTATGGTTACCAACTCACATGGTGCATTTGATACTTGAATATCGATTTCAATCTGTCGATAATGTAGAGTTGACCACTATGATCAAAAAATGCAAGATCTCCTGTGTCAAACCACCCATCTTCATCAACTGCTTTCTTGCACTCCTACAAGAGTAAGAAAAAGACATCATTTGCTACCTCTTTTACATGACTGAGGACTTTGTTAGCCATCATAATATATTTGTAAATTTAAAATGTTTTCCACAAGATCTCAATCAAAACCTTAACCAACAAAATTTTAATGTTATTATCAATTATAAATTCAATATTCTTTCAAAGTCATTGGGAACAATAATACAAATTTGGGAGTAACTGTTGATTTAAAATTGAATGTCACACTGGAAAATTAATAGAAAAGTACTATTACACTTTCACTCTAGAGTGTAAAAGATTCAATCTTTATACTTTTTAGTTATGGGCTCCTTCAATGTGATTCCTCAGACAGTGAACACAATATAACATATTAATGATAAAGAAATGAAATAATCAATTTTCTTAGTAATTTTTTTAGTACTTAGAAATCTTAAATATATTGTAATAATTTAACTGATGAACACATTTATACACACAAAAAATTAATATTAATAAACTGTATACATTTATAAAAAAACTTAAATGAAATAATTAACTAAAAATACATTGCTATTGAAGAAGCAACATGCATGAAGGCTCATTCAGTCATATTATTATGAGAACTAAAAAATGATGAAAATATTGTAAAAACCAAATTCTTAAAAGCTGATTCAAGAATTCCACAGTTAAAATGAAGGTACACATTACCCCATTACATTTAACCAACTCAAATCTAGCAGATTTATTTATAATTTCCTTGTACCTTCTGGACATCTCTGTTGGCCTTTGAGAACCTGAGTTCAAGTTTTCACTCATTGCTGGTTATCAAGTTTTCCAGGAGAAATAACGCTAAAGTTTCCACAACACCCATGTCTAAGGCGATATATGAACCTCTGAACTATAGTGTAGCCAGGAGAAGCATTAATCACCTGATAAACCTAGGCAACCAAAGATTGTGGAAGATATTAAAATATTAACTAACCTTGCCAACTCCTTGTAGGTATCCTTTCAATAAATATGGGGATCGAAGCATGAGCTTCCCTTTCTCCATTTCCCCCAAAGGCTTGCCAGAGGTGATATCTAAAATCTGCCGAAAAATGCAAAGAATCAGACATCAACCATATAGTTATAATCCCAGAAATTTCTTTATACTCCTTGAGAATTAGCACAAACTGTGGCACAGTTTGTAATTTAATTTATAATTCAACCATTATTTCTCCAGAATTTTTTAATGTTCCACTGCTTGTGTATAGTTTGGTCATACACAAGTATAATTTGATCACCTATGCCTCAGAGAAAAAAATTATTTTTTCATTCCCTCAATTGTATTGATTATGTATATTGCCAGCAGGGTTTAGGCCATATATTTTAGGCTTTAAAATTCAAACTATGCATGCATCTTTCATCACAGTGCACTAACGTTATCTTATTTGCAATCATATGTGAAAAAGTATGAAAGTCAGCTAAGTATATTTAATCAAGTGAGGTAAATGTACAAAGAAACAAAAGCATCTTCAATTGAAGTTTCACACCACAATTCTATTTTTTAATCCAAATTTCGACAGCGTTATTAATGTAAATAATATTTTTACTAGATACATTAGGAATAATTAAATTAGAAATTCATTTACTACCTTTGCTTCCATCAAAGTTGTAAGAAATCCACAAGAAACATGAGTATCTGAAATTATAAATGCATATGCATGTATTAAAAATTAATTTAATCAGACCTTGATGAAAGTTCAATGGTATCTTGATGAACATAGTATTGATTGATAGAACAATAAGCATTGATTCAAGGATTCTAAGGGATTGAGAAGGAAGAATAAAATGATATGGACAGAAGGTAAGCAAATGCCTTGGTCATTGCATTTTAGTGAAAGGAATGGTAATTGGGAGAAATTCAAAAAAACCAGAAAAAGTGGATTTAGAAATTATTGAGTGGTAACAGTGTCTTGAAGGCTATGATAGAGAGGAGAGCATTGTGTAATTGATGTAGAGGGAGTAAGAGATAAGACTCACTTGATAAAACATAGGGAGATAGAGAACATGTGAGATAAAAATGTATTTACTGTCCATTTGGTAGAACAGCCAAGAAATCCTGGACTCATCTTACTCTTAGCTTAACCAATAGACAACAGTTAATGAATAATAATTATTATCACAAAATAATTAGTTTTTAATTTTCTTTAACATCATTTAATCAAAGCATATGATATGGCCTCCTTACAAGTAATTTGAAAATAAATTAAGTTTTATCGGTGACTTCAACAATCTAATTACAAATATATCAAAGAGGCTGTCCTTATTTTATGTATGACTGTTTGAGCTTTTTCTGTCCCTTCAAATATTATGAACTAATTGAAACTATCATTAATAAATCAAGCAGACATCTTTGCTATAAAAAGGAAAAGAGCACATATTGGCTTAACAAGTGCATTTTCACTACAACCATCTATCTTTCACTTCAATAATGGGGTATTAGAGACAAAAAAGCATGAGATCATGTTTTAAATTTTAGTTACATTAGAATGTATTTAGTAAAGTTAAACAAACATTTTAAAACTCTTTTGGCATATTGATAAATGCTTATGTAATTCTTAAGTGAAATGTTCATTAGTCAGCATTTTCACAATTTGTTCTTTGGTGGTAAAAAATGATGACAACTCTTTCATCATTAACAATGATTAAGTAATTCAATTATAAAACTATGTAAGATTCCTCCTAAACCTTCTTCATTGCCACTTGAGGAAACAAAATGAAATAGCTCTCAAAGAGACAGAGAACAGTCCATATATATTTATGCACATGAAGGAGGTAGGAATTTATGAGGGGCTGAAAGAGTGAACAATATCCAATAAAGTTTGTTTGAATTACTCAAAAGTGTTTTGAGAGTTGTGGAGAATGTGTCCTGGCTTTCAAGAACCACTAAAAACTTCTACTCTTCAATACACGTACACCAAAATGCAGATGTTTTGCCATGAAAAAATCATTCACCTTTCCTGGAATTTGAAGATACCTTGATTTCTGTCACCTGTCTGCCATTCAAGGAATCTGGGCTCCAGTCCTGATGAAGGAAAATGATTTTTACACTGTGAAATGTCTACATTTTGATGCACATCAGTACCAGTGGATGACTTTGTTAAAGTAATTTTCAAGGTATCACCTATAGTTGTATGAATTTGCTTTATCTCTGCATCTATAACACATGCTTGATTAAGGGTGATGAAAATGTTAAACTTCTCACCATTGTCAAGTTCTGCCACATGATACTTATGGTTCCCTCTTCTATCAAAGGAATCAATAGAATAATGATGAGCAAAATTTTGGGATGATACGAATAAAGTTTCTGTACTGCCATATATCTGAAAAATAATGATGGAACAACATCAGCTTCTTTCAAAATATTCCCAAAATATTAAAATGCACTGGAGATTATTGTAAAGATCTCCAGGCAGAGATGAAACTCAAATTCCATATTGCCTGTGCAGGGTAAGAAAACAATGACATATTTTAAAAATATCAAATTACAAATGGCTTCCAAGGGACTTCTTTGAAAAAAATTTTCTGAAAAATTTTTTTGCAAACATATTTCCAAAATAGAATGTAAATATATAAAATCATGTAAAAATAGGTACATGACAACTGAGGAACAACTAAAAATATTGCTGACCAGTTGTATTTGAAATGACCTCTGTTTGGGAGGTCAGTGCTAAGTTTTTGATACAACAAGTCCATGATTCATTTTAAAATAAAATTAGATAGTTTGAATTTGAATTCAGAGTTGCCTTCTTTTGAGAAAGAAGGCCTATTTAGAGTGGAGGGTAAGATGCTGATCAAGTAATGTGAAAGCTTTGGATTTGGCCCCTATATCTGATATTGTTGTATGTTAATGATTGAACAGAATGCACTTTCTTGAGTGTCAGGGTAGTAAAGACAGAAAAAGAAGTTATTAGGTAAGAAAGTATTTAAGAAGAGGTGATAGATGATGGCATATGCATAGGCGCAATAAAAAGGCTGGTGAAAACTTTAATGTGGAGTGTAATTTTGTTTGGATCAGACAATTGGTCATTGAGTATATTCATACGCTGAGATTGATATATAATTGAAAAGTATTAGAATCTTTCGAGATGGGGATGTGGAAATGAATTGATAAATAAAATGGTGATAAATGAAATGAATAGATGAAGCAAAAGGGACAGAAAAGAAAGTAAATGAAGTCCCAGGCATGATTAGGGAAGAGAGATGGCCATTGAGAGACATTCAAGGAAGGAGACTAATCAATGCAGCAGAAATTGAGAGTAATGGGTTCCTGGAAGTGCAGAAAGAGGGGGATATGCTGGGAAAGTAATGCAGAGAGAGGAAAATGATTGGCATTTTGAATGGAATCAAAAGAATCCTATCTATTGCTATTGCTATAGAACACTAGACTATTGCTATAAATAATATACGCATGCACTTAATTATTTTTTTAAAAATGGACCAAAATCAACTGATGCTTTCAAGCACAATACAATGATTGGATGCATTATTGAAATCCATACCAAAAAGACTTTGTACTTTTCCACAAATTTTTATCATAAGGTACAACACATTTCACCAACTTGTGGCATCATCACATACAAATTGATGCCACAAGTTGGTTAAACGTATTATACCTTATAATAAAAATCTGTGGAAAAGCACAAAGTCCATTTAGTATGGATATTAAATACTTCTATGAATTCAAGCCTGAAAGAGTAGAATATATACATTATTAAACCTTACAGGTTCAGGCTTCACTTCACTGGTTCACAGGGTAAGGCTTCACTTCATTGATCATTGGTTTTTACAAATTAACCAATTCCATTTGAGCTCAAACTTAATCTCACCCATCACACTGTGTGCATCCATACATCACCTGTTTCTTATTACATATTTATACCTGATGATGCCTTATTGTGGTGAAACAACTTTTCTCAAACCTAATAAATTCTGTGGAAAAGTGCATTCCCTCTCTCATTTGATGATTATTGAGTATAGTTGTTATTTTCTATGAAGTTTGTCTAAAACAACAAATAAAACTCAATGAATGAAGTTTGTTTACTAGCTATTGTTCAAGGAAAATTTAAAAAAATAAATATTTGCTCAGCTCTAAAATTTTGCATTGCGAATCTCAATGGCAGTATCCAGGATCAATATTTGAGACCCAGCCAGTCTTCATTCAAACCAACCAAAGTAATCAAGGCAAGGTCTAGTTTACTAGGTGAGCAGAAGATCTAATGGTTAGCATAATTCATGGATGAGTGCAAAGATAAATAATCATAATCCCCAAATAATCATGATTCTCAAATGGTCATCTTGCATTCCTAGAAGGAGTCATAGAAAATACTAATCTGGTCATACAGGTCATAAGTTAAAATTTATCTCAGAACTTACCACATAAACATCTGAATGAGGAATATTCTTGGACATCACTGAAAGAGTGGAATGATCAAACACTGATCCGGTAACTATAATTTCCCTGATGCTTGATAAATCATGGTTTTGCAGCTCATGAGACCTTGCAAACCAATTGGCAACATAGGGAAAGAGGAACAAAACATCTGGCTGGAACAAAGATTACATATTAATTTAAATTGGATTCACATCCATATGATCACCATATGAATACAGTAAAACATGTAAAAAATGGGATTGCATAGCTATGGGGGGCTTATTTCAAAGCTGTCATATTTAGAATTGTTAAGTGTATATCAGCATTGTTGATTGTATTTTTACCGAGCCCCTCTGAATGACAGGATCTGAGAGAAGTGAACAGAAAGTTTTTAGCATCGTACTTTTTGGGTGAAAGAGTTATGTTTTGATAATACTGAAAAAATGCCTGCAACATGGAGTTTAATAGCTGAATACCATATGCCATCTGAAATCCATTTTCATAAAAATTGCGTCATTGTTGTTTTGTGTATTACACTCTCAAAGAAAGATTGCAATAAATCTATCTCAATCTATTTTGTATTTTTTATTAATCACGGAAATATCCATGCTAGTTATTTTCACTTGAAAAAATCAAAACTTCCACTTATCCCTCAAATATCAAATTATCGCATTAGATTTCTAAGCATTAACGTATATAAATTGATAAATTACTTTTGGAGCATATAAAAGTATTTTTAAATTGTGAAAGAGTTTATGATGATCACTTAAACTAAATTGATAGTTTTTTTATTAAAAAATATGAGATCATGAAAGTGCTTTAGTGAGTAGCCTTTCACCATTCAACCAGCAAACATTTTTTTATGGAGTGTAAGGTAAAACTATATTTATTTTTTTATTAAATCAAATTCAACATGTAAACTAGGAAAGGGAGTCCACTAATGCAAGAAACTTTGTCTTTTATCTTACCTTATATTTATCGATGTATTTGAAGTAATCATTCTCATCAAATTTTGATATAGATATATATGTATAATTCTGAATAATACAGCAAATAAAAGTAAGAAATGGGCCATTGGTAAAATTACACATTACTGACAGAAATGTTTTCTGCTTCATGTTACTGCAAGAAAGAGACAAACATCAATACAGCACTTGTTTTATGTCACACTATAAACCCAGTAAGGAAGAGTGACATATAAAAAAATTGTGCATATAAAAATAAGAAATTTATTAAAACTAAATAATGACACTGATCAATTTAAAAATATATCTTTCTCTGTTCGACTATTATTCCTCTTTCACAAACTGATTATATGTTTATTTAAATCAGAATGATGTAGTTTCTTGATATTCAATATTTAAGAAATAGAATCACACCATTGAAAATCTTTAGTAATGAAGTGTTTCATCTTTTAAATAGTAAAGAAATGGTTCAGATAATTCTCATGCATGAGTTTGGTGCAAGAATTTTTGGGTCTAGTGTATTTGAAATGAACTAAGGTATCTCAAAGTTCAATACTATTCCCATTTTCATTAATTATATTGATCAAAAACCTTAACACTAATTACCTAATAGTGAAGTCTAAATATACAAAAAATAATTTATGAGTGAACAAAGGGAAGGAATAAAATGGGCATGTTGAATAGAATCAAGGGAGGAAGAAAGCACGCACCTATGAAAATGGGTTTATTGTATGGTAAGGTATAATGTTGGTTTATTAGAAGGTTAAGAAGATAAATGTGGTTAGTGTATATGTTTATCAATAACCTACCTCAAACAGTAAAATGTCAATAGTAATAAAAGAGATCATACCTTGTCAACTTCAATGGTGCACCTATGCCAGCCAATAGAGAGACACAGTTAAAGTGAGTGATCAGACTTCCTTTTGGTAACCCTGTGCTACCATTGGTGCTTGGAATGTATATCACATCTTCCTTAGGGTTAATGTCAATTTCCTTGTATGCTACATGGAGCAAAGACATTGATTTGTGAAAGAGGATATATGAGAGAGATTAATTGACATTGGTAACATTGCAAGGCATAAGGAGAAAGAATGAGAAGACTATAATAAGATATATCAACCTAATTGAGAAGTATGACTGCTAATCATCTTCTATTCTAAGATTCATTTTTTCTTGGAGAATCAGAAAAATTGTTTGCTAATGTTATTATAAATTGGCTTGATAGTCAAATTATAAGGTGATCCTGATATAAATTAGCTGACATTAATTTTATTGTGATTAAACCGATAATTTAACTCAGTTAAAAAATCAATATTTCTTTCTACAGTTGAATTAACTGTTTAAGTTTAAGGTATGTTTTCATACATCTGGTCTAGCATTTTGTTTTTTTGTCCATCATATCCCATTTCATTGACTACTGCAATGCTGGATAGAAACAAAAAACAGCAATGACCCATATGCTATTTTGGGAGATTTAATTTTCCTTTCAATGTTCAAGAAACCGATCTGATGTTTTTAGTATAAAATTCTTCTATATTTACAATTCACATTTCTTGAATCTTTTATGCATTTATATTATTGCCGAATCTTCAATTCTGTGGCTACAGTTTTAATTTAATTTTTGACAGTTTTTCCATCTGTATAGTACTGGGTCATTCCTCATTTTCATTAATTCCTTCCAGGATGGAATTCCCAGTAGTTTATTTATTAGTGATTTGTTTTTCTTTCATGGTATGAAGGAAGATGAAAGAGGAATGAAGTGACTTACCAGACCCGTCATCTTTGTATACCATGTCCTCTACTGGTATGGCTCCCTCTACTTCCCCATCAATGCAAAGCAGCTTGACTGGCCACTCCATTTGCTCTGATGCCCACTTGATAGTGTCATATGTCTCCTGCTCACACAAGGCAAAGCGAGCTCCCACCTCTCTGATGATTCGCTCTACCTCCTCTGGAAATGTGTGAAATTCTCATCAGCAGCCACAAAAACCTAATGAAGGGCATGACATATTAGTGGGTATTGACTGGGTCTTCAAATGACCAGTTGCACATATCAAGTGCAGTTGGAGTGATTCATTGGTGATAGATATGCAAAGAAAATAAATATTTTCTTTTTGTTTTAATCTGGGGATTAATGCAACAATGTGCTCATCTTTTGTTTTCAATTGATGGTAGTTAGCCTTTTTACTGTCAGCACATTGAGCATGAATGCAATGCTGAGTATTAGATGGGTATATGTATGCTGAAGCATGTAGTTAGCAATGGGTCAATCATGAAAAATTAAATTCTTTTCATCCCACTGTGGTTGTGATCAGACTAAAATAAAAAATAAAACCAAAATAAATTGATTGTCTTTGTACACATTTGAATTGCTTAATCATTCACTTTGTAATACGCTATTGTCAGGATAAATTTATGAATGCCAATCTTTAGTGAAGTAAGAAGTTTTTTGAGGATACAATGTTGATTTTTCAAGAAATTTATGAATGCTCATGTATATTTTATGGTTCTGCATATTCTCTTAAATTTATTTCTTATTCCTATATTTTGATATAAATAAAACTTTTAAATGCATGACATTGTAGATCCATCAAGCTGTATTATTTATTTGCATAATGGTAACTGGAAATTTGAATTTAGGGCAGACTATTTACTGTTGAATCAATTTGCAAACATTAATCTCATCACTGCTGTTTGTGATTCTAAAATTATAATCTATGGCAAATGCTTAATCAAATTAAATTCAATTAATCATTCCATTTGAGCTGTAATTTTGTTTCCCACCAGGAAATTTCAGGGCCTGAAAAAGAAGTACGGTTTCCCTAAGGCATCTCCACAGGATCTGAGCTTGGGTTTATCTGGTACGCATTGCTCAAACAACAAGCTGCCAGTTTCTCCAGTGAATACAACAACATAGCAACAAACAGTTAAAAGGAAAACTCTTTAGTATCTAAATCAGAGAAATTTTCATCTTCAATCGGCTAATTGCTTTACAGTTAGGTATTAATTACTAATTTTACTTATTTGAGCAATTTCTAGTGATACTATGCCAACAAATCCAAAGTTATGGTTGATGTTTTTTTGCATTTATATGTAGATAAGTACCTCTAAAGATACGGAGCAGTGCTCAATGTTACCTTTTGATTCACATTGGAAGTAACCTCTTGTGGCTCCCCCACACAGCCAGACCCCAAAGTGCAACAGGTACATCAGTGATGCATTGTATGTTAAATAAAACAACACATCACCCTTCTTGAAGCCAATTCTGGTAAGGGCACTGGCAAATTGTTTGGACAAAGGCTCCAGCTCCCTGTACAAAATTGATTGGTCCCGAACTGCATCAATCTGTGAACATTTAGTTTTCTATAATTAAAATTTTTGGAAACATTAATATAATATTCTTTAGCTGCTAAAGCATGAGTCAGTCTTTTTGGTGAGCACAACTTTTTTGACTGTACCTCCCCATCATGATTTGTCATTTTCTTTAATTATGACTTAATATATTACAGTAAGAAGACCTCATTAATATACTAAAAGGCTCTGATATTCCAATAAAAGCACAAGTATAAAGAAACCTGGAATTGATCTTCTTTTAACAAAGCCTGGGCTTGATAATATGCTCTAAACCATAAAGACCACTACCAAATTTTCTTGAGCATGGTGAGGTTGCCATTTTACTATACTTACCCCTTTGTCACACTAACCCTTCATGTGATCAGTGAATAAAATTGTTACTGTTGTTCATCAGTCAAAACTGTACATTTGTAGTTTATTTGTACGTGGATTTTCATTTGTCAATTTTTTATGTGTTTTGGTTCAATTTCATGAGTTGTATCCAGTCTGTTAGAAGTTAACTTTCCCATGCCCCATATATTTTAACTTACCGGTCTTATTCCACTGATAATGCTTTACTACAATATTCCTATATGAGTACATTCAACCTTTGACTTTGATTAGACTTTGAGTGTGCAAACGTGATGTTGTTTGTATCACTACTATGTTCTTCCCCTCCTTCTCATTGTCCAGATTCTGAGCCACAATGAGGAGGTGGATACTCAGACCCCTTTAGTTTGAGTTGCTTGGGAATCCACCTGTAATTATACAACTCCTTGGATGGGTTTATTTTTAAAAGTCAATTTTTCTTTGTTTAACCTCTGCTACGTGAGTTTTATCTAGTCAAGTGGCAGTAACCTTTGCTGTGTCCAATATTTGTTGACTAATTGACCTCATCTCACCAATGCATCACTACAACTATGGATTCTACACATGGAGGTTCAACCTGCAACCCTCAGAGATATTTTATACGACAAACTCATGTAACAATGATTTGTCAGACACCACTTCACACTCTCCCACCTTCTCAATGTAAAGAATGCAGATTCACTGGTTGAACCTCTGACATCTGGGTCGCCATTATGTTGTATAAGCACCTGGCATAATTCTGAGCTGCGATGAGGAGAAGATACTACAAAATTCTCAATTAGAGTTGCTGGGGATTCCTCCTTTACTTATGCAACTAAAAGTTTGGGCAGTGATGAATTGTTTGTGTTATGGTAGATACAGGCACTTCAAAGTCCTCAAACAAGCCAAAAGCCATTGCTCCCTGCCCAAATGTAGCCTTTGCTGTCCTACCAACAAATGACTCATTCACTCAGAATCCTCTAACTTCTTCTCTACATAAAACATTAGAATGGATCACCCTTCCATTGAAACACTTCCAGTCAACGATCCAAGTTCTTTGGTCAATGTTGCAATTGGATGATTGAAATCAGGGCTTGGAAATAACGTAAAAAATATTTGCTACACAAATCCTGTCTCGCCTTGTTGAGACATTTTTTTCGCTGGAAGAATGTTTTTTTTCTTGCATGAACACTTTTTCCTGATCCCAATCCGCAAATGTTTCTCCTCGGGGACTATTAACCGTTTGGTCACAACTCGTCCGAAAGCTGATTAAAATTATTTAATTTCGCTTGGAGTTGACCAAACATCAACAAATTGCCATTCCGAATGAGGTCTTTGCCACAGTGGTACGGCTAAATCATTAAACTACATGATAGCCGATCAGAATTTTACTCGTAGAGCGTTCCATGAAATCACTCAAATAAGATAAGGCACGTTCTGCCATTAAATTCGTGCTTCCCTTCCCTTGGGTGCATCAAAGTCGCCTGTTTCTCATGAAGCAGATGATATTTGGTTGCCTCGGATAGAACTTTCAGCCTCACAATCAGAAGTTCTGAGTGGCTATCTGCCCCTGTAATTAACTTATCTTCACATGCGCAAGAACTACGGTGCAAAACCAAGGAGATATAGTCCAAAAATAGGCAACCCAGATTATTGAAGCCCTTAATGGGTCGGATGCGAACCGCTGGTCAATCAACCAAACTATGACTAGCCTACCCAACTCTGAAGAATAGAAAATATTCCCTGCCATGCATGAGCTATGCGGCGAACCACCTGATCTCTTCGTATTCAAAGGAGAACAAACGAAGACAAGTATACGCGATACCAGAGATATCCTGATTTCGGAACAAGAGAGCCTCCAGTTCCTTTCCAGTGCCAAGACGAATTGTTGATGGCCGCTGTGACGAAGGTAACTTACCACCAGAGGTCTGTCGCCGTGGGCTTCACGGTTCATCCTTATGGACTGGAAAATTAACGTTGTCAGAGGAACGTCGGGGATCACAATTTTTTTCCCGATCTCGGCAAATGGCGACCGGAAGATTTTATCTTCATCTTGACTGGCCATTTCCTCGCGTCCTGCGTTTCAATCTGAAAGTATGAAGCCAGCATATGAGTCACTTAATCAGGCATGGGAAAAAAGATGCTATCCCTCGGAATAGCTACCCGTCTCGGCGTATTAATTACATTAGAAACACTCTTTGGACGACCATAACAACGTGAATGCTTCACCATAGAGTAAGTCTGTTGCATAACGACAGTTTTTTGCTTGCTATCTAAAAGAAGTGTTTTACCTTTTTAATGCACTTTGTTGGACAATATGCGTTCGCATATTGAATTTTAGAGCAATCTTCAGTGGTCTGGCTCGCAATGTTTTTTTTATACTTAAATAATGGTTTTCAGAATAACCATACGTCGATTCGGATCCTGAGTTCGACCAAAGAATCATTGCAATTAAATGTGTTAAAATTGATTTTTTTAAACTGTTTACAGAATGATCATATGTCTCACACTCTCTAGTGGCTTTTGGCGAATAAAGAACGGGATGGGCTGAGACAGGGGAGTCCAGTATCGCGTGTTTTTTAAAGCATCATATGTTTGAAGGAAATGGCAAAATAGGCATTAGAAGAATTAAAAGATAAGATTAACAGTTGGTGGGAATTCATAAAATTGGTTCGATTGGCAGTCTGGGGAATTATTAATAAAGGTAACGCAGAAGGTAGGAGTGGGCTGGATAAATAGGTGACTATCTGCAACCTGCGCATGTGTCTGACTGCACAGGTGTGTTTGGCGACTGGAGAGTCAAGATTCGCGAGAGTCCCCATTCCTTCGCGCCGAGTGTTAGGAAGAGAGGGAAGTCAGAACTGTCAATTATCACCAGTTCTTTTCAATGCACGAGGTAAAAGAGGCATGGGAAGAACTGCCGAGAAATTCATTAAACCCGTTAGATTTGCGTATAATCAAGTTTTGGTTAGTCAATAATCCAAGGGATTGCAAGAATTTTTGAGTTCATTAGAAAAATTGTTGTAATAGGCATGGGATGAAAATCAATGACAACAAATTAAAGGTTTTTCGGTTTACGAGAAAGAGAAAGGCTAGGTTTAATATGAAAATAGGACTTCATAAATTAGAGCTGTTGAACAGTTTACGTATCTCGTAGGAATCCTGGGCCAAAATGGTCCAAAAAATATGAAGAAAAATTGCGATGATACTCAAATTCGACGAAAGCGTTATTTTATAATGATTAATTCCTAATCAATTCAATTTCCTATAAGTGTTCACCGAAAAGAAGTGAAAATGAAAGAAAATTAGTTTTTCATTTACAACACGAGTAGAGAAATAAAACACGTATTTCTAAAATCTTTTATTAGGATTTAAAATGCTTTAAAAATTCCCTAAGCCGTATGATTGCATTTGCACCATGTTTTCTTTGTTGATTAGAGTTTATCCTTCATAAACAATAGCTGACATAATATACCTTGGCACGAGGAAAATAACAGAGACACACTGATGAGAGATTTCAAAGGAAAGCAATGAGAAGACAAAGAGAACTGGAGATTGGGAATCGAAAGATGACAAAGACCGCTAAAAAAGCCGATAGACACACGCATTAACCTAAGCCGCTGGCAAATTAGGTAAACAATCATGAGCTAGACGTAATATTGCCTTACAGCTCCCCTGTATCCCATTTCCCCATATCAACAGCCCCTTCGCTCTTCTACAACTTCAATACTCCCCTAATAGACATCACCAAAGCCTCTATTTATAAGTGCTGGCTTAAGTGCATCCTACTTCCCAACATCCTTCTGTGAATGAAAGAACGCTTTCCCAATCGTTTCGTTGACTCTCCGCCTGTTGGATCCCAGTCAAACAAAAGTTCCTTTCTCGTAAAAGCATCCTCTAGTGCCACAGTTACCGGCTTCTAAAGAAATCTGTGTTACATAATGACCGGGAGAAAAGCTTTCACCGCCATTTTTAATAGTTTTTAACTTTAACCTGACTTTTCAAGGCCAACAACTGTGAATGAAGGGAGGGGACAGGGAAGGGAGTGGTACGAAACAGATAGAAGAGGATAGCGAATGAAAAGAAAGAGTTGTCCAAGAAACCGATCTGACCGATTCGTAGATTTGTGATTTAGCTTGTTGGATCTCCTTTTAGCTAGAGCATCTTACTAAACGGAATACGTGCTCGGCCACAGACTGATTCGCCATGATTCGCCTCTTGCGGGGCACTCAAAGTTAAGTTTAGTAATATTCTGAAAAAAATCGTCAACATGGCTTCAAACTATCTACACCACATTCGTTCAAAAGTATGAAAGCGATAAGTTTTGTTGCCGATTGGCTGAGGGGCATTCTAGAGGTTTTAAGCAATTTTCAACGCACATCAAGTAGATGTAATGAGAGTCAGTTACACTGAAAACAGACATGAGAGGGATATGAAATTATAGAGATTAAAAGTAAAATTACCAAAGCATTCATCAGTGGTATACCTACCTTGTTACCAGCCAGGGAGTTATTTTTAGTCTACTTTTTAGTTAATTTACTGCCAAAGGAACTGCGTCATACATATACACATGAGACACAATTCTTGCGATTATTTAGGTGCTAAAGATATAATGTGTTTTCCTTACGAAACGTGCGCGACGTATCGCTCAGTTATATTATAATGCGAGCTAATGCGGGATGGCAGGTTCAGCTACGACCCTGATATTTATACAAGTTTAGTAACCAGATTGAAAAGCTTAATTTTAGGCTATACGCAATATTAATTAGTTAATCATTGTTTGAACCAAAAGTTTAAAATTAAAACTGGAGCCCAAAGACTAGCGGCGGTAGAGTAGAGTATCTAGGAAGGATTTTTGACGAGTTGTCAAAGTAGCAGGGGCATAAGAAGAAGACTTGCTTCAAACGTATATAGCTTCATAAGAAGGGAGTTGATAACATAGGCCTTTGAAGGATATAAAGAAAATATTATTGAAGACTTTGATATGGAGCGTAGTTTTGTGCGGTGAGGACATCTGGCTGTTGAGGTGTAATGATACCTAGTGTATTTAGGTACCTAGTGTATGATAGGTTTTTGAGATGTGGAGGTGATTGGAAAAAGTTCAGTGGACGAAAATGCAATCAAACGAATATGCATTAGTCATGTTACGGGAGGCGTGGGAATTGTTGGGAAAAGTTCAAAAGAGGCAAGAGATGTGGATGGTTGGCATTACGCCGGCGATGGAATATTGAGACTGTGATAGGCAGGAGGACTTGAGTAGAGCGATGAAGGGGTAAGAAAAAACAGGCATGTTGGAAGGGAGGCAGAATGGCGAAGTGTGTAGCGTAACGGGTATTTCATAATTCGCATAGTGCATAGTGCACGGCACATAGTGCACCATGAGTTCCCGCCAAAAGGTCACACTATCACTAAAGAGTACTACTTACAAGTTCAACGCCGTTTGCGCGAAGCCATACGAAAAAAAACACCCATATTTGTGGTGGAAATATTCATGGCTTTTTCACCACAATAATTCACCTGATAACAATTCACCATTTATTCGTGAATTTTTGGCCAAAAACAGCTTTGTAACGATTTCCCAGCCTCCACATTCGCCAGACATGGCCCCGTTTAACTTTTTTCTGTTCCCAAAAATAAAGAGAACCTTTGAAGGGCCGACGCTTTATGATTACAAGCACAAATTGGATTAAAAACGCATCGCTGAGAGAGCTAAAAGCTACCTACGTATACCGAAGATTGAGTTCCAGAACTGTTTCGAGGATTGGAAAAAGCGCCGGCTTAAGTGGTATAGTATCTAATGGGAACTACTTCGAAGGGGATAACATTGATATAGACGAATAAATGATTTTTTTTCCAAATGACTTCAATCCCGTTATTTAATGAACACACCCCAATGCGTGAGATGGCAAATACGTTCAAGTTTTAAAGTTAAAGACGCGCGTACTAAAGTCCACTTTTCTTTCATTCCTTAGCTTTAGTAGAACGTCTATTTTTGTCCTTTCTTACCATGCATGCTACGACCCAATGCTATGGTGAGGCGCGTGGATGGTAATGTTAATAAGTGCCTCATGGATATGGGAGTTCTATGGCTTGGCAATAAACAGCTGGAAAGGGATTAGGTGTAATGTTTAACTGTCGTCGTGCATCCACGCTCCGACACGACTTGACTGCCGCCGTTGTGCAATAATCTCACGTAGGTTAAACCATGATCAGCAGATTCGATATCTGTTGTACAAGGAAAAATGGCACATTCATTCCGAATGGGGAAATGCATTCAACATATCATGACATAATTTTCTCGAAAAAATAAACTTAAATTAACTGCCTCTCCTAAGGGATCAGTTTAAAACGAATGAATATGCATTAAACCGGAAAAACACTCTTTTAACTTTTACCGTAAATGGTACCGAATGACTGCCCGTAAATAAACTGTGATGGTTGCAGATAAATTTGGTCCCACGCGCGGAGGTCGATTTACTCGAATCGCCATCAGAGTTCTTAATTTCATTTCAATCATACTCGTAGGCTCTAGAAACATATACTATTTACGACGGCTCACTTACCGGCAATTATGTCGAAGTCCAAGATGTCCTTTGGAATCTAATCGTTATTTACGATTTCATTCATGTATATACTCAGCTCCGTCTTACAGAACTCACTTTACGTAATCCTCTTTAACGATCACAACACTCAATACTGACCAGTTCCGAGCACGCAGGAGTCTGGCAGGGATTAAATCGCTGCGCCGATCACTCTTTAAGTCGAACACTCTCGTGGGTGGCGCGACTGAGCCTGTGTCGTAGTGGACCAATTTGCCGCGTCCTTCAATTGACTCTACCATTGACAAGTTATTACCCGGATTCAATCTGTGCCTCGAGTCCACGAACCTAGGGACCTAATTCTTTCTCATAGGGACTGAATTCTTTGACCTAGTAGACACAATCCATTTCTTGGAACAACTCGAGAAAAATCGTTGTTCTTTCGCGAGGTAACTTAATGTATGGCGTCGCACGTCGAAGCAACAGATGAGGTGAAACGCTTAGATCGAGGTCAAAAGAGGTGGTTGAGGACAAACGGTGTTGTAACAGCCACCCATTCCAGCTGATGGAATAAAAGAAATCATGCATGTGTTCTGTAGAAATGGCAAAATCAGGATTTAATTTCGAGGATTTTGAATCAAACATTTCAGTGTGCACCAAGAAAAAATGGGATTTAATTACAACTCGAGGGTAATTCGGTTAAATAAAGGTTAGGAATGGCTGATGAAAAGTGTGTTACATAGTGCGAAACAATGAAAGGCTCCTCTTTCACTTTGAAAAAGATAATGTGGTTATAATAATAACACGTCAGCGGCGCAGTTCGAGTGGAAATTTTTACACTTCAGGGTAATGACGACAAAAAAGACAGTTAAAAAAAAGTAAGAATACTCCAACGCGAGCAAAGATAATTTTCGTTATAGTGCAATTACTAAATTGTAATTTTCCGAAGATATTTATTGTGTGCAACGTATTTCAATGCCAATGCCTATAACACAATAGATGCATTGTATCTGAGAATGGTGCATTAAAATTGAAACGCGTTGGCTGCAATACATTGCACTTGAAAATGACAATTTTATTATTTCGCGAAAGATCCAATTTCCACATATTAGAACCTGTCACTACCCCTGAATTGTCGCTACTTCATCGTATGTACGAGGGTGGTCACAAAAGTACCCGACCCAACAAAGAAAACAAAAAAAAATTGGAAAAAATGTATTTATTTTTAAACATAATCTCCTTTCAGCTCTATACACTCTTCCCAGCGATGTTCAATAAATTCGATACCCTTTTAATAATAAGAACTATCTTGCTCCTGAAAATAGCCATTAACTGCCGCCATCACTTCTTCCCCGTAGGAAAATCTCTAACCACCGAGACATTTTTTCAAGTTTGCGAGCAGATAATAATCCGAGGGAGCTAAATCTGGCGAATAGGGTTCATGAGGTAGCAATTTAAAATTTAAATCATGAATTTTGGCCATTGCAGTAACGGATTAGGAGATGGTGCATTGTCTTGATGAAACAATACTTTCTTCTTAGCCAAATGCGGCCGCTTTTGCTTTATTTCTTCGCTCGAACGTTGCAATAAGTTCGCATAATACTCGCTGCTCATATGTTTTACTTTTTCAAGATATTAATGAAAACTATCCCACGTGCATCCCAAAAAACCAACGCCATGACCTTGCCTGCAGATGAAACGGTCTTCGTCTTCTTCGGAGGCGGTTCTCCCTTTTGAATCCATTGTTTTGATTGTTCTTTTGTCTCAGGTGTGAAGTAATGGCCCCATGGTTCATCCATGGCTATGAAACGGTGCAAAAATTCTGCTTTGTTGCTGTGAAACTTTGCTAAACACTCAATTGAAACATCTTCACGACACTGGTTTTGCTCGAGTGTGAGCAAATGCAGCTTCCATCTTGCACACAGCTTTCTCGTGTCCAACGTTTCAGCCAATATGCGATGTACCGCACTTTTTGAAATGCCTACTATGTCTGCTAGCTTGTGCACTTAAGTCAACGATCATCCAGTATCACTTTGTGGATTTTCTTCACCGTTTCTGGAGTTGTCACCTCATTTGGTCGACCATTACGATGCTCGTCTTGACAGCTCGTACGGCCTCATTTAAACTCTGCTACCCAATATTTTACTGCTGTAAACGAAGGAGTAGACTCACCCATAGTAGAATCCAGTTCAGCTTTTATATTGGTTGGGCTGAGGCCTTTCAAATAAAAGCATTGCATCACATAACAATGGCCAATTTTCTCCATTTTCACGAATTCGCTGAAAACGTTCACTATTTATGGCTGCTAAACAAATACTAAACAACGTGGCGTCTTCAAACTTGAAATGTATGCTTTATAGATTGCATACTTTCTAATACAGTGATAATTTTCAAACAACTTCCGCCGCCTCTAGGTCAGGCCGGGTACTTCTGGGCCTTCCAATGCATGCGCTTAGGAAGAAAAATGCTCCCACAGCATTCATATGCTCATCGCAAAAGAAATGGAAGGACATAAATTCACAGTAAACTCCGGAAAACGGTGATTTTTTGAATCATGGTGCTCGCGGAGATATCAAAAGTGTCATTAATTAAGATCTCTTTCTTCGACGCTTTTGATTGGACTCCAGATGTTTTGAAGTAAAACAGTTTTTCTCTGAGCACTTTTCTGTCACGGCAGAAGAAAGAAAAATACCCAGTTAAAAGATTGGCCTTTGCAGGTGCCATAAGATGACTGTCATAAATATTTGGTCATTCTCACCTTTGAATCTTGCTTTTTTACACCTTATTTTCGACTGTCGATCATGGTTACAAATATGATTCGGAATCGCTGATTTGCTAATATATGTGCAATACCTCATGACGGATTCGGTTCCACTTCCACATTTCATTTGCGTTGAAAGAACGTTATAAAAACAACAGTTTGAAATATTTTTTCACGAAATATATTTGTCAATAGAAAGTGTTTTATCGGTGCAGCGACACTTTACCTGCGTCGATGCAATTCCAGGAGCAATGTAGATGTGATTATTTGTGCGCGCAAATTTGTCCGAATTTGACGCTGAAACCCAGCTTCATTGCCCAATAGAATTTAATTTAGAGTAGAATCGGCATTCTCTTTACGTTTAATACATCAATCCATAAACCTTTAAAAACGATTACGGTGCTTACGATCGCAGCAGGCACTCTTTCCGAATTAACTTCACTATTAGTGAAGTGTAACTCACAGGACTACTGCTTGAATTATTTTTGCTCATTTAAACGACTTTTCCTAGAAATACTGTCCTTCAAAGAGGCTTTTTCTTTCATTTTTCAATAGCACAATAGTCAAATTTTCCAAATGAGAAATTCATTCAACGTACGTGTATTCTACCTAGTACAGTTATACTGTATAATGGACGGACCCTGTACATTATTCTAATACATATCAGAAGGACTTCCGCTTGTGTGACTAAAATTTTTTCCTTCTTCATAACTTCAGCATACCTTTATGCTGCCTATAAAGCCTACTCTCTGCCTTCGTCTACATTGCTTACCCAACTTCCTCCTTTTTATCACAGCCTCTCAATGTTTTCTCCACCCTTGCCTCAGTATTTTTCTGATTTCCTCGAGCAGCTTCCTCTCTTCGCCTATCCTATATATAACCACAACGTTTGTCTTTCTATCTGTCGAGTTTATTTTTTTCCATTTCCACTTCGAATCTACTCTCATTCTCTTGCCTCATAGACGAATTTTCACATCCATAAAGCGGTATTATGCTCCATATTAATCTTGTATTTACCTCTTTAACTAGTACATCTGTCGTAAATTGTCTTTTTGTGAATGCCTCTGTTGCTATCGCAATTATCCTGAAGTTATTCTCATTATTATCCTGTCTCCTGTGCCTCTTTTCACGTAAAATAATACCCAAATTAATGAACTCTAGCACATGCTCTAGTTTTTTCCCTTCTACTTCTAGGTTTAACTAAACTTTTCTAATTATCGATTTATACAGCCACCGGTTTTGCAACGTCTTCATAAGCTCCAAATGTGTCTTTAAAAAGAACAATAGACAAGGGTTGTGTAAAACCTAGTTTATTATGCGAATATCCAGTTTGTTCTCACGAGTATTGAGACTCGATTTGAATAAAACGTTTACTTTATCATCTACAAAACATCCTCCCCTAGTCCACACCAATTATCAAAATTTCCTAAAATCTGAAATCCGTACAATCTATATGCATTTATGCATCGTTTATTGCTTTATCTTCTCCTCCTAGGGCTTATAATATCCCTCATCCTGAAGGTCTCTTTGATATCATTCATCCACGAATTTCTAGATTTACTCCTACCTCTGAAACCATTCACTCTACCCTCATACGTATATCTGTTTGGCAATTGAACAATCATCTATTCTCTCGCCATGACCAAACCAGGGCGGATCTACATCTTCATACTTGTCTTTAATTAGCGTATTCAACCCAAATTCCTTTATAATCAATTCTTTTTTTCTATTCCTCATGCTATCTCTCCTCTTTTTAACAAGAAGACTCCTCGATTACCTCCTCTTTAGGGGTTGATCTTGAATTATGTAAGGAATATGTGGTGGAAGAGAGTTTGCCATTTCATTGCGAATCCTTAAGGGGAAGGCAGAGGTTTCAATGGGAATCTTACGTACTTGTATATTACTGGATAACTTCATCCATTGTTTATGAACAAAAAAAATGTGGTTATCCTTGATCACCATGGCTAAAACGTAGGGTAGTTGATATATGTTTTGTCTCCTGTAGAAATCCTTTGAGCATGCAAGAGCGGAAGTTCGAAAAGAAAGTCAGGGTGATACGATGAGCCCAACTTAACAATTTATTTCTCGAAAATATCCACTCTTCTTGTGTTGTGCACTGCTTCCTGTCGACAAAGTGAACTGATGTTCTACGCTGATAATCCCACAGTAGTGGCACCTAAATTTCTACCGTAAATTAAACAGCCATTAGACAGGCATTTATTTTGCAGCTATTACACATATATACATGGTTTTCATAAAAAGTATGGGGAAAAGTTTTGGAAAATAGATTTATTTCAGATATTGCTACAATTCCTCAATATTCTTCAAAGTGCATCCCTTGAGCATCGACACACACAATGGTTGCATCGAAAACACGAAAAGAATTATCTACTGTTTTGGCTTTCATGAAAAAGTAACCATGTGCAGTTGTGTGCCAAAAAAAACAAGAGTAATTATACTATCACCAATGCATCAGGAAGTAAAGATTGGTGATGGTGCAAAGAAAAAACTCAAAATTATCTAATTTTCTTACTGGTTAAAAGCTGGAGTGGACACGATGCTTGGTATTTATACTAAAAAAAGATCAACTCGCAGGTGGCTTCGAGCACTTTTCTACGATATTCTCATACATCGCCTTCCTTGCAGCATATATTCTTTTTTATGAGAATAATAAATTGATCTCGAAAAAAACTTATGAACGACGATTAGTTTATTGGCGACTGGACAGAGAGCTGTGTACTCCCTCCGTTGCAATTCGTTCAAATAATGTACAAATCTTGAGGCATTTCGTAACAAAAGTGACGATTGAAAGTTTTGTGGGTCGAGCCATAAATCCACGAGCGCAGCCAACAGCCGGGAAACCTCATGCACAGTTAGATTCAACCGGAAGGAAAAAGATTACTGGTACATGCCGTGTTTGTCTCCAGAGCTAATTCAAAAAACGTCGCAAAACTCGAAAGTCATGTTCGGTGTGTGAGCCCCCTGTTTGTGATGAATATTGTATTACAACCACAAAATGTGAGGAGTGAGCGAAATAAAGAAATGCTTGCTATTTAAAATAATTAAATGCTATCTTTTTGTATGGAACTGTGTTATTATTATTAAAAGAAAAAAACGGAATGACGTTTTTTTACCTGCTATCTTTACTATTGTTTATTTAATGAAAAAATGTCATTAATTTATTTTGACAGAGTTATTTATTGGAGAAAGTTCGTCCACAGCTCACCGAAGAGACAAATAGGTAAGTTCACTCCAGCGAAAGGCTTACGGTCATAAAAACTTGTGTAAAGTATGTTGTATCCTACTTTATAGGCAGCCTGCGGTGAATTTCTCCTATCGGAAATTCAGGGTTTTGCAGTGGTCCCCAGTGGTTTAAGGTAATCGATTTTATCTGTTGTCACCATCAATACAGACGGATGATATGGGGAAAACTGAAGGTAAGAACGACAGTTGGTAGTAGCAGAGGATTCCAGATTTGGGAATCTTTTGCTTCCAGTAGGCAAACGGATAGAAATCAATGCGGGCCATGTCACAGAGCGTATAGGGTACGACAACAGAATTAATTTGAATAAAACAAAAGGAATTAACTTCTCATATGATGAAAGTTTAGTTAAACATTAAAATAGGAAGGCATAAACTAGAGCAGGTGAAACAATTGCCTAACCACGAAGTTTTTTAACCGAAGATGATGAATGAAGGGAAGACTCATTTTAAGTTAAGAATATTTTAAATTGAGAAGGGGGTTGATGGTGAGAATCTTAATTTGAGATGTAAGAAAAAGGTTGATCAAAACTTTGATGCAGAAAACTTTGCGTAGATTTACATAGCTCGGAAACTTGGTTATTGAGGCAAGAGATGTAGGTGTGAGAGTTTTTGAGGTGTGGGTGTGGAGAAAGATGGAGGAAGGAGAAGATGACAGAAAGAAAAACAAACGAAGTAATAAACCTGGTTGGGGAGGAGAGAGGGATGTTGAGAGAAATTCAGGGTGTTTTGGTTGGTAATGGAATCTTGTAGACTGCGAGAGAGTGAAGAATGTCAGAATTTTTCTAAGTCAGTCATCTCAGCCAGAAGTCTGCTCATTTTTATGCACGATGTTATATTTTTTCGGTTCGTGGTGGGAGTATAGATTTGTAGCAGTAGATAGTCTATGCATCCAACAAAAACCTTTCCCCACAGATGGAGCCCACGCCAACTCGAGGTTTACGTACATAGAGACGTTTTTTCGTCTTCCTTTATGCCTATACCTGTATTTCTTTCATTTGATTACTCTGAGCTACGTTTCTCTCTTCAGATCAATTTGGTTTTCGTTCAGTTTTTTCTCTAGTTCAATTTTCCAAATGTTATTGTTGGTTCCATATTTATTATTGTGTACTGGTTCCCAGTAATTATAATATTTAACTCTAATTTATATATGAACATATTTAGTGCAATGCATTTATCATAGTGAAACTCAAAAGAAATTGGATCCTTGGAAACTGTTACACAACGTACGAAAAATAAGTTAGAGAAAAGGTTGACACTGAGAAAAAATTGTGTTATTGGGTAAAACTGCCATGAAAATAATCATGAGGATTTCCTACTGAAAGAAAAAGAGAGTTAGTTAGCGCAAAAAGCCATTGCAGCATCGCAAAATTACAACTCTCCTTGATTTGAAGGTACCGCGAATATTTGCTCCGGTATATTTGTAATACAACCTTTTAATAAACTAATGAAAGATTGATGTAATGATGTGGAACGAAAAATAGATAGTAGCATGTAATATTTCATCATTTCAGATTTTCGAAGTGAAGAAAGGAATCACGGAGGCTAATACTGAAGTATATCCTTGAGTTATAATTCGTAGATCTTGGAGATTCATGAGATTTTCCATCAATGACTACGGAGTTTTGACCAGAGTAGAAACATAGAAAGAAGGATTTTGAGATGTGGATGAGGAGAATAATGAAAAAATGGACAGAAAGAAAAACAAACGAAAGACTAGACATGGTAGAGAAGGAAAGAGGGATGTCGGAAGAAATCGAAAAGAGGGGAGGAAAGTTGATTCAGAGAATATGAAATAGCAAAGGAACGTTGAAGATTGCGATTGAGCAGAGAATGCTGAGCAAGCGAGGAATGGGTAGGAATAGCATATTTGGGCGGAATAGACCGTTTCACTAATTGCACTGAGGACAAGGGTTCGATTCTCAGTGACTTTTGACAAATATATTTTCACCTAAACGTTCTGATTTTTCCTGGAGCAGTTCTTCTTGAGAAACCACAGGTGGTACAAGAGCTTCCTATGCTATTGATGTGTTAATGCCATCCACCGTAGGGCTTATTAAAAGGTAGGCTCTTCCCTAACTTATCAAACCAGCATTCGAGTTGACCACTGCGAAATTTTATGAAAAATTTCCAGGTGATGCGAAGGCATTCCTTGAATTTTTTATTCCCGAAAAATTCCAACATTTCTCCTTCCATTTCATGTTTTTCAGGCCAATGGACAAAATGGATAATTTACTGGGACATTCCGAGCAAATTATATCACTCATCCACCGAGAAAGAATGACTATGACCAGAAATTAGTCGCCAGATGGTTTCCTCACTTAACTGTATTCATCTTAACGGATTGTCATGGATGATGGCTCAACTTTCGGCAAAGAAAATGACGGCAGAACTAGAACACTCCTCGATTTCGAAATGGGGTACTAAGTTTTTGGGTTTCGTTGAAAAGTAGAACCCCTGGCAAGTTTCTAATAAATTCCAATCTGATCCAAGATAAAATTTGAAATAGCATTATATTTTATAGAGAATCAATAAACCGATGAAGCAACCGTGCAATATGAAATGAAAATTAGATAGACCAGAATTTTCAGTTTGAAGGCTAGAACGAAGAGATTATTATGTAAATAAAAAACAACATATATAACTGTAATTTTGCGGCCATTACAATTATAAATGAATAATAAAATAAATATTAACGATGTTTCCCTTATTTAAAAAACGAAAATGTATAGATTTGAATTAAATCATACTGCGAAAGTTTTCTCTTCACAAAAGCAGGCTGTTCAACCAATTGCTGGAGTTTCCATTGTAGAACACGCCAAACCCTTTATCAGATCCTTAAACATTTATACTTCACTCGGTATTTATGTTCTGCAATGCTCCTCATATGTCAAGGAAAGGGAAGTATTTTCCCAAAGAATCAGTTCAAAACCATTCCCATGCTATATGCGATAGCCATGATGCGCACTGCAAAAGATTTAATAATAACAAAAATGGTCCACGTTTTACATATGTACGAGTTTACTACCCATCTTCCTCTAAAGCTGGAAGGAAATTTCTGTATTATAGAAGCTAAAAAGATAGTTGAAGATATTCCATGTTGAGCATGCATCGACTCTGTAGTGCTAATTTTAATCAATTGTGCCTTGGGTTGTATCTATTTACCTTTCAAGGTCTGTTTGACTTTGTTAGACGAAGCATATTATTGCTACCAAATGGATGATCGTTTTTTTCTTCTTCCGTCCACTCAAGACAATTTACAATTTTTTATCTGAATACTCACATTTCAATTAAATATGCAACGTTTTTATTTCAAATGAAAAAGTGTCCCCTTTTCATGTAAGATACTACGTCTGGCGTCACTTGATGAAATTTTATAACATGCGTGAAAATAGAATGAACAATTATGGTAATGTATATAGTGAGAACATCGTATTTTAAGAGTTAACCGACCTAAGTTTCGTTAGCCTATATCATTCTCAAGTATTTTGTTAATACCAATTCTACGCCAAAATTGGGGAGGGATAAAAATGTAGTGATAATGGGAAGATAATGAGTTGGCTTAAAACGAAATGTGAACATTTACAGCATGTTTTATTCCATTTATCAGTTAGAAATGCCATTGATGGCAATTATCAACTGCTTACACGTTTATCCATTACAATTCCCGTTTGACCAACATCCGATGTCACTTTAACACCATAGCAACGGTTAATAAATCATTTCACTTACCTCAGAACCAATTTAGAATCGAAGGAAAGTGTCTCACCGGTTGTCAAGAGCAGGAAAGATCGAGTTCATCGTGCTTCGCAAAATGGTAGTTATTTTGGTCGAAGAAATAGTAACATATTCAGGAGCAGCATTCGAAAACATTCGCGCGCAGTGTGCCATCCAAGAAACATGCGAGTAATTTGTACAGAACAGAAAATAATGACATCTATCAAAACTTAGCACAGAAGTTGGATGCTGAAAGAGGCTGAGAGATAGAGTGATTGATAGCCAAATGAGAAACGGTGAATTAAAAAGAATAGTGTCAGAGATCGGAGATCGATCCCGGCGGATCATTAAAACCAAAAAGGTATAATAATCAACACGAAGTATATAGAAATACAAGGAAATCTCAGCTCTCGATCGTCTTCCTCAATAACTACCTTCCAGCCGAGGACTGTGAAAAGTTTGGGATAGTGCTTGTGAAAAGTTTGGGATGGAGCTCGGGTTGTTCTCAGCTCAACAACGTGTGAAATTCACGCATCATCGCGAGAGAAGGGTAGTTATTTTCTCTGCACCGCCAGTGGAAAATTCTGAACACTAAATCGACTCCATGCTCTCTGCCATAGATCCTTCACTGGTAGTATTCGCATCTACCACGAAAACTTCGCTTGGCTATTGGCACATGAACTTTTCCTTTTCGCTTTTTTGCCCCTCGAATGAGGATTTGATATTATTCACACCAGAACAAAATGAGGCAAAGTTGAATTCGGAGTAGCGAGTAAATATTAAATAGTTCAGCCTATGCATGTCCATCTAAAAACTTAAACGACGGACTACCTCATATTTATAAGACAACTAGTTTGTCTCATTCTAGCACAGAAGGCATCAGCCAAGGCAATCCAGGAAAATGTATCCAATCGGAGTAACAGCGACTGATAACATGAGCATTAGCATTGAGACAAAATGTTGGTAGGTAATAATCATCGTCGTTTTACGTTCAATAAGTAAATTATGCCAACAGAACTAAATGAAAAACAAACAAATTTTCACATGCACATTAGGATGTGAAAAGAAGGGTTTATATTAATTAAGCATGAAGCTATGAATAGGTTGATACTTCAGTAGGTTGGTTCCTATATATACGCACCTTGCAAGGCGGGCTTTCATATCGGCGACCTTCGAGTCAGCCGACATTAAGTTCCGTATAAACTGCCATCAAGCTCGTCAGCGAGGGGAAAAGGAATCATTGCTGCAATTTTACTTCTGCGCCATTGGAATGAATCACAGAATCCATCAGCTAGAGACTAAATGTGCATAAATGCATTCATAAATACGCGGATTTTATTTCCATTAAGGTCGATGACATGCCTCACTGCGAAGCTAATGAATATTTGAAGCTTCAATTTTATATTCAGAAAAAAGAGATAAGGAAACTAAAGCTGTTTATAAGGCAATTTAAATTTATATATGCCTTTAATGTTCTTATCAAGGATGACCACGGCCGAGGTCCCCAAGATAACTGGTCTTTTTATTTGAAGATTGGAAGCTATCAAGAATCGTAAGTCAAAGACCTCAAGAATAATGAATTTCGCTAACAGCATTTTGAATTTTAGTAGCATGACTCAAAACGTAAGTTATAATGCAGAGTGCACTTCTTGCTATAGTTATCTCAGGGGTAAAAATTAAATTTAAAAATGAGAATGACGAGTGACCATGGAACAATTATTTCAGAGAAAAACTGCCAGTATCGTTATATGCAAGGATTTTACCAAAATATTCAATAGTTTTAGGCAAAATTCATTAATATCGAAAGATTTACATGATTTAGACTTGAAACAGCAAACCATTTCTTACCTACCATTCTTTCTCTCAATATGAATGGATGTTTTTTCTATTGAACATTAAAAATTATCAATAATCCCCTAATTACGACGTGTGATTAGATATTTAACGAAAAATAACAACATTTGAGAAATGTTTATTAATCCTATGTATTTTTCACTCTCCGCACTCCGCGCTGAACAATAACATTAAATTCGAGCTTATTTCAAGATTCATTCGTCACTTGTTTTTATAGAAACTCTTGGTCATGGAGGAGGCTCGAACGTGTTCAGGTATGTAAATAACAGTTTCACTCGGCAATGGTGAATAAAGTGCTGTATTACATAATTAAAATATTCAAATTTGAACGTTTTTATGTAGTAAAATCAGCCTTAATAGTGCTATCAAGAGCCTGATTTCACAAAATGTGTGTATAAATCATTTGCATTGCTCGAGTGTTGTCTAATAAGCGCCGGGTTATCATATGCAGCTTGATTTACCTTGCATGTGGCTTCAATTGAAAAATGATTCAACAATCATATCTCGTGGTTGAAAATAGGAGCTTTGAAAAGGAAACTAACGAGTGAATTGAATCGATCTCCAGTGTGTTTGTCAATGTAGAGTTGCGTAACAGCTTTACAATTACTTGGCGATAGAAGTTGATGACATACCTCCATCTCTCCTAAAAAAAATGCATGTTACTATTTCCTTAATGTGATAACCTTAAGACCGATTAATTTTACAGAATCACTGAAGCAGAGGGTGGACAAACCAGAAAAAGGAAATACCAAATATGCTATTTTTGTGTTGGGAGGTGTCTTTGTATTATCATTGTTGTCGCTTTTGTATCTGTACACAAGGTTTCCTGAACTTGAAGAGTAAGTAATTTAATCATCTCATTCGACTGATTGTAGAAATCAAATGTAAAATAGATAAAAAATGTGTAAACGCAACGTTCTTTTCTATTTGGACAGGGAGGAAAAAAGTCATATTAAAGTTCCTAGAGACATAGTAGATGCTAAACTACTCGGACAAGTTTTGTATCGATATAAGGACAAGTATTTTTATGAAGTTCTGGTTGCAGTATTTGTGTCATATTTATTGTATCCTTTTCCAATTTTTGATTTTGTGGGTACATTGTGAGTGTCTCACCCTTAAGTGAAACCACTGATAAACTGAGAACTTTTGGCATTAATTAGCTTTGGACACGAATTTACTGAAAATTGTGCGTCCATAGTGCATTCTAGTTATTTTTCATTTGACATAAGTTGACTCAAATATGCAATACGTTTATCTGCTTGTTGCCTCCCTAGGCATACTGATGACCTTAAATTTAAATGTATGTTACTATTTTGTGTGAAAATTCAAGACTGATAGCAAGAAATAAATCAAAAACAGTTAAATAAATGGACAAAGTTATAGTTAATTAATGAGGTTTAAGGGAAGCAATGACTTCTGAAATAATTTTTATGGTGGCTAGGGTGGCGGTCAGTGGTAAATTATTTCTGCAAGTGGAAACCTTTATAAATCCCAATTTTGAATACAACTTTGCTTGTAATGTTTTTCCAGCCTCAAGTAAAACTTTTTTAACTGATGGTGATCCCAATGCATTTAAACCTATGTAATTTTTATTATTCCTGTGCCCTGCAAAATATTTAGAGGTAATGGGTGCGAAGTTCAATGTAGCATATATTTTCAAGAGGTATGGGATCAGTATCATTTTTGTCTGACACCATGTATCGTAAACAAGTTGAAGGCAGTGAAGAGCAGAGAGTTCTCCACATTCCAACTGTAATTTAACTGTAATTTAACTGTAAAAAAATCGTTTCTGACCGGAGAGTAACAGTTTTAGCAACCTCTGCTAATGGTGGATGCATGACCTTTACATTTAAGGGAGTCTTGTCTTTGTTACAGTATATTCCTTAACTTAATGAAAGTCTCCAGACTTTTGCCATCCCAGGTTCCATATCCCTTTCCATACTATCTGGGTTCTTGTTTCCGTTCCCATTAGCTCTCCTGTTGGTTTGTTTCTGTTCAGCGACAGGGGCCACATTTTGCTACCTTTTGTCAATGCTTGTGGGGAGGCCAATAGTCTGGAAATACTTCCCGCAGAAGATAAAGCAGTGGGCAGATACTGTAAGTTTCAAAAAAGAATTGTGCATGTTGTAGTCTCAAAACATTGTGCTGTCAAAGGTTAAAGTTAATTTACGAGTACTATTGAAGCTGTTGTTATGATAAACATTTTATATTGCATTCTGCAAAATGCAGGCCAATATGTATCGGTACATGTACTGCATATTGCTTTAGTAAGTCTCTTTATAAGGAAGCTACAAGAGCTTTTTAATTGGATTTTACTTGTAGTAAGTCTGAAGTGATAGTTAATTCAACTTAAGGGGATGCAATCGAATGGCATTTCTTTGCCATTATTGTGTGTTCATTTTAAACCCTTTTTTAAAGGAATAAATTATTGTAGCGGTCCTCTTTGGGTGTTTTGGCACTTATAAATTAATCTTGTTCAAAAGTAATGTTGTCCTCTTGACCCATTTTCTTAGGAATTTACAAGTTCGATTTCAACTTTTTTGATCTTTTCTCAGAAAATAAATAGTGTCATATTCTGATACATTAATCTGGAAATATCATGATAAACTACTTAATTCTAACTTCCTGGTAAGTGTACAAGGCTAAACACGAAATTTATCTTTGGAAGAATGATTGAGTCCAATTGACCATTTCAATATCTCTTCCTCCATTTTTATATTTACTTTTATATAAATGCTCTCATTTTATGTACCTGTGCAAGATATATTACGATACTAAATCGGCAACATATATTTAAGCTGTGTAAATTATTTGTATTTTGCATACATGATTTGCAATTGTAAATATTTGCCATATAAATTACTTTCAATTTGCATACATTAATTGGTGTGTTATTTTATATTTCCAGGTGGAGAGGCACAGGGGTCACATCTTAAACTACATGATATTTTTAAGGATTACTCCATTCCTTCCTAATTGGTTTATAAATATCTCTGCACCTGTCATTGATGTTCCTGTGATACCATTTTGGGTTGGGACGTTTGTTGGTAAGCCTAAATGATGATTACGTTTATGCCTAACTAATTTTTGGCTGAATTATAACTTTAAACAAAAGGAAATAGCTTTTTGGAGTTGATTTTAAGTGGTAGCATAATTCCTCCGAGAGCACATGTACTTGTTCAGATTAATGTAGTGTTATGCTAATTAATGGATACCAGAGTTTCTTATTACTGAGTACAACAGCAGTAATTATTCATGCAATACTATGGTATGATATATGTTACTATCTATTGTGCAGGCATTGAAATTTTAAGAAACATTTTGTTACTATTCAACAAATTAAATTTCCAAACCTTCAAGTTGATTTATGACGTGAAAAACAACATTTCCGTTTCAAACAATTATTTGGAATGAGGCATACTTTGAAAAATTATTACTAGATTTTTCATTTTGTTTTCCAAGTATGAATTCTTGCCATTAGTGAAAGCTTCATAAAATATAACACAGACTCATTTCTCTGAAATGCACAAATCGAAAGGAATCACATTCTGAGCTTTTCTTTTGCACAGTATTTTTCAGTAGTTTTTGCATGTCACAAAACGTTTTTGGCAAAGTCACTGCATGATAGAAATATACACAAGGTACAGTTAATTTTTCCAGGTATCTAAAAAGAGGTCGGCAGTGTGCACATTAAGTTTGATTTCATATGAGTTTTATTATTTTTTTATGAAATAAAAATACTTGATTTAATGAGGGTGGTGTTCCCCAGATTACAATTCAGTAAGAAGTTTCAGAGTAAAACAACCATAATATAGAATTTTTAGGGCATAAGCTTACGGTGTGTTTTTAAACTGATATCTGGTTTTAAACTGAATTAATCTTCTTACATATTGTACTACCCGGGAGATATGTTCATCCCACTTAAGATTTTGGTCGGCCCTAAAAATTTTACATTTTCCACCACTGTGATATCACAAATCTTACTTTGTTTGTCAAAATTACTAGAGACATACTGCCTTGGAGAAAACAACATCATTTGTGTTGAATCATAATTAAGGACCATGCAATTAATTTACACCTGTCATACATGGCCTTTATCCTCTCTTCACCAGAATGCAGTAAGTTATTCAACGAATTATAGTAATTCATGGTGCTCACATCATCAGCATACATGACACAATTATTGTAGCTAACCATTAAATTTATGGGCAGATCATCAGTAAATATTTTAAAAAGTATCTGGACTAGCACAGACCCCCAAGGTACTCTTTTAGTCACCTGGAATGGAGATGAGATAAAAATATTTCCATCTCTGTAAAAGACAACCTTCTGTTGTCTGTTAGATAAGAATGTTTTTAGCCAACTCAGAGAGCCTTTCATAGGCATTAAAAAGGATGCAACTCTAATTTTATAAAAAACTGATTATTTCATATGACCAATGATCTAGTCAAACTGAGTTAATAATGAGTTCCATTGAGGAAATAATAAAAATAATGGCATAGTTGTATAATCCAATTCAAATTGGATGTCAGCAACATACCTGAGTAGCAGAATCTGATGCTAATTCCACATTCTCCAAATATTTTTAATATAATAGTAAGTACCATCAGATTGCATGTTTAGTAGTAGTATTTTGGGGAGGTGACCGACAGCTGAGGTCATTTGCACCATAGGAGATGGACAGGAAAGGATGAAGGGTGGAGAGAAACCCGGCGTCGGCATTAGCCTACTCTTTACGAAAGGCGCCAAGGGGTCGGCAGTGTAGCGTCCCATCCGACGGACGGCATACTCACTCAAAGTGCCCTCCACAAAGCACCTCAAGTAGGGATCGAGATACCTCTGAAAAATATTGCAACACCGCTGGGATTTGAACCTGGGCCCTCTGGGTGGGAAGCCAGTACGTTAGCCCCGCACCATCGCGATCCCCCACATTTTTAGTGCATTAACTCTTATGAATGTGCTTTGTTCTTAAAAATAACAAAATTGTCAATTGATTGACTCTGTATCAGAATGAAATTGTGGGAAAAATTGGTTTGGAATGTGTCAGCTGCGGAACTTTTTGTTTTTTCATCCATCTTTTCGTCTCTTCTTCATTTAACCTTTATCCATGAGAGCAAAATGTTCATGTATACTTTTGAAGTATAGTAACTTTTAGCAATGTGGAAATCTGTTTTAACGGCAAGCTCGTTGTAAGTTAGGGTGTGGTTCTCTGATCTCTTTACTGCTGCACTTTGTAAGGATGCATAGCCCTATGAGTTCTGTTGTGGCGCCTTACCTAAAAGCCATATTTATTGATTGGTTCTTCTCCTTGGACAGGTGTGGCTCCACCTTCTTTTGTAGCCATCCAAGCTGGCACTACACTTCATCAGCTGACCTCTTCGGGGGATACCTTCTCGTTCACTTCCGTGGCCCTGATAGGGCTGTTTGCAATACTCTCTTTGGTACCAGTTTTCCTGAAGAATAGACTGAGAGAGAAGTTTGAATGAAATTTGTTGGAAGAATGTTTGTCATTGTTGTTCAGTTACTTCACTCAATGACTTTGGAATGAATATTCATTCAGAGAAATTGGTTTTGTTGAAAGTTTTTTTGTATTTTGTTGTGTGATTGGAGATTATTGAGATATTCATTTGTTTTTTTTGTGAATAAGAATAAGGACTTAAAATTAAGCTTCGGATGGGACCAATATGCTATCTTAGGCCAAGAAATGTAATCATTAACACTTGCAATGCAGGGCTTGGCTTATGAAAAACATTTATCTAGTAGAGCTGCAACTTGGTGAAAATATGGTATCATGTTTTTTGTAACTTAGAAATGTTGATTTTAATTCTTTAAACTCATAGGTCATCATGTTATAATTTCATCGGGATTTACAATTGATTGTTTTACCGAAGAGTTTAGGTAAACTTAAGGAAGGTTTAAGTAGACTTTACCAAGTGATGATTTTACTTATTGGATATTTAAAATTTGATGATTTTTCATATTGTTAATGTATTTCTATTGCAGCTATGCTATTGGGAGCCAACATTTGAGAAACAGTCAGTGTATTAAAAATTGTAAATCTTTGGGCGAAAACATTGTGCTTCCAATGACTTTGAAGCTTAAATTACATGTGCATCAACTAAGTAAGGCAGTGACTTAGCAGCAGTGGGGGGATTTTTGAAAATTTTGGCCTCAAGGTGTAATGCGAGGGATATTTTATGTAAACTGACTGAATAGATATTTTATGTAAAATGTTGAAACTAGGCAAAAGTTGACTTTATCTACTGTGCTGTTTGGCTGGGTGGAAATTTTTTTTTTTGATGCTCCATACAATGGACTTAGAGTATCTGAAGCGCATGCAGTTGTTGTGTCTAAAGTGACAACCATGTCTATGACATGTTGCAGAGTTTGTTACTTAACTCTGAATGACATAGTTATTGCTCTACCTCTTAAGAGCCTTATTTATTACTGCCTAAGTTATTATTTATTCCATGCACAATGATGTCCTCCACTCGTGGTGTGCATTCCTTCATTCCAATTATTAGCCATAAAAAATTTTAATGAATGAATGTGTTTTTTTGATCTCCTAATCACTCTCTGACTACGTGATATCATGAAGATGAGATTTAGTTTCTTAAATTATTTGTTAAGTTTCACTTTTTCAATTATAAAACTGATGTCCAGCAAATGCAGAATAGATAAATTTATGCATCCTTTGCACATGCTTTGAAGCAATACAAATTAGTAATTGTAAAAAATTTTCAGGCAGACTCAATTTAGTCAAGTGAATGGAGGAAAATAGGGGAAAGTAATTATACCCCTCAATATGATTTGAGTAAATAATTTTTGCCAAGTACTTGCAGTTAGTGTTATAAATATGCTATAAATCTCCAAGTGCCTTTGCAGTTATGTTCCAATTCTATTTGTGTTATTAATTCTGCAATCTCAAGTAATGTTTTTTTGGGATCATTCCATATGGGAATGGGTTACTGCAGTAGCTAGTGCACTGTTTTCCCATTCCCAAGGTCAACAATGGTTGTGTACAATTGATTTCAGATGATTCCCAATCCCTACTTGGGGAGGATAGCACTTAAAGTGGAGTATGCCATCTATTGGGTGGGGCATTAAAATTTGGATCTCTGGGCAACTTTCATGAAGAGTAGGCTAATGACAATGTCAAGTTTCTCTGACCCCATTCATATCTTATTCCCCAAATACTCCACCTCTACTGAATTACCCACCTATCACAAATGACGCCAACCACCTTGCCCTGATGTGACAATCAAAACATGGTGTTAAAATTGTGAGAAATGGTGCACTTACAGAGAGATTGTGATGACTGGTCATAGAAGTCTCACTTTAAGGTGTAAATAATAAATTAGAAAAATGTAGGAGAACTTGAGCTCACCTCTACCACTATACCACTTGATGTTACACAACATTGTCTACATCCCCCATTTGTGTTCCATTTGTTCATTAATTCATTTCACTGTTTCTTCAGGCCCTGTGGGAATGGCTTATCAGAAATTTTTATGCTTTGCATGCAATGTGGACATTTCTTTCATAACCTGTCAAACTTTAAGTTTATATTACTATACGAGTTTATCAACAAGTGGAAATAAAAAAGTACACAAAAAATATCCATTTCTCAAAGAAAAGAATATATCCTTGTTGAAGCTGACCAACGGTCACACATCTCAAAAAAAGGCTGGTTTTCTGAGGAAATTTCTTCCAAGGTATTATTAAAATCATTATGTCTCACTTTACCAGCCTACAATATGTTCTAATGAGTATCACTTTTCAGCAGGTGAATTTTTTCTGATAAATAATTCAATCTTAAAAAAATTCACACAAGTCACATAGAAACCTTTTGATGTGGAAGAGCAAATTATTGTCTTGTACAAATTATTATTCGGTAATCTACCGGATAAGGTAGGTTTTTGGATGGACATAATTACTAAGTTAATAATTTGTGACCCCTAGCAAAACACAACATCCTACTCTGCATCAGGTCCCTCTTCAGATCTGAGTACTTTCTTCATCCCGTCCAACATCCCTATCCTGTTCCTTCCCTTTCTTTGTTTGCCTAACATTCTCCCCTCTATTACAGCCTTCAACATCCCACTGCCGGTCAAAACCCCCTTCATCCACTTTTCCTGCCTCCATAGGATTTCTCCCAACAAACCCCTGTCCTTGCCCACCATACTAAGTACTTCCTAATTTGTTTTCTTCTCTGTCCATTTCACCTTCTCCATTCTTCTCCACACCCTTATTTCAAAAGCCTCCAGTCTACGTCCATCCTCCTGCTTCAATGACCACGTTTCTGCGCCGTACATACATACGCTTCATATCAAAGTTTTTATGAGTCTCTTCTTAATATCCTTACTCAACGACCCTGTCATCAACTCCCTCCTCCTTGTGAAAGCCTCCTTGCCTAGCGCAATTCTTCTCCTTATGTCCATACTACTTTGACCGTGTTGGTCCAAAACACTTCTGAGATACGTAAACTGTTCTACCTGCTCTAGTTTTTGCCCTCCTATTTTAATGTTTAGCTTAGTCTTTTTCTTTTTAGAAAATCGTATAACCTTAGTTTTATTAATATTGATTCTCATCCCATACCTGTCGCACTGAATTTCCAATTCACTAAGCAATGCTTGCAGCCCCTTGGCTGACTGACAAACTAAAGCTTGGTCATCAGCAAACCTAACTGATTTTACGAATTCCCCGCCCACTTTCATTCCTACCTCGAGTTCTTCCCATGTCTCTTTGATCATTTCCTCTGCATACAGGTTGAACAGCAACGGTGATAATGGGCAGCCCTGCCTTACACCTTTTCCTAACACTGCCCATCCTGACTCCCTGTTTCTCACCCGCACCTGAGCAGTCTGAGACATGTACAGGTTGCATATTAGCCCCCTTTCCCTCCAATCCATTCCTATTTTCTGCAATATACTCATTAGTTTTTCCCAGTTCACTCTATCATAAGCTTTTTTGAAATCTACTAAACATGCAAGTACCTCCTGGTTGTGTTCTATATTCCTCTCGATTAATAATCTCATTACTGCAATGGCATCACGCGTACCTCTCCCCTTCCTAAACCCAAACTGATCATCCCCTAAGTAATCATTTGCCCTACTCTCTATCCTTTTGTTTATGATCCTAAGAACAACTTTAGTTGCGTGGGGTATCAAACTTATTGTCCTGTAGTCCTTACATGACGTGGCCTTTACCTTTTTCGGAATAGGAACCAAAACTGATCTCTCAAAGTCTTCCGGCCAGATTCCTTTCTCATAAATACTACGAGTCAGCCCATATTGCCTCTTCCTCCCACATTTTCCTAAACATTTCAATAGTTCTGCGGGAATGTTATCCACCCCCACGGCCTTACTTAGTTTCATCTCTTCTTGTACAAAAATGCAATATTATTTTCTTTTTTACAATCATTGGAATAATAGTCAAATAAAAAACATTAGTGAGATAAAAAGTCACAGTATTTAAGAAAAAAATGGCAAATGTGGTCTGAAAATTATTTGGGGAATGACTACCCAGATAACTACAACATCAAACATTAATGAAAAACATGTTTTACATTTCTTTTTATCATTGAAATACAATTTGCCATCAATTACTAACTGTTGAATATTATGCACAATTTAATTGGGTATTTAAAAATTTGTCATGAAGATGATTGGGTGAAAAATAATGCCGGGTGGATTTTCTCCATATTTAGTCATTACCAAGGATCCAGTAGTTTTATTAGTGTTGGCAGAGAGTAACTAGCAAGGAACTACTTCTGTGCACAAAGCTTTTATTTCACTTTAATATGATGCTAAAATACATTTTACATAGAATCATCATGTGTAATTAAGTGAAATTCATATTTCACAAATGAAAAGTGAGCTTGAAACATTAGAAAAATTAAGTTCAAGAATATAATTAATCACAATTTAACAGTCATTAATATGTGCTCATTTTGTCATAAATAATATACTTATTTATACAAGTAAAACCTGTTGCACAATACATAGAACAACATCAGTAATTGTGATTTTAAAATAAATCATAGTGGGTAGGTCATGAAATGTGCTTTCAGAAAGACTAATTAATAAAACTTAATTATACAGTGTCTCTGCATAGAAAAAACATTGAATAAATAATTTTTTAGACACAAAAATGTTCTATGATAAAAGAGCTTTGAAATAAATACATAATTTATTTTCAGTCACTTTTTCCAGCTATATCTAGTAAAATGACCCCAAGAGTAAGACAGACATGCCTTTGCTCCCATGCACAGGCAAACTCCTGGGCCTCCAAAACTGCCAGTTGTAGAACACTAAAAAGTATGAAAGAAGAAAAAAAGATGAAGAAATTCTTAAGAATGAGAATTGAAAATCTGAAACACATTTGTCACATCTTTCTTTGGGTGAGTATGGTAGCCAGCTCGGGATGAATTTGCATTGAGATGATCTTAATATATCATTGTGATAATATTTCATTATAATAAGTTTACTTCAAGCAGGAATGTAATTTACCACCAGCTTTCAACTCGAGGGTCGGTTTGATAAGCAAGGGTAAAGGTCATCAAGGACTAAGTGCAGCAGCGTGTGAAAATTATGCATTGCAAATTAACCTTTTTTTAATCATAGAAAGTAAAGAGAATAGTTTTGAATTTTTTGAGTTTTTCTCGTCAAATCACAGCCTTTTCCTGGATAATTATTAAATTTTTACTCCAAAAGATACAGCATGTAAATTTAAATTGAGGTTAAGGTGTGACTATGACTGGACTTGAATCCAATTAACCTCACCGAAACAAAGCACCATTCTTATAACTTACATATGTGTCCTGGTTGAAGCACAATGGATGTGGGAGTGCATGCATGAGAGCACTGTGATGCAGGCCACAGTGAAATCAACCGCTCTCCATCCCCTCCAGCCAAGACCCAAACATTGGCAAAATCGGTCATGGGCTGTAATGCAAAACAATTGTTCAATATTATTGTTCGTATTCTACCGGTTAAGGTTAGGGGTTTTGGGTGGACAAAGACTGTAATAACATAAAATGGTAAAACATAACTTGCCTCTCCTAACAAAATACAACCTGAAATAGGACACTACAGTAAGTCCCTCTTTAATTCCGCAAACTTCCCCTCTCCATTCCATTCAATATGCCTATTCTATTTCTCCCTTGTTTGCCTGACGTTCTCTCCTCTATCAGAGCCTTCAATATTCCATCACCAATTACAATGTCCTCCATTCATCTTTACTGCCTTCCCCCTTCGAATTTCTCCCAAAAATCCCCTCTTCTCTCACCATGACTACAACTTCATTTGTTTTTCGTTCTGCCCATTTCACCATTTCAAACCTTCTCCGCATCCACATTTCAAAAGCGTCCAATCTATGACTATCACCTTAATTCAGGGACCCCGTTTCCTCTCCATACAAAACCACATTCCATATCAAAGTTGTAATGAGCGTCCTCTTAAGATGCTTACTCATCCCTGTCATCAACTTCTTCCGAAAAGCTTCTTTGACTAACGCAATTTGTCTTCTTGTCCCTAATACTTTGACCATCTTGGTTCACGACACTTCATAATTATGTTAATATAAAAATATAAACTTACCAAGGCATGCGATGGTGATTCTGCACCATTAATGAAAATAAATCTTTGTATGGCGACTTCAGTGCCATTGGGAACAAAATATGGTCTAGGAAAAGCCTCACGTAATGCTCTTGCAGCTGATATCCTGTTGATTTTCCTGAATTGGTAAAAAGACCACAATTATATTATTAAGTAAATATCTCTATGACACTACGGTTATAGTTAGCAGGAAAATGAAGGAAGAAAATGTACAAACAAGACTAAGAGATAACACACTTGAACAAGTGGGGGATACAAACGAGAATAGCAGAGAAAAAGAAGGCTCTTTGCCATAAGAAAGTTATGCAGTAGTCTTCATTTTGGGGTGAGATTGAGAATATGGAGTCTCTTCTCCCACTTAACCACTAACATAATATAAAGGGCAAACGAAATAATTCAATGAATTTAATTACAAATACTTTCAATGTAACCTAATTTGCAAAATGCCATTGGCTATTTAACCTTCAAACTACTTCAGCATATATTAAGCAGAAGGTGAATCCCCTGCTGAACTCAAGTTATAGTTACTTAGAAGTAATGGTACACACTGCTATATTTTTAAATATTAAAGGAAAAACAACTGGATAATGCAGGACTGCTAGTTGTGAATCCAACCAAATATGTTTTTTAATATTTAGCTAAAAGGTAGGTTCAAGTAAATATAAAGGTGAAACAAGGTTATATGAAGCACACCTAAATATATTTTTCAGAAAATTTTCCCAAGAGGTTAAATATAACTTTAACAAAACACAAGGCATATTAGTCAGATGTTTACACATCAAATATTGTTTTGCAATCAATGCTTGAATGTGAAAATTTGGGTTCAATCAAATACTACCTAATACATGAAATATTTTTCACATAATCATAATATGGTATAACCAACTAACTCTACGGCATACCTAAGAAAATGACTTAGGCTACCAGACTAATATTATTCCCAGGAAACTGGGTTGTGAAACTTGGATAGGCTGGCTTTAATTTTATAAATAGAACCATACTATTATAATAATGTCATCTTGGATGGGCCTAGAAAGCTGAGCAGCCCTAAGACAGGTTAAATCAAATTCTCATTCGTATTCACTTTACACTCCTCTCAAGTCAAACTCCATCTTTTTAAGAGTGAAATCTCAAAACGGCTTATGCCAAACTCTAGTCAAAAGTTCACTTTGCATGCATGAGAGAAGCCTCAGTTAAAAACTTAAGCATCTTTAAATAAATTGCAATATAAATTCCCTGGGAATTTTGTTTAGATATAATTGCAGCCACGCAAGAACTTCAGCAGAAACCTGCAAAATGCATGCAATTTTTATCTACTAAAATTTTAATGACAGTCTTACCATGCAACATGCATTTCCGGATACTGTGAAACGTTGAATGCACTGGGACTGTTAGGGTCCAAAAGAGTAGCAAGGTCATTCAACCAGGGCAGAGTTGAATATATACTTGGAGCATCCCTCAAGAATACATCTCGGTTTTCCACAAACAGCCCCTGAAGTCTCTCAAGAGTACACTCTGTGTCCACGGCATCCTGAAAATGAGATCATAGTTACAGCGCGGACAAATAAGCCATTACTGAAAAATGAAATTTCTGAAACTCTCAAAATAAAAATATATATATATATATATATATATATATATTTACATGTTTAATGACTTCAAAAAATCCCTTGGGTACTTTGCCAAAAAACATACCAAAGAGGAGACATACTTTATATGTTGAAATTACAGTTCTTCATTATTAAAGAAAATTTTACCTTTTTCTTTAGTGTATTAATACAACACAATGGGTTGGCATGTTTACCCTCTTAATTAAACTATTTTATTTGGTAATGTACCATTTATATGTGCTGTTATCCTTTAAACCGTCGGCAAAATGTTAGTTTCCTACCATCATGGCATACAAAACGGTTCACTGGGAAATATAGTAGTTCCATTCCCAAAACTTACCCTTGGGTGCAACCCTAGGTAGGCTAATAAATTTATTTTGTACACAGTAGGACAATTTGAAGATTAATATAAAATTCATCCGCAAGGAACAATCACTGTACATGACCACTTGAATCTCACTAAATAATCACCTTGACCACAAAGGGTATTCCACTGTGATGGTAATATTCCGTAAAGTTCTTCAAACCAGAAAGATCCAGGACACTTCTAACCTGCTCGCAAGGCCAGCAATCCAAATTCTGTACCTTGTAGAAAGGGTTTCTCACAAGGCATTGTTCTTCATGCCAATCTTGAAAAGGGTATTTCACATTAACTATTAACACTTAATACGAATGAAACACACAAATTAGTTACAATTACGTTTTTCTTACCAACAAGAGAAGGATAAAACTTCAGGAGTGGCAATGTCATAAGTCTGAACGTTCGCATAAATGGGTAAATATAATCCTGAATATGTCGAGTGACAAGTTTCTGGGTAGGGTTATGGCAAGCGAGAATACAGTAGAGTATGCTGGCTGTTATGAAGGCCCACCATAAAAGATTGAAAATCTGCATTGAAAATGATGTTATCAATGAGTAAAATCGACGAATAAACCGATATGTTCTTGAAGTGGAATCAACGTTTGCATTTGTTTCGTTTTCCAATATTCGAAGAGATTCTTCAATAATTTCATTTATTTGGGCGTCAGTCAGATTCCAATCCTCAGCTTTTGATGTCAACGCTTGGACATCATCTTCGAACACTTTTGCGGTAAGTTTTCTTTTGGAGAATTTCTCGTTCACCGCCATAATTTAAAACGTTAGGTCGCGACTAATAAAATAACATATCACTGATAAATTCTTAAAGTTTCATCTAACAATTCATTTCTTCAAACGAACCGGCTGACAATACTGCAGCTTAGTTCGCCTAAGACTCCCCTTAATGCCGTCAGCTATATGGTTACATGTGTATACATATGTATTCGATTACATATATAGCAGGTGACCCCCAACTTGTTTATTTGTATTACCAGATCGAAAACAAAATAGTCCACATGACCCACGTCTGTTGATAACCATGGTCATAACAGTATCCATAACGTCAAACTTGATCAAAAATATATATAAATATCAAATATTTATAATATAATTAAGTTTTGCTATAATGTATAACTATTATAACCAAAATGTTACATTTATTGTTCAAACGGTATTGAATTGATTTGCAAATCGCCAAGCGTTTCCTACTTCCGGTAGGTCACCGGGTAGAAAGTAGTATAGTAGTAACAGTTTTCCATGTAACGGGCGTCTATGTAGGGCTGAAAGTTTGTTCTGTTTCAATAAGGTATGTGTCTGCATTCAAATTTTCGAGTCATTTTGCATTCAATCGTCTTGCGTATTTAACCAAATGAATGTGAATTTCATGTAAACATTGACAACGGCGTATCAACGCGAAAATGTAGGCTGTAAACAAACAGTTACAGATGGGTATCTGCCATCCTAAATCATTGCCGAGGAAATCTTTTTAGTTATGATGTTATTTGGTCTTTGTCGGCAATTTTAACGTTCATATGATATATGAGGCGGGCTAGTTAATAGGAACGCTTCCTCTAATTGGCATGTAGGTAGCTATTGATTGAAATTTGATTCCATAAGCATTCTCAGCGGTTTTTTTAGCTATTGATTCGAAAAGGAAGATATATTAGCATGATGGTGTGTTTAATCGATTCATACTGGTCGTTCGAATTCGTTTTTCATGGAACCACCAGCTATGAGGGGTATCTTTTATCTTTAACATCTTAAAATCAGCTCTCTGGGTATCGTATTTTCTTGGGGTAAATGTTGAATGATTTCCGAGCGTGTTGTATAATGATTTTATGTTCGACTTTTGTTTCATAATTGCCACTATTTCATTCAAAGGTTATTCTTTACATTGATAAATGTTCACCACTTAAATGGAATTTGTCATTAGTGATAGAGGAGAGGGTGACATAAGGGACTCATAAGCAATATTGATTTTATGAAATATCACTGACTGCTCTACATTTCATCAACTTAGCACCTTTCAAGTGTACTTGATGTGCCCTACATTATGACCCACACATAAGCAGTTGGTTGATTACTTCTCGCCTATACATCTCCATTTATTGCTTTAATAGGTTTGCTTCGCCTTTTGTTGGCAGGATACTCCTTGGCATAATGGAGTACAATTTTGTTCCTCGTGCAAGCTTTCGAGTATGTTGAATCGACATCCCCTGATGGCCAGCAACTATTGGTCTTCTGGCATCAATGGGGTGTGGAGCAGCTGAGGGTAAAGAGGCGGCAGACATGACTGAACCCGAAGGCACGTCAGGAAGAGGAAGTGACGGCGAGGTAGAAGCCGATTCCGGATCTCGGCAGCAACCACAGGCCCGCGAGAGGGGTGAAATAGAGGAGGAGGAGGAAGAAGAAGGAGAAGAAGAGGAGGAAGAAAACGAGGCAGAGGGAGGCCAGGTGGGAGAGGGCTACAGGAGCCCACGGGAGGGCCCCTCAGCAGCAGGTGATGGTGAGTCGAGGAGCCAAGGAGGTCTACAGGGGGATAGCTGCTTTCCCTCTAATAGTTCCAGCAGTGGTTAGTATCATTTGTGCGTTTATGATACTACTTTGTTGCCACACTGCTACCTACGCTTAAATGTCTTTGAAACAAATTTAATTGTCTTTGTCATATCACCCTTTTTTCATTTAGAATTTTATAGAAAGCATTAAAAAGCTTGTTGAAAACAGATCATCGAGAATGCCTACTTTTTGTAGTTGTAGTTACTGAGTAAATCACTTTCCAGTGAATGGTTTTGTATTTGTAAACACATGTAAATAAAATCAGCCAGTTACTTGCACATGAAATAAAATTACCATAAAATTGTGTTGTATGAAATGGTGATAAATGTATTGCACTTGTCTTATGAGGTGAAACTGAAATTTTTTATCTTTACGTAGAGATGCATAAATTCTAATAATGGAGTTCTGAGATAGTTGATGTATGGTTATGCCCATTTGCACTTAATTATTTAAATTGTAGTGGGATACTATTTGGAATCGAATGCATGTATTAAACTCTAATGCCTCCCTTTTAAATTTCTCCAATCATATTGAAAAAATTGTACTTTCCTCAAAGCCAAGAAACCCCTGTTTTGTTGCATTAACTTCCCTTAGAAATAATGCATATTTTTTTAGTAATTTTAGCCAACTCATAGCACATATATAACTAAATAGAGCTAAATTGTATGTGTATAGGCAAATGCTCCCTAATTCGTGACATACCTTTCAGATAATTAGCATGCAAACAGTCCAAAATCATTACCGTTCCTAGGTTTTTGGGAAAGAACTTAAGTCTTTTTCAAGCAAATAAGAATGTATAGTGCTTCTATGTCAATCTTGAATGCAGTCCACCCCTTCTATTCGGAATTATTTTATTATAATTTCCTGGAAATATTAATGTAATGGATGTAAAAATGTAGTCTTTCTCGTATTATCACAAAAAATGGGGGACTATATTCAGAACAAAGTGGATGTCTCATTGGCTAATGTCGATTTCGTAACAAATGAACCATTGCATCACTATTACTTCTGGAAGGCCCTCAAAATAGGGTTGGCAATGGAAACCTTGGTCAAGAATCGTTTTCCGCCTAGCCATTTAATCAAGGTTAGAATTTAAATACAGGCACAGTGAGCCAAATCTGGTGAATTTGGAGGATGTTGTTATAAATTCCATAATTTTGGCCATTGAAATTGGGCACCTGTACATTTTCTTGACGGAAGAGAATTTTTTTCTCTGCCTAATGAGGATTCCCTTCCCTTGATTTCTTTGCTCAACCGGTGCATCAAGAATGCATAATACTCTCCAGGTATTGTTTCTCCTTTTTATAAGTAATTAATATTGATGATTACATGTGCATCTTATAAAATCATGGCCAATACCTTGTCAGCCAATTTTGCCATCTTCAGAGCCTCTAAAAACCCAATAATTAGACTGATAATAGCCAGATTGCCTGTAAAACCCCAATAATTAGGCTGATCCTTTATCTTTGCAGTGTAGTGGTGCATCCATGTTTTGTCTAAAGTTATGTACTTATCAACTCATCACGATTTCAGCAGAAAAGCGCCAAATCAGCCTTCAAATCAATCAAATGATTGCATTTATTCTCCAATGAGAGAACACATGGCACTGAATTTCCCAAGATTTTTTCACACCCTATTTTTCATGCAAAATTGAAAACACATTACCTTGTGATATGCCTGTGGCCTCAACTATTTCATGAACTTTGATTCACTAATCACTCCCCACTGTATCGTGAATTTGTCAATCATTTAGGAGAAAGTCACTTCCACTGGACATCTCAAATGATTTTATCACTTAGGGATGTACGGCCAAATTTTCTTATTTACCCTATTGCAAACAGTGGCAACCACAAGACCAGATGTGCCATGAGCTTCATCGAACTCAGCTTTGACCTCTTTTGGTGTTAAGCCTTTAAAATGGAAGTTTATTAACTGCACAAAACTCATTTTTTTCCAAATAAGCAAAAGTTCATTGTTTATGGAAAAGATAAATTGAGCTTCTTATGGCATATGTTTAGACTGGTTATATTACGAGGGTTACTATTTATATTTTGAGCCTTGACAACACTAAGTGCTTTAGGTGCCATCTGATATTTCCATCTGCAAGTTTGACCCTTTTAACGCTAACTTTCTGGAGAACATTTTGTCATTTGATCATAACTTGGGTGTTGTTTATAGAGACTCAAAAATTTTGTCTCAGCAAAAAAATGGATTTAACTCTTGAAAACTTTCGTGCGATGATTTTTTAAGACTTTCGACGTGGATTATCAAAGCAGGAGTGCATCAATCAACTTACTTCCACTTTTGGCGATGAAACTCCATCCTTAGCCACTGTGTAATGCTGGTATAACGAATCCCATTATGGCCGCCCTTCACTCAGCGACGAAAGTCGTGAAGGTCGTTTAAAATCAGTTGTTGTTCCAGAAAACATTGATGCTGTGCAAGAACTAGTGAAGTAAAATAGTCTCATGACTTATCATGAGATGGAGGCATCCTTGGAGATTAGTGATGAGCGTCATTAGCATAGAGCGTGAACATTTAGTTGTGAAAAAAATTTGTCGGCGTTGGATCCCGCATAATTTGACAAAAGCACAAAAAGCCTCTGCTAGGGACCCTTAACTACTTTTGTGTTTGCTAGGAAGATACTGAATAGGTTAGCGAAGTAATTAATCCAGATGCCTGGGACCTACTTCAGGAGCGCGTACAAACATAGTTATTGGATTGAGTTGGAGAAGGTCCACAGAAAATTCTGCAAAACACTTGACTATGCTTTTGGCCCTCTACCAAGAACTTCAGGATGAGTTTAGTGCAGCTCTTTCGCATGACCAAATTTTCAGTGATAAAGGTCCAGGCCCATTCCAACAAAAAATTTGATGGCATACTTCTGTTCAATCGGTTGCTGAATTTTGTGCTTGCAACATGTCCCTTGACAGGGGTCCACTAAAAACACTATCTAGCCTGAACAAAATCTCGCAGGTGATTGGCGCCAGGTGCACCTTGAAGGTCAGCCCCCCAAACAAATTGGGAAAAAATTGTTCCCAATACTTTTTTTTAAAACCATGTACGTAAATGGCCAAATAAATATGTACAAAATCTTTCTTCAGCTTTAAAAAATAAAAGAAACTTAAATCCTCTCCGTAGCCAGTAATATTTGCCATGGGAATCAATCAATTTGTGAGGAATTTAATACCAGGTGTGAAATGTGAATTTAAAAAAAAATGATAAAGAGAGATTTATTCTAAGCGTGCTCCATTTTTAGTTCGACATTTTTCTCATCTCTCAGGCAATTTGTGGTTACCACGCTTGTAAAAATCTTCCCCTTTTGCCACGAAGTATTCATCGAGGCATTTTGTTCACATCTTTGTATGAACCAAAGTGCTGCTCAATAAGGGCATGACCCATTGATGCAAGCAAGTAGTAATCAAGGAGTCAAGTCTGAATAAGCCACATCGGGTAGAACTTCCTAGCTGAGTGCTTCCAACGTGTTGCAAACCGGTTTTGCTGTATGTCATGGAGCATTGTCTTGTAGAAAAATGAGCTTGTGTAGCCTCATTTGGTATTCTGATCTTTTTTCAGGCAGCAAATGGTTCTAATCAAATTTTATTGTTGATAGCTTTCGATGTTAACCGTTTCACCAGGTTTGAACAGCTCATAATAGACCACACTCTTCTGGTCCCACCCAACACAGAGTATTTTCTTTCTGCCAAAGCAATTCGGTCTTGTGGTTGATTTGGATGGTGCATCTGGGTCTACCCATGATTTTTTGCCCTGGGGGTTCTCAAAATAAGTCCACTTTTCGTTCCCAGTAATGATACAAGGCAAAAACGACTTCCTTTTGTGTCATGTAAGCAAAATCATGTGTTTTTGAGAGGCAGGTGGAGTGGTGCGCCTCTCTATCTGCCTGTCATTCAACTCATGTGGTACCCATCTGCCGGTCTTCTGAATCTTTTCCATCTCTCGTAGACGATTGGACAAACAGCTTGTTGATTAATACTAGATTGCCCTGCGTGTTTTTTTTGTTTGTGAATCATCTTCATCCAACAATGCTTGCAATTCCACATCTTTGTACCTGTTTGGTGGTTTTCCATGTTCCATGTCTGCAAAATTGATGTCATCTCTTTCAAATGCTGGAACCATCATTGACACGTGAAATTGTGATGGAGCATGTTCACCGTAAGATTCTTGAAGTAAGCGCTATGATTCAGCGACAGTTTTCTTCGAATGAAAACAAAAAGTTAATGCCGTTTGGTAAAAATTTTGATTTATTGAGCAGAGCAATACGACAACATGGTAACACTTTTTCAATTTATCATTCATGTGCATTTGATATTTGTTGATGGCATAACAACATGGCATAAATGTCAAATATTTATACAGAAAACTGCATTGGTGCACCATGTGTTGTCTTAAATCTGCATTTAATACTTTTGCACCTGATAATTATGTACAGGTACCTTTGGAACAACATTAACTCAGCTTTTTCTTACTCTATTAATTAACTTTGCCTTGGGACCATTTTCTGACTTTTAGCCTTTTTAATGTATTTTCCGGAAACATGGTTTATTGCTCATTTTAAATAAAGAAAAATTCATGTCATTTAATTCGAAGGTAGTTCCATGAAAATTCTTCCAAGTGGTAAAGAAATATAGTGGTAACAATACTAGACTAGTTATTCTTTCATTTATTTTACATATGATCATGAGTCACTGGCTGATTTTGTTACTTAGGGAAATACTTTTTTAGTTTTGTCCCGTAGTATTCTAATAGACCAGAAATTATGTTCTTAGATTTGTGCATGATTTTTTTGTTTTTCACCTGGTTATTATCTTGAGTCTGAAATAGAGCTGTTCAGAAAACTGTGTTAAGGGATATGCTGGACTCTGCGTATCTTTAAGTTGTATTAATCACCTAAATACATTGTCACTTGAACTTATAAATTATCAGGGTTCTCCCAGACTCTTGTTCTCTAACACTCCTCAATCATGTGATGACCTTGCTTGCCATGTAGCGGCGACCCGTATCTGACCATGCTTGTCTCGCGGCAACCCGTGTCATGCCCAAATCATTGGTAATGGCCCGAGCCAATCAATATGTTAAGGTCCTCAGCAACTTCTATAACGGTGATTCGAAGGTTGGCCAATGCTATTTTCTTCACCTCGTCAATGTTTTCATCTGCCGTTGATGTGCTCAGGTGTCCGGCATGCTCATCGTCCTTTACATCTTCTCGGCCCTCTGAGAAAATTTTGTTCCACCAATAAACATTACTTCAGTCCAAGGTAGCTTGTAGCACAGTCAACGGTCGGAATGCGCACACTTAATTTCGTTTTTCTCTCAAAATTTGATACAGATTCTTTGATCCATTTTTTGGAACAGGCAAAAATCAAAGACAAGCCAAAGCACGTCCCAGCGAAACAGCTGTCAAAAATTAGCAGAACATCAAAATGGCAGAAATTTTTGGCATTAGGGAGAGACATATGTACCATACATAATGCCACAAAAAAATGAAGAATTAAATATATGAAACCCGCAGAAATTTAAAATTCACGATGCCTTTCGGACAGACCTCTTATTCCAACTGTATCTGTCGTTATCTGTGCCAGATTCTTTAATTTCTAAGCTTAACTGATAGAAAAAAATTGATTGCATCACCTGATAAAAGGATTACTCTGGAGTTTCTGAGCCATTATCACCTGGAGTCTCTTCTTTAGAGAGCTATATAACTATTGGAAAATTTGAATCTTTTTGCTGTTTGACCATAATATAATCATAATTTATATATAGTTTGAATGAATTTTCTAATTCTGAAGTAGCTCAGTCTTTGTTTTCTTTCTCTAGAAGGGAGGGTTCACTTTTGTCGGTGGCAGTAGAATGATAATACATAATGGTTTGGAGGTAATTCTGAATTAAGTGTTACCAAAGTCAAAGTCACTTAATAGAGCAGATGTGAAAGGTTTTTATACCTAACAGTTGAATTAAGCACCGCTATTGTCATAGGTATACATTGGAAAATTCTGGAGTATTCAGAAAGTTACTAGTTAGACTAGATTATGGTTAGGTGCAGAATTAGGAACCGTGTGATTAATTCGCACCTATTCCCAGAAGCAAAAGCAGATTCAGATCGTAATTTAGTACTGCTGAAGTGTGATATTAGATTCAAAAGGATAAAACAAGCAAGATCTTTGACGAAATTGATTGTTAGGACATTACCTGGAGTGAAAAGAATGAAGCAGGTTGTAGAGAAAATTTGAAGACCAGGGGGTGGGTATAATAGAAGGAAAATAAGGGGATATCAAAATCCACAAATGAAACTATAGGAACAGTAAAAAAGATAAGGATGAGAGAAGGAAATGGAAGCATGAAAACACAGTGGTAGGCAGATGGAAGTGTTAAGAGTTTATTAATAAAGTGAGACATTGATTAGGGTTATTTAAAAAAGATTCCTTTTAACCTTGATATGGAGAGTGGTTTTATATAGCACCAAAACTTTGTAATTGAACCAAGATGATAAGTATAGATTGGAGGATTTTGAAATGTGGGTGTGGACAAGGATGGAAAAGGTGAAATGGACAGAAAGGAAAATACCAGGGAGGTGCTAGTCCGAGTGGGGGAGGAGAGGGGATTGTTGGCAGAAAATCAAAGAAGGCAGGAAAGATGGATGCAGAGCATTTTACTTGGCATTAAGATTTGAAGGCTGTGATAAAGGAGAGGACATTAGGCAAATGAGGAAGGGGTAAGAATAATATAGGCACGTTCGTTCGAAGGTTTCCGCGGCGATGAGTAGGTGATTTCCACATTTTTCAGGCTGCGTCCGCGTTTGTCGTTTAAATGTACAACAGTTTCTTGACAACAACATCCTTGACCTGAGGACGCCAGCAGGATAGCTGGCGAAACTGTTGTACATTTAAACGACATACGCGGACGCAGCCCGAAAAATGTGGAAATCATAATATAGGCACTTTGGATAGAATAAAGAGAGGAAGAAAGAATGAGTAATTGAATGTTTTTTTTGTGTTTTCTGATGCTTGTTTTGTTAAAAGATGCAAAGAAATATGTCATTTATTTATTCAGTCTGAGCTCGTCTATAACCAACCTTAACTGGTAGAATACCAGTGAATTATTTTTGTGATATAGGTTTTAGATTCTAAAACGCCTAGAAATATTGCTCTTAGTGATCAAAGGGAAATGATTACTTAAGCCTTAGTGATGCATGTATTTTAACCCTCTTAGTGCGTTGGGGATTCCAGGGGTACTTGTGAGAAGTGCAAAGGGTAATTTAAGAAAATGTATCACTTTAGGAAAAAACATTATGAAGTCATTTGTTTAGATATCCATATGCAGTTTTTTTATTTTAAGATAAAATATTTTAGTTTATAATGATGTTATACATTTACATCATCTGAAAAATAAATGTAATTATTACAGTGTTAAAAATTTGAAGAATATTTTTTTAGCAATTATATTTCGATTTTTAGACACAATACTAAAATTTTTCAAAATATTTTTCAATTAGACTACTATATTAAAATATAAGAAAGAATCAAAAAGGCATGTAGAAAAAATTATAAATAAATAAAGAAAAACCAGTGAATTGCAAATTTTTTTGTCAGCCTCTGCATAGTTCGATTTTGTTGAAAAGGCTGATCTCACTGGGTCAAATTGGGACTTGAAAAGCATTTAAAATTGCTAATAAAAAATTGAAAAATTTGTTATATAATTGTATGGAATTCACCCTATCGACAGCACAAAAACCATAAATTATTAAAGAAAACACCATAAGTTACATCGATTTAAACAATAGCCTACGCAAGAGCTGATATATCGGCCCGCCGCACTTTTCGCCAGGGAAACCAAAGCCGATATATCGGCCCGCCGCACTAAGAGGGTTAATGTTTGAATGCATTATCTTCGTCAAATGCCATAAATTGCACATAAGATTTTTTCACCACAAACTCTCTTGTCAAAATGTGGAGAAAGAATTTTAGGTTCTAGAAATTTGTTTGTAGTTTTCAATCCTTAAAATTTGGGAAAGTTTTGTTGAGCCTTAAGGTTATTGCATGTGGCATATTGTTACCCCTTTCTGTAGGAGGAATTGTAGCATAAAGTATTATATCTGGGAACCCAGGTAGTCTTACGCATTTAGAGTGGGTGGGGAAAAATATGGATCAACTGCTCTTCATTTTTTAAATGCTTAATGGTTCAAATTAATAATTCCCCACCTGTTCATGTTAAATGAATAGTTACTCAACCGTTTCTGCCGTTCACCTTTGTGTTGACTCAAAGGGAATATATCAGAATATATATATATATATTTGATAGTTTTTAGTTTAATGCCACAATTTGAATTTGGAATAAAGGAATTAACTGGATTAATTCCACCCATTCTCAGGTGTGCCCAACACAAATTATGACTCTGGAGACGGCAGTATTCCTGTTCACCGCTGTGATGTGTGCGAGTATGAGACTTTTAGCTGGGCAGCTCTGCAGTCTCACGTGCGTCTCCATGGCAACGGTGTCTCCACAGGTGCATACTGCTCGACTCTTGCCGCTGCACTAGGGGCGTCTTCCTCTTCAGCTCTGTCATCTCGGCAGAAGATGTTTGAATGCGATGTATGTCAGATGAGGTTTTCCAACGGTGCCAACATGCGACGCCACAGGATGAGGCACACAGGAGTCAAGCCTTATGAGTGTCGGGTGTGTGCAAAGCGTTTCTTCCGTAAGGACCACTTGATGGAGCATTTTGCGACTCATACCAAGTCCCTCCCATATCATTGCCCAGTGTGCAATAAGGGCTTCCAGCGGCAAATCGCAATGAGGGCACACTTTCAGGTAAGCCATTACTTTTAGTTGTTTTGGATAATTTGTGCACTTTTTACAAGTGTGGTAGGGTTGTCTAGTGAGAAGGAAACCAAAAATGGAAGATATTTTTTTCTTGGGTTCAGATAATGTCATCACAAATCAGATCAATTCTCACTATTTAATTAAGGCTCTGCCTCAAGTTCATGTTTTTTGAAACTCTGCTCTTGTCAGTAATTGATAATTCTTGATTAACTTCATTATCACCAGTTAACCATGAAATACTTTATTTATCATTCAATTTGAAATGTAAGGAACTCAATAATTATGCTAGTGTACAGTAAAGGTTTACCACATGTCCTTTGTTTGTTTTTATTAAAGCCTGGCTAGGTAATAATATTGCAAAATGAAATTGCACATGTCAAATTTCCTTGCAATCCCATCTAGTGGAGATATTTGTAGCCATATTGAAAAAATATCCATGTATTCACCTAGATATGTCTCATTTAGGAGTGTAGCTTCTTAATTTAATCTATAAGCATGGCCACTTGACCTTTCCTTTACTGGTTGCTTAGGGTTTCTAGTGGCAAGTGGTTTTGAACTTTTGATCAGAACTGTTGTAATTTCCTAATTAATAACTATTAATAAAATTTCCATATCTCAGGATAATTGATCCTTCACGGGGTCTATTAAGCTATGATGCACTCAATACCAAGCACAGAGTCGAGCATGAAGTCTACTTTTGTTGGGGCATTCAGATGTATATTGCCCTTTCAAGGAAGAGTTGAAAGACTGTGGTCTGCTGAAAAGTAATAGTCAACCTCCAGAAAAATAAGTTGCATTATGACTGCTGAATTACTTGAAAATATTAAATATCCTGAATGGCGATGTTTCCTTTCAGAATGAGCACGTGGGGCAGAGTGATGCCGTGAAGTCGTGCCCATTGTGTGCACATCGGGCTGCCTCGATGAAGGGCCTCCGGGTGCACTTCTTCCATCGCCATGGCATAGACCTGGATGGGGGGCCCCAAGGGGGTGGTTGTGGCTCGCCCCCTGGGGATGACTCGGGGGCCGGGGGTGGGGACTCCCCTGGGGCCAGCGGGGGTTGCGATGGGGAGTCGCAATCACCAACTCACCCCATGCACCTTGTCGTGCCTCCGCACTTCCTCACTCCACATGTGGAGATCTCCACCGATGGGGTAAGTCAACATATTGCATTCTCTCTGAAATGCGTGTTTGTGTTTGGTTCTTGCTTTGAATGCTTTCCCATCAGTGGGTGATCAGCTCTCTTTGTTTTTGTTCTTGTCATTGCATTCATAATTCGTTAACCGTCTCCGATTTAACCTTGGAAAACAGGTCCATAAGGTTTGATGGTGAATGGAGTTTTCCCATATGATTTTAGACTACATAGTTGTATTAAACCATATTTAACTTGCTTACATCAGAACATAAAGAATCTATGTGGAACTACTACAAGCAATAACTCAATGCCATGAAGGTTATAAATAGTATGCAATTTTTCATCTACATTGTACTACCTTGATCAAAAAGTTCCCGGAATAACCACCGTGTGGCGCTCCCATCGTTCCGATTTGAGTTCTGTTTTTTTTGTTAAATTGGTACATCTGTTGTTGATATTCCCTTTAAATCTTAGTGTCATAACTTGACATTTGCAAAAGTTACGTAGCCAAGAGTACATCTATCTCTGTGTGTGTTGGCGATTTTTTACAATTGCAGAAATGGATTTAAATTTGCAACAACGAACTTGTATTAAATTTTGCGTAAAAAACGGATTTAGTGGCGCACGGACGTTGGAAATGTTGGAAAAGTGTTTCGGCAACGATTCTCTAAAAAAAACGGTCGTTTACCAGTGGCACGAGCGGTTCAGAAGTGGTCGTGAGTCAATCAAAGATGATGAACGCAGTGGCAGACCATCGACATCGAAAGTCAGTGAAAAAATTGATAAAGTAAAAGAAATGTTGGTCAATAACCGCAAATTAACCATCAGAGAAATAGCGGAGGACTTGAACATTGCCTATGGATCCGCCCAATACATTGTGGTTAATGATTTGGGTTAGCAGCAAAGTTGGTGCCAAAAGACCTCAATTTCATGCAAAAAAGAGACCGTGTTGACGTCGCAAAAGACATGATTTGCGAGGCTGAATCCGATCCCACATTCATCAAAAGGATCATTACTGGAGACGAGACGTGGGTTTATGAGTACGACACGCAATCCAGACATCAGGCAAGTGAATGGCGTTCACCAAATGAGCCGAGACCAAAAAAACCACGTCGTTTTCAGTCAAAAAAGAAGGCAATGCTGACGGTTTTCATGGATTACAACGGTGTAGTGCATCATGAATTTTTGCCAGAAGGCCAGACAGTAAACAAAGAGTATTATTTGGGCGTTATGAGACGTTTGCGTGAAGCAATTCGCCGAAAGAGACCAGAAATGTGGGCAGAAAACTCGTGGATTTTGCACCATGATAACGCACCGTCGCACAGTGCTATCATTATTCGTAATTTTTTTGACGAAAAATGCAACAAATACCATCCAACAGCCACCGAATTCACCTGATTTGGCTCCCTGTGACTTCTTTCTGTTCAATCGAGTTAAAAAACCATTACGGGGAACGCGTTTTATTAGCCGAGAGGAAGTAATGGAAAAATCGCAGGAAGCACTGATGGACATACCGAAAACCGAATATAAAAAATGTTTCGAGGATTGGATCAAGCGCTGGCATAAGTGTGTTGCAGTCGATGGGGATTACTTTGAAGGGGACAATATAGATTTAGATGAATAAACTTGTATTTTTAATTTTCTGAATAAATTCCGGGAAATTTTTGATCAAGGTAGTATACTGTGGGATAAGTGGCTGGGGTATTATGTTATCAGGCGAATGTAAAGTGTTCATTATAAAAGTATAAAAATGAATTTTGCCTGCCATGATTGTTTGGGTTAATCTTAATTTTTATTTGGTCAGTTTTATGTGAGCTTAATTAAATGCATATTTTGATGCCATTTGTGGTGCATTGCTATTATTATTTCAAGTAATGTACTATTTTAATCTCTTGGGATTTCCATGGATTGCTTTGTTCCTTTTTTGATATGAGTATAACCTATATTTGATTATCATATATAATATAAATCCTTGAACCTGCAATTTATTTTATTTTTATTAGTTTTAAATCATTGTCATATTATGATATGTATGCATTAATGCATAGGATATTCAAAAAATTAATTTAGTACATTCTTGAAAATAGGTGGTTTAAATTAGCATATTTGTGACAAAATTTAAACAGTATTATTATAATTGGTAATATGCCAGTTAAGGTAGATTTTGGATGGACACAGGGTACACAACAGTACAATAATGATGAAAAACTGATCGTAGCACTTTTCCACTTGATAAAATTTTTTATTTTGACGTGATGATGATACTAAACATAAAACCCGGTTGTGAAATAAAAAATTTTATCAAGTGGAAAAGTGCTACGATCAGTTATTCATTATGTTCGACTTCCACTACGTCACGCCTGAAGCTACTCAATTTAATACAATGATGATTCTTTTGCTTCTCCCACAAGACATAACCTGACATCCAACCCTACAATAAGTCCCTCTTCAATTTTACCCACCTCCTTCTATCATTCTATCCAATATTTCTTTACCATTCCTACCCCTTCCTTGCTTCCCCAGCTTTCACCCCTTAATCACAATGTTCAACATCCCAATGCCAATTACAATGCTCTACCTCCAACTTTTCTGCCCTCTTTTGGTCTCTCCCAGCAACCCCCACACTTCGCCTACCTACCCCATGACCAGCAATTCCTCATCTGTTTTATTTTCTATCAATTCACATTTTCTATGTTATCAACGACTACATTTCAGAAGTATGCAATACATACATCTCATCTTGCTTCAGTGATCATGTATCCACACCATACAAAACCATGCTCCATATTTAAGTCTTGACGAGCATTTACTTAACATTGTTACTCAACTTTCCAATCCTCAATTCCCTTCTTAAGAAAGCTTCTTTGCCTGATGTTTTTCTTCTTCTTATTCCCCTACTATTTTGACCATTTTGGTTCAAAACACTTCCAAGATACATAAACTGTTTCACCTCCTTTAGTTTATGAGATCATATTTTGATATCTTATCCCATACATATCACACTGAAATTCCAGTGGGCTCAGCAATGGTTGCAGCCTCTTGGTTGACTAAATAAAGCTTGACCAATTTTAAACCTTACTGATTTGATGGGTTGTTCGCAGACTTCCATTCTAAACTATAGTTCTTCCCTTGTCTTTTTAACCATTACCTCCACATGTACGTTGCATTGGTGATCATGGGCAACCCTGTTTTACTCCACCTTATAGCACCTCTATAATGTCCATCATTACATTCTTGGGATAATTAATGCAGGTAGTTTCCCATTGCCTTTTTTTAATGTCACATAAATGGATTCTCCACTGCTCCACTAGATTTGGATGCCTTGCAGCCACCTCACCTGGGAGCCAACACTAAATAATATTAACTCTAATAGGTCTAACTTCCATCAGTGGTACTAGTGAGAAATACGTGGAGTATTATTAGTTAAACCTATCATGTTAAGAAAAATAACATTATTAAGCTATTGTTTTAGATATATGTGGATTTTTATTGTATATAAATAAAATTATTTAATGATAATAATGTGAATCATTTACATAATTTGAAAAATATATGTATTTATTTTAACATAATAGAGTCAAGCAATATTTTTTTAGCTATAATAATTTGATTTTCAGGCATACTAGTAGTATAATATTTTGCACATTTTATAATAAAACTGCTGTATGTATTTACCTTTAAAAAATAATTAAAAAGAAATGTGAAAAAAATTATAAATACATATGGAAAAATTAGTGAATACCAGAACATTTTGTCAACCACTGCATAGTCCCCCTTTGTGAAAAATTCTGACACTGTTAACACTGTTTACCAATGTGTATTATTAGGGTTTTTCTCATTATCGCCAGACCATTCACCTCGGACCTTTGGTGAATCAAATAAAAGCAGTGCAAACCTTTCTCACCCCATGTGCACATGGTACAGAGCCTTGTACTACACAATTTTCAGTAAAATAGCAATGAATCCATTCATCTTGATCACTGTCACCTCCTGCCACTGTCTCACTCTCGTCTTGGGTGTTCAATGTTTCATGGGTGGCTAGAAACTCCACAAAATACCTGTTGGCTTCCTGTGTAAATCAATTCCATGGCACAGGGGTGATAAACAAATTGAAGTATGCTTTGGGATATGCAGTAGGTAATGGCATATGCTTAGGATCTGGTATTTCTGTGTTACTGAAAGTTCTAGCACTCCCAAATATCATGGCCTTCAGAGATTTCGTTGAACACCGGTGGTGATATTACATTGGTTACATCATTGCTTTTAACATCTTTGTCACTTTCCACTAAAACTCATTACTTTTCCTATGAGTTATAATCTCAGTCATCTGAATCCAATTCAGATGACTGAGAATCACTTTGAATTGCTCTCAGTATATTCCTCTAAGTAATTGCCATTACTTAGCAATTACGAGTAATCCACCAATTCTTCATCTACTATATCTTCCCAAGTCTTTTTAGTTGTTATTTCAGGTAACCAAAATGACCTCGAAAATAAAAACATATGTATTTGCTTGTAATCACCATTGATTCAACCGCACACACTGACTTGGGAAAAAGCTTGCTGAACCTGAAAGCCAAAGGGAACCAATCATGTTCTTGTACTATCTACAATGTACTTATTGTCTCTAGGAAGAAAATTCAAAGAGCCCAATCACAAAGATAAATGTTGGAAATGTAATCCGATTTGACAGAGTTCAAATGATTACTGAGGAAGAAAGACAAGAGAAATCAACATGTTGATAAAGTAATGCTTTCATTAGCATCTTATCACTTAAGTATTAGTTAGCACTTTTTATCAAAACAGATTTGTCAGAATGCATTCTTGGGGTTTGCAGAATTAAACTGATTAGCTTTTCACTGGGTTTTCACTGTGGAAGGTACTACTCAGCAGAAACAAAGTAACATATGATTAGGGAGCATATGATAGGCTGTGCTTCCCCACGTGTTAAAAGTTCATTATCAAAATTGTGGTGAGTCACACTTTATGAAAATTAGTTAAAATAGAAAATAAAAAAACATGTTATTAATGAAGCAGAGACTTAACACTTAAAAAAAAAGAAAAAAATACACAACATGCTACAAAAGTTCAATAAATTAAGGCAATTTGAACAATAGCCTACATTTGGGGCAATATATTGACCCGCTGTACTTTTCATAGGAGATGCAAAGGCAAATATATCACCCTGCCATGTCAAACTGGTAAGCTATCTTAAATAGGCAATGAGTTGCTCTATGGTTCTTCGCTATTTTAGAGGGTTTATATGGGAAAGGCTCAAAGTTTTTCAATCTCAGGAATGGCAAAGTCATGATGTTGTTTAGGGCCAATGAACCCTTGTTTGTTTAGTCGCTTTCTTAAATTCTAATTTGAAGAGTTAAATATAACTAACAACTGTCAGTTTTCTTATCTTAAATGGATATTTTCCATTGATGAGACTTAACATTGGCCCCTGGAAGGTCTATGTATTTGTCATAATGAAAGTGCAAATGATGAGGCTTGCCAACCCCGTGCTGGATGAAATAATTCACCAGAAAAGAAACCAATTGGTTTTCTATAATTACTCTACTCAAGGAGGTTGAATGTCTCAAATGAAATTTCTAAGATCGATTTTCTCATTTTTAATATTATGAAAATTACACTTATCTTGTATTAACTAATATTCGAAGTGCCGCAAGAAAAAAGCAGAGAGCACTTCAAGTGGTGTATGCCAGGCATTGGATGGGACATAAATTTGTGACCCCCTTTATCTTTCATTAGTCGTAGGCAAATGCCAATGCTGGGGTTCATTTTGACCATCCACCCAGTCCTAAAGAATCCTAACAAAGGGATACCTCATCTATTCATAATAACACTCACAATCTTAGTTGTCCGTCGACTTCGCTAATAACGGACACTACCCCATGCAATTTATCAGAATTTCCTAAGTATTATACACTCCCTTGTTTCGCTTGAAACCCACAACCGTCACTACCATCGACAGTTCAAGAGGTGGCGTTCCTCTTTCCAGTGCGGGCAGGACGTCGGAGGCATGTCCGACGGCCCGGCCGACTTCTCCCGCGTGCCGTACGACCTCTCGCCGGCTGCCCCCTCAACCGCCGACTCGAGCCATCGTGGCGGCCCCGGAGGCCAGCCCCCTTCCCCGGAGCACCCCGTCCCAAACGGCTGCTGCCCGTCCGCCTCTCCCGCCTCCTCCGACTCCAACTCGAACACGCCGTCGAGCAGCCACGATGGCCAGGGTGCGCGCGCGGACCAACTGCCCGGCGGCGGCATCAAGGGGGAGCCTATGGACGCGGCCGATCCACTTCCGCCGCCGCCTGCCTCCGAGGCTGGGGGCGCGGCCGACGCTCCCCCGGCGTGCGCCGCGCGCTCGTCCCGCTTTCCTCTCCCCCAAGCCCCTCCGCTCCCCTCCCGCCCGCCACCCGCCAGGCCTTGCGGTCCCACCCCCGAGCTCTCCCCCCTTGAGTCGCTGCTCCGCGAAGAGGTACGCGCCCTGCCCCTCAACCGGCGGCATCACCACGGGCGGTCGGCGGCGGCGCCGGACAACCACGCCAACGGGGCCATTACGTCGACGGAGACAGAGCCATCCCCGAGCCCATGTCACGGTACGTCGAGCAGGATGGCCCCCTGCCCGCCACCCCCCTCCGGGGCCTCGTCCCCTCCCTTGCCCGTCATGCCGACGACCGCTCACTGCTCGAATCCCGCGACCCAGAGGGCTTTGCGCTGTTTGTTCTGCGGAATAGTCTTCCCCGATCGAACTCTATACTTCCTCCACAAGGGGTGTCACTCTGAAAATAACCCATGGAAGTGTAATATCTGTGGAGAGCGCTGTTCTGATGTATATGACTTCAACTCACATCTACTTAGCAAGACTCATCAATAGCATTGCCACCAGCCGTTGAGGTTGTTGGTTTGAAAGGTTGGTATCATAATAAGAGGTTATGATTTCAATGAAAAATTTCCACCATAGTTAATTATCAAATAGTACTAATGGTGATTTATTTATTGCTGAAAATCTGTCTAATAAATTATTGGGTATGGTAGGGTTCGAAGGTTTAGGCCTAGCCTTCATCTTGTCGGTTGAGGCCATGTTTTATATGGGCATTATGGCTATTGTCTTGGGCAATTGGGATATTATTATTTACCCTTTTGGCAGTCAATCTTTAAGTCAGTAAATTTGCAAACATTTATTATTTTTATATTGCCCAAAAGGCGTGGCCATGAATTATATAAGTGAAGATGACAGCTGTGGTTATCATATGACTGTGTGAGTTTGCAATATTATATTCAAGATTCAGCATAGTCTTCTAAAAATTTATCATAAATATATGTATATATGAAGGATCCAATAGAAATTAAATTTTGACCCTGACTTTTAATGAAAATATCTATTGTATTTTGGAGGCCTGTGCTGCTGAATTGTATTGGCTCGTAAATTGATATTAATGTGAGCATGTTTATTTTCATAACTCATGACAGATAGCTCACCATATAGAGTGAGGAAGTGCTGACAATGTCAGAATGTAATTGTCAATTTAATGTACATTATCTCTGACATTTTTAGTGCACCAAATATGCTCAATGCCCTCTTTCCTGGTGATAATATGTGCCCATTATTATGTACTTACAGCTTCAGGCTACCCTCTTATCAGACATAGCAATACTAAGTATAGCTGTGGACTAAGCATTTGTCTTTTTTGTATTCTTTTTCGTATGGGGTATACTTGTCAAATGGCATTCAGTTAATGTGGTTTCTAATCACCTGGAGTGCACATGATGCAATAGGTATTTTTTTTTATTCACTGAATAATCCATTAATTCATTTTTAACGGCAGAGCAGTGTCATTTTAAGAAAGTTTTTGATTTCAGTAAGTCAGTTATTTGTGGCAAAATTCAAGTTTTGTGAGTCAAGTGAGGTTTTTCATTCAGTCTTTTCCACAAGATATGGTAATCAAATAAATGGGACTGTGAGTTTATATAAATTTTCAGAGAAGTCCACTAAAGGCCTGCATACATAGATTTATTTTGCTGTCCAAAATGGTATTTGGAGATGATCTGTAGAATTAAATGAGAATTTGCTTTATTTGCATCCAAAGCACATGAATGCGTAGGTTGTTAATTCCTTTGATTCAGCTTCTAGGATGGCAACCCTTGTATCTAATTGGTGATCTTATTTAAATGATCTATCGCTCATTATTAAACTTTTCATCAGAGTTATACTGAAGTATGTATATACTATTTTGAAGTTGAAATCTGAAGATTTAGAATTGGCCACATTATTTATTTATTTTTTAAATTATTGAAGTAAATTTGCTGTCCTCAATTAGTGTTGTCATTTATTTTGTGATTTACATTAAGGACCCACTTCACTAAATTGTATTTGGACCCCGATTCCCAAGTAACTAATTTGACCCCTGGGGCAACTCATCTTGCTGCCTACTTAATTTCTTAAATCCAGTAATTTTGAGCTAAAAGGCTGAGTCATTGTTTGCAAAAAATGATTCCTGTGTAAATTATTTGCATGTTACATGTTTTGAGACGAAATTCCCGGTTTAAAGCTAGAATTCAGTGTAGGTGTTGATTCGCTTAATGGGGACAAGTGGTGCACTAGATTTTATGGTAATTTATTTTTTTTGGCAGGTGTCTCATTTATCATGGAATATTATGGGTGATGCCCCTCTTCCTGTAGTAACCCTTGTATTATATCACTCTTTGTTGATCCCCTCACTCCACTTCTTTAGATATAATTAACAGACATCCCTCAGCCACGGGCATTGGAGAATACAATTTTGTATGATTTTTTCCAAATATTCTTTTGCTAAGGATTAAATATAGATAGTGGTGGTCAAACCTTGATGCTAGTACCTATGATATACCTATTATATGATACCTATTATGTATCATAGAGCAGTGGCCACACTGTTTGACTAACCTTTATTTTATTGAGATTGTTTATCTCTATGCCTTATTGGGGTGCTGAACTTATTTATGCTTGTGGGCCAGACTTGGGGAGGTCCCTTGCATGGCTGGTCGAGGTGAGGGGAGAGCTTTTCCTGAGTTATCGTAAGCATTATCAAATGTGTGCAAACCTTACCTGAAAGGAGCAATGCATTGACTTATAAGAGGCTATGAACGCAAGCAAAGCAGGTCGAGTCTGGAGCCCTCAGGCTAGCACCTCTGAATTAAGACATTCATCAGCAGTTGCATTTCCATCTTATGCCATTTCAAAGAAGCTGAATCATAGGAATTTTCTGTTATTGCAATCATGATGCAACATCATCTGTAAAGTGACTCAAAATTCTGCTTAGAACTGACTTTTCCTCAAAATTGATTCTCCTTCTACTAAACGAGAATCCTTTTTATTTTGGTTTTAATTCACATTGTTCCCATTTGTGGAAGTTACAGTGAATGTAATGCAAATGAAGATGTGGTTTCATAATTCTAAAAACATTTTTTTTTTGGGCCAAGTTGTTGCCATTTGTTGTGAAAGAGACTGCTCTTTGTACTACCACTGAGTTCCACCCTAAGACTCTGGAGTTTTGAAGCCAATAATGAAAATTGCTCTGAAATATTTGCCCTGCTGGAAAAATTTATGCAATTGCAATGAATGGAATTGCAGGCTTCTGAAGCTGTTCCAATAAGTAGCAAGCATATTGTGATGCGTACTGAAAGACAAAATTTAAACCATGAGCAAAAATGTTCTTGTACTTCAGAAATCCAAGCCCCAAGAATTTCTACCCTAAGTAATATTTTTATAGCTGTATAAAATTGAACAGTTCATCTTTGGGACCATTATCGACTAAAATTAATCTTTTGCAAGGTGCAGTTAAAAATTGTAAATATTAGCATTTGAGCTAAGCAATTGAGTGCTAGGAGTTGTGTATTTTATGAGGTGTATCATAAGGATCATGTATCATAAGGCCTTTCTTTAAGGAAGATGATTTATGCCATTAAGTTTATTGTGGTTAATAATGGTTTCCTCCTCCCCAATGGTTTGTTTGATTCCTCTCAGTGGCTCCATTCTCATATTATAAGGATCAGAGATATTTTCTAATTTATTTGTTTTTGGATTGCACGTTTGAGGAGACCTTGAAATGGTGTTTTGTTAAGCTCAAAATGTATTTGAGCACTTGAGTTGAGGCGTATACATGATTTGAAAGACTGTAGTAGTTTATAGCTATCATTGTGGTTCCATTTATACATTTTGAAAAGGCTCTCTTTCACAATCTCTTGGATGAGTACTCCCAGTGGTCTGGAAAAGTGTGTTGTCTCTAAATTATGGCTATAATTGCCTTCTGAAAGGATGGTGGTGCAGTTTGCATTTTTGACTTTAACTGAGAATTCGCAAAAATATGTACATACTGCTTTTCAAAAGAAGACTTCAATAATTACGTGACAAAATATGTAGGTCCTAATTATTCAGGCGGTAGGAATACATTGATTTGGCTTTGCATTCAAGAGCAAAGGTTGAATAAGTGTGCTAATAACTCTATTTAAATATATCATTTGTTGGAATTCAGTGCAGTACGGAAAATAATTATGGAATGTCACCTCTCTTAAGGAATCGAAGCATAAGCCAGAGTTCCACAGTTAATATTTTTGGATGAATTTTTTATCAGTCTGTTGAAATGGTTTATGACAATGATAACCATTAGGCACTGAAATACTAATGAAGTTCACTGTCATTGCAAAGTGTATTAATCAGACGTGGTGTATGGGATTTTGCCTAATGAGCTTAATCTACCCTTAAGAGCATTTAGATAGGTTGAATATGCTCTTGGTCAGAAAAGTGGCAGTGGAACTTCTTTGTTTGAGACATTTGAGACAAAAATCTGTCATTAAATAGATTTCTTATCTGGAAATCAATTTAGGAATTCATGAAAAAGTAACTGAAGGACATATGCATATGTCTCTGTGAACTGAATTCACAGTTTTCATCTATCTGGTATCTGAAGTTAAGTGCTTTCATTTGATTAAGACATTGTAATGAAAAGTACTTACCGTTGATCAGGACAAAATAAGGCTAAATGAATAGCATTTTGAAAATTAACTATAAAAGGAGAAATCGTAAGTTAAAATAGAATTGGAAACTGAACCATATGGTAGGATTGCATGCTGAAAGATTGAAAGTTATTACTTGCAGTTTATCATTACAGAGTAACAGGGAACATTGTCATCCTGCCTGATAGAGTAATTAATGATGGCATTGTATTCTGGGTGTTAATTGAGGATGAAGCCTCTGTGCACCCCTGCCTAGTTCAAAGTGGCATTATTTTCTGGCTACGAAAGCTCAGTAAAAAAACTGCAACCGACAAAATGAAAGGAACTGGCTCCTTTATCAATAATGTGGGAGTGATCATATAAATAAGTTAAGCAGTGTAATGTAACTTTCATCTTAATGCATATATTGAGCTAGTTGTGGATCACTGAACAATATTCTTTTATCACAGTATAGCACATGGTTGGTTCAAATAACTGCTAACCCAGTTTTAGCTAATCCAGTAGGGTATTTGCACTGAGAGGCCTCACAAATGCTTGCCAAGATATTACATTACTCTTTGACTAAATCAGTAGAAAAAAAACCTCTTGAAATTACTTAATCTTCCTAACAAGATACCCTTTTGCACTACCAGTATAATCACCAGCTTCCAAAATGCACATGCCCTTTGTCTGTCAGATCAGCATATTTCAACTTCTTGACCCCCCAACCCAGTAAAATTTTGTCAGTCAAACTATATTTATTTGTATTTCCAGTGTTCTTTTCTTGCTTACAAAATTTAAAATGAAACAGTATTCAAATAATCCAGCCAAATGTTTTGCCGAAAGAAAAATTGTTGATGATAAACCTTGTTAGAGATAAATTTATTAAAGAACTTAAATGACTGCCTTAGAATATATTTTTCAATTACTAAAATTCATTTAAGTTTGGTGTATTGAATTTTGTCATGATTTTATGATAATTATTCTGGTATGAACAACAGCTTTACTGAAAGAGGATATTATCAATATTTTAACCTGACATGTTAATGAATTGAAAAATCTGACCATTGATTCTGAAAATATTTCTTGAATCAAATGGCCTGAATATAGACTGTTTTTAAGTCACTTTTGTGGAAGATGGCATATAATTATTAGCTATATATCCAACTCATGTTCAAACATAATATTTTTGGTATTCTTTAAATAGCGGTGAATGAAAATGAATGTAAAACTCATATGTTGATTAATATCAAAATTTCGTGAGACAAGTTTTTCATATTCTAAATTACGAAGCATTGGCATTGCAAAGCTTAAAGGAGCCAAGCAATCCTTAATTCATTCTGTGTTTGGTTACATTAATTTTGTGATGATTCATTCGAATTTCAATGCATAGTATTAAGATGGTGATCAGTTAATATATAATAACAAGTTCAATTTATGGAAATGATTTCATAATGTTGTATGAATGAGGTTCCATTATTTATTTCCTTGATCATCTCAAGGTTACGTGCATATAAACTGGAAGCTAATAATGCCTTTAAGACTAATCCTGCAGTTTATTCCAGTGAGTTTTAGAGAAATACATTTAATTTCATTTCTTATTTGGGGAAGGCAGGTCAGTTGTCTGAGGTTCAGTGTTAAAAAAATGTCCTTAGGTATGTAATAGGAATTAAACTTACATCAGCTGTTGATGGATACCAAGACATTGTATTTTTGGTTTGAATGGGTTTTTGAAAAACTTCTCCTCTGGTAAAAGTGGCAGACTTGCATGCCTGCTTGTAATCGTGTTCAATTAATGTGAAAGAGTATTTTGGCCCTTGATATTAAGGAATTCTTCACATTAGTAAGAAAAGGCTCAAGCCATTATGACAGCCGTTTAACAACCATGAGTGGAATGATTGTTCTAAATTGCTTGTTTTCGAGTAAATTTTTTCCAAAGTAAGCGGATAAAAATTCTGGTATAATTGCAAAAAATCAGTGTTCAAAATTACGAATATTTACAGATTCCATTTGCTGGAAGCTGATGGTAATAAGTTGAACAATGAGCCAGTAAAACATAGGGCCCATATCAAGTTTTAAATGTTGAACATTAAACACCGTGAAATAACTGTTTGGTGATGAATAGTTCTTAAAAGTCACACATAAATGGGCATTATGTCGATACCGCTCTGTGTTGAAATTTATAAATTCTTTCTGTTATAATGGCTTGTGATTGAAATATGACTACATAATAGTTGTTGAGCATATTTTTGTGTGAACAAAATTATTGTCATTGCCTTAAAATTCAGTAAGTGCAATTACCAACAACTGAATGCTGTTTTTGGTTAATTCAGCATTTGGGAAAAAGTGGGAATTATTTTGAATTTGGTGTGAGGGAGAGTGTAAAATGTGTTCATTTTTCCACAGTCGTCTGTGATTGTGGCAGCATGTAGGGTTTTTCAATCATTCTTTAGTACAAAATACTATCAGAGTTATGGTGAAGCTGGAGATGAATTTCACCCAGCGTGTGTGAGTTCACTATGTTAAATTACTGATTACTCTTCCAGGAGTTGTTTCAATATTTGAAAGTGTAAACAATTGCATAGAATTTCTGAAGATGTCCCTTTGAGCTGTCATTTCCGTAAGGAGAAATTTAGGAGGGAATGGTGCTTATCATATCTGCAGCTATATGCATTGCATATATTAAGTGTATGCATGGAAATTGTATTATTTTTTCTGCAAAAAATCTGAACCTGTTTTATACATGTATGTGGTTGAGGGTCTTATTTCAGTAAGTCATCCCATTCATTTTTATGATGGGTTTGTGTGAATCATCTCGAAAGTTGATGAAGGTTCTTCCAATGGAACTTTGCACTGAAATGATGAATCTTGTGGTGTGTGTAATGGTATTTATTTAATGGCCTTAATTGCACAGTTAACTCATCTTCATCTCCAATAGATCTGTGAGTTCAGTGAGAAAATGGTTGAGGGTTTAATTGCCTTGGTCTCTCGTAGCACCCATTTGGATATTAACTTGGTTTAGCAGCATTAGCTGTTATTCCTCTCTGAGATCTCATAATATTCCTAGCTTCAGTGATCTTCACTTACTTGCCTTTCCTCTAAATAGGTATGCAATTACAGGGAATAACATTACACTGAGGCCAGGTCAAAGTATTTATACCAATGCACATTCTTTTGATTGTCTTGGGACTACCAGATGCATTTCTGATGATTAAGGATATCTTTGGCTTGCTAAATCAGTTATACGTATGAAGAAGAGTAGGCTACTGGCAAGAGTTTAGGAACAGAAAACTTCTTGTGGACATCAGTTCTAATCTGCATGATTCTGGCATATCAGTACTCCGTGAAGTGCTAAGAAAATTTAATTGTGTCATAGGATCACTATTTTCTGAGGAGCTTTTGATTTAAAAGTGTGGAATTTATTGTCAACTATCATTTTTGTTTTGCCTATGCTTTCTGGGAAAAATATACTTCAGCGGTAGATATTTTGCAATAATGACCATCTTTTATTGAGGAGTGTTTTCCAATGCTCTGTGATAACAGAATTGTAATTTTGCACATGATATTGTATTTGGTAGCAGTCTTTAGGAAGATCCAGTATAACTTATGACTAAGTTATAAAATCATTGTTCATTTCGTTAGTCTGATGCTATTACCTCTTGTTTTTGATCTCTTGGTTTCTCATTCACCCCTTTCCATGGGAATCAGTTGAAGTTTACATGAGTAATCTACCCACGTGACAATAGAATCAATGGAATATGGTAATAGAATGGGAAACTTGTTAAATGAAAGGACTATATATGCTCTGCATTAACCGGTTTTAACTTGCCTCACAATAAGTACATATGTATTGTGTATATGTACATATTGCATGTAAAATGCACAGCTATGCTTGTCCTAGAATAATCATCTTTGTAAACTGTGATTTCATTTCACCTGCTGCTTCTGCCTCACCACAGTTGCATCACAAATGTAATAATTCCATTCCTGTTTAACTGTGGGTTTCATATTTTTGGGATGAAGCAGTATCACTATTCTCTAGGGTCCTACAATGCAATGGTATAAATGCCTGGGGTTTTATACTATTTAATACAGTCTCTGATTCTTCCTCTTTAATCTTTCTGACTCTATCAATTATTCTAAAATTGGGTGGAAACTCCTATGAGGGTGGGTCAATCAGCTTGAAAAATCGTGAAAAACTGTGGGAACTACCAAGTTTTAAAAAAAATTGAGGAAAATTAGGGAATGAGTCAAATTTCATGAAAAATTAGGAACATCCATCGCAAGCTATGTTCTCTTTTGTTGTGAGATAAATTTGATTTTGCCATAGGCCACCACCCATGCAGATTCTGCTAAAAATCAAGACTGTAGTTGGATCAATTTCAATGATTTTGAGGGCATGCGAAGCAATTGGGGTGATTTATAAAAGAATATGCAATCAGATGCCAGGCACTCCGAAAGGGATTGAGTAAAATGATGTGACGTTTCATTGGAAAATCAAGATTGGAAATCAGTAAAATGATTGGCTGCCCTAGTTGCAATGGAAATGATTGTCATGACTTAATCATCTGTAACTACTTAGGAGGAAATTTGACTGATGGCTGGTCAAGTCTTTCCTTTGATCTGATTGGTTAATAGCAGCATTTGTGTATCTAATATTTTATTTAAACCTTGAACAGGTAGATAATATCAATTCCAATATTTGTTAAGCAGTTTACTTGTAGCTTACTGATACATTATCAGCTCCATATCATTGGCTCAATGTTCATTTCAACAGATTATTGCTGAAATTTGCGAAGCACCCGTGAAAGGGTGTATCTGCTGTCAATAGTTGTCGTGTATTTCTGTGTTCAAAATAGCTAAAGAAATTTTTTTTTGTGTTTATATGCATTTTATCATTATTGAATTAATACAGATTTTTATAATTTGTAATTCACCTATAATTTATAATAGTATTTTCAGCCTGCGATACATTTAATTAAGGATCGTTGTGGAACCTTTCATTGTAAGAAATATAGAATAACTATACCCAGTTCTTTGCATTCATTATATTTTAACCGAATGATGTTATTTATTATTACTTTCATTTTCCCAAGATTCTTTTTAGTCAGGAAAATATCATGATTTTGTAATCTTTGTTTTATCATTATTTGTATATTTTAGTAATTAGGGATTTGGTTGAAAATTATCAATCTTGTTAATGACACTGGGGTCTGTAGAAGGTGGTCAGACTCATTACTTTTTATGAACATAATTTTTTTTTATTCTTTTGCAAATTATTATTATTTGAGGTTTGTTGCAAACTTCTGCTTGAAAGGTTTTGATTACCAATCAATGCCTTAATAACTGTAACTCACATTTACAGTGGGTTCACATTGATCTAGTCATTTCTTTTTGTATATGTTTTATTCTTTATCTAGTGCATAAAAGTCAAAACTTTCGAATGCTGATAAATTATTAAGAGTTTTTTTTAACAAATTGGCATCGTAAAATTGGCCCAAGTCTTTTCTATTATATTATTTTTACATTTTTTTCTTGTACAATTACGTGAAAATGCCACCATTAAATATTTTTATCGCAGATATACTCATTTTAGCTGCAAGAATCATTGGAATGCAAATATTCATGGGTGTTCATCCTTGCGTGATTTGCGTTGAGCCTTTAAACCTCTTTAGGTCAAAGGGATCAGAAAGAAGATGGTAGCATCATAATACAAGCGACATAACTCTTCGCAGTATACATTTTCTTCTTGCAGTAAATATTTAGCGATGCATTCCTACAGTTTGAAAAAAAATTAGCACCCATTCTTTCCACATGCCGAGTAGGGTTTCTCTCTATTGCAAGCCTTGTACCATGATTGAGCATTGCTTTTCTAAACTGGCACCCAAGTATTAGTTGCAACTAAAGCCAGACATGTAGCAAAATCACAATTTTTATTTGAGAGTAAGTTGAGGCCAAGACTGGAATTCCTGTTAATACAATGGGAAAGTAACACAGTATGCAGACTTTGCATTCCACAGTTTTTCTGTGTAACCCAACCTGTTCATTGTGTTGCCTTCCGGTTGTCACAATTTTCATTGCTTAGGCTCTTATATTCAACGATGTCTTATCTCATTTTGTTTAGGATTGCCTTTATTTTGCAAATCCTCTTATGCCTCCTGTCATTGGTCATTGTGTCTAATTCTATTGTCTAATCCCTGAAGTTCCATCAGGCTATTGTTTTTTGTTCAATTTGGCGAGAAAGCAATTGTATAAAAAAATTATTCACTTCTTTTTTATAGTTATTTATTCCCTTTTGTTGAGCAGTATTATTGTGAAAATTCATTTCTTTTTGTTATTTTAAAACATTTTGGCACTCGAGAAGACTGAATGTGTTTCTATGAATCCAGAATTTCTACTGTAGTTATATATGAACTTGTGTACCCCCTGTGGCTGTGTTGTATTAGGCGTAAAGACCTTGATGATGCAAGCCCAGCGGGACCAAAAATGTGGTTTGAGACAGTTCTCAGGGCTGCCTCACATTGACTTGAAACCTTATTCTGGAATATTCCTTACATCCAACAGTGTTCAATGAGCTTGAGCAGTTGATGATTTACACATCACTGAGCACCCCCACTTGTGTTCAATATGACCTTTATTAAGACATAGTGGTGCATTTCCGTCCAACAACTACCGAAAACATGACAGCTGTGATGAATTGCAACACCGGATTAAGTTTTTGTGTGCACCAGTGTACTAAGACTGCATTTGCCGTTAAATGTTGGGGTATTTGCAAATGGTGTTTACATTGTTTGTCAGAATGCCTTCCCCAAATTGAATTCCAGTGGAAGTTAAAAACTAAGAATTTAATTTAGACATCTCTATGTACAGTATTTATTTGTATTTATTATTTGTATTGAAAGTATCTTGATCATAGACAGTGTATATAACTACATCCATTTTAAATCTCCATTACATCTCTTATGTATCCGAATAGTGTTGTGAGATTTTTGCTTGGACAAAAATGGAGCAAGTATTAAGATGTATTTTTTGTGGATAGTGATTTCCATAGTACTCTCAGAAAACATTATTAATTAGTGTAGTAGCAAATGTAATTACTGTGCTGATAATTAAGGAATATTCATTACACATTGTATTTATGCCATTTTGATCATACCATCTATAGAGTTCATTTACATGACAATTTATGGGTCTACGACTTGCTTCCCAAGCCTGAATAATATCACTATTATGAATGCCAGATTATATCATTGGTTTCTTTCCATGATAGCTTTGCTTTCCCGAGGCCATTTTGCTGGCAGGTTTTAGGAATTGGCTCCAATAGCATCAAATTGAGAAAATATGTTTTGTGGTGACTTTCACGTTAGTATGCACCATTGATGAGGAATAATTTTATATTCCAGCTCTGTATTTACTATTTCATCTTCAAGTCATAGTATTCTTTAGTGCTACAGGAAGATTATTGTGCCCATTGGTTTAGCATTTCTTTCAGGAATGCATGAAGCGTTTCAGGGCACTTATGTGCCTCAATATCTCATTGTTGACCAGTTCTTTTGGCTGATTTCTTTAAATTCCTTACCTGGTGGCAACTTTTGAAAGTAGGGAAGTAAGAAAAAATTGAGTAAGAGTTTAATTTAAAGTGTGATATAACCTTGTCTTTACTCTCATAGGTATTGCCTTATAAATCAGGGTAATTTAATACTATTGAATCGCACATTCTCTTATTGATATGTACAAATGGTTGGTTTAATGTGATTAATGATTTTAGCCTTTGGAAAGGTGTGGTTATTTTGTTATGATATGTGCCTGTAACTTTGTATCAGTGTAATACTCTAATGGTATTGGTAAAGAGACAAATTTAGTGAGAGATCTTTTGGATTAATGCCTTCACCAATATGTTCTTTACGATACATTATCTGAGTGTTTATGGTTTTATGGTGAGTTAGAGAAGATTAGAAATTCCAAGGGTAGGGGGAAATATTTCTCTTTTTAAAATACATATCCCTAATGTAATTTAATCCCGAGAATCCTGTCATATCAGTTTGGTAATTTCACAAAATAGGTACTCACTAATTCTTTTCGTTCAAAGGTCACCCTGGTTACTGGTGACCTTTTATTAACTAATATATCTTTTGCATAAAATGCATAAATTTTTGTTAGTCATTGTGGTGACACATTGCATGCTTAGTTTCTCAGTTGGATGTTGATCGAAAAGGTGAGTGAATGAGCATATTCAATTGCAGCAGTTATTAGATCCTGGCTCCTGTTTTCTTCTATTGGCCTTTACCCACTGCTGTGTATAAGCTATATTGTTGCAAGCGTAGATATGAAAGACACAGGTTGTCAATAGCCAAACCATAAGATAAGGGGTGATAAGAATTGGTAAAAATTCATGTACACATTTCTTTGAGTAAATTATATTCATGCTCAATGCAATAAATTAATACACAGTTGAAAGGTAAAATTATCCTTTGTAATAACTTGTCTAGCAGGTATTTGTGGTATGGTAAATATATGATTTCATCCATAATTGTGGATTGGGAATTGGCTTGTTCAATAAAATTTCCTGTAAAAAAACTACTTAGTATTTTAGAATCCAGAAAATATTTTTTCACAATTGCAAAAGTAAACACAAGCATATGGTACAAGATTGAGTCATTCCTATTGTTTCAAGGAATACTGTTGATTAATAATGTGGAAATGTGTTCAAAAATGAATTCCATGGTGATTTTAAAAAATATGAAAAAATATATATACATACATATATGCCATTGAAAAACCACTTAGATCCAATGAGACTTTTTCTCTTAAAAAAATGTAATTTTTTGTATTATGAAATGTTTTTATACTTGTGTAATATGTCTCCATACTCATTGCCTTCAAACATTCCATTAAGTTATTATGTTTTTAAGCATTTATTTTATTTTTAATAGCTAAAATTTGCATTTGGCTGAACTGGACACAGATCCTTGTACACTGTTGTGTGGGTGATAGGATTTGTTAGAAGAGAATAAAAAAAGTCATGTGAAAGTTTAACTGCATTTTTTTTACTCCAGGAAGGTTACCTTAAAAGTTAATTTTGAAAAGCATGAAAATAGATATGAATTTTGGGCTCCTACCTTTAGGTCATGCTGTGTCCCCTTTTCACGTGTAGTATTTGATCAAATACTGGTGTGCCTATGAAATCAGATTTATTACATTCCACAAATGTGTTACAGAGTGGTCTGACGAAGTACAATTGTGGAAAGTGTTGTTTCAAATATTAAATTTGATGGCTTTGATTTTTTATCATGATATGAACCACCATTTTTATCATCTGCTAAATAATTTATGACATTAATATTCTTTAATTGTTATTATTATATCAGGTTTTATGACTCTGCATGTTGCTATTTGAATTTTGATGCTGCATTTGTGAAATAAGTTTAAAATATGAATGCAAATTGATGTTGCTGATAAGCCCCTTCAGCAGGTCATGCATGACCATCAATTAATTGGCCATTGGCTTAGTTGCTGTTGGCTAGGCAGATTTTTGCAGGTTTCAGTTCTGACCCCCATGGTAGGTGCTAGTCCCTACTTAGAATCTTACAAGGTTAATTAGAAATATTCTAGGAATGGAATAGATATAAATCAATTACCGTAGTGAAACTTTTTAATTTTTCAAAGTAGTCTCTCTGTACACTTGTACACTAGGTCCAGCAATTCTCCAATGTCTTGATCCCATCTCAAAAATTAGATTCTGTCATGCCGGCAAAATACTTGTCCACTTTGGCTGTTAGTTCTTTGTTTGAAGAGAATTTCTGTCCACCAAGGAAAACTTTTCCTTAAGAGTTTAGGAGTTTAGTTTAAGAGTTCGAAGGAGAAATTAATGTCTGATGGAGCCAAATGAGGAGGGTGTGGCAACAATTTGTATGGTAGTTTTGTATTTTTTCATGACAACAGCATGTGTGTGGGCATGCATTGTATTACTGAAAGGTGACTTTCACTCTTGCCAAACGTGGGTTTTTTTCATGTATCCTTTAGCTGTCGTTCATTCAAGAGCTTAAGGTTGCATTGTCCAGTAGTTTTTTTGCCTAGTTGGAAGTTATTTTAATTGGCAGAATCCCTTTCGTATCCCAGAAAACTGAAGCTATCACTTTTCTGGCTGACCGCATTGCCTTTGCTTTCTTTGTTGGTGGTGAATCAACATGTTTCCACTGCTTAGGCTACTGTTTTGTCTCTGGGGTATAGTAGTGGAGTGAAGTTTCATCTGCGGTGACAAAGTGGGGCAGAAAATCTTGTTGGTTGCTCTTAAAACAGGTCAAACATTATTTGGAAATTTCAATTCTGATGCATTTGATGCTGTGGCAAGAGTTGAGGCACTCATCTAGCAGATCATTTTTTCATACAATTCCACTCTCAAAATGTGATACGCCCATTCAGATGACATCTCTACAGCTTTAGTGATTTCTGGCACTTTCAGTCGGCGATCCTCCATGACCATTTTATGCACTTATGCGATGCTTCCTGGGGTAGTGGCACATTTTGGCTCACCATTTCACGGATCATCTAAGCAGTTTGGACCAAACTTAAACTCGTTTCTCCGCTTGGCAACAGTTGAAAATGAAAGAGCTGAGTCCAGTGGTGATTCCAAGAACCTTTCCAACTACCCTTTTACTTTGCTAATAAAAGGGTTTTAATTTAACTTGCAACGTTTTTAGTTTTTTATTGCTTTATAACAATGCTGTCATAAGTAACTTATCTACACAAAAATAAAGTCCTCTTTCATATTTTGATAAGGAGGATGTGTCAATGCCGGAGAGTAGTATTAGTAGGATTGGATGGCAGCAATTAAGGATTAATGCCGATGCTTTTGTGCCCTAAATTTCTCTAAAAACAAGAAGCATCATAGTACAACTTAGAAATGAATCCACCTTTCAAGAAATCTGTAGGATTGCCATTCAACATCTTTGCAGTGTGGGTATAGTCCAGGCTTACCCTAAAATGAATATTTTAATCATAGTATTCAGTATTCATATGCAGGTATCATAGCATCTTTGTCATTGAATTTTTTGCATGAGACGTAATGTAACTCCTGAAGAGATGAATGATCAACCCTGGTAATTCTATCTTTTGGTAAATGTGTGATTACCCACGTTCTAGTGTTAAGTTTTATGAATGTCTGTTAGGGTTACTTAAGGATTATGTGACCTTTTGCACTCTCAAGGCCAAATGGATTGTAAGCATATGCCACAGTCTTCTTTTGGTCCATGACCCATTAATTCAAATTCTGGTGTCCATTGCCTTCAGATGAATGAATGGTTGTCTACCTTTCAAGTTAAGTTTTGGAAAGGGTCGTCAGTTAACCACTGCTACGTTTTTATCCCTTGCCTAACTAGGTGCAGCCTGATATCATAGTCAATGATAAATCACTCTGCAATTCTGTATACTTTCTGCCCTCCTTTAATTCTCTTCAACATACCTAGTCTTTCCCTCCTTTGTAACAATCTCCCATTTATCACAGTATTCAGCATTCCATCACCAATCATGATGGTGTCAATCGACTTTTTGTCCATCCTTTGGATTATGTATATATTTTGTCATTTTTAATATGAGTTTCAACAGTCAAAATTTGTGTCGCCTGTAAAACCTTTACTTAAACAGACAGCATCTGCATACTAAAATCCTACTTTTTGAGATAAATATACTGGTTGGAATCATTCATTATATTAGGACATTATGATCAGGTTGACAAACTAAAGACAAGGAAAATGTCTGGAAGGAGGAGGAATGCAGTGGTATAGAATGACTTGGTGATCCTGGGAGGTAGTCTGGTCTCTGGCCAAATTCTCACCTTTTCCCTCCTTCAAGGCCATTACTTCTCAGAATCTCCTGCATCGAATATTTCTGCCTTTGAGGTTTTGCCCAACAATTTTCTCTCTCCCAATTTTGTCTAGCAATTATTTTTCGCTTCCCTTTCGATTCATTTTATTTTTTCCGATTACTCGTCTCAAAAGCCTCCAATCTACGCCTACCATCTAGCCTCAACGACTAAGTTTAGAAACCAATGAAAATATGCTCTATGCCTGTTTTTCACCGATCTTCTACTCTAAGTTCTTTAATTTCCCCCTTTTCTATATTGTGGTTTTTAACTCCTAAAAGTCACACGAAATTAAAGGACAACTACTAGCTCAGATTGAATATTAAATAGTTTCCAATTACGATTAGGGAACGACATGGATGTTGCTTGAATGGATTAAATCGTATCACTTCACAAAACCCGAAGTGTTTTCCCATTTTCTCGAGAGTTATATTACGTGCGCTTTAGCATATTCCTAAAATTGATGGATGCTCAGGTCAATAAACATGCATAAATTAACTCCAGACTGAAAAAAGGACACGGCATTTTTTATTGTAACATTACGGCACTAACACAATTGAATGTCCCATAACTATTGGTGCTATGAGAGCTCTCCAGGAAGTAACTGGCGTTTTGAAATAAAATATGAACCTAGTGATAAGACTAAGTATCATTGAATACAATATTATTAACGTTGAAAGGCGCATTCTTTAACTATTTTTCTACATAGCCACCATTCAAATTGAGGCATTTATCATAACGACACGTTTTTTAATTCGTCTCTGAATCTGCCTCCTTACATTTTAACCACATGTTTACTTCAGCATGCATACTATATATGCGCCACTTTGAAAGCGCTGTGTAACAAGCCACGTCTTGTAACACATCACTTAATCTTAAATCGGGGATTTTCACGAATTTTTTCGTTGATTTTCACCGTAGGTTCATGGGTGACAAAGCTGGTCCGACACACTTGGGTCGTCCTCGTGAACATTGGTGCGGCCATTTTGAAACTGAACGCGCATCTGTCTCATTCCGCCTTAATTCATCATTCCGTCTCCGTACACTTCACAAAGTTGCCTATGAATTTCAATTGGCTTGTGGTTTCTTGCCAGTAAAAACCTAACCACAGATTGCACTTCAAAACTCGCAGGAGTTTTTATTGCAGTGCACATTTTAACAGTGGGCAAAGTAGAAGAACCACACCAGGGTGCATACTGATTGTTGGGACGTTTAGGCACCAAGATGGTGACTCTAGCCCTACCCACCGCCACGATGGGCCGAAACGTAAGTTTTCTCTGGACAGGCCTCGTACACGCTAAGAAGTAATAACGCTTGTTGACCGAATTAGGTGCAATAGCTTGATACATTTTTATGTGGCTAGGTAATAGCAAAGTAAGAATGCTTTAAAAAACAATATTGTCATACTCAAATACCTGTTACTATATTCTGCCTAAAATGGCGATGAGTCCATAATTTGATGCGGTAGTCATTTATGGCTGCCATCCGTCCATGGCCTGGCTTCCATCTAGCAACTATTAGTGACCCAGTAAGAATTAAATTATCACTCGCGAGTTAGACCTGTGACACGAAACAGTTGGCCATGTATCCTGATTCGTTCCTCGACGATGCTCATTTTTTTATTCACATGATAGCTTTCCCGTCCTACAAACCTCGTTATTTGGATTTGTTCTCCCTGGTGCACCCTTCCCCTCTACATTCCATTCAATTATATTTCTTTCTACGACACCATTCAGTAAGCCTCAAGATATTTTTAATTCACTGTATTATACAATTTTTCATGCATTGTTCAATATGGTCTTTCTTCTATTCTACGTTAAGCCCTCGGAGACTTGTCTCCGTATTTCGTCCTCAGCCCCCGCCCTCTTAACCATGTCCAGAAAGATCCCATTCCACATACGCTCTATTTCTACTGATTTTTTTAAATAATTTACGTCTGTAATCCAAAAGGAGACGTTACACACGTATTTTTTCGCGCATTCCTTCCTTATATAAGTTGTTATTTTGGGAAGGCGACCGAAAGCTGAGGTCGTTTGCTCCATTAGGGATAGGTGAGTTATTTGGCACAGGTAGGATTACGGCGTACTCCACTCGAAGTGCTCTCCACATTTTACACCGAAAGTAGGGGTCGGGATGCACCTGAGAAATTCTGCCGGGCCGATGGGGCAGGTAGCCAGTACACTAGCCACGCATCAACTCGATCCCCTTCCTTTCTTCTTGTTCATCGCATTCACTAAGCGCAGGTATGATATGTATTTCATCATAAGCACCACATTTGCCTTCCCTAATCTGAATTTAGGTATTAAAAGCAATGAAATCGAGAAATACTGTGGAGAAAAATAACATTTCGATAACACAATTGAGAAATTAGGAAATAGTAGAAGGAAGATATTTAACGGAATTATTTGTGGAAATTTCGCATAAGTTCGGGAGTCTTTCGTCGATCAAAACACCATAGCAAAAAAAGGAAAAAGTATCCGTATTGGAGGACAGTAATAAATCGAGTTTGATTTCGCGCGCAGCTAAGGCGGTTCTTTGCGCCATCAATTAAAGGATGAAATAGAGAAATTGATTTATTACGAGAAGATCAGTTTGGGTTTAGAGATGGGAGGAGCAACCGTGATGTCTTTGATATGGAAAGGAATGCAGAATATAATCAGAGCGTATTTGTTTTGTGGATTAGGAGAATACGTTAGGGAGAGTACATCTGCCACAGTGAATGAACGCATTGCAAAATGTAGGAGTAGGCTGAAAGAATCGGGACTTTAAAGAATCCTGTACAGTGTACATGCTTCCGATGGCACAGGTATGAAAACCGGTTGGATAGAATGAGAAGTGTATGTAGGGGCATATGTTAGTGTTGTTCATAATCTCACGTGTTTTTACGTGCATAAGCAGCGGAAACGGCAAGAGGTATGTGAGTGATAGGAAATAGGAATGAAAATAGGCGGGCAATACATCAAATCTATCAGATTGCATTTCAGAGCCGATGTGATAGGTTTGGGATAAGAATCAATCATTAGATAAAAGTTAGGTGACGAAGTTCCAAAAAAACAGGAAAATTAAGTTTAACATTAAGGTTTAAGAGCATGCTACGGAATTCACATAGAAAGTAGATATTTTTTTTATTGTAGAGCTTCAACTCTCCTTAAGCTCAAAGTGATTATTGTGTTTTATTGCATGCGTTGTCTAGAGGGAACGTTTGGTGAATTGTAGTGCAAGTTGCTGTCCTGGAACTCGAAATAATGCTAAAATTGGCATTGAACCAATCCTAAACATTTTATTTTTAGTGTGTAACGTATGGACATAACATTTCTACGCCTCACCGTGCACATTAGTAGACTTTGCCCTCTCCACCCGGTATTGCAATTTGCAAATCTTTTTAAAAATATCTAGATTTTCGAAAATTCTGCTTGTGCTTGTCCTGAGAGTGTCAGGTTTTTGCTATTTAACTTATTTTGAAATGCAAATGAGGATAAAGTTTGAAAATTGTTGAAAGTTGTTTGGAATTGTTGTTTGAAAGTTGTAAACAGTCCGACAAAGCGTGCGTATGGAGCATGACTTACTATGGATCGGAGACATGGAACTTTGGAAAAGCAGACAAGGGTAGAAAGGTGTTGGAGGAGAATGCTGAAAATTAAATGGACAGAGGAAGTATATATAAGAGAGCTGGAGAGAAAATAACCATATAAAGAGCACTCTCTAGCAAAGAAAAACTAGATGGATTGGGCACGCCTTGTATCATAATGGATCAATCAGAAACATATTAAAAAGGAAGATCCGTCCCTCGAGGAAAACCATGATGCCATTACATATGACAATGAAGAAGGGCGTAAAAAAGCTATTAAATGGACAGGGAATCAATACTAGATATAGAATAATGGAGGGTTGCAGTAAACCAATCCTAAGATTGAAATACTGATGATTATGAACCATATTCCTGGTAGATAGGGTTGTTATGGTGGATGGTCTAATTGTTCTCCCACTCTTGCAAACGTTTCAATGGTTTCAGCAGTGCTCCGGTCTTCACATCTTCATATGTATTTACTCAATACCCTGAAATCCGATGTAAAGGCGTTTGGCAGGGGCTTTCAGGATAGAGGCGATGATAATTCGTCTCTAAGAGTCTGTAAAGAGGTGATAGTGATACCGACTGCGTTAGTGTTCTATTTCCTTCGTATCACTTAAGTGTAGCACTTGGGTTATTGCTCCACGACTGAAGGAAGTTGCACTCTTTGCACCAACTTTCAAAATTCTATTTTAACTGATACAATGCCACTGGAATCACGCTTGCGGTCCATTTCACAAGTAATGTTTCTTGTGCATTATTAGCAATATTCATTGGAAACATAATCATACAAATGGCACCGTAAAAAGAAGATTAAAGTAACTTCAGGCGATGGAATTTTGTCATACATTGTATTCGTTCTCCTTTTAATCATTTTCATAAAATTTATCAGTTGCCTCCACCTGAATAATTGACCCGGAGATTGCTAATAGGGAGTTGTTCACAATGAAAGATGGTGCTATCATGCGTTAACTGTTTACTATGTGACTGAAAGTTCCTTTGAATATCGATTGGAATGAATACAATTTAGAGTGTACATGACTAAAATTCAGTTGCCCTAATTAACACACTTGACCAACCCGCTACGCGATATACCTACCTGCTCCCGTTAGGGCTTGCGATTTTCATTATACCATATCAACTGTCAATATAAGATGAATATGGAGGTCGTGACGATGTCTCTACGAAGCGATAATTACGAGGGACATCGACAAATATCGTCAATATCATTCTAATATGTTAACACCACAGGGATACCATTACAAATTTGGTCACATAAAGCGTTCTCATATCCAATTTGCTCATTAAAAACACTGCTCACGTTGTCTACTTAGTTTACATCAGAGATAATTTTGGACAAGGGATAGCCCGTTTTCTTGAAATTATCTCCATTGACGGGGCAGTTATGAAAAAAATATTGACACAGTGTGTATATATCGTCGTATCGCCTAATTGCAGTCGTAAGTGAAAGCGCACGCTTTTATACCTTTCGTAAGAAGTTGAATTTGGTTAAGTACTAACGTTTCCATTCAAGGTTATGTGGTCGTTGCATGGTAAAATATGCCTCATCGTGGCGGTTTGCATGAAGCTTTTCCCTGTATATTTTTAATTTTGGTTTAAAGATCGTTTAAGATTAAATGAATGAAACCCTCGAAGCAAATTAGATATGGGCCAACGAGAGTAACAAGTAGGCTAATGTAGTACTGATGATCTTACGCACAAGAGACAAGTTGCCAACATTTTGTCATCCTTATCTCTACCAAGTATGCGTTTAGCGTCTGCTAACTTATATTATGTTTCACCTGAAGACACCTTCAGGTTGGGAACATATTTCGTAGGATGGAATGTCCGCTAAACCGTGAACAGCATCGCATCTCTCGTTGAAGGTAGGAATAGAGCCCATGACGCCTGGTTTCTCTCCGTGTCCTCCCCTCTCCCTCACTTCATCCTAGCCATAATAATTCTCACGTCTTAAATGGCGCAGCTTACGTCATTAGACACCTGTTCCCTGCGACCGACTACGTGGAGGAGTGTGCGGCATTGTGGTGTATCGACTGCAATGCTCACCACCACCATTGTTTGAATTGAATCGATGATAGCACCAAACCTGTTCCCTGCCAAAATTTACATTCTTGAATTTTCATGTCTTCAGACGCCTTCCATCTTTCACTTCTCTTAGTTCATCCTTCAACAAGGTTCTTTCCATCTTTTCTTCCTTAAATAACGGTCTGCAGTAAACGATCGTACCCTGGATTTGTCGAATTAATTTCCTTTTTCTCCATGTGAACGCCCTTCATCAGCTTTCATCTTCCCCATTCTCCGGTGTAGGCATCTCTTCATTTCTTACTCCACATTTTCATTTCATCTTTCTACTACTATACCACGTTTCGATTTATTCTAGTCTTCTTTTCGCTGCTGCTCGTGCCGTCCAGGTATCACGACCATCGAAAGCCAATTCTGTGAAGAAGTATTTATGGACCGCTTCCTTATGCCTACAGCATAAGCATTTATCATCAATAGTCGTTTAATCTGATGAAAAGCCTTCTTTGTATCTATATCCTGTATTCTACATGTATCTCTCTTGATTCTTTCGCTGCTTTCTAAATTGCTGCGTAAATAATGAGTGTTTCGCTTTGTTCAAGTTCCTCTATTTTCATTTGGAGATTATCTGACTTACTTCGACTGCAAAATGATAGCTTAAGGTTTATTTTTATTTATCCTAAGGTTGTACATTTTGATCTCCTTTTCCGTGCGGGCAAGCATACCTACTCGTGAGGTTTTTCTTTTTTCTAATTATAGATTTTTTTTCGAAAGTCGCAAGATACTTATGAGATAATCATACGGTGTCGCACTTAGACTTCCTAAGCAATGTGGGTGGTTACTTCGGGCGGTGTTCCATTTCCAATATCGATCCTGGAAATAGGGACCGGCCGTAATTTACGTAGGTATTATAGGATTTTTTTATCCCTCCTTCACCTTTGTAAGAGCCCGTAAGATATAAATCCTTACTTACGACTTTCACAAAATTATTGATATTATCTTATCCCTTTCATTAGTATCAAACGTGCTTTATTAACAGAACCAAATAAAAAGTAATTAGAAACAAAAGAAAATTAAAAAAATGAATTCAAAAAATAAAATTTAGGTTTGACTGACGCAATTCTTCGATGTGATTGCTGATAAGTTTAATTATGTGTTTGTCTTAGATACAAGACTACCCTGAGATAAAACTTGTTCCTTTAAATTAAATGTTATTGGCATTATAATGTATACAATGGGATGAAATCAATATCACGAACTCCTAAATCGGTTAGTCTGATAAATCCGTAAAATATTCTGAAATGGCAGTCTCATCCGCATTTTCACGATGTCTCTTTCGGTGACTAAGGATAATTAATATTCTTACTTTATAAAAAATTGCTTAAAGGAATAAACTACCAGCCATAAAGTTAAATTCATTCTGACACCAACCACCCATGATAGGGAAACATTATGAAATGGCATACTCCTCCTCCCTAAATACCCTAATGTAATTTAAGGATAGGCCCTTAGGTGTTCTACATCCACACAATACCCCGCTAGCCGCTTGCCCGCTAGCCGCTGCAAGGGCGTGTGGCGGGGGTGTCAGGTCAACACCCGTTAACTGCAATAAAACCACAAGCAAAACCAAATCATGTTACTTCTACGCTAATATTAGTTTGTTCATACACTCGAAAAACCTTAATCACACGAAATAAAGTACTTAAATGCAACAATATTCAATAACAGGATACGTACATTCAAATCATGATGCAGAACTGTTAAAAATATGGGTCTATTAAGTAAAAAGAATGACATGCAGGAAGGAACATGCAAGATATCGACAAATATATACACTACCAAAGCTAATTATCTTCTACGTGATTCCTGTCATGCCTAGTATGATCTCTAATGATTCGAGGAAAAAACTAAATTTTAAATCTATCCGTTTTACAATAAATCTCCCTGGTTTTACGTTGGTGTACGTAATACGTTACGTTGGTTTACGTAATCTGATCTACCATTGTAAGCGGGGGCCTGTAATATGTCCTTGCCATCCTAAGATAAGTAACCTGCCTCAAATTTACGAAATTAACCGGTATTTAGGCCTACGGTCAACTAGTGGTTCCTATCCTAGTTCTTCCAATAGTGTCGTGGCACTGCTACCATTTTCATTACAATTTTTCACAAGCCTAGCTGCTCTTCGTTGCACTCGGTCTAGTTACAAAATCAAAGCTACTTCATGAGCATCCCATACGCTTTCAGTGTACTCAAGGTGGGGCCTAACTAACGTGAGGTAAGGTGTTGGGTGTAAGGTAACGTAAGGTATTGAGGATATGGAGTGGGTAATTTTTAGTCCTTATCGATACAACGAAATTCTACAAAGTTATAATTCGTGAGATAGGAAGGAGGATGCAAATGATGTAAAAATTTCAAAAACATCGCTAATTTAAGCCAATGTGAGTTCGATGTTGTGATAAGATAGTGCAATGTGAAATTCGAGATCTCTACTCAATTTACCAACTGGAGCAACTGACGTTTTTAAGATTCTCACTGAAAGGCAATGACCACCACCGATCATTCGAAGGTCGACCCGACGTGTTCGGTGAGTGAGAGGAGCTAGCCGGCTAGAGTGAAGGTTGCGGGTTCTAAACCCAACTCGAACACGAATATTGAGTTTTTATATAATGTATATTTTCCAATATAATGGTAACTTTGCGCTTTTACGTGAGCGGACTGGAGAGGAGAAAAATCATTCGCTAGTAATAAGAATATTTCTCTCTGACATTCTCTCCATTGGGGCTGGGTAAAATATTAACTGCTCTCTTCATATTTATCTAATACCGCCCAATTTTAATTTCACTTTTTCTTAGATATGTTGTATCATTTAGCTTGACACTATTCCGTCTTGGTTTTCGCTGGTAATTTCAATTTAGAACGAATGAGTGCGAGTAAAGACTAAACACTGAAACTTGATATCAACTTCATTTGAATGATTCAATTATTTACCGATACATTGACTATGTAGTGTGAATTATAGTAGCAATAGATTTAGCACTGTCATTATGTGGTCATATATACATCTTTTTGCATGAATGTTGATGTTTTTCCCTTCATCACACGTTGAAACGCCCCTTTTAAACAACATTATCCTCAACCGATCCTCATATTTTTCTGGCAAGGTATAATTTGATTTATTTATCTAAATACGCTAAGTAAAGATGGTTGATGCTTTTTATGAGGTATAACTCTGAACTGAGGCACAGACTTCCCAACCACTGGCGGCCCAACCGAAGGTCGCGGGTTGTGATCCCGACTCAAGCACGAATGTCGTGTTCTTATGTAATGGATTTTTCCTATATTGTGGTAACGGTGAGCTATTACGTAATCTGTCTGGAGCCCAGAAAATGCCATCGCTAGCTCTATGAATAAAATTAACCGAAAATATCAATTTTTCGAAATATCGAAAAAATTGATTCCTCGGAATATCGGATACGCTTGATTAGACGCTGCTTAACAGTGGCTCGACTAAGGCCAAAATATCGGGTATGAGACGGAAATGTGCAGGGTGGAAAACATATAAGCATGCCTAGTAGAGCCAAGACATGGATCCACTGCCTCCAATGTGTGCTACACATTGTCTATATATTAGTAGTCGTCGTTTAAAAATACAAAACTTTAGAGGTTACAATTGATTTAGTAACGCCTCAGCCTCCACTGGCACTGTTGTTGACACTCGGCGAGCCGAACTTAGTCGATTCTCGTGGTGCCAACTGTCGTGTATTGAATTAATATCTGTTTAGTCTCATTCTTTGCTCTATAATAACTAATTCGTCATTTTCCAATATTTTCCACCTTTCCAACAGCTAATTATTGAAATTCTAGGAAATACTGCTAGATTCTTCACGGAAAACTAAACGAGCCGTGCTGAACTACTCTCGAGGTGGCTAGTGCTTCGTATACTACGGATATTGGGAGAAGTATTGAAGGGATGTGGTCAAATTGGCGAGGAGAAGTTATAATAAAATTACACCATTCGTTCAAAGTCGCAAGGAGAATGATTTTTACTCTCTGAAATTGTTGCATCGCGAGACTTTGTCGGGTGATTTGTGTAAAGTGCATTTGGGGCTCCATTTGCTCAAAGAGAAGGAGACAACAAGGTCCATTGGGTGAAATGCATCACGAATTGATATAAATGAAGGCATTAAGTGGGGCAGGTTGAATGGTTTCTCTATCTTTTAAGTGTTTAGGACCGAGATGGTCAAAGTATACGTACTGGTGACATAAGAATTGCGCTTGACAAAGAAGCTTTTACCAGGAGAAGGAAGTTGATAACAGGAATATTGAGTAAGGATTTTAGGAAAAAGCGAAAACTTTGATTTGGAGCGTGTTTTTGTAAGGCGCAGAAACTTGATCGTTGAAACAAGATGATTAGCGCAGATTAGAAGCTTTGAGTTGTGAATGTGTAGAGTGATGGAAAAAACAAAATAGACGGAAAAACTACCAGAAGAAAGAAGTACTAGGTAGGGTGGAGGAAGAGAGGGGATTGCTGGGAGACTTCCAAAAGAGATAGGAAAAATATGTTAAGTATTTACGATAAATATTGATGACTGTGATATAGGGAAGATCGTTAGGCAAGGCAGGTAGTGGGAAGTAATAGGTATGCTGGGCGGAATGGAAGAAGGAAGTATGTGGAACGGAAAAAGGGTTTATTGTAGTGCGGGGATACAAGGTCTGGTCTCGTTACGCGAGATTAAGATATATAGTGGTAGTTAGTCTGTGTGCCCATCCAGAAACTACCTTAAAATACAAAGAGTATGTATCTTTCCTGCCCCTGCCTTTTCAGATAGGTACAGCCAAAAAGGACTAATTTAGGGTCATAGCTCAATAAATTCAGTCTATTTAAAATAGCTTTCGTAATGGTATTCTCATCCTTGAACATATCTCTCCCCTTTGCCACATTCATACATTGTTTCATCCATGTCCTTTAGCTAAATGGACACCTGACACGCCCTCGTCTCAAGAATCTCTTGTACCACTTTCAACCATAACTTTTTCGACTCACTGCTTCCTCTCGAACAATTTGCTCATCTCTGAGAAATGTGTACTCATTATTCCCGTATGTTCATATATCCTTTTCCTCCTTCTACTTCTGCTTAACATTCTTCCCACTTTTACAGTTTTCAACATTCAATCGCCAATCAAGATACTCTGGTTATCCCTTCCCAGCCTCATTTGGATTTCTCTCGTCAATCCTCTCTCCTCCCTCGTCATGCTTGATGTTTCTTGCTTTATTTTCCTTCTCGTCTATTTTACCTTTGCATTCTTTCTCCACACGCACATCATAAAAGTCTCTAATATGCGCCTTTCATTTTGATTCAACAATCGTTTCTCCTCGCCGCACAAAACCTGCGCTCCATATTAGTTCTGGATACGAAACTATTTTTAGCCAACATTCGCAGTTCCATCAAGTGACATTCAAGTATGTGGATCTCATTAAACACATGTTCGACAATCGATTCTCATCCCTCTTACTGTATGATTTAAAAAAATGATAAATTTTCCTTCATAAGATAGACATAACGGAGATGAATTATCACCCTTCTGAAAAAAGGGCCGGCAATTCCTCACACCTTAACCTGTTGCCACACACTGAGGAAACCGGTACTTGGCTTGCAGGTACAACATACATTATTCAGGTCTTAAAAGAAAAAATCTTTGGAAACACGTCAGGAAATAAGAGATAAAAATGTGAAAGGGCATCGCAGACGCATGCAAAAGATAACTGCGGGTTAAATTAGAGAGAATTATGGGAAAACCCAAAAAGTCAACTTACAAGTGTTATCCATTGGGCTCTAAATCCATGTTCGTTAAGATAGGGGCCGATCATACTAAACGTTGTGCAAACCCTTTGTAATCACTTCCAATCAGTTCTCAGGTGCCAAATATTCGAGTTATAAGAAGCTCACTGGCAGCAAATATTGAAGCTTAAAATTTGTTTTCCATAATTGAGTTTCAACTCAGTCAAAAAGGTCGTTATACGGGTGCATTAAAAAGAAATGAAATACCTTCTTCGCTACACAGGCAAAGTACTGCTTAGTCTAGCATTACGTTTGACGAAGGCGTTAGGGCATAACTCGTGAGATAAATCAAAGAATATGGAAATAAATCCTAGCCATGCAAATCTGGCAGTAACTTTAAATCTTAGGTCTGAAATAAATATAAAAATATACGGGTTGAAATTAAACTTCCTTGGTAACAGTTCATACGCTAATTGCCTTCGCTCATTTATCAAAGCGGAGTTCCTCTCACAATCGATATTCCCAGATTGAAGGGTGAGTATAGAAGAGGTCAAGACTCTCTCATACAATTGATGGATTATGAGCGATAAATGATATTTCCGAGGGAGATGATTAATTGGTGAATATGCTGAAAATGAAGCTTATTAGCAGTCACTTGTGCAGTGTCCAGCCTCGTATGAATAAGTATCCAAAGTCACCAAATCACGTCATCTAGAAGAGTACTTAATATAAGTAGTCAAGGTTTTCAACATGTAATCACAACTATACGAGGTGTTCAAAATAAATTAAATAGTTTCTATTAACTATGTTCGAATGAAACTTGTTGCAAATGAAATTGTGTTGGTGAATGCTATTTCCATTTCTACGCCTCAAAATTTTCCAAGCATTGTACCAGCCCGCCCTAGAGATAGCATGCACAAGAGGGTAGTCTGAAAAGTTTCCGATCGAACAAATAAACGAAAAAATTTTTCTTCAGATTTATTTTTATTTTTCAACATATCCTCCTGTAAAGTCGATACACTTTTTCCAGCGATGCTCTAACTGTTTTAACCCTTCCAAATTGACGCCTTCCCTCGAAAAATTGGGGTTTACGTATGCGATATCCTCCTCGTCCAGTAAAAATCTCTGTCCTTCAAAAGAAACTTTAAGGTTAGGAACAGGAAAAAGTCACTGGGCAGCAGGTCCGGTGAGTGTTCAACTAATTAGAAGTGCAATGCGTGAATTTTAGCCATGGAGATTTGACGAAGTATGAGCAGGTGCGTTGTCCTGTTGGAAAAGCACTCTCTTCTTCTTCAAATGCGGTATTTTTTTTGATAATGTCTGCCTTCAGCTTGTAAAATAATGATGCGTAATGATCTCCCGTTATCGTTTTACCTTTTTGAAGATAATTGACGAACACAATTCTGTGATTATTCTTAAGAACAGTCGCGATCACTTTACCGGCCGATGGAATCATCTTCACATTTTTCGGAGCAGATTCATCCATTGCAGTCCACCGTTTCGAACGTTCTTTCGTTTCAGGAGTGCAGTGGTGGATCCAAGTTTCATCTACCGTTATGAATCGACGCAAAACATTTAACTCGCTTCGCGCAATCCGCTCCAACATGTTAATTCGAATGCGGTTTTGGTCCAAAGTGAGCAAACGAGGCACCCAACTCGCGGATAACTGATGCATTTCCAATTCTTCAATAAATCAATATATGACAAATGCGTTCTTTCCGTGTGCCTATAGAATCTGCTACAGGTATCTCTCTAACCTTAATTTGATGCTCGTCTAGTATCATTTGGTGAACTTTTTCGATGTTATCGGTGGTTGTCGCAGTTTTTGGCCATTCTCATCATCAGCCAAGCTGATACGGCCCCTTTAAACTCAGCTACCCAAAATTCCACTGTCGTAAATGATGCAGCAGGATTCACATGCACAGCGTTCAACTTGTCTTTGATTTGCGTAGGCTTATTGCCTTTCAAAAACAAGTATTTAATGACAGATCGATGCTAATTTTTTTCCATTTTCACTAAAACTCTCACTTCGACTCACTCGGACGATTGTCAAACAACTGGGTGTCCAAAATGGCTGAAATTGTGGTGAATGCCTTTCAACGTACGCACAAACACGTTCCCAAACTTTATTTGAATACTGCAGTCAACTCCATGCTGATATCGGAAACTTTTCAGACAACCCTCGTATGTGCATGCATGTCTGTGAGATTTTTTTATAAATTTATGGCACCGCTAAATACTATCAGGTAAACTCGAACGCCTCTAGATTTTTCGAGTTTATTTTCTCATTTTACTCCCACGGTAAGGTTGCCACGGTGCGTACCTTTAATAAATAATAATAATCTAACTAGATGTTGTTTTCATTCTGCTATTTTATCGCAAATACGATATCGTATATCACCTATCATTACGATACTCCTTTGATTGAGCGTTCCATGTCCAATAAAAAGGCATCTGTTCCCACCGTGGCCAATGAGAATATTTATCCTTTTAGCGAATTACTGAATTTATGTCGCGTTGTAGAATTTGTGGTAGAATCAGCAACGGGCATTTCAGTAAAAGAAAAACGCGGGAAAAACGTTCGGAAAGGGAGACGGGATTTGCCCAAAATATATTTGAAGTGCCATCGGACGTGATACCTATTTCTGAAATATTTAAAGGAGATGCTTCAGCAGTTGAAAATAGTTTTTTGAAATAAAACCCACGATGAAGTCTTAAAATGTAGAGATAGGGGTAAGAGATTGTCATGTTTTTTTGGTCAGAGTAGGGAAGGAAAGAAGTCGTGTAAAAATATATGTGCCAAGGCAGACGTAGACCCGATCCAACGAAAACCAGCATATGGTATTTTCACTGATGATTTACGGACCGACTAGAGAGAAGCTATTACTCTTCCCCGCATGAATCCGGTGGAATCCTTAATCAAGGTCTCCCTGGGACCCGAACCACATTCTCCCCCTTTCTACGCGAGGAAGTTGCACTCGAAGCACGCATCAAGCCTTCACCGAAGCAAGGCCCGCCGAGTGGCCAGTAAACCTCATCGAGACAAGATGAGCTAAGAGGCGAGTCTACACTTCCTTCCCCTTCAGTCGCTTCGGTCCCTCCCCCTGCCTCCACCAACACGCCTTCAACCAACTCCTCTTCAGTCGCAGCCGCATCGTCGACCAGTTTGGAATGATTAGTTGGTTGATTGTGTAAGCAAAAAAGCAAAGTAAAGTGTGTTGTGGTGCGTCTTGAAAACTCCCAAGTGCTTCACCACGGATTGGAATGCCGGCCGAGCCACCGCCATGCACCCGCCTGCCGGCGGCGGCATCGCGGGCTTCTTGGCCCTCACAGCACCCAAAGGCGAACCGCTCCGGCCCCGAGATGCACATTCACCGCGCAGATTTCCACGGGCCAAGTCAACAGGTGGGTCGGGGTTTGCGGACCTCATTTAGTTTATTTCTCCTCTCTCATGCCCGCGTTGAAGTCTCTGTGCGGAAGGAGCAAGCGACGGTCTGTCCACCTTCGCCGGTCCCGCGTCGTTTCCGAGCAAGGGTGTGCGGGGGCGTATGGAAGTCTTGTGTTTTGTACCCACCCGTCGACGGGGAAGGGGTTCTTGGGAGAGAGGTGACGTGGGTGTGTGTGTGTGGGCGACTTCCTCGGTGATGGTTCCCTTCTCGCCCTCTTCCTCCCCGGCCGCTTCCTCACCCAACTTCCTCTCTCTCCCTCTCACCTTCCCTCCGAATTCCTTTGCTGTCGTTTTCTTCCGCTGTAGGGAGAATCGGTTTGTCTCTTGCGGTCAGAGAAAGTCAGCCGATCACCTGCATCGCTGAACGATTTCGGCCAGCGGTTTCGCCGAAGGCATTGCTTGAGATTGTTCAAAGGACATTGATATTTTACGAAGGATATGACATTTCACCCCTTGGGCCGTTTTGATTTGTTACCATTTAAATATACCCCAAAGAGTTATTGTTATCGTATTATCTGTGACGGAGAGCACCGATTGTTCAGTAAAGAGTGTTGACATCTTTAACATACCGATGAGATGTTCTGAAAACAAATCAGAACGGTTTCGTATGAAAGGAACTGTCTGCAGGAATCTTCAGATCTTAAGTGATCTGAAGTCTATAGTCCTGAAGCTGCTGACTGGAATGTTTTCGAAACTGTTTCCAACGTGATCCATGTGGAAGTAACATGAAAACAACGCAGTAAGAGCAACAAACGAAGCAACGGAATGCATCAATGAATAAGGTCAAGCTCGCACATTATGTGGACGTCGACATCTCAACGCTACATTACGTTACAAATTCGGATTTAGCAAAGCCGTGGCAGTATGATTGGATGGAATTCCGTGGTCTGGTGTATCGGTTTTCTTTCGCAACCCGGCGTCGTGAATGGGACGAGTCGATTATCACTGGAGAAGTCATTAGTCGATAGAGACTGCATTTTTCCTTTCTGTTTCTGAACTTCAAGAATTCCAAAAAATGACATGTGAGATCAGTTGTGCGTGACCATTAGTGCCGAACTTTCATTGTTTTTTTTATTGAGTATTTTGAGGAGATTTAAAAATTCATTGAAGCTCTGGTTTTTGCAGATGAAGAATTTTGAAGTAACTTGAAGTAACTCGTGGTACTTCTCAAGTTTTTAATGTGCATACACCGAAGGCTAAGATTATGAAAGTGGTCTTTACGACTCACTTCACAACCAGAAATTTATGGCCGAGACGGGAATAGAATCTGCGAGTTAGCCCAATAAATAAGTACTTGGTTTTTTCACCATAAATGACAAAGTTTATCAAACTCCATCGATTCATCAGTGTTATTCGATTTATATTATTTTTTAGAGCTGAGGTTAAACTACATGTTGGATCATAAAACTTTGGCCACAGAGCAGCATTCATAGGTGTGGTGGGACTATGATATAAGATTTTTGGGTTGTCGTGTCGTTTCGTTCCCCACCAGTTTAATCTGAAGGTAGCGAGAATCAATTTAAAATTTCCGCTACTCTTACATCTTAAAGTTCGCAAGCACGAAGTGGGAGCCTGGAACAAGAGGATCATTGACTAACACCCCAGCAATAGACGATGGTATCGTCTGCTTTTTCTCAATTGATCCGTGGTAATCTTTCATAGGTTAGCCAGACTTAATTCATTCCTTTCCATAGTGAAATATCTTCACCCAAGTTAAAAACAAGTTTATAACCACCGCGGATAGAACATGACCCCACTCTAATGGTGGCTAATAGTAGATGCCCTATAGCGCGAGGCAAATTCTCAATTTATTTGCCCTACTTCTTTCACCTTCTGCTTCTGCAGACATCGCCGCGCGATCAAATAAGTTGGCATTTGTATAATTATTGTGGCTATTTCGTTCTAGTATCAAGAAAAAAGGATTTCAGAGTCTCTAAAAAAATTATGGTCAAAATGCATTGTCTAATTTTTGTTCTCTCTGCTGCAGAGTAAATTGTTGCAACTATTTTGATGCGGTAGATATTTCCAATGACATGTAATAAAAAAGTGCATGGCACCTGTGCGATTCAAACAAGTTCATTTCGGTATTATGTTGACAGTATTTTGAAATATAAGCAAATTTGTAATGCTCAACATAATGAGTGTGGATTGTTACACCTTTTTTTTTCTTTTTCATGATGAAGTAATTCCATAAAGTTAGGCTTGAAAGATTTCTAGCCAAACCAGTTGTTTTAAACCTGAGATCATTTGGAAGCTATCTTACCGCTTGCTAAGTTTTTCGGAGATGGAAGCACATCCTGTCGAGTACGAGTAATTTGCGATGAATTATTTGTTTCCAAGTCCTGCTAATCGATTCACGAGTCCTTTAAAAATGGCCAACATGTCGGGAACTTTCTGATTCGATTAATGCGACATGGAGACAAGTGATTCTGTCTGTTTATTTTTACAAAACTATTAAATAACTATGTAGGAAGAAAATTCAGGGCCTTTAGGAAAGCCCATGTTGTATGCATATGTACTAGCCGCCCACGAGACATCCTTCTCACTTGTTTATGGGAGATTTAAAGTCATTATTGTTACGAACCCTTCGTACGAGTACAGTTCTGTACGGCACGGAATAGTGTTAGAAGTAGTATGTTATGTTTTTCAACGCAGTAGGACCTAAGTGTTCGAACCCACTAGCGAGCGGTTGTGTGCGTCCCGAAGGGGAGTACAGACTATTGCCGGGAATTTCGGTCCGTGCTCATTTACCTTGCGTCTCCTCTTAAATGAGAGGCGTAAGGGAATGGGCCGGGATCGAAATGTGCCGATGTGTTTCGTTGCACGTATGCGTGATTCTTTTTCGCGTTCCTGGAAGTGACTTATTGTGATGCCTTATGGATATTTACCTTCTAGTTTTTCAGGGTTTGCCTTAGTTCGCCCCTCTTTCGCCTTATCATCTTTTCCGCCGTTTCGAATTCGCCTCCACCCCTCCGTCGCTCTCGTCCCCTACATTCCTGCCCCGATCAAACTCTCCAACAATCCCGCCCCTTGTTGCTCGCCTACCACCGCCTGATCTTTTCACGGGTTAGGTGCTTCCCGCTGTGTAATAATGGGGGAGTTTGTATCGATTCGACGCTCTTCCGGATTTCGCCCGAGAGAGAGAGATGGAGGGAGATTGTTGGTATTGATATTTTGTGTGAGGTCTGTTCAAAAGATTCAAGAACATTTTAAATAGCACGCCTCGATTTAGTTATTTTTTAATAATGAATTAAATTATAATTTTAATAACGGAGGCATTGTCTTCGCGGAAACTTCCTAAATAACTGCTTTCAACCACTTCGTTGATATCTTATTTTGTTGATCAGCTACGGCAGTCAATGTGAAGGGGTGTTCGTGGAATACGGCAAAAAGTTGGATTCGCGGCATTGAGTTCTTTGAAGGAGCAGCGTTGTTCTGTGAAATTCTGCGTGAAACTCTGCGTGAAACTCTGCAAATCCTTCACGGAAACTTTTGAGTTGATTACCAAGTCTATGCAAGGCTCCCAAGGTGACGATGCTATGAAACGCACTGCTTGTTATGGGTGGTTTACCCGCTTCAGAAAGGAGCGGCAATCAGTGGAAGTCGATGAGCGTTTCGGTAGACCATCAACGTCGACCCCACATCGAAAAAATGAACGATCTCATTCCAGTAAATTGATGCTTGAATGTCAGAGAACTTGTGAAAGAGTGTAGCATCTCGATTGGTTTGTGCTATGAAATTCTGACTAAAAAATTGAAGATCCATCGAGTCGCCGCCAAATTCGTACCTCGCCTGATGACAGCAGACCAGAAACAACATCGATTTCAAGTCTGTCAGGCACTGTTTGATTGAGCTGAAGAGAATGAAACCTTCTTCTCCGGGATCATAGCAGATGATGAGTTATGGGTTTATGGATATGAAATCGGAACAAAAGCTCGATCTTCGCAATGCATTTGTGAAACATTCCTCCGCCCCAATGAAAGCTCGACAAGTTCGCTCAAATTTTAAGGTGATGTAGACTGGTTTTTCGATGCAAAGGGAGTTGTGCATCACGGGTACCTACCTACAGGCCAGCCAATAAAAACGGAGTACTACCTGGGGGTTACAAAACGCTTAAGAGAGAGAATCAGGCCAAAATAGCCTGAATTTTGGAGGAACACCGGGTGGTATTTTCACCATGACAACGCGCCGGCTCATTCGTCTCTCAGAACTCGTGAATTTTAAGCCAAAATGCAGACTGCTGTGCTTCCCCACCCACCGTACTCACCAAACCACGCGCCGTAGGACTTTTTCCTGTTCCGAAAATTAAAAACCCTGCTCAAAGGAAAAAGATTTTCCACAATTCCAGAGATAGAGAAAATTTCGAATGAGAAGCGTATGAGCATTCCGGAAGAGGCGTCCCAGGACTGTTTCAAAAAGTGGAAACACCGTTGGGATAAGTGTATACCTTGGGGAGTAGACTAATTTCAAGTGGGCCCTGACCAATAATTTGTTAGTAAAGTATTTTTTTGTAAAATTTGGAAATTATGAAGAGACCTAGTATCTCAATCTAGGCTATTGATAACGTATTTCCCACTTCCCGATCCGGTGTTTCCTCTTGATTTCTTCTTTTCCTCCGCCGTGAGAAGGTTTATTGATTCAGTGCTATTGATTCAGCGCTGATATTGGCTGAGATTTCACGAAGCGAGCGGAGTAACAGTGGTCGTCACTCTATCGCCGGTGATCCAATTTTTGACGTATTGGTAGCGTATTGCGAACTCATGATGCAAAGACGCGTACGTCGTTAACTGAATTCTGAGACGCAAATTTTCTGCTTATAAATGACACTATTATATAGAGAGGGTATGGATTTTGATAGTATATTGATGCTTTGCATTTCCCTCGCTGATTCCAAAGATACTGTGAGCAATGCAGGAATTGGAATCTCCAAGATAAAGATTTATTTTCACTTGATTCATTTCGAAAGTAGAATGCTTGGGTATTTCAAATATGCTAACCAATAGAGAAATTATGAAAAACAATTCATTGTGGATTCTATGCCATTTAAATACTTATCCTCACTAACTTCTCACTCGTATACCAAATTTTTCACTTCAGAATGTGACATTATTTCCTTTCATATGTTGGCTAAATATTAAATAATTGTTATTCACTTTTGGTAAAAATTCTTTCGTCCCTTATTTGGTTAATTTAAATGTGAACACATTGACGTTTTATCGAAAGAGGATCATTTAAATCATTCGCTATATATTCCGAGATTCACGCTACGTCAGGCTATACCCAGATTCTATCAGCATATTGTAGCTCGGGAAATAAGTGCAGGAGACAAACGGAGTTTAGAGGATCAATGGAGTAGTTATAAAAGTAAATTTAATTACTCAAAAGCTCATACTGTTTTTGCAAAAATTTTGCTTTAATTCTACAGGAATTTTATTCGAATTATTAAATAAAAGTGACCCCAAGATTCTTTTAACACCAATTTCCACAAGATGCTCATTATCTATAAGCCTCTCTATGGCTGCACATTTCGTATCTTTTTGACTTCTGTTATTACATATTCAAAGTAATTCATCCGGGATTTTCCTCCGTAGTACTCCTTGTTCACTCTTCCCACATTGACTTTCTACATGAGGCCAAGTGCCTCAAAATGTGTCCCATATTTTAACCTGTTTACAAGTGTTTGTCCGATTTCTTTCTTCTCCTACTTCTTTTAGAAAACCTTCGTCAGTTATCACATCCGTTCTTTAGACCATCTTTGTTCACTACTCTTAATCTTCTTCTCTTTGCTGGTCTCATTGTCTACGATTCACTGCAGTAGAGAAGCGCGTTTCAGATCATCGTCTCAGTTTGATGAAGTGGTTTGCCCCTTATGAAACGCATTGAAGATAAACCAGCTGAGGATTTTTTTCATCGGAGGAAAGTCCATGATTTTTCGAAATCTTCATCATTTGTAGTAGTATTTAGGGGAGGCGACCGACAGCTGAGGTCATTTGCGCCCTATAGGATGGATGGAAGGAAAGGATGAAGAGACACCCGGCGTCGGCATAAGCCTACTCTTTACGAAAGGCGTCAAGGGGTCCGCAGCTTAACGTCCCATCCGACGGACGACGTACGCACTCAAAGTGCCCTCCACCTCTGAGTGCTTGAGATACCTCTGAAAAATATTCAACACCGCCGGGATTTGAACCCGGGCCCTCTAGGTGGGAAGTCAGTACGTTAGGCCCCGCACCAACTCGATCCCCATCTTCATCATTTGCTGACAAAATAATCTATTTTGAAAATACCTCTTACACTCTACAATAGTTTCGCCTAGAGTCGCATTGTTGAAGAAACATTTGGAGAATCTTTGCGCGGACATGAATTGTTTTAACTGTTTATGCATTGCGACGATAGTTATTTAGAGAGACGAAAGCAATATTTTTTCCACTGGCTGGCCCTGATTTCCTAATCACTGACTCTTTCGTCAGTCCATTGTTCTCGGTAGCATTGCCTCTTAGAGAGAGCTCGGCCGCATCTCTCCACTTCGTATAAGCAGCGACGTAGGCCGTTGATGAATATTAATAACTCAAATATGAAAATTGTTTTCTTTTTTCTCCGCGCGCGCCAGTCGTCCGCGGGCGTAGTACTCCATAACGAGGACATCCGAGGAGCGTAAAGTATACTGTAACACACTTTAATACACAATTAGCATCTCTTTGAATGTGTCTCAGCCAGTCTCGATGCAGCGCGGCGTTTCCCGTCGATAAAACTGCCCATATCCCACCTACGTCAATGGTGTGCATGACTGCAGTGACTGGTTGTACGAGCTGGCGGCGGCGTGGCTTGCACGGTTGAGGAAAGACAATAATGCTTACCATTCCGATCCCGCGGCGGCCGTGGTCGTCCGCAATGCGTGTTTGAAATTAACTTTCAACGCTCCCTAGGGATGTTTTTCTCGGGAGGGCTTTGGCTCCGCGTAGGTCCCTGGTGGATGTCCGCGTGGGTGGATCATCCACCTCAAGTGGCGTCAGTGTTGCCGAATCGGGCGGCATGGGTTCCGAGTAGACTCACCGATTTTATTCCAGAATAATCATAATTTCATTAAATTAAATTGACGTGAAAATTCCATATCGGTTTTTGTCGAACAATGGTATAGAATAATCCGAACTCGTGCTGATTTTAAGGAAAAATTGTGAAATATTCACTTAATATTTTCATCACTTTCAAAATTGAGTGTTTTTTGAGGTTTGATCCGTGGTGTGCGGTTTAGTTGATGGCTCACGTAGACTCAGTTCTATGTTATCGAAAATGTGGGGAAAGGTGTTTTAAAAGTATTGACTTCTTCGTTTAAATGACTTTTTCGGGATGGGTTTTCTACGTTTAAGTAGCTAAGCCGTCGTATTTTCTTAAGTTCAATTTCGTCTGAGACTTACGTTGGTTTTGCCTGCTATGCCACCGAGAATCGAAGGAAATATCTGTCAAACAGTTTTGAACTTCGTCGTTGAAATAATTTTTTGTGTAAATTAACAGCTGAAAGACAAGCGGTGAAGTTTTAGTCATGGAAGAGAGGCACTAGTTGGGAGAAATTCGAGGAATGCAGGACAAATGCATGCTGGGGATACTTGCGAAACAATGGGTTGCTGAAGATGGTGATGTGATAGAGGGGATAATGCTGGGAAAGAGATGTAGAAGGGAAAGAGCGGACATTTAGGGTGTAATTAAGGGAGGCAGGAAACATGCAGAGCTAAAGAACGAGTAAATTGAGTAGCTTCAGGCGTGATGTGGTGGATGCTACGATCAGTTATTCACTAAAGAACGAGTTAATGTAACATACTATATATTATGGGGTTCACGGATATTTTGTGTCGTATTAATCAGAGTTTAGGAATGCAGCAGCATGTTGTGCCCGAGTCTTAAATGTATCCTTCCCGATAGACTACTGCTGATAATAATAAGCTTTGCCGTAAATTAATTGTATTGGTATCTGAGGTAAATGAGAATGACGCCTACGCGTTAAAACTAGCCGCACCGAATGAAAAGTCTGTGAAAAGTACCTAGTATTCTACTTTCATTCAATCGTAATAGTGCTGCACGATATTCACCGGAATGATCGGGTCAGACTCGAACAGATGATCATGATTACTAATAAACGAATTTGAACATAAGACGTAGCATTGTAATATTTAATATCATGGCTACGGAATGGTTCATTTTTAATCGCCAAAGACTGGAAAAAAATAATGATGGTTTGTATCAATCATCTTTAAAGGTATGCTGCTTTCTATTAATTGTTCATCCTATAACCGTTTCTTGCATCGGTGTCTTCAATAACTGAGTCTCGTGATTCTTTCTCGTCCTGTTCCTTTTGTACTTCAATTCCACGACTACATTCTTCGTTAAGTGACTGTGCAGGAATGCGTCCAATTACTCCTCCTGCCATTGTCTTCCATAGACGCTCCCGTCCGTGCAGTGCTCGGGAGGAATTATTTTTTATTCATTCCGTAAGGGTACGTGTATTTTATCACCGTCATTCTACCGTTAATTCCCATGACCATCTTTTCAGATAGCTCCATCATTCATGTCTCTAAGCCATCGAAATATGTGCTCTTAAGTATATGTATATTTATGGACGGTTTCATAATAATTATTTTTCGTTAATAGGATTTATTTTACGGAGAAAGAAAGCAAGGGATAGGGATTTCTCCTGACTTCCTTCTAATTTTTCCATCGTTCACTCTAATAGTACCGTAAATTCCATCATATTTTATGCCCTTCTTACTCATCAGCTACTTCTGCAATTTACATGCATTCTTTATCACGGGTATCTATTTATCTGAACAAAACAATATCCTCATCAGACAGTTAAAGAATACTTTGTAAAGATTCCACATAAATTTGTTGAATCTTATAAGCTTCCATTAGTTTATATGAAATATACTCCCCAAATTACTACTACTATACAGTTGCTACTCAATATACCCTGCCTATTTCCCGTCTTGATTTTATTTGGAAGAAATATTTTTATACTGAAAGTCCCCTGACAAAGATACTTAGCATGGTATTGGTATTAAAGTAGTGTTTTCTTGGGATAATTTTTTGAAATTATCAAACGATACGTGTAATTTTAATGTCTGCTTTGACTCTTATCGCAGTAAAAATTTTTCTAAAACAGAGATGAGTTTTCAAGGCTTTCTTTCGCGACTTTTCCTCTCTTTCCATAAGTATTTTTTTCAGAGTAGTTGAAATCCTAACTTCCTACGTTTTTACCTACTTGGAGAATGGTGAAATTTCTCGCGTGCATACTCCATCCTGAGTGGGCATTAGGAGGTTGAGACATTTGTAAAATGAATATAATTTTAGGAGATGCAAAGTTCATTATAAAATTTTAAGGTTAGTTTACCTTGACAAGGACACATTATAGCCAAATTATTTTCTTTACCCTTATGAAAATGTTCCACTACAGACGTGGTTCTAAATGTTTAGGTTATTTTTTGACAAAACTGATTTGATACTTAACAGTTGACTGAATTCTGTGAAATTGCACCTTAATTTTAAATAGCTGCGAATGAAAATATAATTAGAGTTAGCCAGTTCTAACTCTCTGTTTTTTAAAATATCCTCCTTTTTTCGACGAGGGGATTGTCAAAGAGGAATTTTGCAAACCCAAAAAGATAATTTGATAGTCAACCCAAAGATATCAATTTTTTTTAATGTCTCTTGAGATTGAAGAAGTTTCTGTGCATTTGTCGTCAATTCTCAATCTGACTTAAGTTTGTATGATTGACTGACTCTTTTATGTATCAGAAGCACCATTTTTTTGTCCCGATGAATGAAATGATATAATTTGAAAGCTTGGGTAGAAAGGAGGATTTAATTTAGATAAAAATTTTTGTACAGTATCGGGAAATTAAGTTCCTGGAAATGAGATGTGTTTGCTTTGCTCTAACAGAACGGAATGGTTACATTCTAAGTTTCGATCCATGGCCAAGTACGCGAGCCTTTTTGTGCATAAATAATGATTTGTAATTCAATATTTACTTTCTCCCAACGGCCAACAAATACGGGTTTGCACTATAGCACATCTGAATATGATTATTTTTTTGTTTAAGTGTCTGCGCGAATATTTCCCCCCAAGTCATTTTTTTATTTACTTCGCTAAGATACAACTCTTAGCTAAGTAAGTTAATTAAAAGTCCCTTAAGGCGTAGCAGAAAGATAGGCGACACCATCCGAATTCCTATTCCCAAGGTTACGAAAATTAAAATTCAACAAGCAAAAGGTATTTCGATTCGCCACTTCCTATCGCACTATTGTTCGAACGAATATCCTATTCCCACCTTTACCTTTCTTCAGAAATTTTCATTCCTTGGGTTACAAATGAGCTGCGGATTTTTGGAGAGTGGTAGGCTAGGCTCGCTCAAATCTTATGGACGTGACCATGGTAGGCAGCCGTGGGCAAAAACTTAACGCTATCAAACAAGCTTAATGTTTCCGGTTGCTCGGTTTTACGTTGTGGAAAGTTGAGGAAAACGTAATGGATAAAAATTCAAGTGTTTGGCAAAATTGAAAGAAGGTTGTGAGTTGCTGGTCTAATGAAACTGTGAGAGAGCTGTAAACAAGCGCCGGTAGAAACACCCGTGGTCTTCGCTAATAAACAAAAGCAAGGTGCGAATTCACAAAAAAATTGAAAATGACAGGTGGCTGTAATTTTGAAAAAAATAATGTTTGAGCTGTTGTCTTGAGGTGATTAAGGTGGGCTTAATGGAGTTGATGAAATAGGTAACTTGACACCACTCGGAGGAATTTGAAATTCTAATGGGGCAGTGGTCATGATAATCATGCTCAAGATGGTGACTATTTGAAGAAAAGTATGTGTAATGTTGCAATATACCAGGCCTATTGTTTTTCATAATGACTATGGTCTATAAAAAACGTCGTCATAGGAACTCAGGGCGTACAATTGTAACTTCTTGACGGTTTGTTGAAAATATTGTGCCAACGCTGATCGTTACTCGAGTACCCCAAAATATATCGCAGAATTCAGCTGACTATTTTATGGTAAAATTGGAACAGTATCACAGTGGAAATACCTGCGGTCTTCTATTTTGAAATTTATTTTATGAGTTCGAATCGTAACTGCACTTGTCAAAATGTCACCATAGTTTATGTATTAATGACGATTGATGAAATCAATGTATAGCCCATCCATGACTATTTTGTAAGCATGTGTATATAAGCGAGGAATTTCGTTAACCCAAAAATATAAATTGGTATTAGCAGCATATACATACATGCATATGATGTTAATACTCAGTTTTCAAGCATGACGAGTTTCTTATTAATTTTTGAAAGGTGCTCTAAAACCTATTTTGAATTAGTCATCAGGCGCCAAGTTTTGAAACTAAACGCCCTTTTTTCGAAAATTCAGTTTTGTATAAACGAAAATTGGTCGATGTTGTCGTGTTATATATAATTGCGCGCATGGCATCATTTTCGTGAGAACATGTGTTTTTGCGTCATTATCCAAAATTCTTCTGTGGGTAGTCCTCCCCTTTCATAAGATTATGTGTAAATTCTTGGGTTTTCAATGTCAATTTATATTAAACTAACATGGTAAGACCCTATTTTGTTATATAAACGTAGAGAACGCACCTACGGTCGTGAAACAACAATAACATGAATTAAATAGGCCGTAAATTTTATTAGATTCTGGTTGTTTTGGGGAAAATAAAAAAAAAGATGACAACTTAGGGGAAATTGAAAATCACCCAATCACTCAGATGTGTTTGGGAAAACAGTGACCCTCGTGCATCGCAATCACACACAAATAATGCAAAAATAAATGAAAGGAAACAGGCTCAAAACCACTCAAGCACTCGGGTGTGCTTAGAGAAAAAATTCTGGCCCTCATGAATGGCATTCACACACACACTCAGGGTTTTGCAAGGATTTCTGCTATGCCAGTGAATCACGCAAAGGGTTGAAAAATAGTTAAAGGAAGAAAACGTTCACGCTCACAGTCGCACAATCACTCGAGTGTGTTCGGAAAATGTGATCTTTTTGAATCACACTAACTCCCACACTTAAGGTTTGCCAGGATTTCTCCTATACCAGGGATCTGTCAATCACACTTAGGAAGGAAGGGTTGCTAGGATTTCTCCTATGTAAGTGATCCGTTACACTGGTATAGGAGAAATCTTTAAATTCGTTAAATTTAAAATTTATGAAGTTCTAAATACTCGTGTCAGATTATTAATTTTTGCTAGGAGTTTTCTTTAGGATTTCCATATTTTTGTTCAAGAAAATGACACTTTGAAGTTTTACTATACGGAATTGGCAATTATAACCTATTCTGAATAGGCCAATGTATCAATTTGGAACTTAGAGCGAGGCATTAATCCCGGACTTACCCTGCAAGAATAGAGGATCAGAAACTTAGAACACACTTCTGTTATTTTTATGCGAGTATATCCTATGATTGCAGACATGCCTCTCAACCTAAGAGTAATACACGTGCATGTATTAAAAGGCAGGTCATGAATGGTCCCTGAATACGTAAATATTCTAATTATACAGCCATGTAGCATGTACTTCCTCGTGAATATATTTTTTTATTAATTTACGGAATAAACCGTTTAAAAACCGTTACTGCAGGTGGAAGGTTACACGTGTCCTGTGAAATTCGTTCGTCCGTGGGAATTTGGCGAGTCTCGCATGATCAAAAACGTCGATTAAACTGGTGAGAGAGGGACAACTTGATATTTTCGGCATCAAAAGAATTATTATACTCACCTAACAACGTCCGATGCAAAGCAAATAATTACTTTTACCATAGTATAGATTAAACACGACGTCATGCGATCGCATTTGTAGTAAACCTCAAGGCCGTTTTTACTCTGACGTTTCTCTTCGCAGTTATTTCCTCAGTCGATTCGGGCGTCGAGGTCGCTGACTGTCGTGCGATCGCTAGTATCCATTGTACAAACGTGACAATGAAAATCGACGCACGTGATAATGAAGAAATATTTCGACCGATGAGATTGTTTTCATTTGTACTCGAGAGCGTTAAACTCTTGCGCGAGCGCGGTGGTGTTTGTTTTTCCGATTCGATCCTCCCTGGGTAATGCCGAGTATGATGGGAAGTATTGCGACGACTCACCAAATGACTCCGACACGGAGGGAGAAGTGTGAAAAACGTGTATGGAAGAGCCATTAAGGGGGACAATTAAACGGGCACGAAGAACCTGACGATAAAACGAAAGGAAATCCCCCGACTCCCAAACGCGCTCTTTTAGTCCGTATTCTCGGGGTCAGCGACCCCCCTAATGGGGGGGGAGGTGAGTGACGGAGTAGTCTGGGAGGACATGTGCTGCGGGAGTTTTCTGCGGAAGCCTTTTAAGTTTTCTGGAAAGCCCTTCATTCCTACTTTTTTGGTATTCTCCGCGCCAAGGAAAGGATCGTTTTATGCCCTGGACGGAGCGGATCGCGTCACGCCCGGTTTCCTCCGCTTGATAAAGACTGGTGTAGAGGTCAATTTTCAAGCTCCTAAAAATACCATTGTTTCTACGGGGATTCTTCGCGGCGAAATTTGAAGAAATCGTGCCAGCTTTCCCGGTTGCTGGTGCGATATGTGTTGTAGATTGGATCGTCAAAGTCGCGCGGAAGCGAATTGTACGTCTTGCTCATCGCTGCGAAAGCACATATAAGGTTCGAGGAATTGAGAACTTATTCATTTTCATTTATTTTCCATCATTGTCATTCATTCGTTCATTTTTCGACTATCGGTACGTTTTTTGACGGGCTTTATTTGCATGACTTCTCGCGAGGACTTCCTCTCCTTGGACAATTTTGATTTTCTTCTATAGCTACTTATATTTCCTACCTACCTAGTAGTATGTATGTTTATGTGTGTATTTATGTGTGTGTGGATATGTATGTATTTGTGTGTATGAGTGTATGTATGTGTGTGTGGATATGTATGTATTTGTGTGTATGTGTGTGTGGATATGTATGTATTTGTGTGTATGTGTATGTATGTGTGTATATGTATGTATATATGTATATTTATAAAAATATGTCGAAGAGATAGGTACAGACAACATTTTTTTTAATTGCAGCAATAGAAGCCCTTACATGGAAACGCGTATGGCTATATGAGGTGAAATAATTATACAAGACTATAGCCGAGTGAAAGAAATTATTATTACGAGTTTCCTCTATAAGACAAAATTATAATTTTTCCCTCTCTTCACCCTAAAATGGAGAGTCGGAAACGGTGGTGAACTGAGGTGAAAGTAAATGCTGGGCCCATTGCAGAGCCAAATTTCAACCTTGGATTAGTAAATACCGTTTAAAATGCATCTTTACTCCTACAGGAATGCAACATAAGCAATGAGTATGCCCTAGTTCATACATAGATTAATTGTCATTTCCGTTTCTTGTTTACACCTTGTTTTCGATTACCACATTGCCTCATAGTGTTAAAAATCGCCTGCTGCATCTATAGGCATTGCTGCTTTTTTATTTATCGATTATTCTTCCTCATAAGAGGATAGCACAGTGCTGATAGATAGTTTTTGTGCTCGCTTTATTTTACTGATCATCGTTAGTGTTACTTTTGAGATTAATATCACGGGAATAATTCATTCAGTATCCTTGAGCGAGGCAGCTAGGTTTCATAAATATTAATCGATACATAATGTGAGGGAAGGTTTGGAAAAGTGATCATAAGAAACATAGCTTCTCTGTTGAAACGCATTCCGAGATGATGTATCCTATCGATGAAAGTCTATTACGGTGCGAATGATAGTCATCGTCATAAAATGAAGTTTCTGGCCGCTGGCCACTGCTCGGAACGTATGCCTCTCAATAGGAAAATGAATTTCAACGATTTTTAAAGGATGTCTCGAAAGATGGAACTGCTTGGTGATAGTAATAATCAAAAAGCATTCGTGTTGTTATCTTTTTTTCTTGGAACGTCATGATTGGCCCATCACCGAAAGTGGTCAATGAATAAGGATTTGCCCTTAATGGATTTATCGACGTCGTTTGCTGCCTCGAAATAGATTTGTAGGCCTAGATTTGTCTCCTGTGGATCACATAAATTATTAAAATGAAGCAAATGATTCCCCTTTAGAAAATGTGCCTTTTTTATATCGCAGTGAAAATATGTGTTTAATATTCTCATTTTTATGCTACCCAGTGCCCTTAATTACGAGGCTCTGGCGTGGATTTTCTCATAAATTTCACGTAAACTATGATTTATTTCGTCATCCCAACCATCTAAGCCCTATTAGAAATGCATATATACCAGGATAGAATAATATCCCTGGAAAAGGCTCAAAGGAGGTGAGGAAAGGTAATGACTGATAACAGTGTGTTATATTAATCTTTTACCTCCACTCTCCAATTTCAATTGACGACGTCCATGTTCCGAGACAAAAATTATGTGAAACCTTGTTCTTGTACCGAGCAGTTCATTCACCTCCTATTATAAAGAACAGAACAGCCCTCCTTAGAATGACAATCAAGTAATTACACATAGCTTTCAATTTCTCTAATAGTGATACCATAGCATTAGCCGTCAAATCACCTGACGGCTGAAATATCTATTCTTTTAGTTAATATCATTGAGCATAATTTAAAAAAATGAAGTTAAATATTTATCAGTATACTCAAATTCTATCAACTCTTAAGAAAAAATTCTCCTCTTCGGGGGAATTTTGATTGTGATTTTGAATTGAGCTGTCAGATGAAACTAATTATGGCACATGTAAATCTTAAAAGAAACTTTGGATTGCCTGTGGTGATTAAGTTGATAGGAAAGTAAAACAGACGGTAAGGAAAACGAACGTACAAGTACTAGGCGTGGTGGGGGGAAGGAGAAAAGATTGTTGGGAGAAATCCAAAGGAGGCAGGATAGTTGAGTGCAGAGCATTTTAAATGGGGCTGGAATGTTGACCGCTGAGATAAAGGGGAGAACGTTAGGCAAACGAGTTAGAGGGAGGAAAAGGATAGGCATGCCGGACGGAATGAAGGGAGGTGGAAAGTATGCGGCATTGAAGAACAATTTATTCTTGTGTGTCGTGTAGTCACGATGTGTCTTGTTAGGCGAGGCTTAGGAATGTAGTGGTTTTTAGCCTGCCTGCATAAAAACTCGACTAGACCACAGTACAAGATTGATTGCCACAGTAATAATAATAATATATTTATGATTCGGTACATGAATTGAAATAATGTTTTATTTGATGACTGTCGGGAACCCGAAATTTTTGAACGGTTTTATAATTTGCAAAATTCTCTATCATTTACGTGATGATGACGTTAGAAGTGTAAAATCACTCGGATTTCGGAAAAGTGAATTGGAAACTATTATAGGAATCGAGGGGAACTATCCTATCTCTGTCGTGCTCATCAGCACCGGGAAACTTAATAACCCAAACTGCGCGACTCTTCTCCAATGGCCAAAGAACGTGAGGGGGAGCTTGGAAACTATTGGGTTACGATAGGATAACCAAGCCATTTTAGGACATGCATACTGAACGATAATATTCAAGGTAAATTAATTGAAGGGAGGTGAGGAAAAATCGGAAAAAATACCTTGATACAGCGTGAAAAATTATAAAATGAATGAAATTGGTTTTCCGTCTGCTATGGTTTTGAATGTGGTTGTGGGAAGTGTGAAGGACAATTTGAAACGCAATTGTCACGTCTCGCATTCTCACGAGTGGTTATTAATGGCAAATCTTTCTAATGAATTTTATATTTTTCCTCAGTGATGTACGTTTGCAGATCCAACTGCTTATCGTGTGTTCTATGAGGTACCAAGATTAACTTGAAGGGCGGGGAGAAGTCGACGTGAGGAAAATAAAGAAAGAAATTGCGACAATGCCGGAAAATTTTCTCGGGACGCTAACATAGTAAGTCAATGCCCGTAGCAGAGCTCTTCCGGGATCTCTTGAAATTTACAGTAATGGTCTGAAAAACTATCTTCCTGCGCCACAAGCTTCTCCAAGTCACCTAGATTCATGTTTTAGAACGTCTTTCTCTCAAAGATAAAAACACCGTCGGTAGTTGGAAAGTAGTTCGCTTTTAATTTTTAAGTTGCTCGTTTATCAGCTCGCTCGTAGAAAATAATGCCCTCCCGGCAGTCACGACTGAACTTAGAAAGGCATGGATGTATGCTCATAGATTTCCGTGAGTGGTCGCTTGCTTTGCAGCTGGAACCAACAGCCTTTACCTCCCCCCAATCAATTTTACTTCGGCACGTTCCACGATCTTCGGAAGCGAGACTGCAAGCCGGCTGGTTGGCTGGTGAGAAGTAGGAGAAATGTGGGAATTGCTCGAGGTCTTCCAAAATCGGGAAAATGCCATTTTAATGGTTTTGCTTTATTGAAATGTCATCGAGACAATGTGCGATTATTTAGAAAAATCGAGAACAGTACATCGTGTAAGTCGGGAAAATTGGGAATTGCTCAATTTCTTCTAAAAATTCTGGAATATATCGGGAAATGGTCCGAACCTTTCGAAATGTCGGAAATGGTTTACCGATTGGTATAAAATTCCGAGCATCGTCCGATTTCATCAAATATTTTGTAGAAAATCGGAAACACTCCGACCTTTTTTTTGGTCTGGGTTATTATACAATTCTGGTATTACCAATGAAAAGGTATTCATTTAAGTTGCGAAACCTGTTTGCATTTGTCATAAGCCATAGCGTGTGCAGGCCCGTGCAAAAACCATGACTACAAAGCGGACCGACTACGTTGATTGATACCAATGGCACGCGCAGCGATGAGGGGTGATTCGCAAAAAGTAACCGACCGGTCTCCAAACACTCGGGAGGAGGATTGGGGAAGAGATCCATGCTCTTCGTAAAAAAGAGGTGGGAAATGGGGATATAGGAGTTAAGAGTGCTGGAGACCGTTACAGGAACCTCTGCGGGCAAGGAATATTTTCCTCCGCCCGAAAATTGTGTATTCTTTTCGGAAACTTTGCCGCGGAGACACAAAGTCGAGGGGAAGCTGATTCATTCTCGGCCGGAAACGGCGGAGTGAACAATGATATTTATATCCTTAAGGAATTGCAGATGTGAGAGGGTAAAATATTCCATTCAAACGGGAGTTCAAATCTGTGATTGAAAAGAAACTTACCACTGTTACTCACTTATCGTTTTTCATCTGTTCAACTGTACTAAAGTGTGTTCATTCCTTAGAAACCAGTTTTCCCTTCCATGTACCGAGAAAAAGAATAAAAATCTCAAATCTGGGACGGGAGGAATTCGCTTCTTTCATGTGTCCTTGTTAGCGGTGGAAAACTTGTCCGTGAATGTGATCATGAAGTATGTTTGAGGCCACTTGAAGTGATATTATCTTCTGCAGTTTTGTCCGACCAGTTTTTACCGTCGTAATTTAGATTTCAAAAAGGTACTAAAGCTTTTATCTAGCATATATTTGGTATGGACTTAAGAAGAAAGTAGGTGAAGTAAGTGGGCCGGCAATAAATACAATTAGGCTTTGCCTTACAGTACATTTAGAGTTGATTTGTGCATATGAGGACAGGTTCCTGGATTAAATATCCGCCATGAAAGGTCAAGGAGTGAATTCACTAGTGTTTCGTTTGGAGTTACGTGTCTTACCATTTTAAAAGACTGGAATAATAAAGCATCCCGTCAAAAACTATAATTTTGTAAATAGATTTCGGTGAACTAATATGGGTTATCTATTTTTGTGGTGACATAAGTCTTGTTGAAAAGCGTTTGAAGCCTTTGTTGTCTCCTTCAAGACTACTATTAATCAGCCTGAGTGGATATCGTAGAACATGGCTGGTATTACGAACGTGACGTACAACACTTAACGAGTTGTTGTGTAATGGTCATACTACGTATTTCAATGAATTAAAATCCAGGATACTAAAGTGGTTAATGCCAACACATTTGCTAAAAAAGTACTTGCAGTAAATCCAAGTGTTAGGATTTTGAATTGCCACGCAATAAATTTAAGTTAACGTTTTTAAATCATTGACAGGATTGCTTATTACGGGAACGACGGAATTTGCGAATTAAAGAAATCATAAAGGAAAAAAACCGAAGCTGTGCTAGGCATGCTACGGGAAGAAATGTAGGAAGGTTGGAAGAAATTTAGCGAAAGCAGGAAAAGCGGATGCAGAGAATTTTGAGTGGCGATGTAACTTGAATGCTGATAGATGGCAGCAGTTATAGTATGGTAGTTAGAGGGGGGGGAGGTAAGATTAGGCTTGTTTGATGGTAGGAAGGGAGAAAGTATGAGGAGCTTAAGTAGCGGCTTATTGTAATGTGCGGTCTTATGGTGTTCAGTGTTGTGCGAAGGCTTCGGAGAACTGCAATTTGGTTGGGTCCACCAAAAGTCAACCTTGACCGGTAGGCTAATGCTCATGATGTAACAGGAAAGTTCGGCGCTATTATAGTGGACAACGTATATTACTTTTATTCGCACATGCGTGTAAAAGGATTCACACAAATATGTGAGGTTTGGTTGTGGCAGGCGAGAGTAGAGTCCACGTCTCAGTAAGCTCTTAAAGGTGTGTACAATGTTCACATTTATGGTATGGAGATGAGAATTGTGCCTCTCTCTGGGCCAACTTCACTTTCCGTTAAGTTTTCATGGAAGAGAATCTTAAATGTAACATAATCGTATTAAAACACTCCAAACCAAATATGGTGACGCGGTTTAGTTATAAATATTGGAACAGTTTTTGTGTCATTGTGTGACTGCCTAAATGGACTATGAGTTCTTGTGGATTAACTTGTAGCTTTGGGCAAGGGCCGGGGTCATACAGTTAATGACATCCGCTGGACTTCAACTTCTCCCATATACGAGGAAAATTTGTTCATAAAAAATATTTTCGTTGGGAAAAGTTATTGATGGTTTTAGTTTCCTACAAACCTACTTCACATTTATACTCAATCGGCGTTAACTTCTAAGTAGTTTTCCTAACGCTGTACCAGGTTCTTCACTTCCTCAGTGTTGAAGTTCGCCGCCTGGGAGTTGAGCCAGTTGACGGCTGCGATCTCTGAGTTCCTCGTCGTCTTCAAACCGTTGTCCACCAAACCACTGTTTCAAGTTCAAGAAGAGGGAATAGCAGCTCGGTGCAAGGCTATGCTTTCTCTGCCATGTTGATGGCGGTCCGAAAACGTTCGTCCTCATAACTTTCTTTTCCCTTTCTGTTGGTCAGTAAGCATTTTTGGTGCCCCCCTTGTACTGAAATTTCAATAGTCGATCAGCTCGCAGTTCTTGGTCCACTTGCTGAAGGGTTTCATCGCTCTGGATACTTTTTCTGCCACTCCACTCTTCATCAGGCACATTTGTGCGGGCATTTCTGAAGTCTCGACACCATTTTATAACCTTTCCTTCGATCATTCTTGTAGATCAATTGACTAGGCGCAGCTCGCGATGAATCTGAGCAGCTGGTGATCCCTTTTCACACAGCAATCGAGTCACAGCACGAATTTCGCAATTGGCGGGAGCGGCGATTTTCGCGGGCGATGTTATCTGCACTCACCGACAGACAAACGACTACTGAATCAGAACAATAACTTCAGTGGCTTTGGAAGCAATCAATAAGTGGCGCTGCATGATTAAGACTAATATTTAAATATAAGAAAACGAGCCTTACTTTTCGATTACGTCTCGTGTAATGGGATCCGTAGTTGTCAATTTCAAGTAGCTATAAGTCAATTCACAAATCCTCATAATGTGCACGACGTTTGCAGATGAATGAATGATGAGGGACTTTGGTACTTTCGTACCTCACGCAATGTGAGAATTTGAAAGTTTTATATTACACTAATATAAATATTAGTTATCTGAAGACTTTTGAATCGCTAGCCTGGGGGTCGGTAACCGAGCGTCACATCCTTATGGTGTATCCACAAGCTAAACCGTCTGTGCGTGGTCATGGCGTTCATATGGGCGAGTCATATTTTATGAGGGAGATATTTTTATATCTTTATCTCTTCGATATTTTTATGGTACTTGTGCGGTGGAAAAAGCAGCTCCCGTGTACCGTTACGTCGGAGTATACAGCCCCATGTAACTGATCAGTGTTTTTTTCTCCGGGACAGTTTTTCGAGGGATTACCACCTCCGCCCGTCTAACCGTCTCCATTCCGTTGCTGTTTAAATGCAGTCTCTCTCTCTCTCTCTCTCTCTCTCTCCTCGCGATGGTCCAAGGTGTTGAGGAAACCGGTTATGGTTTTTATGTTTTTTCTCCAGAGTAAAAAAATATCCCCTTGAGACGGTCATGCACGTCCGACAACTTCTGGTGTTTTATCTTAGCTTCAAATCGATGGAAAGGAGTTCTATGGGTTTTTAGTGGATCCGTCGTCCTAAATTTTCCAGGTACGTTGTCGTCCGCAAGCTCCACCGTCTCTTAAATACCGATGGCAATGTATTTCCTATGAGGAAAGCAATTCCTCAACGTTCAAGTGCGACGGGCGTGAGGTTCAGTCGCGAATCAAATGATGTTAAGAATCCGCATTATGTTTCATCCTAACGAACGGTGAATAAATACATTTTACCCGTAGAGATATACGCAGGACTGCGAATCATGGAGCCCTCCCCTTTGAGGACGTCGTGAGGTAGTCCATTAATACTCGTACTTGGGGTCTATAACATTCCTTTTCCGAGAATGCAGATGTACGTTAGACAATGTTGGATTGGTTTTTTCAAAGAAACTGCGGGAGATGCCGCAAGTAACTTTTAACGGAGTCATCCGCTAATGTGCGTTTCAATGCAACAATTGTTGCATTGAAATGTTGCATTGCTCTAGTTTTAAATTCAGTAAAATTTAAACAGACTTCTTTTTTCAGTATGAAAAAGAATTCCGCTATAATGGAGGCTGACAAATTTTTAGCTAAAATGACTGCTATTATGATTGATTTAGTTGATCGGAAGTAGCCGCACGAAGTTGAGAGGGAGAATGGACATGAATTCGATGATTTCAGGTACTATTTTGTGATGATTTATGATCACTGAACGAGTAAAGTTTGTGTTTTTCAGAAAAACTTTATTACACTACTGTTGGTTTCGACGCATAGGCGCACAGGCTTTCCTCGAGTTATACTGGCTTTTACGTGTGTTTTCCTATCACCATATCTTGTTTTAAGTAATTTTACTCAAAAGGATGCGTCAGGTTAATAGAAGAATCCATGCCCACTGCGTTATCTAACCTACCACCTTTTGTGTGCATTCGCTATTTCACCTCGGGAATCAATTGATAGAAGATGTTCAAGGAAGCTGTCACTGCATATTTTGCCAATGGTAGAAGTTGGTCGTCGAAAACTTTTAGCTTGCGAATTTGAATTTGCGATTATTATGCATGCCCGAAGGGAATAATCAATGTAATTCAGTAGATCAAGCTAAAATACTCTCAGTATACTGTATTTAGCACCAAATCTAGTTGTAAATCGGAAGATTTAAACTTATTTTTGTTTTGACTTTCAGGAACCGTTTTTGTTAAAAAGTTCAGGATGAATATTTTTTTATTCATCGTCGGACTGTATTAGTTGCCAGAGTTCCGGGGTTGAGTCTCGCACCTATTCTCTCCGTTATTGCACTCGACCATAATCATTGGATCCCTTGTCGACTGGGTAGTTTTTGTGAATAGAGTATTTTTTGCGAAATGTCTTGCGAATTCTTGTGGAGGTTGTAAAAAATGGCGCAAATTCGTCTTCTTTCGACCATCACCTGGCTCCAGTGCACCTCTTGGTTTCGTTTATTACAGTGCTAAAAGCTTTATACGCATTAATACCACTTAAAAAAATCTATTGGCTCAGGGTGGACCCCGCATAATTCCGATCGTGGATCTCCATCATTAAATTTCGTCTCCGCCCACCAGTGCGCTGCAATCTGCGGCAATTATCCTCGCTCGGAAAAATCTTCCGAAAGCGTGCCATAAATGCAAACTTATCGACCCAACTCCCCTCGAATTAAATATTTCACTGGATAATTACAGACCAGCGAGATAATTTCGGAGTAAAACGCAATTTGCTAAATATATTGAGCTTAGTGGTCGGTTTAAAACCGCCGTCAGGAAGGAAGCGGATAGGTCGGAGGGATTTTAATGCTTGTTATCTTAATACAACGATCGAGAGAGCGCTCTCGATAATCCGACCACCTGCAATCGGCCAGCCAACCGGTCCAGCGTCCCGTGCAATGAGTCGGAGACGCATTGATTCGATCTGGAGTGCTTTTCGGAGCGGCGAGGTCGATAAATTTACCCTTCAAGAGGCAACCGGACTGGTTTCCGAAATGATGTCTCTCGGTTTTGACCGCTTATGCGAAGGAGAGGCGGTAGTCGACCTCTGATGCGTGAGCCCGGCTTACTCTCGGTGAGAACTGCACGTGTTCCGGGACACGTTCGCACTTTCACGGGCGAAATGTGAGCTGCGTTGTTTCCATGGCCGGCAGAAAAATATGCGGCTATTTGCCGCTGGGCTATTTGCCCCCGGGTTGACCACGATCGTCACGCCCGACGGAATACGGTCGCCGGGATTCCTAATGGCGTGATCGGAAAAAAAGGTTGGGGATGGAGGCGAAATTCCGAGCGTTCAATTCCATGGAAAGAGTGGCGTTCGAAAGGAGGAGAAGCCTCTTATTTCTCCGAAGACTTGAGATGAGGGGGCAAATATTCATATACATTGTGATGTAGAAAGTTGATATTACTATACGTGTATGGTATTTCTCAGAAGGAGATTTGTCGATATTGAAAAGGGAGATGAGAAAATACGAATAAAACACTTTGACATAATAATGGGGTATAAAATATCCTTAATTGTTTTCAGGTGGATATGTCCTTCTCGACACCATGTTTAATTTATGAGAGAAGAGTTTGAGTTTGATTAGAGATAGATTTTGGATGGACACAACATTGTCACCCCAAAATAACTCAACCTCGCCCAAAAGTCTATTTTTGATAAATTAAAATTTTATCGTATAGAGTGTTTTCAGAGTGCGATGGAATTTATAGATTGAATGTAATGCATGCGGAATTGATGAAGGGGTAATTATGGAGTAGGGTGTCAGCTGTTTTTTGGGTAAGGCTAAGAAGCGTGGGGGTGTTGAGTTTGTGTTTATGCAAAACCAACCTAATGTGGTAGACCACCAAATAATATGAGGGTAAGTCACTAAATAAGTTGCAAATATCAACAAGACAACATGTGCAAATGCAATAGATGTTAGGAATATTTCGTTGGAAACGCTTTGAAATATCCACCCTACAATCTCGACTAAGTGAACAGTGATTTTCATCAGTTTAGCCCCCTAAGTAATCTTTTGAATGGCCGACGTTTAGAAAATGATGATTCCGCAGTCCAAGAGGGGATACTCGTTGGCTGAAACAAAAAGCGAAAAAAGTCTTTCGCTTGTGCAATAAATAAAGTGCAAATAAAATAAAGTGCAATAAATTACAGAAAGTTACTTTGATTATTATTGCCACTATCCAGTTTTGCGAGTTTTTTATTGAATTATCCTCGTAACATAACCTTGACCAACCTGTACATAGCTGAGCGAGAAAAAATACTGACGATCTTGGGAGTGTGGAGAATTCTGCATCATAATTAACATTAATGTTCAAGGATATTATCCTGGATATAATGGCAGGAAATATATTCGTTGTGATACTAAAGCAGACACATTTTAATCCGATGTAAATAGCGCAGGTAATATTTGATGTAGACATTTCCTTACATGGTTCGTGAAATATTTATTGGAACTCGAAGACGGAAAATTAGAGCTCGGCAGCAAACAAAATCTGATAAGCTAATAGTTTCGCATAGGGAAATAGCTTAAAGATCCTGGGAGTGAATTGGCATAATAACGGCGAATTCAAATGTGAACACGTGGTGGGTGGGGATAGTTGAAGTCTCATAAGGCGGCTCGGAAAAACGATAACTTAGCTCGAGATAAATTTCCTTGAAAAATAAGGAGCTCACATCATGACCTTCGTGGAGTTCCAGTCGTCCTAATAACTGTTAGGCAAAAAAAGATTATGTCGAGTTTTCGAAACGCGATGTTGTTGGCGACTGATGGAGAGTGTATGTACTCTCGGAGAGGGATGAGTGGGCTTACAAATGGTCAAGGAGGCATTGTGATGTATCCTAAAAAAAGGAGTGGATTGATGTAGCCGCTGTGTAGGACGTAATGCGTTCTTGATGACTGCTCATTGAAAAAGGGCAGATGTTCAGGAAGATCCTTCGTCAGCAGATTGAAAAAAAACGAGAGTATGATTGCATGAAGTTGAAATGAAATGTAGCGAAGAAAATTCATCGGAGTGGATGGGGGGAATTGAAGCATAAAAATTTAGTCGACACGAAAAATGCACTCATGGCGAGATGCTATAGTTGCAGGGATGTTTAAAGAGAATAATTCCGGCGGTGATCCGGGTTATATTCTTTTCTGAGATGGATTAACATTTATTCTTTTTACCCTTAACTTTCCTAATGCAGTACGCTCTGTTCATTACTTAATGTATTAATGCGTAAGTACGTTGGAATATTCCTTCATCATGATTGCCGAAATCTTTTATAGAAGATGCCAAAATAAAAAGAGATTTTTAATATATTCTATTTATATATTTAGTCCAAAAACACCCTCACGCGAATGAAGTTGGACAAATAACAAAGTTAAAAAAATAATATCCATAAATCCTTACGGATTACAAATAAATGCACCACGTCCAAGATGAATTTCGGTTTACATAAAAAAAGGGAGAAAAAATTTAGTAGTATATGTATAGTTTTGTATTTCATTCTTTTAAATGTTTAAATCACTTGATTGTAGCTGTACTTTGTGGCCACACAGCTTCAATACTTTGTATTGTCAATTTATGAAGAATTTGGTGCTGAAAATCTTAGTTCACTTACAAGTTTTCGATATATTTGTAAACCATCTTATAGGCTGAAAATATTGGTAAGACCTCAATTAAAAAGTTTAATTAGTAAATTTAGTTTTTAAGTACATTGATGAATCTTACTACTTAAAAAGAACTTGAATTAGATTTCCAGGGATGGAGATTTATTTTCTGATAAATGATATTGAACGTCTTTTATTTCTGTAGGGTAACAAATAACTTTATACGCGTAACCACGATGAGGTTTTTACTCCCTTTTTTTATGATCCAGTCATGAATTCTAGTCTCCAAGAAACCTGCACCATAGCGTAGCGTAAAGAAACAAAAAATATTCCATCAATCTCTAGATTTTACCAATGAAAGATTTGTTTCAATGAACTCTTATATTTTTACCTGTAAGAGTAACACTTTCATGTCGAAATCATGAATGGGACGATGATATATTTTGATGAAACGTATTGTGAAACATGCTCAAAATGTAAAGGCCGGTTCCATTTCATCCACACCATCGCCGTCATCCCTTTGTCCAGAATACATTTACCGTCCTGTCTTCTGCACACTTTTTTTCTTCTGAAAGATATATCGCACCATCCACGTTGTTATTTACAGCCATAATTAAGAGAATATCTCTTTAATGAAAACAGCATACTTCATAGTGAGGAAGTGATTAATCTGGTTTTGATTCCTGTAATTGATTCTTACGTTTAATTTTTCGTTACACGATTCATGTTTAGTATTTCTCACCTTTGTATGTACTTTTGGTTGTACATTGAATCGTGTCATGTTATGTACTTAAAGGAAAAGCAATGGCGCTGCAACCATTCTCTCTCTCCTCTGCCAATATCTTATTTTCCTTGTTGTCCATTCGCTTTATCGCGTTCTTCAGGTCTTCAAAGTAAGATATTACTTGGTGACTCTAAGAAGGATTAAGTAAATCAAACTTCTGTTACTACGAGAAGGATTATCACTGAGGAAAACGGACGAGTGTATGAAAAAATGAAAGGATTAGCACCGGCTAAAAAAGCTTATCGTAACAAGAATGGGATCTAAACAAGCAAGAATATGGGCATTTGAGACTAGAAAGGCTTTGTACTACATGGCATATTCGTTAAAAATCCATTGTGATAGGTTAGCGTGACCGTTTTTTTGTGGACTAGTCGCACGATAAATGAAATAATAAAATAAAAGGTTAAATAGTGCATCTGTTGGGTTGCGAATGGTTCCGCCTCCAGGTATACTATATTGTCCATCAAAATAATAATCCGAGATTTGATTACTTTTGATGGCGATTCATCTCACTAAGTTTTATTCACCAAATTTCGTGTCAAATATTGGAAAATTAGTATTGAAGAAGGAGCGTTTGCGCTCAGGCTGGAAGATTTCAAGTCAAGTCTTGAACGTAGGTTTTCGCAGCGTTGATTATTCGTATCGATAACTTCCGGGGCTGCTTCGTCATCGGGAGCGTTTGCGTCCCCGATTTAGCGTCCATTGCAGGCAACATCGATAGGAGCAGTGACTATGTCTCTTTGTTCCTGATGATTAGATCCGAAATGACCGCAAATGCTCCTGATGACACAGCTGCTCTCGAAAGTTATCGGGGATCGAGTTGGTGCGGGGGCTAACGTACTGGCTTCCCACCCTGAGGGCGCGGGTTCAAATCCCGGCGGTGTTGAATATTTTTCAGAGGTATCTCGATCCCTACTTGAGGTGCTTTGTGGAGGGCACTTTGAGTGAGTACGCCGTCCGTCGGATGGGACGTTAAACTGTGGACCCCTTGGCGCCTTTCGTAAAGAGTAGGCTAATGCCGACGCCGGGTTTCTCTCCACCCTTCATCCTTTCCTATCCATCCCCTATGGCGCAAATGACCTTAGCTGTCGGTCGCCTCCCCTCAAAACTACTACTACTACTACTACTCGAAAGTTATCGATGGCAGCAGCATTCTAAGCTAAGATCCGGGTGATTCCCCCGGACAGGCCGAGACGCACGCGAGCCGAGTGATTTATTCGGTATTAGTTCTCCTCCCTGGGAAGCCTCAGGTGGTGTAGGGAGAGGTTCCATCAGCCTCCTGGCCGGAATGGGTGGATTCCATCCACATCGCCGGGGGGTTTGTGGCAAGATTAGCTCTACTGGATTGGAGGTTGGAAAGGAGGGAGGGGGGTGAAATGCTGACTCTTCGTTGCCTACTCAGTCTGAAGCAATTTTTCTATATCCTATCTTCTTACATTTACGACTGTTAGTCTTTATTTGGGATCGAGATGGTGCGGCGGCTAACGTACTGGCTTCCCACCCAGAGGGCCCGGGTTCAAATCCCGGTGGTGTTGAATATTTTTCAGTGGTATCTCGATCCCTACTTGAGGTGCTTTGTGGAGGGCACTTCGAGTGAGTACGCCGTCCGTCGGATGGGACGTTAAGCTGCGGACCCCTTGGCGCCTTTCGTAAAGAGCAGGCTAATGCCGACGCCGGGTTTCTCTCCACCCTTCATCCTTTCCTGTCCATCCCCTATGGCGCAAATGACCTCAGCTGTCGGTCGCCTCCCCTCAAAACTACTACTACTAGTCTTTATTTCCTGCATTTGAGGCAGGGTATAGAATATAGGGTACAGGGTATAGGATATATCATAGGAGGAGGATGTGAGACAATATAAATCACCAAAAGAATAGTTGCGTAAGATTAAAAAAATAAATTAGTGACCATCATTTTTGAGTTGCTGGCCTGACCGTCATAACAAATGTTAGAATTAATATAAACTAAAATGGAATGATCGTGGTCATCAAATTTCCCTAAAGGGATTTCGATTATAAATTTATGAAAATGTCATTATTTTTTCCAAAGATTCTTATCGTAATTAAAACAAAATATAACTATAAATGAATATTGATCTCCATGATAATTCATTAAATGTGTATGATTCGTCTTGCCTTATTGATCTAGATGACTTCAGCGTTTTATTACACTCATCGGAAATAGTGTTGTGCAAATTAAATATAAAACGTCTCCTGAAAGTAAATATAAAGATTGGTCTCTCTTTAATGACCAGGTGATATATTATGGTTACGCCTAGGCACAAAGAGCGTTCTTAAACATTTTACGTTCAGATTTTCCTGAAAACAAATGAATATGACCTGAATTTACTCAACTGAATAAACTATTCTAGTAGGGGTAAAATTAAAGGCGAGGGGGTTAAACCTATATCACCCCCTCCCAGGCTACACCGCCTCTCATCTGCATAACCAATTTTCGGTTTGATGACTGTGGTGGATTTCCATCTACCGCTTAGCCTGATTTATGTGATACCTTGGCTCATCTTCCCCCTTACTCTCTTTTCCGCAGGAGTGATGCTCCCGAATCACCGCCGCCGGCGCCTCCGACTCTTCGCCGCGCTGCCCCCCGTCCCCCTATTCCTCGCCCTGCCCCTCCTTGCCCTCCTCCTGCTCTCGGCACCCCTGCCAGCCGCCTCCGGCCCCATCACGTGCCCTAAGGGGAACACGTGGGACTCCCGGCTCGAGTCCTGCCGCGCCTGCTCCCACTGCACCGATGTCCGCGCTCCCTACGTCCTCCTCCCCTGCGAGCCGCACCGGGACACGCAATGCGGCCCGCTCTCCGCCCTTGGCATCGACTGGTCCTTCCTGGCGGGGAGCCGTCGCAGTCGGGCCCAGCAGCAGCAGCTGAAGCGAGGCAGGCGGCCTGGGGGGCAGAGTCCAGGAGGGGGCACCGTTGCGGCGGCCCGCTCCCGCCCCGCCTCCGGGTCCCGGGCCGGCCCGCCCCGCTACCCTTCCTCCTCCCCTCCGACCACCCCGTCTCCGGCAGGACCCCTAGACGCCGCTGCCCCCTCCCATCCCCGACCGAGAGGGTCCCACGGGGTGGGAGCGGCGGCGGCCGGCCGGAGCGTGCCCCCCGAGGTGGCGGCGAGGTTGATGGACTTGGAAGCTGGGTCTTCGGGATCCAGGGAGGATCTGTTCCTCCTCCCGGAGGGTTCTGAGTCCCGGACCGGGGGCGGCGACTCGGCGTCGTCGGGGGTTGAGGATGTCTCCCCTTGGGGTTGGCGCCACTGGCTGGCCGCAGGGGTTTCCATTGCCTTGGTGTGCGCGTTGGCGCTCGTGTTGGCCCCGAGTGCGCTTAAGGGTCTGAGGAAAAGGTGCTCACACCCCGGGCGGAAGGGCCGGCACCGGGACAAAACGAAAGGTGAGTTTCGTCGGTATCAAGAGCGTGCTTCCGTACTTCAGCAGGCCGTGCCCCTTAGTGAAAAGTGGTGCGTCCATCTTATACGTTCGTCAATTGTCGGCAAACTCATTAGTCAAGAGAGCGAAATATCAACGTCATCAAAATATCAGCATTTTCGCTTGTACCGAGTCACTCGACAGAGGTCCACTGAAAACGCGATCCAGCCTGAACGAACGCTCGCAGGCGATTGGAGCTTAAGCGACGGTCTGAATTCAGCACTTCACGAACGTCAGGAAAAAATTGTAACCAATACATGCATACAGATCTTTTTTGTAGGCCCGAGTAAGGAAAAAAACTGGAAACGCTAGTTTTTTCCACCGACCATTGTAATTCGCTCATAGGCACTGATAATGTGTTTGACTCGCGTTGGTGCCGCCGCACTCGACCTGCAGTATCCACCTTAAATATTCATGTAAAGTAGGGAAATTATTGAGAAGTTGGACAATTCAAGCTTGTAAATACCTGGAGTGGGGACATAGTTGTTTCCATCTACATGACTGTCTAAATTCTTCACTAAATATGAATATATTTTGACGCGCATTTTATCTAATTGATCCATTATCAGGTACTGTCATTCGTTAATATTTCGAGTGCTCAGAAATTATATGGAATCGAGGTGAGAACACTTTAATTAAGGAATTGGAAAATGCGTTGGACTCGTTAAAAATCGCTATATATGCTGAAGGAATTAGGTTGGGAGCCCTTGATTCATGAAGAGATCTGACAAGACTTATACAAGTAGTATTGTTTGTGGATTTTCTATCTTTATTTATTTTATTTTAAAAAATTATTCACATACAGCAGTAGCGCCAATTTACAGTGAAAAATATAACAAACATGAAAGAGCACAAAAGGCAATAACAGCATAACAATAAACAACGAGAACCGAACATGGACCGGGGAAAAATTTAATTTATTGTAAGGTGGGATAAAGTTTGGGTGGTGAAATTGTTGCATGATAAATTAAAAGGATCGACAGTGTGAGGGAGTGAATTTAGAAGGGAGGAGAGGCGAAATAACGGTGAGCGCTTGGTGAGAGATATTCTTGGAATAGGCAGATGGAGTGGGTGCAGGTGGATCGAGTTGGTATCCTGAAGTTAAAGAGAGAGAGAGCAGTTCAGGGCAATCAACAGTCGAGTTTAGGGTGTTGTGGAGGAGTTTTTAATCAGCTTTAATTCTGCGGAGTTGGGGACTAGAAATGGATAAAGAAGACATAACAGCATTTGAGGACACATTGCAGAAATGTGGGACTCGGTGTTTGACTATTTTCTATTAGTAGACTCAGTAGTTTTTCTATTTTATTATTAGTAGACTTGGAAAGTACAGGGCACTCGAGGATGCTGGGGGCATTTTTACGGTCCCAAATAATATTGGTAGATTCGACCACCGTGATATGATGGGAGAGAGGCCATCACAGACATATCCAAGTACTCGCTCTTCCCTCGCACGATACGCAATCAAAACAAAATCGAACTCAAAATCACGGATGGTTTTGTTTGAAAAGCAAAATTATACGATCTAATCAACCACACTCGTCACTGTATCATGTAGATGGGGATGTATGCGTCCGTGCTTTGCAGTAAATTTGCAAAATGGAATATTCAAAGGCATGTATAAATTCAGATTTTTGCATGTGTGTGGCTGGTTCCCTAACAAACTCCACCACCCGCCCTCGCGGAAACCTCCTTGCTGTAATGTAAATGTAGTTAAATCATTTTGAAAAGTCACCAGGCAGTCATTGGTGTCTTAAGACTTGTTGTCTGGTCAAAATGTGACTGCCTACAGAATTTTGAAAATGAAAATACCTACCGATGATTCTGAAGTATTTGGTCTGGTGGGGGTGAGCTCGGAATCCTGCTCAGAATCTCGAGAAAATGTGGGGGATGTAAAACAGAAGCCGTATCCTGACAATTGCATTCTCTTTCGTCGTAGTAGGCAGTCAGGTCATGTAATTATTTCCACGAACGATAAGGGATCAGAACGAGGTTGTCCTATCGTGGTAGGGGTAAAAATATTCGTATTAAAATTAGTCTGTTGTGTATTCACCCCCTGCCACACACCATAGTGGTTGCTTGCAGGGTACCAAAAAATACAAAAATGTTAAAATCAATCGATTAACGAACGGCTGAAATGATATTATTTACAGCGACTGAATCGGAAAATGATTTCTCCACCGTGGCGACCGTTCAAATAACAGTGCATCTGTGGGTATGTGAACTAAGGCACAAAGAAAAGGAATGAGAAAACCGCCGATTTTAAGTGCATTGAAAAAGAGAAACGGTGGCATGTCATCGTTTATCTGAGAGGCTGCCCTCGGGGGAATTGAGATTCCCTCAGTGTGTATCATCGGCGGTATATCTTTCGAAAATTAATGGTGCAGAAGATGCCGGAGGATACACTTTGATGTTTTATTTTGTAACCTTATCTTCATCCAGCATTGTAGCGGTCCCTTCATTATTAATAAAGACTTCTTTGTTTGGACTATTTCGCCCCTCTAGCCACTCCCATCTCATGTTTTGCTGCTCCCGTGGTGGAGATGAGAGATTCCGCTCGTTCTTCAGGTTTCTTCCCGTTAATTTTCGAGTTTCCTTGAAGTGCCTCATCCATTATGTTCGAGAATGCCGTCAGCTATTCTCAATTCTCTGGCTTAACTGATGCTTCGAAACTGAGCATGCTAATTTCCCTTAATGCCCATCCCCTGTGATTTTTTTTTAAATCACCTCTGCCGAAATATATGTCCGGGTATTGCTGGCGACGGAACTAATGATTTCCCATCCCATTTATTTCTTTCGGTTCCTCGTATTTTTCTCCTGTCTTTAATTGGGCTAATTTGGTTCTAGTAGGTGTAATCCATTTCAAGCGTTTCAGGAAAGTAATCGGTGTGTCCAAAGATATAAGGGTCAAACTTGGTAAATAAGCAGGAGGGCATTCATGAAAAAAAGGTGATATACTTAAGCATTTGAGAAATTTTTATGAACATTGGTATATCAGTCAGGATATTGGGAGATGGATTGGGCCATCCAGTGTTTTATAGTGGAGGGGATTGATATTATGAGCAAGGCCTGGAGTAAATATCTCAAGAAAAGAAAAGGGAAGATTTCGATGTGATGCGTAATGTTTCAAGGTTTAAGAAACCGTATTTTCCTTTCGATAACAGGGTTTTCATCGATTGGAGGATTTCCCTACGTGGGCATGGAAGGGGATGAGGGAAATAAGCTGGAAAAAGCCTGTTTCACTCTCTTTTTTTCACTGTCTCATCATGTAAGGAGGGTCGTGATTAAGCATGAAGGGTGGATGTATTTTCTATGCTTTACATTTCACCTCTCGTCATGTTCCAAACCGGCGAACAAATGTTTCCACGTTGGGTGATCTTTTTTCTTCGTAATCCCACCTACTATATTGGTAATTCTAATTTCCTGGCAGGTTTTGAGAGGCGATGAGATGCTGAGAACGGTAATAGGGGGAGCATGATGGGAAACGGAGGTAGATGGAAGAAACTTATAGGGGTTCTGAATGAAACTAGGGAGGTAGAAAGTAGGCAGAACTAATTAACGAGTTATTTTTTAGATATTTTAGTACCCTGAAAGCCAACGTTAGGGTGTATGGCAGCGGGTGAATACAAACCAGACTAATTTGTACCCGAATGTGACCCTACCGCGGTGAGACAATGTTATTCTGATCTCTTATCGTTCATGGAAAAAATTCCATCTTAAATCAATCTGTTCTACCCATACTCTCTCTAATTTTACTGACATGATCTCTCCTACCGTAGTACGATGGGGGTAACAATACATTTTCAACATCACTGCTAAATAGACATCCTTTCAATTTATGCGAGAGAATTGATATGTAATTTTGCCTTCGCTCCGTGAGTAATTCCCAGCCTAGCTCCTCTAATATATTGGATACGCTGCTAAGTTTATCATATCAACGTTTTAAAAATCTAGCTCCTCTACGCTGCACGTGATCCAAATCGGCAATCAAATATAATATAAGGCAAGCTATAATAATCAATATCTAGTATTGGGTTTAAGTATGTCAATCGGACTTAGGAGTACAGAGGTTTGTAGTTCCAGAGTCCATCAAAAACTTTAATCAACCCGGTAGACTACTGTCTAAAATAATTTTCTGGCATGTGATCAGTTTTTCCCAGTGGCCGTGTTGCGGGTTTGCATGGTGGCAGGGCTGCAGTTCCGTCGTACCCTATCCGTAGTTCGGGATGCTTGGGCGCCTTTCGAAGTCCGCCTCACCAAAGGCATGACCGTTGGAAATTTTAGACGTGGGGTTTGTCGGTTTCAGCCAGGTGGCCAGTCACCATCTCCGATCGATTACTTCAATTTCCTGTCAAGCCATTCGTTCACTACGGGGTAGAAGCGATGGATAACGCTATTTTGGGCGATGAGGAAGTTGCAGAGGGAGAATTAGAGGCGTACCTTGGGATTCTGATATATCAGAGCCCAACATTCGGAGAAATTGTCATTATTAAAAATTCAACTGTTCCAATCAAGTAGTATTCATTCATATCATGACAATAATGCGTGTCGATCTTTTCGAACGAGACGAAATTGTATTTTGGTCTGGTGAAACGAGTGCACACTCGTATTATATGGACCTGAAAAAGTGATCTCAATTGGTGTTTTCATGCGTAAATGTATTTTATTGTTTTCATTTTCAAACCACTATTCGAACATCTTGAATTCATAACATGAATACGTTTGATAATAAGCAGTTGCATGCTAGCAGCTCGTTTTGCACGCTTAGAAAAGTATTTTACACTTGGCTAACTTTGTGCTTGTAAGCCATCCAAAATTGTTCCTATCATTTGATCATATAACATTTCAATGTGCAATTATCATTTGAGTAACTTAAGTTTGATGACGTATGCATGGAGTGGAACCATCCTATGCCACAAACCCTAGGGTTGGCTTGCAGGTTACCATACAGATGTACTTCTGCTAATGAAACTCGAAGCTTAGCTATGACACCCAACTGCAGAGCTCACATAACCCTCGTGAGATTCACATATTCAGGTCATTGTTGTCCGTTTCCTTTTGCCGTATTATTTCCGGGCGCCTACAACGTTCTACTGCCTAGAAAATCACGCGGTTTTAGATGAGACATAGATTGATTGAACCATATAATTTTTATCCACTAGGTTTCGGTGCCTCGCCATCATTCTTACGTGGCATTATTTTGTTTCCAACAGTGAATGCATCCCTTCTTTATAAAACTTTCATTCGATTCCCCTATTTTGTGTCAGCCGTCATATCATATTGATAAGAAGTCTTTTGGAAACATAGTGGTCAATGGTTTCAACCACCACCTTCACTTCAAACCCTCGTCGACCGTGCCACTATTCGTATGGGATCCTCATTACCCACAGTTAGGTCTGTTTTTGAGCTCGCACACTTCGGAATGTAGTTTAATGGCCGGTGAGGTGATCGATCTCACGCCCGCTATGCCCTCATTGTTTCCGGACACTTCCGCCGTCGACTGCTTTCGGCCATCGGCCGCTGTTGAATGGAACGGCGTCATCGGATGTTCGTAGACCTTTGCGGAACACTTCCGTAAGACACTCGCCGTCCGGCTTCCTTCTTAGCTCGTCCATCGATTCCTGTCTTTCAAGTCCTTTCCTTTGCATTGAGCAGAAATACGGGTTAGAGTTTTGGGCGATATCATCTTTTGCGCATAACGAAACATCACCTGGACTCATTAGATTGTACATACGTAGTCTGCCCGATAAAGGGCAGAAGGGCTCTGAATAAAACATCTGTTATCAAGTGGAATAAGCGTTTTAAAGATGACCGACAAGACGCCACGGATGATGAAAGCCCGGGACGACCTTCGACCACCTGTTTTGACGACACCATTGATCGTGTGCGGTCCCTTGTCCATACCGATCGTCGAAAAACTGTCCGAATGATAGCTGATGAACTGAATTTAGGAAAATCAACAGTGCAAACTATTTTAACCGAACATGATGGATGGATCCTACACCATGACAATGCACCAGCACATGCACTATTGATTGTTCGCCAGTTTCTGGTAAAATATTCAATCACCATCCTTGATCATCCACCTTATTCGCCAGATTTAACCCCCTGCGACGTTTCCCTGTTCCCAAAATGCAAAAATGTGATGAGGGGACATGACTGGGAAGATGTGGACACAATAAAGCAAAAAACGACGATACAACTAAAAAGCCTAACTGCCGAGGACTTCCAAGGGTGCTTAAAACAGTGGAAAAGAAGATGAAATAAGTGCATAGCAACGAATGGAGAGTACTTGAAAGGGGACAAAATCGATGTAGACTAAATTTTGCAAAATAAAGTTAATTTGGCTTCAGTTCGCGTATTTATTGGACAGGGTAGTTTCTTTTTATAGATGAATATTAACGGACTAACGATGAGAGAAGGTTGTAAAGTATGTGAATATGTTCTCGTGAAATGATTATAGGTATTTATTTATCGTTTTTTATTGGGGCGAGATTAAGACTAGGTAATATCTCCTTCCATCTAACCTCTAAAGTTAACATTGAAGACAATTACAAACACACATGCCTTAGGTGGAGGAGTGAAAGGACAACATAAGGGAATTGGCTAGTGGGGCAGATCAGTTTGAAAGCATTGAGATTAAAAAATAACAAGTTTCGAAACTGGGGTAGTAAAATCTCGTGTTGCAATCGAGCCTTGCTGAATTTTCTTACGAGTCGAACTCCGAAAATTCTAATCAGGATAGTGCGGTGGCTAACGTACTGGATTTCCATCCAGAGGGCCCAGGTTTGAATCCCGGCGGTGACGGATATTTTTCAGTCGCATCCCGATCCCTACTTGAGGTGTTTGTGGAGGGCACTTAGAGTAAGTACGCCGTCCGTCGAATGGGACGTTAAAATGCGGACCCCTTGGCGCATTTCGTTAGGAGTAGAGTTTCTACCCACTCTTCATCCTTTCCTGTCCATTCCTAATGGTGCAAATGACCTCAGCTGTCGGTCACCTCCCCTAAAACTAACACATTAATGGAATGGTTACTTTAGGAGTTGGTCTTTAACGCGCTACTTGTAATACAACTCTCCCAGGACTGCAGGGATGGTGGAAGTCTTAGCTAATTTAGTAATACATGATGAGACACTACTTGAGGATTAATTTTTTTCTTATTTTCCTTACAGAAAATCAGAAAAATTGTTTTTGACCATTTTCCTGAGCAGCCTTTATTTTTCACAATGGTGAAAATAGTCAGAATTTTCCCTGTGGAAATATTCGGTGCAATTATTAATGGAATAATGACAAATACTTTCCATGAGACCATGTATTTAGAGAATATCGTGCAATGCTTTTTACCAATTAAATACTATCATCAAGGATTGGTGAAGGAAGGGAATATGCATTTCTCTTTTCTCCCGAGTAATATACTTGCCGAAATTCTATCGTGTGAATCCTAGGGAAATAGATACCATGCGTTAATTATTGGACGATCAATATGAATAATTATCTGGAAATTGTTGATGTTGTGAGTTGGGCTGTTTCCAATTTCTTCATTTCTATCGTAGTTTATTATATCTGAATATAGGGTTCGCCGGAGGCGCTACGATTATGGTCGCTGGTTCCCAAATCCAAAGCTCACCGTAACTGCCTAGCCTTCCATCTGCCTCTCTCGCTCTCCCCTTAATCTTCCTTCTGTACACGTTTCTCTCGCTCGTCACCTTCCCTCCTGCTTTTCCCTCCATTATACTCCGTACGAAGAAGTCACGGCTTCCCCGGGCACGAGGGCGGGGTCCGTTAAATGGCAATGTACGAGTCGAGGTTGGTACTACGCATATCCAAAGAGTTTACAGGCTCGATGCAGTCAACATGATCCATTTAAACAAGGATTTCCCAAATTCAAGCGAAGTGTTTTTACGAGGCGGTCATCAAATAGGACGATAATTATCGGTAGAATTTGAATTGACTACGTGTACGTATAACGTTCAAATTTGTAGTATTCAGTATCTCCGTATGGTGATAACTTTAATGTGGAGTAGTTTTGCGGGGCATCGAAATGGGGCGGTGGCTAACATGGTGGGTTCCCACCCAGAGGAACAGGGTTCGCATTTCGGAGGCAGCAGATATTTTTCAGTGGTATCCCGATCCCCACTTGAGGTACTCTGTGGAGAGCCCCTTGAGTGAGTAAGCCGTCCGTCGGACGGGACTTCAAGCTGCGGACCCCTTGGCGCCTTTTGTTAAGACATATAATGCCAAAGCCGGGTTTCTCACCACCTTTTATATTTTCCTGTGCATCCCTAATGACGCAAATGACCTCAGCTGCCGGCCACCCCCTCCCCCTAAAAACTAATACTAGTATTTTTGCATGGCTCGGAAACTTGGTTGTTGAGGCAAAAGATAAGCGTATATTGGAGGTTTCTAATTATACATAAAAATTTCAAATTCGCGCAATGTGTTCCATATGAAATTTAAGTTCTGGAGTTGTTAGTGGAAAAAAGACAATGGTTGTGGAATAGTCGGAAAAATTCGAAGAAGGCAGGACTAGTGGATGTGGGAGATACTGAAAGGTAATGGAATGCTTAAGGTGGTAATGAGAGGGGAGAATGCTGAGAGAGCGAGGTAGAGATGTGAAAGGAATAGACATTTTGGATAGAATTAAGGGAGATAGAAGAACACCGAGCTAAGTAACGGTTGTTATAATACGGCGTATGGGGCCTGGGCACATCTTATGTCGTGTCAGTCAGAGCTTAGAAGTACAGTGGTGTTTAACTCCTGTCCCCGACCTAAACCTACCTAAACACGGTGGTCTAACTGCTAATAATGATATAAGAAAATAATTATTCCTCTGGAAAGGGGATGTGAAGCATTCTTTCCAACGAGACAGCCTGCACCCGTGTCGACCGATGTCCGTGGCTGAGGGATGAAAACCTGTACAGTTGGCAGCTCCTTCGGTGTCGTCGTTTGCCCATCCGTTCCCTCCTTTCACAGCCCTCGTGGGGGGACATGGTGCGATCATCGTCCGTGGCGCCACACACATATTAATGACTTACGGGGTAAAATCTCGTGTCGGGGTTCAATTGTTATGACGAAATGCGACAATGCCAGGTCTCGAAGCTTGTCTCTACCACTGGGTATTACACGCTGTGGCGCATAATGATGAAAAATGAAAGCCGACTTGTGCTATTTGCGGCCCTGCGGTTGAGCTATTGTTAAATATTAGGATGAAAAACGTCCTTTCCCCATGTAAATGGAATTCTGTTGAACTCAACGAAGGTGAGATCGTGGGAGCCCTTGTGCTCTTTCCTGTATTAGCATGTTCTCCAACGTAGACTGGTTGAAAAAATGGGCATGGATTTTTGAGTGGAAATTAAAACCGTTAACGTTGGAATTGAATGTGATATCATTCAATTATTATCCTTTTGAATTTCAAATAGTCTTGGTAAAGAAGCAAGTAATTTTAATCGAAAGAGGTTTAATATCAAGGGAGTTGTTCAATCTTGAAACAAATTTAACTCCGGACAAGAAACATTTCTCACAATTTTCGTCAGAAATATTTTTACCGCCCCCTCCAAGTGGCAAATAGTACTTATTCAGTCAAGGAAGGGTCGAGAGAATTTTTTCCGTTCGTGTATCGCAGTTTTTGACTTACAGAGGGCCTTGAGAAGAAGGCGATCATTATGCATTACCATTTTGATATATTCCGGTTATAATGGGTTTCTGTCGCATTAAGGTTCCGCCTTGTACGGGGTTTCTTGGACTATATGGTATAGATTGTGAAAGACCTTTAACCAAGTAATCCATGATCGTAGGTGTTTTTATTCTTACTACGAGGGTAGAATTACTACATGGATGACAATGAAACGTTTCATTTTGTAGGAATTTAAATTGTTTCCTGTGATCTTTCATGCATTATTACAGAAAAGCAATTTTGTTTTTCTAGCGATATAAAGTAATTAGCTTCTTCCTCCTACTAGCATTGGCATATTTTTGGAATAGAATGGAAGCTATGTCGATTAAGACAAAACAGAGCCTCAACTTGGAGGTTGGTTCGAGGAGTTAGGAGGGCAGTGTTCGCCTCTTTCCAAGCCGAACGAATGGGTGATATCGGAGTTGTAATAGAAGAAATCTGTTCACAATAGTTTCCTAAATATAAGGTTTTTATAAAAATTATCAGGAAACGTTATCGGGAAAATATTTAGATTTATTTTAGATATTGATTCAATGCCTCAAAATTCTTCAAAATACGTCCCTTGAGCGTCGACACACTTTTTCCAGTGGCTTCTCCACGGCTCCTAGGCTCCCTGGTTGGCGTATTCCGGAAGGTCCTTAAGGGTACGCGTGCAAGCTTCCTAGTAGTAGTAGTAGTTTTGAGGGGAGGCGACCGACAGCTGAGGTCATTTGCGCCATAGGGGATGGACAGGAAGGAATGAAGGGTGGAGAGAAACCCGGCGTCGGCATTAGCCTACTCATTACGAAAGGCGCCAAGGGGTCCGCAGTTTAACGTCCCATCCGACGGACGGCGTACTTACTCCAAGTGCCCTCCACAAAGCACCTCAAGTAGGGATCGAGATACCTCTGAAAAATATTCAACACCACCGGGATTTGAAACCGGGCCCTCAGGGTGGGAAGCCAGTACGTTAGCCCCCGCACCATCTCGATCCTTCTCAAGCTTCCTTGACGGCACTTAGGGCCCAATGGTGGTCTCTTTTGAGGGAGGATTTCACTTTTGGGAATAGGAAATAGTTCCCAAGTCGGGACTGTCCAGAAAGTCGCAGTTTCCTTCAACTCGTCAAAGCATGCCTTCCTAAGCAGGCACTCGGCTCTGCTTTTGGTCGTCTGTCAAGACCTTTAGGACGAGCTAAGCGTAAATCTTTCGCATCATCAAATTTTCAGTGATAATGGTGTGCTTTGTCATCTTACCAATACCAATACGATCTGCGATTACGCGCGCACTTGATTAACGGCCTAAATTCAGCACTTCATGCACACGTTGCACGTTGTCGCCGGTTCTTGACGTCGATGGCCGTCCAGTATGGGGTTCGTCCTCCACACTCTTTCAACCATGTTTGAAGAGCTTGTGCCATTTAAAGACTGCAGTTTGTGTCGTGCTTTTATCCTTGAACACTTGTAAAATCATGCCTAGCGTCTCCGAACCCGATTTTCCCAGTCCAACACAAAATTTGATGGCCAACCACTGTTCAATCGTTCGCTGCATTTTGCGCTGGTACCGAGTCACTCGACAGGGGTCTACTGAAAACGTGATCCAGCCTGAGCGAACGCTAGCAGGCGATTGGAGCTTGGCGCGTGTTGAAGGTCTGACCCGCGGTCCCTGGTCGTGCAGTCATAGCCGGTGCGACGTACAGTCACGTCAGGAAAAAATGTTTCCCGATATTTTTTGTACAAACCTTACAGATCCCGAGGCATGAAAAGTAGTTGAGATTTCTCTTGTATGAACCCCTACTGAAAGATTGGGCTACGACCATTCAATTGCTTACCTTCGATTGTTTCTCATTGTTCTCTTAGTAATCGCCTGTTATCCTGAGCCCACGCATCGCGGTCCATTAGATTGTTTTATTCAAATATGACCATACTTGACAGATAACGCGTGGCTACTTAGGATTATTTCGAAAGAATTGTGTGCATGAAAATAAGTGAATTTCCGTTTGGTCTCTCTGGTTTTTTTTCTCTTGCTTCACAGTTTGAATTTTAATTTTTTCGTTGCTTCATCCTGTAATTTTTCGTGAAGTTGGTAAGAACAAATGAATTTTGAATGAAGCCGATGCTAATGACTTTGAACTGCCATTCAGTGATTCTGATAAACGAAGACTTGCGAAAATTCCATTAATAATTAAACTTTTGAATTAACTTCAATGTTTAAAATAATAATTATTATTATACAGGACGATTTGTATGATGTATGATATGATGATATATGTATGATGTATGATGATGTATGTATATGTACGAGCCTACCGTTCGTTGCTCGTATGATAGCCTACCGTTTATGATAGGTTTAGAATGGAAAGAAATTTAACACCCGCAAGCGTCTAAGCCCAAATTACAATAAACCCTTCTTCGAATCTGCATGCATTCTAGTTCACATCATTCCGTCCAACGTATCATTCCTTTTCCTTCCCCTACCTCACCTGCCACACATTATCCTCTCTATCACAGTCTGCCAATAATGTTGATGATGAAATTATTTAATGTAGTTATTTAAAAAGTTTTTTAATTCAAGCAGATTTTAATCAATTCAATTCGCCTTGCTCTAACGTTCTTAGCCAGATCACATGCCTTGGGTGAAGAACTTTAGTAGTAGTAGTAATTAAGGGAGGCGACCGACAACTGAGGTCATTTGCGCCATGGACAGGAAAGGATGAAGGGTGGAGAGAAACCCGGCGTCGGCATTAGCCTACTCTTTACGAAAGGCGCCAAGGGGTCCGCAGCTTAACGTCCCATCCGACGGACGGCGTACCCACTCAAAGTGCCCTCCATAAAGCACCTCAAGCAGGGATCGAGATACCTCTGAAAAATATTTTCCCGCGGGGATTTGAACCCGGGCCCTCTGGGTGGGAAGATAGTACGTTAGCCCCCGCACCATCTCGATCCCCGTGAAGAAATAGTTTGCTCTGTGAATAAGGTCAATAAGAGAATTTGTTTTCGAAATCACTTTTTTTTAGGGCATTTTTCGGCAGCACGTAATATTTATGGTGAATGTTTTACCTGTATTTGAAATCTTACATTTTTTTGCGTAGAATTTGGTTGGTTGAATGTTTGGCGAACACTAGCGAATGAAAACTGCCGTAAAATGAATAATCGCAAATGACCTCAGCTGTCGGTCACCTCCCCTAAACACTACTAAAAAGAATAATGAAATATAAATACCAAAACCATGGAGGCAAGCTGCTTGATAGAAGAACACTGGTTCCCTTGGTGTGGTTTATGCTGCTCGGGGACAGTTTTTAATATTTACGGGAAATGTGGAAAAACAGGTTTTTTTTAGACATTTTCTGTTTTAGCAGACTCCCTAACCCGTTATTTGGTATGTGACCGCACCGGGCCCCCTCTACGCGCAGTGGTTGAAAAAATGCTAACTGTAGCATTTAAGATTCCGGTACGTTACCCGAAGTCGGACGGATTCTTAATTAGTGACCTCTTCCAGGTCTTCTTTTTCCTGGAATCCTTCTCTGTAACGAGTTTGTTCGGCTTTGCATTAATTCTTTACCTAATTGCTACTTCTAGCATGTTTCATGTATCCAGGAAAAATTAAATCGTTTTATTCCTCGTGGAAACCAACGTTGCCCATACACTTAGATGAAAAAAAGTCGTTTCAAGACCAATGTCAATGGCTTTGCGCTATGTGAGAGTGAATCAGTGACTGTGAAAAGTGCGCCAAATGCACGAGATTATTGTCAGAATCGGGAAAATACCGAACACCAAGCGTATTTTTGCGTTGAGATAAGGACATTATACTTTCTGATTGAAGTAAGTTGACGGTTTTCAAACGGACGTCATTTTTCAAGAAATTTACATTTTTTTCTCTTATATAAATGCTGGAAGTACTCTGACTTCTTAGAGTGCTAACATGCATGTCAAATTAGACTCTTTCACCAGTATTTTGCTTAACTGAAGGGGCCAAACTACGTTTTGTGTATTTTGCAAATGACCTGAGCTTAGACAGTGGCGTATTCTATAGGAACCTGTCCATTAGAGTATTTTCGTCTCATTTTTAGAGATAAATTTTGTGGTTTCCTGAGTACCAGTATAATCGATGAATCATAGGCCACAACGGAAAAGTGACTGCATCCCCTTGCCAAAGTGAGCGACTTTACTCCCTAAATAGCTTACATTGTGAAAATTTGTCTTTCTTTTAAAAGTAAGGATATGGGGTGATTATTCTTCGCTAATTTCTTTGCAAGAACTATGTGTCAAATACGCGAGCAAAAATCTTACGAAATGTAGAGGTAAGTTTGATTACGACTTAGCAATACTAATTATCAATGATAGTGAAACACGTGGATAATGAAAAGTGGTCTCATAAAATAAAATATTCGCTCAATATAAAATCCTGTCTACATCTGACATTTATTTTATCAATATAATTTAAGTGTTCTTCCATATGGGGCGTACTTCACTATAGATCAGAAACCTGATCTATATTTAAGAAAGATAAGCATAAGTTTCAGTCACGTGTTCCAAGAATATGAACAAAATTATCAGGATGGAGGGTAAGAAAAATGGAGTGTTCTATATTGCCAGGCAAGAGGGGATATTGCGCAGGAATATCGAAGAGGGTAGAACTTGAATGGATGAAATATTGAGGAATAGCGATATGTTTAAGACTATGGTAAGAAGAGAGGTGGCAAGTAAAATTATATTAGGGATTAAATTACTAAGAGGAAGAAAAGGGCGTTTTCGGTGTTTTTAAAAAGGGGTAGAAACTGAAATGAATTGAAGAAAACAAACCTGAATTTAAGAAAAGGGAAACTAAGGAAAACCCATTAATGTGTAGAAAATTTCCAGGCTCACATTGCCCATTAGGGTTTATGAACCACATAGGATTTTTAATTACTTATTTTATTAATTACTTAACTTACGTTGTGTTCAGTGTTATTTAGGCTATCAATGATTACAAGGGATTTTATCTCCGTTGCATTACATGGAGTGGATAAGTCTGTCTCTATCGAGTGAGATGCGTAATGTATGGCACTAGCATAGCTATAGTAAGAGGGGGGTTTGAGAGTTTGGTTCCACCCACCGCTGGAAGGCATTCCTGTTCACTCCAGATTTAGGGTAAGTCACCTCAAACTAATCTTAAATGTAAAAAGGTGAAAATGGAAATCTCTAGGGAAATGATGGATCAATAAAAAATTTTTTGTGTGTGAAGATTCAATTCAGGCAAAATTCCACTCAAAATTTTATCTTCCGTCTAATGAATGCTCTCTAAACGCGAATACAAAGCATTCCGCAAAATTACCAGATTTATTTTGGTAGAATGGAATGAATGCGTTGAAACTACCGACTCTTTCGAGTGCGTGTGAATTACTTGTTTTCTTCACGACTTTTCACTATTGAATTTCCCCTCCTCACAAAGCTGTTGTTTGGTGGTTAGTCAGTGTATTCAGCCAGAAGCTACCTCAAAACAGTAGTCAACACTTAGTCTTATGTTCGAAGGGATGATTTCGTGTACCGATAAAGAGGGGTACTGACCACGTAAACTCTTATCCTTGCCACTCTTAGTGTAATGAAGCGCGGAAGGCCTCGCGGGTGAGGTGTAGACCCTCGCATTCAAGACGTCGTAAACTCGACAAGCCACGAAGCACGTAACGTTCCGAGACGTCCCCCATTCGACGACCACCATTTGGGCGGACGCGCGAATGAAAAAGAGGGGGGGACACCGTTTAGGTTTTCTGAATGGCCGACCGAAATTTAAGCAGGGATACGGGGAAGGAGTATTCATTCTCCCGAGAGCAGTCGACAGCACTCCGGTGGTCTCCGCACGTTTGGCCGCTCCCGAATGAGACGCTAACCGCAGCCGCACCACGTCCGACTGAGGAAATCGAGTGTCCTTCCGCGGGGAAACCGTGACACGTCAGCCCTTTCCTAATGTGGTGCGGGAAACGGCTGCGGGGGTTGACGGAAGCGCTCGGGAGGGGAGGGGGGGAGTGGGAACGGGCGGGGTGGAATTTTTCGGAAGGGTGGGAAGGCGAGTCGCGCGGGGGTAAATGGGAATCCATTAGACCTGAGCGCTTGTAACTGAAGGTCGGTGATATGACAAGTTGAATGCGCGTCGATGACGTCGGCAATGTGGCCGGAACCCGTGAAAGGAATTTTCGTGAATGGTGTTGTGATCGTTTAAATTAATCGATCAATTATTTCGTAATCCGTTTACGGAGGAGAGAGTAGTGGTTGGTCAGATTCCGCTCTGGGTTGGTAAAGCACGCCAACGTTTCTTCTCCACTGCCGGAGTCTTCTTTACCGGAGGATTCCTGTCGAAAAAGCGATAGTGGCTCATTTTAATTTCCTATATTTTCATTATTTTACCTTTGGAATTTATCAAATGATCGTATGTTGGAGGCTTTTGAGATGTGGGTGTGAAGTGAAAGCGGAGAAAATATGTTGGTCATGGAGGGAGACAAACGATTAAGTTGTAAATATGGTGGGTGAAGACAGGAAATTGCTTTAGGAAATCCGAAAAAAAATTGAGGAGGAAAAACTGAAGGAAGTGAAATATTGAAGGCCGCGATAGAGGGAAGAATGTTGGATAAATGAGGTAGAAGGAGAAAGAGAAACGGTTTCTTAGGTTACATGAAGAAGGGGTGAGAAATTACGGAGAACTAAAGGAAATAGTCTAGGGTAAAGAAAAGAGTTCTCGCGAAACGAGGAAGTTACTATGCTATAGCAACCTTCCAAAACTTTCTTTAAACAGGTCGAATAATCATCTCCCTCCGTTCTCAAACGACATACTTCTGCCGAAATGGTTTGAGTATCGTGTGAGTGGATTGGTTAAATTTTCAGGCACGAGAGTTTTCTGACCAAAGTCGTTTAAGGCTTGGTGGAGTGAAGGAATTGACGGGGCAGTGGTCGGATGGAATACACTGGACGATTGTTGGAGCTCGCTTCTCAGTCGCACCCTCTGCCACAATCTCGTTGCAGATTGCGTGTTAAAATAAGTGATGCTGGATATATTTGCACAAAATCACGATCGGTGGATAACCCAACCCATTAACTTCAGAGTGTACAACCGAAGAAAAGACCAATTATTTTTCATGTTCTCTCTCCGTCCTATTTTTGCTCAATTAAACTCAATCGCCGTATTTATTCGACAGCTATGCATATCCTGCCAAACACAAGTTAAATTTCCATACGCTAATGTGGAAATTAGCCCAATCAAAAGTATTTTTTGCAAAACAGCGAATTAATTTCACAGACCAAAGATGCGAAAGGTTGATATTCTGATTTACATGCCAAAGCTAATTTTATATCGAATGTAATTTTTGGGTCGCTTCACTCCTATTTGGTTATTTGCTGTTTAGCATTCGGGGGAATAGGAAAATGTAGCTGATTAGCGTCACCTGGCTCAGGATACGAACTCAAATTCCCAGATTATGCTTTTAATATCTTACTTAGACCACTAAGATTATTTCTCTCAATGGTATTGTTTTGAAAAGGAAAATTTTATGTGGTTTCTCGACCGAGGTGCACGATACTTCCACTGAAAATTCGCCCATAACGGTGAACACAGAGTATTTATTCCATATGAGGTACTGTTGTGGTAGTTTCCATAGTTTCTTTTTATTTCAATATTTACGTTAATTACTTCGATTATTTATCCTAACATACGTTCGATTGATGCTGGGTATGATAAGGATCCTGAGGAATACTCCGTTCCCAACGACAGTACTTACATAGAAAACGTTTATTTTTTCAATACCAGCATAATAAATTGGTTGTTCCATATTTTTTTATGATCTATTTTTAAGTTTTGGCCGTTTTAGCGGACTTGTTTAATTAATTTGATCATGAAAACGTTCATCACCAATATACGAGTATGTCCTTTTACTGCGATATCTCCCGGTCATTCTTCCGGTTTACGTCGTTTTAGTATATTATTTACTTTAGTAAATTCATTTACGTATACAGGAGAGGAACTTCGATATGCGTTATTGTTGTATTCACACCTTCATGTTGCATTCGTTGCTTCGCTTCAGCGACGCTCATTTCACTTGGTTGTACTCTTGTTATCTTCGATCGATGTTAACGTCATAATGAATGTTTGCCCTGGCAAAAATGCTATCACATTTTGTCAACATCTCCATTTCATTTTCTATCACACGCCTTGGTTCAAAATCCTCGGAAAGTTTGGTGTGGAAGTCCCTCTCGAGCTTCCTCTCATTGGAGAAAGACGGTGATATGACCTTTTCAACGTCCCTGACGTCACTCTCAACTTTAAGGCGCTGTACTATAGACTTCCGTTTTCATCCTTGTACCCACTGCCACGAGGGAACTGAGCAAAAGGAAGTCTGTAAATCGCACACACGGCGTATTATGGTTCTTATTGATCGCCGCAGCCTTTCCTAGAACTACACACACACGCACACAAAGCCAAGTATGTATGCGTTAGTTAGATGTGGTGAGATGGACAATAGAAGAAGTAAATGAGGAAGAGGTGTGTCTATCATCAGTTCACTGTGGTGAGCAAATGATTGAGGTTGACCGTAAGTTTTTGTTCGCTGCCTCATCTGTTAAGATTGAGTGGCATTTCATAGGGATGGAGCGCTAGGTTGCTGGCCGGAGGAATCGGGTTCTATCTTAGAATTTTTCCCCACTATACTGATACTGTGATGAATGGAGATAGAAAATTTGCGGAATGGAATAATGTTTATTAAAGTGCAGGGTGTCAGGTTGCAATCTCGTTAGGCGAGACTTGGGAGTTAAGCTGTGGTTAGTCCACTTTTAGTTGGAGCACTTTGAGTGAGTACGGCGTCCGTCGGATGGGACGTTAAACTGTGGACCCCTTGGCGCCTTTCGACAAGGCTAATGCCGACACCGGGTTCCTCTCCACCCTTCATCCTTTCCCATCCATCCTTAATGGCGCAAATGACCTCAGCTGTCGGTTGCCTCCCATAAAAACTACAACTACTACTTCATACCAGGAAAAGCAGTTCTCATTGAAATTTAAAGATTGGGGAGACTCATGCGACGCGGATGTGATCTCCCACCCTGGTTGCCCTCGGCACCCCGCAGTGACGATAAATCGGATGCGTCAAGGCGTCCCACGGCGCGGCACGAAGACGGACGCGGCCGTCCATTCCGCCCATAAGTACTCCCGGCCGCGTTCGTCCCGAAAGCCATAACCCCGCCGACAATTGCGCCTCTACGTCGCCATTAAAATGTAATTTTCTGTTTTGAATCTCCCGTGGGGATCGTGCCACGTTTCCACCCGTTGGCCCGGGGCCAAAACCTTCCCGCCCTTTGCTTTCCCGCGAGAGGGGAGGTTGAGGGAGGAGGGGGGTAGGGAAGTAAAGGATAAGTCTCCCCTCTGTATTGTCCACGTATGCTAATGCTATGTTTATTCGCTTTTAGTTTGAAAGTATTGTTTTATTTTATTCATTTCTGTCAGTAGTGTGAAGCTTTTGCGAAGAGGTGATAGTCGATGACAGTCGCCTTAAGTGAACAGATGAGGAAAATTTCAGTGAAAAATTTGATAAAGGGCGTATTTATGTATGTCTCGTAAATTTAGTCGTTATAAGGAGCGTAGTTTTACATGGCTAGTAATCTTGGTCGTTGAGGCAGGAGGAAAAGTGTAGATTGAAGGCCTTTCAAATAGATGATTATGGGTCTTTATTTGAGTGAAATTAGACCAAATGGTCCCTTCTTTCATTTAACCCATTGAAACGTGGATGTGGAAAAGAATGGAAAAATAAAACGAACGAGAGGGAAACTAACTATGAAGTTATTGCCATGATAGGGTAAGAGATTTGGCCGGAGAAATTTGAAGAAGAAAGGACAGGTGAATGCAGGAGATACTGAGACGTTGTTGAAGATGGTAATATAGGGTAGAATGCTGAGAAAGAGATGTAGAGGAGCGAAAAGAATAGGCATTTCGAATAGCTTCTGGAAAAATGAGAATGATCGAATTAAGGGAGGTACATAGTGCTAAAGAATGAGTCATTGTAATGTGTGATGAAGTTTGATGTTGTCTCCTGTTAGTCAGGGTTTTTAGGATTACAATGGTTTGCAATGCCTGGGTCTATTAAACGTCCACCTCAAACCGGTAGGCTACCACCAATAATAATTTTTCTGCAAACCAGAGATAGGTATTAAATGGACCCACCACGACAGTGTTGTTGTCACCTGGGTACCGATCGCTGTTAAATTTCTTAGTAGCTCCTAACACCCCAAAAAGCACCTAATCAGTATGTTTTATGAAAAACATTTGTTAACTCCACGTACTTTCATACTTAGACACACATCCCATACTTTAAACATACTTTAACACACATCCCTTTTTTTCACACATAGTGGAAAACACTTCTCTTCATCAATTCGAACATTTCTAATCTTGTCTTCCCCCCCTTCGCGCAATCACCCTCTGATGCATTCTTCACATTCGATTACAGCTAAATATTCCCCGCGGACACTTTTCATACCTTTAACGAATTTTCTCCAACGAATTTCTCCTCATCTACCATGCGCACTCTTCATATGTTTTCCTTTCCACCCATTTAATTGCTTTCGTTCTGCGCCACAACCATGTCTCATTAGCCTCCAATCTACATCTATTCCTTTTCCCGAGCGACCCGAGTTTGAAGAAATTTAATTAATTTATAGTTAAATTCTGGTTAACTTAAAATATTTAAATTTGGTAACTTATGATGTGGCCTGTCGCATTCCATACCTTAGGTGATGAAAGACTTTTGGTTCAATGCATCGTATTATGCTAATTATTCTGGAGCAAAATTTCGCCTTATCTATATGCAGTCAATGCTAAGGCCGGGCGGAAAAACGTTTTGGGGACAATTGCTAATCGCTGTTTTCCGGAGAATTGAGTCGTCGGGATAACATTTGGTATAATCGAAATTAATATGTGCTGTCGTATTTATCTTTTGGGTCAAGAATTCGGGAGCTTCATCCAAGTACACGAGAGTTCACATCCATAATCACTGTGGATGCTGTCACCCACACTTAAAGGCCAGTTGTTATCTACTAATACTACCACCACCACCACCACTACTGATGGTAATGATTAAGGATTACAGAGAATTTATTAACACGACGGTCTTTGGTGTGGAACAATGGACACGAACCATTCCACAATGAGGATAATGGACGGATGACACGACGAATATCATGTTCAATACATATTGGATACTTCTGTTCATCGACTTTTCATGATATCCTGTACTATGCCTTCACATGGAAATATTGTTAAGTGTACAAGAACACTAGCGATTAGGGGAATCGTGAGTGAATGATGAAATTTAGAAGAAAGTTGGGTAATATTTTATTACCGAGTGATTCGAATGGCTTTGTTTTTTCTGTGGTTGTGACGGCAAAGTTGGCGGGGACGAGAAGAATATTCATATGCCAATATGTGGGGTTGATACTTCGTTGAGTCTTGGCAGCACAGGCAGGTATTATTCTACTACAATTATGCCTAACTTCATGAGACGTTGTGGTTTTGTCGGAATAGTCCATTGGGACGCTGAAGAATTGATTGAAAGGCCAGAGCTCGATTCCGGGTGAGGCCTCTGGGCACCCTCAATGCCACCCACGCTGCGTGGGGTTATCGGGTACGAGACCATCTCAGGACGCCACAATTGGAACAGGGAAAGAATCTGGCCCCCTTACCCTGAATGTGTGAGTTTCCCACCCCGTTGGACTTAGTATTAAGTACGCTCTACTCACACTTATCAAATGAAGTTTTTGGGTCAATTGCTATGTTTATATTAAATTTAATTTTTTATGGTAAAAATCGGAAGAATTTGGTAGATTTATCAAATTTAGGACATTCACAACTTTCCACGTTCCGATAAGTGACTCAATGGATACATAGTCTGGAGCCTTTCTAAGTTAGACAGGATAGGTTCCTTGTTAAGGTGATGCCTGATGAAATCAAAATTGCTCGCAGTGCCTTTTGATAAAGTTAACAGGCATGCCATTAAACACAGAATTTATCCTTCACTCCGTAGAGTTGCGTCCGTAATCATAGAATGTGAATATTTGCTGTTTGTCTTTTTGGCGCATAAGACTGAGAATGTGAGTTATGTAGTATTGTACTATACGCTTTGTAAATATTCCAAGAGACGTGATGTTTCAGGGCATCACTGAATATTTTCACCATTATTCTTCACTCGTCGGCTTCCGTCTCCTTAGGCTTCTTGGGGCCGTTTGTCCCTCGGGACGTGGCATTCGACACTCGTCCTGAGGCCGGAGAGGAGGCAATAAGACGACTCGGCCACGTATCCGAAGCTTCCATCCTCTCGACACCCCCCCCCCCCCCGCCTTTCACCCTCTCTCCGCTCCCCGAAATCTCCAGCCTCGTGGCCATTCATGAAAAAAAGAAAAGATTTGTGAAACGTTCCACTTCCACTCTACCGCCGACAGGCATGTGCTGTATTATTTTTTTTTCTCGGCAGTTTGTCCTTCCTCGTTAATGGTGTTGAAATGTTATGTGATATATTTCCGCTTGTAAGCGGACATAAATTTCGCGCCTGTCATTCAAAACTCCCGCGCATGCCTTCGCGCGGGGAGTTTGTTTTTTTTCTTTTTGGCGTCGGCGTCCAGTGGGAGCGGCCCTTTGCGGCTTGCCCCAAAGGGACGTGATGCGACGGCTAAGGTGGTGGCGCGTGTGATTAGCAAACAGGATTTGTGGCGGTGTTTTCATAAGGCGAGAAGTGATGAAAAAAAATGTTCAACAAGTCGCATTATTCTTACGTTTACGAAAGCGATTCTTCGTAGGATTTGGCAATTCGGTCGTTTTAATTGTCAAAATCCATGGATCCCTCGGCCATTTACAAGTGAAAATACGATTATTACTTACGTACTAGTATGAACTTATATTTTTTTAATTGAACGGAGGAAAGTGTTAATGCACGTTTAAATTTAGTAGAGTACTTTTGTTGTTAATTTCTTTGAAAAAATCGTCGGTTTTAAATTTTGAGTCATTACTCGACCAAATTTGATTTAAGAAATTAAAATTTGTCCCAGGGTGTAATGTTCATGAAAATTATTTGATTATTACCGCCTATACATAAGATCGAGGAATATGACCGTGGATATCGTTGTCTGCATGACAATTCGATGCCTTGATTTAATAACATGAATGAATAATAGATAATTAATTTTCTGGGATCAAATTTACCTTTGTCAGATTCAACAGTCTTGTTTTTCCCATTATCACAATAGTGTATTGACAAAGAAACCACGAGTTTACAGATTCTATTTTATGAAGACTGCTCCTGCAATTCGCTAAGCTAGGAGATCACCGACGTGGGGGAGGTGTGGCGAATGTTTTTTTGGCTCTTGTAACACAGGGAGACACCTGTGTCGAGGCATTATCTGTGATCAAATGATCACTCAAGTGAAGCACATTGGACGATCGTGCTTGGTGATTACGAACTGTGCCTTGACACAGGTGTCCACCCGAGTTACAAGGGGCGAACGACGCCACACCTCCATTCCGTCGTCGGTCACACAGGAAACCGAAATCCTGGTATAATAGTCTCTTGCATAATAACCAATTCGTAGACTAGCGAATATTTCCTCCGTAAACTTTACAATTATATTGCAATAATTCATCTATTTTTTATTGTAAACCTCATTGTGAACCGCAGATTTCAACCCGAAAGTCTGATGGATCAAAGACTGCTCATAATGGTTATTAATGTGTTAAACTCATTATTTATAAAGAATTGGTTAATTGAAAAATGGGGTTGTTAAAATTGAGTGGGAAGGGAACTCAGGTACCCTTTTGTTCAGAAATCCAATATTATTGGCAAAATAAGTCCTGAAGAGTATATTTCCTAAATGAATGTTTTTATAACGCGTCGCTACAAGCTTAGATTTTGTAATGAATGGCACGCGTCGAATAAAATGCATAAACTTGGAATCCGTTGAGAATTCATGTTCCTGCTACTCTGTTTTGAATTTTCGACGTCGGTTTCAATGAAATTGAGCAAAAGAGGGTGAATTTTCAAAGTCGTGCTGTTTTATAGTAGTTTGCTCTGGATTTTATTCTTTCCTAAGGGGTCTCAGAGTGTACGTGTATGTATTATCCGTGGTTTAACTTTCGGTAGATATAATGAAAAGTCGATATCTGTTCCCAACGTGTTTGAGTCTGTCATCCATCCATCTCCTCTGCCCCAAACCTTCGTTACTTCCTCCGTCCCGGTTACCGTGTCAGGCTTTTCTTAAGTTTGCTTTCTATTCCAGTGCACGGAGATATTTTGTTTTATCACCGGTGGTCCGCAGTGAATTTTAAAACGCGCTCATGCCCACATGCGTTCAGAACGGGTGCATGAATTCATGGGCAGGTTTGCCCTGGATTTATAATCGTGGGATAAAAGAGGGAAACCGTTCCTGTGGGAATCTAATGGCTCCTCCGAGGATTGTCCTCATTTAATTCTATATTTAATAATCATTCCGATCAAAAGTTCAAAGGGTGGCGCTCTGAATCGGGAAGACTTTTCTCCGCGTTGCCTTGAGTGGGGCTGAGAATAAAAAAATGACATGAATGGCGTAGTTTCAGGGGTGATTGGTGGAATATGAATGTATTAATGGCCAAGTAATATCAGTATTTCACCTGAAATAATTTTTTATGTAACAGATTAAAGTCTCCACGTTCAGGTTAAAATTTGAAAATGATGTAGGACATTGGAATCTGGTTGGAAATTGATATTTCAACTTGTGAACATTGCAATTTTTTTGCCATTATTTCGAGAAAATTGATATTGGGAACTAGATTACTTGTGTTTAGCACTTTTGATTGCTGGAAAATTAAGGTATTGCGCGAAGCAAACGTATTATTATCTATTGCCAAGCTTGCATTGAGACATGTAAGGATTCCCTTAGTGATCCCATTAAGTAATGTTTGAAACCCATCGCAGCAGACGTGAACGATACCGGAGGAATCCGGGATGGGACCATTTGGATTGTAACCCACATGCTATTTCATTCTTGAATCCAACGCGACCGCCGAACGACAACATTTGCGAAGAAAAGATGTGATTGGAACGATGGGAAAAGGTATGAGGTGCTGTTGGTTGGGAGTGGCTCTCGGGCTTGAATGTACGTGTAATGTGGGTTGCGTAGACGCAGGCGTCGAACTGCCTATAAATGAATTCGTCAATCCTGAGTTAAGAAAAGTGGGATCGTCCCAAATTTTTTCCCCAACCTTCTTTAAACATTTTTAATCACTCGGAAATACGAGGTGGACTCTCATTACCATATTAAAATGTCCCCTCCAGCAGCGCATACGTTTTGTTAGACGCTTTTTTAAGCTCTGTGAGGCTTATCGTGTTCAAACGTACCTTCACGTTGGCACGTAACGTTATCTTGAATGAGCTCGGGTCACGATAATGTCCTTCAAACTAGAGTTACTGATGAACAGTCAAGATGAATTGTTTTAATGATTATGGCAAACGGATCTCGGTTTTTGCTGTCGTATTTTTTAGTAGGTTTTGTTCATCTGTGACATCGTTCAGCCGGGTTTATTAATTCGTTTCTTTTCCTCCTGTCTTCTTTATTGTCGCACGGTTTCTCGAATCTCCACCACGGCGAATATTGAAATATCTCCCGCGGGTCTTAATTAAGGTGCGTGACGCGAATGAGGATTCGGGGAATGGGGGGACAGGGGGAGGGAAGATGGAGAATTTCGAAGGGACCCCGTCCTCTTCCCTTCTGCAGAAACCTCGAAGAGTGTCGAACGCGACAGAACCCACGTACGCGCGTGCGCACAAGGACTGACGGCGGACAACCAATGGAAACCAAGGAAGGCGACACAATTCGTACGACTCTTTTTTCTCCCCACCCCCTTCTCTCCATTCCCCGCACTCCCACCGTCACCCTTTTAAAGACAAACCTGTGGATGTCTCTCTTTCTCTCGCACTCTCTTCTCATCTCAATCTGTACGCGCTATCACTCGCATTGTATACACCTGCACCGGCGCCGACTGCGGTGATGTCGAGAAGAAGTGGGAAGGAGAATGAGGGGGGGGATGGGGTCGTGCCATTCGATTCTCCCGGTCGCACTCCACTCCTTCCCTCGGGTGTGTCCCCGCAGGATCTCCTCTCCAACGACCCGCCCGAGTTTGTCAAGTGAAGAGGAAGAAGGAGGAGTAATTTATGAATGAATCATGAAACATTTGTCCTCGCCTTCTTACTTCATTCATTTCCTTATCCGGTGCAGTGAATCTAGAACACAATACCGCGAATAACGCACAGGTAGCTGAGTGAAAGGAAGTGAAAAATGCAATGTTTTTTTCGAGAATGGCTACCACTTAAGCATACTTAAACCCTTCTCGAAAAGTTGGCAGAAATCAAAAATAGAAGCAGGAAAGATGGACGAAGAGCATTTTGATTGGCAATGTCATGTTGAAGACTGACAGAGGACAGAATGTTAGGCAAAAGAGGAAGGGGGAGGAATAGTTAGGCATGCTGTACAGAATTAAGGGAGGAACGAATTATTAGTCATTGAAAAGGGGTTTATTTTAATGTTCAGTATCAAGTTGTGTTTTCTGGGAGAGATAAGGGAATAGTCGCTGCACTGTTCGGTAGTTGGTATCAATTTGAAGCCTGGTAGATTACCGGTAATAGAAACCGGTACCTGGTAGGTAACCGGTAGATTACCAATAATAATAAATACCAAAATTGTAATGGTAGTATGGAAATAAGAAGCAAAATTGAGTAATGCAAATAAGCTTTCACAATGAGGAAGTAATTGATGACAGGGCCTTCGAGTAAGGATATTATGAAACGGCTCGTCAATGCATTGGTGTGGAGAGTGGTTGTGCATGACGTGGAAACATAGTCATTGATGCAAGATGATAGGTGTGGATTGGCGATTTTTCAGCTGTGCATGTAAAGGTGGAGTGGACAGAAAGGAAAACAAAGGAGGGAAAGCTAGCCCAGGTGGGGGAGGAGATATTGTTGGGATTAATCCAAAGGAGGCAGGAAAGATGGATGCAGAGCATTCTGATTGGCAACTGGATGTTGAAATCGGTGATCGAGGGGAGAATGACAGGCAAGCGAGGAATGGGCCGGAAAGGGATTGTTTTGTTGGACGGAATGAAGAGAGTGTGGGGAATGGAAGAAGGGCTCATTGGAGCGTCAGATTTCATGTTGTTTTATTAGTAGAGGCTAGTAAACGTGTGGGTCTATCTTCGTATAGAACTCAGTTAATTCGGCATGCAATTAATGAAATGAACCTTAAAATATAGGTGACTCCAACGCCTGAGACTATTTTCTCTTTCGGGGGCGAAGAGGGAGAATAAAATGGTTTATGGGTGTCAAAATGGGTGAAAGAAGTGCTCAAAGGATTTTTATTCAAGGGGTTTGGATAAAATTAGTGAATATGTGTACTAAGCTTCCTGAAATATCTTAAAATGAGGCATCTCTGACTTTGCATAACCCGAAAGGGGACGGCGTGAAGGGTATACGTATATAAATGTCAAGTCGGGACGTTTAATGCGAGGGATGAAGTGTTAAGGATTATTTTAGAAGATTAATGTGGCACTTATAACGATTAAGGCGGTTATTATCTCAATCAACTCCTCCTTGAAGCCAGCTGGTGAGGAGGACTGATGCGCCGACTTATTGAAGATTCTCCCTCCTCTTCAATACGTCCTCGAGGTCGGTCGTAGTGGCATTGGTTCCGGGTGGTCTCTTGACCGCTGCTCCGAAAGGAAGCGGAAGGTTGTTCGATGGAGGTGCAGGGTGGTCCTTTGTAAATCTTGGTCCGTGGACCCGATTAACTGCCGGTTAATCGGCTTGTAGTCAGCTAAGGTCAACTTCCGATTGTCCGGCTGAGCTAATTATCTCGGGAACGACGAGTAATGCATTGGAAAGAGAAAAATAAAACTTCGTGAAAAATCTGTATTGAAATTTCTTTTGTTTTAATCGATACTGACCGTTCCGTGACAAATTAATGGCGACACATCCATCGATTTCTATTCAGAGGCGATGTTCAGCTGTTACGCCTCGGTATGACAGTTAAAATGTTCACGGTGCCGTATTAGTTGTTAAATGAATTTTTTATTATACAATTTAGTGCGAGTTTTATTATACAATTTAGGGCGATAATTTAATCGAGAAAATTAAAACTGATGGAGAGCTATCTTTCTCGTTAAAAAAAACATTAACCTATTTTTTTGTAGAAAGAGTTGTAAATATTGCCTGGATTTTCGGCCCTCTGACTTTAGAGGGCCGAAACCTAAACATGCTTTTGTAATTCATTCCTGCGCGGACTAACAATTAACTTGGCGATATAAACACTACAAAAGTTACGTATAAGGCAACACTCTCTCAGTGGTGAATCATTTTGTATCTAACTCCTCTATTAAGGGTGGCGGTCTAACTATTATTAACAGTTGTCCCAACCGACTTAGGTCCGCGAAGAGTCCATGATCAAGTCTCCAATTACAAAACTATAGTGTGATCACATGTTGTTTTGCCAAAAAATTTGTCCCATCCCTTCTCCCGCTGAAAATTCTATGGATATTCGTATGTACTGGTTCCATACATGAATATTATTTAGGTGTATACTTATTTATTTTATATACACTTCCCCACAATTTAGCCAGGGGACAGTTTGGTCTTTTAAAAACGTTATTTAAGCTTTGATAACGAAAAGGTCAACCCGAAAAACCCCAACATACAGGAGGGGGTAAAGCCCCAGGTTGGAATCGAGCTGCCATCTCGAGATCAAAAGAGAGAGAGGACGTTACCCTTCCCTCCAGTCTCTGAGGTCGATACCAAAAACGGGTCACCCATCGCTTAAGTCAGCCCGAAACCTCGTTGAAATATGCGAGGCATAACTCTCCCTTCACTGTCCTCAGAATTTAATTTGGGCAAAGATGTACTTGTATATGAATAACAGGAGGGGTGAAGTTTCTTAGCTTACATCACTTCTAGTTAATCGTAAAGATCGGGAACCCGAAAGATAACCACATTACTTGAAATTTCATTTGGGGGTTTCAAATGAAAACCCTATTTATAATAAAAGAGAGACCATTTTCGATACCGAAGGACAAGTTTTCTCTTCCAGTTCCCAAAAGGTACATTGAGATGGATCTCTTTCGTGTGGAGGTATATACATTGAGGTAAATAGCAGAACAATCTGCACCGTTAGATAGAATGCCACAAACAGAAATGGAATTGAAAATTAGGCTGTGAAAAGTTTTAAAGCGAAGTAATCAGAGGTGAAACAACTATCATGCTCAAACATCACACGTATCATTTAGGAATCGGTGAAAAGAAATCGTTTCCGTTCCATTTTTTTGCGGTCGAGGATCATATTACGAAGAAAGGACAGAAAGGAGTGGCAGCAAGGAGTGGTAATGCTCATCAGTTGGCAACGCTACACCCTCCCTCACCATTCGCGGGGAGGAAGGGGAAATGGAAAATATTATATATTGCCGTTCCGACACATTAGAAAGTTGAGAAGAGCAATGGATGGATAAAGGGGGTTTGGTGGTCAACTCCCGTGAATCGGGTAGCTGGTTGGAGGGTGGGGGGGAAGTGGGGAGAGTCGATTGAGCCGTGCGTACGAAGCACGTACACGCTTTGCCCAAGCCCTTCCTCCCTACACTCCCTCCCGAACTCCCCCTCCCCCTTTTCCCCTTCCCCGCGTCACTTCCTGCCCCTCTGTCTCCCTCTACCTCCCCCTCCCCACCCGCCATCCTCCCACAACCCACCCCACCCTGCTAGGCGACGGAAGGACGCACTGTTCCCTCTCTTCCCTTCTCCCTTTTCTTTCACCGTTCTCTCCTCTTCCCCCTCCCCACAACTTCCCAAACCCTCCCCCTCTCACTCGCGCAGTAGCTCCCGGCGCGTGGACGTGATTTGATGCCCACAATGAGGAGAGAGGGAGGGCTCGCCTAACCGACCCTCACCTCCTCCCTCCCCTGTTTTCCTTTCACCTTGTTGCACCAATCGGAACCACCTCCCCCATCCCTCTCTCGCACCAGCCATTGCCCCTACCCTGTGTGGGTGTCTTTCAGCCGCGGCATTTTTCGTCAAGGATAATCAGTCTCTCTCTTGATCCTTGTTTTTCCATCAATATATATATATATGCTTTCGTTGACGTAACACGGAAGTGCCGAATAGTACAATACACAGTAACACACAATATAGAAACACAAAAAAAGAAGAACACTCGCACGTTATTTCTTGATATTTCGACGGAAACAATCCGTCTTCATCTTACTTCTATATCTTCAGATGAAGACGGATTGTTTCCGTCGAAATATCAAGAAATAACGTGTGAGTGTTCTTCTTTTTTTGTGTTTCTATATTGTGTGTTACTGTGTATTATATATACATATATATATATATATATATATATATATATATATATATATATATATATATATATATAATTTATTTCTTCTATCACTATTAATGGCATTGATTAAACGTAAATGCATTATTATAGAGAACATCATGGTGTTTCTGTGTATTTCCCAGGAAACAATGATTGATTCGGAATCCGAATCTGGGAACGGATGCTGTACATGCATGCTTCATATGTGTTCCTGTAGTTTTGCTGATTGTAATGTTCGTTATGTTTTCTTGTCTGTTCTTTCTTACCGTGTACCAAAATTGTTTTTAAAGCACTAAATGTGACAATGACTTAAACGCGTGTTCAATTGGGGGAAACGTGCAAAAGCTACAACCCAGTCCATATTACACCTCTAATAAAAATATGGAAACAGATATCTAACGGACGATCACGAGATATTTTACGTTTGTATTATTGTTTTTGAATTATCAATTTAATAATTATACTGTACTCGCTCCAAAGTTTGATAAGTCGAGGATGGAACTATTTCAGGTCCAATCTCGCCCCAATAAAGACCTTTTATTATTATCATTATTATACCTGCCTACCCAACTCCACCCAGAGACTATTCTCCATCAACCTCTCCCCAAACTCAACACCTCGTTCCTCAGCGTTCCCCTATTCCCTCCCACTTCCCTCTCCCTACCTTCCAATCCACATCTACCCTAGCTTCCCCTTCGTGATGGAGATCCCACGCGTCCATTTTCTTCAGCCCTCTAATCCCTCTCTCGCTCCGTCGCCGATGAGGGGAGACCGGAGGTGTTTTTCCTTTCCCTCTCCCGACCACTCTCCCACGTCCGGTTCTTTTTTTCCCGTCAAGTCTTCTTCCCCTCTTTTTCTTATTACGTACAATGATGGTCGGGATTCGAGGGGGGTGGTCGTTCCCGTGTCGCTTCCGACGTCGTCGGACTAACGAACTCGTGGCTAATGTTCCTCTGTTCAGAGTCCTCCATCTCTCTTCTTCCATCCTTTCGCTCGCTCCCTTGTCCTTTCATGTCACCCCTGTCGCGCTGTCTATTATTTCGATCCCACGGTCCTCGGTTCTTTTTCAAAGAGCACCACCCACGGGGATGAAATGAAGGAGAATTTGAGCGTGATCGTGAGAACATTAATTGCCCTACGCTCCGATTGGCTGAGAAAGAGTGTTTTTTGTCCTTTTGAGAATGGGTTTAAGATGAGGTTGAAAAATAACCTTTTTCATCTCGTAATTACATGGAAGGGTTTCTATGCTACGCTCGTTTTAGCCGTACTCCTTTCGAGGGAGTGCATAGCGATCTCTAAATATACGAATTAATCTTCAAAATTAAGATGATTTCAAACTTTACTTTTAGGAAAATGGGCTTTTAATTATTTTCATTCATGTATAAAAATGGTCCACCCTCAGATTTTCTCGATATGCTATTATTTAATATCCAATTTTTACTCTTTCTCTACACCCGTTTATAATCACATTTGTCGGTTTCCAGTAGGCTTCCGTTTTATAATCTTTCCGAAAGATACGGTTTCTTTAGTACTTGTCTTGCCGTTGTAACTTCTCTTTCCATCGACATTAGCAATTCAAGGATTGGCGGATAAGCGTAGCCCGACTAGTAATTCTTCCCGACTTCGCGCTAATTTCTGTGCATGTTTCTTCCGTTATGTGACTACCGGTGGGCCTTTGCCACTCTTACTCTGCGTCTCTTGTCATCACGCCGCGCCATCCGCATTTTTTCTTTCGCTCCCGTCAGACGTGCTGTGCACTCCTTCAACGTGCACGTCCAACAATAGGTAAAGTAATAATGCGCTTTCTGTTTTTCTTTCTGTCACGACCTATTCCTTCGCTAATTTGCACCGGTTTTTAAAAATATTCCAGCTTTTAGAGTTTTGGATTTCAAGCGATCCTCAACGAATATTATATCCTACGTAGGGAAAAGAACTTAATCTCGTTTTTCCTTCATTATTTGTTTCTTGATTTCATCATAGCTTCTACTTGCCTTCATACTGTTTAAAACGTCTACTCTCTTTCTTCCTCTGCCCTGCTTACACAACATTCTCCCCTCTATCACGGCCTTCAAAATCCCAATTCCTCGCAATATTTCTTCCACCGTATTTTTCCGTCTTTTTCTGATTTTAATTTCAATAGTAATTTTACCTCTTCTTCCACCTCATCTAAAACTTCAGAGTTTGACTTCCTCTATGTCCGACTTATTTTCACCATTCTCCGCCACACACACACACATCTCGTAAGTTTCCAATCTACGTTCATCCTCTTGCCTTAAATACTAAGTCTCACAACCATAAACCCCTACGCTCCAAATTTATCTTTACTAATCTTTTTATCACGTTATTATTAAGCTTATCCTTCATCTATTCTCCTCTTCTCGTTAAAGCATCTTTCGTTAACGAAATCTTTCTCTTTATGTCTTAATTCCACTGAGTTACTGCCCAAATGCGTGAACTGGTCCATCTTCTCTAGTTTATTCCTTTCTACTTTAATATTTAACTTAACTAACCTACTGTTCGAACACTCGTTACTTTTGATTTCTTGCGGTTAATGCTTATCTCTCATCTCACATCCTCACATCATTTCTCTAAAGTACTCATTAATAACTGCTATCCTTTGGCTGTCGCTGGATTAGCTGACTCACTTATGCTAAGCCCTGTGCAAGCCAAATGGGCTTAATGACAACGCCGTTGTCACGCTTTGTAAATCACTGGTCCGTATCCCCTCTCTTTCGATTTCATATAAGGGATTTTGACCCAAAATTGTGTTTGTTAATCTTTTGATCTTCGCAATTACAGCAGTTGAGATGTAACGTGCGGGAATTTTAATTTCCCGAATGCCATTAATTACCATTCACCAATGCTCAACTCTGATGGCCAACAACCCATACCACACTCCCTCATGGCGGCTTTCAGGGCAAAACGTAGATGTAGGTAATAAAATGTAGAAAATAATATTCTCCAACTGCAAAATAAAGTCTTATATCTTGTGTGTTATGCCTACTTAAGAATCGTTGCTAATTAAACTTAGTAAATTTACGTACTGTGATAATTGTGCGGAAAATTACGTGCCTAATTACAACAATGGATTTCACGCTAGGAGTTAAGCCTGATTCTATTATTTGCATTCCTTACGTATGTTTGGTAACATGCTTAAGTTCAATATATGTTTCGGTTGAATATTTTGCCCAAATCTGGTGTATTTAATATTATTTTTCTTGTGTCGGTCACAGTCAACTTTCATCTTCAAATTTTGTTGCCTTCTACAGCGTGTGACAGCTTATTTACAGCGTCAATCTTGTCAAAATAAACTACTCTTAACGGTTACTCATTCCAGGCTGACTTCACTGGCGGTTGTAATTAAGAGACTGGTCATCAATGCGGTTCCAAGTAACCACCTTACGTTCCAACTCGTGTGTATTGTAAGGAATGTGTGTTCGCAGGATAACGTTTCAAATTGAAGGTGTGAAACTTTTAATTATTGAATTCGAACGATGCGACATGAATACAAAAATTGACGAGAATATCACCAAAATATATCGGTATCGAACGTGTCTTACATCGAAGCATCCTACATACATTCACATAGGGCTGATTTGAAATGTATACGCTATATTGTTCAGCACAACCTTCGATTACTTGAGGAAGATATGGAAATAAATTAAATTGACCATTAGTTTATAATATTGGGAAATAAATTAAATTGACCATTAGTTTATAATATTGATAATAATTGAATATTTAACGGATGATAACTGCATAATCGTAATCAATGTATACTCGTGTTGGTGATATTTTTCGATACACCGTACCAATGATCTTTTTGTATATATTGCGGCATTACCTTATTGTTGTGTGGCTTTATGTTGCTAAAGTTTCGAAAATTTAAGTCGATACTTGGGAATGTATGGTAATTATATTTGGATAAACTATCGGAATTTACCCAAAAGACGGCGTTAGCTTTGTTAAACGGCGTTTTGACGTTAGCTTTATTGAATGTGCGTTTTAAATGGCTTATCGGAACAAATTACAACGCAATGAACGCAAATACTGACCTCATTCCTCGATGAATGAAGAAACACCACTGTTTCCACGGCTAATTCCCGCCGCTACTGTTATACCGAGAACTCACTTCGGACGTAACAATCGCCGTTGCATTTGGTCAGTTAGGAGTCGCCATCATCGTAGCCATTTTGAGGTGGTCATAACTCCTTAGAAATTAATATGATGATCGTAATCAGTGCTCGAACGCCATCGGCTCGTGAATGCACGGCCCGCGGGGTGTATTTTGTGACTTGAGTTTCAATGGACTCGATGGTATGTGTTTAGCCGAATCAGGCTTACGTTCGCGGAAGAGTTCGCCGTTTCCCGCCGGCAGCTAATTCGATGCTAATGGCTTGATGGCTGCGTGATCTCGAGGGTTTTTTTTGTTGCGAGGCCGAATCAGTTTTATTTTACCGTCATGATCGAATTAGTATCAGCGAATCTCGCGTTGAGCTAAGGATGTAACATAGTCCAGACGTCCAATCATATTAAGCCTGATTTATTTTTTTAATTCTCATTTCTTTTATTGTTGTTTATGCCATTACTCTTTAAACGCACGAATGTGCGAGGATAAGTAAGCCTGTTGTGGTTGACGGATGGCATAGATATGCTTGAAGAGAAAAAAAGAGGACATGGATATTTGCCACTATGAAGATAATTGGGATAAAGCAAGACCTCGGGGTGAACAAGATTGAAACTAAGACAATGCTCTGCAGTGCAAGTAATGATTATTATCTATGGGTAATAATCATTACTTGCACTTCATCTATAGGTAATAAAAATCTTGGCTGATATAGATTTTTAAAACATAGAAACATAAAGAAAGGACACTTACATGTGTAGTTTTGCCGTTTCGGCAGCCCGGCCGTCATCTTCAGAATGCCGTTCTCGGGGGAAGTGTGAGGGGAGGAGAGGTAAGGGACGAATAGGAAACGGACAAAATGGTGGAAGGGGATATGTAGGCGGCTATTGGAGGGATTCAGTGGGCTTGTTTCAACCCTAGGAGACAGTTTACATTTTTCGTCAACACAGTTCTGATATTCAGGGCACGCAATTGCTTTTGCCCTGATTTCTAGATGCCTGATCAAAGGGATACATTGGCTTTTCGTGTAAAAAGGCGACTCCTAGGTTTCTTTATACAGTTACTTTTTTGTAAGAACCATACGCGCTTCTATCGAATTAAAATTACATTTTGGCTCTTATAGTGCAAAGAATTTCGCTGCAGTTTCACGCTCACGTCGTTGCATTAAAATAACCACGATTGCTTATTGGTGATGCTTTCTACGTAATATGTGACTCTCGTCTTATCCCCTATCCTAACTTTTTCGTGCTCGGGTTGGGATGAGGCGTTCCCTCGTGAATTAAAAGCACGGCAGTCATCCAAGAAGGATGATCCCTGTCGCAGTTCCCACGAAAAGGAAGCTCAGCTGTACCGTCCCTGGTAAAATAAGCATATTTATGAACTCACGGTATTATTCATGCGATTACCACTTCGTACGAGACAACAACTTGCATTCAATGGACTGTGGACTGGTGTTTGAATTTTTTTTGCAGGATTTCACATCCCTTTGTTCAATATAGGTTTAACTTCTACGGAGACAATTTTTGCACGATCTTATACAGCAGATGGAAATATACCAACAGTAGATAGAAAGGAGGCTTTCGGTGCGAATAAAAACCTTCTGAACGATGAATAATACGACTCTACATACGTGCGACTCTAAACTCTAGACATGAGGAATAATTTCAATGAAAAAATTTCTAATACTGTGAGGAATGCACGAATGGAGGAATTTAAAAAATAAGAAACAGTAAAAATGAGTTGCCACAGATTAATAATGAATGTGGAATGCATTGACAGAGTAACTAAAGATGAAGTACTTCAAATGTGGTTGAGGAGAGAAGCCAATGAGAGAAACTTGTCAGAGGAAGAAGGAAACGATTCAGACACATCGTGTAGATCGTGTCTGAATGGAGCACAGAGGATGGGAGGATCAGAATTAACAAAGAATTTAGAATGAGAAGCAGGCGATGGAAGTTTCCAGCTCAGGGAAGTGTGAGGAGGGATGAAGAAGTTAGCAATGGAAAAGATTTTCCCTCTAGTGTCGTTGAATCATCTGATTGGCAAATCTTAGATGACGACGATGTGATATTTTTAATGTTCATAACGTCTTCGAAAATCATACCAGCTTTCAAAGGTTGGCAGGATTGCCTCTGCACACGGAATCCGAGGTTCCTTCACCGCAAACCACCGCAATTATTCATGTGCACATTGTCTCTCCTCTCCTTCGGTGGCCCCCGTCCTCGCATCCATGGTTCATCTATCAATCTCTGAATTTCTGGAACATTTCCAGTATGGAAAAATTTGTCAGGTTTTTTCTTGCGGGGTGTCTCGAAAGGTGGCTTACTCGTGCGCGTCCATCTGAAAGAATTTATATTTATTTCATATCCTTTGGCTAAGTTTTCATCGAGCATAGTTTTAGGAAGTGTGTAGCTAATCTTGCAATATTTTATTGTGTTTAAAAGTTGATCACTTTTAGGTCTTCTGTAAATATGAAAATAGATAAGCCCAAAAATTAAAAATATTTTAATCTTACGTATTGCTTGTTAGGTAATACTGGGAGTGTGCGGCTAGGTGGTGATACAGTTGATAATGAATGAGCATATACTTTTATTTTGGACATATATGTTTGTTGAATGAAAGGGAATTGAAGAGTATGCATTTTGGATGGGACTTAGACGGTTACAAAGTATTTAGAGCTAAATAATGTGTTATTTTTAATGTAAAGTAGAAGGTTCAGGATATTTTATATCATGTAAGTTAGAGCTTAGAAGTTGAGGAGAGTGTAGTTCCAAGACTTATCACAAAACACTTATTCTAACCTGGTAGACTACTGATTATTATTTCTGCCTTTTTAATCATTATTTTTTTATTTTTACCGTCGTCTCTCACTTCCAAGTTATGCTGTCTATCGTAGCGCTATGCTTTTTGGTATGGATATCTATAATTTCAAATATTTCGAGACCTGTTTAGCGGTTTGAATGTTACGATTCATATTTGCTCTTTATGTGCTCTTCATTTCTTCACTTTCTAAGATACCTTGTAATCTTTGAATTTAAAGCATGGTAGGTGAATGACAATGCAAAAATTTTAAAGGGTAAAATTCATTCCCCTTGACCGAATGAGGACCCGGATCCATCGATACCCGCCCGAGCTTTTAAAAATTTCGGTGTATTACGTAGGACGCCTCGGTAGTTTGACTGGCTAAAGCACTCGGTCGGACATCGAGGGATGCGGTTTCGAATCCCTGTCGAATCATTTTTACTCTTTGACATTATTGCATTGTAATTTGCATTAGTGGATAACTCAGCTTAAGTTACTGTCGCTGCATCTCCCGCAGTTTCTTTGAATGTTACGTGAGAGGTCGCTTGAGACCCTGATTAGCCTGACTTATAATCGTACTCCAATCAAATGGAATCGCCGTAACGGAAAAGTGTATTCGGCTTATTACGACATTATTGAAATTCTAATCATGTGGGAAAATTATGTTCTTTATTTTTATATCCCGCGGACAGGGTTGTGTCCCAAAATACAGTGACCCAATCCGCAGTGAAAAGGATCACATAATCAAGATTCAGGAGAAGTCTGATAAGGTATTAAAAGAGTTCTTCGTTTTCGTAACCGAATCTCTTTCCTCGAAGAGATCGATCCAATCGGTATTCAAGTGGAGTGGGAGGAGGCATTAAAATCTGCCCTCGCAATATATTACGATTTAACCTCGAGGATTTCTGACATGTATTTTTGACTACCACCCTGCCACAGATTACGACCGACGGCAATTGAGCAGCATATTTACGATGAGACGTGAATAAAGTCAATCGTTTTTTGTTTAAATGGCTCCGGCTTCCTTGGTAGTCATCTCGACTTCTTCTTTCCCCCCCCCCTCTCCAGTGAGTTCGCGATGTGGAGTCCCGTAGGTAATCGTTTCGATTACGTGAGCTAGTTCTCCGGTCAGGAGACTAATTTCTGACGACCAGTTTGCTTGAACCATATTTTCCAACGGCCTCCTTCCATACTTCCTTCCTCCTACCTCTGATTCCCTACTGGATTCTAATTATACATTAAATGATGTACAGACAGCTTTTGAGATACACAGCTTTATTTTGTAAATAATTTCAAAGTTACCCAAGATGAATAATTTCTTGTGTTATCAACTCATTGTTTATTAATTTAATTCGTCAATGATGAATACATTTACGTGTAAAGAAGACGGCAATGTTATCTCACTGAGCAAGGGAACTGAAAATGTTTAAGTCATTTAAATAACAAGGCTCGTCCCCTCACAAATATTAATTAGGACACCAACGATCAATGATTGGCGTGTTTTTTAAAATTTGATGGCGAATAATTCTAATATCTGAAGGGATAATGATAGATGATTGGTGTGAAGGGAGGGAAAGAGAAGGTATTTTGGGCGTAATTACCTAATGGAGGAAGGAATTATGAAGAGGTGATGACGAAATTGGGATGAGCGTAGGTTTGGTGTCTTTTGAGATGCGAGTTCAGAAAAGTGTCGGTATACCTTCAAAAGAAGTCTATCACCTCCGGGAATCTAACCTTGACCTTCGGTTTGGGGACTCCTTCATTAACCACCGAGCCAATCAAATGTTTGGGAAGATCTGTCGCCCAGAAAACCGCACAGCTTGATTGAAACCAGGGTATTTGTCGGGGCATTGTCGGGATTTGAACCCGGGTCTTCCTGGTCAGTGGCCGAACGCTCTACTCCATGCTCTCTCTCTTTCTCTCTCTCTACGCTAGGCCAGCGGCGTGAGAGATCATTTTAATTAAATTCTTGCCTCACACCACGGCGCTTGCGTGTGTACGGAGAAGCCGGTAAAACAAGTGAATGGGGAATGAATAAAATGGAAATGAAGTCCTCCCTTCCTTCTCCCCCTCTCCCTTCCCACCCTCTCCTTCCCCCTCTCCCCCTTCACACCTCCTCCCCCCCACCGGTCACTTCCTCTCTCTAACTCCGCTTCCTATCCCTCGCTTCCATCCTCTCCCTCCCGCCGTGCCATCTTCTCTCCCCCCTCAGTCCCCTCCTCTCCAGCCAGCTTCTTTCCTTGCCTCTTCTAATCCTCCCCTCTTCACTTCCCGGGACCTCGTGCTGTCACCTCCAGGTTCACATCTTTGGTTTCTTGCGCGAGTTAACCCGTTGTTCCCTTTGTCCGTCAGTAAAGCCAGCCGGCGCCGACCGCGGTGCGTCCAGGTCACCGCTGAGCGTCTGTATCCCCTCTGGTGTCGCGCGAACGTCTGCGATGTTGTTCATAGGAGAGATGGATGCTCTCCGAGATAGAAAATTGGTAATAAAGGCATCGTGGCCTTCGGACTATAAAGTTCTGATGTTTTTTGTCTTTCGCGTAGTGTCACGCGATTGAAACGTCGTTTGCAAATAGTTCGTACCGCTATCCTGAATGTCACCGGCGTAGGTTGTAAAATGAGACTGAGCATGTATCATTAACCCAATGCCTAATAGTTACCATGACCCCGTGTGAAGTCAGTGGCAAATGTCAGCCATAAATTTATTGTTTAGTTTTAATAAATTTACCACATTATCCATAGCTAATGCATAATGTAATACATAAGCGCACTCTCCACCAACAGAGACAAAACTAAAAATCCCAAATTAAGGTACGGTAATTATTAGGTTGGAATTGTGGTGACTTTGCTATTTGGATATGAACTAAAGTGTGCCCTGTTAAGTTAATTCAGTTATTTTTGTCCTGAGTGCATTCTTATGTGTTCACTTTTTGGGTGGTGCTGTGTTACTTAAATTGAAAACATGGCGGTAGAAAGGTGGAGCTGAATTGTGAAAAGAGGAAATCATATCATTATACCGACAGTCGCCCTAACGCTTATCACCATTTACGAGTCTGCTAAGCATATTGTTCACGGTTTCAAATTAAAATGCATGTGTGGCCATATTACGAGCAATTTTACATTCTGAGCTCTATTTTTCCTTCTTCAATTTTAATTTGACGTAATGATGCGTGAATATAGGTAGTATCCATGTCATTGCAGTGTGTAAGCCCGTTTGATCTGCACTTTCCATACCCATCCATAACTTTCCAGAAAAGGCGACGACCCTCTCGGTCCGAGATTTGGCTCCCTTGTTAGCGAGTGTTATTCGACGCCACATCTGTTGGAAATGTATGTAATTTTATTAGTTTTTTAATTAAAAATTTGGTTTTATTTTGTCCAAGAGTTATTTTGATACGTATGTTCACACATTCACAATTGTCTGAGTAGCCATACAAGACGAATTCAGTTAAAAATCAACTTTTAAAAATATTTTTAATTACGCCCTGACGATCGCCGGCTAATTGGGATGCGTCTGTGTTTCAAGATTCATTCCAAGTGGTGCTTAACGACCTCAAGTCGTCAGAACACCCAAAAAGACCCATTAATGCCCCTGCTATAACTTTCCCTTCCTATTCGATGAACCTAAAAGTGTTCAACGGACTTACAGCTAAACATTCCAACTCAAACCTCTAGTCAATATTTCCTTAATGTTTCTGAGCGCATGTTCCACTTCTGGGAGTTTTGTGTGCCCATAAATTTGGAGGAAAATATCTACTTAAAATCTCCCTTGACGCTACAGTTAATCTCCCCGCCGACCGAAAGACACTCCCTCCGCTTTCCCAAGTCACGTTGTCCCACTCCCAACCCTCCTCTGGACATATACCTACCTGCCCGCCTATTGGCCATTTTGACGCCAAAATGGAATGGTGTTTTTAAATATTACCGTCCCCGATCCTGACCGTATAGAAATGTGTCCCCAGCCCATGAATTCATCGTTTGAGTGGTGATGTCGTGTGATTGTGAAACGAGTTGTACCATATGGTAAAATTCTTTTGAAAAGTACGTTTTTCCTTCCGTTACTATGGATATTTACTCATTCTCTTTTTTTTTCTAAACCAATCCGTCACTTCCAAGTCCCATCCCTTCACGCAGCCACACCGTCCTCTCATGCCCCTCTCCTCTTCTTCCCTCGGACGCCCACGCCGCAGTCGGTTAAGTCTTTCTCATCCGCAGCACGGGCGCGCACGCCTCTCTCTCTATCCCTCTCCTTCTCGAGGACTTAGGAATACCCCACACTCCGAAGGCTCAGCTCTCTTCCCCTCCCACACACACACCGGGAATCAACCTGAAGGCCTTCCACACTCTCGAGCACTCCCCCTCTTTCCACCGCTTGTCCCGAACACACTCTTCCCTCCCTCCCTCCACCACGCCGCCCGCTATCTATCTCCTCGTCAACACACACCCGCATCGACTCCCACGGCACACAGCCCCTTCGCCATGAACACGGACCCCTCTCCCGGGAAAGACGCTTTCATCGGTCCCACCTGGCGACGCTGCCCGAAGAAGAGAACGTGTGTGAAGAGAACTGGGGGGGGGCTCTTACGATTCCTTACCTCCTTCTGTCTCTCTCTCTTTCCCTTCTGCGGTCTCTCCGCGAGGCCCCACACCCTGGAGGCGCGGGGAATGCATCGGTCCGCGGCGCGGATTTGGCTGATGTTATGGGACGCGGCCGTCGAGTGCGTCTTCGTCACGTTTAGTGGTCCCCGTAGCGAGAGGATGGGCGCGGATCGAAGAGTTTATGGGATTTAGGTGTGAATAATGACACAAAGGACGAAATAACACATTTTGGAGAGATCTAAAGGCGTTTCAATGCCGGTTGAAAAGTGTATCGCAGTTGACGGATTGTACAAGTTAATTGTTCGTTCGAGGAACCAAAAAATGGCGATTCATAATATTGTATTCCTTCTCATAATATTGTAAGGGAGCGAATATTAGGCATGCTAGGGTGTGTATTCATGTCGACTGAATAAAGTAGCGAAAGTTTACTAGGGGACTATTTGATATAGTAAATCCTGGGCGAGAAGGTGTCATGTCATTGTGTCACTGTTTGATAGATATCCCGGGTCATGGAAGAACGAGGTTTTTATGCGCCAGTAACAGAGAAGTGAGAAAGAAGTATTCAATGCTGGTTTGTCCATGACGAGAGAATGGATGAAAGTCGAATCGCCGAACATATATGAGAGAAGCGTGAATGGTTAGTTAGGAAAGGCGTATGCCGAGTGTAGTATGGCGCGAAGGGTGTGCGTGAATGTTTTGGACGGGGTGCGGAAGAGGGGCTCTCGGTGGGGTAAATTCAAAGACGGAGATAGTGGGCGAAGGGGGTTGGTAGCGGAAAATGTCGAAAACTTAAGACAGATTTAAACAAAGAACGTTAGATCAAGGAAAAGAGGCAGGAAACAACATCGGTATTCAAACTGACGGTCCATCTGATGGGTGAAGGTAGATTTCACCTCATACTAAGTTCTGCGATGTGCTATATTCACCAATTAGGGAACGATTTCCCATCCCTAGGTCGTCTGCGGTTACCCAGGAAGATGCGGCCCTCGAAAAATTACACGACTTGTTTGAAGGTGGGGGCTGTCCAGAGTTGTCACCGGATTTGAAGGCGAGGACAAACCATCTGACTTCTGGGTGGCGTTCGCTAGGAGACCCCGAAGGGAGCATGAATTACCAGACTCTCATGGATATGGTGTAGATGAAAGCGTGATCATACTATTCAGACCTGTTTCAGAAATTAACGGAAATATCATGCGGAGTCCGTCCAAAACCTGCATTAAACGCTAACCCTCTTACAGTAATAAAACATCAAAAATTCATCTTCGCCAGAGTCTCTTTCCCCACTCTTTCCCCTCCGCAACTTACGCTCCCCATTCACACCGTGAAGCTCGATGGAGCATTTCACCATGTGACCAAACGCTGTCGGAACACGTGGCTTGGGCGTCTAAGATTTAAGTGGGAGAATGAATTCTATCTTACGATATCATTCGAACGCGGAGCTTGTTTTCCTAAGAGGAGGCATATGTGTTGGATCGATGTTGATAAATCGGGCCTGCCGCGTGCAGTTGTGTGATAAGAAAGTTCCCTTTGTGAGACATATTATTGGATCTGTATAACAATGCGCAGTCGTCATCCCGAAGGTTTATTTTTTGACGGTTTAAGGTTTACTGGACCACGTGTTTTTTATCTAGCTGGAGCATTTCTTAACCCAGTGCCATCTTATTTTCTCACGCAAATCATGGAGCCACCCGTCTCTTCAGAATAAGCTGAGGCCACAGTCTAGTTCAGAGACAATGTCTTGACTGAACACACAGGCTAAAAGCCAGAGATACTGCCCAACGTTGCCACACTTGTATTAGACCAGAGTATAGTGATCATTTACATAAATTATATCTGATATATTATATCTGTATTTTATTTTTCTTTGCCGAAAATCGTAGTGATAAACCACGAAGAAGGTTCTCCTTTAGTACACATCTGTAGCCAAGAAAGAGACCATCAGTCCTTTTTCCTTGTTCTTCACTCTTCCCCTAAACTTTAGCTGGATAAAAAACCCTTATACCCACCGTTTTACTTGGATTGTTGTCTTACTCCTGGTGATGACTGAAGTAGTAAGTCGAAACGTAAGTCTTTCACGTATTATTTAATGCTCAGGAATCGTGCGACAGGTAGTCAACACTCCAATGTGTACTCCCTTCAACATATCGAATCCTAATATTTGAACGCCAAATGTATTCTGGTAGTTAGAAAAATGTAAATTGGAAAATTTTGGCTGACGCGACGGTTGCTTATGCACCGAAGGAGAAACTGACTTAAAAGGCCATAGATTCTTAACAAAGCGAGGTTGCGGTATCGACATTTGAGTGCTTCCGTTCCAAAACCTAGTTGTTTAGCTAACAAATCTTCTGCTATGTCAACACCGTTTTTATGGCCTTGTAGCCAACCCAAGCTAACTATATGATTTTTTTTAAGGTAATCTACCGGTTAAGGTAGGTTTTTCGATGGACACAACTACCAAACAAATATTTTATTACTCCTAACAAAACACAAAATCCATCATCCTACTCTATATCAGGTCCCTCTTCATCTCTGAGTACTTTATTCCGCCCTTCATCCCGTCCAACATCCCTATCCTGTTCCTTCCCTTTCCTCTTTTGCCCAACATTCTACCCTCTATCACAGTCTTCAACATCCCACTGCCGGTCAACACCCCCTTCATCCACTTTTCCTGCCTCCATAGGATTGCTCCCAACAAACCCCTCTCTTCGCCCACCATACCAAGTACTTCCTCATTTGTTTTCTTCTCTGTCCATTTCACCTTCTCCATTCTTCTCCACACCCACATTTCAAAAGCCTCCAGTCTACGTCTATCCTCCTGCTTCAATGACCACGTTTCCGCGCCGTACATAGCTACGCTCCATATCAAAGTTTTTACGAGTCTTTTCTTAACATCCTTACTCAAAGTCCCCGTCATCAACTCCCTCCTCCTCGTGAAAGCCTCTTTGCCTAGCGCAATTCTTCTCCTTACGTCCCTACTACTTTGACCGTGTTGGTCCAAAACACTACCGAGATACGTAAACTGTTCTACCTGCTCTAGTTTTTGCCCTCCTATTTTAATGTTAAGCTTGCACTTTTCCTTTCTAGAAAATCGCATAACCTTTGTTTTATTAATGTTGATTCTCATCCCATACCTGTCGCACTGAATTTCCAATTCACTCAGCAATGCTTGCAGCCCCTTGGCTGACTGACAAACTAAAGCTTGGACATCAGCAAACCTAACTGATTTTACGAATCCCCCGCCCACTTTTATTCCTACCTCGAGTTCTTCCCATGCCTCTTTGATCATTTCCTCTGCATACAGGTTGAACAGCAACGGTGATATTGGGCAACCCTGCCTTACACCCCTTCCTAACACTGCCCATCCTGACTCCCCGTTTCCCACCCGCACCTGAGCAGTCTGAGACATGTACAGGTTGCGGATTAGCCTCCTTTCCCTCCAATCTATTCCTATTTTCTGCAATATACTCATAAGTTTTTCCCAATTCACTCTATCAAACGCTTTTTCGAAATCTACGAAACAGGCAAATACCTCCTGGTTGTGTTCTATATTCCTCTCGATTAATAATCTCATTACTGCAATGGCATCACGCGTACCTCTCCCCTTCCTAAACCCAAACTGATCATCCCCTAAGTAATCATTTGCCCTACTCTCTATCCTTTTGTTTATGATCCTGAGAACAACTTTAGCTGCGTGGGATATCAAACTAATTGTCCTATAGTCCTCACATGACGTGGCCTTTACCTTTTTCGGAATCGGAACTAAAACTGCTCTCACAAAGTCTTCCGGCCAGATTCCCTCCTCATAAATACTACGGATCAGCCCATATAGCCTCTTCCTCCCACATTTTCCTAAGCATTTTAAAAGTTCCACGGGAATGTTATCTACCCCCACGGCCTTATTTAGTTTCATCTCCCTTAAAGCCCTTTCTATCTCATTGTCTAGTATGCCTGGACCTAAGCTGTCTTCCTCTAAGTCATTTTCTTTTTCAATGTCTAACTTTGTTGGTCTGAGTTCTTTACTATACAGTTCTTCTATATACTCCTTCCATCTCTCTTGGATCTTTCCTGTGTCAACTATTACCTTACCCGCCTTATCTCTAACTGTTAGCATAGCTATTCCTTTCTTACTTCCCGATAACGATTTAACTTTGCTGTACAGCGCACCGATTTCACCCTTCCTCTGCAGACTTTCCATATCCTCGCACCGCGTCTTCCACCATGCGTCTTTTGCCTTGTTTGTTGCCCGCCTCAATTTATTGTTCAATTCTTTGTACTTCATTTTGCCTAATTCTGTATTTATATTCTTCCATTTTCGCCGCTCATCCATCTTTGTAATCATCTCATCCCTGATCCATGGTTTCCTAGTCCTTTTAGCGTTAACGGATCCAATAGTGTCTTTTGCGGCTTTAGACAACCCTTTTTTGATCATTTCCCATTTTTCTTCGATAGTTATAAGCCCTTTACCATCCTCCATGATTTTCTCTACCGCCTGTTTGTATTCCTTCCTTTTCAACCCATTTAATGCTTCTACATTCCATTTTCTAACTCGCCGCCCCTGCCTTATCTTTTTGAAACGTACGCTACATTTCATAACAACTAAATTGTGGTCTGAGTCGGCATCCGCTCCCGGGAAGCTGTGGGAATTCATCACACTGTTCCTAAACCTGTGTCTAACCAGGATATAATCTAGCTGATATCTTCCTGAGTCACCTGGCATTTTCCATGTATACCTGCGTCTTTTGTGGTGTCTAAACCAAGTGTTGGTGATGACTAGCCCCTGTCTCCTGCAGAACTCAACTGCTTTCTCCCCGCGGTCATTCCTCGTGCCTAAACCGTAGTCGCCCACCTCATCACCATCTCTTCCTTCGCCTACCGTCGCATTCCAATCCCCCATCACTATCAAATGTTTCCCTGCAGGAACACACGCGATCATGTCCTCTAACTGATCGTATATCTTATCGACCTCTTCTTCCTTATGGTTGCTCGGTGGCATGTATACCTGAATAATAACTAAGTTCGTCGGTTCTGCTTTTATCTCCGCTAGTAGTATTCTATCCGTTACCTGCTCTATGTTGACTACGCTTCTTCCTACCTCTTCATTTAATACTATGGCAACCCCTCGTTGGCTCTCGTCCCCACCGCTGTATATTATTCTATACTTATCACTCCAGTAATCCCCGCTATCTTTCCATCTCACCTCGCATAGACCTAAAATATCTATATTTCCCCTTTCCATCTCTCGCTTATCATTCTACAATTTTCCAGCCCTCATCATTGTCCTAACATTCCACGTTCCTATTCTAACTAATTTGGTCTTCTTCTCCTACGTCTTCTGTCCTGCTACTGCTGGTTTTCCCTTGCATGGGTTTCGTGGGATGACGACCGCGGAAGCCCTGCCTCCCCCGCTGCCGGGCACGACACACAGCCGATTGGGCCAAGCCGCGTAGTTGCCAGGACTCAAAATCTCCGTATAGTCCGTCATGTTAATCTTGGGAATGATAATTGAGGTGGTTTCCCGTTGCCTTCCTCAATAGTGTTTTTAACGTGACACCATCACTTACTGGCCGCCCCACTGGGGTCAGACGCCATTGCAGCCGCCTCACTGAGGAACAGACGCTGCGTGGACTACCTTTCGTCTGGCTCCTAACCTTCGACCTATCTGGCATGGGTGACCCTACCAGGAGCAATAATTATTACTCCCGCCAGCACAGCTCTAGGGGTCATCGGAACGCACAAGCCCTTCCACCACGTCAAGGTTGTAGTCCGGGGAGGGACTATATGATTATATTTTTCTATTTACTTTTCGGGGCAAAGTTGTTCTTGTGAGTGTCAAGTATTCTACTTCGAAATGGTTGCTGTCCAAAACAGAATTTATAAAATGGGAAAGTCCCCATTGTCCTTGCCCGTTCACCATCCTGCCGCCCAAATCTACTGGCTCACCAGACTCAAATATGTGTTCAAAACGGATCCCGGTACCGTTTTGGCCATTAAAAATATGATGAAACTCTTCGGATTGATCATGCGAACTTAATGTTGTTAAATTTACTATGGAAAATATTTCCGATATCTTCTATGACGACAATAATGTAGTTATGGGCAATATTATCGATAGGTAAAATGTTGCCCATATGACTACATGGACGAAAACAATGCAATAATTTGAGAGTGTAAAAATCATTCACCTGGACCGGGATTCGAACCCGGATCCCTCGATGTCCGGTCGAGTACTTTAGCCAGTAAAGCTATCGAGGCGTCCTCTTAAATTCTGGAATTTCAATTCAATTTGGCTCGTCGCGCACGACTACGAATGCCTGTGACATTGGATGTACGGTATTTGGTCACAACATCTTGTTCCTTTAAAATCCCCAAAATTTCAGAGTTTAAGAGGATGCCTCGATAGCTTAACTGGCTAAAGAACTCGACCGGATATTGAGGGATCCGGGTTCGAATCCCGGTCAAGGCGAATGATTTTTACACTCTGAAATAATTGCATTGAAATTCATATTAGCGGATGGCTCTGTTAAAAGTTACTGTTGCGGCATCTCCCGCAGTTTCTTTGGAAATGGATGATAACGATCTAAATAGCTGATAGTGTTGACATTATTGGATGTATCGTACAACCTATTTGTTCGGTACCACTCGATTAACCCTAAAGTTACTGTCATGTCGATGTATTGCCGCCGCCTCGATATTTATATCATATCGACGGTCGATATTGAAAGATGGATATCGCACGGCACTATGTGGAAGAAAGGAGGAGAGATTAAGCCACTGCCCTCAATCAAATATGCCTTAGGGAAACACGGGTCAGGGTCACATTACGATTACCAGTGAGATGGGGTTATTTTACTCAACTGCGGTACTGCGGTCATCCCTCGGTCCCAGCACTGCCGAAGAACGTACCATCGCCCCTATTCGAACCCAGGACCCTCATCGCGCTCACACCAGTACGGTATCCAACACTCACCGTCATTCAATAACGGGCTGTAGGGATCCCACATGCGTTCCGCTCCATTCCCTCCTCCTGCTCCTCGTACGCAATTCTCTCACTTCCTCACTCTCTCGGTTGAACGTCGCTAAGGCCTTTCATTCACGCCGACGTGGGGGCCGTGAAAGATTCCGCGCAGGTGTCGCGGATGGCGGGAAAGGAAGCGAGGGGGGGAGGGAAGGTAGCTCGAAAAGGAAGGCACTTTTCTCGCGATGAGGCCATCGACGCCCATCGCCCCAAATACTGACTCCTCCACACACGCGAGCCAACCCGCGGAAGTTCATTACGTCACTTTCGACGCGGCGGTATTAATGTGGTACCAAAGCAGCTGAGTTAGTCATTGAGATATTTTTCCGTTGAAGAAAAACCGCAGCAATCAACCCAAAGGTCGATCTTAGTATTTGTGGGTAGAGCTCAGATAAACCCAAGTAAAACGCTAGCCACAGTAATCTACCGGAGGGTTGGTTTGAAGCACGAGGGTGGATTCCTCCTAGTAATGAACCAAAGGCGTGTAGCGTTCACATATGAGGACAGGGAGGTCAATCCCCTTCCCTGTACCTCCAGCGGTTTCCCGAGGAGACCCGAAGAATCACACAGCTAGAGTAAATCTGGGACTGTGCAGACTTAAATAACTCATACTTAAACGAGCAGCTGAGGGGATCCAAATAGTGCGGTGGCCAACTAACTAGCTTCCCATCCCATGGACCCCAGTTCGGATCCTGGCGATGGTAGGATTTTTCACTGGTTCTCCGGTCCTTGCTTAGGGTGTTGTTTGTTTGGCTTATTTCCGACTTTGGGTTTCTCTCTACCCTTCCTGCACATATTGCTCGAAATCGAACTACCCACCTATCCCTAATGGCGCGAATAACTTTAGGTGTCAGTTGCTTCCCTTAATAACTACTACGAGTGGCTGAGCGATCTGGCCATTGGAGTGTGCGCGATGAGAGTACGATATAAGCTCGTACGAAGCGCAAATGAAGACAATATGTGTAGACGGAAAGGTGAACATTTTATGAAGACGTATTTCAGGAGTTGATGAGGATGTCATTGTCTTAAGGGACTGTTTAAAACTGACAGCTACCCGGCAAACTATCTACAATAATGAAACCTAAAATATTAACCTTCCCTCGAACTCTTCTTCTATTATAAAACCTTAGTGATTAATCCGAATGTTGGTTAGGATGAATGAGAGTACGAAGAGATCAACTCGTATTGATCAAGTACGGCGCGTGAACTTCACATATGAACAGGTAGGTAGTCACTTTTCTTTTACCGCCTATGTTTGTTGCGTAAGATCCGGTGCACGAAAATCACTGCTTGGGCGAAACTAGAGGGAGGGCGTCACCTGGGATCAAATCCTGGGTCGTTCACCATCGACACTTGGACCGGTATGGCGTTGTTCCCACTCGATTATGTTACTCTTTAATCTCTTCGCTGTCGCCTATTTATTCGGGATCTCGTCCATCATAGTGTTTTTTGTGTGACTTCAAGGATTTCGAATAATAGCTTTTCCATTCCTCTATTATCTCAGCTCCTGACTTCAGTAAAATTCTAGACCTAAAAATGTTTTCTTTTCTGTGCTTTCGGCAGCCTTCTTGGCTGTTGCCGATCGCCAGTTAGATCTTTATCGCTTTTTCAACACTGGAGAGGAAACTAAAATATAATTACGGAATGGCATACACAATATAATCAATAAAAAAGCATAAGTAGATAAATAGGAACTTTATTTTTTGAAATAAAAGAACTTAATATTACAGTGAACCAGTGCTATTTAACGTTATTTAACTCTCATTCATTGGTTCCTGTAAATTGAATTCCTTATTACTTCCTGACCGATTGCGTTATGCTAGAAAATCTCCTCACAACGGACTGCAACAATGTTGGAACAAAATATATGTATTCAAAATTTTCGAGTGGCTTAGCCAGAGTAGTGATCTTACCAGAAGGCTCTTACCAGAAGTAAATTACTGTGGAAACTGGGTAATACGAAATGCATTATCGTGAAGGTGCAAAGTCAATGAATTTTTTCGCCACAAATAGAGACGTTTCTTTCGTATTTCTTTACTCAAACGGTGTGTAACTTGTAAGTACTACTCTTTACGAATAATATCGAAATTACTATTACGTTTTGAACGCACATTGTGCATTGAAAAATGTAGGAGGGGGAACGGACCGTGTTCGCATTCCGTGTTATCCGAATTCAAATCCAGTGGGTTTCACTGTACATCTACGTAGTGCAAGTATCGGCTGGATAATCACAAAATATCCACTGATTATTATGGAATTCGAAGCTTATTATGTCCCATGTGCATTAATCAGTCATCTGCTGTATATCACAGTGTATTACGCTAAAAATTGCATCCCCCCTTGTGTAATAAACTTAATAGGTCCGGTATATCCTGGCAAAGGCCTGACTACACCCCTGTCATATTACATTCCTATTTAAACTGAAAGTTTGAATTTTTCTTATCTCGCTCGGGGGGCAGCGTCGCTTCCTCCGCTTCGGGGGAGGGAAGCCAAATTCCCCGGGCTGCGAACCCGGAACTCCTGAGTCTTACCTTTATCTCGCTGAGTCAACAGTGGTAGAATTTCTCGTATTGTGTCCTCCAGGCTTCCGTAGGTGTCTGTACTAACACCGGCGAGACGGATGGTGTTGAGGGGTGGTGGTCGCAGGATTTGCTAACAACACTAGTCTCGAAAGTGAGAAAACGTTTCACTAAAAGAAACTTACGGAGAATGGTTTTCTGTCCAACAAAGTTCTGTGCTGACATTAAAACATCAACGCTATACGCAATGGAAATAAGGTCTAGCTTATGATGAATGGACGGGACGTTTCTTCATGGACTAAAACCTGCGAAGTGTAGCATGCTATGAAATTTAAACTGTGGGAATTACATGAAGAGGGCCTATACCGGGGTTAAACATTTCATGTAGAAGTAAAATTCGATTGGTAAGGATTGGCAAGTCTGTAAGTTTATTAAGGGCAGTAGTATGAGGAAAGCTGGGAAAAAATTGTTGCGGAAAAAAGAGCAGAAATTACGTAGATAGAGCAGGTAATAAATTAGTAGTAATTTGTAAAACCCAACAGACAGAATCGATTACTGATGCATAAATGCGGAGCTAGAAGGAAATATAACGTTATATTTTCTGTAATTCTAAAGGCAAATGATTGGTTAATATTTGTTTGCATATTTTATTGTCAGATTAGTCTTCCGTTCGCCCAAGTAATTGATTTTTGTTTAAAACCGAAATATTTATTGCTCTTCAAATTAGGGGTGCTTTTCTTTGTCTTACTTAATCAAGATGATTGTAAAAATCTTTAGCATCCTATATTTTTGTTTTAGTCCGCTTCTATGTCGAAGATTGAGAAAGAGACTTTTTCACTTAACCGCTAGGCATTCAGCTAATAGTACATGGGTTGTCTGAGAAGTTTCCGACTTCAACATGAAGATGGTAGCACTCTTCCACTAAAGTTCGGGAATGTTTTTGCGTACGCGCTGCAAAGTACTAGGCAAACATTTAGCCGTATTTTGGACGCTTAGTTCTTGTTCGGCAATCGCTTGAGTGAGTCGTAGTGAGGGATTTTGTGAAAATGGAAAAAATAGGGTATCGAGCTGTCATTAAATATTAATTTTTTCAATTCAATACGCCTACGGAGGTTCTCAAATACGTAAACGCCCATTTTGCGGGGAAAGACGTCAGCCATTATTTGAAAGGTTTGGAAAAGTAAATAATAGCGCTTGGAAAAGGTGTCTAGACTGAAAGAAAACTATGTTGAAAAATAGAAGTAAATTTGAAGATAAAATGTCTCGTATAATCGTCAAATCATTAAATTTTCAGACTACTCTCGTAGATAGAGGTGACCGACAACTGAAGTAATTTGCGATAGAAGCTCGCCGGCTAATTATTAGGCTAAATATAGAAGTAAAAGCCGTATTAAACCAACGAATTGGTCCCATTTTGTTTCACGAAATCTTGGTACATATTTCAATTAAATAAGAGCACGAATTTTACTTTCAAATAGTTGGAGACCCTACCTGCCACAATAACACCTGATTTAATCGACACTCCGGCTGTACTTATACTGTATAGACAATGTAGTTTAATCACGGTGGGTATACAACACAATACTTTAATAAGTGAATGTTGAAGTTGATGGGTGCCCGGAAACACAATTGGCCTTACCATTGGGGGGGCTACCATCAATCGAGGAAGGGTTTGCCACAGCCCTTCAAACTGTTCTGTTCTTTGCCTATCTTTCCGTCCTATCACATTTCCGTCTGGCATCTTCCCACATCATCTTCTTGCAATTCACCTTGGCCTTCCGATGTGGTCCTCACGTTCTACGTTTCATTCCGTCATGGTCTTTAATAAGCAATCTTGCATTAGAATGCAACCATTTAAATTCCAGCTTCCCTGTCGGTGTCGTCCATAGATTTCTCTCTCTTCCCCTTCCTTCATTGAACTCTTTTAGAAATTCGTTCTATCCGTTTCACATTCGTCATCATGCTGTTACACCAATTTCCAACACCTTTTGATGTTCCTTTCTCTCCTTCATCGTTCAAATGTCAAATCCTTAGGCAAGTGATTTCCGTACATAAATGAACCCTTTCTCGATGTTCTCTCTGCCTTGTGCTGGTAGCCTTCGGGAGTATTTTCTTCTGATCTAAAACGATCTTCGCTTCGTTCATGCTGATAACTATTTGCACCTTTCTTTTAGTTAGCCCATCGTCAAATAAAGCAGCCTAAGGGTATTGCGGTTTGAATGTTTCTTCCTTAAACTGCTCCGGATGTGTGCTTTGCTAGAAAAGTCAGCAGTTAAATGATACTTGAAGCATTGGACATAACGGCACTAAAGATACCATATTATGACCGTGAGTCGAACCAGGGTCCTTGGCTTAAGGCACACAGTCGCGCAAAACGTGCTTCTCCTCATTACGGTGTTTGGCAATGGAGGGGAAATTCTTTCCTATGTATAATAATAATTTTAATTGTATTTTAAAAGATCCTTTGGTCTTCTTGAACGGCTGGCTTGACGTCCTAAATAATAGGTACATCATTCTTACCTTTCATATATTGTGCTCTACTTCTTACGATATAAAATTTAGCTGCATTTAAACCAACCGTTCTTAGTACTGATTTATTATCAAGTCGGTCCTATTAGGAAGAGTAAGTAGTGTTATTTATTTGCCTACAAGGGCGAGGCCACGTCTGCGGCCACGTTTGCGGTGGAAAATTGCCTTTAAGTGCCTCTTGCGTTTTCTTTGAAAGCATTCGCATTCCTCTGCAATACTAGGTCTGACACAAAAGTAGTAGTCCTAAGTCGATTAAAAAATGTTTATTGCCAGAATTGATACCTTCACTCAAAATTCTTCGAACTAACATCTTTTAAGCGTCTACTCACCGCTGGCAGCGGGTTTTCCACGCCTCTTACGCAATCTAGAGGGCGTAACGTTAGGCCCCCTACATCTTAAATCGGGGCTTTATAGTCAACAGACTGTCTATTAGGGTAATACGCCGAGTCTAATTATGTCATCAGTTTTGATTATGATTATAAAATGAAATGTACAATTAACCGAAATTTTCATCTTTATATTAGGTATTTGGGAAAGCCGACGATGTAGGAGGTACAAACGTCAAGGGCTGTATCACGTGGTCTCCCTCCTCGATGTATTTTATAATCAAGAAAAAGGAGAAGTGTGAATGTAACTGACTGGCTTCCAATAGACTTAGGCCTGATTTCCAATGGTATTAGATTGGGATTGAATATAAGGTCTACATCTGTTTCATTTCGATCCTTGTAGGGTACATGAAGAGACCACTTCAGATGAAAACAGTCTTTCGTATTATAAATTCACCGTGAAAGTCATTAGGCTATTTTGTTTATTTTATTGTTCTTCCCTGTAGAAACTCACCTCCCATTCTTAGAGTAGTATTTTAAAATTTGATACCGTAGTTGTCGTTAAATTATTTCTGTTATTTAAATTATTTTGCATATTTGTTAGTAACTAACATTTTAACGTTGATACCGCATATTATTTATGAATCTCTCCCGCTGAAAACACCCTATTGGTGGCTAGCAGGATACTATCTGGATAAATAGATCGATAAGTAGCTATTTCGTAAGAGTAGGCTACAAACAGTACCGAATATCTCTCCGTTTTAACTGATGACAGCGACTGTGGTAGCCACGTTGGCTACGTCCTGATCTGTTATGCTATGGAAGTTATGTTTGTTCTAGGATTATTTGCTTTAGTTAGATGTTCAGATATTATCTTATCCGTTAACTGCAGATTTATGTCAAAAAGTGGATATCTACTACGACTTCTTGTTGCAAATGACCTCGGATATTAGGTTTACACCCTAGATAAGCACCATTAATAAGAAATCAACATTGTCATGATTGTATGGCAATGGTGACTGGCGAAACGGAAAAAATTCGAAGAATAACCCTTCAACGTAAAACGTAGTTTGGTTGGCGGGTCAACAAGTACCCCACTCCCTCACACAATTTTGATCTTTGGAGACTTCAAAAGGGGTTAATAAGTATGGCAAGCGGGGGTTCCTATCAGGATTTAATCTAATTGAATTTAGAGGATAGTTAACTTAGCACCCCGACCACAATTTGTAATTATTCTGGTATATTATTCATTTCAACAATAAATTAAAATCTATGCGCCCACAGGTTTGTTTAAATTCATTAAATAACGGCAAAATTAATCGTAGTAACTTAAGTTTTGGCCGTCTCGTTCGAAATTTCGATGACGAAAGACTAAAGAGAGGGTATTTTGTCGTTTCGTTGTGCAACTGGTCGATAAATGTGCTATTGCACGATGAGAACAATGCGGGGATCATTTGTACGCTGAAATGCAAGCCAAAACTCTCCGCCCGCCTTCCCGCCATTTCCATTACCCCTCCCCGCCAACGCCTTCAAACGCGCGGGAAACCTGCGACGTAGTAGAAACGTGCGTCGCCCCCTCCCCCCCTCCGTCGCACGGCAGGGGATTGCGACCGCCTCCTTTCCGCGAGTTTTTGTCCCTAAACCCGTAACGGAAAGACCCTGCATATCCCTAACGGGTAGATAAGGAGGCCAAACAGCACCTCATTGGCGTTCCCCGTTCTTTTCAGCGTTACTTTTTTTTCTCTCCTGTATATTTCATCTCGCGAATGCTCCCAGGACGTGGATCCCGCCCTCCCCTTCCGGCTCTACTCACCCCGTCGGACCTCCCCCCTTACTTCCCTCACCGTCCTCGGTGGGAGCATGAATGGGACGATGTGTGCGTATGCGTGCGTGCGTGGGTCGGCTTATACTTCCCTCCCCTCCACCTTTGGGGTCTCGATCGAGGTGGGTGAGGATACTTTCCAGTGATGGGATACATACCTAATATATGGCACGCATGCCTCATGTGGTCAAGTGCGTGTCTCGCTGGATTCTGAATAGAAGACGATAACAGCCCGATGGCGGAAGATTATTTCTACAAACCTGACTTGCCATCCAAAATTTATTTACTAGTCTACCGGATTAGCGTAGATTTATGTTGGGACCAGCTGTTATACACCTGCTGGGCTCCGGGGACCTAACTGGCTCGGATGAAAATATCCCCAAACCACGTATTATAATGTTTCCTTACTCAGCGCTGTTTTCTTATGCATCTCTGAATTCCATCCAAAATGCTTATTCTTTGCCTCTATATAGATACACTTCTTCCTTGCATTCTTCTTTATCTCCACCGCCCTAAGTATCCCTTTGCCTCTCACTATCTTCTGTATCCACTTGTCCTGTCTGCTTCGTATTTTTCTCTTCAGCCATCTCTATTCCACTACCATACCTAGAAGTCTGCTTCCTTTATATATATTTACAGTTAAGACATCCAATCCACGCGTATAATCTTGCCACAACAACCATATTTCCGAGTCATACAAAATTACGCTCCAGATCACAGTTATGCTACCAGTAGTTATGCTCGTACTACTCGTATGGGAATGATAAATAAATATTTTCTGCGGGGAGGGTTTCAACTCTCTTTGAGCTTGAAATTATCTAATTGTACATGCTCTTCTAAATGGAATGCTAATTAACGGTAGCTCGTATAGTTAGTCATCCTTCGTCGCAAAGTAACCCTAAACTTGGCATTTTTTTAAAATTTGAAATACATCTGCTCGTTATATGTAACGTGAGGACATATTTCCCCAATATTGCCCCCCAACCCCATGAACATGTATGGAATATGCAACTCTGTCAAAAATATCTGGATTTTCAAATTTCCTAAACGTTGTTGGTCCTGGATATGTGAGATTATAACTTAATTTGAAATAGTTAATTGGAAAGAGTTAGGAAAATTGACCTCTTTCTCGTTGTAAATCGAAGTAAGTACGACTGTAACATAACTGTTTCTGGTTTCGGTGATAAATTTGCTGTATATCCCGGCGGCTTCATTTATAATTGTTCACATATTACGCTGCTTTATCTCTGTATCGTGCATGGGATGAACTGACCTTGTCGACAATAATGAGATCTTGCTGAGGAATCAAAAATATGTAGTAATGAAGTGGGGTTTATCGACCAATTAGGGCTTCACACATTGCTTATATGTTTACCAGATTAATTACAGTATGCATATATTTTTTGGTGTACGGGAGGCGTGAAGACCACATCTAATGCCTCCTTCTCTACGCCCCTGACAGATAGGCTCTCTTAAAAAACTGATTGGATAAGAGTGGATTTGTTTGAGGTCAAGAAGTACACGCATTGTTTTATTATCCTTTGTTCATGATGGGTTGTTCTTTTTCCATTGACTTCTTATTTCCACCATTAATAGCGGTTGAACATGAAAATTACTAAAGTAACCCAAAGGTTTGTTGACTTTTGATAAGGACGAACAGTCGTTTGACGTATCCGATATTCATGTTTTGCATTGATTGACTGGGGCAAATGGATTTTCCACCTTATCAGCGATTTAAAATTTCCATATTATTTGCTTCACTTAAAAATGTGGCAGACTTTGCTGAGTTTAGCAGCTTTATAGGTGTTGGCGAAATGGAATACTTGGAATCGCATCTTTGAATTGATCACAGCCTTATCATTTCAAAGAACCTTTCACAATAAAATAATAAAAGCGTTTAAGAAACGGAAGATAGAACGAAAAGCAATGCCTTGTAGCTAAAATTTCGTCTTCCATCTTAGCTTTTGGTTTAGAGGAATTACAAGTTTTTCGGGTGGATTTAAATTGACGGGAAAACATATCGAAGAAATTTTAGGTGACAGAACATAGCTGGAAGAGTAAAATAGAATCCGTTTAAGGCAGACAATAAAAGAATAAAACGGAAACATATCATCGGCCATCTAAATTGGCAAAGAGTTCGTATCTTTGAATGCATGTGCAAATCTGCGAATATCACGCATCTATGTTAATATCAACACAGAAAGATTCGAATAGAGATAATTTTGGTGCAAGAGGTGGACGATAGAAGTCTGATAGATAAATGTGAATACCAATGACTATCTTCAAAGACTAAGATAAACATGGAAGCTTTCTATGTGGATAGAAGGAGACAGTAGAAGAAGAATTCCGCTGTTGGGTGGAACTTTTGCTAAGTAGAGAGATGTTTAGGCAATTATTCCCTCTAAAGACTACCTTATAAAATGGTGGAAGAAACTTAAATATGGTGCCTAGCGTTGTCAAGCTACGAAATCTGGTTTTTGAGGCAAGAGGATGAGATTATATTCGAAAATTTTATATACTCACGGAAAAATATGGAAAGCATAATTTAGATAGAGAGGAAGATATAGAAAGAGAAGGGGCTATTTGAAAATATGAAGGGTGGTAGTAGGCATGAAGGACTGAAGAAGGAAATGATGGAGAACAAACAAATCTCCTTTGCTCGAATGAATCCCATTGCATCAATTTTTATTTGGTAGCCTAAGGTTCAATGTTGATTTTGGACGGACACCAACTTAATACCCCTACATTTCTTAGCTTATTCTAACAAGACCTAACATGACACTCCACACTGCATGAAACTGTCCTTCAATTTCGTATACTTTCTACCTCCCTTTATTTCATCCAAAGTGCCTACCCCGTTCCTTCCCCTTCATCCTTCGCCTCAAGTTCTCCCTGCTATCTCAATCTTCAGCATTCCATTGCCAATCCAAATTCTGTGCATTCACTTTTCCTACCTCCTTTGTATTTTTCCCCACAATCATCTCCTTTCCACTACCATGCGTAGTACTTATTCGTTTGTTTTCGTTTCCGTCCATTTTACCACTCACCTCAAATACCTCCAATCAACACCTTTTATCTTGCCTCAACGGCCATTGTATCGATATTTTGATAAAAGAATTATCGATAGAAATTTGGGCAATCGCACCATCGAACCTGCCTACTTCAGAGTAGCCTGCCGACGTAGCACTGATCCAATAAAGATGACTTTGAGCATGACTTTACGTTTTATTCCTAAGGACAGCTGGTGACTCGGAACGCCTTGATTTGTCTAGTTCCTCAGAGCGTGAATTCCTCGGCCAGCGGGCTCACAGCCGCGCACATCCCTCCCGACTTTGCTTCCCCGGAGTGAAATCTTTGCTACGGGCCAGGAGATGCTCGTGTCGCACCTTTTCTCCCATCCCCACGAGGCCCTGCCTCAACCCCGACGACCCTCATCCCTCCCACCCTCCTTCCCTATCTTCTGCCTAAAAAATTCCGCTCTCTCTCCTCCCCCAACCCATCTTATCGCCATCGAAGACTGCTCTTCGAACAGCGGATGCGCTTGTTCTGCCAGGACTGTTCCCACGGATTCCTTTGGCCCCCGCCCGCTTTCCCTCCTCCGTCTCAGGCTTCCAGCCACACCCCCCACCCCCTCGTAGTCCTCGCAAATCCCTCATCCTCCGTCCCCCTCCCCTCGCCCCAGTCGCGGCTGATGGCTCCCAAACGTCTTCTTAACCCACTCCCACCTGCGACACGCCGATACGCCCGCGGCGGTCGCCTCCCATTCGTCTCGGTAGCCAGCCTGGTCGTGGTCGGCCGGCGATTAGATGGGGGTAGGGATGACGATGACAATGTTTGGGTTTTCTGGCAGCCGCGGACATTAAGCTACCACGTGGGCCCAGATAGACTCGCGTGGGATGGAAACTTAATTAAACACGTGAGTCCAACCTGCAATTTTTCCGATCTTGCGGGATTTTCAGTGGAGAAATGTTAAAAAATTTGACCGGGGCTGCATTTTCGATCCAGTTAAGACACGTGGATACATCCTGACCAATGCTTTGCATATTCAGACGATATTCTGTTGTGCTTGGTGTTTTTTTCAGTGGGGAAATAATAAAGGATAGAACAAAAACATTGACTTTATCCGTATAATTAAATAGGCTGATCGCTTAGTTAAAGGATCTTCGATGATTACTGCGAAAGAGATCGGTTTTTGACCACTGTACTCGCTTAGAAAAAAACTGCGCGGCGGCGCGTCGCAACCATTCGCTAAACATTAATAGAGTCATTTCTCTACTTGTCATTAGCGTTTAACATACTAAATTATTTACCTGAATATTCATAATTATTCTGTGTATAGAAATAAATAATTTTCTTGATGAAAGCAACTGTTTCACGGTTCCTTCTTTATGATTGCGACCTTTAGATAATAAATGATATTTTTGTTTGTTAGTTACTTAAAAACAGGTTCCATCTATATTCTTTTCTTCTTTTGTATAAATGGTCATAAATATTTAAAACCGATATGGAAATATGAAAAAACAATAGTGTTTGAAAGAAAAAATTTGAATGTAGACTGGGCACGTGTAAAAAGTGTATTATTTTGTTTGTAAGGAGAATTCTCGGTCATGAGACTGCAGGAGAAGAGATCACTGGAAAAGCTTTTAAGAGCTGGAAAAACTGGAACGGTAAAGGGGGCATTGCCTTTGGTCCTTGAGTTGCTCCAACTCGAATTAAGAGTTCAAACCTGTGACTTTTCGTATTTTTTTCTCAATTCTTTAAGCTGTATACTTTGAATGTGTCAGAAAGAACGGGGGTTTACATTTTTAATTAACTCAAGGCGCCAACTCCTTCATTTCAGCGTTCCTTGTGGAGTAGAAGGAAGCTGAAAAGTATATCCTCTCGCCATCGTAAAATTAAAAATTTTATGTGCATGTGTCGTCGTTCATTTAAATCGAGTTGCAGTCCCTTCTGTGTGCCGTGTGGCAACTTTTTACGACTCAAAGTCCTCTGCTCGGATCCAACTCGTAAATTCAAAAGAGACTGGAAGGTGGAGAAAAAAAACGTGTTTCAATAATCGTAAAAGCGAACATAATGGAGATTTTCTTTTCAAGGTTGGAGATTGCGGAGGGAAAATTCTCCGTTCACCATTCGCCAAAGCTGACCACGAAAACCGCATTTGTCACCAATGCCAGAATGGTTAACATACCTATTTCCCAGTCAACTTCTTCGTTTCGATTTCGTGCGTTTCGTTTCAGTCAGTAAAGAATAATTTAGTTGTCTTTTCTCATTATCGTCCCAGCTTTGGGATGCAGAATTGAGGGACTTATTATCGAATCTCTCCGGTCACACAAAACGTGGGACTGTTCATTTGAAAGCGTTCACATGCGTAGTAGTAGTTGTATTTATGGGAGGAGATCGAAAGGCAGAGAGAAACCCGGCGTCGGCATTAGCCTACTCTTGTCGAAAAGCGCCAAGGGGTCAACAGTTTAACGTCCCATCCGACGGACGTTGTACTCTCTCTCAAAGTGCTCTCCACAAAGCACCTCAAGTAGGGATCGGGATACCACTGAAAAAGATTTGTTGTCTCCAGGATTTCAGCCCAGGTCCTCTCGGTGGGAAGCCTGCACGTTAGCTACTGCACTATCCCAATCCCCGGTTCACATGCCTGCGTATATTGGGTCTTCGCACTTCTGAACCCCTGGTTTTAAGGTCAACCAAACAGTCTACTAATGCATTGCTATCAAACAGTATAGAAAGTAATTCTATTATCAAACTCAATGTGTGAGATTTCGAAAGATAGTACGACTTCTTCACATTTGCGTGGAGATTTACTCGAAAAAAATCCATTGAATTGTTCATCATCATGCAATTGTTTGTATATTATCAATACACAATAGGCGAATAAGCAAGTCACAGCGTAAAAATATTACTTAAAACTTTGTCGTAATGTCATCATAGGCAACCTATTTTGATGTCTAAATGGGTTTATTCGTAAGAGCACCTCGTGCCTTTCAGTTACCCAGCAACTTTTTATTTCCTTAAACACGGACATTTTCTGTCGTTTATTTTTCTTAACCTCTTCTTGGCTTTCACCTCCAGGTTTTTCCTTCCATTACAGCCCTCAGTTAGCTATTGAGCCTCAGGATGTTCTCAATTAGATTTCTTCTTCCACTTATTAGTATCATCCTGGGATTTTCTTTTTTTATCTGTTCGAAGAAACTTTAACAAATAGTCACTCTATGCATTTCATTGCCATCATTTTTGCAATTTATTCTTCTATGCTACACAAATACCTTCTATGCTTGGTCACGCGCATCCCTTAGCCGCAGAAAAATAAGTTTCTCGTGTGATTTATATTCCAATCGATTCCTTACGATCAGGCTGCTACTATTGCCTTAGTAACTCTTTCTTGTGATAGACTTACTCTCTTGCGCTATTTTGCTCTCACGGTGTCCCTCTTGCCTCCTTTTGCCCGTATCCTGCTGGTTTAGTGATCTTTAACCTAAGTGCCCTTGAGTTAATCTCTTTTTCAACTCTCCTCCTTGAATCGGCTATGGAATCACATCTTCTTATTACTATTTGTTTTGTGATTTTACTTATCACTCCCCTTTTTACTAAGACGATGGTGATCGTCTGGTTTCCTCTGCATGCACCAGTGTTTCGTTTAAGTGTTAAGGTTTTTCTCATTTTTCCATCTTTTAACTTTTCCTTCATCTTCCTTAATGAATATTCTGGATTGTGTCTATTGGATGTTAGCTTTTCCTTTATCTCGCCTCGTTGGATGAGTAAATGGTCAATGGCAGAAATAAAGGAGCTTGGAAATCCATTGGGTAGAAGAGCGCTTGACTAATGAGGGGAGGGCCCGGGTTCGATTCAGGCTGACGCTTTATTGCTGCGAGATATTTAGAAGTTAACTTCACAGTATATTTTTGAAAATAGTGTTTGTTGTTATAATGATATCTTCGAATATTGTTTTGAAATTTTCTTTTATTTTGACAACGACACCCTAGGTTTAAAATACTTGACCAATGTTATTGTTATTATCACAGTCACGAAACGTTCTTTTAGACAAGGATGATAATTGATAGGCTCAACAGACGACCACAGTAAGTATAATATTGATCATTGAAGAGACTTTTTAAGGTTCACCACGGATCTTGCTGTGATAGAGATGGTTTCGCTACCTGGGCAAAGTTTAATTCTGCTTTTTTCACTAAAAGATTTTTCTTTAAAACGGTAAAATGTGTGGAAAAGGACATACGTATGTATTATTTGTTTAAAACCCGAAAAAATTGTATGAAATCTGTTGCATCAAAACCTCTCATTAAAAGAGTTCCCTTGAGTCCAGCGAAACTCTTTTTGATTTGCAAATTGTCATAAAATGATAAATACTGTTCTGTGTTGAGCGAAGATAGGTTTCACATGATTCGAGTAAAATGCGCTTTGATCAATAACTTCCTTTGCGAAGAAGTGTTGAATGTTCAGGTTTAAAAGAGGAGAATATAAAAAAGAGAGGTAAAAAAAAATATAGTAAGATAATCGCGCTGTTATCGCGAGACAAATCGACGGCGGGGGCTTCCGATAAATGCGATGAACATTGATTTGGCCGCATGCGCATATATATATAGGGCCGTTATCGCATTACGAAGTTAAACGGCGATTACAAACAGGAATTTACTTTTATAGGAGTCTATTTGGGAGGAGGAATATTACGTGTGTTATATACGCTTACGCCATAAATAAGAGTTCATATTAGATCGATTTAGAGTTTACCACCGATCTATACGAGTTTACTTTCGATTACGAGCAGATTAAATGACTGTATGGGATAGCCGCCGTCTTTATTACCATCCGAGTGAATTCAGCGAGAAAAATGAAATTTTTATACGGTGTTTATCCAAGCGGTAAGTGAACTATCAATTAATTGAATCGATAACAATTAAATACTGATCGAATATTTTTTTAATTTGTTGGAGCGTTGCTACAGCTGCAAGAGTCTTACAGTGGTTTTGAACGTGCCGGCACGATTTGTCTTCCAAATTGACACGATCCCAGAGGCTTAAAATCAATGACTTAGTAGCTTTCTCAAGCTGAGTCTCATTTTAATATGAGATACGTTACAAAATTCACCACGCCGACATATTTCGTGTTAAATTAAGTTCAAAATGTTGGGCTTGACTTTTACGATTGCATATGGAAGTGGAAGAGAAGGTTTGAACTGTGCAGGCTCCCCGTATTTTTGTACGGTCGCTGCTCCACAGAATCCCAGTATTTCTTATATTAGAAATCGGTAAATTTGGTCTTCAGTTCTCCTTCCACAGAGTATTTGTCAGTCTAATGCTTGCATGATGTAAGGCGCGAATGACCTCATTTGCTGTGGAACCTCTTGTGATTGTCCAAATAAATAAGCAAATATAGCCAAAACAAGCAAAAATTCCGTAAATTTTATGTAAAACGCAAGCAATTCTTATTCTAGGGTATTTTCGCACCTTTACGGGTGTTTCCTTTCCTATAGATTGACATTTGGCCAAACATATTATTTGCGGGTGCGAGTTCCCAGGTGCTTAATTTACTCTTCACTTAAAAACTCTCAAATAAAATAATTATTCATTGTTCTTTGAACTTCGCTTATTGCTTTGAGTTTAAGGTAGATAGCTAGACCGGAGACTGAAAATTTATTAGAATTTTTGGATGTGTGAAGGAAAATTTCTCCTTACCAGCTTCTGTGTGATGCTAACGTCCTTTTCACCAACCTACGGACTGCAGCCATAGGTACTCCCCGAAATGAAAATACCGGAATAATTATCTTGCAATCTAATTTTATATTTTTGTTTCATTTAATTTTATTCCGCCTTTGAACATAATTTGTATTTTGCGTCCTTTAATTTATCATTTTTCAGTCTCGTATCAGTTCGAGATATTATCAGAAATAAGATCTCTAATTTTACGAATCATATTTATAAAGATATTTCATATTTAGTTTAAAAAAAATCCTCGTGGTTGGCATTTAAATAATTTTCAAAGGTAGAGTGATGAGGGAGAATTGTGGGTTGCCTATAGCGCAGGATGAACATAATTGAGGAAGCTTCGTAGTAGTAGTAGTTTTGAGGGGAGGCGACCGACAACCGAGGTCATTTGCGCCATAGGGGATGGACAGGAAAGGATGAAGGGTGGAGAAAAACCCGGCGTCAGCATTAGCCTACTCTTTACGAAAGGCACCAAGGGGTCCGCAGTTTAACGTCCCATCCGACGGACGGCGTACTCACTTAAAGTGCCCTCCACAAAGCCCCTCTAGTAGGGATCGAGATACCTCTGAAAAATATTCAACGCCGCCGTGATTCGAACCCGCGCTCTCCGGGTGGGAAGCTAGTACGTTAGCCCCCGCACCATCTCGATCTCCATATCCAACTAATTTTGGGCTTTGTTTTGGTCCGTAATACAATAAATACCGCCTCCATTTTGGTATATTTGAAGCAAAGTGTGTGTTAGATACGTGTGCTTTGCTTATAAATTATTGTATTTCTGCATTATTGTAAATGCTCGACAAATTGTTAATTGTTGCACATCGTCATCCTTTCTATGGGGAGGGCTAAGGTAATGGGACGAGGTCAAATGAGAGGGGAGCTGAATCGAGAGACATAAAGAGAATTATAATAAGTTTTATGTTTAGCAGAATAGTTTAAGGAGGTTGTAAACCAACGTTTCTATATCGCCGTGGTTTGCTGTTGTCCCACCTCATAGTTTGATATTTGTGTTACAAGTTTTATGCGCTAAATGAGCGCCGATTTTTTTATCGGATTGCGTCACGAAGTTAAATTTTAAGTTCGATTAATGATCCCTTAGAAAATATGGTTATTGCTCATTAGCTAGTTGTCTCGGCGAACGTGCCTGGTGATTGATCACGAACTCCTTCCTCTACGGAATTGCTTATTCCTTTGCTCATCTGGAGACTCATTCTTTGTGGATCCACCGTGACTATTTGGTCCTCATCATCCCGTAGCTTAGCACACTTACCATTTTCAACCTTATTTTGATATTACATGCCGTGATGTTATCGTGAATTCCTTTGCTGTGATTGCATCTTCAAGTGGTCCTTCGCAAACGGCAGATGCATTTGGAGTCTCCGGTGGATGGAGTCATAAGAATGGGATCTAGGAGGAGATGGAGGGGTTAGTTTCTGGAGTGATAGCCCGCGATTTGTTATATCAACACTTGTCTACTAGTCTGGGTAGATTTCTGATGGATTCGGGGACTACACTTATAAGCCATACAGCTAGTATGACACCAAATTACCTTAAAATCATAAGTTAAAACGAAAATTTTTTAATGCCATGCACTTTCCACCGCCCTCCATTCTAATCAAACTTGAAATGTCCTTTTCCCAGCTACCTCGCCTACCTGACGCTCCCTCCCCTATCACAGTATTCAATATTTCATCACCAATCAAAATGCTCTGCATCGAATTTCCCTGCCCTATTCAAATTTCTTCCTACGACCTATCTTCCCCCACTATGCCTAGTGCTTCTTCATAAGTTAATCAAAGCTTTGGCGGTACATCTATGATAAAAAGATTCTGGCTGTGGTGCGCGTCTTCTTGCTTTGGGCCTATTACGACCGAAAAATCCGTTAAACTTAATGGCTGCCAGCGTTACCTGGTAAAATTGCTCCATATTCAAGTCAAATGAACGATATTGTATTCCACAAATTCGTTTAATGTGTACGGCCCGGATTTCGTATAATATTAATATTTTAAAGCGGAAAACCTGATCTAAAGACGTCACGACGTGAAGAATTACGAACCTCGGCTCGTGCGAATTTAGTGAACCAGCGGAATTCATAGTTGTTGATTTGAAGTTAAAAAAACTCCTGATATAATAATGTTTACAGAACTTGCTTCGGTCGCAATTCTATTAAGAACGAGAAGACTCCAGAACCCCTCTCCCCAACACAAAATGGTAATTATATAAAGGCCTGATAGTTTGCCGAAAACGTATTTTAAACCCAGACGAAGTCTTCAGCATCGAAAATTGGTAAAATTCAACTGTTGTGTGAAAACCAAGAATTTTGATTTTACTCATTTTTTTTTAAATTTTGTTTATCACTGCTTCTTCCTTTGCTCCTTCGCACAGAATTATTTCATTCCGAAGTGTTCCTGGGATCGTCCCAAAGACCACGTCTCATTAGGAAAATTTAACGAGATGGTTCAAGAGCGATGTTATCTTTCGCTAGTCATCTCATTCCGGTAGATATACCGCTAGTATTAGAGACCCTCACGAATTCATTTTATTTGCCGAATTAGATCGTGTGTCTCAAAGAGAAGATAAATTTGTGAAGTATTGTTATGATACAATTAATCTTACGTACCATGCCTATATTCATGGATATACTGGGTTGGGAATAACACAAGGAGCAAAGTTAAATTATAGAGTATATCTCTTAAGTAAATTGAAAGGTCTCTTTAGCGATAATGTTGAAAATTTATTGCTAGCCCAATCCCAGTACGGTAGTCGAGGTGATGAATATAAGATTGGAGAGGTCTACTATTTAACCGACAGATTCAAGATATGCATTTTCCCCTGAACTAGAAGTGATTGTAATAACTACAATCAGCCATGCATTAGGAACTATTGAAAATTCTAAGTATTGTATTTTGTCGTCATTATTTCATTTTCCAACCCATAATTTATAGTTAGTTTTACTAGCAGCTCGTTCTGCTCTCCTGTAGATTTAAAAATAATATATTTTCATGATTTGAAATATTTTGTATATTTATTGAGAATAAATAATTAATAAAAATTAGACTTTGATGCTAATGGAATCACCCCCTGCCATACACATGAGCAAGGGTATCGTGTAAATGTGATTATTAGATCCGTGGTGACCACGGCAGTGATATTTTTCGGGTCATGGATTTCTACCTTGCCGGATTCGGAGAGCAGGTGTGGTTTCATTCACTTGATCCCGCGGGTGATTTAAACGGGAGCGTGCCTTGGCATCGGCACCTGTCACCTATCCGAGTGTGCGCTCTGGGCCCCCACGAGCACCACGACCGGAAGGAGGGGGAGAAGTGGAAGCGATGGATTTGTCACCGTTGGCCCCAAATCGCTGATCTGCCGTCGCTCACGTCCAGGGGAGGCGTGGCTGTGCCGCTCGCCGCGAATGGCGATCGCTGGCATTCCGACGACGGCTGCACGCAGCAGCACGCACCCCATTCCCTGCCCCTCTGCCCCCCCCCTCAGCACCGCTCCATTAAGGGCGCTGAACCCCCCGATTGGTGGCCAAATCGGATGCGGGAGCTTACATGAGAGCGCGCATGTGTTGCGCCGTTCCCGCTCCTCTCCAGCTTTCGGTTCCGGGAGTTCTTGGGCTACGCACCGCGTGTGGTTGGTCTCGCGAGCTGCCAGCTCCCCCACGCTGTCAGCTAGGGATTGCCCCCCCCCTTTGTCACCCGCATACCAGATTGGTGGTCAGGATTCCGATCCGGGGAGAGTTTGAAATGATGGAAATCGACGGTCATTAACCCTAGGATTGGTTTGACGTAATATCCGCTCGCTAGTTTTCCCGTCAACTCACCTCATTAATTTTTTCCCCCAAAAAGTGTATATATCGTCCTTTACTAACATTTTTATCATTTTTTCGATTAATTATGGATCAGCACCTACTGCAGTTTATGTAGTTTAGATAGGTTGCATGTTGTAGTCATGTTTAGATGTAGTATGCATATGTTTGTGCGGGACGCAGTTTTGTATTTTTTATTAAATATTACATTAATTATTTTGCTTTAAATACCTTCTTAAAAGTTTATTTACATGTCTATACTCGAGGCGGAGTATTGTTATTCGTATAATTTCTTCGATTAAGAATTATGGTACGTTTTTAATTATGACGGGCGTTTCTATCGTCAGTGTAAAGGATAAAATTCACGACAATACCATTTTCTTTAACAGCGAGTTTGCTGATCCAAATAACGGATTCAGTATAAAAAATGAATTCAATAACTAATAGAACTTACCTAAAAAGAAAATAGATAGCACAGCATAATAAATGATAGCTTACTGAGTGAATCAGCAGTTGGACCGCAGGGAATTAAATGAAAAACCTTTTTATTTACTATGCAAATTTCATTTTTGTAAATGTAATTTCATGGCCCGTGTTTCAACGTATTTAGTCGTTTATTAGCTAAAAGTGGCAATTTGGTGACACCTGGGTAGTCGAACAAAAGTTTTTATAGTACCTATTTTGCAAATGTTTGGAATTTTTCTATTTACTCCCTTTGAAAAACTTCTATGCAGTCAATTTCGGAGCAATGACTCTGACACAGACTGCTGTTCAAATATATTTTATAGATATGTATGTGAACATATTTTTTGCATTAAACAAATTTAATTTTTTTTCATGAAATTAATAATTTTTACCTTATGTTATTTAACATAAATTCTAGTATCTTTTGGATAATAGAAGAGATGGAAGTCTAAAAAATGAGAAATAATAAAATTATTAATATCTCAATCATCAAATTCAAATTTCTATGTTTTAATATTCTCCATAACTACATTGGAACTGGTTATAAATCAAGAAAAGAACAAAGTACATGGCTGTCTCGAAAGGTTCCCAAAACTACCACCCCCACGCATGAATTACATATATATATTTGAATGTGCAAACAAATCTTGGTTCTCTTGTAAACAATTAGAACAATGCGAGTGAAGAAATCCAGCGTAGAATTATAATAACCAGTGGATGTCAATACTTAGATATAACTTATAATAGACTTCTTACGCAGATAAAATAGCGAATCCTTAGTAAGAGTAAAACTAATTCTACGGCAAGCCCTAATATGGCCAGTATTGATAATTGGCTCGGAGAGACGGCTGGTTAACAAGAAGGGCGAAAGAAGACTTAGCACATTTAAGCGCTAAGTCATGAGAAACATTTACCGGCCGATAAACGATCAAGACCATGGGCAGAGAAGATAACATTTTGAGTCACGCTAACTACCATATATCTTGCAGCATATATATTTGCAAATGTCAATATTTCTAGAAAGTGATAAACCGGACTTAGGTATGCTAAGGATTAGAAATCATTGACTATCAGATAGGCTAAACAAGGCGGAATCTGATGGTAGGAGGAATTGTGACCGTCTAAGGAAAGGCTGGCCGGATAGCGTGGATTTGAACATTAACTCCAGTTGAGTAAGGAATGGAGAAAGATTTCAACTAGGAAAGAGGAAATGTAAAGGACTCCACGGAAGACCAAGACCGAAACCGGGTTTTGGATGATGATAATGATTGACCATTACGTGCTCCTCTTATCTTATCTTCCACCATAGTTCTTTCTGTTCCCTGAAAAATACTAAGATGGTAAAGATGTCTATTTTAAATACCGTGTATTATTCGTCGACGCGAGACGATGAATATTAGCTATCAATCGGAAAGATAAAATGTTCATTTACAAATGGACGCTCATTTTATTGCCCCTCCGCCCGTGGCTGCTCCCTCGTCGTCCGCGATCATATAAACCGGCTACAAAATTCTGATACTCCCATTTACTTTGCGCTGGATGGGATCTGTCAGACTTTTAGGTCGCGAAATAAATACTTTTCTTGGTTGTCAAATACGGCGTGAAAGTCATCACACACTTATTTTATGGTTATTGCGTGAAGAAATATAGAAAACACTTGGTAACTTCCTTCTCTTTTTTACCTGTGTTTATGATATGTCTGGTCGTAACTCATTGCCAGTCATAGTTCATTCATTAGTCGGAGGTATATTTCCCCTGATGAGTGGGTGTAGATCGTTGGTGGGAAGATAGCTGGTGGTTTACGAGATTGAAAGATTTTAGGTGAAGTGAAGGGGTTGATGAGAATTTAGCTTTTGGAGGTTTAGTTCTTTAGAGGTAGGTTTGGTCCAGCACCTATGCAATGTGAAAAATCAATCCCAGCTTCCTTAATTTACTATTATTAGTTGACAGTTTATGATTTAAAGTAAGTTTTGGGTGGATAGAGATGGAACTTGCCTACATTTCTTAGCCTTGGCCAACAAGATACAACCTTACATTTTCTCTAAAAAAAATAGGAAACTGTGTAATTCCGCATACATTCTGCCTCCCTTCATTCCGTTCAACATGCCAATCCTTTTCTTCTTCCAACTTCTGGTGCATATCGTCCTACCGTCTGTTAACACTCTTCAACGTCCCATCGCCATTCAAAATGCTTTGCATCCGCGTTTCCTGCCTCTTTGAATTTCTCCCGACAATCCTCTTTCCTCTCCCACCATACCTAGCAATTCTTCATTTGTTTTCTTTTCCTTTAATTTTGCCTGTGCCATCCTTTCCACGCCGACAATTCAAAAGCTTCTTATCCACACTTGTCTTCTAGCTTCCACAACCATGTTTCCGCGTCGTAAAAAAATCATGCTCCACTCAAAAGTTTTTGCTAGTCTTTTCCTTGCCCTGCCAAATTTTTCTTCCCACTACTTTGAACATTTTGGTCCAAAATTATCCGAGTTAAGTAAATGATTTCAACTGCTCTTTTAGTCCCATTTTAACGTTTGACTTAGCTTCCCTTAATCGAAAATCTCATAACCATAGTGTTGTTTACATTTATTCTCATCCCATACTTATCACACTGATTTTATAAATCTTTTAGCAATGATTGTACCCTCTTTGCTGACTGACTTTTGCACCTAAGCTTGATCATTCAAGTAAAACTTCGAATAATTGGGCTATGTTGACATAAGTTGAACACCAGAAGGCAAGAAAAGGTCCTTGCAATGGTTCCTAAACAAGAAGTTATCCAGGGAATGCATTGAATCGGGAAAAAGTAGGGATTCTCTCGATTTCTTAAAAAAAATTCGGAAAAGGGGCCCTTAAAAAAATAACTAGAATATGATATCCGTAATATTCAGAAGTCCTGATGAGAACAGTGCTCGTTGTAGCCGTGAGTCCTTTTAATGTTTGCCGTAGGACATCGCGCGTGTAAGGCCTGACATAAGGAAAAACTCAAATAGTGATGTCTGCGATAGTATCATCATTGGAACGTGCAGTGTTGACGGATGGTTCACAAAAAGTGCCAAATCAGATTTCAGACACTCTGGAAGAGAATACGGAAACAAAGATCGTCCGTTGGGATAAACTCTGGAAAACTCAGGAATGGGACTCCTAAAGATGAGTAGCTAATGCGTATTCGATATTTGTAATTTACACGTCACCTTTTTCACTTACCGATGGTCTAGGAAATGAGTAGGCAAGCGGAGAAAAAGGATAAGATATATGCTGCAAATCAGTCTTAGGTAATAGAAATGCAATGAATAGTCGCAAATAGAGGCTATTCAAATTGTAGATGCTTACAATTATTGCAAGCCCGCTGCGTCTAATTGATCGTAGCAAAATGACACAAATATTTTTACATATGCACTAACAAGATTGTGTACTCATATATGGGCTCGTTCATACAATTGTGTATAATCATATTGAATAAGTAATTTATGGTAAATAGTGCCTATTTAATATAAATTTACATGGTGGCCAGAAAGTTGAGTAATTTCTTTCAAAAGTTTCGAGGACTTTTCTGCCTCTAATTACTGTCGGAAATGCATTTTATGTGATGATGAAAGTTGTCGTACACTTGAATCTTACTGGTATGATGGGCTAGTAATTTTTTTTTCGTCTATTACCTTGGAACCGACGCGGGGGAATAATGGCATTAATCGCCGATTTACGTAATCGCGTCGCTATGCGTCCCTGCTGGAGAGTGTTCGCGGCGCCCCCCTCCCTCACCCGCCGCCCCACCCGTGAGGGACCCTCGTCTCGAATTCAATGGGCGACGCCGACCCCGTTAACTCCGAAGCAACGTCCTGCAGGAATTTCATTCAACTTTTCCCCCTCCCCATCCTCTCGGCCCTGTCTTCTTCCCCGTGGGCACTTGGCACGGGAGAGCCGCAAAAAATAATAATGACACTCCTTTTGCCTTTCTCCCGAATCCTGGCACGGATTTCGCCCCCTATCCACCACCAACCTTTGCCACCCCCCCCCCCCCACAACGTTCCCATCCTCCACTGACTCGTCGGTGGAACTTTCCCAGTACCACCACCATTCCTTGGCACCGAAGCGTGAGGATCCGTGCCGAAAATCTCAGCGCTCCTCTCTCGAAAGAAAGAAAAAATAAGGAAGGGGGAAATCGAATGGCACATTTTGCCGCTTTCTCTCGCCCGTTTAAATGCCTCGACACTCCTCCTTCAGCGCCACCTCTGATCCATTCAACCCCGCGTGTGCGTGTCGCTGAGGTTACTCGCGTGTGAGGGCCTGTGTGGGGCGTAACGCCGTCCATTCATGATAAGCCTTTTGGGTGGGGATGGGGGGAGAGACAGGCGTCGCGCGAGGGGCTGGGGAAAGAGGTTGTGGAGGGGGAGAAATTGGCGCAACCTCGAACCTAACTGTTGTATTGACGGGGGTGGAAGGGCCGGGGAGGGCGAGTGAGGGTTAGCATCCGTTCGAAGAATGAGGCGTGAGCTATGCAACGATTGCATAGGCTCACGACCAATCCCGGGGACCCAAGACCCGAAGGTTAAGGTATGGGTTTCAAATTTCGAATAGCTTTGATAGTGATCCTTCCCATGGAATCTACAGACATGGCGTGGTGGGATGACTTTTGAGGTTTTTTAACATTGCTAGAACTTTATCGGTGGAAGCATTATTAATAATTGCTCCTGGTAGTGTCACTCATTGGGCGAAGGGTGAAGGCAAGACGAAAGGTAGTCAGCACAGCATCTGTTCCTCTGTGAGAAGACTACCAGGGGACACCCCAGTGGGGCGGCCACTTAAGCGACTGTAACCGCACTAATGAGGAAGCCAATGGGATGAACGTCTAATTTTTGTTTTTGAACTAGTCTGCTGGACAGCATAAACGAAATAAAAATATGAAAATAAATATGAAAATAAAAGATGAAATTAATTCTAGAATTATATTTATTTTATAGGTATTTATAAGAAAGTATTATGTACATGTGGATTGTGCTTAATACGAGGGTCATCCGGAAAGTAGTACCCGTTCGTGCCGCATGAAGTGCTGACGACGCGAGTAGCCGCTGGACGAGGTCAGATAGCTTCAGTGGCTTGTCTGCCTTCTCTGAGCCAAGTTGCGTGACGCTAGCATTGCCTGTGTTGTTTCTGTGATTGTTTACAATGTTTAAAAAAATTGAGAACGCCGCCAGTTGTGAAGTGAGGGCAGTGATTAAATTCCTCAATGCAAGAAACGTTCGCCCATGTGATATTCATCGCCAATTAAAGGAGGTGTATGGAGACAATGTAATGGACGAGTCGTCTGTTCGGCGGTGGTGTCGCAACTTCAACATGGGGAGGGGGAACACACACGACGATGAGCGTTCGAGGAGACCGTCTGTCATTACAGACCAACTGGTGAGCTCAGTTGACGAATTCGTGAGGAACGATCGGCGCGTCACAATTGATGACATCTGTGAGCATTTTCCCAATGTTTCTCGAACAATTGTTCATGAAATTGTTAAACACCATCAGCATTATGCAAAAATTTGTGCAAGATGGGTCCCTCGCGTATCTCAATGAGCTGGCGGCGAAGGACTATGCAGCAGGAATACAGAAACTTGTCACACGTTATGACAAATGCCTTAATTTGCTTGGAGATTATGTTGAGAAGTAGTTTAAAGTATCCTCTTTCAAATAAAATTTTTTATGTTTGTTAATATTTACTTTTGTGTCTTTATTTCACGAACGGGTACTACTTTCCGGATGACCCTCGTACATCAGCATTTGGAAGGCTATTCAGATTTGAAATTGGAGAATGAAATTAAAGTTGAACCATGGTACTACATTTTTAAATTTGAAAAAGGTATTTTTCTGTATTCTAGCAGTGATGTTATTGTTATCTTTTGGAATAAAAATTGATTCTCAAGTGTGTTCCTTGTACATATTGTAGGAGAGATTATGTATGATAAATAATGGTCAAGTTTGACAAGAGGCCAGATTTTGAATGTTTGTCTTCCATTCTCTTCCAACAGGTCAGCACAACAAGATTGTGAAGTCTGATCAAACATTAGCCAAAAGCAGTCAGAGGACTGGGGATAGGGGACGTGGCTTGCATTCATCAAACCACCATACTTTAAATATGGAGGAACTCTTGGGTAAGATTAGTTTATTACTCTGAATACATATTTTCATTATTGTCCACATCAATCACTACTTTGTATTATAAAAAATATTCCAGACAGCTTTCGATGAAGAGTTCTTAGCTTTCCCAGTGGGTAGCATTGGGCAACATTGATATTTTGATGTTAATGCTGGTCAGTGGTGCTTTTCCTGAGAACTCTTCATAAAAGGCATTGATTGGAAAAACCTTATATCATTAGTTCGAGACTCAATTCATGGTATAACTGAAAACAATTGAATGAAAGGTTTGCAGAGATGATTGACTGAATATTTCAGACGACATGGCATATGCCATGCCATTTCTGTTCCCATTGGATCACTATTAAGACTGACAATTAAAGCTATCCATTCTTTTTCTCATATTATTTGAGCATTCTGATATGTTGGAAGCAACAGAGAAAATACAACAGTTTCTTCTTCATACAATAAGTAAAGCTGAGTCAAGTGAGGGATATCTGCGTGTGAGGGAGTGAGAAAAGAAATATAGTAGAAAAATGTAATTAATTTATTAGTAAATTATTCATTTATTTTTGTTTCGACTTTGGAACAAGTGAACATTCTGCTACTTGCCTGATAATATAGCTGCAGATGAACTATAATAAGGGTCAAGCTCTCTGTGAAATGATACTGACCATTACAAATCATAATCATCATTCCAAAAATACTGCAGTTAGACAGCTGTATTAGTTCCCTGGAAAAAGCTCGGGTTACAAGAAAAAATGGGGCTATGTGCCCTGACAAGAAGCCATGATGACTTGTGGTGAAGTTTTTTAGTAATTTACAATGGTATAATTTTTATAATTTTCCCTTTTGGCAAAATAGTCTATTATCTTTTACATTTCAGCCCTCCAAGCCAATCTTGTCATACCTTCCTAATCCATTGCATTTACTTGTTCCATCCCATTTTTTGCATAATTCATCTGTAGTATTCCTCTGTGGTTCAACCCTTCAATAGTTTCATCATGGTCTTCAATGTAAATAAATTGTATTATATTGGTGAATGGTGAATTCCATGATATTATTATACAGTTCTATTATGCTAATTGGGAATCGGGATGGCGTGGTGGCTAAGATACTGGCTTCCCACATCAAAGGCCCTGGTTTGAATCCCCGTGGTGGCCAGGTTTTTCAGTGGTATCCCGATCCCTATATGGGGTGCTATGTGGAAAGCACTTTAAGTGAGTTTGTCATTCTGTTGGATGGGGCAATAAATTGTGAAAACCCTGAGGCCTTTTGTGAAGAGTTGGCTAATGCTGTTGCTGGGTTTCTCTCCACCCTTCTTCCGCTCCCTGAATACCCTAACCTTACCAAATTACCCACCTATCACTTCTGGTGCAAATGACATTGCCGTTGGTTGCCTCCCCTAATAAGTACTACTACTATTATTGCAATTCTATTGCTTACAGTCTTCTTTTTTCTACTGCTGCTATTACCTAATTTTCCCTGCTATAGGAAATTGAGCTCAACTTACAGAGTTGTTGAACCACTTTGCGAAGTTCATGGGTGGCAGTATTTGAGTTCAGTAAATATTAATGTACTCTTAAAGCTTGAGCTCTTCTGTCAAAATTTTTTCCTTTCTTCTTCCATCACTAGAAGTGATTCTGTCTCTTGGTAAGGAACATTTTTTACATCTATCCAAGCATGAGCTTTCCTAGTTTCATTTGAAAATTATTAGGCAATAATCTCAAATAATTTTTGAAAATACTGAGATTTAACTTTTCATCTCAATCCACGTACGGGTCCTTATTTTCATTTGGTCTTCTTTCTTCTTATCTTTGGCAACCTATTTATTTTAGCATATTGTACCTCAGATGGGACATTCTCATACCACCCAAAATCAAATTTCACACTTGATGCCTTAAATGGCATTTCAGGAAATCACAAGTTATGGGGTTGTGTGAATTGGATGCCACAATTGTATAAATTTACAAGCAAACAATCATTTTTATGTGAGCTTCTTGACCTTAAACAAATCAACATTGTGTGAATTATTGCCTGTCATTTAATACTGTTTTGGATTTGTAAAAATTATAATTGCTATAATTGTGTGCACTCAAGTGAAAAAGCAAGCCTGATGAAACAATTCAAATGTGTGAATAAGAATTTTGGATCTTAGAAAAATACCATAAAGGGTACAGTATTATACAGGTTGCAATGCATTAAATGCAACGTATTTCATAGGCAACCAGTGCAGGGATAATGCTGTATGATTAAAGGAATTTCAGATCTAGATTTTTTATGAATTTAGTAGCTAAATTAGTTCTGAGAAAAATACAGGATTTTGAGGGAATTGTGACAGCTTGGCGAGAGATTTTTTTCCAGATTGCTCTTGGATATTGTATATCCAGAACTGTTTATGTTTTCCAAATTTTATCCTTATTGTGCTCATTATGATCATAAAAGATATTGTGGGAACATCTCCAAAACCATGCCATTAGGGGATGTGGAAACATTTCATATTATTCTCATATTTGTGTTGGAGATATTTCCAGAATGTCTCTGAGAGATTCTTTGACACATTTGAGACCTCTATTCAATGCCTCTGATATAATTGTTTTCTACTAGGGCAGGTTGTCGTAAGGCAACTGCATGCTAATTCTTTCATCATTGGTTCATACTCACACTACTTTTTTTCTGTCCCATTAATCAGTTTATTACGACTCCAAAATATATGGCAGCCTTTGGAGTCACACATTTTCTCATCTATTTAGGCCATAGAGCTCCCATCTCATTACCGATTATCACATTCATGATGTGTCTGTACCTTTGGCACTTATATTTTTTTTATTTATGTTAAAGCTTCTGGATGGGGCAGCCTTAGACTGGAGTCCAAGAATGTTTACATTGAGGATGCACCTGGTGGAGCAGAGAAACTGCTGCCTCCTCAAAACACCTCAGTATTAGTGGCATCCACATCTCCTGGGATGGTGCAGTCAGTGAGAGTGGAACTGCAAGAAGACATCAAAAACAAGAAATTGTCATCAAACTGCCTTGGGTTAGACTGTGCTTCAAGAACAATGTTCATAGGACGGTCTAGTTCAGTGTGATTGACAATTTTTGTCTTAGTTTTCTTTGTATTGGCTGCATAATTTGTTGCACTGTCTTCAGTGAAGACAGTCATGCAAGCAGATGCCATTGTGTTGCCTGAAGAAGAAACTTTTATGCACTGAAAAATGTTAGTGTTTTATTTGTGATCACCAGGAATGACAAATCCTGATGATGTGTTCTGGATGAAGATAGATCTGAAATTAGTAGATTGCTGACAAAACGGAAAAAAAACCGAGTGAACTACATGGTAGGATTTTATGGAGCTTGACAGTAACCTGTGAAGTTCTCCTTCATTTGTTTAATTCAAAACAAGGACTCCTCCATGGACTTCAGAGGTGCAACTAAATTAAAAGTGTGTTGAGTGAGCATAAGAGGAAGAATGATAATTCGCCATTACAGTATATTTTTTCTGTAAAGTGCTTCAAAAAAGACAATTGTAAATTTGTACAGTAGTAGTATTATCACAGTGAGACATAAGGACATATTTAACTTCTTCATCACTGAATTAATCCAGTTTCATTCTTGGATCATTTACTTTTGGGGGTACTGTATATTATAGAAATAGAATAAATATTGTACAGCCTTTCTAATTTCCGAAACTTTCATTGCATAAGAGGTGGAGTAAGGTAGCTTTAAAACACTACATACATAATGGTTTAGTATGCATAATGCTGGTATGCACACTGCTTGTGGTGCATATTTCATAGTCTTTGCTTTGATACATTCTTGGTCATGGATAATTAACCTCCTCTCTTTATCCCTTGTTGTCATAAATTCCCATTTACTTTTAATGTAGCATATTTTATATTTATTCATACTAATGTTTAATTTATCAGTTTTAATGTGTAGGTAGCACAAATTGTTCCATGTACCTGTTTTGTAACATACTTTCTAACATTGAAATAGAGAACTTAGATCCTCGCACTACATGATTTATGGCTCTTTTTCTTTAATGCTTGGAGTTACCATCAAAATAGGTAGTCTTTAGTCTAACAGAAAGTTGACTGAATGGTTGAAGGATATTAGTAGAAAATTGATTAATAGTTGAAAATTAGGCTGCTTATAAGTAGTTTTACCTCTCATCAATTATTTAGGTTTGGAATAAGTAAACTTGAAGAATACTAGTTTATTTTTTAACATTAATCATTGAAGTAACAGTTAAACACAGAGCTCTCTTTGTGATTTCCTTTGGCTTTCCACTTTTTTTTACTTGATGTATTTTTAAAGCATATCAATATTGCTGTTTCCCCAAAATCAATATCTATTGCTTTATTTGTTTCAGCTGTCTTCCAACATTTACAAAGCATTGATTACATAAGTGAGCGCAAAGAATCTTTATCTTTCCATGTTTTTCTTGCTTGTCTGTGTTTTGTTTATGCATGCTTCCTCAGCATTAATGCATTCTTCCACATCAATATTTTGACGTGTTAACTCATTTTGTAGTTTCTCTTTCTTCTAATTCCATAATTTTCTATTTTGTTAACTCTGTAAAAAAACTCTGTAATAAACATTTAAATAGGATCATCCTCTCTTCTTTTCATGTATCACCATTGCTTTCATTCTCGAACGGGTTAGATTCATCATTCATTGGCGATCGAAATTTCTGTGCGCTCAAAATATGTGAAGTTTGGCTTTTGAAAATATAAATGTGTAATTTTAGCTCTATAAATGTTATATTTTACCCCCTAGTGCCAGGAATATACACATCTGGTATATCCCCAAATCCTTTTGTCATTAGCATGAATCTAAATTTTGATAATGGGCTATTTGAATGTTAATGCCAAGTGCATTGAGATTGGAGACATTTCCTTAGCTGATTGTAAGGAGAGAATGGCAGGGGAGTGTATAGAGGGATGTAAATGGTAAGTACTGAGCAAAGGATTGAAAATGAGGAATTGAAGTCTGTACAGATGCTCTTTTTGTCAATTACCATTTACAAAACAGCTGAATATGTATGTAAGCTCACAGAATTTGTCTTGTATCACCAATGTTCTTGAAATGGTCACATTGACATGTGTATGTTTCTGAGGCCATAAGTGACAAAAATAACCTTTTATCCTCTCTAAAATTGTATGGGAACTCAAAGATTTCGGTTTATTATACCTTGAAATTTAATATATAAAATGATTTGAAACAAGATGTCCGTATAGTATGTGTACCAATCACAGAGATAAACCTGAAAATTGGATTGATAGATGAGAGTAGAGCTCAGCTTGAATTGAGCACTTTACAACATGTGAACTTCAAATATAAACAGGGTATGGACCCTTTGTCTTTCCATATACCACCTGTGGATACCCAGGAAGACCTGGTACCCAAAAAAATACATGACTTTAGGAGAAGCTGGGGAATCTCAATTTCATTGGAAAAAACATAATCCAGATCCTCCAGTCATATACATGTATATGTGTCATTATTGATTTATCAGATATTAGAAGTATGCAGAGCTAAAGAATGAAGATTTTATGAATGCATAGGTATTCATTTGAATTAGTTAAAGGTATTAATCCTACTGTTAGAGTATAACTGATAATGATCCTCAGAACGATTTTGATGAGAAGGACTCGGATTTAATTATAATAAGCTTGAGGTGCATATAGTTCAAGCAAAATATTAAGTTTTGGCCTTGTGAATGCTGATTGCCAAATTCAAAAATCAAAAGTTTGACTATATGCCTGAGTCATCTATCTCTGTAATATGTATCCATGTTGACAGTTAAATTCCTAGAGGCTGGTAATATTGATGCATGAAATGAAAAATAGTTTTGCATAACTTGGAAGCTGGGTCTTTAAGGCAATGGGGTAAGTGTAGATTTGGAGAACTTTAAATGTGATCATGGAAAAGAATGGGGATAATAAAATGAACTGTATTAAGTGATGTGCTAGTTAGGGCTTAAAGGAGTAGCAGCCTTTGATTCCTTGCTCCATCAAAAAACTACCTTGACCAGTGGACTAGTAATACCTGTAAATTTTACTCAAAACATTCGGCATTATTTTTATAGCCCACCGGTATACTGTAAACCCCTTTAGTAAGAAATTATTTTTCATTGAGATCCATATAAGTCAAACAAAAAAAATTTTCTGCCAACAATTTGGTATGTAATATTTTTGTAAAATTCTTGCAATTCGTATTTTTACCATATACCAGGAAATTTGTGGCCTCTTCCTGTTTGACTCATTAATGATTTACTCTACGTTACTTTTATCAGATAAAATGAAGACACAATAAAAACATATTATCATATAGTTAATAAATTAAACTTTTTTCATTTTTCAGGAATAGATATTTTTTTATTCCACTAGTTGACTTTTGGTAACCTTTTCTTAGAGTGGCATATCCAAGTTAGTGAAGTGCACTTATTGAATTGTTTCATGAAATTTGGTATTTTAGCCAAGCGTTTTGTTGTTATGACAAGAATGAACTAGTCAAGGCTGAACCAAGGTGTCCATTGGATCATTCCGGGGTTTATCAAAGGTCAATGAATGCTCACAAAATGTCTGGTATTAATCTAAAATAGCAAAAGTTGGAATTTCTAATAGTAGTATTCAAATTATTTGGTAACTCTTATGTTATTAATACCACACTCCTTCAGTCACCATCACTCATATTTGTGTTGCCCAAAAGTTAGCATATAAGAATGAGTTGTTCCAGGTTGTTAACAATTACTGGTTTATGTTTGTTAGTTGTGGGACAAGATTGTTCAGTATCACCTGTAGTTTTTAGCTTATTTGCAATGGAAAAGAGGCAACATTGATTCAATATTAAAGATATAAGGAAACAAAGCATTCATTGAAGTAAGATCTGGTGCTTTCCTGGCATATTTGCTTGATGAAGTTTTCTCAGGTCTTCCACCAGGTCAGGGGTTCCATGTTGGCCGATGTTTCGATGCACTAGTCGGGCATCGAAACGTCGGCCAACATGGAACCCCTGACCCGGTGGAAGACCCAAGAAAACTTCATCAAAGCATTCATTGTGCAAGATTAAAACAAAGCAGGATAAAGATGTATAAAATAAAACAGGTGGAATGTAATCTATAAATAGAGGGAGTGTATTAGACAGAAGAACACATAGTAATAAGAACTTGAGGGTATGGATGTCACTGTTCATATTCATAAGAAAGAATAACTCTGAAAGTAATCAGTTCTTAAAGTAGTAGAGATATTTGTTTATGGCTGTGAACTAATAAGTATAATCAGATGATTTATTGATTTGGCAATCTTCCTTCATCTCTGTGCCTTTTAGAGCTAGGGAACAATGTTAACCAATGAACCAATTCAGATACACATTGTCACAGTTTGTTTAAAATACATCCTCTCAAAAATGCAGATATACCCATGGCCATGGTCAAATGATGAAATGTGGTTAAAGCCACTAATTCCTTGTTGGGATACCAAAGGATTGTCCAGAATTAATTTTCATTGTACCCCTTTCATGCCAAGAAAACATTTAAATATGTGTTCTTGGGAAAAATTTTTGAATTTTTTAAAATAAAAGTATCTTGTTTGGTTAAAAATTACATTTTGACAAAATTTTGAGGGCAAGATGTCCATGGGTCTGATAGAGGTAGGAAAATCATCTCATGCTTTCCTTAGCGAAACCTTTTTTCAGCATGGCTGATTTTTCAATCAGTTTGGAAAATATCTGATCTTCATTTAAAAGTACATTATTGTGAAGTAGATAGTCTAGTTGTAATGGTTTCTCAAGTTTCTGGGAGAAAAATTATGCAGAAAAAGATATAAAAACACACAGAAAATAGTTGTTGCTTGATACACAACATTCTGTGTCATGATATGTCTATATCAGTATCAAGACTGTGTGTACCATGAGTTCTTGTTACTGTCCATTTTTTTTGGCAACCCTGGATTTTAAGTCTCTCCCTTCTTTTTGGTAAAAGTAAAATTTTTTTGGTTGCAGAATTTTCAGCTGTTGGCCATTTTAAATAAATATTGTTATTTTGAAAATCCAGTCCTGATTTTTGGAGATTGCTCTCTTTTTGTCAGTCATTGTTGCTTGTTTGAACAGCTAGCCATGGATAACAGTGCCCAAATCAAACATTGTGTACCATTTGAGAGAATACTTTCTCTTTGTACTGATGACTTCAAGAGGTAAGAACCATACAACAGTGATACACAACTCTCTATTATGCCATTAACAATTCAAATTAATGATACCGAAATGCTGTGTTGAAACCAGGCTGTTTGCATCATGTTACAGAGATTTATTCGTCATCTCTTCATGAATTTTCTCCTGATTTCATACACATCTAAATATGCAATCTCTCAAGAAATTTGACACATACATACATCCATGACTTTAAGCCATTGGGAGAAGAGGAGTCAATAACTCCAACTAGGAGAATACAGAAATCTCTCTTAATGGCTACTATTCTTTAGAACCAATATTTTGTTTCACAAATTCCACCTCTGTGAGATTAATCCCCGATTCAAAGTCTATGTTGATTACCACAAGTTTAATATGTATTCAATGGCCACAAATTTATGAATAACATCAAAATGTTGAGTGTCATTATTATTGTTATTAAGTAATCTACTGTTAAGGTAGGTTTTGGATGGACACAACTACAAAATAAATATTTTGTGACTCCTTACAAAATACAATCCAGCAACCTACTCTACATCAGGACCCTCTTCATCTCTGAGTACTTCCTGCCTCCTTCATTCTGTCCAAAATCCCTATCCTGTTCCTTCCCATTCCTGGATTGCCTAACGTTCTCTCATCTATTTCAACATCCCACTCCAATCAATACACCATCCATTTTTCCTGCCTCCTTAGGATTTCTCCCAAAAAACCCCTCTCCTAGCCCACCATCCCAAGGACTTCCTTATTTGTTTTCTTTTTGGTCCATTTCACCTCCACCATTCTCCACAACCATATTTCAAAAGCCTCCAATCTACTTCTATCATCCTGTTACAGTGACCACGTCTCCATGTCGTACACAACTACACTCCATATCTGAGTTTTGATGAGTCTTTTCTTAACATCCTTACTCAATCTCCCTCTCATCCACTCCCTCCACCTTGTGAAAGACTCGTTGTCTAGCCCAATTCTTCTCCTTACTCTCCTATTACTTTGACCGTGTTGCTCCAAAACACTTCTAAGATACGTAAACTGTTCTACCTGCTCTAGTTTTTACCCTCCTATTTTAATGCTTAGTTTGGTCTTCTTCTTTCTCGGAAATTTCATCACCTTTGGTCAATTAAAGTTAATTCTTATCCCATATCTATCGCACTGAATTTTCAATTCACTCAGTAATCCTTGAAACCACTTGTCTGATAGACAAATCAGAGCTTGATCATCAGCAAACAGCTGATTTTACAAATTCCCCTCTGACTTTCATTCCTACCTTCAGTTCTTCCCATGCCTCTTTAATCACTTTTTCTACATATACGATGAACATCACCAATGATAATGGGCAACCCTGCCTTATATCTCTTCCTAACACTGCCCATCCGGACTCTCAGTTCTCCTCTCGTACCTGAACAGTCTGAGACATGTACAGGTTGCGGATTAGCCTCCCATCCCTCCAATCTATTCCTATTTACTTCAATATGCAAGAGAGAAAGTTATTTACCTGGTTCAGTTTCATCTTTGATCAAGAACTTAGGTTCTTGATTTCTAGCTACATTCTTCAATTATTTACACTATCATTACATTTTTTCACCATGAATCTCTCTGATAATTAGGAATGAAATGTTAAATGATTTGGTGCGCATGCAGTTTCAAAGCTGATAATAAATCAAATATTTAGATTATGACATAGCCCATACAGTTAAACCTAGAAAAACAAATTCATAAAAATACTGCTCCAGAAAGAATATTCATTTTCATTATAGAACAAAAATTGTCATAAAGCAGAGGGTTTTCAATGGTAACTATTGCCACGACATTGGTCCGAAACCAAAAGAACTAACAATTGTACCAGAGCTAAATTCCCCTGGTCACATGCTATGCGTATATTAAAGCCAAACTGTGAGCTTCATTTTCAGTAGTGTCTTCAGGCAATACATTTCAGCTTCTTGATCAGATTGACATGCCTTCTAGAACTGCTTCAATTGAAGCTAAGATTGATTGTTTGTTAATACACTTCAAAATGATTTTTATATCCATTGAGAGAAAAATGAATTTATATAATCAGTTCAGGGGTACAAAACTGGAATTTGTAACGAGTTGAAATGAGAAAAATAATGCAAACAATGACCAAATGAAGGTTACTTATTGATTTTTAGTACTGATGAATGAATACTGATTTCAATCTTTTTTCCTGTTCTTTGTTTGCAAAATATGGATGGAAGCATTTTTAATGATGAGGTCAATTTTATAAGTTTCCAAGTTTTCATTTAAACTACTCAAAATCACATTGATTAAACCGCTTTCCCACCTACCACCATTCTGTGATAACATTTTAGTGTGGGAAATATTATGCTGCTTTTAAGATGTCATCCGGAGTTGAAAAGTAAAGAGCTTACTCCCATGAGATTCACTGAGGACCACCAACACTGTTGGATCCACACAAGGCCAGATCTTGTGAATGCACTCATTTTTAGAACTTTTTTTAGTGCACAATGTTTCTCTTGAGTGCTTTGTTGCCAAGTTTATCATTGTTTTTGTAGGTAAAAGAGGCTTCCCTGTACTTATCTCTTGACTTGCAGTTGTTATTTGTCTTTAGAGATGATGCTTATGATTTAATTCACTGTTGATTGCTTTTCAAACCTAGGGGGATTGATTCCAAAGAATTAAAGAAGATATTTACCTAAATTCAAGTTATTCTGCATCAGCAATTACAGGCTGATATTTTGTGCCATTGTAGTAAATTTGCAGCAAATGTACAGTAATAATATAAATTCACACCATCACTTCCTTATCCTAACCTTTGAGCTAAACATGGATTATATATATTCATTGAGTTGAAGTAAAATTTTAATGCATGAAAATTAACTACTTAGCTTGTATAAATTGACTATGAGCCAAAAAATTACACAAGTTTTGAAGTTGATCTGAAAATATTACTAATGCCTAGAAATGCCTCGGTCCAATGTTACTTTCAAATGTCACAAACCTTTGTTGATAACATTCAAGTCAGAGTTAACCCATGAGTTATAAAGCAAATCCATGAATATCCATGACTAGTCATGCTTTTGTTCTTTAGAGTTGCGAGATATATCAATATCAATTGATTGCTTATTACTTATGTGGTACTGAAAAAGAATGGGGAAAATAATTTCTATGAAGAGGAAAACAAATTCTGAAGTTTTAAATATGGTGAAAAAGGGAGAATAATCATGTTATCAGTGGAATTTCCTCTCATTCTCTCTGGTTGATTTTTTGTACCTCACTTAAAATGCCCCTCTATGTATCTCAAGAGTGAGAGATATTGCTAATGAAGTAGAGTACAATAAAATATGTAGGTACCCTTTTCCCTGTTCTAGCCAATTTTTTTTAATACCCACTGAATCATTGAAATGGTAGGAGCCAGCATGTGGTAAGAAGATGCAAGAAAAATCTTTCTAAAAGATTTCTTAGTGTACTATGTCTTTATGTGACTTATTGTTGATGCTATTGTGACAGAAAATACAAGTTGCTACAGTGCCTGTTCAAAATACATCCAATCATATGAATATCAGTGAGGAAGATTTTTCTCTTTGGCATGGAACACTGAGGAATGGACAATTACAAATCTAGGATTTTCAAAGAAGATTGTTCTATTAACTTAAAATGTAAGCCCAAATCATTAAGAACTACCTATTAGAGCCATGCTGTACAAAAATAACTATTGCTGATGCAAAAAATGTAGTTAAGTTTTGAAAGAAATAGACATAATCTATGATTAAAGTAAAAAGTAAGGAAATTACAGAGGCAGAAAGAAAGAACTATTATCATTTTGTGACTTCTTTGATTATTGGTCAAAATTTATATCATAATGTGGGAAGATATGGTAAATATATATATGAAATAACGCTTGTTTTGAAAACTCTTTCAAAGAATGAAAATGAATATAAGGCCACAATGTGAACTTGAACTTCAAAAGAAATATAATGAAGGTAATTAAATACCACATTGAGGATTGTTAGAATGACTTCATTGTATTTACAGATTTTACAAAATAATCTATAAATAGTGCAATTTGTTCAACTGCCAGCACTGAATTGCACAAGCATTGATTCTTCTTAACCCTAGATTTATGATAATTACACGATAATGTAATTATCATAGTTTAAATAGACCTATATTAAGTGTTTAAAGGCGACATGTGAATACTTCTTGGTTTTTAAGTGGCTGATGAAGCAGATAAGACACAATGAAAATCACAGCAACAACTATGCACCTGAATGCCATGTCTACATTAGAAATGACCTCATTTCTCTTTCAAATAGGCAATTTAATATCTTTTAAAATGGTAGCAAAACCTGGTGCCATTATAGCGGTTTCAATAATGCTTTGCTACTTCAGATGCCTATGCTTGTCAGTTAAACATTCAACTTAAAATTCATAATATAGTGATGAATTCAAATAGTGTCTCTTCCATTTAAATATTCTTTTAAATAATGGAAATAAAAATTACATATAAGATGTCTTTGTGGCATCATGTCTCCTCACAGGCAGATGAATCGCTTCATTATCAGATTCTTTGATTGATTATTCAAATATCTTTGGAACCAAATATGCATAGCCAATTTTTGATTAATGGTAATCATATTTATTATTGATATATTTGTGCAGCTTAAGTGTTTTTCTAGTCGATGTAAAAAAAATTCTTGATTTTTGATAATACTTCAGTGTTATGTTTACAGTAAACCCTTTTACAACTAATTTATGAAGATGGCTACTTCACAAATCCGAGGCTTAATCTATAGAGGAGTTCAGAAAGCCCATTTCATCATTATCAATTATTATTTTATTTGAAAGGCAGAATACAAACACCCATGCATATTAATTTTAGTTAATAATAATATCAATTACATGTAAGATATATGTGGGGACATGGTAGTCCAGTGAGAATTGTATAGACTACTCACTGGATGGCCTGTCTGATTTTTTGGGTACCAGAACTTCCTGGGCAACTAGAGGTGGTGCTGTGATAGGAACTGATCTCCTTACCCTGATGCATGAAATTCACATGGTTTTGGGCTTAGTGTTAGGTGAGCTTTACCCTCACCTATCAAGTTTTCCTTTGGGTTGACAACTGTGGCTTTTTTGGAAAGATGTGCACACTATTTTTTTATGTGACTGACATAAACTAGAGGTGACAATTTTTTCACCCCTCCTGACCTGTCAACCATTGTTTCTTACTTATGTATAAACTTACACACTCACAGATATATCTATTTATTGTACACAAAAATAGCACTAGTGAGCAAAAACACAGAGAAACGCACACAAATGAAACTCACAGATATTCCGAATTTTCGGTGGCAAGATCACCTTTCTCAAGGGAGAGAAGGAACTCCCCATGGTATGCATGCCAGTGTGTGTATATATAAATAGCAGTCTGACCTGAAGAAAGCCTCAGAGAAGGTTGAAAGCTCAAACTTTCTGAAATGTGTTGTTTTACATATTATATGCCGTCCAAATGTTTAATTGCTCTCGTGAGTGCTTCAACATCATCAAAAGATATACTATATATACACACTATCATATATGCAGTTAGAATTTTAGTGCATGCACCTAACAAAATTTGAAAACAAATCCATCCATAAATTCACCCGGCATTTCAAATTTCACAGTTGCTGACCACGTTAGTCAGATGAGTAATGCACTATTCTGCAAATCCAAGGATTGTAGGTTAGAGCCCCCCACAGGCATTAATGTAGCATCAACTCTGGTGGCTCAGCCCCAGAGCCAAATGCTCATTAGAAGCCCAAGAGGCACCTGGAGAATAAAAAAATGCATCAGAATTAAGTAGTGCTGTGCAAGGGCATTTTTGGGCATTGCTTTTCTATCTGATGAGAAGTACTATATGCTGCTTTTGCTAGGATTCAGATTCCTTTTTTGAAGTATTTAAAACTACTAGTGGTACGTTGGCACATGTGAATAAAGAAGGGGAAGCGGGTTGATCCACTTTACTTTATTTTGGAGGGTTTCCTACAATCGGGATGCCATAATTCAAAGGGACTTCAACACCTGGTACCCCTTCCATAGTCACTGCTCAGGATTTTAAGGACACATCAAATATAGGATTCGACAGAATGACCCTTGAGCAGTGCTTTCATTTTTTTTAAAGACTGCTGAAAATGAGTCTATGTTAATCACCTGTTTCAACTGTACATAATAATTTAGCTCCCCGTGATATGTCATCCTGATATCGCTCACTCAAAATCCATTGACAAATTGATCAAGTTTGGTTTTGGACTGTACCAGTAATATTAAACCAAGAAGATATTAATTTAACTGAGGAAGAGATAGTATAAGCTGTCCCAACTGAACAATCTTACTTTTATTCGTGGTGCACGGTGGATGCATGATGCAGCCTCAGACACAACTAAAATTTCAGCCAGCACTAGCAGTATATTACTGCATATGAATAGCCATCTTGGAGTAAAGAATCAATTCCAAAAGAGCAATTAGGTAGGTATTACATACGTCACCTTACCATTTAGGCTAGCATTAGATATCAGCCCAAGCATGGGAAAAAATCTAGAGCATCCAAGATTGGCCGCGGATGTGGAGAGATTTGTGTAAGATAAAGCTAGAAAAAGTAATAATTAAACGAAAGTGTGGAAAATAATGACCTTGCGGTTAGAAGGAACTCAAAGAGTTCCTTCTGTCCGCAGAAGGTGGTTGGGCCACCAAAAATTTTGGAATATGTGTGAGTACTCATTTTAATGCGTCAATTTATATTTGTTTTGGCTGATGCAGCTCTTTCCTTCGTTTTATGTATGTACATACTTACATAAATAGTCACTTCACTTCCTTCTTACATCAAAGACTAGTACCACTTTCAGAAACGTTTACACTCAACTCCAATTCCTCAAATACGACCATTCTCGTGGCTACAATAGACATTACATCCCTCTGCACCTCAATTCCCCACAAAGAAGGCCTAGAATCCCTCAAAAATTACATCTCCCTACGAGCCACACCACACACCCCGTCCACAGATTTCCTCATTGAACTGACCCAACTCGTGCTCACCAAAAATATATTCACATTTAGCTACAAAATATATTTACAAACAAAAGGCACTACAATGGGTATGCGTATAGGGCAAGGAGTGTAGATATTGTTCCGCGAATAGATTTAAACACTGATCAAATTTTGAAAAATATTGGGATTATCTTAGATTTTTTCCTGAACCACGATGAGACAGTGATTCCCACGAAATCTTAAGCCTATATCTACCCTGATCATCTATGTTATGGCCGATGATTCATCTATAAATATGAATTCGACTGTAAAACGTCGCAATCTTGATGGCTTTTCTAATTGACATTAGGTTAAGATACCGAGTGACCTGACCTATCGTCAATTTGTATTTAGTCTATACAATGAAAATTTGGACTTAAGTGGAGCAAATGACATTAGCAATCCTGCACCATTCGGGATAAAATATATTCTAGACGAAAAAACACCCTCGAAGTTCACTATAGTAAATTAATTGTTCTCCAACATGTTCAGCCTGTCCCACTTTCCCCTGGGAGAGCAATTACTTTCGTTCGGTGTTGTTCAGGTGCGTGATAAATTCTCTTCTTAAGTTAAGTATATACTCCCCAAAAAAGGCAGCAACGAGAAACTAATTTTTATAATGAATTTTCTCTTCCCCCGCTTCCCCATTCAAGTGTCTTCGGTGTTTCATACCTTCGTCTATGCCGTCTACAATGCCTATTTACTCTCTGCCACCCCTTTCTTCGCCTACGATTTTTCAAAATCTCCTAAACTCAACTTACATGACATCTCCGTAATCTACAGACTCCATTTCTTTCCATAGAAAGTTCAAAACTTGTTAATTATAAATCCATCTAATATACGCTGACCAGGGACACAGAACATAAAAACTAATTTGAAAAACAGGAAAATAGAACAAAGTAGATCATTGACATGAGTCAGATTGTAGATATTCGAGGACGAGAAAATAATTTTTAACGAGTCTTAATTATTTCGTGTCAATTGAAGTACTCTGACTTCGGATTGAAAGATTGTACAGTGAACCTACTTATTTTTCCTTGAATCAGCCTTTGCAAACTCATTGATATCATCTACATTTTACCTTGCAAGTCAACATGAGGGTGTGTGGCAGTGGGTCGCCAGCCTAGTCATCTCTTTTGATCGCCAACATTATCCCTTGGGATCTTCTCACTTGTCAGATCATCTCTTGAAATCCATTTACTCACACTCACAAAGATAGCCACCTCACAAACACTCTCTTTCTGTCTCTTCGCCTCAATTTTGCCGTAAAGGAACAAAACGGTCGATAGCCACATACAAAAAGTCTTCAGTTACCCGAAATTTCCTTCTCTCAATCTTTTTTCAAAATATCGGTTCGCCCGGAGCAGCACTCAAAAAGAGAACACCTCAGCTGCAATTTCTCATCCGCCCAGCTTATTGTCACAGCTCAAACCGTCTTGGGAAAGTGTCAAAAAATAAACACGCCGTACGACTAAATGCTATCTAAAAATAAATAGAGGAGCAGGGCTTGTGTAGATTTCGAACCGGACGTAATGATTGACCTTAAAGGCTACATCTGCGGGACTCAGTGATCTTATTTACCTGTACAGGGCGGCAACGGATACGTGGTCGATATATGGGTCACGGCGTTAGTGCGATCGTAAATGACTATAGCATGGCAAAACTACTTTTAAAACTATGGATAAAATTGAAGTATCATCAAATATGTATGTATGTGTATCAACTGAGTAAATATTCAAGAACAAGGGACTCGATTGTGAGGGGTTATGTGAATGTAATTTGGCGATTGTATTTTTCGGGAAGATATATCGGAGAGGTTAGAATAAGTGGACCGTGAATGAATGTCAGTTGGAAGCACGGTTAATGGACAAGGTTGAAAGAAGTACTCAACACTGATTCGATCATGGTGAGAGAATGGATCAGAGACAAATCACGAAACAGATGGAGTCAATGTTTCGAGAAGAAGAGATACCTACTGTACATATAGAAGGTCATGGGTGATTGTGGTCGAAGATACCTTCATTTGCAAGGAATATTAGAAGTCACGGGAACAGAACGGCATGCATGAATGTAGCGGAGGCAAAATAAATATACGTACAAGGAAATGGCATCACAGGAAAATTTGGTGAAACAGTGTCGTGACCTAAAATTTAAGCTTTTCTTCATGGTAATGTCTATCTGGACAGGGAACGTTGCCAAGGGTTGCGTGTATGCATTTTTCAAAATCCAATTATCGGATCACATATTTCGCCCACTATTGGTTGCATGAGAAATCTATTTTTCATGAGGCAAGCTTAGCCCTAACCTCATACAAGGATTTGTCATTATTAACCTTAGTGAAGCCCTGGAGACCTGAGAGCGTGTAGAGTGCGGAGACGAAAACCGGCGTCCTCACCGACGACAATATTCATCCAAATATTGTCATTTTATTATTTCAATGATTATTGTAATTTTTCGTTTGAGTTAGGTTTTAGATCGCTACGCAAATTAATCACCACCACATTACCAAGCCTTTTATAGGCTAGACATACGTGACAGATGACGTTACCAGAAAATACTTCAACTCCATATACTTCAACAATTTTCGAGCCTTTTCAATTCAATTAAATTTTCAATTTTTCAATTTTTTGACCGGGATCCCGATCAAGGTGAATGATTCTTACACCCTGAAATTGTTTCATCGTAATGAGAATTTAGCGGATGACTCGGTTAAAAGTTACTGTCATGACATCTCCCGCAGTTTTCTTGGAATCCGTATACTTATTTTATCCCTTCATTCCGTCCAACATGCTTATCCTACTCCTATCCCTTTCCTCGCTCGCATAACGTCTTCTCTCTATCACTCGCTTCAGCATTCCAACATCATCCAAATTTTCAATTGTTCCTGGCTCAACTTTGTGGAAATTCATGTTTATTAAATGAAGAATACAATGTATCTATCCACTGTCCTTTATTAACGTACAACTAGTTTCAAGGCTCAAGCATCATCATCAGGCACCTGATGATGACGCTTGAGCGTTGAAACTAGTTGTACGTGAATAAAGGACAGTGGAAAGATACATTGTATTCTTCATTTAATAATCATCCAAATTCTCTGCATCCACTTTTCCTAACTCCTTCAGTTTTCTTCCAACAGCCCCCTCCGCTCTCCCACCATGCCTTGTATATTGCTTTCCTTACCGTCTGTGTCTTCTTTTTCATCTTTTTTACACTAAAATTCCAAATGCCTCCCTTATTGGTTTTGCCTTTAAGGGCCAAGTTTCCGCGCTGTATATACCTACCCTCTAAATCAAAGTTCTCGCCACGTTTTATCTTGATCAACATCCCTGTCATCAACTCTCTCCAATCTGAATATTATTAAATTGAACTATTGCCTTCAAATCTCTTTATTTAACACCAAAATTTACCCTACCACTTCGCTTTCTTTTTACTTAGATCCTAATAGATATATTTGTAAATTAAATTTTAAATTAATCTTCGGACTCGATGACATGGATTTCTGATATCGGAATTCCAAAAGCTCTGGAAGTATATACCTGTAGCTCCGGAGTTTTCAGATACACTATATTTATTGTAAATTTTCCGGGTAAATGTAGCACAGTGTAAAACTACATGTGACAAACCTCCAAAATATGTAGCATAACTGCAGTCCTCTCTGTTCCTCGCCTTAAGAATCAAGTCACGAAACAGTGACGGCACGATGACTAACCTACAAATCCCTCAAGGAAAATACAATCTTCACCCCTCTTTTGACGCAATTGTTTCATTTTTGCCGAGTTTAGATCCAAGAGCTTGTCTCTTCCACCTCGCTACATATGAATCAAACTTGACGATAGTTCGAAAACCAACCCCTTAAGATAAAAAGATGTTACTGATTGGTAGATCCAAACTAGATTGGCTCTATCGAAACGGATTCGGCCTCTTATTTCACCCTCTTCCAATAAAGCAATAATACCCATAGTCAATAATGCAAAACAAATAGAAACGAGGTTAAGAAAAAGCAATAACAGATACTTAAATTTGCGCGATAAGATGCTAGACAGGACCTTAGTTGTTCTCGCAAGTAAAATACTTTCAAAGAAACACGCCACGAGATATGGGAGGGAAAAATCTGCGAAAATCCAAAGCCTTACGTCGGGTCAATGAAATAATCAAGCATTTCATACATATGTGGAGATTGCGACGATATTTCGAAGCCAAGGAACAGTTTATGTACCTGATTGAGGGAAAATAAATATCAAAATTCACCAATGAAGAGTGCAGAGAGGAATAAATATTTCAAGATCGACGAAAGATATTAAGGAAGAAAGTACACGCTAGCAGTAAAGTAGAAAACTAGAACGTTCAGGAAATTTTCAAATTAAAATATGATTTATGTAACATTTTTCCTTCTTCCATGAGGTTTGGGCAGGCTTAAACATTGATGGGAATAGAGTATAGTAATTTGATAGGGGAGGCCATCGATGACTGAAGTCTTTTGCGCGATTTAGGAAAGGTAAGTAATTATGTAAGGGTACAATTTTCAAGGAATGGGGGTGGGTAGGGTGGAGAGAAATCTGGCGCCGTAATTGGCATGCTCTTAACAATAGGTGCCTAAGTTTAACCGTTTAACATCAAATCTAACGGACGGTGTAGTTCACTTGAAATGCTTGCCATATTTAATCCAAGTAGGGATCGGGATGCCATTGAAAAATTCTGAAATCACTGGGATCTGAAATCTACCTGGTGCTTGCACCCCCTGCCACACACCTTTTTGATGGATCGCGGGGTATTTATCAATGAACCGTCTCCCTCTGGTTGGGAAGACAGTACAATGTCCACCATACCAACCCGATCCCCAATTGTAAACCACAGAATATTTAGCATGGCCATATTGTGAGCAGGTTTCAACTATGTACATACATGTATATGGACGAAAATATTACTTTTTACTTATGCTTTCAATTTAAAAACTCATTTCTGAGAGGAAGGTTTTAGGTGTAAAAAAATAATTAAGCAAATTCAACGAATATTTGCAAGTAGATTCCTCATGTAATTACGAGTTATAATTTATCGTCTTTGGTAGCCCACCGTAAAAATGAGGTTTTGGATGGACACATCGCTACATATCTAAGCCTTTCCTAACAAAATATAAACCTATCCACTTTTCAACAACTTTTCTTCATTTCGTTTCTTTCTCCCTTCAGCAGTACCTACAATTAATGTTTTGTTTTTAACATGTTTATTTCATTATTTTATTCATACGATGGAAAATGTAAAAGCGCGGACTGCCCCTCAGATGGCCTCACTATTTAATTTCATTGTTCCGAACATGCTCATAGCCAACTGAACACTTTCCCGTCCTTCCAACCTCCAAAAAAATAAAGACTGCGAATATGGTGACCTCTCCCACCCCTCCTTCGACCCACTCGAACGCCTCCAAACGTCCTCCCATCTCTGAGCCACCGTGGAATTTGCCAATTCTCTGGCCTTTTCATTGTCGAGCCGCTCGGACTGTGGGTGAGGGTGGGGGAAAGCAGAGCTGGAGGGGGAGGTTGGCGCGGCGGTGGGAACGGCCTCCGGGGTGGGGTAGAAGGGGGAAGGTTGGAGAAGTGAGAGGGGAGGTCAGCCCCCCCCCTAGGGGGTGGCGAGGGGGAGGTGGTGTTTGGAGAGGGGGTTCGGAGCAGGGAAGGCTTGGGACGCCCCCCATTCTAGACAGACAAGACACTCCCGTCCGTGCCGTTCTTGCCACCACCGACCGATCCCGTAAACTGCCCTTACTCGGCTCCCCCGCGCTCGACGCTCTTTTTGCCCACCAGATCACCCAAACACGCTCCGCAGTGAGACTCCGGACCCCCCGCGAAGACCCTGAATACATCGTCGGATTTCGGTCGAGGGAGGCATTTGGCAGCGCTTCGTCGCCGTTCCTCTTTCGCCCCGTCCTCCCCACCTTCCCTTCGCCTCCCCGTTCGAGTCGGACGGAAGTCCCTCCCGCTCCTCCTGAGCCTCTGCAAAGCCGCTCCCCCTCTGGAGTCCTACGAACGATTTAGTCGATTGCATCGCGACAGACAGCGAGATGACATCTGTGCTCGCCGGATCTTCCTCGGGCGGCGGTGTGTCGTGGACCTTACGGACGCGGACGGTGAGTCCTGGCCCGGATTTTATTTTTTTTGCACGGTTTGGAAGGGGGTCGTCGCGAGGGTTCACGCGCTTCGCCAGTGGTGCGAAGTAACCACCGCGTTGAAATCACCACTCGTGTTCCAGTGTCGGTCCGCATTCGAATGCAAGGCAAAAGTTTCTCACAGAGGCAACGAGTTTTTTGGTGATATCATCGTCGACATTTCGGAGACTGGCGACTGCGGCTGGCAGTTTTGACTTCTTCCCTTCCTACTTCCTGTCATATTTTTAAATCGACAGATACTAACGCGGGGTGGAGGAAGGAAGGCTGAAGGAATTTTGGAAAAATTAAAGTTCTTCCCGAGTGATTTAGTTGAATAAGGACGATCCAAACGAGTTTCACCTTCCGACGTTTTCGTTTCGAAGTCGAAGATTGAGACCAGCTGTATTTCTCTGTTCCTTCCCTTATATTTTTCCTTTTGTCTTAAAAAATCAAGAAATTTTTAAAGAGGTTGGAAAACATTAGTTTTCCTCGAGTGAATCGATGTACATATGGTGTTCATCATTTATCAATTCCCAGTTCGTTAATAATCGCTTAATATTCTTAATTTTCTGTTGGATTATTCTAACGAATAACTCGCCCGCTCACTAACTCAAAGGTCGCGGGTTCAAGTTAAGTGTCGGAGAGAGGTGCGTATCAAATATTAGTGGTTCGGTCACCAGGAAACCTAAAGACAAGCGCATGCAGGATTAACAGGATCAAAGGGCACATTCGCCACCAGAAGTGTCGACAGTTAAAAAAATAATCGTTAGGTCTCTCTTGGAAAATTAAGAAAAACGAGTGCGTTTGATGTAATCACCATTATGAGCAACATATTTGTCTCCTTGTGTGTGGTATACATTCTTCGGTGATTGTGGGAAACAATTTGATTCATTTCACAGCTGATTTCAAAACTTCATGATGCTCTAAACTCTGGACTAGGCTGATAGGGTTTCTAAATATCTACTTCTTTATGAAGAGTCTATGTTCAGGGACAGAAGTTGTAGGATCATACCAGTTTGTCTCTCTGCCCTGATGTAATTATTTGGATTTTAACTCCTTTTTGACTACTGGACTACATCAGCCACGATTTATTGCTGCAAAAAAATCACCTTTTTGCGGGGAGAGGACGGACGTGAAATAGAATCAATATAGAGGAGGAATAATAAGACAGAGGTGTTATCATAAGGAAGTCCATCAAAAAAGAAGTGTATAAATGAGTATGAAAGAATTTAAATAAAGATAGAAGGATTATTTGTCCCCGAAACATGGCAAAAAGTGTAAATAGTTTAAAATGAAAGAAATTAATCGAAACACTGAGATTAATAATGAATCAGCGAATAATAAATAAAAAGAGATTTCCGCATTCAGAAGGATGGAGAGGAAAGTAACCGAAATTGTTGTGTTGCGTGTTGGATTGGAGTTTTCGGAGTATACCGTTTTCAGAGTAAATCCAAAGAGGTTAAAACGATAGCCAGAGGGTATTGAGTCGCAATTCATCGCCTAAATCACTGACAGAATATGTTAGTTGAAAAGGACGAAAGGGGCGGATAGTAAAAGTAAAAAGGTGCAGGAAGGAGTAAAATAAGTGGGACAAAAGGAGTTCACATCGTGTGGAATCACTTTTAAAATTTAGGACGAAATATAGCTTAAGGTTTCGTCCTTAATTCACTTCTAATCGAACACCAAAGTATTTAACCCGAAGTTGATAAGCGAGGGAGGAACTTAATTCGTTCTGAGTCTATCCTATATGGTGAGGGATAATCGAACGTCAGGGTATGCGGGGTGTAACCATTAGAAATTTCAGGAAGACCTGGTACCGGAAATAATTACAAAATGCGGATGTAGCTGGCGGTACAGAGAGCCACTTGATTTTGAACCAGTGCCCCCTAATCATCAGCCACACGCACCACTGAACTGCCACGCCCCTCTAAATCGATAGATTTTCTATATGTGTAATATGGGGGCTGGTATATCCCGCACGAATGCAACGGGCTATAAACCTTGACAAGCCTAACATTTTCCTTTTTCCTCAGGTATCAAAATTAATGAATTTTTCTAGAAACAGGAAGGTTAATTAAAACTTTAAAGTTGAAGACCATAGACCTGAGTAGTTGTAACATTGTGCGATATCTACCCAAGAAGTGTTTTGAACCAAGACTCATATTTGTTGGGGCACAAGAAGAAGAAACGTATTAGGCAAAAACAATTTTACAAGAATGTGACAGTAGATGACAAGGGCGCTGAGGACGTATGTTAAAAAATATAAGTGAAAACTTGGATTCAGGGCGTAGTTTGTAAGGTGCGAAAATTTGATCGCAGAAGAAGATTGGAGGCTTTTGAGATGTGGGTGTGGAGAACGATGAGAAAGAAAAAGACACCGTGAAGTACTAGGCATAGAGAGGGAGGAGAGAGTTGTTGGTAGAAATCCTAAGGAAGTAGTTAAAGTGGACGCACAGCGTTTTGATGGTTGATGGAACGTTGAAGACTGATAGAGGGGAGGACGTCAGGCAAGCGAGGTAGAAAGAAGAAATAGGTTGTTTAATTTTGTCATGTTAGACGAGGCTGAGAAATGGTAGTTATTTATTAAGTAGTTAGTTTCTGCCAATTTGAATCCAAAACCTATCTTAAACGTTCGACTGCCTTAAATAATAAACACGTCGTTCGTCGTATGAGACACCAAAATCCGTGCCCATCAGTTGAGAGGAGACCAACGCCGAGGTCGCGTCCGACTTCTTCCGTACGCTCATTCCGTTTCCCCGATTCCTCTCCGTCCCTAAATAGAATCGTTCCGGCTGACATTAACGGCGAAAATCAACTGCAGGATTCGCTCCCATTCTACGACGTGCCACGCGTCAGTTGGGCCGAGCGTGAGGCAATTGCGAGCGGGGTAAGGCATCCGTCTGATGAGACATAAAACCGCGTAATAGTCGACGGTCACTTTCGCTTGAAAAATTTCTTTTCAGATACGTCCCCATTCTCATACCCATCTTCCACTCCATTAACTACACTTCGACGTAATTGCCGACCTATCCCTAATGAAGCAAATGACCTCATCCGTCGAGAAACATTCACAATAAATTCTCGTTAGTCCTCAAACTTGAGTGATCCGGAGAGGGTTATTTGGCAAACGAAATGCTGCCGCGATTTAACTGCTTAAAGCTGGCTATTGTTCGCGCTTTGCAAGGTCATAATGAATGGTACATTGAAGATTTTAGATTGTGGCAATCGGTTACATCTTTTATGGAAAATCTTTCTCTATCAGAAGTTGCATTATTCAGTTGGCAGAAAAATAGAAAATGTAAAATAGAAAAATTTCGTGAAAATTAATAATGAGGTGGAGTAGATAAATATATATCATAATGACAACCAATTTTGATGACTATATTTTGTGATAGATTCATTTTCGTATGAAGTCTTGATGACCTGGCAGTGGTTACCGGTCGGAGGGTTCTCAGCTTGAATTCTTAGGTCAAACCCATCTGAAATCTAATTTGTTCACTTTCCTGGGCCATGTTTTTCAAATATACGAGTCGATGTTCTAGTCCCCTGAAAACAGTCCTTATTAAACGTTTTAAATTCACATATTGAGCAAATTTGGCATCGTTGATGATCGTTATTAAGTTCATTGTGTCCAAATTAGAAGGACTTGTAAACTGATTGGTGGATTTGAGAAACGAACCCCAGATTATATGGAGGAATCAGAATTTATAAGAAGCAATGTCAGGATTGTACAATTTGTAACGAAAGATCATCTTTGAAAAAAGCTCTCCATTCCTACCCCAGTTAAATAGTATTTTTTATTAATAATATATATTTTAAATGATTTATTGTTTGAATAAAAGAAGTAGCATTATTTTCAGGTGCCATTAAAATATAACGGAATGAATCTTAGACTTTGCTACGTGCGTTCAAGATCAATGCTCTTTTAATTTGTTTCTAACAAACTGCATTCACCCGAAAGTTGAAATTGCTTTTGTGTTCGATTTTTGTCGTTTATCTTTGTTGTTTAAACTTCTTAATCTCACTTTCAACGCAAATCTTTTCACAATATCGATGCCATAATTTCATGGGCGCCGAGAACACTTCCGAAATGTACCTTTTTGCCTTCGCGAAAAACCGGCTGGTCCGTGGTCGAGGCTGCTTGGATTCGTTGTCAAATGACGTTCGGTCTTCTTTAAACTATCGCACGCATGAAAGCTCAATTTTCATATCTATAAAATCATTACCGCAAATCTTATTCACTTGAAGATTAAATTCATCAATTTCGATGGGTTTAGGACTAAGCAAACGGAGAAAACGTATCGTATGACCACACGCTCTCTTCGGTAAACAACGTCATATTAAGGATTGTAAACGCGGGTATCTCTTGCGGTAACTACACAAACCATGTGCACTGGTAAAGAGTTTCCATGTTTGTTTACTCAACCAAATCTTTCTGTCTGCGCCCAGTCAAGAGAATAAAAATTATTAAGCGAAGTCCTGACTGCTAACCTTGGATCAATTCCGTTAGCAATCAGGAATGTAGTAATGTAGTGATATTCATAATGAATGACTAATTGCCGTTAATTATTTGTTTGAAAATAGAAGATTGATCGTGTAATAACTTTTCCAAGGACGAATCACTGATTGGAAATTAATATTGTATCTTCGGGTGCGATGGAAACACTGAGGGAATGGCTTGTAATGAAGTTTCTATAGTTGCTGTGGTATCCCAAAAACTGCGCCAGATTTACGCAACAGAAGCTGGCAAATTGGAAGATACATAATCATCTTCTCGCCCTGTGAAGGCTCGTGCGGGCATCGATATAATCTATGCGGCAAACCCCTCCCCCTCGCTCTTATTACCGTAATCGGTGACTTTCTCTGAGGAAACTGCTCTGAAAGAAGGAAGGCAAGCCTAGCCGGGAACTGTGCATCTCTCCTAGGAGAGTGATCGAATAACTCCAGCCCACATATTTACGCTCCGAGTGTGCGCTCGCGTCTGGGATATTTTTGCAAATGTTTTGTCCCTAGGATTTTGAAATGTTGAGGAAAGGACATTACAAATCAGCATCGAATGTTACGGGAATAAATGCGGTGGTAAAATACTCACCAAATTACCGCGAGTACTGAAAGTTTGGTCTCGAATGCTCTTTGACAAGTGTACGCCACAGTAATGTTAGCACTTAATATCATTACCTCAGAAAAGCCTACATAAACTTTTAATAGCGTTAGATGCTATTTCATGTTTGTAAATCCGTCCATACTTAATGAAAGTATATGTATACCTTCGGGCACATATTTCAGCTTAAATTTGTGTTGTTATCTTTGTTGATTTAAGCATAAGGAAATTTAAGGTAGAAGTCTGGTGTTAGGTTTTCATTTACACTTAAAATCATGTTCCTATCATGCATTTTGGCCTTCGTGAAAGTTATCTATATAACTGTATCTGCGTTGCATACTGACGGAAATACATATTGCGCTATTATCTTAAGTTTTTTTTCATGATTTCCGACCGTGATTGGAAAAATTATTACCCACAGTACAGCTAACATTATGCACTATGCTGAGCAGGTTATCTATTAGGTTTATATGTCATTCCAAAGTTATTTTTGTGTACGGGTCTTGAGGTACACAATTTATAACAGGTATTGCGTTACCACAACATCTTCAATTAATTAACTTATTAAAATTGTATTAAATTATCAATTGACTGATATTTCATGAAATTTGTAAAACCTTTTCACATGTAATCCATAACCAAAAGTTGTTGGATAGTAGCTACAGTTATAACACAGGCTACCTTTAAGACTGCCTAAAATTACTCTAAAACTCTTGAATGCCTGTTTATGTATGGATCATTTTTTTAAATTTTTTATTACAGCATTCATGAAATTTTATTATTATTATCATTGAAGAGGGTTAAGTAGAAACAAAATAGAAGTGGAAGTGCTTTACGTTATTTTTATGTTTTCATTCGACTTAATGCTCGCGAGTCCGGCGGAATTCTCTCTTTCTAATGTTTATGTTGACTACTTCACTAATATTTTTCTTACTATTGACATTGGTTCGTCTTTTGTCGACGAAAGATGAACTGATGAATACGCCCGCGGATTTCCTCAATGATTACCCAACCTTTGCATTTTATGAAAGTGATTGGGGTGAGGTGAATTATTTTTTTTTTACCTATGCGATGCCACAACCTTTAAGGGTAAAACTCATTCGACTTGATCGGCACTCGAACCCGGATCCCTCGATGTCCGGCAGGGTGCTAAGCCAGTTAAGCTATCGAGGTGTCCTCTTTCACTCCGAAGTATTTTTTTTCGGAGAGTAAGAGAACGCCTCGGTAGCTTAATTGTCTTAGCACTCGGCCGGACATTGAGGGATCCGGGTTCGAATTCCAATCACAAGTTCTGACTTCTACACATTGAAATTGTAGCATTAAATGCTACAATAATATTTGCGGATGACTCAGTTAAAAATGTTACTGTCGCGGCATAGTCCACAGTAATTTGTCATTGCAACGCATTTACCAATAAAATGAACTCGTTCAATATACTATATTTCATTATTTCGCTGCGTTTTAGGTTTGACCATCAAATAAACGTTCCCCATTCATTGTGTTAGGGTTGAGAATGACGCCAAGGTGATAAGCTCAGGCGTTACTTTTGCGAATGCTTAATGGGTTCTAGTAGATGATCACGATTCCTAACAAGATTGAATACACGTAAAATCATATTTCATATAATTTAAAATCTGAATTTTCGTAAACCTATTATCGCTGGATCAACTTATAACATTTTTATATTTTTATTGTGCTTGCATAGTTAAACCCTAATCGGATGATAGTTAACGTATCGCAGTCTCGGCTCGACTGTCTGCGTGAGTTGTGATGTGCATGGTCTTAAAAAACTTCAAAACTTAGAATATACAACATAAAATGAAAGAATCATGTTAGGCGATGTTGGGAAAATGAACTGTCACCTCAGCCTTTTTTGATTTCAATTACCTTCGGGTTATTAATAAAGCTTTTCTCTATGAAAAATGTGACCTGGTCTCGGAAAGTAAATGGCAAGATAAATATCACTCCTTTAAATAGCCTATCATGACTTCTTTCACACTTAGATCTAAGGTCGAGCTCACACTCGTGGCATTTCTATTAAGTAGAACAAGACCGGTTTCAAAGTGGACAGATTTTATCATTTCTAACTTTCATTAGAATTGATACATTTGAAATTAACTAGCCTAAATATGCATGCGTGCAAACGATTTGGATGTGAAATATCTCATTGAAATTAAGAACAAGGAGGAGATATTCTAATTTGATAATTCAAAGATGTCGTAAGCAGGTCGAACACTGAATATTTTAATATGTTACAACGTGTAAATTATTTATTGAATCTAATTTCAAACGTACGGACAATTCAATTTTCTAGTTCACCTTGCTGAGCGATTTCAAAACGACTCGCTAACCTCAGAGTCAAAAGTGGTAAATACTGCCCTTAAATATTTCCAAAAATATTTTTGCCCATTATTTTAAATAATTTTCGCGTTCAGTAACAAATGAGGTCATAGATTTTTATGTTTTATAGGATTTTGTTTATCAATGATCTTAAAAATTAGGAATAAAATATGTATTTCCCTCTGCATATGCATTTGATTTCATATATCCTTATTCATTCAAAAAAATATATGAATATGATTTGTTAAGTAGATATATTTAAGAATATTCTTTAATATTTTTTCCACTAATTAATTCTTAAGAGCAGTAACAGGGAAAAAGTACAATTCTGTAGACGTATTTTCTTCCTCCGATTAAAATTCACTATCGATCATCCATTTGAATTGTTTCGTCATTAATGAGTCCTTGCCAAGGGCATTTCACCTCGATATTGTGTTATTAGTTCAATGAAGAGAAACATTTTGAAAACTGGCACTGCCATATTTTTATCTGTTGCTATGTGGACAAACGGGGACACGAGGCCCTGAAATGGAAATAGTCCATAAGCGATGCATAAAAATGGACCAAAACCGACCGATACATTATTTACCATTTTTAGGTATAATCTTTGAGGCAAGAAATAATCGCAAAATAATGTTGCATATAAAATACTATTTAACATAAAAGTACAACTTTTGACAGAAAAAGGTTTACTCACTCTAGTCATTCTAATCATGTTTATCCGGAGTCGAATATTTCTGACTGTAATATTTAGCGGGAGTTGAATAAAAGATTCAAGTCTTGAAATATGAAATCAAAATTATTCGGTTTTTGGGTGCATCAAGTACTGTCCAAAAAAAGTAGAATAAATCCGGGAAAAAATTATTGCAAATGAAGGTACGAATTATAAAAATTCTTCAAAATAGCACCCATTGTTTGCATCAACACACCAATACCTATGCCTGTCCCAGTCGCGGTACACTTCATGGAAGGCGTCGACGGGAACGTTCGGGCACCTCGTCACGACCTATTGATGTTGTAAAACGTTCCAAAATGGTTGCCCTTCAAGCTCCTTTTAATTCTTGGCAAAACAAAAAAGAATCTGACGGCCCCTGGGACTGCCGCCTTGCGTTTGACCGAGTACTCGGTCACTAGGTGGTGTGGGACGGCATGTTGTCTTGGTGCAGCCTCCAGTTGTCAAAAATCTCCTTTCAGACGCGTTTTAATCTTTTCCACAGGCTTTCAAGGGCTTCTACCTCAAACTTACTACACATGTATATACACGCACACACAATAGTTTCTGGGAAAGACCCTGGAATCATAGAATGTGTCTTGAGAAGGGGAAACTACTTGTAACCTATGCAACAATTTCAGAGAGTTAAAAATCATTCGTCTTGACTGGGATTCGAGCCCAGATCCCTCAATATCCGGTCGAGTGCTTTAGCCAGTAAATTTATCAAAGCGTCCTCTTAAACTCTGAAATTTTGGTACTTGTAACCTAATTACTATAATCACTTATTAATCACTGATGATAGCATATAACAGTAAAATGAGGAGGTGACCACAAAGAGTGAGGACGTTTGGAAATCCTATGAAAACGCAAGTAAACGCTGTTTTAAGGTCAATCACTTTCCTCCATACGAGATTTGAAACAGAACAGCGATAGATTCAAAGGACTATTTAAACCATTGTGTCCTAGATGAACGGCAGGCAGAAACTTTAACCTTCGAGTCTCTTTCCCATTGCTTCGCTGCGGCTGTTTCCGCTGGGTGGCTTCATAGGCAGGCGTCTCGAACGAGAAAATGTGCTAGTTTTTTTCCCATCGACAAGCTTGCGTCCACTTGACATTTGCCATGACAAGCATTTGACATGAAAAAGTCGTCAAAAATGTTTTCCATCAACTACGATAGAGGGAAGTAACTCAAGACCTGTGGCCACACCACCCATATTAGTTTTCAAGAGAGGGTGCTAGGTGACGAAGGCGAGGGAATAGCGCGAAATCTTTTTTTTTCTCTCGTGCGTACTTCCCAAGGGTGATCCAGAGAACTGAAATAACTGGTTAGATTTCAATTGGGTGAAAAATAACTTGACGTGAAAGTGTAGGCAAGATAATATGAGACCAAGACAGCATAATGCTTCAAAAAAACGCAGTGAATGACCTCATGACACAATTCAAATAAGTTTTTGAATATTCGCCGCATTTAAATCAACCGGGTATATTTCCCCTCCTCTCCCTCGCTCGTCACATGCTGATATTATTCAAACCACCCCGCCCCGTCCTCAATGTGTATGAAAATGTGGTAAGGCGGTAAAGTCGTCCGGGGTGTGTAGATAAATAATATGTTGTGTAAAAGCACTTGCAAGTCGGTCAAAATACTAATTTTTAGTAAGTCTCAATTTCAGTCATGTTGATGTGATATCTTCTACAGTTTTGCTGCCCCTCAAAACTCTGTGTCAGGAGGATTTACGCTAAGTACCTCGCCCTAATTAATTAATTTATTTCTTCATGCCTTTGTTGCATTTGAAAAAGTGCAAGGAGTGGAATATTCGATTACGAAATCGGACTCGCGTCGAGTTTGACAGCGTAGTTTTTATAATTCAAGCTGGCCGGAGCAAAGATTTTATCTCCGTTCATTCATTCATCCGTTGAATTGTGAAGCTATAATTAACCCGAAGCTTTGTTTTTCTTTACCTCTTAAAACTCGATCAGTGTGTCACGAAAAACTATGGATACAGAAGCGGGCTCCGATAGTCGTGATGCAGTGTAACTTACGGTACGTAAAGAATTTGAATCCGAAATTCCTTCCGACATCTTAGGAAGTAGTATAGAAGTGATAGGATTCCGTTTTTTTTGTGGTCAGAGGAGAATGGCAAGGTAAAGAGGGGTTGAGGAACTGTTAGTTAGAAGAAAGTAAAGTTTTTTTTGCTTTTAACAGCGGTAGGTAACGTATTACGATATACATGCTGTAAACACGAAAGCTATAAATTGACAATTAGGAAAACCCTGTATTGGGTAAAACGTGATTATAAATAAAGAAATTTACAGCAAAAAATGTAAATATAAGATTTTTAGACAAAAAATAAATTGGAATGGAATAATTACGTATACAATGATAATGAAATAAAACGGTAAAGAATTTGTCAAAGGTAATGAAAGAAAACGGTAAAGCCCTTTAATTTGTCTAAAAGGTTCTATTTCTCATTTTTACTATATTAAACACGCACTATGCTTCGTTTCAATAGACTTTTACGAGTTCTATCTCAACTCATTGCTTTTCATATCTCCCATCGTCGCCAAAAGTAGTTGATCCTAAGGTTGATTGTGATGGATTGAATACCTTGTATATTAAAATGTAAATACTATAATCGTTTTCCATATTCAGATTACATTAAGATTTTTCATTGATGAAACCTCACCTTTAGACACTCGAAACATTATGACCTCATCAAACAAGATCTTTTATTTTTATTAACTTTTGAAACTCACTCATGATGATATTTTGACATCGAGACTTTTCAGTGTGTCTCTCGAGGATTTTCCCAAGGATGAATCTGACCTCCAGACGCCTTTGTTCAGACGTTTCAAGTTTGTTGTGACTGGATGACAACAATTTGGCAGTCGTTCGCGAAGGGAATGATACTCCTCAAGTCACGTCCCCTCACCCTTGGCACGTAGGGAAGAAGACGTTGTAACCACTCCAGTTGGACACGTAGATGAATGAATGTCTGCATTGCCCATGTAGATATGTAATAACACTTTTTTGGCGTTCATCAATGTTCGATGTATACGCATATATATATATATATATATATATATATATATATATATATATATATATATATATATGCGTATACATATATATATATATATATATATATATGCGTATACATATATATATAACATCTATATATAAATATATATATATATATATATATATATGCGTATACATATATATAACATCTATATATGAATATATATATATATATATATATATATATATATATATATATATATATATATAGATGTTAGCGTGGAAAATATTTTTATAAAGATTAATAAAAATTAAAATAACTCACTTATATTTTGGTGGTCTCAGCCGTCTTTATCAGCCCACCTTTTTAAAAATCAGCCAACTGATCCCAGCCTCTTTTTTACATAGAATTAATAAAAATTAAAAGAACTTGCTTTGTTTTGGGTGGTAGAGTACGAGAATTAACTGGCACTCCTTGTGCTCTACCACCAAAATATCGGAGAGTACTTTTAACCTTTAATTATCTTTTTTTCAAATATGTTTTTATGATAGTAATATATACGTGTATGTATATATATATACATATATACATATATACACAGATATATATATTACGAAAGTCTCACGGATGTAAATAATAATCAAACGAGGGAGCGAGATGGCGTCGGCCAACACAAATATAGATAGACAAATAAAAAAGGACACACACGTATTTCGAAATTTTCGGTGGCATAACTACCTCTTCTTTGGACAGAACCAACTCCTGTTGGCAAGAGGAGTTCCATATGCTCTTTTTCCGTGATACAGGTATGATGCCAGCACCTGCCAGTTCGTCGCGCGGCGAAGTTGCAAGGGTTGAACAACAATATGGCTTACTGCACATTCTGCCGCGCGCCACTGTGCCGCTCAGGTTTCTTTTCCAACGCCTTGTAAATCCTATGTATCTCCTACTCATGTCCTCCGGGGGAAAATATTTCATCGTGTAACAGCATTCAGCGGCTGAACGGAGGATTCTGGCTTCAAATCCGCGTTCTGGTGACATTCATAAACTAAATCGAAGTCGCATTATTTTCTCAGGCGTCGACACTTCTCGAGAAACCGCAGGCGGCTCAGGGAAAAGCGCTACCCACGCACCCTTCACTGTCACGGTGGACGAAATCGCCCACCGATATTTCTCACGCATTTGCTATACCTTTCTCGACTCTCAGGTGGACGATGTCGTGCGATAATAATGCCGAAGAAAAACGAAAAAGAAAATTGGCATTTACAGTTCTAAAAGATCGAAACTCAGATAAAGTCATTTTAAAGAAATATTGATACAAAAATAAAAAAATGAGTCAGTTAATGTGTGGTTTTAGTTTACCGAAGGGCTTAATACCAAATGATCTCAGCCTTCGGCTATCAAACTGACTTTCAGGTTGGTAAATGTAGCATTTTCAGTTACACTTTTTGGTAAATCGTTTTCAAACTTGGGAATGGATATATTTCGGACATTCCTCTCCCATCTCCGCATTATTTTTTCTATCCTACGATCCGGATTTTAACTAAATAATCTTCTCATTAACCTCAGGATTTCATATTTACCTAGAGTAAGCGGGCTTTTCAGAAAGGACATTTTGTCGACCTTAGCGATGCAAATAAAACAATCGAAATGGACCTTCAGCTATTCAACTGTGATAGAGAAATCAACAGCAAAAGGATTTGAATATTATGGTAATTCTTGGAGGGAAATTTTACCCAAGTCCATTGATTTTAAATGTAGTTTTATGAAAAATCCCCTACGACACGTCAAGGCGATAATAAACCCATATGAGCTTGTAGAACTTGTAAGCTCAGAGGCTTGATAAGTGAGGATAGATCTCGACAGTGACGCTTGATCTCCGTTTGGGGAACGTGAAATTCACTCACTCTGGGTCGGGAAACCAGTTTATTTCCCTACGGAGACTGTTCAGTAGGGATGAAATAAAACTTCTTGAAGGTTTTACCGCGGGATGTCCCGAGGTATCACCCGGATTCTATAAATTGGGGCCATCAAGCTGATTGGCCGAACGCTATGCAGCCGCGGGGCTATGACTTGCGACCTTTGGCGAGCGACTTAAAAAAATTACCAGTATCTACGTCTATAATTCAATTAATTCCGAGGGTTTTGGCGAGCGAGTTGAATTCGCCTTCCCATTCGCACGCCCCGCTTTGCACCTCTGCCGGTTGCACCACGGGAGAGAAGGCATGAGGGGGGAGGGAGGCGCGTGGTGGACGGATAGGAGGGTGTGACCGACCGCATCTGAATCTGGTTGTGCATTCGCGCGCCCTCGATCCTGAAAAACAGGCTCCCACGCGGGCGGGCCAATGTCGCGCGAGCGGCCTCGCGAACACGCGCGCGCGGACGACTCGAGAAACGACGCACTGCACCATGGAGTCACGGACTGACTCTCTCTCTCTCTTGCCCTCAACGATGAACGGCGAAGAGACACAAACCAACCGAGCGACCCAAGGGCGCCCGTGCCCTCTCTGCCCTCCCTCCCTCGCAGCTAACCTATCCACACCGCACACGGGCGAGAGGGAGAGAGACCTTCAAGAGTCTGCAGGGTTGGGAAACTGCGCGCATTTAGTGGGTGGCGGAGTCTTTCCACTTCAAACTGAAAGCAGGCCGTGATAAATGCTCAGCGGACCCCCTTCGAGCTGGAGGGCGGTGTGCGGGGTTGGGAGAGGAGGGGGTTGGTGCTACCCCCGGCGTAATGAGTCTACAAGTCAACCCCCCCCCACATCAATGCAATCTCCTCCTCTCTCTCCCCCCGCCTCCCCCTGACTGGCAAAAGTTTCGCAAGCATGTCTCGGGCGTGGGCAGACACTAACTGCTCCATGACATCGAGGTTGAAAAAAATAAAAAGAGGGCGGATTGGAATTCGCGGTTGCGTGCCGGCTTCCTCGGTTTTAAACGGTCTCTCGATTGCAATTAAACATCGCCACGGGACATGGACGTCTGGGCATAAATAAGCTTTCTTCTACTTAATGAGATACGGGGTAGGGAAGGAAGTGGTACTGCACGAAGAAATGAACGGGATTGGATAATCGCGACGACTGCGACAAGTCAAACCCAAAATTATCAAATCACTGCGACCTCCTCCACTTGAATTTGTGTTCATTTTCCCGCATTGCTTTCATACGATCAGAGTCCTCGCGTAAATGGAAATTTTAAATATTCTCTAAATATGGAGAGGCAAGTAAGTCGGAACAATGGTTTTTTTTTCTGTCCGGCTTCAATTTTTATGCTAAATTTTAAGCGATTCCCATGGAATACGTTCATACCCTACCCTATTCTTTCACCAAATAATGATGGGTGAAGAAAAATTGATTGGAAACTTTGAGAATGTATGCTCAAATTTTTTCGTGTACACGTTTGCCATACACTTTGAATGTTATAGTTTAACACTAGATATCTCGCTATCATAGTTCGTTGTTATTTCATAGTTTTTAATTAACTGTTATGAATCCATTTCTCGAAAGATAAAATTTCAACAAATTTTGTGATGGGGTCACTTAGGTTCCGTCGCTGCTGACACTAGGGTAACTGTTCGTGTAAAGCGTCCCCTGGCAGAGAAATACTATATGGTGAAAATGTAGAACATGATTTTTACACCTATATACACACATATATACCACGATAATCTCTACAGAGCGTTGAGAGTTGAAATGAGTTACTTAAGCGTAGTATTATCAGTATTAAAAAGTGAGTTTGTGGTAGTTTCTACCCTATGGCATTACATTAAGACTAAACTATTTCAAGGAAGATACACTCATTTATGTATGAAAATATCCGTAACTGTAAATCGGCAATATTGGAGTAATTTTATAAAACTGGCTACTCTTTCGAGACTTTGAACGAAGTACAATGAATGTAACTTGAACGATCATTTAAATTTTAAAATCCAGCGATTCATTTTTCAATCAATACACCAACCAGTTACCTCTCACAAGATCTGTAATGTAGAACCCAAAAAATGCAATGAAATTAATAAGGATAATTTCTTTACTTTTTCCGACGGAGGTTGAATATTTTATTGGTGGGATGGATTTATTGGTAAGATGAGGAGACTCCGTTGATAAAATGAGCCAGAAATAAATCATTTGACTTCAATAATTATTCGCATGTTTGATAATACAAATGCCGAAGGAATAAATGGCCAGAAGACTCGGGAATTTCATCCCCAACGTTTGGTGTCATCGCACCCAATGACCCATCCTGCTTTTCTATCAAGTAATGTGATATGTATAAAAAAGTGTCACCTGTGCTCCTTCACTTGCCAGTTTATGACATGGCGTCCCCGCATTATGGTTCTTCGTTAATTCAACTTAGTTATGTAATGAATAAAAAAAGGCTATCTTTTCTGGATTAAATAGCGTTTATGATGTCTTAGTACTGTGTTAATTTTACAGGAAATCCAAGAAGGCATTTCGATGGTAGGGAAACTTCGTCATAATTTATTTCATCGTTATCAATCTTAGATAATAGTTATTTCTACTATTGAGCATGCTGAAAATCACTGCGCAGCATAATGTCCATTATGCAGTTTATGGCAGCTCTTTTTTTCTTGCTGAGATTGACGGAACCTCTTGCCGCAACATCGCGCTGCGAAAATGTCTATTGGATTCGCGACACGTTTTGCACGCAACAGATTCTTGACATTGGGAATCAAACCATCGTCTCATGAATTGATGTTTGACGAATTCGAATTGTGTTCCAAGACTTCTGTCTTCGAACGGAAACGGCTACACACTGTTTGATAACAAGATTAACGAATAATCGTTACTTATCTAGAGGTGGTATTCAGAGGCAGTTCTAGTGGAATTTTTAAATGTCTTCCCTGAGATCAGATCCTTCGGGGAGCATTAGGATCCAGCTTATGATTGGCAGGAAAATAGTATTTGCCCAGAGCCACCCTCGGTTTTCTCACTTTCGAATTCACGCGAATAAGCATAATTGTATTCGATGACATTCAAGTAGATTTTGTGTTGAGAAAACCGAAATGTAATGTTAAGTATGATGTTACGACATGATTCGGTTCTTTCGTTCGCATTGGACATTGGACGCATGAAGGGATGGTACACAGGCACGAAGGAAAAATATTTCTTCGAGTCAACGGAGATTTTTTTGTAGACGCCAGTTCCTTGATGAGATCTCAGATAAAGCACCTTAGGCTTCGTGCGGAAAAGAAAATTCGTGAATGAGGCCGTGAGTTTCATGAAATTCAGTGAAAGCGTTCGGTAGCCGCGACCCGGAGCGGGGATGCATCCCCGCCGTTGGCCCCGAGAGCCTTGGCAATTCCCGATGGCAAGTCCCAATGAAGGGCGAGAATTTTCTTAACAATCCCCCCGTCCTACCGTTGGCTCACGCCAAATCGGCCCAAACCTCAACATTTCGTTCTTTTTATTTAGAGTTCGTTTTATTTATCACCCTTATACGATTCGGCGGGAATATTGAGCATATTGAAATTAAAATATCAATTTGCCCTTTGTTACTCATTAGAGGTGTCATGTTGGAGATATCCTCAACAGCAGGAAGATGGAAATGTGAATTTTCAGGAGGATAACATGAATAATCTGTACAGATAAGAAGACTATGACATAGAGAGGGGAGAAATTTGATGCAAGAGTTAGAGGAAAGGCAATTTAAATTGGTTGGAAATGTTCTTCGGCATAATAGCTTTCTAAAAAATACAATGGTAGGAAAAGTCTTTGGATGAAATGGAAGATAAATGGAAGAAATAAATTCCTAGATGATATTCAAAACATTACTGATGTTACAAAATATCAAGAATTTAAAGCTGCAACGATGAGGAGACCCATATGGCTGTCACAGCGAGAAGATGAGGTTATAGGCAGTAGGAAATCTCCAAAAAAAAATTATGTAGCGAGGATTTCATGTAAATTCACTGCGCTACAACCTGGTGTCATCGCGTTGTAATGTATATTGGTCCATCGGAAGGGAAACGATGGAATGCGGCAGCTTAAATGAAATTAAAAGTTGAAAATCACTAAGAGGAAGTTCCTATTGCAATATCCGCTGTTGGACAAAATGCTTTGTCCGCCATAGAAAGCACTAGAGGTGCGCGAATCCCATAAAAGCGCTCGCGCGAAACTTGCTGTGCCTATCTACGTACTTGAGGATCACGCTCGACGTTTTGAGGGTGGCAGCTGTATCGAGGGAATATCGACGGGCGGAAATAGGTCGTTAAACGGAGGGTAAAGGATGCCGGAAACGGAGAGCGAGAAGTTAGATTTTCACGCAAAGATAAGGATTGCAATTCATGCACTTTCTATGCCCGATGCGTTTTTGGTTATTTTCTTCACAAACTTGCATTCCTCTCATCCATTAAAGAGCATGGGCGATCCTCGTTGTAACCATAACTTCACAATTTTCTTATTTCTCAACTCTCTCTTTCTTCCGCGTCGCTTCGTTTTCTCAATCCCCTCTAATTGATTGTTTCGTCCGCTACTACCACACAACCGGTCTCATCACGCAACAAATGGTTTTATTCCTTTCATCCGGTTTAAATACGAACATTGGTTTAGGGTAGAACTATATTAATTCTAGCATTGGTGTTTCGACATTTTCACTCTTTGGTTTGAATGACTCCTTCAGCAAAAACGTCAAAATTATGAGGATATTTTTAATTTCCGAGTTTAATTATTAGTGATAATTAAAATTCAATTACATGATTAAAACTAAATTGTCATTAAATAGCACCTACAGGTCTGTTTCAACGAAAATTATACGCCATTTGATGACAGTCGTTGTTTCTTAAAATTTAAGTTTATTCATTAAAATTCAAGCATGAAAAAAATTCTCGCCTAATTTAAATCTTCTATTTGCATAATTTGCACAAGGTATGTATCATCCTGTAGTATCGTATTTCTGTATCAGTCAGATATATTCCCCTGAATTTGATTTATATTAGGAAAATAAGAAATGAGGCTCAACTTTAACAGTGAATACAAATGCCCTCCAGGGTCATCGAGTTTCGAAAATAATCTAGTATTCGTCGTTTATATAAATGTATGCTTAATGCATTGCATGTAAATACATGCTTAATATGTATTCTTAAATTATCTTCGTACATTGTTTATCTATAACATCATTACTCGAACCTTTTCTTTAGCAAATAAATAAATGGCGATAGAAAAGAAAAAATATTTCACTCAGAGAAATTCATCACGAAAATAGGTCATCTTCAAACATCTCAACCCCTATGTTAAATTGGATGTATCACTAAAATTTTAGTACATCGGAGAGAGTGTTGATGAGGACAGAACTAATTACAAACATTTTCAGAGATACCGTTTCAATTTAAAACACGGAAATTATTCCGTGTTGCTAATTTTACTGCCGTATACATTTGTTGGATATGCCACAAATTTGACTGGAATTGCTATTTCGTTTGACAAAAAAATATAGGAACTGAGAAAGTGAGGAACATTCCTCTCAATTAAGTTAAAATCCTCTACCTTGTAAGAAAATAAAAGGGTCGTTATTCGGAGACGGCTGGGGTGGAGATGCCGTCCTTCCGCAGTTGGCAAAAAGAGCAATTTTGCACTGGCCGAGCGATAACCGTTCGAACGACCACCGCCGGTATTTCGGCGCACGGTGGCTGGATTATGTCTATACCGTTCAGTGTGTCACCTTATTTTATGTAGTATTAACGACGAGTGATGCAATACTCATTTTTTTGTATACTTGTGTGAAGATAGGATTTGAGTATGCAATCTTTAAGCACCTGAGGCTCATATTCATTTTGTAAACGTGCTCTAAAACTTATTTTGGAATAATTCTGAGGTGCCAATTTCTGAATCTATGTGATTTTGGCTGTTTTTCCCCTAATTTATTATTGTCACTGAAGTCAAGACGGGCTAGTGCTGTTACGCAATTGCTAGTGCAACAATTGTATAATTGCGCACATAATATCTCATTGAGGCGGGAGGATATACGTAGATTGGAGGCTTTTGAAATGTGGGTGTGGAGAAGAATGGAGAAGGTGGAATGGAGAGGTAAGAAAACAAATGAGGAAGTTCTTGGTATGGTGGGCGAAGAGAGGGGTTTGTTGGGAGAAATCCTATGGAGGCAGGAAAAGTGGCTGAAGGGGGTATCGACCGGCAGCGGGATGTTGAAGACAGTGATAGAGGGGAGAGTGTTGGGCAAACGAGGAAAGGGAAGGAACAGGATAGGGATGTTGGACGGGATGAAGGGAGGAAGAAAGTACTCACAGCTGAAGAGGGACCTGATATAGAGTAGGATTCTGGATTATTTGTTTTGTTAGGAGTCACAAAATATTTATTTGGTAGTTGTATTCATCCAAAAACCCACCTTAACCGGTAGATTACCTAATAATAATAATATCAGTTTTTCATAAGAATATGATGTATTATATTTTTGTACCATAAACCCATAATTATTTTGGTGATAATCCTCCTCTACCATAAGAAAGTGTATTAGATATTGCATATTTTTGATATATTTAGATATTTTAGTACCCTGCAGGCTATTACTAGCGTGTATGACCGAGGGTAAATGCACAGGATGTCTGGCGTCATTCTATAAAACTAGCTTAGGAAGGCCCTATTTCATCATCCTCATTTTATAGTTTTTAATTTATGCACTTGGGGTTATAAGTGGAGGAACTTTTATCAAAATTACATACAGGTATACCTGTATACTTGACATCTCGATGAAACCTCCTAAAGAATGGACCATCTTCATTTAAAGTAATTAGAGACTTGGTGAGCACCTATTTTCAAAAGAATTAGCCTTTGCATTCAACAGATTCAGGCGAGATGTAGTGGGAGTTCGTCATTATGGAAAAAAAACAATTTTTCACTTTTACAAAAGTTTATTGGCAATGTACTACGCGTTCCGGTTCACAGAAACATCATCAGGTACAAGACAGCACTCTATTTCAAGCTAAAACTCAAAATCTCAACTTAACCTAAACTCGAGGCTCAAAGCGCTACCGAGGACCAAAGCGTTTGGTCGTAACCTTCGACCCAAACTCCGTGCAAGCGTTGTGGCAAGTTCTGCACGCCTGAAAATCACTTCACTTCATCTTAACGCCCCACGCTCGTTTCTGGCATGATAAAGTGCCGATTCTGAGCCGAAAAATTAGTTCTCACACTCCAAAATATATCCCTCGATAGGTCCACAATCTCTTAAATTCAACTGACCGTTAAATTTGTCACCTTACAGACTCACCTTCCAAAGTCAACCAAGGCCACTATTTCTGTAAACTGACCGGTGGTGCGTTTGCACTGTCCAATTTTTCGCCACGTAACGGATTACCGAAGAGACTCTGGTCCGAAATTTTCACCATATCTATTTTATGAAATTTGATCACCAAAACATTGTATTCACAAATCTAACATGGGACGACGAGTCTAGGTACTTCACGGCTGATGAAACCGTGACATTTGTGTGAAAGATACTGGGCGCAATAATTCTTCAGCTCAGTTAAGTTTTGGTGGCGTTCATCGACCCTTAAAAACAGCCTTCCAGTCATGTGGTTCCCATTTCAGCGGTCCATCCGACCTCAGCCAAGAGGAGATATCAAAAGGAAAGGAAAAAATCATTCTCCAATAGTGGTACACTTTCCACAATTGTGTTTAAGTAAATTGCATATTCGCAGCAAGAGTTTGAGAAAGAAATATTTACGATGGAATTCGATCCATTTCAATAACTCTATCAAACTATGAGCAATGGTTTAACTAAGGAGCATATCGACGACATAGAATTTAGGATTTATGCCAGAGAGAGTTTTTTTAATTAGCTGATGGATACTCTTAACATTTTTTAAATATCTGTAAAGAAGTAAAAGCATCCAGATTCATCCTCCCTTATTCTATAGGCCTCTGATAAAAATGTAAAGATATTTAAGATACTTATATCACTCATATTTCAGTGAATGAGAATACATACAAGAGAATACTGCTCTAATATTTTTATCGAGGAAGTTACCAACTGTCAACCGATCAGAATGATTGCATCACCAAATAAGATGTGCGGGGATTCACGAATAAGTAAAATTGATATCTTCAGTTGAAGCAGGGAGCTAGGATTGTATCTGTTACGGAAGGTGGCATTGTGAGCATAAATCTTGGCGTCTGACGCTCCGTGACAGTGAAGCATGTGGCGTTTCACAAAGTGAGCTTGTATTTTTCCCTCTGGGTCTAAGTTCAAATAGGAACTCAAAAAGTTAACTGGACTCCGGGTCAAAATAAGCGGAATGATGCACTTACAAATGTACCTTTCCGACAAGTGAGTTTAATGAATGCATATAATATTATGCGGAATAAATTTGCCCCATAATAAATAGCATACATTCGTTTCTGAGAACTTATTAACCAACGTAGAGAGCAAAAAAGAATTCGGAACGGGGCTTGTGAATAATTTTTCAAACATACGTGCGGATTTTTTTTCTACTAGGAGGTTACTCGTGACTCGAATGCTCACAATCCGAGGCTTACGTTGATAGCTTGGGGAGGAATGCAGGCACTGTAGCAGGGCAAAACGTCAAAAAAGAGATAGATGATCAAAGAAGAGGGAAATGGGATTCGTCTGGTTCGTTCTTGTGTTCATATTTACGTGTCTGAATGCACAGGACTTATATAAGAATTTTTCTTTAGGAGATAGATATACCGTATCTACATTTTGTTTTATATTTAGAAAGGGTAAGTAACTTACGCTATGAATTATCGCAGTTAAATTTTAAATCATTAAAAAAAAATGTTTTTAGTAAAAAGTAAACAGCGAGCTGATAACATAATGAAAAATATGTTATAATTGCATTTAGATGTGAAAATTTAGGGACGAATGGGCTAATGAATGCTTTACGGTGAACTCGCGAATCGATTGTATGTCTCAAATTACAGAGCTACACTTAATGTAGTTTTATTTATGTAACTAATTATTGGCGAAACTACTTAAAGATAATTATTGGGTTAAAAAAATGATCTGTGAAATTCTTACAGCAGCGTAACACTCGAACCACACGGCGCGGTATCTATGACGAGAGTCATCAAAGTCGTAAGTAATCTACCAATCAAAAGTATATTTTCGGCTATCACGATTATTCCTTTTCTTTTTTCCATATAATATCCCTTCTCAGTTCTTCATACTATCCACCACTTTTCAAAAAGCACAAAAACTTCATCACATCCACCCCCTTCCAGGCTTAGCGAACGCTTTCTTTTATCTTATGGTTTTTAACATCTGACTGCTTCCCGTTATTGACTCCGCCCCATTTTTCTGACCTCACGCGTTTAGGCAGTATTTCGATGGAAAACGAGTGTAGTAGTTCGGACATTATATTGAGTATTACGCCGGAGTAAGAAACATTTGCGTGGAATAGGGAATTGAAGAGGGGAATTGAAGTTTAATTGGTGAAAATCGGAAAAGACAATAGTGGAAAAATATTTTGAGCATAGTAAAATGTTTGAGAGCCTACCGTGAAACCTTACTTTGTAGATTCATTATAGTCTTTACGCTGTCGAACCTCAAATATCAAAACATGTAAATTAAGCGCTTCGTTTTATTTCGTTCAAAAATTACTCACGGGAAAATTGAGCAGTGGTATACGGTCACAGCAGTGGGGACATAAGGAGAAGAAATGCATTGGGCAAAGAAGCTCTTACAAGACGATGGGAATTGATGATGGGGGCGTTGGGCAACAATGTTAAGAAAAGGCTTATTAAAACTTTGATATTGAGCGTGGTTTTGTACGGCATGGAAAAATTGTCGTTAAAGCAGGTTGATAGGTTTATTTTGCAGTCTTTTGAAATATGGCTGTGGAGACGTATGTAGCAGGTGAAGTGGACTTAAAGGAAAACAAAAGAGGAAATGCTAGGCATGGTGAAGAAAGAGAGAGATTTGTTTTGATTACACATGGAATGTTGATGACTGCGATAGAGGGAAGAACGTTGGGCAAACGAGGAAGGGGTAGGATAGGATAGGGATATTGAATGGAATGAAGGGAGGAAAGAAATATACGGAGATGAAGAGGGACTTACTGAAGTGACTTGATTTCCGATTTCAGGTTGTCATTTTGTTAAAAGAGGCAAGTAAATGTATTTTTGTGCAATTTCTTAGGCTGTGTCCATCAAAACCTACCCTAACCGGTAGAATAACAATCCTTGGAGGATGGAAAGAATAGGGATGCTGGACGGGATGAAGTAGGCGGAAAGTATGCCGCAATCGAAGGAGAGTTTACCGTAGTGTGTAGTATATCGCGATGTCTTCTACATCTACATCTACAGAATACCCCGCAAGCCGCCGCAAGGGCGTGTGGCGGGGGGTGTTAGGTCACCAAGCGTAAAAAGGAACAATACCACATGCAAAACAACAACGTGGAAAATTACACCCACAGCAGCGCACACACTCATGCAAAAATCCCTTCATCCAACACTCATGCAAACACATATACCGCAAACCAACAAAAAACTGCACCCCAGGATGCAGCACGAAAGCCATCCAACAACACGCAAGCCAGGACACAACAAGCAAGAATGTGAAACACCACTACCGCTTGAACATGCACCACAAAAACACTCTACCTCCCGAGGAGACTGTAAAAGGCCGGGAATGCGACCCAACGTTGCAGGTAGCAGGAACCAACCTCCATATTTCTAAGGTGGGGCTTAGAAATATGGAGGTGGGTTTTCAGTTTATTCTGTCCAAAAACTACTCTGATCGGTAGACTACAATTAATAAAAATTATACGAGAAAATATTTCAATTTAACGTATTATTTTCTGCATTTACTAAAATTTTCCTAGTGGTTTACGGATGTTTGGGGGAGTAACAGTTCCAGGGCGTGATGATAGACAAAGGTAAGGCACCACTAATATATGTTATAAAGATTGATCTTCTAGATTACCTTCCCGCACTACGCCACTGTACTCGTATTGATTCACTAGAGCTTCTACCGGGACTATTTTCCTTAGTGATCTGCTTCTGTGCTCTCATTGAAACCTTGAAAACTTGCGGCCAACGTGAATCCGATAGTCTTTCGCCGACCGCGACTCATCACTTACTCATGCAGTTCATTACGCGAGAGCGCATGCGCCCGACGCCGCGAAGTAACGAAATCCATCACTGCATTTTCTCCCGCACATTTGATCGTTCTTTTTCCACGCTCCGTAATTATCTCTCCGTGCACAACGCGACCTCGTTGTAGACATACCCAGTGCGGCTAATCCCCTTTGAAGAAGTTTGAAAAATCAGATCGCTGCCGATTGAGCTGCGATGGGATTTACGAGTATAATATTTCGGGTACTCGTGGATTCAAACTCGATGAAGCAGTTCGAGGGAGAGAATATCAATTAATACCTTAATTTTAAAGATATTTTACTCGCCGGTGAAACGTGTTTGGAGTAGGATATTTCTTAGGTGAGATTTCTTGGATTCAGCCTGACGCTCTAATTAATTAATCGCCCTTGAGGTTATAGGAAATGATTCCGGCATGCCTGGGTATGACGTCCTGGGTTAACGGAGTCGGGCTGGAATACTCATCTTCCTTTGAAATTATTGTGTTCCATCTTTAAACATTTAAAACTATTTCTAGCTCTACTATACTTAAGAGTAGATTCTCTTTAAGCCTCTTGTAGAATTACATAACCCCACGGATGTGTATTTGATCAGGAAAAACGACATTTAAATACAGCGTCGCGTATAGCCTCCATCGATGCTGTAGACGAATTGAATATGTTTCAAGTTGCAATGCCAGATACGGACTCATTACTGGAGTCTAAATCAATGAAATATGTGCCACATATACATCACGCATTAAAATAACTAAATAGCATACAATCACATTTTTATACAGTGAATTCTGAGAGTTGATCTCTCTTTATTGAGAAAAAGTGTCACTTTCTAACATATCTAGTCATTTATGATTTATCCAATACATAAGTTAATAATTATACTATCCATGAATGGACATTCTAATCATAAATACAATTATATTCAGAGATGACGCAAAATTATATATATATATATATAATTATATATATAATATTTAGGTTGGGTTCTCAGTTTTGCGGTAATACTTTCGACCAAATACGTAATTCTGCCATGTGTCTTGAGTAATTCTTGGCACTTGGTAGTTGAGAAAAATCCCGTGTAATATCATTCATGGAATAGCACTTTCCTCTTCCTCGACATATGCGATGGTATGTGTCCAAGCCAATAAAATCGGTTTTAAATTCAGCTTCTGATCATTTCTCTGTGTGGTGAAAATATGTACGCCAGATCGTAAAGGCAATGAAATAATTTAGTTACCCATAAAACTCGATTTTTCTCGTCGAATCAACTCTCGGCGCCGGCTACTCTCAGGGTCGTTGCCAGGGTTGAAAACATTTCCCCTTTGAAGCATCCGGGATTCGCCGACTGGTGCTATGAAGAAGCTTAGTTTTATTTTTTAATTGATGTTTTTTTCTCACGTAACGTTTTCTTTGATACTTCTGGAGAATTTCTTGAACTCACCCTTTGTGCGCGAGGTCAGTTATATGCGAAATTAATGATTCACACTAAACGCATCTCCCATTCACATAAAGGTAGACTCCGACATTAAAGAAAATGAATTCTAATTATTTATGCAGTATTATATTCAGACGAATCATTAATCACTTCATCATTTACGAGATATTCGCATTTCACCTGGTGCGTACGAACGGTGAACGTGTACATAGGACGAGAACTCTTCCCTCTTACGCCAGCACGGGTTTATATTCATCATCTTTAAGTGCTTACATATGCTAATTTCGGTGTTGGAAGCTCATGGTTTCCCGAGTCATACGATAGCGATACTCAAAGCAGCTTCATTTGTGAAATTCTTATGAAAATATTTTCTCCCGAATGGGGAGGTTTCCCAAATATGAGATTTCTAAAACCTTGATCACACTGACGTTTTCAGTGTACTCAGTTCGATTTTCGAGCATTGAATGCGAAATAATTCCCATCGTATCTTTCGATATTATTTTAGCGGTATCTTTCGTTGACTTCACGTAAGCCGTACCGAAGGGACCCATAAACCGTTCCTATCCGGGATATTTTTTATTATTCAGGTGAATCTGCCGAAATATTACAAGGTTTTTGAAGAGAAAATGTTACCTTCTTCTGTTAAATCGGTGGTGACGAGTATCGTGTAGACCTTTCTGCCACGTATGGGTGCCAAAGGTAAAATCAAGCCAAGAGTTATAGCCAAGGTAAGCGATTTCCCCGAACCACATGCAGCCTTGATCATGTGGACTTACTGTTTATCCACGTCACCACTGAGTCAAAATTACTTTCCCCGCCTGCTTAAAGGCCGTCGGACTCCGAAATACGGTCTTTGTTTACGAATGAAATTGGCTGTGGAAACGAAAATTGATGGCTATCCAGCTGGGAGGGGATTTAGCCTGTGGAAGGGCGGAGACGCGCCTGCAAATGACTGTTTATGCATTCAATTTTTATGTAAATTATACCAAAGAGATTCTGGATCACTGGTTACTCTTATGTTTCCGCGAGGGAAATTGAATAGATCTGGTATTTTCTCCCTGCAGGGAAGAAATTTGAAGCACCCTACGATGGCCTAAAGGTGTCTTCAATGACTCCTGTCATATTTTAGTTTATAAACACAGAGCGCGTGAATGCCGTAAAAACTGATTTGAATGAACAATATAGAAAATATTCGTTCTATTACTATATTCAAGTACCATCGTGATGTTAAATTTGGATATTCTTATGGAACCCATACTTCTATAAGTCAATTGAAAATATTTGCTGTAATTGTTTTCATGTCGAGATGAATGCGGGAAATTAAATTTGGGAGTATCATAAAGCCAGGAAAAGTCATCGAGGACCCAAAAACACGATTGAGACTAGAAGTACGTGCTATTAAATTCTCTGTTTTCCAGGACTGAAGTAAAATAAGCCACAAATGTGTTGCAAGCACAATCATATTTTAAAAACCAATGTTAGGATTCAGTGGCTCGTAGATCAACAATACCGAGCTAATGGCTGTTGAAAAAATTTATTTCAACCATTATAAATGCTAAATCTTCCAGCGTTCATTCAAATAATTACACTTCTGCGCTATGAAAATTGAAAACTAAAGTAGGAATACAACATATGATAATTCGTTAAGTACGAATACCATTAATATTTAATGATTAGCATGGATATGGGCTAATTATGAAGCATAATAACCTCTCTTAGTATTGGTATTTTCTAAAATCACTTGGTTATTTCAAATCCACATTAAGTATAAACTTGAAGAGCTATTAATGAGGAACTAATTATATGAAACTTATATTTTCGATACCTATTTGGAACAAATCGTCAATTCAGTCATGCTTTGCAGTGTACGCTTCACATAAAGATGCTAATGATTTACGAGTTATATTTGATGTATTGGACTATTTTTTAATTAAATTCATGTTCATTGATGGCTTTGAGAGCGCCAGAAATTTCAATATTTCAAGTACATATTTCCGGAAGGGTATTTACTGAGGATCAATTATATAATTGAACCTGCCAAACAAAAAAAATATTTTCCGCGATCCTCCCCGTTCCCATATCCTATGCTTAGCTTCAAAATGATGGAAAACACACATTGGCCGAACGGATGCAAATCGCATGAGGCGCATTAGGACTCATAGATTCGGTAACACTTTTAAGTTATCCTTACCTTCGCCTCATTTTTTCAAAGGAAATATTCATAATTTATGATGAATGAATATTTTATTCCCTTGTATGTTCCAAGGCTTTACTATCGATGGCGGCCCTATCACTGACTCGCCATAGATTAAGGTTTTGAGAGAAATCCCTCGTCAGCATTATCCTGTCAATATCGTAAAGAAAAATGTGCTTGTAAAACGATGATTACACTCGTGTAGGCTTGTGAGGCATGACGTGATGAATATAGATTTAAGACCCCATCAAACTGACGGCTCAAACTGCACTTGTGACGTACTCGATGCGATGGTGGAGTGAAGAACAAAATGCTTTAAGGATGGTGAAATATCTTCCATTAGAAATTTGAAACCTTGGAGATTTCGCAATTTCTCAGGCCCTTACTTCGAGGCTAGTGCATTAACCGCAGCAACCAACCTGATCAACCAACCCTCAGCAAACTTTCTTCCTTGCTAAAGAAGTAATACATACATAAATATCTTTAGAGGCAAGATTTGAAGCGGTATTTGATCACGTATTTTTTTTTATTTTTGGCCTCTCCGAAAGTACCAGAAGCGTAAAATGCACCTTGTTATCGGAGCAGAATCAACGAAGCAATTAGGTATTACGGCATGGTTTGCTTTTCGGTCTTTACGAACCAATATCGCACCCTCGCGAGTGGATCAAAATATTCTACGGCAAAAGACGGATATTCCTCGTCCAATCCTTTAGGGATATCAAATCAAAGAAGCAGATATTTGAAAGATTTTCAATGACGGAACTGTAGCACCCGAGAACGAATTTCGCGTTGATCTACTTTAGCATGTATACTTTGGTGCGATATCCAAGAGATAATGAAGCTCTTGGGGAGGGATTTTGATAGAAAATGCTCCAAATAAGATTAAGAAAAACTTCATATATGAATTAGCCCTTCGATGACTATCTCCGATGAGGATTTGTACGTCATTGAGCGTTTGATTTGCGTTTTAAGTATTAATAATGATAATTCGACTTTAATAGGGCGAGATTAAGGTTGTGGCAGTTCCTTCTTCCCTCTCACCCATCGTCAAATACATTCAATGAAAATATAGTTACATTTCAGTGCTAAATAATATAAAATAGAACTAGATAATGGAAATCGATTTGCAATGAATATGCATGAGTGCAAAAAGTGTAGAAAAATATGCGAAATTGTGGGAAAAACGTAAGGAATAAAATATTTACTTGTTACAGAGTTGGCAAAAAGAAAAATTTATCAGATGATCTGTAAAATCATCAACACATGTGGAACAGACACTTGGCATACAAGCAAAACGATATGAACAACATTGGAAGCTGTTTATACGAAACCCTTGCGAAGAAGCTGTTGGCTAGACTAAGAATATAAGAGTAAAAGCTGAAGAATTCAGAAGGAGATGGAAGTTAGAAAAAAACAAAGAATTCCAGTGGTCAGAGAACTAATGTTTTATGGAAATATGCGTAAGATGGAAGGAGAACGGTCTCTCCCGGGAATATAGTGATTACAGTTTCTGGAGAAGGGATGGAGGAAGACCAGGGGAAGGATGGAGCAATGATGTTCTCAGTGATATGAGGATGGCTTGAAGAAGAGTATCAGCCAATCATCCAGCTCGGCTGCATCGCTTTAGGTCAGAAATCTTCCAAATAATTATCCATGATCCGATCGATCCAGAAAAGTCCGTTAACTTGGCCAACCAAATGCTGAATCCTTTCTGTGCTTCTTCGTCGGATGCCAAAGGAGTTATTGTTTGTTTTTTGAGGAGTTATGATAACGAGCTATTATCGACTAAGATGTTTTTATAGTTAAATCATCTCTTGAGTCATTTTATAGTTAAATCATGAACTTTAACTCTTACGACATATTTTGGCATAACCTAGAGAAAATGTTATTCCATAAGATTCTCTGAGATGCTGAGAGTTGGGAATATCCCGAGATATACGGTGAGGCTAGATAATAAATTGATTTAAATAAATTATCAATAAGATTGATAGCTTTAACGAATGTATGCCAAACAAGAAGTGAAACAAGGGATGAAAAGTAAGTGAAGTAAAGTACGACAAATAAGTAGAAGTTCTCAATGTACGTAGAAGGCAATTATCGTTAAGGAAGGTCCAAAATCTACCCTTTAATAAGTAATGTCTAAAATGAATGAATTATATGTTGAGGGAGGAGAATTCTGTCCTTACTTTCAATATGTATTGCTGGTTACATAAAATATATTTAATGTTTTTAAATATATCAACGACTACCTCACCTAGCCCTTTAAAAGGGAAGATGTGAAAATGTAATGAATGATATTTCGTATGGTCATCCGACAGAAAGTGCGTCTTCATAATGAAAGTCACATCGGAGCCCTGATGCGACTCACGGATTCTTATGAAAGCACCCACACCACCTGAAGCCCATAAAATTTGGTCAACACCCCTTTAGGACGATTGTGTTAACGTTCTCCACGTAATCTGGTTTCTAAAGGTGCTTCCCTAGTGGAGCTCGAACACAATGGATTGATTCCGGGATGAAAGCGGACGATAACTTAGAATCGTCTCACGGCTCCCTTAATCAATCAATCATAACCCCGGAGGCGACGCTGTTGCAGGCCCACGAGAACCTTTCTCGTCCGTCCCTTGGGGAGGAGCCGTACACGAAGTCGTTTCGTAATTTTTTTAATGCAGAGAAGCCTTCAGGAGATGATTTGTGACCGTGATTTTGGGTGAGAATGGATCCCACATGGATATATATATATATATATATATATATATATATATATATATATATATATATATATATATATATATATATATATATATATATATATGAGAATATATATAATAATATATATATAATTAATAGATGATATAATATTTAATAATTATAGGTAAATTTGAACATTCACATGGATATAGATATAAGGAAAAGGGGTAGGAACACAGAACGGTGAGGAAGGTAAAATTACGCGGATCACAAGCGTGAAAATGTTTCCTTGACCGGGCTTGAACCACGGACTTTCGACGAAATGTAGCTAATTAAAAATGATTAGTCCTTGAGAATTCCCTTAAATAAACTACCCACCCTGAAGGAGCAATGTTTACCATTCGATAGATGGATGCAAACGTTCTAATGCCACCGTTTTACGCCTTAAAGTGACCGCAAACGGGTCGCCGAATATCCCTACACAAGTGGTTCGTTCCCAAAGTTACGCCACACGTATGGTTGGGAAAGGACCGTTAAGGCGTGACAGAGCGTCCCATGGGGAAAGGAAAACTATCGATCGGTGAACAATTTCATCCATCAATGTATTGAATGCAATTCTGTTCTCCGAGAGTGGTAGGGGAGGGTTGGGTCAGGTAATTGTGACGTATTTCTAAAATCGAGAATTTGGAAAGTATGATGTAGGTTTAAGGTGGGGGAGGACAAACATGGTCAAAAAATTTAGTGTGACGCAATGCACTGACGTTCGCCAAGGTTAAGATTCCCGATCTGATTTACGTTCGCATGGTATTCGAGCCAGTGGTATCTTTGAAAGGCATTTTAGCAGAAATCTATCATGAAGGGATATGTAACGGTAGAGGTTGACGATCCAGCTCTATCGACACTTTTGAGTTTAAGGGGTTACAATTTATACCCTTTGGGGAGAATCCAGAAGTTGAAATCCCTCCCCGCGTAAGCTCCAGCGTTGCCTTACTTTCTCAAGCTACCGTAATCGGCTCAGTCTGGTCAACAAAACGCGCCGATCCGATGACCCAAAGGTCATAGGATCAAGCTCCGCTCGCGGCATGACCGTGGTGCAACTCCCTTCGTTCGTTCCTTGGGAACCTGGACCTGTTTCCGAAATAGCTTTTCTGCGTTTTGACTGAGCACATGGCTCACTATTTGGGAAATGGAGGGAGCGGAAAAGTTAATTTTGAATTTCCTTGAAGAAATTTCGAGTGTAAAAGACTTTAACTTTTTGAAATTCCGTCTTAGTGGGAAAAAAATAAAAATACCAAAATTTCACGTTATATTGAATTTAAAATTATTCAATTATTAAGTTTTTACTAAGTATTTTTATTTATTTCAAACATTCATAGAGATTCTTCGTGTTCTTGGAATTTGTGAGCTATTTCTTTTTTCAATTGGATACTCCCGAAAATGAAAGAAACATTTGCGATAAGAAGGGAGTTGTATTGAAAGTTATGCTATATGGAGGAGACGCAAAGAAAGACTTAGTATTGATTTTAAAACGGTGCTTATGGGCAGAAACCTGGCATTTGAGGTAAATGGATATGAGAGAAAATTGGAGGATTTTGAGATACGGTGTTTGAAAAGAATGTGACAAGTATGTTGGGCAGAGAGCAAGACTAAGGACGAAGTTAAACTTGTGTTGGGAGAAAAGAGGATATTTTTAATGAAATTGAGTGGTAATGGGACATTGAAGGTCGTGATAGAAGGCAGAATTTCGGTAAGTTAAGTAGAGCAAAGAAGAGTATGGACTTTTTACTCATGAAGGCTGATAGAAGGTCCGTAGATCTGAAGATGAAAAATACTAGGAAGCTCACGCACTATGAAGCTTCATGGTAGTTTCAAGGGATGGTTAGAAAACTCCTCAATACGCAGATTACCTTCACGATGTGAAACTCTACGTATCTTTTTGTTAAAAAAACTTAATGAAAATAAAATAAAGTGTGTGGAATTACAAAGTCAATAATTTCATTTCATTTCAATACACGTATCTTACCGACTCGCTCGACAGTTTCGGGCAAAATTAACAAACTTTGCGAACGCTGGCTGGCCCACTCTGGATAAACCTGTTGTCAAGTGAAGGCTTTTCGAGATTGCAGTGACCACAGGGACCGCCCGTGGTCTCGACCAAATCGGAGAAGAAGAAAGTCATGCTGGTAATTGATGGCTTCTTTTGCTGCCCCCGAAATCAAAATGCCGCAAAAAGAAAGAAAGGAAGGTTAAAAAGGGCGGTCACCTGGTTTATCACGTGAGTTGAAAATGGGGATCGCGTTCGAGTAACCTTTTGTCAAGATTTTTGGTTGGATTAAATATGCCGAAATACGTTAATTTCATACATCACATATTGTATTTTAGTTTTAGTTTTATCATCAGCTGAGCATCAGATCTTAAACGAACTGACATTTATGTTCACTACCATTAATGGTGCAAGGAAAAGAACGTACAATACTCTGACGCAAATTTTCCTCCAGTCTCAGTCATCCTTAATTCCAAATATTTCTTACGATTATTCTTGAGGACGAAAATAAATATAAAATAGAAATGCAAACGCTTCACAAACCCTTACTTACGTAACGCTATAACTACCGCTAATTTCTTCCTGTATTTTGCGTTGCGTAGTGGAAAATAAATACCTTACACATGTTCTTGTTTATTATCAAGAAAACGGGAAGAATGATGAATAGTATCGAGTAAGCTCCCGATCAGTCGACGATGCACCACCATTTGATTGACACATACTGATGACGATTCAACACTTACTTCATTGCACTAATGATGCATGCTACGGTGATGGTAAAGTGCATTTTAATTTTAAATGCATTTAGATACACTGAGAGGATAATTCGTAATGACGTCGACTTGACGAAAAATGATTCGATGTTTCCGTTATAAAAACAGAATCTGTGTGTATTTCCAGTGGGTGCGATTCGAACTACCAAGATATTATTTATTTATTTTTTTTTAATTTACACAATTACGTTGCAATTAGGCAAATTTCCTGGTGGCAACGGTCAGGTTCGGTCAAAGATAACTACTAACAACGAAAATTACATACGAACACATAAAAACAGATAAGGTGGAGAAAATGTTTGGAAAAATGGAAAAACAGATTTGGTGGAGAAAATGTTAAACCCATGAAAACTTATTTTATAACTTCTGATTAATGTAGGAAAAAGTATGCAGAACTCAATTAAAATGATAAACCAAGGCGTATATATGGCAATAGTGCATTATGTGCCTCAGAGAGTATGGCTTATACACATTCAAATCAGCGGAGTGCAGTGTAACTGAAGTGAAAGAGAAAGTTTAGTCTTTAACAACGATGTAGACCCTATCTCAATGCAAATTAGGGTCTATAAATTACAAGTATGAATAAAAAATGCTCAAGAAAAATTTTCTTTAAGACGTAGAGTTGATACTTGGATTTACGTTATTTTTTTACGATTTTTTAGCACGAACAAAAATTTTAACTAGTCATTTTTTTACTAAAGATTCCAAAGATGGTTTCCAGAAGTCCAAGTTTGATTTAAATCACTACAGAAAGACTGAATAAAATGACAGAGTATTTGCGACGTTTCGCGTTGATGCTGGAAATAATAATATTCATCATTATGACCCTGAAAGTCATAGTGAAGAATATACGAGGCGTTTATAGAAAATTAATATCGCTTGGGTATTAAAAAAAGCAGAAAATTGGAAAAAATGATAAATTTTCCGATTAAATGGTTCATATACTGTCGTTAGTTTACATTTCACACAGCCGCCGTGCAAATTAAGGGAGTCATAGAATGGTTTGAGGCGTCACTTTGCGGAAGCGATTCATTTCGGAAAAAGAAATACTTAGTTATTCCATGTATAAAATATATGTGGAATATCTAAGTATTTCTTTTTCCGATAAGTTAAGGGATTCATTTTATCTTTGAAATAATTTTAAGAGATATCTCTGGGTGAATGAAAAGGACGTGATTAATGGACATGGTCTTCATTTTACTAGTCTGACATTCTTAGAACTTACTCGCTTGACTTAATAAAATTAGTTAAATAATTCCCCGTTACCTATCGATGCGTTCAATTTAATGACTACGTCCACTCTTCTGATTGTGAACTCCTTGAAGTCTTCGTGTCTTTAGAAAGAATAGCATGTTCTCATTTAGTTCACCATTTATAATATAGCTAAAAAAATATCAACGAAAGGTCGTTCTAATACGGATTTTAGTGTTTTTAAAAGTTCTTGTGTATCGTGGTCACCGAAGAAAATGCTAGGTGTTTGGGCTAGACAGGTTCAAACACGAAACTGAACGAAACCATGCGGGCACCGTTTAAATAAAAAATCTTTAATAAAATGTACTGAACGTCCGATTGATTTGTTCCCGAAATATTTGACAGAGAGTTGTTTACAAATGTTGTCAACTATTCATTATGTGAATCATTTTTAATATCGAAATATTAATGTTTTATTTGTTTATTATAACCATCTTTAATATTATGCCTTAACAGAAAATAAGTTTAGAGTGAGAATATTATTCTTCTTTCATTGAATTGTTATATCTAACACAGATTGAAAAAAACTCATACCGCAAACGACGTGAATATAATTTTTTTATTAAATAAACTATTGGTAGTTAGCCAGTTTAAAAAAAATAATCCCTTCCGACATAGGAGAGTCAATTGTTCCTCCGGTTGGTATTTCAAAGCAGCGAAAATGATTTATTTAACCGCATGGTCGTAGTTTTGTCGAACGAATTTTGGAGAATGCCTTCACTTACAGCGCGGGCTGGCAATTCTACCCAAAACTTGACCGGAAGCAATCCAGATCAAAAGTCGTAACCTTCTCTTCACGCTCGAAAATCATTCACTTTCCCTCACCCCACTCGGCTTTCCCTTTCTTTCTCAATAGTTTAATCCTCCGAGCCTCACGAAAACGTATTGTTTTGTCCGTCGACGAAATTGCTGCTTCCTTTGGAAATCTATTCTCGACCTCCTTAATATATCTTCGGACGGAGTTTTCAAAAGCACTTCACTCTCCATCCTTCCACCACCCCGAAACACCCTCCCTCTCTCACTTCGACGCCCTATCACATCGAACGGCGTTCCTGCAGCCCTGCACACGTACGTATTGAGACAGGCTTTCGCGTTCCGAGGAATTTTCCGCAATCTTCCACCACATTCAAGTGATTGTGAAACGTCCTTGTTGGTTAAATCGTCCAAGCCGGAGGACTACATAGGCATCCCTCAAACAAGCATGTAACTATTCACTTTTAACAAGAACGATTACGACCGGCGGTTACGCGTAAATAAACCATTGAGCATAGAAATTACCTGTGAGTGGAAGCCTTTCACTCCTATGTGCCGATACATCGTCTTTTCTTCTCCAGCGGTATGTACATCTCGGCCATACCACGATAAAGTGGATATTAGGAAGATTTTTTCCAAAATAATTTTGACAAATACTTATTTATCACCAAATTTTTCACAGGTACTTATGATGGCAAATAATATGGAGTTAAAAATTGTTCTCTTTGGTGTAGTTCGGTGATCGTATTAAGTATTTTTAAGTCGGTGACATTGCTCATTGAGAACGGTTTGACAGAAGTACATTTTGTGCCAAACTTTTCCCTATGTTACCTTTCCCTATATTCCCCTTGAGCCTTTATATTATCTTAACTCATGAGGTAATTGACGTTTTATGCAACGTTTGTTTGGGAAAACTTGAAAAGGTTTTGCTATACATGCAGTAGTTGGGAGATTTATTATTGCTTCCGTATAAGCAAAACTATTCATGTGAACACATCTGTGAAGATTTCTCAACAGTAAAGAAAATATCTGGATTAACGAGAAACTCATATTTCTCTATGAATGTGTTTATGTAATTGTCTTCAATGTAATGTCGAAGGATTAGGTGGAAGAAGGAACAATAAGTCTCGATCTCGCCCAATTAAGTCGATACATTAATAAATAAATTATTTTATGGCATTACACAATATGTAATTTTAATTATAGTAGCAGTAGTTTTAGGGGAGACCAACGACAGCCGTTACCTTACTTTTAACTAAAGGCGCCAAGGGGACGTCCCATCCGACGGACGGCATACTCACTCAAAGTGATCTCCGCAAAGCACCTCAAGTAAGGATCGGGATACGACAGAAAAATATCTGTTTTCTCCAAGATTCGAACTGGGTCCTCTCGGTGGTAAGCCAGTACCTTAGCCACAGCACCATCTCGATCCCAATTTAAAAATAAGGAGAAAAATTATTTAAAATAACCGCGGACAACCAAATAATTAATCGTATGGAACCATCTTTTGTAGAATGTCATATTAAGAGCAAAAAATTTGGTTATGCCTTTATAAATACAATGAAAGGATTTAATTTGTGCTCAAGCTTGAAAAATGATATGTCTTTCCGCTTTGCCACGTTTTGAAAAAGTTATCAAGAACCAAAGGTCATGCTAACCTCAAACGAATCAATTAAGACGATTAATTTGACGAGAGAATTTTTTTCCTACCTTTTATTTTCAATGTTATTAATGGCACACATTTCCTCTGACTGCCTCTTGAGTTCATCACTGATTAGATGGAAGAGAAAACCTATCTTGTCGCAGGGCTACAATAATATCTTAGCTTTGGTCCACGCAAGAATAGGAATCAATATTCGTTCATTCTCTGCATCAAGTGATGCTGATTTTAACCTATCCCCGATTATATTATATGTAACGCCGTGATCATGTGCAGCCATCAGACGATATTACTCTTCTGCAAGTAAGCGTAATCTTCACGTTATGATACTTGCAGACGTATGTAGATGAATAATAAATATATACAATATGACTCATTCATTTATTCGTACGTATTTCATTTCGAATGCCAGTTTACTGCAGCCCTCAAATCCCAAATAAATATGACCCCGGGTGTCTTGCCAAAGGGAGGAAGATTAATTATCACCATCAGTCGATGACTAGTGACCACACCCATAATTAATCTTCAATCGAATGTTTGTTCCCTCACGCCCAGATTGCCTCCCTCTTCAATCTCTCATATTTAGTCCACTTATTTGTATCGTGGCACCTTCCTTTATGTTTTCCCATCAAATAGTACATTGTGTCTCGAGTTGTTCCAAACCTATATGGTCTATTTTTCTGTGAAGAGGTACATATAACCTTTTGGAGTGTGGCGAAGCTTCTTGGTATGTGTAATGGTGGCGTAATAGCTTTCATTAAGGAAAGGTATTTTCTCCTAACTTCACATAGTTGGTATTGTTATATTATAGTAAGTGGAATTCAACAGCTTTTGATTTTGGTAGATTACCCCTGAACGTAATTGGGTGGATTTTAACATTCATTCAGCAACATCGGAAAGAAATTATGCAAAATTAAGTAAGAACATTTTATTTTTCATAACTGATTGCAAAGGAATATGTTAATTACACGTCTAATGGACGAATTAAATCTTAGGTTTTCAATTGCTTTCTTCATTATTCACAAGCACAAGCGATAAACGTGTTTTTCGACGTGTTTCAGATATCGAATCGGAAGAAAAATTCTGATGTATAAAATTTTACCTGGAATTCAGTTTGTTATTTCGAAGTCCATGCTATTAATTTCTCAACGATTACTCCAGTGGCACAAATGCGATTCTCCCAAACAGGCTACAAAAATGTTCAAACGAAAGCCAGCTATCGAATTCCTCGAAATATTTTGATAGCCGTGGGATTTCCACTCGGAAGGAAATATTTGCGATCTCGCTTGAGATACACAAAATGTAATTCATTGTGTGAGAAAACTTTTCCCCAAATAACGATAACCGTCGTATGCGGGAGCAGTATAATTAACTGGAGGAAGGAGATTTGTTTGGGTCTCAACTCTGCGATTTACTAGGCTAGATATAAAGAACACTCGGAGATTTGTGTTGGCTGTTAGGTGATCAAATGCAGTGCGCTCACCTGCCATGTAAACTCCTGTTTTTAAAGAAGAAAAACAAAATCCATGAAGTCACGGAAACCCGAGGTAGAACACGAGCGTGCCTTTATCAGAGATAGAAATCTACCTCGCTCATGACAAATGATGTGTGCGGAGATACTTTTATACGCGCATTTTCACTCGGTGCGAAAGCAACGCCTTAAGGAGTGGTAATGGGTGCTGAATCTTCCGCAAGGGCGTGCACGTCGCGATGAGATACTCTCCTTCTACGGCGCGGTCTTCAGCTCTTACGCGGGTTAGGGGTCGAGGGTCGCCAAACCATTGAATGACCTCTTGACTAGTTCTCCGTCTGCACCATGGGAAAACTACGTAATTTGCAGTGTATTCGCTGTTTTTAGCTGGAATGGATAAATGAGGCAAATGAAAGAGGTGAAGTAAAATAATGGAAAGTTGCATTTCTACGCGTATGAGGGGTCATAACATCTACGGATTTATTTCGTTGGCACTCTGCATTATTTCCCTTAGGAGAGTTTCGCCACCTACAACGAAACTCTCCTAAGGGAAATAATGCAGAGTGCCAACGCAGTACTGGGGAAACGACCAAAGACGAAACTAATTTCCCCAGCAAGAATAATAAGCGACCAACTACACCTGTACTACGAAGAGACACACCTACCACCTTATCGACTGGGCAGCATTCTACCAGTGCCCGAGAATCTACGCCCCATCGAGGAGTACCCACTCTTCCGAAAGAAAACAAAACGGAGAAAACAACAAGGGACTGAAGAAGAGCCGCAATAGGAAACAGCAGTGTAGTGATAAAAGTGCCAGTGAATAATGTGTTTTAAACAAAGACAATTACTTATTTATTTATTTATACTATTTATACTATATTTTACATTCATGTTAATTTATTTATTTATTTATTTATTATTGGACATTACTGTTATGGACTTCCTTATGGCGGCCTGCGAAGGGTTTTTCGGGTTTCCCCTTCGCCTAGGGTGAATGCCAGGCCAATGCTACCCCGCGAAAAGAGAAAAGATAAAAGATACATGCAATAGCTGAACGAAAGACTTTATAAAACAGTTTTTAGACCCTGAAGAGGCGCACAGCCTAAAACAGGGCTTCCTTGTTTGTTGTACAACTTACTGTTTTTATATATACTGTTACATTGTTACCTGTTATTTGTTATTGTTGCTTATAAATGTTATGTACAACAACCTGGAAAAAATAAACACCTTTTTGAATTGAATTGAATTGATTTCAGAGATCATTTCGCTAGGATGTGGGTATCGCTAGGAAACACGTGGGAATTTTTTCAGAGATATTTTCGCTGGATCGTCGGTTTCAACAGCAGATGCGCAACGCGCACGTTGGTTGTTTTCGAAAAGAAATATGGATTCAATAAGGTGTGGTTGGCCGCATGATTTTAATTTTAATAGGGATAGTTCACCCTGTAGAGGCAGATTTATGACGGTACCTGGGAACTATTATGGATCATCGTAGACTTCTTAAACTGTTAAGCGTCATATAAAATCCTTTTACCAAATCATTATTGCCTCCTTGAGGTCGTCATTTTTTCAACCATCTACCTTTAAGCCATTCAAAATACGCAATATATGGTATACTCTTCCGCCATTATCAAAAGTTCTATCATATCTTTCAGCGCCCGATACCTTGCATTATCTGTATATATATATATATATATATATATATATATATATATATATATATATATATATATATATATATATATATATATATATATATATATATATATATAGGTCTGACCTGAAGAAGGCGTCAGAGAAAGCCGAAAGCTTAAACAATCTACAATGTGAGTGTCCTTTTACGTGTTATCTACGAGAAATCTCGTATTTAAGAAAGCTTTCGGCTTTCTCTGAGGCCTTCTTCAGGTCAGACCTATATATATATATATATATATATATATATACATTACTACCGGTTGAGGTAGGTTTTTGGATGGACACAACTACCAAATAAATATTTTGTGACTCCAAGCAAAACACAATCCAGCAACTTACTCTACATCAGGTCCCTCTTTATCTCCGAGTACTTCTTTCCTCCCATTATCCCGTCCAACATCCCTATCCTCCTATCCTGTTCCTGCCCTTTCCTCATTTGCCCAAAATTCTCCCCTCTATTACAGTCTTCAACATCGCATACGGATCCAAATTATATACAGGCAGTAAACACAACTTATAATCTGCAACGTTTTCCGGATCATCGTCCGAACACATGCTCATACCTTAACCCTTTACAGCGTAGGGTATGTATAGGGTGCGGCAGCATAATTTTCTGAATTGAATGACAAATGCTTTGAAAATCAACAAGCTAATCAGCCGCATCCCTAACGATATTATTATCACTAATGATATTCTGCCGGTTATGGTATATTCAGCATGGAGGCATAGATACTACCACTACCCTCCTAAACCTCACCTAACACGAAAATAACAACTTCATGCTCTACATTACAATAAACTAATATATAAATATATACATACATACATACATATATATATATATATATATATATATATATATATATATATATATATATATATATATAAAATATCTTCGAAATGGAACGCTCTTCGGCGACACACAAATATATAAAAACACAGATGTAGATTTTTAGAATATAGAGACACAAAGAAAGGACACTCACAATTTGTTATTTTACGTTTCGACAGCACGGCTGTCGTCTTCAGAATGGCGTTCTCGGGGAAGAGCGGAGAGGATGTGCGGGGGAGAGGTGGGGGAAGGAGAGGTAAAGGGACCAATAGGAAATGAACAAGGGGGTGGGGGGGATATGTAGGCAGCCAATTGATGCATTCAGTGGGCTTGGTTCAGCCCGGGCGGTTTGAATGATTGGGCCACCCAGATATGCGCCATCTCGCGGGTTCTCACTTCTATTATACTCGCAGATTTGGGAAGGATTTCAATCACCGAAACAGAGAAGCAGTCGTCAAAAGATTGGTTGTGGGAAGCGGTGTGAGTGGGGATGGGATAATTAAGAAAGGTGGGAGATTTGGTGGAATATCGGTGGTTATTCATGCGGAGGGAAAGTGCGGTCGTGCACTCGCCCACGTAGAAGGCAGGGCAGAAGTTACAGGAGAGGCGATATATAATATTTTTTGAGGTACAGGTGGCGAGTGGTTGGGAGTTGGTACTGAGTGAGGGGGAGGGTCTTAAAAGATGACAGCATTTGCAGCGTGGGCGGTTGCATGGTGCCGATAGGGGCGGGGGAGAGACGGGGGTGCTTGAAGTTGGATTTGTGGACTTAAAGATGTCTCGCAGGTTCGACGGGCGTTTAAACGAAACAGAGCGACAGTGTGGGAATAAAAGTGATGTGGACTGAGTGTTATTGATAATTGGGAAGATATTATATATATATATATATATATATATATATATATATATATATATATATATATGAATGTATATATATATGAATGTATATATATATGAATGTATATATATATATATGAATGTATATATATATATATATATGAATGTGTATATATATATATACACACATTCAAACACGAAATCCCGCCAAACGGCGAATAAATACTCATATATACAGAAACAGATATAAGGAAAAGGGATAGGAACACATATAAAGGACGAACACAATAAAGGTGGGGAAGGCGGAATCGAACGGATCACAAGAGTAAAAATATTTCCTTGACCGGGACTCGAACCTCGGATCTTTCCACTTGCCGGGCGGATGCTCTTAACCACTCGAGCTATCGATTGAGTTATTGAGGGTAAATTACGTTTCCTCGATAGCTCAAGTGGTTAAGAGCATCCGCCCGGCAAGTGGAAAGATCCGAGGTTCGAGTCCCGGTCAAGGAAATATTTTTACTCTTATGATCCGTTCGATTCCGCCTTCCCCACCTTTATTGTGTTCGTCCTTTATATGTGTTCCTATCCCTTTTCCTTATATCTGTTTCTGTATATATGAGTATATATATATATATAGTACACATTCATATATATATATATATATATATATATATATATATATATATATATATATATATATACACATTCATATATATATATATATATTTATATATATATATATACATGGTGCTTTTCTTCCATCCAGTGGTAAAGAAGGTTAACCTACCGAAAATATTTCAAATCTCATTTGTTCGTTATAGATGTGACTCCCAATTTTTGTACACAATCGCTTCAATAGCCTTTCCACGAATATATCGGTCAGTCAAACTCTCGATATAGAAGTAGGAGTACTTCCATTGTCTTCGTCTCTATCTAACAACAACAACCTCATCCAATTTAAATGGCAAAATCTCAACGACCACCGAGCATAATTGCGAGGAAAAATTTGCGGTAGCTTTTTAACCTTATTTAATCAAAAGAGAGCACTTGAGACGGGAAAAATGTCGATGGAGGTAAGAGCTCACGCCGCATGACGCGGATCTTTCAATAACACTATAAAAAAATGTGCATTTTAGAGGCTTTCTTAATTTCATACCGGTTCTCTTTCCACAGAGGTCCATAACAACTACGCAATGCTCTGTGAAACGGCGTGCGGAGAAAACTAAGCAGTGCGCTCTCCGATAACAAAATGTTTCCTCGCGAAAAGCGTTGCACAAATGGATGGCGTGGTATTAAGGTGGGAGATTCAGCGTGTCAATCATCACTTTCCCTAGAGGGCTATAGTTTATAAATTACGTCATGTCCATTAGGGAGTGGACGGGGGTTCGCATAGCGTGGAAATAGATAGATAAGTTCAGATCGGAACAAGTGTCTCGCCGCATCAAAACAGCTACTATGGAGTGGAAAGAGGAATCGGATTGGTGTGGTAGTCAATGTACTGGCTTCCCACCCCGAGCGTCCGTATTTGAATCCCGACGGTGACAGGATATTTCACTAGTTTATCGATTCCTAATTGGGTGCCACGTTGAGAGCATTTCGAGTACGTCATTTTAGGATGGGATGTAAAGTTATGTGACCCATTGGTTTCCTCCGTTGATATAGTGAGTTAAATACGACGCCGGGTTTCCATCCACTCTACTTCCCCCATTACCACGAAATCCTATATCTACCAAATTACCCACCTATCCCCAATGTCGCAAAGGACCTCAGCGGTCCTTCGCCTGTTCTAGCAGCAAATAATTGTTGAGGAATGAGTATTACCGTTGATGTACCGGCCTAAACCCTTTCCATTGTTTGGATTTGTGGGAAATTTTAAAATGCTCGGTCAAAAAAGTTTAATTTTTTTTTATTTATACAATATGAAAAGGTAGTAAAATACAGTTTAGTGTGCAGTAAGGTTTGTGAAACCGGAATAATGGTTCATTTTACATAAAATTATGTTTTTCAATGCTATATAAAGTATGCACCATGTTTGGGAAATGTTGTTGAATTATTAATTGCTATTACTATTTTCACCAGAGCGGGCTCTTTCCTTCTTTTTCCTGCCTATCGGATTTTATGTAACTTTGTTCTGCGGCACAACATTGTCTCAGGACAATAAACCTTTATTTATTCATTTGCACGACTCCCAGAAAAGCAAGGATATACATCAACACGTGCCGATTTCCCTATTTGAAAGAGGTGTACGCTTGAAGAGAACTTAAAAGTCGCCCCGTGGTAAGCTTGTCACCGGCTTTCGCACTCTCAGCCTTTTTAAATCCCTGCCAATATAACCTGTGGCGAACGACTCCTAAGGACGAAATGTCACCGATAAGATGACGTGAAAGTCACCCGGAGTTGCCTGATGTCGACTTGTGTCTTGTTTGGGGAGAAACCATTTGCCCGCATTAAAGTTTAATGGCCATTTCCACATCGACAGGAGCCAACGCCTCGTAACCAAGCTTTCATGATTTGATCCGAGTTTTCGTCCCGCAGACTAAAATTCGAGATGAACCTTTTGTGCTGTGATTTACACTAGTTTATTTAATATTAGACAGGGTTAATAATTCTAGGAGAATTTTATTTTTTACATAAGTTACTATGTGTTATTAGTTTTTCATTTGTTATCGATGGAGGAATCAGTTTTTATGCTAAACTCAAGTGGCATATTTCAAATATAAGAAAGAAGGAAAAATGACCATGTAAAAATTATTCTTGAATGGAGGTTATCTTCGAGAAAAGTAAGTTTGCGAACGAATGCAATGTGACTAAATTTCTCCAGAGAATTTGATATTCACCATCTGGAACTTCAATATAATAAAGATAAAAAATCATTAGGAGAGAAATGAGTAATTAGGTCGGTTCACCTGCAAACCAAGAGGGCGTGGGTCCGAGTCTAGCTTCGATATAGATGCTGTTTAAAATCTAGTGGTTCGACATCTGGCACTCTTAGTGGCATGGCATTTCCAAAAGCCACATCCCAATTACAATTTTTTTCATCGCAGGTGTCTTTTTAAGGAAAACGATTATAGTTTACTATTAATGGTCTTAATGCAACTCAAACTGTTTAGGAAGTTTTTTACAATGGTCAACATTGTTTAAGAGGGTTTGTATTCGGATTTTGCCTTTGAGGTACGAGCCGATCTAAAAATAGCACATTTGAATCCCAGGAGGTATTAGAATCGACAGGTATGCTCGGACATAAAATAATATTTTCAAGTTCTCTCGGGTTTCCCACCGGGTCAGGTTGCATTACACCGACGTTTCGAAGGCTGACTCTGCCATCGCCTTCAGGGTGAAGACGATGGCAGAGTCAGCCTTCGAAACGTCGGTGTACTGCAACCTGACCCGGTGGGAAACCCGAGAGAACTTCTTGAATACCATACGCCGGGAAAACCTGAGATCCTTCATTAAAATAATATTTAATTGGGGATCGGTAAAAGGTAGATAAACCGAGTAAAGTTTAATTCTGACGTAAACCATGACTCCTGAAACTGAAAAACAAACTTTTCGATTTTTCGAACCGGGCGTTTCAGTTGAAAATTCATATTTTATTTTCATTTTTTGTTAACTTTTATCAGCCACCATGGTCTAAATCCGAAGAAACAGGTGAGCCTGAGCGAAGAAGTGCGGCAACACCGGACATCTTATCACTCGATGCCTATCATGTGATAAGTTCTCCGTGGTTTTTTTCCTTCGGTCAGGAGATCTTTTTGAGTACAGGGGGATCATATGGAGCGCTAGAAGGGTAATTAGCTCCTCCCAAAATTACTACCTTGAATCTCTGAACACGGTGAACAATGAATGACGGCTCGTATTGATGATTCTTAATCTATCTTTGAGAGGCATGACATTAATTGCTTGTTATTAAAATAACCAGAGAGTTAGAGGGAGGAAAGAATTAGGGATGTCGGGCGGAATGAAGTAAGGTAGACAGAGTAGGTGGGTTTAAAAATGTTTTATCCTGATTTGGGGTAAGTTTAAGAGGACGCTTCAATAGCTTAACTGGCTAAAGCACTCGACCGGATATTGAGGGATCTGGGTTCGAATCCCAGAATCCCAAGGCAAATGATTTTTATACTCTGAAATTGTTGCACTGATTTGGGGTGTTAAGATATTCATTGTTGTGTTATGTTTAGCTACGAAGGATCGCAGTGCTGAACTCTCTCGACAACCATCAACCTACATTGACCACCTGGCTACTGTTAGTAAACATTTTAAAGACATTCGTTTACCATTAACCGGAAAATATACTATATTAAATACATTACAATTTCCTGAGTTAAAAGATAGAAACTATTAAAAAATCTCGAGCTTCCAAGTAATGCTCCTTTCTCAGAGTGGCTATATATATGCTTTTCTTAAAACGCCATTCGACCATCCTGGATACTAAACACGCATGCTTTTTGGTCTGCTTATGCTGTTAATCGCCACCTTTCCTCATTCTAATCAAAATGAGAGTCCAGCAAGAAAATATACCATACTTTTATTTGCATTTTTATAAATTAAACCCGTTGGGTGAAGCCCATGACCGATTAATCAGTTCAAGCAAGATGGTGCATCACGAAGCCCAGTACTACACATCACCCGTTGGATCGACGGGCGGGTTCGTGCACAGATTTCAGCAGGGGGTCCCCGTGAGCCTGCTGACTTCCGTTTTGACCAAGGAAACCCATTTTTCATCGACAGAAGTGAATCTATTCCTTCGGCGTGCGCGCATGCAGCCTCTTCAATCAAACGCTTGAGGTCGGTCGTTCCTGAATCGAGTGGCTGTTGCGCGTGATCCCGCTTCGTCCCGGAGGGGTTCGTGGGGCTGCTCCCCTTTCCCCCCTCCGCGAAAATGAGACTGGTCTACAAATTAATCGACACGCGGTTAATTGGTTGGAGTTGCGAGGCGAAGTTTATCTCCTTACGGCCATTAAATATTTTCCCAGCCTGTCACGAACTCGCTTCGTACACACTTCGGCCCGGGCAGGCGTTGATAAGCTTTATTTTCGCGGCATTAATTTGGACCACGGCCGTGGTCGAGTTTATAAATGCTTTGGATATTTATGCGAAATTATAATTAGTGCAAAATGCACGTTGAATTTCTGGAAAAAAATACGTTAATCTCGGTGAGCAACGGGCCTTTCCAGTACAGGGATATGGGACCGCATTTTGAACACATTCCCGGTCTACTGTCAGCGTCACAAGGTGAACAGGCGGCTTGAGAATTTAAGGTCTAATGAGTAACGGAGTATAAGGAAATATCTAATTAAGATTATCCCATGCGTAAAAAATCTCACATTTAGCTCTATACTTGTCTACTTTCGAATAATGGGGTAATTCCACCGAGTTTTTATTTCATTTCCTTTGTGGGTATTCCTTCACTCTTGCCTATATTATAGGAATTCCCTTCACTGTAACTTTTGTTTTTGGTTAATTTTTACTGCCTCTTCACCGCTATCAATCTGCAAACACGTGAATCACTCGGTGCTATGGCTAACACGTCGCTTGAGTCATACTAAAATTTCAAAACATCTATTTCCTAATTCTGGAGTCACCTTTTCCTCCTTGCGCGGAATTCGTGTTCACATCTCGTAAAGTTTCTTTGGTGTAGATGGAACTCCCAAAATAATATCCTTAATAGTTGCAAAAACAATAATGTTTTCCTGCATGCTTGAATTGTCCCAGTAATTCATTAGAAATAACAGGGAAAATGAAGAAAGATGAATGTTATTGCCTTTCAGTTGGGAGTAGATTTTGTACGAGCCCTGTAAGGTATTAAACAATGCTGTCGACTTCTGATGAGATTCCTCATATCATAAACTTGGGCTGGAAAAGAATAGAAAAGGTGAAGTGGAGTGAAAGGAAATCAAACGAGGAAGTGCTAGTCATGATGGTGGAGTAGATGGAATTACTGGGAGAAATCCAAAAGAGGCAGGAATGGATGCAGAGTATTTTGATTGGCAATGGGATTTTGAAGACTGTCATAGAGGGGAGAACGTTAGGCAAGCGTGGAAGGAGTAGAAATAGGATAATCATGTTAGACGGCATGAAGACCGGAAGGGTGTGTGCGGAATTTAAGATAACTACTGTAGCGCCCATGGTCAGGTTGTGTCTTGCAAACGTAGAGCTCAGAAATGTGCGAAGGGTTAGTCAATGTATTCATCCAAACATACCTCAACCATCAGATTCATTAATAATAATACCGTAAGCACCTTTTGTCTAACTAGTAACTAGTCCTCAAACTTACTGTTCCCACAAAACCCCGATCAAAATAATTCTTATTTTACTCCATCCTACCAACCTTCCTACATCCTACAACCCGTTCACCCTACATCCTTCCATCTGAATAACTTATGTTCCATTGAATCCCAATTTTTACTTTTATTCAATTATTCTGTATTCTTCTAGTTTGTTGCAAAAAATGTTTTCCTTTTTTTCACCACTCCTAATGCCTCTTTTGTTATCTGCTTCGGTGTCTACCAGCTTTTCTTCATTATTCTCCTAGCTCATATTTCCAAATCTTACAAACTACGACTGTTTCTCTTCCCTCAAAGATCAATTTCTCAAGCATAAAAGTGTAAGCTCTAATAAAACTCTTCTGGTACCTTTTCGTGATGTTGGTACAGGTACCTGTATGTACAAAGATTTGAATCCATCAATGACATTCTTTTTGTAAAGAGTACTTTTCCTGACGCAATTAAGTTTTTATGTCCAAAATTCTCAAACGCATGACATGTTCCACCTGCTCTAATTGATGCCCTCTTACTTAAAATTAAGCGCAGTCTTTTAATTGATGATAATTGCGTCACTTTCCATTTCTTATGATTTATCACCAACCCATGGTTAACTAAATTGAATTTTTAATTCACTCAATAATGACTTTATTCGCTTGGATGACGTGCTATTTGATCATCAGTCTTAATAAATTACCTTGCTAACTTTGATAACCTTAACCTTAACACCTTAACCGTAACCTTCCTGACACTATCCAACTCGATTCTATCCCCGCTATTACTAATAGTACTTTCAATATCATTTACAGATTTCGTAAAAGATGCACATAGTCTACAGCCTTATGTTTACTACCTTGCCATAAAATCTTTCCACTTTATTTCCATCCAAAATGGAAGGAAAAACAGATTATTCTATTTTTCTCCTAATGATGATCTGGGACTATGAGTTCCTGAACCAGTTTAAGGGTAACTTATTACCCTGTCACTCCATACATTCTATCGTTATATATTTTCAGGGGTGGGAAACATTACCCACCGAAAAAAGTCTTCCGATTCATAATGATCAAGTATAAATGCTGATGAAAACTCGTCCCTCCATCCTTTATAACACTTTTGTGTAAAGATTCTGTATTGAAAATATTGTCTATTCGGACTCTCTTCATTTGTATTCATTTCCTGTAATGGTTTTTATCTCTCGCTATCTTTTATTCTTGGATCCAAGGTGTCCTCACCCATGTCATGTAGTTGCATTTATACCTTAGCTAAATGGCCTAAAGCCTTGACCATTAACATCTTCCATGTACTCCTTACGCCTTCTCTGAATCTCTTTAATGGTTCCATTAATAACTTTCATACCCTATCTCTTATAGCAGGTCTGGTAGTTTTTTTTTTATTTTCACGATTCGTTCGCCTTCTTGCACAGCGCTTGGTATGGCGTCATCTCTACGTACTCCGCCTCTGATGCCACTCCGTCTCATCATGCTGTTTTTTCGGAAATGTATCCTTCAAGTCGTTTGTTTCCTGTATAATTTGTTATGTAATTATCTTCACATTATTTTCTTCATGTTATTAATTATCTTCTCCCCAGATTCTTGCTCACGGTCTTCCATTCCTGTCGTCCTTATGACTGCATGTTGTGTCGGTAAATTTAAAACTCCGCTTACGTTTAACAACACATTGTTCTTACTCGAAAGTTATTAGCTGATCCCTAATATTTGACCGTTTGTTTTAAGTGAGAGCTTTTCCCCTCCAATTTAGGATCCCTTTCGTCTTTAAAATCGCTGAAATTTTAAGTTACGCTTGCTAAACTTTTAAGGATGACCCGAAGGTATATCCATCTCCGAGATTAGGTTCAAAGTAATGGTATTTAATCCTTAATGAATATGTGGCCATCTTAGCGTATTCGATTCACTGCCTATTAATCAATGAATTAATACCTATAGCATAGATTTTTTATTTCTTCCTAATTTCAACCAAATGTTCACCTCATTGCATATCTAGTTTTTTTCACTTCGTTCCTATCCCTCTCCTTCCAACTTTTTTATTATTATTTTATTATTTTATAGTTACGTTGCAATTAGGCAATTTTCTTGGTGGCAACGGTCAAGTTTGATCAAAGATAACTCTTACAACGAAAATTACATACATACACGCACTATAAAAACAGATAAGAGAAAATATTCCTACATACAATGACACTTCCACATCACATACAAACAAACTTCCACATCACATACAAACAAACTTCCACATCACATACAAACAAACTTCCACATCACATACAAAATGCCGTCCACATCACATACAAACAATATTTTAATAACTACAATGAAGTTTATTACCCAGTGGCTGCTTTACATTTATACTTAAAACTTTTAAAATTGGATGGAAAGGGCTCAAACAAACCTCCAGGCAGCTGGTTCCAATCAATTATGGTTCTATTTAAAAAGAGTATTTTTTCTTATTTGTTTTTTGCGTCCTTATTTTTATTTTGAAACTATGGTCGTTTTTTCCCTCTAAGTTAGGCTTTTCTATCCCTTGCCATAAATCTTCCCACCCTTCATCCTTTTTAACAATTCTATACATCGCGCCTAACCTACTCCTTTTTCTTCTATTTTTCAAACTCTCCCATTTCAGTACATCTAACATTTCTGTGACACTATCTGTTCTTTTGTACCTTCCGAGTACATATCTTGCTGCCTTTCTTTGAACTTTTTCTATCTTTTTAATATGTCCCACCTCATATGGATCCCATACTATGGAGGAGTTTTCCCACCATCCTTCCACAAAACCACATTTAATCGCAAATTATGCACCAAAAATTACTGGGAGTAATTATTTATTGGCGCAGTAAAAGGTATTTCCACTTGCTGGTGCACATAAACTAAGAAAGGATGCCATTTATCAAAGCGACAGACTTTATTGGACCAAGTATTGATTAAATGGTGATACAACAATATATGACGTACATGATGCTCATATGGTGATTTCATCACTCTCCCAGTACCAAAAAAGGTAAATCACCTTCCATTCTCCCAGAAACGCTTGCTTTGAACAAGTTTCGTTTCTGTGTGACAAAATTAAACCGTTAGTAATACGCGCTCCTCGGTACACATAAACGGCTCAATCAACTACGCATTGCAGTCCCTATGAAGTTATCCATTGAGCGAACGGTCTTCGAGGTGTTTACGACTTAATACGGCAAAGTGTTGGCCACAGCGCGAGCTGGAAATTACCGGCCAAGGGCGGCCGTTAATGAACTTACACCGCTTCTTTCAAGACCAACCCGGTGACTGGGCGCTACCGTGGACGAGGCACGGAAATGTGAAAGTGGGACCGCGATGGTCGACCATACGAGACGGAGGGGAGGCCACCTCTCTCTATCTCCCGGATGAATGGACGCCTAGGCTCCCAAAAATCCCCGGAAAATTTTGACGTTTAAAATCCGCGACGAATCAATTCCATTAAAATTCAAAACGAGGCTCTTGTTAGAATCTCATCGTAGAACATGACTACCAATCGGGATTTTAATTATTATATATACGTTATTATTTGAAAGGATAAACTTATAGACTGTATGCAGTTCAGTTGTGTTCATTTGTCGAAATGGAGCAGTTAATATTTTTCTCTCGCAGAGCAGCTAATGGAATTGGGAGTGAATAATGTCTTCAGGACTTTTTCTGGAAAATTTTCACTTGGCTTTAGCTATAGACCATCAGCATGACCGTTCCTCAATGGCATGATTAACACTTGCGAAGTTCATATAATACTAGTCAATCGAAACATAAAAATATTCAAATGGATAATGTAATTGATCAGTTTATCGTGTAAAATATCAAATTACCTATGTGATCTTGCCTTAATCATAAGCCTAATTTGAGTTAGAGAAATTGCATTGTAACTTAATAAAAAAAATAGCTTAAGCGATCTACGTATGTTCGTATGTGGTGAATACGAAGATGCATTTGTCAGATATCCTTTTTTAAATTTTCACAGCGGATGATTATTAAATTCAAGAGTAAGTCGCGGGCAAACTAGCGGATAGCTTCTATCTCTTCTCACTTCTCTCACCTCTATATTGGTGGCTGAATCGGGTAGGGATTCTAGGATGCTAAGAGCAAAACACTGGTCAATTGAAAGGTTTTGGGAATTTGCGTGTGAAGGGATAGGAAGAGAAGAGAGTGAGGCAGAATTGCAGGAGTACCGGTGATTGTTCATTCGAATGGATAAGGGGGTAATACATTCGCCCGTGTAAAATGAAGTGCATTGTTTGCATGATAAAAGATAAACAATGTTTTTTGAGAGGCAATTAGCGTGGGAACGAGGTGAGGGATCAATGAGGGGATGTGGGGAGAGGGGAGTAGATCTAATAAGTAGATAAGTTTTACATCGGGGGCGGTTGCAAGTAGGGGAAATATTAGGAAATTTGTCGCGGGGGGGCGCCAAAGGGTTGGGGTATCTGAGAAGGTTTTTGAGATTAGCGGGTCCTCTGTATACGAGAGATGGGCATTGGGGTAGTAAGGATGAGGTCGTGTCATTGTCATTGACAATCGGAGATGGATTGTGTATATAATGGCATTATGCCCCGATTATTCGGGTTTGAAATACGGCGAAATTTTTCAACGGTGTCCCGATTGGGTCCCCTTTGGCGAGCGCTTTAGGTAGAGAACGCCGTCCGTCGGATGGGATTTTAGTTTGTATTATCCCTTGATGCCTTTTATTAAGAGGAGAGACATACCTTTAATGGCACAAATTATCTAAGCTTTCGGTTACCATATTAAATTAACTACATATATATGGATAAAGCAATGCAAAAATGAGAGAGAGGAAACAGATACATGCAAGACTGATGTAGTGAAGAAGAAGTCGGTAAAAGAAAGCATATCTCCAAGTTATAATAAAAAATACTCCTTTTTACGAGGCGAAAAGGAAAGATTTGAATCTTACGTTCCTTGGTATTTCAAAACCCGTGAACTGAAGGCTTGTGGCAAGTGTCATGATGGATTGAACGTCATTGAACGTCGCGGTCGAATCCTCATTGAGCACTCGATCGCGAGGAATCGTCAATTGAACTGTCGTCTTCGAGAGACGTGACCATCAGAGAACATGCGAAACGTCGCTTGTGGACGGTTTTCGCCCACCAACGCCTCAAGTGGAGCCTTCCGAGATTGTGACTCGTGAACCTCCTCGGATACCAATTAGGAATTACCTCGCTCGGTTTAAAATTCGATGTTCTTTCCCTCCCCTCCCCGTAAAATCCTCTCCTGGTACCGATTTAAACGCCGTAAGGATGCTGCGGACATTTTTATCCGTTCTCTCTAGACCTGATCGAGGGGACGGGCCATTTTAGGTAGACACAGGTGAGTACATACACCCGCGCCGAGTAGTTAGTTACATTTACAGCACCGCCTCCTCTACTCTCCTCCTCCCTCTTCCCCCACGCAGTGTCCCCTGCATGAGAAAACCGCTTCTCCCCCATTCGCCTCCCTCTTGCACTTCTGCGTCACGACAGCCGTCCCCATACCCGTTCTCCCGTCGACTTCCCGTCGATTTCGATTTCGACGGCCATCTCCCTCAAAACCACTACCCCACCCGCAATCGATGAATTATGGCGACCACACCTCTCGGGCGCCGGAGGAGTGGGAAAGCAGAGCGTCACTCTCCTCAGTACCTGGAGAGATTTTCCTCCGCGCCGTGAGGTAATCCAGGCGCTCAGAATAATGCATCACGGGAAAGCTGGAAGCGGGATCAGTGGTAGCGTGTTTCTTTTATTCTTTCCTCCGAACGCAAGTTTTCCACTGCCGTGGAATAATGTTCGGAGTCGCAGGCTGTCACGCCGGAATTGATTGAGTTGACGCGGGGACTCGTTTTCTGAACTAGGATGTCGAAGCAGTCCGTTGTGATAAATCATATTCGCTTGGTAAATTTTCACACCTCTCTCATTGTAATAGGTCATGATATTGACGCATGTCCTTGATAATAAAGCACGATCGATTATATACAATAAGGATGAAAATTAACCTAGGGATTTTAAATAGTTGTGATGATGAAATTAAAAAATCCACAAAGTAACGTCTGTATCTATTTCAAATACTCGTTTGAGTACGCAGCTCTCCGAATTCTGGAATACCTACGCCTACATATCCCAAATTGAGGTTATTGCAATTTCAAAGCATTACGGCATTAATCGAAGGTGCATTGATGGTCAAATGAATTAACATCTGTAATCTTCCAATTCACATGCTTTAAATAGATTTCAAGTTCTTTTCCAACAATGTTAACTCAGTTAATGATAGCTCTGCATTACTTTCTCTGATCAATTGGAGAGTACCACCTCGTTCTACCCGTAACCACTCCTTAATTTGTATGCTACTTTCTAGATTATCACATACTAAACGCTCGCTTTTCTTCCGCCTATCTACTGTCCTTAACTTACTTCCTGACTGCATTGATCCTTTCCATTTATCCTCAATTACCATTTCATAAACTGGAGCAGGTGGAATAGTTTACCCAGCTCGAAAGTGTTCTGGACCAAAATGGTTATAGCAGTATGGACATAAGACGGAGATTTGCATAAGTCAAAGAAGCTTTCACAACGAGGAGGGAATTTACAACAGGGACGTTGAGTGAGGATGTCAACAAAAGTGTCGTCAAAAATTTGATGTGGAACATGGTTTTGTACGGTGGAGAAATATGGTTGTTTAAGCAGGATGATAGACGTATATTTATTATGTCGAGTGAGGATGTTAAGAAATGGCTCGCCAAATATTGATATGGAACGTGGTAAACGGCGTGGAAGCATAGTAATTGAATCAGGATGATACGCATAGACTGGAGGATTTTGAAATGTGGGTGAGGAGAAGTAAGGAAAAGGTGAAGTGGACAGTAAGGAGAACAAACGAGGAAGTGCTAAGCATGGTGGGGGAGAGGATAGGATTTTTGGGAGAAATCCAATGGAGGCAGGAAAAATGGATGCAGAGCATTTTATTGGCGTTGGGAATTTGAAAACTGCCTCAAAGGGGAGAAAGGCAAGCAAGGAAGGGGTAGGTATAGGATAGGCATGTTCGGCGGTATGAAGAAAGCATGCGAGGAGTGGTTTATCAGGCTCATCAGGTGGATGTCAAGCTATATTTTATGGGAGAGGCAAAGGAGCCATCAGTGTGCTCTTGCTTAGCCTGTGTCCATTTAAAATATACATATACCGGTAGATTACCAATAATAATAATCAAATAGTACAAATACCTCTAACAACCAAGCCCTATCTCTACAATAAGCAATTGTTATAACCCTGTTTTTCAATGCTTGTTATCTTTTTGCTACCATTGTTCATGTCAATGTTTGTAACTTTAAGTCTCTTATTCTATGATTTATAATATGTACTGCTATAAACTGGCAGTATTGCTGCATGCGAATAGTTTTTCTTAATGAAAAGTGCACATTTTTGAGCGATTAAAGAATTGCAATTGATACCCGTTTGACATGAAAAAAATTGATAAAAATAGACAACACTTTCCACTACAATTGCAGAAAAGTACAACGACAATGTGGCTCGGGTCGTTCGGCCACTAGAAATTAGTGTATTTAATTTTTAATCATCGAGAAAGATTAGATAACTCTGTTATCAATTAGTTCGAATGGTAGCATGTGTTGTTTTCTATCAAAGTGACCACGGAGTAAACAAGGGAAAAGTATTTATTGCATCAATTCGTTCAGAAGGCTTTTGAATTACTTTGCCTTGACTTTTCATTTTGGTCCTGCCTACTGGTGTAATTCGGGGCTAGAAATATTTACTCTACGTTCTTAAATTTACCTAATTCTTACTCATCTAACTGGCTTAGTTTGGCATACGTTATTAGGTCTACCAGTAGCTTCCAACCAAGGTTCTCAGTCATCGCTTTCTGCCTTCCGATTATAATTTAAGATTAAAGGTGAAATTTTTTTCTTATCTGATATTCTCTATTTACTCCTTCGATTGGCACCTACAATTTAATATTTAGGATATAAAAAGTGGCAATCAAGTTCGGACATACGTTTCAGTGCACTTCACAATGAATATAGAATGCATAGGTTATAAACATGAAACGTTATGTTGAAACCTGGATGTTGAAGAGGAGCGCGAAAGACAAACCAAGTTTCGTCGATAATAATTTTTAAGCATCGTCACTTCGCTCGTTTTTGATCGTAAAATTTCAAACTGCACGACTGTTGTCCATTTCAAGTGTACGATGAAATATGTTTACGTTCCCAGGACGTTTTGAAACCTCATTCCATTGAGCAAACAAAATAATTCAACCGCGAGCATTATGGGAAACTAAAAGTTTTTAAAAATTTTTTTACTGCAATGGATATATAGTCCGTGAGAAATATAATCACTTTTCCGCCACATCCCCTGGGGAACAATGCTCAATGTGTCCCTCAGTTGAAGCTTGACTTTACCTGATAAAACGAACGGCATTTCATAAAATTTTATGAGTCACGTTCTGGGTCAAAATCAACGATGCATGGTGCTCCAACTTTTACGAGTGCATCCACATCCTCTCGCATCGTAAAGCACTGGAGAAAAACTAAACCAGACCTAGAGAGAGAGAGAAAGAGATACCTGAGTAAGAGAGAAGGAATTTGCTGCAGCTTCGAAGGCAAGAAAAAAATAAGTACGTCAAATAACTCGGCACCACCCTACTTGCTTGACAACTTGCGGGCTCCTGGGCTTCTGGAGACGCAGCAAAAAGCATGAAACCTGAAATTAAATACCGGAATGCTGAATTCTCTTGTGATGCGTACAAATTTGGGAATACAACGCTCTCGAAAAGGCGACAGCTTTCGATAGTTGGACCATTATCGGAGGTCATCTGACCCCAAATGGGTGGTGGATGGTGGTTAACAATTACCTAAAGGTAAAGGTTTATTCCTATTGGTGAGAGCTAATTCTGCATTGGTTTTGGATTTTTTTAATGCAAGAGACGGCTTTGGTAAGTTCTTCCTTCAACTGATTGCGAAAATTTTTGTGATGAACGGCATCAAAGTTGTCAAATTTTGGTGTGGCCATTTATGAACACATTATGGCGGACTATTTTCAGATAAAGCGATGAAAACTAGATTATATGAAGAAATTGCAATTCTCCTTTATTCTGTATAGAATCTTTTCCGGCGACCTTCCACTTAAGACGATTCAACTCAAAACCTTCCACTTACCTAACGAATACGTCACCAAAACGACATTTGAATTTCGCGACTCAAGCTTTTTGGGCACCGGCCTTAAATTACTTAATTTAAGCGAATCATGAATTATTAAAGTACGTCATAACAACTTCCCAAGGTCTTTCCGTCCACAACTTTGGGGTGCGTAAACCTTGACTTCGTTGTGATCGGAAAGTTGAGCAACGGAAGAACGAGTACGTGAACGTTCCCTATTGTGGGCCTATTTATTTTAGCCGGGTGGTTTAACTTGCCAATACATTTTTATGTTATAAAAAAATAATGTGTGTATACTATCGTTTCAAGTAGATTTTGGATGAGCAAAGACTTGCAAAGATTGCACGTCTTTACGTTTTCTAACTTCTCTTCATTAGACAGAACTTGATTCCCTAATCTACATTAACCGTTCTTCAATTCCGAATACTTTCTATTTTTCTTCATACCATCCAACTTGCCTATCGTTTTCATCCCCTTATTGTACCTGCCTAACATTATCTCCCCTCTATCACAGTCCTCAGCATTCCATCCCCATTTAAAATGCTGTGCATTCATCTTTCTTGTATTTTTTGGATTTCTCTCACCAATTCCAGTTCTTGGTTTATTTTCTTATCCGTCCACTTAAAATTTTTCCATTCCGCTTCACATCTGCATCACAAAAGTGCCCACAGTCTCAGCATGCTATCTTACGATACATCAACCGTTGCAAGAAGGATTTAGGAAAATTGATGATGATATAATCATGCACACGCCATCGGTCATTTAGGGCTATCGTCTATACGTACCATGTAGTTCATGTTCATTGCGGTTCAATGTAAAATGGGGTTATTTGATAATTTAAGCGTATGATATACGCATTGTTAAGTTGAAAACTAAGTATTATTTTTTTAATGGGAACTTAAAGGGGGTAGTGTGAATGGTTGAAGTGTGAAACTGAATTATTAAGTGAAAACTAAATCACATTACAAAGTCATTCATTTCTTGAAAACAGGAAATGAATGAATCAAAGTAGGCGTAATCATTAAGTTTTTATCTTCCAGATATTAAACTTTGTTGCCTAGGCAGTTGGTCCTTGAAACTCTTAATGCTTCTTATTATTTATCAAGTCCTAAGCATTTACCCGTCAATGTTATAATTCAATTAGTCATGCCAAATTTGAGAGGATGACGAAATTAATTATTTGGGGTAATGAAAGATGAAATTTCCATTTTATGCAGAATTGAATAGTCGTCCGGGACCATTCAGAACCCACCTTCATTAGAAATTAAATAGAATAACTGGAATTAAATGAAATTTGAGGGAAATACCGGTTTTTTTCTAGTGCAGCGTTGGAGGAGATATATTATTATTCAGTGTTGTATGTTATTGCTGACACTGAAATAAGTACTCCATTATGAATAATTTTAAGTATAAGTTGCTAAAATATAGACAGCTAGTTGAACGCTACGAAGGCTCATAGGATATGTCCTGGTCCCCTATTGTTGACTAAGGGTAAAGTGCGGTCATTGTAACTGCCGCCTCTTGGATGAAGGATGACCGATGCTGAAAGCTATATTAGCTAAGAGAATATTAGGTATGAGAGGGAGAAGAAGTAAATTAAAATTTTCCTTAAGAGAAACAGTTTCTGAAGAAACTGTTGTGACAGTTAACACTGGTTTAAGGACACCTTGAGCCATATTTGTTAGGGCTTAGGAGTGCAGTAGTGTACCGCACCAGCGTTGTATGGCTTTTATGTCATCTGACAAAGTTGCTGTGTCCTCAGGTTTGCGGACATTACGGTAAACCATGGTATCGTCGGCAAATAAACATATCTTACTAGTGACAACGGAGTTAATGTCGTTAAAATAAAATATGAATAAAAGAGGTCCGATAAAACTTCCCCGGGAAACACCTGAAGTAACTTCTACTGCATTTGAGCAAACTCCATCTATGTATTGTACCCGACCATTCAAAAAGCCTTAAATCTAACCCAGGATATTCCAATTTATATCATATTCCCCTAGCTTTGTGAGTAGTTTATTATGAAGTACTTTGTTAAAAGTTTTCCTAAAATCTAGAAAAACCGTGTTCACTGAAATATTGCTATCTCCCAAAATAACGATATCATGAACAAAAAGACGAATATAAATGACGAACGTTCGAGACTTCATGGTATCTGTCATCCCTAAAAGCACAGGGCACCTCTCACGTGGCGATATTCAAAATCGTGTCTTCGCCTTAGTTGCTCCTTCGAAAATTCCTCTCTGCGGAACCGAAAGTAAATAATACCCGTTTTCAACCGGGGGAAGCGAGAAAAGCCGTTCGATTGCCTCATTCTCCCGATTTTCCCGCGACCTCCGCAGATGAACCGAAGCCATATCCATCGTCTATGGATGTAGCTCAGAGGTAGAGTGGCTGGTTGGAGGGTGGGGGGGGGAGGGGCAGGATTTGTAGAATTTGAGAGCACGCCGTCGTGCTCCCAGGGGCGAAAGTGAGGGTAAAAATCACCGCTCCACGCTCCAGTTGTTTCACGATCGTCCCCGGGCTAGAGGGCCACCAGTCTGCCATCACCTCGCTCCCTCCGTGGGTGCCCTCGACTCACCCAGTGTCTCCAACACAGAAATTCGCCCTCCGACCTCGAGCGCCACATTGACTTCATTCGAATTGGAAATCATCTTGTCCACGATTTCACAGCCATCGTCTGTTTTATCGCAGAGACTACAATGCTGAAACCACTCCATAAGATCAAATTAACTCATTATTTTAATGATTGATATAAAGAATAATTTATAACGAATAGTAAATGTAGGTGTCTTCTTGCCAGATCACACATTTATTTTATTTTTTATTTTATTTCCTTTTTTCGTTGCAATTAGGCGATTTTCCTGGTGGCAACGGTCAAGTTAGATCAAAGATAACTCTTGCAACGAAAATTACATACATACACGCACTATAAAAACAGATAAGAGACAAAATATTCTTACATACAATGACACTTCCACATCACATACAAACAAACTTCCACATCGCATACAAAATGCCGTCCACATCACATACAAACAATATTTTAATAACTACAATATTTTTATAACTACATCCTAATGGTGGCTCGAAGGGTACTAAATAAAACTATAACTAAAAAAAAAGCGATTTAGTCGAAGCATAAATGCACTAAAATAGTGACTGATGATTGAGAATTAAATGCATTAGAAATGTAATAACGTATGTTAAAAATTATTAATGATAAATAGAAAATTAAGGAGAATTCGATGGTTTCAGGCTCTGCTAGGTGAAAATTCATGATCACTGAATAAGTCAGCTTTTTATTTTTTTTCGCTTCAAATCATTACATTACCATCGGTTTCGACGCATAAGCGACATCATCAGGTATTGAGTATACATGTAGATAGGTTATAGAGAGTAGTAGCTCATACCCTGTATACAGGGTACACCTGATGCTGTTGCCTATGCACCGAAACCGGTGGTAATGCATTCAAGTTTAGTGTAAAAACATACATGGTTTACATATTCAGAGAAAATTTGAGGAGTTCACTAGCCCGATGCGAACGATTCAGTTGAAATAATTCATAAATACTCAAATGGCGACCATAACGGTGGCTACTGCATCCACGTATCGAACTCAAACATGCTTGATAGTAATATCGTCATTGGATAGGAGAAATGAACACGAATGTCTTGAGGATTAAAAGTAGTGGGAGATGAAAGAAAAATGCTGGGAAGTTCAGTAAATATTGTAAGCAGTGGAGTGCCAATGAAATAACTCGGGATTCTGAAATATGCGAATTCCAACTACCGTTGAGCAACGGAGCCTCTGCCGCGTGCGATCATATTCCCAAGCGCACTCAAGCGAAAGCACTTATCTTCTGCTTCTGATAATAATTGAATTGGTGGCATGCCGTGCGACCTCCCGAGGTGTGAATATGTACAGGATTTCGGATACTTATGGTGAAATACTCTCTAACCCACTTCTTTCGTAAACGACTGCATTGACAAACGGTATCTGGGTCGATTTGGCGAATATCTACTCCACCCACAAGGTCCTCCTAAAATCATCTGGATTTAATTTTCTTTTCAACACTCTCTATGAAATTATCAATAGAGTAACTGGTTCTCTCAACTGGTGACTTTCTGGCTTAATCAATTATATTTAACGTCCAAGTCGGTATGTGGCATGTGGATCGGAAGTGCTTAATTCGAAAAATGGCAATTTCTCCGGGTAAACAATACAAAAAGTCCGAAGAATTGAGAGGGTGGTCAATTTACAATATGAAATTAAATTTGAAACACTTCGCATTTCCTCATAAAAAACTTGTGGTCAATGTTTACTTTATGTACAGGAGCCGTCTATATTTTAATATCTTGTCTCCAGTTTTGCAAACGGAAAAGGGTTTAACATTAACTATGGAGTTCTTTATACTGAACATCCAGTGATGTCACAGTTCTTGTTCTAAACCCCTTTGCCCTATGTGTCAGATCCAAAGATTTGTGTTGTAATGAAGCTCTGCTTCATACTATGCTAGTTAGCACTATGTGTTTTAACGGAAAAACTCAGTGAAGTGGTACGGACGAGTTTAAAACCATTCAAACCATACCATAGAGTCATGTACACGTAATAAAAGTTACACTGGTTTATACTCATCGCGGGTATAGTCTTTCGAAGGTAATTGGGTACTAAAACATACATAATATATTTCAACGAATCCTGTCAAATTCGGAAATATCGAAATATTAATGCAGAGAAATCGTTTTCTTATTGTTTAAGACCACCAAAAAGATGAAACCTGTGAAACGCAAACGGAAACGATTCTCGTCGAAAATTATTGCAAGAATAATTTTTTGTTGAATCTTTGAGAGATGGATAGTAACGTTTCAGATGGAAATTAAAATAAATATTTATATTCGGAGTTGAAGTTGCTTCAGTGTTTTGTTTAATTTGTAATTCAACGTTTCCAATTTCCACTAAAATTTCCATTTTCGTTTTTTTATAATCTGTGTAAGGTGGAAACCTTGCTATTTCGAGAAAGAGTTCATGGTCCTCCGTGAATCTGCCACCAACAAATTTTCATGTAATTTCCTTCTTTTTCCGACTTTGTTAGGTTTCCGTCTTAAACAGGTTTCACTGTGATAATCATTTGGATGTTTCGTGTTGCATTCTTTAACGTTTATTTTCTCTAATTCATTGACGCGTCACATGGCGCAAAGTCGAGACCCCCTTCGAGTCGCGAGAGTTACAGTTTGGAAAGTTCAGAGCTGTGTCATTTCGTGCATGAGCAATACATTGTAGGGGAGAGCGGGGGGCAACGGTTTGTTCGGGTGTGAATCAGCGTGAGGAGGTGGGGCCGTGATCTTGTATCGCAATCGATAAGCTTCATTCTCCAACCGACGAGGTGACTGTGCACAGTACGGCACACTTTAAGTCTACAGGGATTTGGAAACGGGGGAAAGAGAGCGAGTGGAGGAAAGGGAGACGACGTAGGTGTTGGGAATATTAAAAATTCACGCAATATAATTCGTGGAATTCCCGTGCGAAAATGTCAAACGGATAAAATAACCCACCCGGAAAGCTGAGACAAGTAACATCCCTCGATTGGGATGGGTGTCCTGTGCGACCGCAAGGCCGTCCGGTTTATTTGCTTGCTCTTGGTTTCTGAAATTCGAGAAAAAAATGCGTGTTATGTGTGTGTGTGTATAAATAAATAAATAAATAAATATATATATATATTTATATTTATTTATTTATTTATTTATATATATTCAAACACGAAATCCCGCCAAACGGCGAATAAATACTCATTTATATAGAAACATATATAAGGAAAAGCGATAGGAACACACATATAGGACGAACACAGGAGAGTTGGGGAAGGCGGAATCAAGCAGATCACGAATGCAAAAATAGTTTTTAGACCGGGATATTTTTATCCCAGTCTAGGAAATATTTTTGCATTCGTGATCTGCTTGATTCCGCCTTCTCCACCTCTCCTGTGTTCGTCCTTTATGTGTGTTCCTCTCCCTTTTCCTTATATATGTTTCTCTATAAATGAGTATATATATATATATACAATATTTTTTTTCTTTATATATATATATTTGTTTATGCATATACTTCACTTTTTTAAACAATCGGCATGCACGCGACAAAACGGTCTTATGGTCATCAGTTGCGCATCCAAGGAATATTTTTGGTCAAATCAATGCAGTTGGGTTACTTATTGTATGGTATCTCTCTCATATTATTATTTGATAGGCTATCGTTTAAGGTAGGTTTTGGATGAACATAGACTGAACACCCCAACATTTTTTAACTTCGCCCAAGAAAACCTGACATCCCACACTACAATTAATCCTTCTTCTATCCTACATACTTTCTCCCTTCCTCCCTTCATTCCGTCCGGTATACTCATCCTATTCCTCCCTTACCTAGCTTTCTCGTCTTTCTTCTCTCTATTTCAGTATTCAACGTACCATTGTCAATCAAGAATCCTGTACCCCCTTATCTTGCCTCCTTTAAAGTTCTCTCAACAGCCCTCACTCCTCGCCTATCGTGCCTTTCTTTAATGAACTTAACTCTGAAAATTCAACGCATAGGAGTTCATGAATTTACTTTATCATGAATAAAATTATAGCAAAAAGTACAATTAGGGAAAAATTAATTTTTAAAAACTACATGCTTATGAATGAGCCCTAATAAATTCGTGTATTGTTTATTTTTGTGTTCCCTCTTCAGACGATGTGGAAAAATGAACGATGCCTTTGAGTAACTTATGCTAAAATCCAGGAGTTGGGAATTCTGGGTACGAGAAGTTCTTAGAAACTCAAATATAGTGAATAATGCTGAATTCTGGTCCTTTCTACTCGAATGTATAAATTTCACAAGTTTGGTGCCTTAGTATAAGGCGATTTTTATCATAACTAACCTTTAGTCATGTTTCAACAATTTCACAGAGTAAAAATCATTCACCTTGACCGGAATTCGAACCCGGTTTCATCACAACTTCTTGTTCCTTTAAAGCCCTCGAAATTTCTGAGTGTAAGAGGACGCCTCGATAGCATAACTGGGTAAAGCATTCGGCCGGGCATCGAGGGATTCGGGTCCGATCGGTCGAGGCGAATTACTTTTACGCTCTGACATTGTCGCATTGTAATACATATCAGCGGATGACTCTGTCAAAAGTTACTGTTGCGGCAACTCCCGTAGTTTCTTGGAATTTTTCAATCATGTTGGTAAGTGTATTCATGCGAAACAAACACATCATATAAGATTGGTAATAGGCCTGGTGCTGTAGGCAGGGCAGAACTAGAGTTTAGAACTAAGGACAATAACACTAAGTACCAGCATTTGGGGTACGAATACTAGTCCCTCTGTATTGCCATGTATCACAATAATACCAGGTAATACTTGATGCGCAGGCACCTGTAACTACAATTGTTTTGAATATACAAAATATGTATAAAGTTTCACATATTTGTGATATAGCTAAATCGAGAAAAGCAACAGCCTTGGGTGAGATGTGAAGGTCTATGAAAGTGGTATTCACGGACGAAGAATTAATTTAAAGGACTTTAGTTTTATTGCGCAAACAATTTGTTATGTGCACTGAGCACTGGTACTGCTAGGCCAAGAAGGGTCAGTGTAAACTTCCAGGCCCAAGCCGCAGTCGAGATAGCATCCGGTTCATGTGTGCCTGAGTGTCTCCATGGATTGCACCATCGCGCGAGGCATGTCACGAAGATATACAACAACGTTAAGCCGTATGGGAGATAGATACAATCCAAACCGAAAGCATTCAGTTTAATCCTCCTTGTTAGACGCGATTTATATTTAAAGGCCCATTGAGAGCGTGACCTCGAGGGGAGGGGGTTGGAGGAGGAAAAAGGGCAAGAAAGGTCGCCAGCGGAAGGTCAGCAATGGAATGTAGTTACCATTTCAGTGATGGGTCGTATTGAAATTCAATCCGGAGGGAAACTGGAATCAATGTCACAAAAATTAAAAATACGTGTGTAAGTGAATTCAGCCAAGTCCAGCACTGCGAATTATGTCGGATGCATAGAAAAAAACAAAAATGTACATGAGTAGAACAGATCATCTATTTACGAAATATTTCCCAAGAGGGTGGGAACTTAATAGACATTAAGAAGATGCAAAGAAGGATTGCAATTGGTGATGAAGCTTCTCTATAAGCGCGGGAGTTGATAACATGTGTATTAAGTAAAGATGTGAAAACCTGGTGATGTAAAGGCCAGATACGTTGTATTGAAACCGGTCGAAGTAGAGTTATATTTTGTGGAATAGCAGAGTTATAGATATTGGGGAATTTTGGGTTGTGGGTGTGTAGAAGTATGAAAATCAAGCAAATGGATGGAATAAAAAACAAACGACGAAGTTATAGGCATAGGAGTCTAAGCTCTATGAATGCTAGGTTAGGGAAGAGAGATGGATGTTGGGAGAAATTCAGTAATGGCAAAACAAGGGGATGCAAATACACTACGAGGCGATGAAAGGCTGAAAGGGGTAGTATTGGGGACAATGCCTGGAAAGCGAAGTGTATATAGGAAAAATTTAGGCATTTTGGATGGAATCAAGGAATAGTTACTCAGAACTTAAGCATGGGTAATTGTTATACAATATTTGGAGTTTAAGGATATTTTGTGCTGTCTTTTTCAGAGATTGGGATTGAAGTAGTCCGTAGTGTCTTCCTCATTCGAAATTCTACCCTATCTCGGCAGACTAATGATAATAATAGATAAATATCATAAATTTGCGATAGGTGGGTAAGAGGTCTATCGGTAAAAACTAATTTTGTAAGAGTAATAAGATCGGGGCTGTATAAATGTCATTAGCCTTTAATCATTGTTATCGAAATATCAAATTTACAAGATGCTCACCTCCTTCAACGAAATATCTTCCGAATTATATATTTAAATATCTAAGAAAATTTAATATTACAAAACAGTACTGACATTATGTAACATGTCAGTATGTAACATTGACAGTTCGTCTAAACGCCTATAAGCGGAAACCAATGGACAGGCAGTTGACTCGCCCATCCAGTGGAAAACCTATGAAGACTTCACAGCAATAAGTATATTATTGCATTAAATACAAAAGTACTAACAGAAGTACTTCCCCGGTGTGCAGTCTTTAAAAATTATTATTAGAAATTCTTATCCCGTCGTCTTCAATAAGTGAACCACCGCCAACCTACTTTCCAAAGGCCCCTCTGTAACATTTGAACGTCCAGCTAATATTTCAATATTCTTCAACCCACCTGGCCCTTTTCTAAATCCATTCTAATTCCCAAAACCCTTCCGACTCCATGCAATTGTGTTAGACGCAAAACTTGTTCCATTCTTATCACGGATTCCCTTCCGCAACATCACCTGCTCAAATACCTCCTGTGATATCGGGTTGGCGCGGAAGCTAACGTACTGGTATCCCACCAAGAGGGTCCTTATTCTGATTCTGGAGACAACAGATATTTTTCAGGGGCATCCCGATCCCTAAATGAGGTGCTTTGTGGAGAGCACTTGGAGTGAGTACGCCCTCCGTTGAATGGGACGTTTAATTGTAGATCCCCTTGGCGCCTTTCGATAAGAGTAGGCTAATTTCGACGCCAGGTTTCTCTCCACCTTTCCTCCTTTCCCATCCATCCCAAATGGTGCAAATGACTTTTCCGTCCGCCACCTCCCCTAAAACTACTTCTTCTACTCAAATATCTCCTGTCCCTCCCGAATTCTTCCTCTATTTCTAAATTTATCATGTATAATGTATACTCTTGTACCTCCTGAATGTGTACACTCTACCCAGCTTTTTATATCGGCCAATGTACCACGCCCTTCAATATTAGAATTTACAACCACAGATCATCCTGCAACACATCCTACCCATTCACCTCCCTCCCAGTTCCCAGACATGCAGCTCCCCAAAGTTACGATAGTTGTTAGAAAGTATCGACCATTTACTTCCTCCTGTAAACGGCCAAAGCAATCCTATTAAGTATCTAAAGATAGTTTGCACCATACTTTTAAAATCTGCCGATCCCTTGGATTCCACCATTCTGATTAGCTTAAACCTTCCCCTCCATTTCTCTCAACAGCCAAGCAACGATTATGTATGCCCCTCTACCCTCCTCCCAGAATCTATATATATATATATATATATATATATATATATATATATATATATATATATATATATATATATATATATGTATATGTATATACATACGAGTGTAGGCTGAAAACTGAGGCGAGTCTCTTCTTAGCATCCTTGCTCAACGTCCCTATCATTAACTCCCTCCTCATTGTGTGTGTGTTTATATATATATATATATATTCACATATATGTGTGTGTGTGTATATATCTATGTGTATGTGTACACACACAAGCATACATACATTTATACCGAAGGGAAACTGTGAAATTACGGAAAAAGATTGAAAACATTTGCTGAATCAGGTATGGGGAACCGTTCTACCCCGTGGGACTAACCCGTCTCGCGTTACCAATCTACACGCACTTACTCGTTCCCCTTAATCGAGTTATAAAATTTGTGGACCGCGCGTTGCGAACATCCATCCTTTCCGCACATGTCGTTACTCGTCGATACTCCGTATTTGGCGATGGACGTTGGCCACCGCCTTTGCATCCACTTTCGCTTGCATCCTCCGGCCAAGGACCGGTCCGGCGTCCTAAGTTTCTCGTGCCCACGCGAATGTGACCCCTCCACACAAAAAGAATACCCCGCAAATAATTGTCAATGCCGTGAAAGTATTCTTCGTCCGACTTTGGAAAAAAGATAGCGATTGAATTAGTGTGTAGCTTAAGTGGAGAATCGACTCGAAAACGTTTTTTATCCAATCCTTAAATTATGTATAAAGACAAATACAAACGGCGTGTAGCATGGGCTTCGCGAGTGGGATGTATTAACTGTCACTCGAAGGAACCATCGATTTGTTGTACTGGGAAAAAAACCCGTTTTTGAATGCAAATGATTCAAAAATGAAGTGAAGTCCACCCAAAGTGAAAATATAGGCAATATATTTACGCTTTCCTGTCGTATGTTAAGACCACGATGCTATCCATGTTGCAATTTACTTTATTTTACATTTTAAAATCTAATAGAGCCAAAAGGATGCATGGAAATATCGTAGTGAAACTTTAAATGAAATTTAGAGAATTTGGATTCCAAAGACAACATTATATTGGAGAATAATTGATAATATACAGTTGTTGTTGAAATGATTAAGTTTCTTTTTTTAACCTTTTACATTGATATAATGAGCGTCGTGATAATTTGATAATAAGTGCTTAGAAATACATTAGTGTGAAAAGTCTGGGTCCATCAAAAATCTACCCATACCCGGTAGACTGCTGTTATTAATTGAATATTAACCTTTAGTCGACCATGACTTTTACTCGAGGGAAAATATGGTATTGATACAAAAAGCTAATGAATTCAAGAGTCAAAAAGAGCCGCCTGCAAGAAGAGAAGTCATTAAGAGAAAGCCCTAGAACAAGTTGTAAAACTTCCGCATATACATTTATATAAAAATTCTGGATAGGGGTTATGCAACTGATTGAAGATTAGACAAACTAAAAGAACGTGAGAAATGGCGAGAAATCCAAGTAGCAAGGATAAGAAATTAGATTAATCGGGTGGTAAGAAACTCCAGATAATAGTACCAAAGGAATTTATTTTACGAAGAAATATTAAATAAACTGGCACATAAAAGATTTAGTGGCATGAAATATGTATTAGTATAAATAAAGGTAAATACAATACGGGAAGAGAAAGGTAAATTTTCTTAAATTGAAAATAAAATGATATTATTGAAAAATAGTTTGAGCAACTTTAATAAGTTAAATACCTTTATACAAAAATAATTTAAAACAAAAAAATCAACAGCTGCATCTTACTCTATAGGTCCTTACGCCGCAAATAATTGGGTTAAATTTGATTAATTGAAAATTTAGTTGTAAATTATATTATGTATTACATTACTAAAATATTTTTTTCTAATCTTTTGGTCTCGAATTAAAAGTCAAATATGTGGATGAAGACAACGATAGAGATCCATATATATTTTTATATGTAAATATATATATATATATATATATATATATATATATATATATATATATAATACAATGAGGTTAGAGAGCAACACTACTGGGAATTGAATCAAATGATGTCGTAGTGATGTGCTCATACAGGCAAAACTCCGGCATCGATTTTGCAAATTCTGAGTTTATTTGAAAAGGCTTGAGGGAAAACTTAACTAAAATGCACTAAATCCATCCATCTGTGATCTGTTACATATGCCAAAATAAAAACATTTCAATGGGATTCTAGGAATTGATAAAGGTCCTAATCCCAGTTTGGAGTGGGTTGAATATTGTGAAAATTCCCATGAGATCTCTTCTCTTGCACATGTATCAAAGATCTTGACAAGATTCAATTAATGAAAAATGGCGATTACAGCTAATGAGATCCTAAACAATGGTCGGCGTAGATCGATAAAATTAGAATCGCAAGAAAACAGAAAAAAGTTTAGACCACTCATACAACAATGCATGGATGACTTTAACTGGAATTAAAGTATTCTTCTACTGAAGGATATTTGAGTGTCTCATAATGATTGTAGAGAGATTTTCAGCTCCCATAAAGCGAAAATTAGTTTAATTAAATAATTGGAACCATGTAATTAAATCTGGACCGATCGCATAGAATAAAGGATTAAGGAGAAAGTTTACCACTCTCAACCATTCACTTCAATGGCTAGTTCAAGAATGAAATGAATGAAATTAAAGGAAATCCATCGGGGGGGGGGAAGGGGGAGAGTATCTAGCGAGAAAAATATCAAAACGTCATACTGAAACGAGTGCGTGGTTGTTGTGACTGGAAGAGGGAGGGATAGATCTGAAAAGTAGAATCGAACATTTGGAAAATGTCATTAAGAGGTAGAAACTGGATATAAACAAAGAAAAAACAATTTTTTAAAATTGTGGCGGAATAGCAAAAGGAATTACAAATGAAAACTGATGTCTCTTGTCGTAGAAGAAATGGAACAGTTTTATTTTGGAAATAGAACCACCAGCGATGGAAGTATCAAGAAGGAAATAATTAGAAGAATAGCATGGGCAGAATAGCCATGTATAGCTGTCATTTGTAGCTCGTATGTCAGCTAGAAACACTTATTAAATCGGAGACTGGCATTCCTACACGTATGATAGTAAGGCATCGCGGGCAGAAGCAGAAAGGACTGAAAGCATTGCAAATGTGTGGCTACAGGAGTTGATAAAGATGAAATGGAAGGGTCGTATAATATACGAAAATACACTAAAAGGTATGGAAGAAGTCCTATGATGGAAAATCTGAAAAGAGAAGGATCTGAATAAAAGATGACTTCGTCGGACAGATTTTGAGAGTCGATGATACTTGATGAATGTAGTCGTTGAGAGACGACATGTGAACGGGGAGGAATATAGGGGGATGAGATACATGGAACAAGTAATGGCAGACGTCAAAGAGGAGATATATGTGAACACGGAGGGGTCCGCTGAGGGAGGAATCGAAAAGAAGTCTCCGTCAAGCCAATATTAGGATTGATGGCCGGAGATGATGATGACTTTTCCTTGCTCACGGTCACTTTAATTAGGTAAAAATGCATTCCTTTTAAGGGCCAACTTAATGGATTTTTAAGGATGACCTCTTCCTAAAAGGATAATTTGCAGTGATGGTTTATTAATGGCACTAACCAAGGGCCAATTTCTCTAAAGGCCATGCGCGCATTCATGAATACATATTTTTTGTGGCTAAAATACATGGAACAGAGCATCATATTTATTGTGAAAGCACGTTGTACGAGTATGCTGTACTGAAGACTCATAAAAAAAACGTTTTGAAGTACATTTTAGCGGTGGTAAGCTGGGTGACTCAAGAAATGAAGTTGACGAATTCTTTTCTCAATGATACTTTTACCTGAGTATAGTGAAGAAGGGTATAAGCTAAAAGAATATGGGAGTAAGAAAGGGCTGCGCATTATCTCCCTTCATATTTTTTGGGCACATTTTGGAGGAAATCAACGAAATTCAGGAAAAATAAGAGGTGGCGTACACCTAGAAAGGATATGTTTGCTGCGATTTGCGGACGATATATGTACTATGCTTGCAGAGAGGAAGGAATACCTGATAAGGATACATGCCACTACGAAAAAGGGAACGAAAAAGTATCGTTAAAAATAAACAAGATTAAAACTAAGGTAAAAAATAAAGTAAGTAAACTATGGTCTGGAGTCGAAGTAGAAAAAAGATGAGCTCTAAGTAAGACTAAGGGATTGGCATACTTAAGCAAAGGACAGATTTTTACAATATGGCTACAGGATCACTTGTAATGGAACAAGGAAGGGATACAGTCTATCTGAAGAAGCAACGACAGAAACAAAGAAGGAGAAGCAACTACATGTACTAACACCAAATATAAATAGCATAGACATAAGGAAACGATTTATTAAAAGTTATATATGGTTTACTTTTCTACAGATATGAGACTTGTACGACAAAAGTAGCAGTGAAAAGAAGATCGGAGGAGATGGAAATGTGGTGCTACCGGAGAATGGTGAACATAAAATGGATAGAGGAATAAATCAAGATGTACCTTGGATGCAGAGGGAGGCCTATGAAAGACACTCGCAAGAAGAAGAGAGAAATTGACCGGATATATCCCGAGGCATTATAGTTCATTGAAGACCGTGATCGAAGGAAGCATGGTGGGGAAGAATTCCAGAAGTAAGCCTAGGATGAACCAAGAGAATCAGAAATGGAACATGTTGGTGCGTGGTGCGATGAAGGAATGAAATGCTTGGCAGGTAGCAGGATGTAGACTACAAACCAATTACACGGATGCAGCTACAAACCAATTACACAGATCAGTAACCCTTGATGATGATTTACAATATTTGATGGGCTGAAACGGTGGATGCACCTTTCCACGCGTTCCCCGTACCAATGGGGGATGTCTGCCATGGCGACCGGAGTTTTCTCCTTAGACCAGACACGATACAATCCTTACCGAAGGAACATCCCGTACCGTCACAGATTACTGGGTGAAAAAACAGCTGACTGTCCGTGTCCAGATTACTCCGCCATGACGCCACGTGCAAGCTCCAACTAAAATTCACACGGCATTCGAGTATGCCCACGATAATGGGGATAGTCTTTCCAGTCACCATAAGGCCATCAGGGGTCGTGGAGGAAAGGTAAGGGGAGGGGGGGAGACATGACGGGGGAAAGTTTGAAAGCAGCGGACCATTTTGTGCGCGGTTTGTGGCCGGCGCCGTCGGATTCGCACGCTTCTTGTGGTCATCGTGTCGCCGCAGTTGCAGCGAACGTTGCGTAACACGAGGAAAGAAAAACAACCCCGGTGGCTCGTGGAAGGGAATGCGACATGGAAAACAGATGGAAACCATTCAAATCAGTTGGGGGTTATTTGTGGATCGACGTGGGGAGCTAGCTATAAACCTCATCAAGTGGGATTACGGACAACATCCTGCACCTCGAGCGCCCGGGTATGAAGTCACCCCGCCCCCGGCACTCGAGGTGGTCATGATCGGAGAGAATCAGGGCCGTCGACCAAAGGAAGGTGTGGACTCACTCGTCGCGAAGACTCGATTGTGATTGCTCCGAGGCATCAGTTCCATAAAGTTTCCGACGATCCGGTTAGAAGGGGAGTGTAGGATGGTTGTCAAGCATCACCTGGCAAAGCACGTAAGGACAGGGAGGATATCACATCAATAGTTTTCCAGAGGCTCATCGCAATTATTCAAGAGTTTTTTGTTGAATTTATGGTCTAAAAGCTATGAATAGTCAAAAGAAGTCTGTTTGGAAGTATAGCTATTAACAGTCAGAAGAAGTGAAAATTTTCGTCGGGTTGAAGTTGAATTTTAAGAGTAAACTATTGGAAGAGAATACTTATACTGTTTTATTTATACTGTTAAATTTTCACAGTTAATGTCGAAATTATTATTGCCGCCATGGTAGAAATTTAAATGTAAATCTTGAACTCTCACATTTTTCTGTTGGAATTTAACAGTTTACTGTGGAGATCCAGAAGTCTGGTCACAAATTTGCTCCTAAAATTCTCTAAGTTTTTTCAACATCAACATGAGTAGGATTATCTAATACAATCAGCAATTTGATGACAGAAAATTCAATATTTCTAATTAACTGATAAAATTTCATGTTTTATCACAATGGTTCCTACTCTTCTAAGGTTTCGGGGTAGAACACTACGGGGTAGATCCGTCTCACGTCTCATCCAACTTCTCCCGAGATCTCTTCTGTCACGTTATGAGTAATTTGAGAGAAAAATACGTATTCTCGTTAAAGCTGTCCCTTATGCAAAAATACTGCTTTATTATACCTTCCTGAATTATTCTTAAGCAAAGAGGAAAAGTCCTTTCTCGGATGTTCATGGGCTGACTGCATAGTGACTGAAATATTGGATATATCTAGCACAGTTTTTTTCCTGTCTCATTTTAAATAGAGGCTGGGGAATATAAAGAATGGGTGGTAACCTTCAAGCTTACGATATTTTCATGCCACCATTCGAAATGTTATAAAGTCAGAGTAGGTGATTTGGAAAGCTTTGTGCGTTAAAACTGTGAATTTTGAAAGTAGGTGCTCTTACAGATTCATATCATCAGTAATTTATCCCGGCTAATTAACTGCTAAATGTGGCACGAAAATTAAAAAAAAATTTTGCCAAAACCTTGTTAACGGAGTAGAGGTATTGAAACATCTGTGTTTTCTTACATATAAAGTAGAACTGCAATAAACAACACACGTTATTTTGTCAAAAGATAAATTTAAGCCGACATCTGTTATTTAGAAGCGTGGAAATAAAAATATCTCCAGGACTTCGAGCCACTTCGCCTTTACGAGTTAGACAATTGCTTTTAAATCTACTGGAGCGTGATAAGTTCGCATTAATTCATGTAAACTGAATCAATTTAAATTACAAGAGAACACTTTTATACCTACAAAAGTTAGTTACAAAAGTCAGTCATATGAAATGATATTTTCCACATATTTTAAATTTGAGTCAAAGGAAATGAACATCTACCTATTTTTGCTCTGTCAATCGACTGCTGTTGACATTCGAGTGGTTTCCATTTCTTTAGCTTCCGTGTTGAGGTTTGCAGTGCGAGCATTCAAGACGAAAATACCGCTGAGACAGCCGCACTGCCTCCGGCACTGAAACAGCATATAATGCCTTCCATTAACGGGAAGCTTATGAAACACTAGGCGTTGAACTTTCTGAGCATGATAACCAAAAAAAAACTTATCTTCTTTTCCCCGGCACTTAAAAAACATCCGTACTCGTCCCTATGGTAATATGTTAGTAATAATGCGAAAATTAATTTGCTAAACATAAAAATGTCTCCCTCTCCGAGCAGGTGAAGTTATAAAATTTGACGACTATTTCCCAGAATTGATTCCTCTGTATATTTTTATGAGGAGAAAAATTAACGAGTATATACCCTCGCTGGCTAGCAGATGGTCATCATTAAATTGAAATTTACACTTGAATGAATCTTTTCTGAGAAAATTATGTTGTGATAACCATGGTTTTTCTTTCATTCGCGAGCCATCGCACGAGATAACGGTGAGATTTCCTCTCGGAAAGCACGCAAAGACTTATATTAGTGATGCTCGCGATGGTCGTCGGAGTGCCTCAGCTTTCGCAACCTTGCATGTCGTATTAAATGCAGGATTTAAGACTCCCTGGCGGAAATTAAAGACGGAAATGAGCGAATGAGCAAGTAATGCGTGCATCACTGGCCGAGATTTCTGTTGGACGATCTCCAGTTATTCATCCCGAGACGGTTTGCGTCTGAGAAAGTTTTGCGCCGGTCTTCTCACAATGCATTGAATCTAGAGTAGGATTCAGTCGTTAGCATGTATTAAAAAGATTGAAAAAATTAAACCAGCAATCGGAAACTCAAAATTTTTTACGCGAGCACGTTACATTTCTGCGGAGTGTGACATCATCGTCCCCCCGTCATGAACATCCCCCGTTCATCATCAAACACTTTTAAACGTTCCAACTTGAAGGAATTCTGCGAAATTATACCTAGAAGGTTAAAAGATTTCGTTACCTTAAATTATTACTCATCAGTTGTTGAGAGTACATACCGAACGTGCCATTGGTAAAGGGGGTGTTTTTTTTTACTCTTCACCAAATGAATAACAGAAATCGTTCTCAAGAAATCATTCCATATTTTGTTCCAAGAGTCCATCACATAAAGAGGTTGATTTATGGTGATTGACTCTTGATTAGAGGCCAGCAAACAGAATGGTTGGTTTCGACATAAAGTCTTCGCCGAATGGGATTTAAGCATTACGAAATGCGACTATGATTTCGATTAAGTAGCGTAATGTTTCTTTGAATGATTTACCCCCATATATACGCAATTTGGGTATATAAGGTCGCGGTTAGAGTGTGCATTAAAATTCTTGGCCTAGAAGTCGAAAGAGCTTCATCGGACAGGTATGCGAGAGGCGGAAGCTCCCTTTTCATGTACATGCAATCAGAAAATTAAAGGGAGTTAAAGAACACTCAGAGGCGCTGCTAGGAAAAATCTCGTAAATCCAGACCCTCATGGGGCGGCTTTAGGCATTATGCATTTCGCAAAATTTTAAAGATAAATAAATTACAACATTTGGCTTCTTTTGAATATCTCTGATTTCATAAATCAGCATGAAAAGCCTTACATCGTGTTCAAATAAATGAAGTTTTATAGCGAAAATCCAACAAATGGTGGACACATATTCATTCGCATGGATATATGGTAGTTGTAAGGAATAGGGATAGGAGAACATATAAAAGACAAATGTAGGTATGGTGGAGAAGGTGTAATCGAGCAGATCACAAGCGAATAAAAGTTTACCTGAGCGGGACTTGAACCACGCATCTTTCGCCTTGCCGGGTCGATCCTCTAACCATTTGAGCTGTCGAAGGAACTTAATGACACTAAAATATGTGGGAGGTCTACCTACCACCACCAAGCACCCCGATCCTTTGGCCTGGAGATGATGTTGGAGAGATGTTTCGCCTACTGTAGAAGAAATGGACGAGGATACAAGAGGAAAGGATAGTAGAGAAATCAATCATACAACGTCATAAAGGACAGGAAGTGTCTTCTATATGTGTTCCTAACCCTCAAAAACCTACCTATTTATTTGGATAGGATGAAGGGAGGAAGGAAGTTCGCAGAGATGAAGAGGGACTTGTTGTAGATTAGGATGTTGAGTTGTGTTTTGTTAGGTGTAACAAAATATTTATTTGATAGCTGTGTCCATGCAAAACCTACCTAAACCGGTAGATTACCTAATAATAGTAATTATACATATATATATATATATATATATATATATATATATATAGTATATATATATATATGATTTCGTCGGCGTAACACGGAAATGCCGAATAGTACATTACACAGTAACAAACAACATAGAAACACAAAAAAAGATCACTCACACGTTATTTCTTGATAATTTCGACGGAATTCTACTCCGTATTCATCGGAAGATAGAATTTTCCGATGAAGACGGGGTAGAATTCCGTCGAAATTATCAAGAAATAACGTGTGAGTGATCTTTTTTGTGTTTCTATAATGTTTGTTACTGTGTAATGTACTATATATATAATATTATATATATATATATATATATATATACATTCAAACACGAAATCCCGCCAAACGGCGAATAAATACTCATATATACAGAAACATATATAAGGAAAAGGGATAGGAACACGTATAAAGGACGAACACAATAGAGGTGGGGAAGGCGGAATCGAACGGATCACAAGAGTAAAAATATTTCCTCAACCGGGACTCGAACACCGGATCTTTCCACTTGCCGGGCGGATGCTCTTAACCACTTGAGCTATCGAGGATATGTAATTTACCCTGAGATCTGTGGGTCTTATATGTCGCCAAGCGCCCCGATTCTTTAGCCAAGAGATGGCGTCAGGGGGCTGTTTCACCCACCAAAGGAGAAATAGACAATACGCAAGAGGAAAGGACAGTGGTTAGAATTCATACAACATCATACAGGAAAAGAACAGTGCGCTTCGTGGCACGCATAGCCAGAAGAAAGAGATGAGCCACATTGGCCAAATACACATTCAAACACGAAATCCCGCCAAACGGCGAATAAATACTCATATATACAGAAACATATATAAGGAAAAGGGATAGGAACACGTATAAAGGACGAACACAATAGAGGTGGGGAAGGCGGAATCGAACGGATCACAAGAGTAAAAATATTTCCTCAACCGGGACTCGAACACCGGATCTTTCCACTTGCCGGGCGGATGCTCTTAACCACTTGAGCTATCGAGGATATGTAATTTACCCCGAGATCCGTGGGTCTTATATGTCGCCAAGCGCCCCGATTCTTTAGCCAAGAGATGGCGTCAGGGGGCTGTTTCACCCACCAAAGGAGAAATAGACAATACGCAAGAGGAAAGGTCAGTGGTTAGAATTCATACAACATCATACAGGAAAAGAACAGTGCGTTTCGTGGCACGCATAGCCAGAAGAAAGAGATGAGCCACATTGGCCAAATACACATTCAAACACGAAATCCCGCCAAACGGCGAATAAATACTCATATATACAGAAACATATGTAAGGAAAAGGGATAGGAACACGTATAAAGGACGAACACAATAGAGGTGGGGAAGGCGGAATCGAACGGATCACAAGAGTAAAAATATTTCCTCAACCGGGACTCGAACACCGGATCTTTCCACTTGCCGGGCGGATGCTCTTAACCACTTGAGCTATCGAGGATATGATGATGTTGTATGAATTCTAACCACTGACCTTTCCTCTTGTGTATTGTCTATTTCTCCTTTGGTGGGTGAAACAGCCCCCTGACGCCATCTCTTGGCTAAAGAATCGGGGCGCTTGGCGACATATAAGACCAACGGATCTCAGGGTAAATTACATATCCTCGATAGCTCAAGTGGTTAAGAGCATCCGCCCGGCAAGTGGAAAGATCCGGTGTTCGAGTCCCGGTTGAGGAAATATTTTTACTCTTGTGATCCGTTCGATTCCGCCTTCCCCACCTCTATTGTGTTCGTCCTTTATACGTGTTCCTATCCCTTTTCCTTATATATGTTTCTGTATATATGAGTATATATATATATATATATATATATATATATATATATATATATATATATGCGTGAATTGCATGCACCGGCATTAGTCAAGTATAAAAGAAGTTCGCTCCGCGGGTTTGTTCTTGTTTCAAATAATAGGTGAAAGTGGTGTGATCAAGTAGTGTACCATATACCAAGAGGATATGGGTTAAGAGAAAGGGATAGACCGAGAATATTATGAGTGAATGTGAACGAAGACACACTCGAGGTGGAGGTTGCAGTCTATCTGAGACAATGCATAAATGAGGTAGGGCGGGAGGAGTGTGAGAACGGTGGTATGGAAGAAATTAGTGGGAGGGAGAGAAAGTTTTTCCGTAAAATCCAGTAAATCATACTTCTTAAGACTTCACCTTCCCCAGGCGTGAAGGGTATTTATGTAGGCATGCATGCAATGAGCTTGAATTGAGTGCATCCACTTTCGGAGATCCCGTATGTCATCTTGACCAATCGGTGTCATGGATACAGACGAGAAATCACTCCACCCTTCAATGCAGGTAGGCGCGGCAATATTTTTCGAGTGGCCGTGGAGGGCGAACAACGCCGCGCGTACTTACGTAAGTATTGACGCCCCGTCGCTCGCATTTAAATTTCAATCCTTCGCTTACTTTTATGATTTTTATTTCTTCGTATGGCAACTCCGTATGCAACGATGATTGAATGCAACGGCCTTTGTTTCCTCTTTGCATTCAAGGTGACCCAGTTAAAAAGGGCCGTAAATTGTTCGACTTTTGGTCTCGGGTTTCGTTTTAAAAAAAGATTTTTTTTTGGCTCGCGCGAAACACAGAGCTATTTCGCCCAAAATACTTATTTTTTTGGTTTTCTTCTCTCTGTGAGAGCGAGATGAAAATAGAACGATCATCGATCATCGACGAGGATGTCGATCATCAATCAGGTAATCGTCCTTCTGCTTCACAGATTTCGCGATGAGAAAGAAAATCCGTTTGGCGGTCGTCGATTTTTTTGCGGGAGCCGGAGGCTGGATGGGTTTCAAAACACGGGTTTTCTTGAACAAGACATTATGTTGTTGCAAATTATCGATCCCCCTTCCCTCTTTCTAATTAATTCGTATGCAACATTTCCCCGTGCGAGATATACAATCTGGCGAATTTAACACGCTGTTTTTTTCCATTCGAAAGATATTGCTGACGAGAGTCATGCTCATAAATATATGATAAATTAAAAAATATCATCGTTCCATTTTTTATCGTATAATTTTACGCTTAATTCGGTGCTGGTAGTGTGCGATTTCTACACGGATAATTTTGAATCTGGAATCACCTAGTTTTCCTTGCCGAAATGCCAATCCCTTTATGCAAAATAGGACCATGATTATGAGCAAGATTTTCATTTCTAACGATAAATACGTGTTAACTTTTTGGCCATAGGTAGCGCAATCGTGACTTTGAGATCACTAGATGTAGTTTAAGCGGTTACATTTTTTGGAACCTACAATTTCAGAACTGATAAATAAATTTTCGCGCATTATCACCTATCAGGAATACCAAGACGAGTTCTTTGACAGACACCCGTGTCCATCAAAACTCGAGCAGAAAACCTTCACTGCCAATACGGTAAGAATATCAAGATTGGCCAGCATACATCAGTGCCACGTAATTCAATATCTTTTATTTAGAAAAAAATGACAACCTTAGTCTTTCGATAGTTTTATGAGCAGAAAATTGCCAAAATATCTCACTGTTTGGTGTCGTAATCTCTTCAGTATCGGGCCGTTATTATGGCTGACGACCTGATAGGTTTACACCTTTTTGAATAGGTGAAATTTTAAAAGAGGGGATGAAGAGTGGAGAGATACCCCCCGGCGTTGGATTCAATCTAATCTTATTGAAGATCTCCAAATAGCTTTTGATAAGTTTAGGCTTTCAAAATCAAGAGGAGCTGCAAAATGACGACATATTTTGGTTCCATTTTATCTACAATATGTTTACCTGATGATATGGAGCCTATATTACAAACATAATCGACATAATGAATATTGTATAGTATACAGCAACGAAAACGTCTATATTATGGCGAATCACGAAGGGAAAGGGGGAAGTATGTGCTGTAAAAATGTCCTGATAAAGTCGTGCTCCAAGCTTAGATGACGTGTGATAGCATTCATTTCCAGGGAGATTTAGTTTTGAAGCGAAATGTTTACATTTTGCGATGTGGAATCTGCATGTTTAAAATCAACCATCGCCGAGCCTTAGTTCCCATTCACCACCTACATCTGCAAGTTCAGGCATCCGTTCTTGAGAGTCATGATTTCCCTCTGGACCTCCCCGGCGTCGGCGCGAGTGCTTGAGTGATCCAGAGACGCCTCCGGTGATCTCGTTACTCGGCCTCCTCACCCCTCCGTGAGGTCTACTTACCCCCCTTCCCCGCGTACCGTCCGCTCATACCCCCCCTCTCCGGCCCTTGGATTTTACCTCCAAGACCTTTCCATCCCGTACGCGGTTGGTCGCCGCGGTAAAGAGTTTGGTTACAACTCTCGCCCGTTGTCTTGCGGCTAGCCCTCTGGTACCTATGGAAAGTCGATTGTCATCGTGCACCAAGAATTCTCTCCGAAATCAACCTCTGGTGATATTTAGCTTGGGAAACTCCAGTGGTGATCCGGAAAATGTCTGAAACGAGGAAATTTTTGAGCCGCGGAAAGTGTTGTTGGTCTACCGAGCATCATCCTTGGGGAGAGAGTTATTCATGGGCGCCTCATATATTTTCTTCTCACTTATTTGTTGAGTCCTTCCCTTACCTCATCTTCTTTATGTATCAGAAACGTGGGACATTCCAGTTTTTTATGATGCAATAAATTCACAAAAATAGAATAAATGAATGTATATATAAATATACATAGATATAATATAAAATAATATGCATATGATATATATGTTAATAAATGTAAAAGTATATAATATACTCTAGAAAGAAAAAGGCTACCAAAACGACCATCGGTTTGATTACTGTGTTTATGGTTTATATATATATATATGTATATATATATATATATATATATATATATATATATATATATATATATAGATATATATTTTCTAGATCTATAGATATCTATAGATATATACTTTCTCTGTAAGATATATATATATATATATATCTTACAGAGAAAGGAACTGGTTCCTCTAATGTGTGAAATACAGAACAGCTCTCAAGGAGTGAGAGAATTAACACTGAAAAAAGAATAATGAAGAGAGGGCTACACTAAACAATTCTAAGGATTGAAATACTGATGGATGATGATGATTACGCATCACTCCGTTTCCAATTAAAATGTGGAAAATCATTAAGTACAATTTTACTATCAACTTCTCCCTGTGCTCAATTGTTATTCCTTCAATAAACTCATGGAATCTGTTTGATGAATTTTACCATTGTTGAATTCTCGTTATGCTACTATGCGCGGTTATCAATCAATGTGTCCAAGTACCCAATTCGGATTGCCGAAATCACAATTTTTCTGAGCGTGTTACGACGAGCTTATGCCAGATCTCAAGTTGCTCGCACCCTCTTCCATCGGAGAAGGAGGGGTAGGGGTGGGAGGCACTGACCAATCTTTCGTACCTTGTCCGAAGTTGGTAATCGCGCCGATTTTATACGAGGGTCATCCGGAAAGTAGTACCCGTTCGTGAAATAAAGACACAAAAGTAAATATTAACAAACATAAAAAATTTTATTTGAAAGAGGATACTTTAAACTACTTCTCAACATAATCTCCAAGCAAATTAAGGCATTTGTCATAACGTGTGACAAGTTTCTGTATTCCTGCTGCATAGTCCTTCGCCGCCAGCTCATTGAGATACGCGAGGGACCCATCTTGCACAAATTTTTGCATAATGCAGATGGTGTTTAACAATTTCATGAACAATTGTTCGAGAAACATTGGGAAAATGCTCACAGATGTCATCAATTGTGACGCGCCGATCGTTCCTCACGAATTCGTCAACTGAGCTCACCAGTTGGTCTGTAATGACAGACGGTCTCTCCGAACGCTCATCGTCGTGTGTGTTCCCCCTCCCCATGTTGAAGTTGCGACACCACCGCCGAACAGACGACTCGTCCATTACATTGTCTCCATACACCTCCTTTAATTGGCGATGAATATCACATGGGCGAACGTTTCTTGCATTGAGGAATTTAATCACTGCCCTCACTTCACAACTGGCGGCGTTCTCAATTTTTTTAAACATTGTAAACAATCACAGAAACAACACAGGCAATGCTAGCGTCACGCAACTTGGCTCAGAGAAGGCAGACAAGCCACTGAAGCTATCTGACCTCGTCCAGCGGCTACTCGCGTCGTCAGCACTTCATGCGGCACGAACGGGTACTACTTTCCGGATGACCCTCGTACATGTGGACAAGCTGTATCTATATTTAGCATGGCAAGAGAAAAGTGAAGGCATTATGGAGGGCGGCGGCACACGACCGTATCCTGTTGTACATGAGATAGTTATCGCACGGCTCGCTAGTGCTAAAGACTCAAATACGCGTCCAACTTACACCCTCGCCTCAACGTGATCATTGCCGTCAATGGCTGTCCAGCAAGGTTTACGTGGATTTAGGTTAATGCAGTAGTTTTCCAGGGGCAAAACCCTTCTTTACCTGGGCAAAAACCTGGAAAGCTCTATCGTAAGAATAGACTTTTAACGACTACGAGAAAAACATTTCACACCTTCCTCTTCTTTAAGTAACATATCCTCCAAAAATATTGGCAATCAATCAAATGTATACCTGTATGTATCAAAAGGGGAATACTCGATTTCCTAGGCTACATAGAAAACAAAAATTATAAGTCTCTCCGTATATTCTTTCATTCGAGGTAACACTGAACGCAAATGTGGCCCAGGACGGCGAAAATTATATTTACTCAAAACACGAATGGCAATGGAATTACAAAAGAGGAAGTACTATGACGCCTAAATAGACAAGGTAAATATATATAGATAGAAATATATATATATAGAAATATATTATATGTATATATATATATATATATATATATATATATATATATATATATATATATATATGCTTTCGTAGACGTAACACGGAAGTGCCGAATAGTACAATTCACAGTAACACACAATATAGAAACACAAAAAAAGAAGAACACTCACACGTTATTTCTTGATATTTCGACGGGAACAATCCGTCTTCATCTGAAGATATAGAAGTAATGCTGGAATTGTAGAGGTGAGGGGTGCGAGAGAAAGGAAAGGGGGCCAGGGGAAGGGGAGAGAGGTTAGAGGGGAGCGGAGATAGGCAAGGAGGGAGAGACAGGAGGTGGAATTGACAATTGTCAATACGTAGATGTTGAAGGAATAGCGTCTAAATAGTCTAATCACGTAAAGGTATAGGTAATACTTTGTTAGTTCGAATTTATATCAGCTCTTGGATTGTATTTATTTAATGTTTTCTTCTACATCTAATTTGTTGGGTTTAATCTTTATTCCGTCAAATGAACCAGCCAAGGCTATGAGATCCGATTCTCCTTATGACTACCTTTCTAACTGGTAGTGTATTCTGTATCTCAATTTCTTATTTACGAGATTATTTATGATTTCTTATTCAATTTATTAATTATTTCCTTCTAATTTCATCGATTCAAAGATACTTAACAACCACAAAACATACTCTGTTGCTTTTACTAAGCCTCAGAATTTTCCTTAAGAAAACAATGCCGTTATTAACCGAAGCCTCGGTTTCGGTGGTTTCAGCTCATTTCGTACCATGTGAAATTTACCCATCAAGATAGGTATTCCAGAACCATTCCTTGTGCCCCCTGTGGTTTCCAAGGAGGATCTGATTCCCGAAAAATCACACAACTTGTGTGAAGTCAATGTAGCCCATTTTCATTACCTTCGATCAAAATTACGTATTTTTTCCGTCTCGCTCCCTCGCTTTCCTAGCATTCTCTCCTCTAACTCTTCCCTTCAACATGTCGTCTATTCTCAATCTTCTTAATCCATTTTATCAACCTTCTCCAAACTCCCCATATTAACGTAAATAAGGGAAAATAGGATGGAAAGCTCCGAGGAAGTACACCTTCGGATAAATACGAGTAAAGAGGCTGAATAAGAGCGTATCTAACGGAGTTATCATTAGAAATGGTCGAGTAGAAGGCTAAATTCATCATTTCTTCGAATTAAAATATGTACTATGGATATCCTAATCCTCTTTTCGAAGACGGTACTGCTAATATGTCAATTCTATTTGTGATTCAAATATGCCTACGCATTAACGTGCCTAACTCTCGGAGAAATATGAAAGTTGAAAATTCTCCGGGATTTTTTATTTACTTTAATGAATCATAATAAGGTTGAATGGAGACTTGAGAGATCCTTCGTTAGTCCCCGGTAGGTCACTGCACTGATGTTGCAACACGACATCAGTTCCATGTCCCTAAAGGATATTTTAATATCGAAGACAACCATTTCGAGGTCGACATCAACTTCGATGTTGATATCCATTTTGTCCCGACATCCACTGTCGCGTCGACACTGTTCAATCTCTCTGCCCGTCTTATTCCCGGTATTGTCTATTAAATCGGCCTTTGGAGCCCATTATAGAAGAATTTAACTCCGAGCAACTCCAAATAGTTTACGTGTCGGAACTCATACCAAAATGATTCTAAGAGAGTGAAATAATCGGACAGGGAGAAGTAGTCTTTCAAACCTATGACATAGCATATTTTTGTAAGGTTCCCTCAAGTGTTGGCAGATATCAGGAGTCATTATTGACTTACGTTCAATCCTTCAAGCCTCAGGCGTAATACTTAAATATGTAGAAAATGAGTTGGATGCCTCCAAAACATGGAGGAGCAGTTTGCTCGAATGTAGTGTAAAGAGAAGTTCTTTCTCGCATTCATATTTTTTTTCTTAACAGATCTGCCCATCCCAACATAGGGTGCCAAATCAATTTCAGCCTCGATATCAGTTATCGATATCGACGTGAATATCGGCGGCGACATCGATATTGACGTAGAAATTTATGTCGCCCATGATATTTCGACAGATTAAAATTAAAGTTAACGTCGACACCCACTCGACACATCGAAGAGACACACTGTGGCCTCCGTCCACAGACTGATAAGTCGTATCCAATGTTCGATTGTGAAGGCAGTCCGAAATCCCCCTCCTGCCATGCGAGCCATTAATACGTGAGATAAGCGTGACAGAAATATCGTCTTAAAATATTTCACACCATCGGCCTACGTGTCCCGAACCCCTAGCTCAGTTTCAGTCTTCAGAGTTGTCTTTGTAGCACGAATTGAGTAAATGACACGCTCTGAATTCTTTCCGTCCGTCTTTGGAGTGGTGTCTCGCATACCATTGGGCAAAGCCCTCCATCCACGTCAAGAGACAAAACCGGTGAACACATTAATCATGAAAAGATCTCTATTGTCATTCGTAGCTAACGCTTACATACACGCAGATAAGGCTGGGTTAGTTCTGGGTATGCGGGTATCCATTAAAACTGACGGGATCCATTAACCTAGCGAAAATTCAGATTGCGATCATATGGTAAAAAAATAATTTCGTGACCTGTCGGCAGCCCAGTCATTCGAGGTTTTGAGAATGTATTTTTAATACTCGTATATGCCCAAAGCTGTGGGTATTGGCGGGTTCGAAGTTATCCGAAATTTCTACTTACAATTTGGGCCCTATAAAAATTAGATGTATTCGGAATTAAAGAGGTGCTTATTGTAATGTTGAATTTTAGGTTGTGTTTTGTTGATGAAGACAAGGAAATTTTCGCAGTACCGTTTGGTAGCCTGTGTCCATCCAAAACTTACCTTGATTGGTAGATAATCGATAATAGTAATACTTCGGCAAACATTTTAAAGAGAACTTTCGAGTGTCTTGAAACTAACTCCTAAGAATTGCGTAGTGCCAATTTGTTGCGATTTAATATATCTACTCTGTCCCATCACATACATCAGCATCTGAATTACATTTTTACGTATGTAATACGTAAAAACATTCAATTTAAATTCTACTTTCTACCATGCTCTAAAATGCTCCGGTTCTTATTTACGTAATTTTCTCCGTGTGTAATGTTTGAAACACATTGCTAGGAGCTTACCATGCCACGGCTAATTGTCCAGGTTTGCGAATATATATTGCACTATTATTTTTAAAACTGGAGTAAAACCATTAATGTTCAACTACAACATTGATTCGGAAGCACACATAATATGTGTCGAGCAACGAGTATCGTCTAGGATGGATAATTGAAACTCATGATCAAACTTTCGGTGTCAACTTTTCCTGCAAACTGAAATGAGAAATGGCATCGCAATAAGCATATTTAAGACTTGATTGAACTCATGCATATATGCAGCGCTACCTCATTCCAGGAGGCGAAAGATATTATCGGACCCAATGAAGGAAAAAGGCTCAAGAATACTGATTCGTATACTTGACTTTTCATGCGTGACGAAACTTCAGGTTGAGTATTTTCCTCGTGAAACAAGTTGAAAAAAACATGCATTAAGGTGAAGAACTTAAAAACATACCTTTGAATGTGAGATTATAGAATTGCCGTTTAATTTGAAAATCTGATTCCGTAATTGAGTCAAAACTGTGCGTCCGTTTGAAAAAGACCAATTACTCATGGTAGTACATACATTTAAATTGTATAATGTGAATGTTATGAATATTATTAAATCGGTGACTCACAATAGTAACACAACTCGTATTCCAATGTCAAATAGTTAGATAGTCAATTTTTCAGTGCAAGAAATGAAAAACAAGGTCAAATTTCAAAAGAGATTATTTAGGTCAACGATAATACCTGAGAAACAAATCATTTATGCCAATTGATTGCTTCTATGGGATATACGATCCACATTTATAAACACACTGTTGGTATAAATGTGCCATTTTTCAGTGAAAGTCGAGAGAACAAGTCCTAGAGAAAATTATATAAAAGTGTATGGGACTAAATTTCAGAAACGATGAAAATACATTTGAAGCAAGCCGTGTGATGTGCAAGTTCTGCATAAAAACATCAAAAAGTTTGTCCCGCTGTATTAATAAAATTAATATATTAAGATATTTAAAAAACTGACGTCCGTAAAATTTCGGTTGCAGCACTTGTCCATTGGAAGAGGAAAGAAAAATATTCTTTTCTTCGTAGGATAATTATGATAATTTGTTAATTTGTCTTAGGTCGGATTAGACGTTGGCATCCACTTCTCCCCCGACCCAAGGCTTATAATGTACGTAATGGGTACCAAGGATATAAAATTACGTTGGGCGCGCAGTTTATATGTAATGTTACGCAGGGTCTCCAAGTGAAATGAATTATTGCAGTCATGAAGACTGCTTCTCTAGGATCAGACATGAATGGGAATGTTTTTGCAGTTAACCTTCTTTCTTGGCCGCTGCCATATAATAAGGAAAGAAACTTCTTAATGCTATGACATTTGTTACGACCACTTTTGCTGCTGATAATTGCCATAATTAGCATTTAAATTTAGCATCGTCACGATAATACGAATTTCTTTGTTCAAATCCGTCTGTCCACATTCTAATGTCCTCCGCCAAATTAAAAAAACTCACGTTTTTTCATCTCCTAACACTAAAACCTACCCGCTGTGTACTATTTTATAGCCTGCTACTGGTAATATTCCTTTCACTTTTCTTATTACCCTTAGTTACACACATAATTTGGTTTATGTTAGATAATTACTCTTTCGCCAACTTACGGTTGAATGAGTTACAACATATTTTTTCGAATGGAAAAGTCGTTTAAAAAAAAAGTGAGAACTTCTGAGAAATGACAAAAATATGAGGTCGAAATTTTAGCGCAAGACAGCCGATTGTTCCGTACTGCACCGATTGTAAAAATACTTTCTCAAATTGCTTTGCTGAAATAAATCTCGTAATTCAGTTTTTCGAATTGTAGTTGCTTCAATAAATGAGTGAAAAAAAACTTATTTTGACCGTAACAATATTTTTATTACGGTCAAAAACGTTTTTCTCATTCCTTTGATGGAACTATAATGGCTTAACATACAATTAGCAGATGGTATTTTCCTTACTTTACTATAAATCATTCAAGATTTCATTATTTCTGAAACTAAGTTACCAAAGAAATTATTTTTTACATCTGATTTATTGAGATCTCGATCAAAATGGAAGGGATTGAATATGAATTAATATTGATGACAAAAGACACTTTGCTTTTATGCATAGAGTATTTTTATTTCGCAGTAACATAGGTCGTCACACTTTGCTTTTCCACATAGATTATTTTTATGACGACTTAGGTTACTGCCAAATAAAAATACTATACGTGGATAAGCAAATTGTCTTCTTTCATCATGAAGCATTTCCACCATGTTATGTCTGACACTGTGTTATTGACGCATTATGTTTATTTAAGCTCCTTAAAAAATTAGTAAAATAATTGCTTCGCACAGGTTCTCGGAGGCCATCAAGGCTCTGGTATCCTCTAACATTGGCCGCAATGAGATCCTTATACAAAATGACACCTTAACCGTCTCTGTAAGCATTCTGCGTATACATTTCTATAATTCGCCTACTACGTTGTAATGTCCCTTTGGATCTATCGATATCCTCTTTGGTATCACGTCTTTGAATCAAAACTGTTCTCGTCTTACTTAAAGAAAAAATGTGGTAGAATGGCATGAAGACGTACAATCGTACAAGGTAGCCTGCCAAGGTGGCCTAAAATAAATTTCTGGAGATGACCTTAATTCACTGAATCTGATAATGGTTTTCTAAAAGAAAAGGAGTTTCAAAGGCAAATATAGGCTATTGATAATATTTTAATTCCTAAAGACGGATCTTAATGCACAGAACTAAGCATTTGATGTTTTTCCACTTTTTTTGCTATTTTTAGTGTGCTGAGAGTGGGTTCAAAATGACTTGATTGGTCGATGAACCCATTAAAACACCGAAATACTAATAATTTTTGGTTCTATTGAGAATAACGCCTTTGGTGCGATAAATTAAACGATCTGTTTAATTAACAATATTATTAAAGATATAAGTAAATAACCATCATTAAAATGAAACATTTACTTCAAATTTGAGCGTCTTCGAAGTCAATCAGACTAAACTTCAGGTGAATTGAACTGCGTATACATTTGAAATATAATTCTGGAGAAACAAAACCTGGTATTTTTTGAGTTCCCGAAGCCTCACGTATTTTCTTTCCTTCTTTCCGTATTTTCTTCGAAGCGAAATTGTGCTTGTGTGGGTTCATAAAAGAATCCAACCTGTAACATTTTAAACATCCGGAATCTGATATCCTATTGGTCTATGATAGATGTCAATTTTGAGCGGAAAAAGAGGGGTTATATGCTAGGTGTGAACGATATTTTTCGTAAACAGAAACGAGAGATGACCGAGGGATTTTAGAACAGGGTTAACGACCGAAAATAATGAGGATTTGTGGATGTGAGATCAAAAAACGTCTTTGAGTTAACCTGCAAATATTATGGCCAATATATCTTAAAATAATTCCATTAATAATTTGTAGGTATATTAATAAGAAGAATTGGGAGTCAATTTCATGGAATCAGTTCGGATTTAAGGCCAGTGGTTCAAGAGAGGACATAACCTACCTAAAACTATCGGCTGGAATAATAGTACACACCAATATGCCATTGTAAGTGATAAAATTGGTCTTTTAGAAGTTCTTTGATTAAATAATATTTGGGAAAATATGTTCATAATTCTGATAAAAATCATGCAAATTATTTTAGCCAACAGTATAAAAATCTAGCAACTCTTCAACAAGAATGAAAAAATGTACATTCGACAAGAGACGGAAACAAATTGAAACTTAAATAAATAAAGGCTTGAGAAAAATCTGCAAAACTTACCATTGCGTTTATTTACGTTTCTTAGGTAAGGTACTTAAAGAGCCAAAATAATAGTAATTCAAGTAACGGGGGTGATTGGAAAAATAATGTTACGTATCGCGAATTAGTTCGAGGTTGCCGCGGAGAACTTAAAAGAAATTAATTCATCCTTGTCGTTTGAGGTATTTCAAGGGTATAGCACTTAATTCAATTGGAGTAAAACTTGCATTCCATTTAACGGAAGAGAGGATCCGGATGAAGTACACGTAGTTGCGGTAAAAATATATTTGTAAGAAACGTAAATATTGGATATTATGAGACTGTCCCAAAAGTTAATGAGAAGGCCCCATCAACAAAGCCAAGTGGTAAATACATCAGAAAATTAATGCTGGAAATAAGACCTATTAGGGAATTGTTAGGGAATAAGAGAATTCGAGTTGGATAGTAAGGGTTGGGTTAGAGGGTTGCCATTGAAGGAGAAATTACCAAGAATTTCTCAAGAAAAATGTTATTTCATTCCAATGTTCGATTACATCAATAGATACATACCAAACTACATTTCTGCGTTCGCAGGAGCCTCATTTTGTCCTACTTTTGAAAATCCGGTTGAGAATAAATTATGCGAAATTGCGTCATATAATTTTAATCCAGAGAATGAGGCAACAAATAAAAACCATCCCTGAAAGTTAGTACTATAATGACCAGAGTAAAAATAAAAAAAACTATTTCTCGAATACCACAACATTCTTGCATCACGATCTCATTGTATTCCCTTTTCGTCAATGTTCGAATGTTGCTCCGTCACTCTACTAAATGAAAAACCATGAACACATGTTGAAGTATGAAAGGGAAAAGGTACTGTACCTCCCCCTTGAACACAGCGATGCGAAATATATTCTAATTGCACGGTGTATACCTAGAAGTTAAAGGTAAATGTGATCATATTATTTTTGTTTTTTTACTTTGCTATCTCTTTCTTTCAACCATCTCGTTAGTTTTTAAAGCGCGTGGATCCGTGTGTAATTTTGCATGCACGGAAGCATGAGTATTTGCAACTCCTGTGCCCGATTGCAATAATCGTGTTCCAGCTCTATGATCCCCATCGGGAGTCTCCTACGTCAAAAATCGCGTGCACAGTTGTGACGTAGAAGACTCGTAAGAGGCTCCCGGAGCTGAAAGACGACTATTGATGCGAGCCTTGGTTGCCTTTCATGTGTGCTGAAGGAAGATTTCCCTTACACCATTTGATTATATTAATCATTCGCGATGCCCACTCCTTGAATGCAACTCCTTCCAATCCTTCATCTCCCTACCCTTCAGGTCCCAACCACTTCATGCTCATTTCCAGCAGTTCACGCGTGATCACTTAAACATCGTTTTGTGTTTTTTTTTAATGCTCCCCAAGCAACCTTCCGAGACTGGCAGACAAGGCTAAGGAGAGATAAAATCTTCGAGGGAGCCAAAGATGAAATCGAACTACCGTTGAGATGCCGGCTGACTTGAAAAAGGAGGGGTATCCTTGCCTCACTGAGATACTCAAGGAATGATGTGGTATCCATCATGCATAGACGCTCTTCGCTTGGCATGATCTTTTTGTGGTACTCACGTCCTTATTGATTTAGGAGCGCTTCGGTACATATTCGTGCAATTTACATAATTTGTAGGTATAAAAGTGGTCGTTTGAACCGATTTGTAATATGGAGCGTAAAGGTTGAGGATTCTTCTCAGCAGAAAAAAAATTCCTATGAATTTTGAAACAGAATTATTCCGTTGAACCTTGAAGTTTTCATTAAATAATTTTTTTTAATTATTTACCTGTACCAAATAATCCGTTCAGTTCCTGATTCCTTGCCTCAAATTAAGTAGTTTTGGATTTCAAAATAAAAACATTACTATTAGTTATTTTTCACGAAGGAGGAATGATTATTAGGTAATAAAAACTAATGAAAATTTGAGAATCTCAATCACCGAAAATTGATTTCATTGATTTCTGGTCTTGACAAATGGTTAACCTTCCATTAATCTCGAAATAAAAAGACATCGCGTAATTTAAGTATTTCCAAAATGATTTACTTTTGTGAGCAGAAAAGGTTTCCGAAATTTCCAATTTATTATGTCCAGTTGTTCGACTAAAACTGGTTCGGAGTTTCAGGCTAATTACATTGAACGCTCTCAGTATATTCGGAATTCCTTTATATTGTATTCACAAGTAGACGAACCAACAAACTTAAACTAGCCGGCAGTTTGCATAAAAATTTCAGCAAAAGTCTAAATGTCTTAAACTTTGACTTCATGAAACATTCAAGTGGTCCTGTTACTTCGAGTTAATGGAAGGTTACTTCGAGAGAATGTAAAATCTTGGACTCTTTCCCATTATTCAAAAAATATTCGATCAATTAAGTCTTTGTATCCTTTCTCAATCAAAATTCCCAATTTATTTTATTCAATTGCGTATTATACTTTGCTATACATGTATTTATTTATTTTATTGCAAATTGTAAATTCTACTTTGCGTGTTTTCTTTCCTTAAACTTGTACTCGAGGTTGGTAGTCATCATTTTTGGTGAGAAAGTACATTTTAAGTTACGTATTACCCAAATTGTCTTATGCAGTTTACTAGACATGTGCTGATACGCCAAACGTCCATTGGCCGTCCCTCACTTAGAAGCCTTGGGTTTGTAGTCAGATAAGATTTTTAGTATAGGTGTCGCTTCCACCCTGTTAACGAATTAAACCTAGTTTTCCTTATATCCCCGCGCAATTCTTTCTAACGTTCTCACATTTAATTCATACTCGTACATAGCTTCATTTTTAATATTATCTTTTCTTGCGTAGCTTTAATTTTCATGTAAAATTTCGTCTCTGTTATTCTAAAAAATTGCACGATTCTCGTCATAATTGACCATATTTTACTTTCACAGTACCACTGGAAGAGTTGACGTATTCAATAAACGTATTTATTTCTCACTAAGTGGTTCACCAAAATCTTGGAACGGATCGAATATGTATTTAAATAACGGTTGTAGTAACATTATTTTTAATTGTTTTTAGATAATAGATTCAATGTTTAGTCAACAATCGATGATGAACGAAACTATATTATGGACAGTAGTTTTATATGAATCGGAAACTTGGTCCTTGAGGTAAAACTCTAGGCGCAGATTGAGGACTTCTGGGATTCGAATATGGAGAAGAATGGAAGAAATAAAATTGACTGAAAGGAAAAAATGTGGTGACATTTTAGGCATGATAAGGGAAGACAAACGGCTAATGTGGGAATTTTGAAGATGGTAAGCAAAGGGGATTTAGGAGGTTTTGAGAGGCATTTGTGTTCTGAAGACGATAATTAAGGGGAGAATGCCGGGAAAGTGAAGTGTACGGTGGGAAAGAATAACCATTTTATATTGCATTGGGGGAGGAAGAGCCTACGCAGAGCCGAATAATTATTTACTTTAACATGTTGTATGAAGCCCAACGGGATCTACTGCCCTGTTAATATGGGCCAAAGAGTACAGTAGTGTGTAGTGCCAGGGCCCATCACTACCAATTAAAAAAAATCGATGATAGAATAATATTCGAACATGTGGGTGCATTTTGATATTTCATTCCATAATTTGCCTTCCCCCTCTCCTGTGCCCACCACCACAAAGGCCTCCCCGCCACGCCCCCGACATGCGTCAAAGTCCGCCGCAATCGCCTTTCCCGTGACCTCCCGCACTGGAGATTTCAACGCTCGAAGCGGTTTCCCTCCCTCGCACCCGCCCCCGTCACCCTTTGTCTCTTGACTGCGGCCCCGCCCCATCGTCTCTCCACACACCCCCACACACAATAACCTACTCCCCGCTCCCCCCTCTCTGGTGGAGAGCCCGCGGGGGAAGTGATACAAGAAATTTGGTTTTGGAGCGTGTGAGAAGAATCATTGCGTTCACTTTTCGGGGACCCTATGAGCGAAGTGGATCTGCAGTCACCAAACCCGAAGATCGCTCTGATCTAAGGCTCGCACGTGTAAACGACCCACTAAGGTTACGCCTGAATACGTGGGGTGAGCTAAACATAATTATTCGGAAGGACGGAATCAGAAAGAGGGGAATTTTGGGTTTTTGGATTCGATCAGACTTTTTTCAAGCTGTAGAGAACACTTTGCCATTTTTCTGGAAGCAAATACTCTTAAAAACCTCCGGGAAATTTTTCTTACCTAATCCATTTAGCTGCTTTTCCCAACATAAATGCTTTTCATAGTAATTAAAAGGGAAGTAATTTTCTTTGCTTGAAATTTGTGACTAAATTAATCGATGCTCAACAAACCTCTACTGCCCTCATTTTCAAAGAAGACAATAAATGCCATTAAAGATAAATATTTTGTAGTTGGAAAACTAGGTGCTTAAAGATTTAGATCCAAGAAAGTATAGATAGGTGCTTAAAGTTGATAGTAAAAATAAAAAACTTTTCTATGTAATATAATATTTGTGATCATATCGCGGTAAATTCGAATAATTTTTACACTAAAATTATTGCATAATTTTCGTAATTTTAGCTTCAATTTTATTGATATGTTCAACTTTTCCTGTCTGATATCAATTAGTGCCTTCCTTCTACCAAATAATCCAGCATTTCTCTACAATTATTATATATTACACAAAGAGTACATTGTACGAGCAGCAGGATACTGTAATAACACATACTGGTATATGCATTTACTAAATAAGCGCCTTAGAGATATAATAAAATATTTAAGAAAAATTGCAAGCGAAAGATTATATCTTTCTAATCAAGATATTTTCATTTCCCAAATTGGTATTTTATTTTAGTTTAAATTATTTCGTCGTAGTTAATGCAGTTTAAGTGGAGAACATATTTTATCTTTTTATGCGTAGAGTTCACTATTTTATTACGTACAATTATTATTATTATACATTCAAAATAATGCATTAATAAGCTGGCGTTAAAGCATTGTCTTCAGGATAAGTTTTATAGTTAATTCTAGAACATTCACTGATACCTTGATGAACAAAAATGAGACTCAGCTAACTGTTATAAAGTCAAGGCCTGTAATGTCTGTAAGAATATCGAGGCAAAATCCATCACCATCAGGATTGGATTTTACCTATGGAATAATTACGTAAAGTTAGAATTCATTACGTGAGGTAGGTATTCAAAAGTTACTCGAAAGGATCAGCATTGAATTTCATTAGAGTTGTCATATCTTTCGCGAGCACGATAAAATTATTATGAAATCATACTAGGAGGATTTTATAAGTGGAAAGAATCACCATCCAAGTGTTTTGCTCAAAACGAGAAATCACGTCTCACTCCCTAATATATTGCTCCGTCCCTCCGTCAGCCGATTAAGGTCATCACGTCCTTCAGGCGCCGTAGTGATCAAACCGGGAGAGGGTGAGAGACAAAGAAAGGTTTTTTTTAGTTGTGGGAGCCGACCCAACCTTCTCTCCCATTCGAAACTCAATTTTCGAGTGGGAAGATGCTATTGGGAGTCAGCGGGGGAAGAGAGGGGAAAGGGAGCGGAAATCGATTCGGTCGACGAGATGGGAAAAGATGAAGAGGGTGCCGATTTTGAGAGATTAAGGCCCACAAGAGCCGAGGGCGAGGCGAGAGTGCTTTCCTCTTCTTCTTTCCTCTTGCACAATCGCGGGCTGAGTCTAAAAATAAGGCCCCCGTGTACATATTTTCCCCGAGTGCACCTGCCGTCCAATGCGTCGGGCGAGGCACGGCATTTAAGAAGCGGAGCAGATGTGTGCGACGCTTCAACTTGTCCTGTTATCGACAGTGGTAGCGGAAGTGGCGAATGCATCTTTTTGTGCGAGGTGTTTACCTCTCTGCATTCCGTCTGAGGAATGGTTTACTCAGCCGCATTAGTTGCTCCGGCTCTTGGGTATGATTTCAGAGGAATGAAAGCGATGATGATATTTGTGCTGGAAGTACACATTCAGCCGTGAATAGAAATATAAGGAGCGTTAGCTTCGGGTTTGAAGATGATGTGATTGGGTTTTGTAATTGAAACATTGTACCTTTTACTGGTGCTATGAAGAAAATGTGAACTAATTTCCGTAAAATCTTTCCCAAATTACTGAGTTTAATGAGATAATTCAACAAATTAATTATGAAATACAATTGAAATAGGAAATATTTATGAATTCTCATTACGATAAATAGATTTTAAATAGGTATTAAGCATTTAAAACAATAGTACAAGTTTACCGAGAATATTTGCCATCATCAAGAATTAACTTGATTGATTAGCAAACAACTAATTGTTTTTCTCCAACTAATGTTTAAGACCCAATAAATGGCGAATAATTATGCTAATGAGAGTTCTTACAATTTTTTTCTGCATTATTATTCATATCTTATTTTTCGTATCCTTATGAAAATTCTAAATACCTCCAGTTTTGAAACACCTTCATTTCATAACATGCATGTTTTGAGAGCCCTATGGGAATACCCTTAGATATGTTTAAAACTTATACGTACATCCAAGTCGTTGCGATATAACTTCTATGTCCCTTAGTGCACGAACTGTTCCTCAGTTTGAAAAGCCAGGTTCAGTTCTGGGGATACTTGGCCTTTTCGTGATAATCCTCAATTTGACTCGAACCATTGAATGCAACGTTATGGCGTGAGCGGGGACGGCGAAGTGTAAACTACACGACCTATTGGTCGTCTCGCCGAGAGTTAGCCTATGACCAGCGAAGAATTCCTCCTCTTTCTTTTCGCTCCCTTGTGTACCGTGGCCCTAATTTTGCAATTACTATTGGCGGTGGTGGTGCAACTAACCGAGGCTATCGGACGCCTACTATAATGGCCTCCCTTCCCTGTCGTACGCTCCCGGACTGACAGCCACTCGAAGTTCATTCCGTCGCTGCAGCATAAATTTCTCTGCAAAGTACACCCCACTTGCTAGAAACATTTTTCTCAGAAGTGTTTATTGGCTCGCCAAAGATCCCTTGTTTAATCACCTGGGTGCGGAGGGAGTCCACTTGCGAAACGGATCACGTTCGCCATGCGTTCGCCGAAAAGCGTGGGTGAGGCTCGTTTAGTTACTGCCAGTGTAGTTTGCAAAAGCATCCAACGAGTCGTATCCGAAAGTGCATAGAACACGAAAAATAATTAGAGCAAAGTGCCCGGGAGTTAACGGTTTTTTTAAGACAAATATAGCATTTATATCACTGAATGAGTTAAAGATTTATATTTTCACAAATGATGCTTCATGGTCAGAGTCTTTTATATTTTTTTGGCTTTCGTAGGTAGTGGTGCTCTTATTGAATTCAACGGTCTCAGGCTCAGCACTAATTGTGAAATTATACTGTTTACTCATTCATTGATCATAAAATTTGACAAATTAAAACGATCTGAAACGATTGAAACCATCAAATTTTTAGCTTAATTCAATTTTCATAGGACCACATCTCGGCTACAGTGATTTATACTGTTTAATAGTTATAAACACTGCAACAATGCAAGCATCACTTCAATCGCCACTATACTGCCATAAAAATTTCAAAACTTAATATAAAATATCGAAAATATCCTTGATTCCAATTTTAAGTTGAATAGAAAGGGGTCAAATTTCACTTTGAAACATGTAAGGGGATCGAAATAAAATGGTTATATTTTAGTGTTATTTTCCAAAGCAATTAGTGCAGACGTAACAGCGTTTTAAATCCAAATATCTATCCTTGATTTTTCTCTTTATATTTCTAGAAACGTCCGGAGATCGCTGGTTCTACAAAATTATCCTGCACGATATCAAGATGTTGGTCAATGAAGGCGGCCGAATTAGCCGCATTCCGATTGTATTTCAGTCATTATCGATAGCATGCATTCCAATCGCATAGTTTTTGCATCTCATGCCGACCGCAATGTTTTTAGGGCGCGTGATGTGAATAATAGATATATGTATGCATGAACAGCCGACACGAACTTTCCACCCTGCAATGAAATTGCATTTTTGTCTTACTTGCGCTTAACGAAATACCTCATGGACTTTATATGTCAGTTCGACCTTCTCCTAGGTGTAACAGTCGTTTTCTTCTAAAACCACATAACTTTGTTAAAGACAGAAAACCTTTCGCAAAGAAAAACTTCAAAAAAATGTCGGGGATCATTTAGATATTTTTATAGGCTCAACTGTTAGTGAGGATTGATTAGAGAATACATTATAAATCACGCCGTTAAGAATTGCAATGGAAGAATATGCGGTAAACCTTAATTTACTTGATTAACCTGAGGTTAATCTTATTGTAAATTCAGTTGTATCATTATTATCCTATACTCTCAATACTACCACCAATTGCCATAGATTAGAATCAATATTTGAAATGCCAAACTGTATCCTATATTACTTTAATATTGATGTTAGAATGCAAATACAATTAAGAGTACGGGCGCATTGAGTGGTTGTGTCATTCTAAGTTATAGGAATTCCTACCATATCTATATTAAAAAAAGAACCTCTTCGTAAAATCTTAAGCCATAACAAGTATGATACAACAATTTCAGCGTGTAAAAATCATTCGCTTTGACCGGGATTCGAATCCGGAGCCCTCAATGTCCGCTAACTTAATTGACCAAACCACTTGGCCGGAAATTGAGGGATCCGGGTTTTGATCTCTGTCCAGGCGAATGATTTTTGAGTTGTGAAATTTTTGCATTGTAATTTACATTTAGCGAACGGCTCCGTTGAAAGTTACTGTCGCGGTATCTCCCGCAGTTTCTTAGAAGTTGTCTTAACAGGTACATTTTAATGAACTTATTTGGATGTGCAAAATTAATTATGATAATTATTAGCCTCAGCATAACATTAATTCACCATTCTCTGTTTTCTAACGCCGCCGAATATCAAACTTCCCAACTCAATCCGGAGTTAAGGTGTTTGGTGTTTCTGTTGAGGTGTTGATTAAATTTAAAAATCTTTTCTGGATTTTGTCTACCCACAACGATAGTCCCAGCCGTCTACCATATCCCCATCCCGACATAACGAGAACCCCTGGAATCTCCCCACCATCCCCTGCCCGCAATTACCTGCCGCGCCGCGGCCCAGCGGCCGACCGACGGCCAGACCATAAATCCGGCGAGAAGATTTCTCACTCGGTGTCCTAGAGGGGCGAGCCGCCATGTTTCCTTCGGGAGGATGCGATATTTACGAGAGTGGGGAAGGGGGAGAGAAAGAGCATCTCTCAAAAACACACGGGCGGATTGGTTACTTTCCCTCAACACGAGCGGATCCTGAGACTCTACTGCTTTAGCACGCTCGCTCGTTTCGCAACGCGCGCGCACGGGGAGGCGGAAGCCCCGTGTGCTCTTGCAGCGCCTCGACTAGCGGTTTTAAATCACTCCGAAACCCTCTCCACCTACGTCCATCCCCCCCTGGATCCGCGGGCATCATGATTTGTGCTCACCCGGAGGGGAAGTTGGTCTCAGGGGGGTTGGAGGAGAGGGGAGTGATACTGTGGGTGTCGAATGCTCCAGAGGAATGATATGGAATACTCCTCAAAACCCTTTCTTTCCCAGACTTCCCTGTGCCACAAGCCATTCCTCACCATCAGTTTGGTATTAGTACGCTAGCAGAATAAGAGAGGAAATTTGAATCTCAAGGAGGGAGGAAAAAATGTGGGGAGATGTAGAAGGGAATAGTTTAAGGTGCAGTTTACTTATAATGCCACAGGGGATCTGAGGGCGGGAGAGTTAGGAAACAAGGCCATCTAAAGTACTGCTTCCTTGGTACTTGGTATTTCCTACCTCATCAGGGATTTCCAGTCCATTCTGTCCCCTACCAATCATTCTGCTTCCTCTTAGCTCCTTGCACCGACATTTTTAATCGCCTGCATCTCCTAAGTCAACCTTGGCCTCCCCCTGCAATTCCTCTCTTTCGTTTCCTTAACGTCTTCAGTACATTTTCATTTCATGGGATGTACCCAAATAGTTTTCCTCGTCCTCTTGTGGGTGTTCCCCATGGGACTATCTCTTGATCCATTCTTTTCATGTACTACATCGTTTATTATTTCATGTATCCATTTGATTTCCACCAATTTTCGGCAGCACCACGTTTGCAATGCTTTCAATCTTATTTTTTCTACCACACCTATCGTCCAAGATTCACGTCCATTGAGAACCCATTCTCATTCCACTTCAGTAAAAAATAAACTGAATTTGAAAATTTTCGGCCTTTTCCAGTAAAATTTCTTAGAATGAAATATTCAGCGCTTTCAGCAATTGTAATCTCCAAAAAACTGAGAGCTATTTGAGTTGAAAATTCGGAATATTATGACCAAGGCTGTTTTATTTTTCAGTACAAGCCTGCTTTAAGTTCTTAAGTTCTCCTTATTTGTTTCCAACAAAATGCTTACACCAGAAAATTGAAACATTGTGACTTCTCAACATAATCTCCCTGTGTTCGTGCACCTTTTTAACGACGTCGACTCCATGATTCCATAGCCGCCGAGAACGCTCTTTAGGTGTCCCAATTTTTTCCCACTGGAAAAACCGACTGGTACATGGCCGAGGCTTTTGGAGTTTGCTGTCACACGATGTTTGACATTCTTTAAACTACTGCTCTCCTAAACTTACATCTTATCCACATCCATAGCGCCATCACCATACTTCTTACTCAATAAGCGACAGATTTTGATAGGTTTTAAACTACACAAATGGATGAGGCTGAGGATGATTACCCGCAGTTCTTGCTCACTACGCCACGCCACGACACGACGTCAATTCAAGTATATACACGCCTCTTAACTTTATCGACAGATATTTGAACCCTGTGAACTGTATGATGAAGTCTTTATAATTTGTACCCTAGAGCTCCCACGTAATTTTCGCTCAACCACATCTTCATACATACTTCCAATCCTGAGAAAAATTGGGGGACCTTATAACTTGAACCCACCTCGTAATATCTGTATTTTACAAGGCCGCCTCGTCTGCTATCATTTTTTTTAAATCCGCATGGCAAACAAGCTGATATAATAATGGCATAATTTGAGTTACGAAACGATATCCGGTATAACTACATTAGTTTCGCCAAATGCGATAGCAGATTTTTATTTGTGAAAATTTTGTGCGTATTCTGTCATTCTTTGTCAAATATGAGTATATAATACCATTATTGGTAAATCATTCAAACTAATTGCACATTTCGGTCCGAAATAATAGACTACTATTTAGTGCGAGACTGCTATAAAATCTGAAACGTTAAAATCTGCGATAGAGTGGGGGTGGTGGGGTTACAAAGTTAGAGAGAAAAAAGTACATGGGATTTTGGACGGAATGAAGAGAGTTAAAGTACGAAAGTACAATAGAGACGGAAAGTACTTAGAGCTGAAAAATGATAATTATAATATGTCGTTCAAGGGTATATATCACTTTAAGCGGGGATCAGGAGTTAAGTAGTGCTCGGGTGAACCGAAATCATACTTTGACCTGGTAACTATTGCTAACAATACTTAGGAGTACTATTTGTGAAGAGTACGATAGGATTACGGACTTCACGTGGAACGACACCTGAATTGATGCCACATACCGCTGTGGTGACCAGAGAAAGACTTTGAGGAAGCCTCTATTTTCCCTGGTGATGCCGGCAGATAGTCATCGTAGCGAATGGAGGAGAAGGGAGGCGATTGGAAATTTAACGCCGAGCGCTGATCGAAAAAGTATTGGGATCACGCAATTCAATTTCCTGGGGCCACTGGACATTCTATTGCCCCGCGGGTGCTCCTCATAGGCGCGCTGATTATATTTCGGAGCGATCGGTGCTTAAATCTTTTTTTCTCCCTTCCCCTCCGATTGTGATTGGAACGAGGGCACATTCCCTTTCCGTATTTTCTCCCGCTGCTGTCATGGACCAAGTTCTTGAAGTTGTGGCTCCCGCAATGAGATATCTATGTAAGTGCATATATTTTCCAAGACCGTTTTAAAAGCTCATTACGGAGTCAGTCGTAATTTACTCGAGCGGGCAGAAGATTGCTGGTACCATGTTCGGTATCTTTGATCAACCCATCACGAATAATAGTTAGAAATTAATAAACTCGATAATTAAAAAGGTCCTTACAGTAGAAAGAATTTTTTTGAAAATCGTATTTTGTTGTCTGAAATATTGGTTTCTTTCATTGCACTGGACTTTTGTTTTTTCATATAAACCTCTCATCAATTGAAGAAACTATCTCTAAAACTGGAAATCTATTTTTGTGGGATAATTTCCACGTTTTAATAAAAATAGAACTCGACATATGTGTATGTGCATAATAGACTGAAATTAATATAGCTTGTCAATTTGTGATATGTTTAATTCCCATGCTGCAAATATTTTAAAATCAACTATTATTATTTTTAAATCTTTTTTTAATTTCCTCTTAATTTTAGTAAGACTAGCGGAGGTGGCAAACACTAACTAATTTCTAAATATTTTGATTTTTGAGTGGTATATTGAACGCGTTACGCAGAGTAATAATGGGTTTCATGGAATCCAGCTTCTGTAATAACCTCCTCTCATCATAAAGGATCAGGGATCCACATTTGAAGTGACACTACCATATGGATATCTTCGTCTTGAAAATGGCACTTTGAATTCCCCATCAACCAATAATATTTCTCAGAGTATCAATTTAGAAGTTAGAATCCAAGCAAAATGAGTCTGATACCCTTTTTTAACCATCAAAAATTCATGAAACGATCACTTTTTTGTATTAAATAACAAGTACCATTCAAATATATTTCCCATTATATAATATTTTAGTAGCCTAAATAAAAAAAATATTTAACTCCTTCATTGACCTTTAAAAAATAAGATCATGGATATAAAGGTTATATCATGCCCTTCGAAATGATCTAAGTCGGTTAGCGCATTGAATTATATAAAAACCGCAAAAAACCAACATGTATCGTGCTGCAACAATTTAAGTCGGATGTAATATAATAGCGTTTCACATTGAAAAAAATACAACACCACAAAATGAACGCCAAATTCTCTCTCTAACGGAGGAAAAAGCATTACCTTGGACTGCGTCTGAATGTGTGCCACCATGTAATTGCAGACCTAAATGAATACTATTACCTCTTCTAATGATGGCGATAAGACTCGGACACCGCAGGCAGTAATCATTAATATTTATATTATGCCTTTTCTTATCTTTCTAAAGACCTCTCTCCCACAAATGTGCTTCGAACTAATCGAAATGGCCGAACCCCTTACTTGACATCTAAGTCATCATTTTATGTTTATTGACTCTCTTGAAATATTATGAAACCGGGACTCAAATTGTACGAGAAGAAAGAGAAATTTTTGTGCAGTTAAACTAATGCTGTCGCAAAGAACTTGAACAATGGATATTAAAATGGTGTTAATGAAAACATATCACCCTATGAAGTATATTTAACAGTCATGGCGGAGAGTATATTCCTATTCCTAGGACCCTGTCCAGAGAGTTAATTCCTATTTTAGGTAATCAAGTGGATTCTCATTTCACTTTTATATAATGGCAAAGAGAGAAATCACTGCTTCATTTGGCCGAAGTAAATAATTTATCGGATAAATTATAAAATATTACAGTCGGAAGCGGTATGTTCCCAAGTAATGTCCCCAATTTAGCGTCGTGTGCCTCAGAAATGACACAAATTGACTTCGATCTCTTGATTGAATATGACTTAAATATATATATATATATATATATATATATATATATATATATATATAATATGTATATATATATATATATACATATGGGCGAAGAGAGGGGTTTGCTGGGAGCAATCCTATGGAGGCAATAAAGTGGCTGAAGGGGGTATTGACCGGCAGCGAGATGTTGAAGACTGTGATAGAGGGGAGAATGTTGGGCAAAAGAGGACTGGGAAGGAACAAGATAGGGATGTTGGACGGGATGAAGGGAGGAAGAAAGTACTCAGAGATGAAGAGGGACCTGATATAGAGTAGGATGATGGATTTTGTGTTTTGTTAGGAGTAATAAAATGTTTGTTTGTAGTTGTGTCCATCCAAAAACCTATATATATATATATATATATATATATATATATATATATATATATATATATATATATGAAGAGGGGTCTGATGTAGAGTAGGATACTGTATTTTTTATTTTGTTAGGAATCACAAAATATTTATTTAGTAGCTGTGTCCATCCAAAAACCTACCTTAACCGGTAGATTACCTAATAATAATATGTATATTATATAATCATGTCGCTCCTAATCTGAAAATTGCCTGCAGGAATTATGGAATTCAACAAATTAATTCCTTAGCGAGACATCTTAATTCGGTAGTAGAGATTCAATGGCCTGAGCATATTGATTAATCGAAGTTGATTACACGCATCTCATTTCGACGATTTTCCATTAAACGGCCGACAACGCACTTTCATCGTGTCCGTGCTATCATGTGATGAAATCTCAATTTCAACCTTGGATGTTTTTATGATTCGCGCGAAAAGTAGAGCAAACTGCTTTCGCAAAATCATGTACGACGTGAGGGGACTAATTCAAATTTTTACCGAGCCCGTAGCCTGAGGGATTTTTCCTCACAGATTAGTAATTCGAACTCACACAGTCACCGATAAATAACGATAATTTTACTTGAAAGTTTTTCTCCACGTGCTCTTTAAACACGTATACACCGAAACTGCAAACTCCACCTCAACGAGAATGGATCGGCTCCGGTATTTGGCTTGCTATCAGTGAAAGCCATCTCTTGCATTATCCGGTAAGCAAGTAAACCCCTCATTTTTCGTGACAGTATGCGTCCATTAGAATGTTAGAAGGCGCATATCCATATGCACTCATTAGAATAACCATATAGTGGTGATTGAATGACTTATGTTCTGGGTAAGAACACTTCGTTCAATTTGGAGAGCGATAGCGTTACGATGATGGGAATTTAAAAGTAAAAAATGGGTATACTCTTAAATCTATTCTTTAAACCCCAAAAATTGAAGTAATGGATAATGTGACTGATATGGTGGAATGTAATACGTATTCTAGTAATAAAAAAATGATGAGACACAGATTATGCTTGGCCAGAAGCTAAGGTTTCTTGGCAAATTCAATTTGATACTAGTTGTATAACTTGTTGGATTAAGAGCAATGATTTTTATCGTGTGATTCAGAAAGTAAAGACTGTGTTATAGATCATTTTAAGTTATGAAAATACATATTAAAACAATTTAAAAACCTGTTATTAGGTAAAAAATAAAAAGTTCTAGAGAATAAATAAAGAGTAAAGAATAGGAGAACAAAATATTGTACTATTCTTTCCGACAGTCGTTAGACGACAATTCAGGAATTTCAGATACATCACCTAAATCCATGCTTAAACATAAATATCAATCATATATTACAGAGATATTTTTTCTAAGAATGACGTGAATTATGAAACAATACTAAGATAAATTAAGGCTTGCCACTTGAAGAGAATTTTAAAACTTTTTCCGCTTAAAATCATTTTCATATCGATGAATATTTAAATGCAAAATTCATTTGAGCATATACTTGCAAATCTTAATCAGGCATCCAAAGAGACTTATTATATTTTAACATTAGTCTACCGATCCATATAGATTTTTATGGAGCCAGAGACTAAGCATTGTTACTCTTCTAAACCTCGCTTAGCTTTACACTGAATACCCTAAAGCCAAGTGTTGCAATAAACAATTCTTTAGCTCTGAATTCCCATTTCCACCCTTCGTTCTATTAAACATGCCAAATGATTTCTTCCCTCTACCTTGTTTACCCGGCATTAAGCCTTGTGAGAAAGCATTAAACATTTCCACTCACTGAGACCTGCATATGCTTTTCTCGCTTTCTTTGGATTCCTTTTAGCAACTATCTCTCTTCCCCTTAAAAGTCTAGTTTTCTCGTTTATTTTACTTACTAGTCAATTGATTTATAACCATTCTTTTCTATACTAACATCCCAAAAACCTCCATTCCATATCCATCCTCTTTCCTTAAACGAAATTTTGAACCTGTTCAAAACTATATCCATATTAATGTTTTATAGAGATCAAATAAATAAACAAAATAAGATAAATTTATCATCAAGGTAATAGATACGATTTTATAATTTTGTTACGTCTTTTAATGCGTATCATTGGCTAATTTTATTTATTTATGTACCTTGTAAGTCAACGCTAGGGTGTGTGGCTGGGGGTGAATACACACCGGACTAATTTTTACCCGAACATAATACTTACTTGAAGTAAGTATTGAGCATAATACTTATTTGAATTTATTATTGAACATAGTACTTAGTTGAAGTACATGAGAGTTTAAATGTTATAATTCCCTCATACAGTTTTGCAAATCTTGCCAAAATTATAGTTTAAGCAAAATTTATTGTAAAACAGCGGCAAAAAAATTGAATTTAATTATTTATTTTAAAGTTTAAATACACCATCGTAGTCGACATTGAATTTGATCTCTTGATAGCACGAATTTCCATAGACTTCCGTTTAACTTGATTTTTAAAAGTTTTCAGTTCACGAAAACTACTTAAGCCTTTTATTAATAGAGATACGCCAATATTTTCCAAATTAAATGCTACATAATTTAACTCAACACTCGATTCATATCCCCAGAATTCAATATCGATTCCCTTTAAAGTTCTCTCCTTCTCGCGAGGATATGAGCATGATCAAAGTCCACCTATTGGTGAGAGGAGCCTGCCTTTGGCCGCAAACGAAGGGGCGCTGGATGAGCGCATCTTCTCGCCGTGAGGCGACTCAACGAGAGGCGTGATTCACACAATTGCGATGCTTTTGTCCCCCCCGCTGCCATCTTAACCTTGACTGAAGAAGAAAACAATTCATCAGCGGTGGGTAATTGGTCTCTGACTTTCTCTACCTCTCCAAATTATGATTATTTACGAAACCAATCATACAAATTACGATTCCGATAGCAGTTTCCGTTAGATCAACCTCGGGCTGTACCACCATTCACCATTTCCTACTGTTAAGAAGATAAGTGAACTAATGCACATTTATTGACGTAATGAATAATTGAATACCACTTATTCATCGTTGAATCGTAAATAGATTCACGCTAATGACTCAGCCATTCACAGATTCTAGTTTGCAGCCTCGAGAGACTCATCACATGTTTCAAGTTTTAAATTACATATCTTCCTCGAATGGGTAGTAATGATATATAAGGTTTTGAGAGCCAACCGAAAATAAACGCATTTTAATATATAGATGTATTAATTCAATATCCACATCCTATTACACTGATTTTCACCATTTACTTTTCGGCATTAATTCATATGAACGATTATTTGAGATTGTACTTTCAGGGAACTCGCAGCAAAGTCTACCTGAAATTGATGATTGGGGAATACGAAAAAGGTGAATGAATTACAACAGAATATTTTTTTACAGAATTCGCATATGCTTGGGAAAGATTGAGACAATTTTTTACAGGTTCCTTGGGACGTATACCACTTATCTATTTCTTTCTCTATCTTGTGAGGAGTTCCTGATTTTCAAATATAATACAAATAACAAAAGGAAACATTATTTTAGGATTAAATTTAAATCTTAATACCTTTGGTGCTTTTACTCTGAAGCCAAGACTAAATGCCACTGCCGACCTTAGGAGGTGGCAAGTGGTGCGACGGCACCGGGACCCGCGCTAGCATGGCGCTAACAAGGCCTCGCGGATGTCGATTACATACATGCTAGTTATTTCGATCACGTGAGAGATTTTGTGGCTTCGCGAGGACCTCACAGAAAAAGCCATGAAATGTACGAATAACTTATAAACGATAGAAGTTTGCAGCATCCTCTGTCGTTGTGCGGTTATTATTTTCTGTCTTGTCGAAACTATAATGTTCCCGCAGATCACATTTTTACCACTATCGCTACATTAAAACCAAAACGTCAGGCCCCTCGGTCATCAAAAAGGCCGCCTCGGCTCATTGTTCCATTCAATTTAATCCAATTAGTCGAGCTCGGTTTTAGCGGAAGGACATCCTCGCCTTTTATTGTGTAGGTAATGGGTTCAATTCTCCCCTACATGGTCCGTCCCAAAAACAAGTAGAATATTTTCGAAAAAAAAAGTATTGCAGATCAAAGCATAAATTACTAAAAGTTTCCGAAATAGTACCCTGGTGCATCGACGCAACGCACCGATGCTAGCGCCTCTGCCAGTCGCGTTACGCTTCCTGTAAGAGGTCGACGGGAATTTCGTTCAGGCACCTCGTCTTTGACAGTATCTAGCGTTCAGAAATGGTTGACTTTCAAGTTCCTCTTTATTCTTGGGAGCAAAAGGAAGTCTGGGGGCTCCACATCAGGGCTGTAGAGTGATTGGGACAGCCTTACCACCTTTGGCATAAATACCCCGCGATCTACCAAAATGCTGTGTGGCAGGGGGCATCTTGTGATCGACCAGGTACTTGGCCACGAGGAAGGCGGATTGGGATGGCGTGTTGCCGTTATCTAGCCTCCAGTTGGCAAATGTTCTCTTCCTAGCCCTTTTCGCTCTTTTCCGCAGGCTTTCGAGGACTTCCACGTAAAACTTATTGTTTACTCTATGCCCCGATGCATAAAATCTTTTAGATAAAGGCTTTTTTAGTCAAAAAAGACCAGAAAATGAATACTTATTTTTTGGACAGACCCTTAGGTCACCTTTTTAATGCCCACCTAGATGGATAACCCCCCCCCCCAACCTAGGGTTTGAGTGTTTGCGACTATTTCAAGTTTGCAAAATGGTGACATTTAAAAGAGTACGCTATGACCCAAATTTCTGCATAAATGAAGATATTTTTTCTTCCTAATTATTCTGGTACAGCTATTCTAAAGTCCTAGCACCTCTATTGATTCAGGCTAGCCATAAGTTTTCGAAAAAAATAGGGCGTGTATTTTGGTCACCTACCAACTCTGGGAGACTTCAATGGATCTCGCGAGTCAAAACTTGCCAATTTTTATAAGAGAGACTCCTAACGACCTCCCAGTATGAGCATAGGACAAAAAATCTTGATTTATTGATTTCGTTTCAGAGGTACAAAATAAAAATAGGCTATTTTAAACACTCCTGCTGGTAAGTCATTTTTCAAGCATAGAACCGCACCAAGTTTACAAAATATTCTTACCATTTTTCTCACTTTACTTCATATAAGCTACAGAGTTAGATTGACCTGTTGTCTGGCAGTTGTCAATTCCAACTTATTTAGTTTCTGGGTCATCATATAAGGATATTTCCTAATACTTTTAAAAATGAGTTAATTTAAAAGTTATATTTAAAATATTTATAAATGAATTTTATAACATTTGGAATCGCTCTGACTGTGAAGTGTAGACATGATGAGTATCAGAAAAAATGTTGTCATGAGAGTGAACTTTTAGTGTGCCAATTGAATTTTGCCTTTGAAAATCAGACCTCTTAAAATGCTGCCGAATGGCATGGTTGAGATCAAGGTCCTTGTGTACGTACTTGATGAAAGTAAAGTGGCTGTAAGAACTGCTACTTAAGGGAAAAAATATTCAACGTTGCGTTAATGTTACATGACGGTATATTTTAGATCCAAGTCTGGTTCACAAGTGTCAAAAATTGCTTTTTGAATTATTCAAGTTTCGAGACAATCGAAGTTAATTCCGGAACTCTGTTACTCAGTATGGCTTACTGTAATCACACTCAGCGACCATGACCATGAATGAGTGGAGGGATTAGAATAATTACAGGTTGTTTCACGAATCTATTTGAAATGATTTGTCCTTAGTTCATCTTCCTTGAATCAAAGTATAATTCATGATGTGTGCCCATAGCTTGAGGGTAGACTTGAAAATTTCCGGATATATACGCATACATATATACATATACGTATAGCAGTACAGCGACGATTCCCTTGCCTCCCACACCAAAACACATCCCGACATCCAACCCAGCATATTCTCCTCTTCAACATCATCTACATACATGCTTACTTCCTCCCTTCATTTCGTCTAAAATCTCTATCCTATTCCTACCCCGTCCTGACTTGCCTTAAATTCTCCCTCTATCACAGTCTTATATATACACACACAAATCCCTCAGTAGGCTATCTTGATACACGCAGTTGTACACGTTATACTCAGCAAAAAGGTCTGAATTATCTAGAAAACTTTCATAAGATATAATCGAATGGCTATTCACAACATTTATAGTAGCTTTCATTTCATTTTTATTCTGAACCGATAATAAACGTAGTATCTCCCGATTATTACAGGAGAGAATTGTAACGGCATTCGTCATCGTTGAAATGCAACAAACTCATTTAAATCGAGTCCAACCGCCAACTAGAAATTGATCCACAATATCGGAGTCTCATGAATTTTCACCCGATCGATTATGCCGGCATGTATATAGAATGCAAAAATCGACGTGTTTTTCTTGAGGCCGGAATTTCTCATCAGCATTCAGCGAATCGCGAGTCATTTGAAATTACAATGGGAAAGAAATTGTCTCCCCTTCATCTCGCTGCTCACCTCAGTAATGAAATGACATCATAGGATGATTTTGATTTTCTTTGCCTCAAATTAAACTTGAATACGATTACTTGAAAATATTGTAGCCAGTTCATCATTTTGGCCATCACTATTGATCAACTTCTATGTAATTTTCTGGCATCATAAAAATATCTCAACTTGAGGATTGGCAACAGAGCTTAATAATTTAAACTATACAATTTATTTGATGAAAATAACAAAGTAAAGAGATTTACAAAAGTTTCACATGAATGTTGGCAGAATAACAAAGGTAAATTTTATAGAAGGCAGTATTATACAAAAGGAGGGATTAATATTCGGTCGAGTTTTCCGCACTAAACCCTACGTGGGCATTTGGTAGTGTCAATAAATTGATCATACTTGAAAAACTTGACATTTTTCTATAGCCTATTTTCAGTAGCTTACTCAGTTCATGTAGACAAATGACACCTACAATATGAAGATGAGTTGATGAAGAGACAATTGGTATGAGTGATTTAAATAAATAGTCGTTTGTTGCATGAAATAGTAGGGAAATCAAGCCAGGACTGAAGCACCTTAAATCCTACCAAAGCTTCTCTCACCTCCAAGTTTACATTAAATAGGCTCAACCATTTCACGTGGTCATTCGTTGTAACTTACGAGATAGATGGAAATTGATTGTCTCCCTTCTTTAAACGTTTAAAACCATTTTATATCTGTTTCATACAAAATCACAGACTTTTCATAACCCTTTTGTAGCATTATATTATCCTCAAATAACGATTTATTCAGGCGAAAGTAAAATTTCAGATCATCGTCGCGTGTTTCCTAAATCGTCGCTGTAGTCGAACTGAACATATTTTAACTTTCAACGACTGCTACTATTGTAAGACGTGAGTAAAATCAATGAAACTTGTACCACATAAACTATATACATTAACCTAAAAATTAAATTAACCTTTTTACCATAAACCATTCGAATACAAATAGATTGATCATGCTTTATTAAACAGCTCCCTCTATTTTTTTAGAAAAATAGCACACACATAAATATGTATATACACATTTCAAAAACGTCTTCAAACCTAGCAAGAAATGTACCTTGCGATTTGTGAGATCGGTGTCCGGTAGAGTGAGGGAGCTGTTTAAAAATGAGAGGCGATAAATAATGAATAGCTCGTGGTTGGTTTACAGAAGCACGCCCTCAGCTCTGAGACGAATGGTTACTCTTTGAGTACTGTAACAGAGAAGTGTATCAATCTTTGGGTGCGATCGAATAAAATGCCATCAAACCACTAATTCCAAAGTTCAGGCTCAAGACAAATGAGGTGACTTGTATACTTTCAGCACAACTCCCTATAGTTTATTCCAGAAAAAAAAGTGATTGACTCCCCTATCATTACTCTAAGGAGAAAGACAGAGAGAGAGATAGAGAGAGAACATACGCCTTAACACGTGTTTTGAACCGAAAACGGTAGAACAAGTCCACATTTTCACCGAACGAACGTTCACTCGCTCCGATCTCTAGACTTTATGCAAAGTAGATCCAAACTCTCATTATGAAACCCATCTGATATTGATAGAACATGAAACATTAGCGGCTATATATTCAAACTTTTATGCACACGGAACACGAAGGCTCGTGCCTCGCTAGACTATTCAACGTGCACTTGCAGCTTTTAAAATAGCGTGTACTCCTCCGAATCATGGCCTCCATAACTTGCTCAACCAGCACTCGATGCGAACACGGCGGGAGCAACGAATGAGCTTCTCCGCGTTCTCCGGAAAGCAGAGAGAAAATATTTCCCGACAAAAGCACAACTTGAATTCACACTCTTAACATTTGTCGTCCTCCTCGCTGGAGTTCTCATCCGCACATCTCGTCCCAGAAAGCTATCTGTAATCGAGTTCTCATTACGAAGAACCCGTCTCCTTCCGAGGATTTTTTCCTTTAGTAGTCGGAATGCGTCCCTAACTCCTATACTGTACGTAAATATGAATTTCTTACACGCTCTCCGTCCACCTTGGGTCCATTTAAAATCTTTGACACTAAACCAGCTTTTTGAACTCCAGGCGTGACCTTTTTAAAAAGATTAGTATCCATTTCATACTGACGGAGTGTTAGGAGGCCCGTCAATTGACATGGTGGAAAAACTTCACACATGATCAAAGATGTCGTTAAAACAGTTTAGGTTCTCTTTTTATTGCATTAAAATGTGTTTTATTAGTAATAGGGTTACGTTTTGGTAAAATATATATTATGTAGCTATAGAAACCCCTTGACAATGAATGATTGGATTTTAATCCAAAAACTTTATCTTAAATAATATCCTCGGTCGACTTTGTGTAACTGATAACTGTAGTATCTATGACTAATTCTATATTCATCGTTTTTGGTTGACTATCAATGTAAATAATTTAGAATTTAATTTTGATGGCTATAAGGTATACTTAAGATACTTAGTTAAGAGAGAATAATAAAAAGTTATTCTTGCAATCATTAGTTCTTATTAATTAATAAAAGTAATAGTTCTTGTAATTTATCATTATTCTTCAACACAAAGAGTCATAAAAATTGGTCGAATGAGTCAATTCTGCGTTTCTCATTGTATTATAACCAGGTAAAGTTTAATTTCCTTGCTACGTCAATACATTTTCTTAGCCTTAAATCTTAATATAGCATTATTATTGAGGAAATTTGGATGAAAAATATTCCATTAAAATTATTAACCATCAAATTTTTTGGCATAATACCTAAGTAATTAATAGGATTAATTAAAAAGCATTTTTCATTACTTATTTCTTTAGAAATTATTCAAAGAAACGTCTCGGCTTATTTAGAATATTTTTTAAGTTTAATCAACCTCACATGATGTATATCTTCAGAAAAACTGAAATACATAGGTGATACTCTTCAGCCTGTTCTTCTAAGTAGATTTTTCAGGTGTCAGCCCAGTAATTTATTCGTAAAAGCATACGGAGCGTTCAGTGATCGGTATATTCGAGAATACAGGTCCCAGAATATTAATCCAAATGACTTCCTAAGACTATTGGCATTCGAGGTAAGTCATTATTATAGTTTGAAGGATGATTTGAGTTAACATCCAATGGTAGTTATTTTTGGTAACTAGTTTCAATTTGAAACTTATTACTTTGCCTGCTGTTATTTGGCTGCAAATAATAACAAGTTTTATCAGGATAATCCTGATAAATTTAATAGCGCGCTTGATTGAGCTAAGCCTTCCCTTCGATTAATTATTTCCGATCGCCTCACGGTTGCCCCAGAAAAGTTGGACTGAAACGTAGTTCTTCCATAATTTAGGAAATATTTGGGTAAATAAAGTACTTCAACACGAAATCGGAAGAAATTTGCGGTGAGAAATTAATTTTGCTTCACTCGGATGCCGAATTGACAAGACAACCTGAAGTGCTACTGCAACGACCTCCCCTCAGGGTAAAGCCATCACCACATTTCTCCCAATCAGTCACCATCAATGGCCTTAATATTGGTAGTGAAGTCTCCCTTTCCATTAAATTTTGAATGTAGTATTACTTCCCTACTTTGCATTGTAGTTTTACATCTCCCATCCATTGAAAATTTGAAAAATATTGGGTAAATAGAGAAAATTGCTAGATTTAATCCGAACAAGGCAGAAAAAGTGAATAGAAGAAATATTGAAGGACATTGAGATGTTAACGGGCGTGATAAGAGGAAGTATTTTTAGTTGGCGTAGTAGAGGACAGAATTTTTAGTACAAAAACCTGAAGGTGAAAATAATGTAGGGCAATGAAAGACGAAGTTCACACGATAATCAGTCGCAAATACTCGTTTGAAACCATGCAAAATCCACCGTAAATAGATAGAATACCTTGAATGATTCATTTCGCTGGAAACTAATTTAGATTAAATCGTACAACTCCTCTACAATGCTATATCCAGCAGGAACATAGTTTGGAATACCAACAGTGGGAAGCAAACAGGCACTACTCTCAAAATGAAACGTATAGGAGGAGAAGAGGGATGAAGCTTGCGGTAAAAGGTACTTCCATTTTTTTCCGAAAGGCTTCAGAAATCTATATAATATATTAAGATTCCTTATGACCATCCAAAACATTTCTCTTAATTGTACATCTTAGTTTGATTCACTCCCCCTCAGGATTACACCATACATTTTTTTTAAATGGTATACATTTATTTCTGTAACAATATTTACCATCAATCGCTTATATACGAAGATAGGCTGAAAACTAATGCACACATGCTTGTAGACCACAAACAAAATGACCTTCAGAAGCACTTCTGGTGGCATGTGAAAGTAACATACCCCCTCAACACGCATGAGCAGGTTTTATGACGTTACATTCATTCAGTTTATTTTGAGAAGCGGAAGTATGCAGACGTGTTTTAGTGTTATGCCAACGCGAGTTAAACAGCGTACTGTTATCGAATTTTTACCTGCTGAAAAAGTGACTCCTACTGAGATTCATCGTCGTTTGAAGGCTGCTTATTGTGACGATGCCTTTAATAGGTCTACTGTAAATCGATGGGTAGTAAAATTTAATGTTTGCGAGCCTGGAAAAGCCATAATTGTCGATGAAACACGCAGCGGAAGTCCGATCACTGCCACAGACGAGTTTTTTGACCGATTTTCTTGAACAGGGGTTAACGGTAAATTCTTTTCAGTAAAAACTCTAAAATACCTCCAACGACGAGTTTATCGTGTTAAAGGCAGCCTAGCGCCAATAATCTCGCAACATGACAACGCTCGTCCCCACACTTCGCGCGCAGTTGGAGAGGCTCCGCGAAACCTGAAATTTGAACCGATTCCACACCCTCCTAATTCCCCCGATCTTGCGCCTTGCGATTTTTATTTTTTACCTTAACTCAAGAGACACCTCAAGGGTAATCTTTACACCTCGGACGATGAGATGAAGGCAGCTGTCAAGTCCTGGATTCAAGAAAAGTCGGAAGAGTGTTTCAGTGATGGAATGAAAAAACTTGTTACACGTTGGAAGAAATGTATTTGCCTTAACAGTGACTATGTTGAAAAATTAATATATTAGTTTGAAACTAAATAATTGCAGTTATGTACGAGTCGTAGAGGACTAAATAAAATATCTGGGAGCCAATGAGGAAAACTCAAAGTGAATCACATTGAAAGGACTGTGGCACTATATGGAAGAAAATTGACTTCGTCATAATTGAGAAATACCCCTAAACGATTGAAGGAATTTGTTATTTCGTGTGCGTGGGACCTTATCATGAGCATGCGTCGAACGTTTGTGATCTTGCACACAAGGATACAATTCCTCAATTCAAAAATACATTCTAAGAAGAGCTTCATCGATGATGAAAAATCTTTTTTAAAGAGAAGAAATCGTCACATGTTTATTTGAAATCTTGTCTTTAGAGTCACTGGGATGATTAACACAAATATTACGTGAACGATTCAAACTATTTGATAGATACCAATCTTATGAGTTTAACGTTGGCACAGAGAAAATAATTCCAGCCTCGATTCACGTTGATATGTGAGTTCGCAACGAGAAGTTAATTATTTTATAAGAATCCCTTTTTCCTCGCCGAATCCGTACTCAAAATAATAGGGAACGTCTATCTATCAAACAAACAAATCAAGCTATATTAAATGCACATCTACCTTTAGTTTAAAATCATACAATACCAAAATGAATGGTAATATTAAACCCGCTGCCACACAACTTCGTAGCGTAAATATTACACTAATAGTTACCTATTAGTACTTAACATATTAATTTAATATAAACTAATGTTGAGAATTCTGATCATTCAGAGTCATCATCACGACATTGAACCAACTTTTGCCTGATAAACATATTTTTCTAGTAATTAGTTCACCAATAAATTATAATTTATGAATAAAGACTCTTTCTACAAATGCTACGCGTGTATTTTAATTTTAAAGGGATAAAGCATATTGAAAGATTTTAAGTTCTATGGATATATACAGCTAATTTAGTTTTCTAAATGACAGATCATTTTGGAAGTATTAGTCATATTGCTAGACCACATTGGACAGGTCGAAGGAGAGGAACTCTATATAGAGTATGTAATAACCTGATGTGATAATTAGGATGTTTCTCCTCCATGAGTCTAATCTCGATAGGTTTTTTTCTGTCAATATCTGAGTATATTAATGACCTTTTTCAACGAAGCATCCATTAACATGTCACAATGTCATCATCCAGTCTTGCCTTTCGTTATACTTACGGCTTGATTAGTATTCTTGAAGATTCTGTTTCTCCGGTGAAAATCAACAGTAGCCCTTGATTAATTGATAGCAAAATAATGACCGTCTACGTTAAGGGAAAGTCGTGTTATCGTGTTACTAACAGGTAAGATGCCAACTTGCGGTGCTTTGAGCTTCAAAGAAACCATAAAAATGAACTAAAGAAATCTTATTTTTTTAAATTTTAATTTTTAATTTAATCCCAGGCACAGGGAATATAATATGTGCCTGGAATCATTACGTACACAATGAAAATATTAATATTCCCGAAATTAATGTATATAGTGTCTAATATTCTTTCCAGACTTTACGTTACATTCTTCATTCGTGAAAATATCTTTTCATTTTTTTCAGTCTCTACCGATATGAACGCATTTCCTCACATAGAGATATACATCGTTATGAGAAAAAAAAACAATTTCTCACTTTTCCACAGGTCCAAACCAGGTAAAAATCATTCGCCTTGACCGGGTTCCCTGTCAAGGCGAATGATGTTTACCCTCTGAAATTGTTGCATCACATACTTATCTTTTTCATTTTTAATTATTGCTTTAAATTCATGTAACTCTCTAAGGGCATCACTTTTTAGTGGCCATTATTTCCCTCATGAGTTCTTGTGCCCATAGTGCTATAATAATTGGCCTTTTATATTTGGCACCCAAACGTACAAAGCGCCTCTAGTCTATGTAAATGCGTCATGTATAAATTAACCCAAAAGCCCTGAGAATGATTTATGATACGGTGAAAAAAAACGCTTAAACATATGCTTTGAGTTAATGGAGAAAACTTGTTTTTTTTATTTTGGAAAATTTCTAGCGGTCTTTAGATTCATGTTAATGGGAGAGACTGTTGTTTCAGATTCTCCAAAAGTTGACGAAGAATTTTTAAAAAATTATGTTTCTTTTGACTGTACGTAATGGGTTAGTGGAGATATTTCCAATTGCAAATAATCATATGCGATGTGGTGTAGATGGGGCATAATACCGTCTGAAATAATAGCATTTTTCCACTTTTAAAGTATTCAAGTAGGAAAACTTGATCGAAATAAATATTTCTCTAGTGGAATATTGTTATTATTTCGGACAGTATAATCGGGCTAAATATGTTTTCTCCCAAATTGAAACCCCGGAAAAAATGTCTTCCGTGTACCATCAGGATTCCAACCGATCACCAAGTGGAGCAAGTAATTTAGGTATAGTAGCACCACCCGCGACAAAAATCGACCATTAATAGGGCCAAGAGGGCCTAGCCCCGCATGTACATTTGGAAGTCTGCGAGTTTGCTCCGAAAGTCAGTCAAGTGAAGTCCTGGAGACAGCGGAGGGAAACGTCGAGGATCAAGAGTCGGGAATCGCTCCCCCAACCACCAGTGAGAGAAGTCCCTATCTACCCCATCAACTCCTCCTTCCCCGTTCCACATGACAAAAGCTCCCTTGGAACCGACAGCTCCGAGGGAAAGGAGTCAAGGCCGCGGCGGTCGCACGACAATTGGCCGGGGGAAAGGAGGGGACGCCCCCGCGGGCACCCGAAAGGACACCGCCAGAGGTGGCGGCCGACGGCTGACGAAGGCTACAGAGTCTTAGTCTTTTATTCGTGTCCGTGTACCGCGATGAGAGATGTACGTCGGATCCCGGATTTCGACGCCAGGGCGGTGGTCGGGTCCGCAACGCCACGGCCCGACAAACGAAAAGGAAAGTTGCCGATGGGAATCGACCCTCCGGCCGTGTAAGCTGCGCCCGTCCAAGGATCTGTCACTCGAGTTACGGGTCGCTATAGAACCAAAGTATCTGGAGTATGAAAGTGCCTAAAAAAGAAATTGAGCACAATTTTAATATGGATAACGAGACGAGAATTGGATCATAAGAAGATATATCACATTATAATATTAAAAAAAAATATATATATATATATATATATATATATATATATATATATATATATATATATATATATATATATATATATATATATATATATATCTATCTGTGACGAATCAATATGAATCCTATTTCACGCTGTTAATTTCAAAAAGCGACGCGAATGCTATTTTGAGACATTTTTGTTTGGTCATTGGTCATTGATGTAATGCTATCCATATAAGTACATCTAAGTATCGTCACAATTCCTATCGGCGCGAGCCGCCGCGCCGATAGGAATTGTGACGGGGGAATCAGAGCACCAGTCATAAATGCACTTGTATGTCCATACATGTATATGAATATATGTGTACTCATATACACAAACACTCGTGCACATACACACACAAAATACTATGTACGGAATGATATAAGGGGTGTATTCGACCAAATAATTGCATTTTGGTCTCTAAGTCAACATATTCGAGTGCTCGAGACGGATTTTGTTATGATTGCGTATCTTGCGAATGAAAAATTAGTAATTGAATATGTATGTGACGGTGACTATCTCTCTATTATTACATCCCGGTGGCCTAATCTATCAATGTGATTTTGGGCCGCAAGACTTCCCTTGTTGTCTCATTCAATATCGAGTGTTCTGTACCTTTCTAAACACCACAATTCAACGCCCAATCCGACGGACGAGCAGACGGACGGACAATTCTTCAATTGAAGAATTATCCACATAGGATACAAATCTTGCCTGTTTTCTTCTTGAGCCAAGGGGCTCCCAAACTAATTCCTCCAACATACTAGTCATGCTTACTATCTTCTCGTAGAAAGTTTTAAAACACATAGAAAATTTTCACAAATCTTTTGCCAATTCATTAATTTACTTTTTATTACAGGAGTTCGTGTTACTTTCCACATATTTCAAATGTGGCCTAACCAAAATGGATAAATAACAACTCCCTAACCTTTTCGTTGCATTACAGCCGTCTAATGAAACATTATTTCCTAAAGACGGACCTGCGCAAGCTTGCATGTATTATGAGTGATTTGCGGTTAGCGTTTGATTTTTTAGTCTGTCATTACCTTTTCCCTCTCGTTTTGTCATTTTATTATAATCACCTTGATTATCGTTAAAAATGGAAGGTGTTTAAGAAGTTAAAGAGAGCATCTTCAGATATTCATTTGTAGAGCAAAATGTAACAAAAATGAAAGCTTTTTTGTATCTTACCGTGTCTCATCAACTATATAGTATGTAAACGGCCGACATACTCTCCTCCTAATTGCAATAAATCAGATGTGACATAGTGTAAATGGAACATATTACTTTCCGAATTGATATAAACTATCTGCTAGAATTTCGACCTAGGTTGCGAAGTTTCTACTTCATCCTCAGGTCAAATTAAATACTTATCTATTAAAATTGTTATTATTTGTATTGCATTAGACTCTCCTGCCTTCAAATATCTCCTTTGGTGCTTCCTATATTCCCTCATTTTAATTTATGTTTTTTCCCACCGTTATTCTTTCTGTTCTTGCCTTTTTTAATGGCCTTTAGCAGTAGTAAGCAGAGGAATCGATTGGCAGTTGTTCGTTGGCGCCATTTAGGATTAATGGATAATTTGGTTAGGACAGGGTGATCAGGGAATCTGGGGAGAAGGGTGGAGAGAGACCCAGCGCCGACATTAACCCACCCTTTACGAAGTACTCCAAGGACAATTTAACGTCCCATCCGACGGACGGTACACTTCAATTGAATTACAGTAGTAGTAGTAGTAGTATTTTGGGGAGGCGACCGACAGCTGAGGTTATTTGCGCCATAGGGGATGGACAGGAAAGGATGAAGGGTGGAGAGAAACCCGGCGTTGGCATTACCCTACTCTTCACGAAAGGCGCCAAGGGGTCCGCAGCTTAACGTCCCATCCGACGGACGGCGTACTCACTCAAAGTGCCCTCCACAAAGCACCTCAAGTAGGGATCGAGATACCTCTGAAAAATATTCAACACTGCCGGGATTTGAACCCGGGCCCTTTGGGTGGGAAGTCAGTACGTTAGCCCCCGCACTATCTCGATCCCCTAAATTGAATTACTTTTCACAGAGTAGTATAAGGATGGGGATACCTCAAGAAAATTCTACCCCCGGAACCATCGGGGTGGGAAGTCAGTGCAGTAGTTGCCACATGAACCCATTCCCCTTTATGGTCCATCATGTCAAATAATAACGTAATGATTTATTCACATCTTTGTTGTATTCTCGATATCAAATTTCATTCATATCAATAGGAGTCTAACCTTACTTTTCTCTTCCACCAAATCTGTTTTGTTTCCTTTGCTGTTCAATCCTCACTCACTTGTAGAATCCGTGCCCTAGGTTAACGTCATGAGACGCTCGATAAAATGAATTTCTGTCGATATCAGCGCATCGACGCTTTTGCTATCATCAATTTTCATGGCCACGAGTCGTAACGAATCAGAGCGCTTAGCGATCGAATGCCCTTTCGGGTCTAGGAGAGTGAAAATTCTACTTTGACGGGGGACATTGTGACCTCTCTATTTTCAGGGCTGGAGGGATTTTCAGGGAACGAGATTAGTGGGGTAGAATGTGGGAAAGTATGGAATAATCAAGGAACCGTGGAGAGATGGGAGGCGGACCGCGGGTTGGGGATTGGAGGAAAAAGAGAGAATGGATAGGGCGTCGGGTACATTTCCATCTTGAAGGAGGCCGTCCCCGACGCGAAGTGATTCGGCACTGAATACCTAATGAGACAAGACGGGAGTACACTTGAGCGTGAAGGGAGAGGGGGAAAGGGAAAGGATCGGCTGATGGGTTGACCCTCATCTCCTCGACGCGAGCCGGCTCCCGTCAGCTGAGACCCAATCTCCTCCTTCGCGCAAGAAACGAGTGTGTCGCTTTGTCGGAGAATTTAACGGCCCTCTCTCTCTCACTCCTCATAGTTCCCACCTCCTTAAAACGAGGAGCCTGAACTAACCCCTTTGTCCAATGTCGCATGGTGAGTGACGAAACCGGTCGCGCGAAGAAAAGAAAATAATCTCGCGTCAAAGCCGAAAAGTCACTGCGATAACTCGCAGCGGAATTTCACAATACCGGGTCAAAAAACATTGAATGCTATGTCGTATGTTTATGAATTGACGTTGAAATATAGAAATGTTGAGCTCAGCGTGATGTTTTAATTCGAATATTACACTGCCCTACTTTTGACGTATTTTCACGCGTCGATACTTGGCCCAGGTTGACAACGCCACCCAATAATTGTGAAAAGCAGCATTTATCAATCCGAAGATATGGGTTATAGCACCTCCCGTCAATTCAGATAGAGGTCCATGTATGTCGGCTTCCGAAACACGTGGTACCCCAGGGTGCCGTCTTGCTAGTGGTGAATTTGGATGTAAAGGAAGAGTAGGCTGTAGTTTTGCTCCATCTGTACGGTGAAATTGATGTTCGGGTGCTAGTTGATCTTGTGGTTCAGGAGCTCCTGGAGCGTCTTGGTCCCGTGGGGCCAGATATGTTTGGGTTTCTGCTTCACAGAGGAGGAATCCTTCTCCCCAAAGCCATTTTCAGCTACTCAAATTCTCGCATCTTCATTCATTCCTTCCAAGATATCCATCTTCTCTCGCCCTTCCTCTTCATACTACTTGTAAAACGGAAATCCTCCCTTCAATCGCAGTCCTTCAGCCTCCCATTAACTCCTCACTTATCTCTAATACAAATATCAATACCCTCCGAGGAAAATTGCTAAATATTTTCTTTATAAAACGATCCTTCTTACGAGTGTTCGACCCTTTTGACGGTTTCTCTTTTGCCACTTCCTAAACAGATGAGGGATATTCATGAAGTGGTTCAGGGAAAGTAACTAGGAAGTACACTAATGTAGACGAATGGGATGGTGGGAGCTTAACGAGTATTAACTTGTAAATAATCCATACTAAGAAGGCCCCACGATGGGGCAACTACTACTTTGCTCAAAGAAGATAATTTTGAAATCCAGGAAAGTGCGTGAAAGCATTCATGTAGAGTGTAATACTCTTGAATTACAGCTTTGGACCATTGGATAAGCTGACAAGAGAAGAAGAGAGACCTTCAAAACTTAGTTTCGGAAGTGAATTTTCGAAGCTCGAATGTACAGATAAAAGTATCCCGATATTTCATTTTAATCTCAAGTGTGTGATGATGCAGAGGGACACCATCACACACCATCATACCAATGGCGTTCGGGTAATACTTAGCTGTGGTTTTACCCTCTTTGGAAAGGTATTCCGCGGAAAATGCTTCACTAAAGTTCCGATACTTATCCGATGGGACTTCGAACTCTGGATTAATTTCTTAATGCAACTTAATATAACTCATGGCTTAATGGAACGGGATAATGATATCAATGACGGATTCGCTGACCCTCCCTCGTGTCTCCAGCGGCCAAGTGCTCTTAAGATGGATGCAGCCTCAGAGCTGAGGGCCTCTTCAACGTTCATCCTTCTTGCATCCCTTACATTATTTAACTAACTCTTATGAGTACTTGTAACGGAGGCTACACAACGCGGCGTGTCATGTTCTTAGAAACCAAAGGCACATGTACTCAGGAATTCTCCCGAGGATGATTATTACTCGTTCTAAATATTCTTGAGTCTCTTTGTTTTAGATCAATAATCTTGGTCGAGGTCAGCGTTTCATCTGCCTTTATTTATTGAAACATCGAGCTTCATTTTGTAATATTTCCTCACCGTCCTTGTGGACATAAGACTTTGCAATACTTCGATGCATATCCTAAACATGCGAATTGTGAATTTGAATTACTTTATTTAATGTGTTTTACTATATTTTTTAATAAATATGTCCATTCCCTTTTTTCCCTTAAGTTTCCCTAGACCTTACTCTATAGACGGTTGTCCACTTGTGAGTTACAGAATAGTCTGATTAATATACAGGTAGTACTGTACATCTCGACGTGAACGATTGACGTCCGTTTACCCAGGTGGGAGGGAATATTTTTTTAATGACAAAATTTTTATTATTAATTATTGGCGAAATATTTTTACGATATTTAGCCATTTCATTGTCATGATATTATGTGGGAGGGATTATTTTAATTTTCGCTGAAGTTTTTGCCATAATTTGTTCGATGTTTAATTATTGATATTTCTAAATAGCACATTGGTCTTAGGTTACCTATCATTGCCACGATTCGCTCGGTGCTCAAAGATTTGAACGGTATTATGTTCTATTGGATTCGTAGTTGTTTATCAGTAATTAAAATTCCACTGCCAATAAAACTAACCGTAATTAATCTCGCATACATCTTCCAAGAACATAGAATGTCTTAGTTAACTCTTCGTAGGTATTCTTCGAAATTTTTGCCTAACTCTATAACCTAAGTAATGTGAAGGAAATGGAGGGAATATTTTTTGTAACTCGCAAACTTAGCAGGCTCGTAGTATTTGTTGAAAATGAACAGCACAGTAAGAGGAGTAAAATGGACAAAACCGTGAGAAATTTCGCATTGCGAAAATTTCACATTCGCCTCCAGCGGGATGGAATGTGGCAAATGGAGTAGATACACACATTTGACTCCGTATAATATTTTGCCGCCCCGATTGTTTCAGGGGAAAGTGACTTATCTCGAATGAATATCAGCGAGATCGGTAAATGTGTGACGAGGATGAACGTGACGGAAAGTTCAAAGCTCGCGTCGAACGAGACCGCCAGGGTAATGGGACATGTTCAAGGTGCAAATGACCTCATGAGCTGTCGACCACCTGTTACGGCTGCCGACGTTTCGCTCGCCCTTACTCTAGTTCGTGCTTCGCCCGGCGTTTGCGTCGACGTGAACTGTGGGATTGGGTGGGGGGCGGGAAAGCGGAGAGAGGAAGGAAAGACTCACGAGTCCTCTCTCCTTCTCAAGATGAGGGAATGGGTCTTGGATGACAACAGCATTCTCCCTTACCCGCAATTCCCCCTCCAGTGCCATTTTCCCGAGCGAGCGAGGACTATCGCGGCAACTTCACGATCTCCCAAGTAGACTCGCCGACAAGTGTGGCGAATAATCAACCATGGCCATCAAACCGGTCTCTTTGATAGTATAGGGCAGATACGACCCCTTCACTGGGCCCCAAGCACATTAAATTCACAAGTTCGGATAAAAGCGTGGATTCCTCTACCAGTTCCGGCTTTGGGTTCAACCAGAGCTATAAAAAATCGGGATATCTTGTATTCCGTTTAAAATTATCTTTGGAATTATCATCTTTTTGTCTAGTTAAATCATTTTGAATGACCAGAAGATTTTCATCTGCCATCTGATAAAATACTACCTTGAACAAAAAGTTCCCGGAATAACCACCGTGTGGCGCTCCCATCGTTCCGATTTGAGTTCTGTTTTTTTTGTTAAATTTGTACATCTGTTGTTGATATTCCCTTTAAATCTGAGTGTCATAACTTGACATTTACAAAAGTTACGTAGCCAAGAGTACATCTATCTCTGTGTGTGTTGGCGATTTTTTACAATTGCAGAAATGGATTTAAATTTGCAACAACGAACTTGTATTAAATTTTGCGTAAAAAACGGATTTAGTGACGCACGGACGTTGGAAATGTTGGAAAAGTGTTTCGGCAACGATTCTCTAAAAAAAACGGTCGTTTACCAGTGGCACGAGCGGTTCAGAAGTGGTCGTGAGTCAATCGAAGATGATGAACGCAGTGGCAGACCATCGACATCGAAAGTCGGTGAAAAAATTGATAAAGTAAAAGAAATGTTGGTCAATAACCGCAAATTAACCATCAGAGAAATAGCGGAGGACTTGAACATTGCCTATGGATCCGCCCAAGACATTGTGGTTAATGATTTGGGTTTCCGTCGTGTAGCAGCAAAGTTGGTGCCAAAATACCTCAATTTCATGCAAAAAAGAGACCGTGTTGACGTCGCAAAAGACATGATTTGCGAGGCTGAATCCGATCCCACATTCATCAAAAGGATCATTACTGGAGACGAGACGTGGGTTTATGAGTACGACACGCAATCCAGACATCAGGCAAGTGAATGGCGTTCACCAAATGAGCCGAGACCAAAAAAACCACGTCGTTTTCAGTCAAAAAAGAAGGCAATGCTGACGGTTTTCATGGATTACAACGGTGTAGTGCATCATGAATTTTTGCCAGAAGGCCAGACAGTAAACAAAGAGTATTATTTGGGCGTTATGAGACGTTTGCGTGAAGGAATTCGCCGAAAGAGACCAGAAATGTGGGCAGAAAACTCGTGGATTTTGCACCATGATAACGCACCGTCGCACAGTGCTATCATTATTCGTAATTTTTTGACGAAAAATGCAACAAATACCATCCAACAGCCACCGAATTCACCTGATTTGGCTCCCTGTGACTTCTTTCTGTTCAATCGAGTTAAAAAACCATTACGGGGAACGCGTTTTAGCAGCCGAGAGGAAGTAATGGAAAAATCGCAGGAAGCACTGATGGACATACCGAAAACCGACCGTAACTTTTGCAAATGTCAAGTTATGACACTAAGATTTAAAGGGAATATCAACAACAGATGTACCAATTTAACAAAAAAAACAGAACTCAAATCGGAACGATGGGAGCGCCACACGGTGGTTATTCCGGGAACTTTTTGATCAAGGTAGTATTACGCACTTGAAAATGAAATGATTAGGTTTCTGAGATTTTTTCTCCGATTAAAAATTCGGTTTTGGTTTTGACCAGAACCAAGAAACTGTCTTGATAATTTTTTCGACTCTTATGTCCATCTTCTTCTATTTATCATCTAAAGAATTCCACCATAAAAAATTAAGTTTATTTGATTTTTTCATAAAAAATCATGATAAAAAAGTTTTGATCAGTGATTTACTTAATCAATGATGATGAAAAACTTTTGGGTTTCATGAAAAAACGTATGCTGCATACACGCTTCAGAAAGAAAACCATACGGTGCACAAATCTTTGACAGAAATTATTTAATTCAACTCATCCGGGTACGCGTGTTGTTGAATTTGGTATGTGGAAGAATTTTATCTATCACGCTTCAAAATATTATGTGAATAAGCACGATTATGCAACTATAATTTTTCCCTTGTAAAATATACTACCTTGATATACATATTCAAGAGTAGACTAGCATGCAGATATCTATTATGTTGGTTCTATTTATAAAAAATATATTGCCGCTGGATTGCTCGAGAGGTAAATTCATCCGCTGAAAGTGCACGTACCACCGTCAGGGCGGTCTCCACGTGGGGAGGAGGTGTCGGCGGCAACTGTCGAACTGCCCGCCTGCCTGAGGCTTTTAATGGGAGTGCACGGGGTGGGAATGCCAAACGAGCCTCGTCGATCGGTTTTTGCCCCAATCTCTCGCGAAACACTCCGCTCGAGTCGTCCGCGGCCTTGATCCGTTTATCCGACCCCTTTCACCTTCGCCCAAGACTTCGTTTCCTCCGAATGAGGAGTCGGTCGACGATCCAATCGTTGAGGGGAGAGAGAGAGGGAGGAAGGGCAAAAAATAAACGTGTTTAGATAAATATATTTTCAATGGTCTAAACAATTAAAAACATCAAGCTAGCTTAAATGAAATGTAAACATCTAAAGCCTTGACATCGAGATTTACGGAGAATTTCGTCTCACTCTTGGGAATATACGCTATACTAAATACACATGCTCGAAAATGACGTATAGGACACACATATTCTCCTGTACAGCAATTTCTCATGTGCTATGAGAAACACTTGAGTACTTTCAATACACACCTGGTGTTCAAATTTGCTACGATCATTGGAGTTACATTTATCTCATCTACTTAGACAGTATAGCTCCCATCTCATTATCGCGGGATCAATTGGTGGCCTTCGGCTGTGTTGTTGAAGTTTCAGTAATATCCCTTGAGGGAACCCAGAAAAATTGCGGGACAGCGGCAAATGGCGTGGGGGTGCTGCTTTGCACGAAGTCTCGGCGATATTTAATGAATGGGGAAAACCGATCGTTACTTCCGATTGGAAAAACCACGTGAGCAAAAGTTACATTTATCTTTGACACCGTTGGGAGAGAGAAAAAAATTAAAATTCATCGCTGGGCTGTACTTGACATATTTAACGTCGGTCATCGTGCTGTACTGAGAAAATGCGCGAAAGTAAAAAAAGGGTGGTATCTCGCAACCTCCTGGCGAAGGAAAGTAAGAATAAATACACGTTTATGTGTATATATGACAAAACAGAAATAAGGTTCGCAACCAGATATTAAGTAGTGTTGAAATGCGACCAATTCCGCACGTTCTCCTTAAGAAAATACTCAACTACTCGCCTCGGGATACGTTCTGTACGACGCTTAGTGAATCGAACTTTTATTATTTTTTCATTATTATTGCACTATTAATATAATTTTAGCATATGAATAAAGTGTAGGTTTGAGATTTACTACTTTGTACGCACATCCTCGTGATTTTTGTAGGTATCTTTGGACAACCTTTAGTTAGTTATGGCAGTGCCGCCTCCCTGATATACCTACCTTAAGAGTGCAATTGGTTCATTTAAAAATAATTCAATTTTAAGGGTGAATGATAGGTGCGGGCAGAGCTCCAATTTCAAATTTGGCGCGATCCCAATTTCGCGTTTTGGTGTACCAACTTTGCTTATGCCATCATTCTCACGACATACATTCACCCTCATCACATTCATAGGTACATTCATCACTTAAAATTACAGATTTGGCGGATACAAATCACTGGTATACATTTCCTGTGCATTTTCATCCATTCTTAACACTTACCTTCTCTATGCTGCCATGTTCTTCCGCTCACTAAGTAACTTTTCATCGCCATGCTCCTTCTTAAAGTCTTTGCTAATCTTCAATTAGCGTCTTTATTTAGCTTGTATGTGATAAGTAACCCCATATTTTCAAATTCTTCTATTCTTTATATTATGGCAAATAAATTAAAATCCTCGCCAAAAGACCCTAAAATTAGGAAAGACTTAAAAAACGCGTATCTGATACCTGATCTCTGAGAGAAGAAGATGAGCGTAGGCGCTTTGAGATGTGAATGTGGGAAAGAGTGAAGAAAATTAGTTGGTAAGAAAGAAGGCTAATGACGAAATTTTAAATAGGGAGGGGGAAGAGAGAGGGCTTTGCTGGGAATAATCCTAAAGAAACAGGGAAAGTGGTCGGAGTAAATATTGAATGATAGTGGAATTTTCAAGGCCGTGATAGATGGAAGAACGTTGACTAAGCTAAATGGTTAAAATAAGATAGTAGACAGCATGAAGGCTGGCATAAGTTATGAAGAAGTCAAGAAAGAAATAACGTAGAGCAAAGAAAGAGGAAGATCTCTTGATATGTAGACGTGAATGAATGTTATGGACCTCCCAAAATCTACCTTTACATAGGTATACTGCCTTTTATAAATCAATAGACTCCGGTCCCATCGATTTTACTGTAAAGGAGCGATCGGTGGAATTGCAGAAATGAGTTCAGTTGATAGGGACATTCGGAAAACATAATCTAAATACGCAAATGAATTTAAAGCAGGTACTACGTCACAGGAGGTAGACATCAATCGATTGTAAACTTGATATCCTGCAGATGATTCTATTGAAGTGAATTGATGATGCTATTAATGTATACACTGTTATAGTGTACGAATAAAAACGGATATAAATATTACGATGATTATCGAAAACTTTCCAGAACCTTAACTAATATTCGATACTGATTAAAAAACGACCAGATAAGCAATAGTCTATGCTAGCGTATTTGCAGTCATCTCGTAAATGAGTGGTTATTTGATTCAATGGGAACATTGTAAGTTTTTGATGTTGTACATAAACGCCATTTAACATTTATTTATTTGAAGTATCAGAGATATAACGATTGGAGTACACTTTTCGTGAGTTGAATCGAATGCATCGGGAGGAGAACCAAATTTAACGCTATTCCGACAGTGTTGGCATTTACGAAATGAAGTCATTTCAGTCGTGTTTCAAACACCGGCCTTCTTCTCATTACGATTACGTTTTTCCATCTTAATAAGTCAGCCAAAGAATGTAATCTACATCCAATCAACATTCCGCTTAGATGGCTGTACGCTCTGGTAAGAAGGTTGCCAATAATTAATCAAGCCCAAGGCCACTTCAACTAACTCTTTACATCTTAAAACTCTAGCTTTCTTACATTTTTGAATATGCCAACAAACTTGACCCAATTTTAAATTGACATCCATTAATAAAATCACAACAAAACTTATTTTGATTTCTTTCCTTCAAACGCCACCTATTTGCAACATCTCCTCGTTATTTCTCCAGCCATGCCATGTATTTTAATTTTCACTGCAAAATTTGACCTTATTTTAATAGTTGCCAACGAGGTGGAGGTTACTGAGGTAAAAAATATTATAATTTCATCACATACCCTTTACAATTTCTTTGCGCGGTAGGCACCTACTCAAAAAGTCTGGTATTTCATTGCGAAAGGAAAACTAATACCTCTTAGTAATTCCTTCCATAGTACCATCTGTGTTTTGCGTCCTTCATTCCTCTCCTTCACATTCATACATTGTTTCGTGCATGGTCCTCTGATGCTCAGACTTCGAATACCAATTTTCTTTGCCTTGAGAATCTCTTCAACCACATTCAACCATAACTTTCCGAGTCTACCCTTCTCCTAAAAAAAACCATTTAGTCTTCTCTCATACACCTGCTTGGTGATCCGAGTCCAGTCCATTCTCTTAACGCAGACATCGCAGAGTAGCACATTTTTTGCGTACATGTCTATCACAGCTCCACCCAGTCCATATCCATCCATGACCCACTCATTCCCTCTCCTATCTCTAATAGATAGAGAACAATACTGGAAAAGAGGTTGGCGAAAGGAAACGAGACATACTTCTCCAACACCACCCGAAATTACAAAGACGAACTTTTTTTTTTGAATTCATATAAACGGAAAATACATACATTCGTAAAGTTGACATTCCGCCTTCGGGGTGTGTTTCCCGCGCGGCTGAGGGCGGAATACCGATAAACTGAGAGAGATTTATTCGCCGTCCTGTTTGATGTCGGTGGAAAGGTTCTAAATCAACCTCACCCCCGTCGCAAGGGGACGTGACTTTCCTCCTGTATTATTTTTTATTAGCGAATTTCTTCACATCCCGTGTCGTGGTCACGTAGGATGCCCTTTTAATTCGTACTGACGACAGCAGATGACCTCCTGACTCTCGAATTGTGGCCAAATTGGTCACCTACGGACGCTTCGAGACCCAAAAGCCTGGGGCGGAGCCGTTTGCAACGCCGTGGAATCTTTATTTCGGCACGGTGGGCACCTTCACTTAAGGTTGTGACACAGAGATTTTCAACTTCGTGGAAAAACCATTGCATTTATCATGGCGAAAATAATAAACTACTCTTCAAAACTTGGTTTGAGGAAAGAGAATGGACGTGGGCTGGAGGCTCTTGACATAAGACACTGCACGGGGGTAGAGGAAATAAGCTGGACAGAGTGGAAAGAAAGATGATAGCTGTTGTGTTTTTAAGGAAAGGAACGTTTTCGGAGAAATTCCAAGGAGGAAAAACGAGCGGATGAGGACAATGTTCAAAAGGAATGGAATGTCGACGACTGCGATAGTGAGGAGGATCCTTAGGTATGTAGAGACGGGTAAGGAATCATTTTTGACGGGGAGTTTGTTGTGTAGCGGTCTAAAAATGGATTTATTGCAAGAGTTAAGGTATTCACATTAGCAAAAGTGCTAAGGTGCCCTCTAAAATGCACATATAGATTTTCAGGCCCATTTCAAATCAATCGGTAAGCTACCGTATTTAAAAACAAACAGGGATTTGAATTTCGAAGGAGTGAGTAAGATTTATTTCTATGAGAAAAATAAACTGGGCAATATTTTCAAATGTTATATATTTTTGTTCTGATGCGGCAATGGATGTAATTGATAATGCTAATTACTTCGACTCTTTATCTGATATATCACAGGGAAAGATTTCAGGCAAAATAACGAGATAAATCCATGCTCGGAGAGGGATTTAGACGCACGACTTTCGTTTTAGCCTGCAAGTGTTCAACTAAACGCTCTGACGGCTGGGATATATTTATCGGATATATTATCCAACAACTTCGGCTTCTTATTTAGTTAACGGAGCAATATCAATTTCCCATGCGATCAATTAGATCACGGTGAAGTGTGTTTTTTGTTTTTTTTTCATCTGTGGTTCGCCACTGATTTAATCAATCGTTGGGCGGAACATCCATGACAGAGCCGGAACTCGAAGATACGATCTTTAGGTTAGCAAGCGCTTGCATTTCCCCACCAGATCTACTCATCAGGGAAAAAATATATTCTTTCATGTTGCAAGGTGCCAATGATTTTAAAGAAAGTGCTCAAGAATCAAACCTGATGGAGAACTCACTTTAGAGGAAATATCGCCGAGTTTCACCAGATGTTGGATCGTAAAATTATGAAATTTACCGAGGTACACTTCCAGTATAACCACTCACAGAGTAACGGACGTCACGTTGCGTAGAATTTAAGTTGGTTCTTTTGATCAGTCATTCGTGGAAAATGATAAGGAAAAACTGCGATTAATGTTCACAAAAGATTCGTGGTAAGAATCGAAGCAATTTTTCCTGTTGCGAAATATCTTTCTGAGAGGCGCTCGTTTGCTGTGGTCAAAAAGTGACCGTTAATGTATTCGGACCTAATGCAGAGTACACGAGTGACAAAATTATGGTTTTGCCTTCCCACTCTCATGTCTTTGAGTCAAGCGATGGGAAACTACTCTTCCAATTGCTATCGACTCAAAAACAAAAGTTGAACTTTCCTTTTACACTCCTCACGATAGTGTCCGCCTTCTTCTTTGAAATAACAACAACAGATGTTTTCCTTCCTCGGTCCTCCTCAAATAGCTGCATGAAATTTCTGAAAGACGTCATAAGTAAACAATTCTGCGAATAATAATCCTAAGCAATGGCGAGCAATTATGTCGAAAGGTAGGAATCTTTATGTGAATGGAATCACCCTTGAGTAGTGAAAGTGTGGTAAACTCGCCGGTTTCCTTTTGCTGAAGCGAAATGGAGCCTAGGACTTGTGAGCAAACGGGATGACCCTGGGGTAAAAAATTACTTATTTACGTTCCATCTCCAGCGATTCCCCTAAGTAAGCTTTAACATTAAGAAAATGTATCATGGAGTAATTAAGACAAGAAATCACAATAACTGCGTATATTACTTTTCCTTTTTGCTCAATTAATACGTATGTTTCACTTTCTTGACTGCTTAAAGTTCGGTATCATCCTTAAAATATGGAAACGCAAGGGAAATTTCGAAACAAAAATGTTGCTGTTAATGCTTTTCAAGTTAAATCAAACGAAATAGTTGAACGTTGTTTTGGTATTAGAAACAACTAGGTCATGTCGTCTTGGTCGGTTATAGACAACGCGTAAAGATTAATACGAATTCTTCAAATTGAGAAAAAATAGCAAATTTTTGCTTTTTTGACAAAATAACTAAGCTCTTAAAAAGTATTCCACATTTTAATTATCCGATAACGTGATATCTAATTATCTATCGCAGTAATAAAAAGTGAAGCAGGGCAGGTTGGTGATTCTAACCTGGGAACTACTGAATTTATTTTTTCAAATTATACGTTCTGATTCAAACATTTGTCTTTATTGTTACATTTTGCAAAGTGAAAAAGACGCGGGAGTTTTCATATAAATTTGTCAGCCTTGATTCAGCCATTTCATTGAAGTTGAAGTTTATGTAAAACGGTTTGCTATTCATTGAAAGAAAAGGAATATTTTACTTAAATCGAAATCAAATTATCAGCACCCCTGAATATTTTCCAGTAAGAATTGTTAATTATTTTTAAGTGAAAGGAAAACTCAAGAGTTCTTGTGTGATAGCACAGTATTGGAGTTTATATTTGACTTCTATAAGGGATTAAACGGTGCCAAAAATAAGCTCTGCACCAAATTTTGCGAGAAGAACCGAGATAAATGCGGTAGATAATGATTAAAAACGAATGAGGTTATGAATCACTTAATTGAGAAGAGCAGAAACATTAGAGTTGAAGCTGAAGAAAAATCAACGGGTACCAATACGGAAAAATACTTGCACGGTAAGTATAAAAATGATAAATGACCATAAAAGGGTAAAATTGGGTAACCATATAGTATCCATCATGCTTGTAATATAAGTACAGACACCATGTTCTTGCGAGAAAAGACCGCCCGTTGACTGATAACTTTCGCATTTTCGTTGTAGACAAACCCTTCAATGCGACTTGGACGCTGCTAGGTGTTGAAGAATGATTGCTCAAGAGCGTCAGTCTCGGCATTTGATCTAGTATTCTAAAACCTTGCGACTATTTCACAAGATTTGAAAATATTGCGTAGCTCTACGACCGTGCTTTAAATTGACAAATATTAAAAGATGGTGCAAAGACTTAATAGATTACAAGCAAAGCAATTAAGATAAGGAAATAAAATTTAGATGAAAGTACACGTAGATTGAAAAATATTTTGTGAAATTTTATATTCTTGATACAGTAGATTTAAGAAAGCAAAGCCATAAGTTTCCGCCAAAAGAGCCTAGAACGATCGTAAATTTTTAGTTTTGGTCCATAATTTCAAAACTTCAGAAATGTGAGTGAACTGGTTAAGATAGGTGGACATCAGTCCGCCCTTAACGACCTGTACTAGAAAGATATCGTTGAAGTCGAATACACCTGAGGTCTCCTTACTATGTTTTAATATTACGACCTCAACATGTGAATTGCCTATTACACCTGGAAATCAAGCACGGGCTGAATAAGTGAGAATCCAGAGTTTTAAATCAATATTCTTTTTTATATTATTTAAGCTATTGTTAAGAGGACAAAGAAACAAATCCGTATCATTTTACCTAATTTTTTTAGGAAGTATTTCCAGAGAAGTCGAATAAATAAAAATATAAGAGCTTTAGGTTTATTTCAACGTACAATTTATAGTATTTTATGAAATGTTTACTTTCTAAAAGAAAAATTATTATCTTTGAATCGGCCAGCGACCGATCGGGGATTTTTCCTTTTTATGCAGATATGATGTAATCACATTCACCCAAGAAACGTACACTAGTGATCTTTGTATCTAAAAAACGTGACTAAAACCACTGGAAAGACCTTCATATGTCATCCAGTCACTTCAAGAATTCGTATAACGAATGAGACCGAGTAATATCATCATCCTTGATTTTAACACTCCTTTTTATCTAAATAAATCAACTCTCTGGAATGTTTGGAAATAACTGGCAGCATTAAATTTAACTTTTGTATTATTTTGTAAGATTTTTTATCACCACTTGGATATACAATTCTTGGATAGTCTATCTAAATAGTGAGCTACTCTCCCACTATTTTTGAATGAAATCTTTTTAAAGAATATTCCATTTAAAAAATTCTTCATCATCTTATTACATAAACCAATTTTCTTATTTTATTTTCGATATGAGGGAAAAAATTCTCAAAATAATCTCAAAAGAGATAGAATTTAGGGTGTGAGAATATACGCTACTTGGAATTCTAGTCTACCTAGTATTATTACCTAGTATTTATTGCTTTTTTGAATAATGTTCTTTGAGAATTTTATTTGTCAATATTTTATATAAATTTAATTGGAGGAAATTTAGGTATTACTTTAATTTGAATCGTTAATTTTTTCGTTTATTTCCAGTCAAACTTTCTGACATTTAGAAGCCTCATAATAATCTACACAGAAATTATAAATATGGTGAATCTTATTTCAAAATGCTAGGCTAACTTCTGATACTGTTTTAAAATGATTAATAACTAGTAAAAAACTACGAAATCCCGAAAAAGGTATCAATAATAATGCAATACTACTTAGAACTTCCATATACTTAGTTGATATTGTGGCATTTTGGTTGAGAGAGAAGTTCAGTTTTCTTTGGAGACCAATTATGTCTTATTATTTTAAATTCCAAAATATAGCAGTTACCTGGAAGGAAAATTTCTCAATGTTAGAAGGGATGATAACACCAAATTCGTGATATCCAATGAGATAGATTACCCACGCCTGGGGAACCAGGCATTTAAGTCTTTGCTACAGTCTCCGTTACGTGGAGACTTCAACGACCGACATTCCCTGAATTGTTGAGACCTTTCTGAGATTTCTCCAACTTCAATTTCAGGCCAATTTGGTGAACATCTCTTTTATTTTTTTAGGAAGAAGTGGAATTGCAGGGTGGGTGAAAATTTGTGCTTGATTCAATATTTTAGAGAAAAGTCCAAGGAAATGCGATAGGCGTTCGTCTCACGTCGTCGGAGTGAAAAAGAAACGAAAATATTGGCTCATGAAAGAATGCGCTACGGAGACTATAAAGTAAATATATATGGCACCATGACTTCTCTTAGGGTAAGGGTTTACAATGTCAAGTTAGAATGAACGTCAGGGACGCCCTCAGATCACTGAAACGTACAGTCCAGGATTTTGTATTTAAAAATAGATTATTTTTTACAATGATGATATAAGATTACCACCGATGTAGTATCAAAATGGTTTTATACACTGGGGCCATAAACATCCACCCTTAGCCCTGGTCACTCAGCTATTTATATAAATGTTGTATTATATATACCTACTACTATTAACTATATCCTTTGGAATGCGTCAATTTCAGCACTACAGCATATATATTTTCGTGCTTTTTGCACATGAAATATATTTTAACTGAAATTATTAGAGGTTAAAATTAAAAATATTCTAAGCAGGAATCTATAGGGTGTGTGAGGGACTGTTCCATAAATCTTGGTTGCTATGGTTTCGCTTTTTGGTGTTTTCCTTTTCCTACCTTTCTAACACGACGACTGTCGAGTGAAAACTGCGCCCGATTTGTCTTTCTGGCCAAAGTAAGCCGAAATCTAAGCCTAATTCAGCCTTCTCTCACCGCTTTGTAACCCGTCATTCGGCTTCTCCCACTTCCCCTTGCCCTTATATCTATATAGGCTTGTTTTTTATTTCGGCCCACCGTTTTATCTCGGCTCCCTTTTCCACTCACCTCATCTCCTTCCTCATTCCCTTCTCTCAATTGCACCCTCCCCTTTCCCTGGCGGCGACCACAAACACCTCCTACCTCCCAGGTCCTCGGAACACGTGCAACGGTCTGCACACCTACCTTCTTCGTTGGGGCTCTCGACACGTTCGTCGGTCGGATTATATCTTTATCCCACTCCCTCGCTCTCATTTTATCATGTAATATATATTTCGCACATTCCCCACGCAACACGCTCTGTCCTTAACTCCCCCCACGAGTTTTCCCTGGGTTATGGTAACAATTCCCTCCTCCAATTCACAAGGGGAATTATATTTTTCTCCTTCCGTCCACTCCCTTCCCAGGGATATTTCTCTTAAAGCGGTTCGCAACATTTCTTATCCGCCTCCACCGTTGTACGCAGCAGGCAAAGTCAAAAAGTTTCCTCAAATTATAACATATTACCAGGTTTCAAAAAATTTAATTTAATCATATTAACGCTCTATATAATCTTCATATACTCCAGAAAGCCGCAAGAGATACTACTGTTTCCTATATTTTAGTGTTTAGAGAGCTCAAAGTAAAGAAAGGGCTAAAGAATGGTAATACAAAATAATGTATATGTATATCATGCCAATATCATTAATATCTGGTGTAGTATTATATGTTTGTATAGCTCCTAATCAGGTGCGAGTCACTGGTGCATTCTTTTTAATACAAATATGCGTAAATTTGGAATTTTATAACCCGCCAACGTGCATCGTGCTATACTACATCTCCAGGAGGATTTCTCGTGCCTTTTGGACCCCCCGTGGAAGGACCTAACTTCTAAATTGAGCTAGATATAGATAAATGCTGATCTTTTCGTGAAAAATCGTCATGAAAAATAAAAATTGCCACGGTATTATTGAAAATTTTATATTTTAAGCTTCTGTTATGATAAACTGCACGTAAAACACAGAAGTAGATAAATATAAATCGGATTCGTTTAACTATGGTTAAATATTCTAGGGGGAGAATTGTTCTAAACCCGTATTGTTTTGGGAAATGGTACAATTGCGTACACGCCTACACTTCACCTAATGACGTACAACGTCGAAACCTGGGTCGCGTTTTAAAACTAGGTGTGTGGAATATTAAAGTCGATGTTTTCATTTCATTTCAATATATATCATGCAAATTCCATAAGGTTACGACGGCGACAACAAATATGTTTGAGTTTTTTTAGGGAGGGAAGAAACAAAACCTTGTGTTTAACCGGTGAGTGTTCTTCCTTAACGCAAGTACTATACCGGATTAAATTTTCCAGAAATACCTAATTTTTATGTGGTGTACAATGCTATCCACCTACCTGCTAAATATCAAACTCATAGGTCTCCTGGTAGTGCTGGAACAATTATATGCATCATCAATTCAGTGTCAAGCTAGACGCAGCTTTGCATACGTTAACAAAAAAGGCTTATATATTTCACTGTTCAGGGTTGAGGTAATGCATATGTCTGAAATAAGACCATTGAAATAAATATTCTTGTTATGTTTGCTTCCTCACCGAACGCTCGAAATTTCGTGAGAAAATTCCTTCAAGCACTTTTTCTGAGTCATCTTCTCGAATTAATGTTGCCATTCTTTTATTAAGTTGAACTTTAAATAAAATACTTAGATTTATATACATACACACACACATATATATATATACACATATATAATATATATATATACACATATATAATATATATATATATATATATATATGTATATGTATGTATATATATATTTAAAATTATACAAGAAGCTGTATGTACACTAATCACACTCCTACGTTACACACACACATCGGCTCGGCTGGTATTGTTGAAGTTTGTAACAGCAAACAAAAACAGTCGTTGCGCGAGGCCATTGAGAGGCGTAATCATTTGTGCCACTATGGATATCGGGGTCACTCAATTGGAATAAGTGAACGGAAGCAGAGAGGGAAAAATTTTATCTCGCTTGTAACGAAAGGCATCAATTATAGATCTGCGGTTTAAACTGCTATCTGGTCGTCATAGAGATACACCAAGTACCCCAATTGCGTACAGTTAAGTCCTGTAAAATGCTGACAAATGCAATTGCTATCGAGATTTAAACTTAAGGGTTCGACGCAAGGTTAATTGTTGTATGAGCCATTATAACCCGATTACTAGTGAAATGTTTTTTCCAATTAAAAATTATAACATTAGATGGTAAAGTATTTAGTCCAGATGATTAGAATTATCGTTAATTAGACGAAGGGGTGCATATAAATGGAATATTTGCATTAATAATATTTAATAATATTACTTTAATAATTTTGTCTACTCTCTTTAGGAGTAATTTAAATGTGTTGACATTTTTCAAAAGTTTAGCATTCAAATAGGAAGACAAAAATTATGGCAGATGAAATTCATCAATCTTGGCAGTTTTGGTTCCAAATAATCGGATACTATGGGCGTTAAAAGAAGAATTGCGTTAAACACAATCTTTATCAAGGAGGAGGGAATGAATAACATTAACGTTGAGTCAGAAACTTAAGAAAAAACTCGTTAAAACTTCAATAAGCAACATGGTTTTATACTGGGCGGAAACTTGCCGTAGAGTGGAGGGTTTTGAAATGCGGATGTATGTGGATAAGGATGTAAAATGTAAAGAAATGAAAACAAAATAGATAGTGCGAGAAAATAAGTAGGAAGAGGGAGGATTTTGGGAGAAATCAAAAGGCATATTAAATGGAAATCATAAGATATACGAGGGTCATCCGGAAAGTAGTACCCGTTCGTGCCGCATGAAGTGCTGACGACGCGAGTAGCCGCTGGACGAGATCAGATAGCTTCAGTGGCTTGTCTGCCTTCTCTGAGCCAAGTTGCGTGACGCTAGCATTGCCTGCGTTGTTTCTGTGATTGTTTACAATGTTTAAAAAAATTGAGAACGCCGCCAGTTGTGAAGTGAGGGCAGTGATTAAATTCCTCAATGCAAGAAACGTTCGCCCATGTGATATTCATCGCCAATTAAAGGAGGTGTATGGAGACAATGTAATGGACGAGTCGTCTGTTCGGCGGTGGTGTCGCAACTTCAACATGGGGAGGGGGAACACACACGACGATGAGCGTTCGGAGAGACCGTCTGTCATTACAGACCAACTGGTGAGCTCAGTTGACGAATTCGTGAGGAACGATCGGCGCGTCACAATTGATGACATCTGTGAGCATTTTCCCAATGTTTCTCGAACAATTGTTCATGAAATTGTTAAACACCATCTGCATTATGCAAAAATTTGTGCAAGATGGGTCCCTCGCGTATCTCAATGAGCTGGCGGCGAAGGACTATGCAGCAGGAATACAGAAACTTGTCACACGTTATGACAAATGCCTTAATTTGCTTGGAGATTATGTTGAGAAGTAGTTTAAAGTATCCTCTTTCAAATAAAATTTTTTATGTTTGTTAATATTTACTTTTGTGTCTTTATTTCACGAACGGGTACTACTTTCCGGATGACCCTCGTATATGCATTCAAACACGCAAATCGGCCATATGGCGAACAAATATTCATTCACTTGGAAATATATATAAGGAAAAGGAATAGGAACACATGTAAAAGACGAACACAGAAGAGATGGGGAAGGTGAAATCGAGCAGATTACAAGCGCAAAAATATTTCTTTGGCTGGGACTTGAGCCAACGATCTTTCGACTTGCCGGTCCGATGCTCTGTGTTCGTCTTTTAAAGGAAGGGGGTTCGGCCACCGAAAATTCGAAATACGTGTGAGTTTCATTTGTGTGTGTTTCTCTGTGTTTGTATTCGCTAACGCTATCTCGCTTCTCCTTTTAATTTATTATTTACATCCGTGAAAATTTCCTTCAAGATATATATATTTATATATATATATATATATCTTGAAGGAAATTATATATATCTATCTATATTCTATATATATTTATATATATATATATATATATATATATATATATATATATATATACACATATATATATACACATATATATATATACACATATATATAAATATATTAATATATAGTATACACATGTATATATTTGTGTGTGTGTATTTACTGTATGGTTTCGTAAATTGTTCAAAAGTTTCCCGTTTTAAACAATCTAGGTAAGTGACATCATTCACCAAATGATCTACGAACATTTTTAACCATTTGTGAGCGTATCAAAGACTAGAATGCCCATTTAAACTGCCGCAAGAGATACCAAAGGTGATGTAGGTCGCAGTAAAAGCATTCAAGTCCTCAGGAGGGCAAATGACGTGGGATTGCTTTGTAAGTAGGAGGTTACCGCCGTGAGAAAAGGCAAAAACGATTGCCGAATGGTCGGAGAGGGAAATTCATCACCCGTGATGTAAAGTCTTCCGAATAAAGAAGCGTGTCGTATGCTCAAACGACTGACGTGTCTGTATGCTTGCACCGTATGAATCCCTTTAAATACAAAACAGGGTTGATAATAGGGTAAAACATCCCATGCTCTATGGGGGCTGATCCATAAATTTCAAAATGTTTTGTTGAGTGAAGTCAATAAACTGCTCACAGTAACGGGAGTGTGAAACAATTTAACCCTGACCGTGAATTTTCGTAGAAATAACTTTCATTCCATATTTTTTCATGTAGATGGCCGCATGAATTGCTATTAACTGTCAGATTGTCAGCATAACCACCACCAGAGGGAACCGTTAAGTATACCCGATCCGAAAATATATCGAGTGGTGCGATTTCCTCCTCTTGAATCCATCCCCGGCCGAATTTGGAACAAACAGCATGTTTATGAGGAAAAGAATATGAATAACAGAAGGCAGATAAATGTTTTCGTTCTTTGAGAAGAGTGAGGAAATAATAGTGGCTCGTAGTGCGTAGGAAGTCCATGATGGATCTTAAACGACACGAGTATTTACCGCAGATTTAATTTTATTCCTTACACGGCAATAAATATAAAATCTAATAAAGATGATAATGGTAGTTGCGTATGTATATTTCCTGCTATTTTGGAAAACCTATTGGAAAATTAAAAAAAAAACATTATTTTGCTTTGGCATGTTCGAAGAATGTTGTCCAAAGATAAAAGAAAGTTAAATATGCATGGCAAGAGTTGAGTGAAGAATCTTTTAAAATGTAAATATACTTGTATAGTTCACTTAAAAATGTACAAGTATGTTTTTATTTAGAAAAGAAATTAAAAAGTTTCATAAATATTTTTTTAAGGCGTGGCTTTATGGAATCGATTCAATTTAAAATGAAAAAATATGACTTTGTTATTCCACAGTATTTGATTTTGAGTTTAGACGTTCAGCGTCGAACCCTGGTTGTGTTATCCGATGATGACATTGAGAGTCAACTCCCATGTTGCAATATGATATATGTGAATATTATATATGTGAATATGATATATGTTAATATGATACTATTTTTGTACAAAGTTATAGTTTTTTCCTATAAATCGTTTTTTTCACAAAGTGACGATTGAGACATTGAAGTTTGAAATAAATGAGTTTAAAGGTAAATTTATCGTACCTATACATTTAAAGTACAACCAAGAAACCCGCATAGTTATTGACTGTAGGGGAAATATACACATGGAAAATACAGGGAATTAATTAATTTAATTTTTTAGGAAATATATGTTTAAATAAAGTGATCGAGTTCTGAGATTAAATTATAACGTTATAAAAGAGTATTGATCCAACCTGGATCAAGGTAGTTTTTTTAAGAGAAAGGGAAAGAGAGGAAATCGATATGATCTTGCTTTAAGAAGCAGGCTCTATCTGGTCCACTATTTAAGACCCCGTTCTCTGGGTTTGGTATCGTGCCTAAGGCCATCCACCAGAGTAAAGCTATAAGAATTAGGTCTAAGTAATATGAGAACAGATTAAGCTCAGGGGAATAGCTTGGCTATATTAAGACTGAAGAATTCGCCATCTCCAGGAATCGAAACCAAGTCCAACAGCCACCAAACCAGTCAAATCACCTCCCGTACCGTCCCCATAGAGGATGGGAAGGCGGCCGGGCATCCGACTCGCTGAGAGACGCGTGAATTATTTGCCCTCCGTCCCGCAGCCGGCTTCCGCCCAGCCCAGCCACGAAGGTCCCACCTCCTCCGCGATTATATCATACGCTCGCGAATGAACATACCCCCCCCCCCTTCCGCCCGCCAAGGACACCTGGAGGTCAGGTGCTCGAGGTTCGACCGAGGTGTGAGCCCAGGATGCGGAGAAACAAAACAGATCCTCTCCCTCTCTCCCCCTTGATGACGACGGCGCGGAGATACCTTCTCCTCCCGGCAACGCCCCCCTCTCCCTCCGCCGCCGCCCACGCCGCGTCGGTCGTTGAGCATTCCGATACCGTCCGCCCATTCACAAGTTCCACACACTACATCCGCGCCGAAACAAGGACGGGCTCGTTAATGGCTCGCAGATGTGCGTCACCGATAAGCATTTCGCTTTTGCGCTGCCACCACCACGGCGCAGGTGTGCGCTCGATAACAGTAAAAGACGTGGTACAAGGTGTGATGGTTGTAGTGCACACGCTGTTGACTTAAAAGAGACTCTGGGACCATCTGCAAAGACTTCGAGCCTACTTAAGGTTGCGCTGTCGCTTCGGGAGGTGTCAAATCTAAGGCGGGCGATGACGTCAAGTGCGCGACCTCGACTGCGACATAGCTCGCGATGTGTAATGGTCAGTGTCGTAACACCTCCGAGGCTTACCTGTCATGCGAGAGCATGTCACTGCGGCAGACATTCCTGAAATGTGAGCATGGTATCAACAAATAAATCATTTTAAAAGTTGATATCGCATTTCAGTTTTTGGAATACAGTAGCAGAGTAGAGAATGCATTCAATATTTGCAACATTATCATTATTATTTTTTATGGTAGTATTCTACCGGGTTGGGGTAAGCTCGGATGGACTACACTATACTACACACTGCTCTATTTCTAAGCCCAAACGAAGACAGCACAACATATTCTCAAGTCCCATACTACATGTTACAAAACCCGTACTTAAGTTCAGCATACTCCCTACTTTTCTTCATTCCATCCAAAATGCTGATTCTTTTCTTCTCTTCCTCATTTTTCCAGCATTTTCCCCTTTATTCGTATTCCATCGTTAAATTTACTCTGAGCATCTTCTGCATCCACGTATTCTGCCTCCTTAGACCTTCTTCCAAGAGCTATTGATAGAAACTAACGGCTGCTGCACTTATAAGGGTCAACTAAAACGACACGAATGAAGTATATAATTCGCTATAATGAACCATTTTTTTAATTCAACTCCTCCCTGTCTTCCGTTCCTCACCGTTTAAATTCCCATTTTTTCCTCTTTTTGTCTTACTCACCTATCACACTCCTTTTCTCCTCTTATATCACAGTCATTAACACTCAATCGTCTCTCAGTATAGTCTGCATCCACTTTTCCTGCGTTCTTTAATTTTCATTCGAATCCAACCATCAAACCAATTCTCTCTGTAATGTCTTGGTATTTCTCCTTCTCTCTTTCTTTCCTTCCATTTTTTTCATATAGATTAAGTGAGTTAATGACTGCATGCGGGACTTGTGTACTAATGCGTACGAGTTAGACCTAGGTTTCCCGAGTATTAGCTAGCTGATATCTTCATCATTTAGAGTGAAATTGTGTTCTGATTTTATTTTTATTTTTTCAATCATTTAAAACTATTTGAAAATGAAATTTATTTTCATATGTCATTCAAATGTATTAAATGTCACAGATCCGTTTAAAATTTTGAATAATTCTATATTTTTTTGAATTAAAATTTCAAATGAATTTTTTTGGGGTTATCTCGTATATTTTTAACGAAATATCGAGTTTTGTACATATAAAGTTTTATGAAATGAATTCCATTCTTCCTGTATTTCCCAATAAGAATTTTGATTGCTGATGATGGACATTAATGCGTAAAACCTCTTGAATAGCAAATGACTTCCCATTGATTTAAGGGAAATCCAAGTCGAAAGGAAACCTTTTCGTATATAATGCGATTTGTTTTCGTGCTTAAAAAAATGTAACTGTTGAATCATTTTTATTTTTTACGCTGTGCTCCGTTGATCACGGGAGATTTCCCCGGGGATAGAGATGGTGCGGGGGCTAACGTACTGGCTTCCCACCCAGAAATTTTGAATTTTTTTCAGAATTTTTTTTAACTTAGCCAGAAATTTTGAATATTTTTCAGAGGTATCTCGATCCCTACTTGAGGTGCTTTGTGGAGGGCACTTAGAGTGAGTACGCCGTCCGTCGGATGGGACGTTAAGCTGCGGACCCCTTGGCACCTTTCGTAAAGAGTAGGCTAATGCCGATGCCGGGTTTCTCTCCACCCTTCATCCTTTCCTGTCCATCCCCTATGGCGCAAATGACCTCAGCTGTCGGTCGCCTCCCCTAAATACTACTACTACCCTAGATTTCCCCGCATCGACGTGATAATAATTTACTGTAAAGTGTGAGGATTTGTTCCAAGTCATCTGTATAGAATACTGACGGCTGGTAACGTATCCGGAGAGACATTGCTTTTTCAGATTCACTTACGTGAGGGCATGGTCAGTCAACGTTCTTCTCCGGAAGATTTTCACAACAAGAAATCTCTCAGTATGATCGAATTTCGAAGCAGATGATTGCCGTCGAGTGTGATATCAGCTCATAATGTTAAGTAACCGTTCGCAGTTATTTCGTGGCCTGTGTTGCTTGACGTATGTATCTGACAATATTTGTAACAATAACGTATATTCTATTATAGTTCCCCAATCAATACTTATGGAGTTACAGACGAAAAAGGCTCTCGCTACATGCGAAACCGTTCACTCTCCATCATAATCCTGTTCCGGTGATTGCATTTTCGTGAAGACAAAAATGGACCAGAATATTATTCGATTTCTTTTTCTAAGATGGAGGAAAATCTGAAATACGACTGGAGATAATAAGAGTAGCAAAAATAATCCGAGTTGGACGGTCACGAATTGGTGAAAATATTACCTTCCGTCATCCTTGAACATTGCCTTTCCCATGGGAGTCATAAATGACCCTTCCACCTTGAAGCCTCGGCTCCCAACTGACCTCTTTCCGCCATTATCGCCGGCCACCAGTGCGTTTGAATACATCCTTCAGCTCCGTCCTATTGTGGTCAAATTCTCGTCAGTGGAACGAGATCGCATATCAGTTCGCATACTCTCTTTGTGTCTTGGGAGTTAATTTCTCAGCGTCCGGAATTTTTTCGGCTAATTAAGTAGTATATTTAAATTTTGGCAAGCCTAAAAGGCATTTAAAACCTTTTAAGTTTTATAACAGAGACATTAATTGCTCATCACTGTGTGTTACAATGAATAAACTCATCTAAATAGAGTAAATGTTGCTCGTATTAAAATATCGTTCGCGTCCAGAATTTTTCCGGCTAATTGAGTAGTATATTAAACTTTTGGCAAGCCTAAAAGGCATTTAAAACCTTTTAAGTTTTATAACAGAGACATTAATTGCTCATCACTGTGTGTTACAATGAATAAACTCATCTAAATAGAGTAAATGTTGCTCGTATTAAAATATCGTCCGCGTCCGGAATGTTTTCGGCTAATTAAGTAGTACATTAAAATTTTGGCAAGCCTAAAAGGCATTCAAAACCTTTTAAGTTTTGTAATAGAGAGATTAATTGCCCACCACTGTGTGTTACAATTAATAAACTCATCTAAATTTAATAAATGTTGTTCGTATTAAAATATACATGAAAAATGATAAAAGTGATTTAGAAAAGATATTAGTTCTCAATTTTTTTGGATCTAAGGTAATCAAAATCATACAAACTGGGGAAAAATCTGTTGCCAATTAGTTTTGGAAGTTGATTGAGATCTTTTTGGAAAGGATTCAGGAAAACGATTTTTTGCTCCAAATTCGTTCGTTTTCGTTGCTATCGTTTTATTTTTTCCATTTTTCTCCACATCTCAAAAACCTTCAACCTCTTCCTCTTCAGAGAGAGTTACTTTTTCCCATAGCTTTTTTGGCTCCAAAACATGGTCTTTTCAAAACCACATTTCGGGGCCAACAAGACTACTCAACTACTATCAACATTTTCACCAATTTTTCGGGACAAATCATCTTAAGCCTTTATTATCAACGCACTTCTTTACTGAACGCAGGTAGTATCTCAGTATTTCCACTACTACTAGTAGGTTTTAGGTGAGGTGATCGGCAGCTGAGGTCATTTGCGCCAATAGGGATGAACAGGAAAGGATGAAGGGTGCAGAGAAACCCGGCGTCAGCATCAGCCTACTCTTGACGAAAGGCGCGGGGATCGGGGTAGGTGCGGTGGCTATCGTACTGGCTTCCCTCCCAGAGGGCTCGGGTTCAAATCCCGGCGGTGTTGAATATTTTTCAGAGGTATCTCGATCCCTATTTGAGGGGCTTTGTGGAGGGCACTTTGAGTGAGTACGCCGTCCGTCGGATGGGACGTTAAGCTGCGGACCCCTTGGCGCCTTTCGTGAAGAGTAGGGTAATGCCAACGCCGGGTTTCTCTCCACCCTTCATCGTTTCCTGTCCATCCCCTATGGCACAAATGACCTCAGCAGTCGGTCGCCTCCCCTTAATACTACTTCTACGAAAGGCGCCAAGGGGTCCGCAGTGTAACGTCCCATCCGATGAACGGCGTACTCACTCAAAGTGCTCACCAAAAAGCACCTCAAGTAGGGATCGGGATACCACTGCAAAATAGCTGCCACCGCCGGGATTCGAACCTGGGCCCTCTGGGTTGGAAGTCGGTACGTTAGCCAGCGCACCATCCTGATCCCTCGTCTTTACTACTTTATCATTTTTTTAAATGCTCGGAAAATAACTGAAATGTCCACTAGCTACACTTATCCTTGAACCATTACAATTATCGGTATCAACGTTGAAACCTGTGCATTCCCTTAATTACGCGATGATAAAAATTAATTTCTCCCGTCAATCGTAATTAAGTGATCATTGTAATCAAAAATTGATTTCCTAACCAAAATGACCTCTGCCACGGTCGTGTTTACGCCTTTGCCCTTAACTCTTACACGAGTTTAACATTCCCCTCCCTCACTGATTTTCGTGAAATTTCTCAAATAGGTTAATGGAAACAATTATTAGGAAGAAGCAGCAAGAGTTTGAAAAGGGAAAGCAAAAAGTCATGGAGAGGTAAATGGAGTTTCAGCTTGCCTTAGCCGAAAGCACGTGAAACTCGAGTAAGACCTTAAAAAAACGCACTGAGTCATAAATCTTTCTTGACAAGGAAAAATTACTTAATGAACAGGAACATTTGTAACACATCTCAAGTTTTGATATCGAGTCTGTAATGATATTTCAGCGAGGCATGGAGAAAACTGTTTGGGTTTCGCAGGGTTAAGAACGCTCAAACCAGTTATGTAAATCTGTGGCCGATATCAAAATCGAGTATTTTTGGATAGAGGCCTCAGGAGAAGGAGATCTATTTGACTATGAAGTCATGTGAGCTATTCTTCTCCCATCTCACAGCTGTTAATCCTCTGGTATGTATTTTTACTCGTCCTATTGCCTCGCAGACCAGTTTTCGGTTCAATGCAACGCTATGCTCCATCAATCAAGTTATTTTTTCTATTTGAGATAGATTTTTAACGGTCCTCGTATCTTCTACGTATCACAACTTCCTTTTGCTTTCCCTGCATTATTCTCTTCCTCATTTCTTCATCAATTCAGTTTAACTTCATGATGTCTGTAAAACCCTATTATCTTCCTTCCTTCCACACCACTAATCCGAAATTCTTCTAGCAGCCATGGCCCCTAACATCCCATTACCTCCCGATTTTTCTCTATCAATCTCTACTGCCTTTTTCGGATTTTCCCCAGTATCCTCCTCCACTCTGCGATCCTATTTAAAATTTCACTTTATTGCCTTCTCCCCTGTCCAACTTATTTTTAACATTCTTCGCTGCACCCAAATCTCAAAATTTTTCAATCTAAGCTTTTTCTCTTGCCTCGAAGACAAGTTTTCAGATCCATAAAGCGCTACGCTCTATATTAATTTCTTTACTAATCTTTTATTCAAATCTGTAAACCTTGCGTCTTTTATGCGTCTTTCCTAAGAGTATCCGTCATCAATTTTCTGATTAATGAGGATAAAAAGCTAAAACCTCTTTTTCTAGCGGAAATTCGATCTTAGGACTCTTTGATGGTTACCAGAGGAACGAGCGTCTCAACGTTTTCGGGCACCATTAACGGGATAATGAAATTATGATGATAGGTTTGCAATGGCAACATGCGCACCCGTATCCTTTCTAAAACCAAACCAATCTTCCCCTAATTAACCATTATTGCGTTAATATATCGATGATGGTATCGAATGAAAACAATTTCCTTTAAGCAAACACACTAAATGTGATAGAATAAAAATAAAACGGATATGAGTCACTCCGCATGGATCTACCCTTGAAAGGCGTCGGTGTAGTTCGAGTTTCTTGTCACTGTTTCGGTTTTTAAATGCTAGATGGAGAGAAACGCTTTTACACTTGACTGCTATTTGTTCAGCAATCTGTCCCTTGTCCCTCGGCCCACGGCCTTTTTCACCTCTCTTGGGCACACCCGTGCGCCGTGGATTCCTTCGGCGCTCGGCACGCGCGCCCGGCTCGCTTTGCCTCGATACTCGGTGATGTTAGTAGACAGGGATTGGCGTGACGAGAGAGTTGAACAAGTAGGCATGTCGATGCTCGACAGACTTGAAAAGGTTGATGAGCACTCCTCTCGAAGGGACGATGAAGGACTATGGCCTTTCCGGTTTCGGTACTAATTAATCCTTATGTCTATAGTTGACTCGTGGGGTATGATAATTAAGATGCGAGCTTTAGTCGCATAATGGTGTTAGATCAACATGATATCATGTAATACCTGATTACAAATCTCACATAATCTTTTAAAGTCGACGTCTGCTTAAACTTTGGATTTTTTGATTCGTTCAAGATAATCCGACATCGACATAAATACTCTGCGATCCACCAAAAAGGTGTGTGGCAGAGGGTGCAAGCACTAGGTGGGAAGTGTAAGTGATAAGGTAGAATATGGGAGAGGAATGTAAAAGGGAAAATATTCAATTAAAAAACTATCAAATTACGTGCAAATTTTTATACATGCTGGAGGAAGACACAATTCAAAACAAAGGGTAAATACACCTATTAAATTACTTATTCGTTATGCAAAAAAAGAGATTAAAAATGTACCAAAGCCATTTATACGACAGGCCTCTACCATAAAAAGACACGTCATGCAGAGCCTACCTATTATAGGTAGGCAGTATTGTAGTCATGCAGTGTTCTACCTATTTTAGGTAGGAGGTTATGCAATATTCCACCGATTATAGATATTTTAGTGCAATATTCTACCTATTATAGGTTATGCAATATTCTACCTATTATAGATAGCTTTGGATGGCTCCAATAGACAGTTAGCTTTTACGTATCACGGGAACATCCACGTGTCCGTTTTACATCATTTCCTTCTTCATGAGTGAAATTTCCTCTCGGGACGAGAGTTTCCATTCTTACCAACGTTTCGATGCCAAACGTGGGTCAGAACGGAGGCTGACCCGGGAGGAATTTCTAGACTCAATACGAAGGAAAAGTACCACATCACCCTTATTCATATCTCATTAACTTTTGCCTTCTTTGGTTATATCTTAAAAGCCCATTCTTTTCTTTCCTCTAACCCACTTACCCAATGTTCTCCCTTCTATCACGCCCTTCAACAACACATCGCTTCTCTATATCTATTCCATTTGCTCTTTCTGCTTTAACCATTGATTAAAAATATATTATTAAGGAATATTATTTTTAAATATTGATATTTTTAAAACATAATTTGATTTACCAATGATCTCTATGCAATTAGTACGTGGGTATAAATAACTATGAAAATTCTCTCTTTGCTTTATGATGGAATTTGTTTCCGTTATCACAAATGGGAACATATTACCATTGTTTTTTTTTAAACCTACTAATCAACCGGGATAAATGCGAAACGTGAACATTGCATTATCCCATGAAACACCCCATAAAAAAACAGAAACCCGATTTTGTTCTTTTTAGTAGGAGTCTGTTTCTTATGTTAAATGGGCGGTGGCCTTCAAGAAGGGCTTGAATGTTGACCGGGGTGTGTCTTGGAACATAATTAATATACGCGACACAAGGAGGACGAAACGTGGGAACAATGGAGACGAGAAACGTGGGTCCACTTTGCGTGGGATCATTTGTACGCCACCTTCCCAAGCATCTGGCGAATGAATAAGAGAGTGGGGTTGGCTCTGCTAGCCGTTACCGACGTTTCGTCCAATAATGGTCAACGCTTCCGCTTTGGGTAGCTTAGTGCGCATTCGGTCTCTGAAATAACGAATGCCTGCGTGTGCACGACAAAATATTATTCGTACGACAATATCTGCACCTGCTTTATATTACTGGTAGTTTTATTATCCTTTATGGTAGCTTTTGGCACAGACTGAACATCGACAAACTTATCCACCAAGTCTAGCAAGATACTCCCTAGCACATCTCGCTACATTAAAGGTCCCTGTATCAATGAGAATAAAGCATTTAAAATTATTAAGTCTCTGTGCATTGTTGCCGGATTATGAATATATGTTTATTACTGAAATCATTTTACCGGGGGCACATGCACGATTAATGGAAAAACATTTCAATTCATTTATTGTTTTCGTAAATTTTGATTGAGGCTGGTTGTAAGGTTTATCGAAACAAAAAAGATTTCTCTCACCAAATTATGAACAATTCACCGCTGCAATGGAAGACGAGAGGTTGTTGGTTCTATTCCCGCCTATGTGTGTTTTTCTCCATCTAGGGCTCGCATGCTTGTAAATGTTTATATTGTTGTTATTATTATTATTAAGTGATATACCGGTGAAGGTAGGTTTTGGATGGACACTACTATCCAAATTAAATATTTTGTGACTCCTATAAAAAAACAGATCAACACATTCAGCAGCCAAATCTACATCAAAGGCCATCTTCATCTCTATGTACTTCCTTCCTCCCTTCATCCCGTCCGACATCCCTATCCTATTCCTGCCCTTTCTTTGTTTGCCTAACATTCTCCCCTCTCTTACAGTCTTCAACATCCCACTGCCTATAAATACACGCTTCATTCATTTTTCCTGCCTCCTTAGAATTTCTCCCAACAAACCCCCCTCATCGCCCTCCATATCTAATACTTCCTCACTCGTTCTCCTTTCGGTCGATTTCACCTTCTCCTTTCTTCTCCACACCCACATTTCAAAAGCCTCCAGTCTACGTCTATCCTCCTGCTTCAATGACCACGTTTCCACGCCGTACATAGCTACGCTCCATATCAAAGCCTTAAGCTTAATATCCTTACTCAACGTCCCCGTCATCAACTCCCTCCTCCTTGTGAAAGCCTCTTTGCCTAGCGCAATTCTTCTCCTTACGTCCCTACTACTTTGACCGCGTTGGTCCAAAACACTACCGAGGTCCGTAAACTGTTCTACCTGCTCTAGTTTTTGCCCTCCTATTTTTATGTTTAGCTTCGCCTTTTTCTTTATGGAAAATCTTAACCTTTGTTTCATTAATATTGATTCTCATCCCATATCTGTCGCACTGAATATCCAGTATACCCAGCAATGCTTGCAACTCCTTGGCGGATTGGCAAAATTAGGCATGGTCATCAGCAAACCTAACTGATTTTGCGAATTCCCCTTGTATAACTAAATTGCGGTCAGAGTCCGCATCCGCTCCCGGGTAAGCTGTGCGAATTGACCGCACTGTTCCTAAACCTGTGTCTAACCAGAATTAAATCAAACGGATACCTTTCTGAGTTAACTGACATTTTCCATATATTCCTCCGTCTTTTGTGGTGTCTAAACCAAGTGTTGGCGATGACTAACCCTTGCCTCCTGCAGAATTCAATAGCTTTCTCCCCGCAGTCACTCCTCGTACACAAACTGTAGTCCCCCACTTCATCACCATCTCTTCCTTCCCCTACCGCCGTACACATACACTCATATGCATACACACACATGAACACACAGACTCGCATATGTGCCTATATTTTTATGCAAAAATGGGTGTGTCTGACCAAATCATTATATTTTGTTTTTTTTTATAGAAATATTCGGGTCCTTGGGTTATACTGTGTACCAAGAGAGGGATTAAAGAATAGTGGAACCCGCCATTGGCGGTATTCAACTTTTTTTATTTTATCCCGGTGGTCGAGTCTACCAATATAATTTTTCCTCTACGTAAAAACCCTCATTTTCGTAATAAAACTTCAGTCTCAGGCATTCCTACGTAAATGAGGGTGTTCCCAACCAAATTGACTAGGCAGAGTAACTGACTATAAACTTTTTCTTCTCTAGAATAGCAACATTTTAATATTATTCAAGAAAATTATATTTCTCATTTATTTCAATGCAAGTATTATTGGCCAATGCAATTTGCTATGGGCATGGTAAAAATGAAATAAAGCTATTTTTAATTGTTACAACTCAGGTAAGTTTTTCTTTGGCAGTTTCTTGGAACTGCAACAGAAAAAGGCTGAGTCAGTTGGTACTTATCCACTTACATTTTATGCCTTGAAAGCTTACCATAATTATCATAGCTAACAAATAAATTCAACGAGCTCTGGGACGAGACAGTAAATTTTAACGGACTCATACGCTAATGTTCATTAAAATACTATATGTTCAATGAGTAAAAATCATTCGCCTTGACTAGCATCCCGATCAAGGAGAATGATTTTCACACCTTGAAACTCTTGTATCTGAATAGCTAATAGAGTTCAAATTAATTCTAGTCTCTCTTCTCTGATTGATTTTTTTCTTGAATGAGAGGCCTTTCCTCTTAATAGCTACACTAGACAGTTTTATTGAGAACAATAACCTCTTGTAATATGTTTTCCATAATTCTACCTAAGCACGATTTTGACTCATCTTTAACCTTCTGCATGAGCTTATTCAAGTCATATACCATATTCATTTAATTATTACCTACGATTTTACATTATAATTTAAAATAAATTAATTATACAGCGAGAGATTTAGTGTCCGGAGTTTTGTAATTCAAAACTTCGTCCAGTGATCATCACAAAAGCCTCAAAGGAATTTTGCTCATCAATCTTGATTATGAAATATTACGGAGAGAAAAATCTCGAACGTGGGAAAATGTTGAATAAATGGCTAAGTGAAAGATGAAAGAATAAATACGAAATGTAAAGAAAAAGGTCAAAAAAATCAATTATCACTCATGTATAATGAAATTTTATCGCCAAGTAGATAATTATATACCGTATTACTGAAAGTCATTTTTCATACTATTTGGTCTATTTGAATGAAAGTGATAATTTAAGAAATGACAATTTGTCTATCCCATGACTCTATTTCATTATCACTCGGTATCTAGGATGACGCCTCAAACAGGATACAAGCGGCTTTTTTGTCACTATAGAGCAAGTACTTAACAAGTCCACAAAATTTATCTTACGCAGGATCATTTAATGTCAGTACGTCTCTTCAAAAAATTATCATTATTACGCCCACATTTCATGTAATTTGATTTTGCGATGGAACAAAAAATGAACCTCATGTACAACAAATGAAAACTAATGTACATTTTAAAAAATTTTCCCATTTCTCCGTGACTACCTTCACCTGTTGGACACACCTGCTCTCGATTAACTGGAGTCTGCCAAGACACTTATTTAATCCGTATTGTAATCGTGCAAACCCCCATGTGTTCTTCTTGCTCAATTCAGTTGAGTTCAGATACATACTCTTTCTGGTCGTCGTGTCATATTCTTGAAGCGCAAAATAACGCGCCTTGAGGCTACAGAATACATCAGAGTTGGTCATAAATATACAGGTACGTGAGGCAGTAACGTTGGAAAAAAAACTGGAATTGCTTATCGAGTTACAATTTCGAGTTGTTCTCACGCCTTAATCGACGCGGTAACGCGAAGTAGCGAACACTAGATCCCATTCGAGGGTATTGTTACTCACGGACTCGTGGCTGAAATGAATTTAGAATTGACGAGGGAGCGCAGGTTGCGAAGTCATCTCTCGCTAATAGGTCTTCGGGAGGTAATCATCTGTGAGAGAGTGGACTCCCATACCCTCCCCTGTACAGGATTAACAGATACGTTTAAGAAATTAAAGAGACGGCGAAACGTTCCATGGCACAAGAATGCTTCGATGGATGTTTTTCATTTCGATAATGGCGGTGTTGTGCACTGATGAACGCGAAGAGCATTCATCTTGCGTTATTTCCCCTCTCGCATTGTCGGCATTGGCGTCAAAAATTACTCGTGGAAGGCATCGTATTTCATGAGCTTGTGGCATATTCAAGCGCATTCCCTGGGAATAACCCCATTGTAAAAATGAACTCGTAATTACTAAGGCTCTCTGAATCCAACTCCGCTGGAAGATTATACCTTACCTCATATAATTCCATTCCATTTTGAAAAGAATGTTAAAAACGAGGAGAAATGGATTCACATCTCTACTACGTTCACTTACGTTCACGTGTTAACTACAAAATGTGATTATAAAGCTATCGCACAAAAATTCCTCATCTATCCTTGAGGGCTTAATTAAAAAAATTATGAGAATATTTTGCTTCAGTAATTTGAGTTCTGATAATTTGCTTCAGTTTGAGGTTATTTCATTATTTTTAATGAAGTTAGTCTAGTGTTTTGTGCGGCAAGAATGTCCTCTACTTCTTATTTTGAAACAAACTGGTCATTTTACACATATTTAGAGGTTCATCCTGAAATATTTCTGTATTATGCGAACCATTTTCAGTGGCTATATAATCTTTTTTTAAACATAACTAATATGGCATTTTCATACAATCAGCATATGCACAAATTTTGGTTAATAAAGTATTTTCTAGTGGAACTTCATCCATTTTAAAAGATTAATTGAGACACGATTAACTTTATTTGATGGGAGATTAATTATGAAGTACGAAGTACTCCAAGAATATATATATATATATATGTGTGTGTGTGTGTGTGTGTGTGTGTGTGTGTGTGTGTGTGTGTGTGTGTGTGTGTGTGTGTGTGTGTGTGTATATATACTCATTCACATAGAAATAGATATAAGGTGAAGGGATAGGAACACATATAAAGGACGAACATAGTAGAGGTGGGGAAGGCAGAATCAGGCAAATCACAAGTTTAAAAATATTTTCTAGACCGGAACTTGAACTCCGGATCTTTCCACTTGCCAGGCGGATGCTCTTTACCACTTGACCTATCCAGGAAACTATATTTATACACACACATACACGATTCGCGATAACCTCTTACATTATTAAAATAGAAGTTACAAATTGTTTGCTCCATAAATGTAAATTTGAAAATATTAGAAATACATAATATATTCCACTCAAAAATCCTTAACGAAGTTGCAAGGTCTTTACGTCACCATAATAAACCTTGAAACTAATATAATTCTGAGAGTTAGTGAAGATAAATGCTCCGGAAGATGCCCATATTCATTTTCATATCTATAAAATTTCATTTTATTTTTTTACTCATTTTTAGGCTAGGTCATTTAGAGAGAATTTACGTCCACTTATTCATGTTCTAATGACTATTGGAATGGCTTCACTCTTGCCAACTGGTGAATGAAGATATTCCCACAACTTTCAAGCTATGAATCACAGAGTTTTACGCGAACTGTTTTTGTCTTTTAGGATAATTAATCATTATTCAGAGGTTTCAGTTCTTAGATTCGCTTGTAGCATACGTACCTCCAAGCTATAACTCCCATTGCCAATCTCCCCATTTCTTCACCGCACTTGCTTCTTTCGCAGACGTCTTCGACCGCTCTCCTCACATAAGTCTTCCTTGACCTCTTCCATTATTCATCCTTTCATGACTTCCATGTAACTGTCTTAATTGCACCTTTGTGCTTCAAAATTGCTCACTTCGTATTTTCTTCCCTTTACGGTATCTTGTTCCTTCACGCTCTTCCAAAGAGTCGTCCATAAGTCACTCTGTTCAATTTATTTCCATAATTCATTTGAAACACAAGGTCTCCATTAAATCTTATTTTCATCCCTGTGCCACTCCTACCATCCTCTTCAAATGCGTATAAATTTGAACTCTTAAGTTTAACTTTCTATGCATTGTCTCCTTATACTCAGATCAGTTATATTTGTTGTCATTAAAAACTTCATCTGGTAGAAAATCCTTATTTGTTTTGGTCATTCATCCTACTATTTCCCCTTTTAACTTTCACTGCTGGTTATCTTGCTTCCCAATCTTAATCTCAATGATTTTCAGATTATTTATTACGTTTGTGTAATGTTTTTCAGGACTCAGGAGTATAGTAGTGTGTAGCGTCAGGGTCCATTGAAAACCTACTCCAACTCGTTAGACTAATTCCAATAATAATAATTATATATCATATACCGGATTCGGTGAGATTTTTGATGAACCTAGACAGTACGCTGCTATACTTCTAAGCTCTGAGGGACACAGCATAAAATACCTTTAAACCCCGTACCACAGAGTATATAATAACTCATTCTTTATTTCTGCATACTTTCTACATTCCCCTCAACTCCATTCAAAGTGCATATCTTCCCTCCACCTCGCTTTGACGACATTCTCTTCTCATTTAGCGTGTTCAACCTCCCAGCACACCACCCTCACTATCTCATCCGACTTGTTCTGCCTTCCTCGGGTGTTCTCAAAAGCCTTTTATATTATTACGTTTTGCTTTATTTTCAGTTACTACTACCACAAAAAAAAGTTCGTTTGGGATTTATGAAAGCGTAAAATGAATTTGCGAGAGAATTTTTGTGGACGAAATGATCGGAGCCCGTACCCGAGGGCTGTGGAAGAAAATGTCTTAACTGTGCTCCATTTATTCAAATGTAGCACAATGTTCCTGTCCTAGTTTTATTTGATCATATCCTCCTTTTCCCGAAAAAATGATCCGTCTTTAAATAATTCTTCAAGTATAAAATGCCAAGTCAGGTGTAATACATTCTCCAAATTAGGTAGGCATGGGGTAGAAGCTACCAAAGGGAAATCATACTAGCCAATGAGACAAATCAATTTCAAGAATCTATCTTTCAAAATGATGGGACACTTAAAGACGCGAGCAGAAGTCTGGAATAATTTTACCAAACTGTAAAATCAATCTTTTGCTGTAAAATGTTATTATATTCTACGGAGAAGTAATGAAATCTAGCGCCGTGACCCTGCGATGAAAATTTCTTATGACTTAATAAGCACCAGTCCCTCAACCAAGTTAGCATAAGCACCTTGTCATTTGTCATCTCCCAAAACTCAGAAGATAACACAGAAATCGGACCACATATTTGAAGAACAAAAATACTGCAAAAAGCTTGTATTTTATTTATTTAATTCTATTAAAAATACAGTTAACAAGTGAAGGGAGATCGGTCGATACAAGTGATTTTTCGGACCTTTCCTAACAATCTTTCTGGTTGAGAAGACACCGATTAGTTTCGTAATAGAAATCATTTCGATCGCTTATCGACGCAACCCCGCTGCCATGCACCCCTGAAATAATTGGCACGTAACCTTCGCCTCATTCCCGGATGAATTTCAGAAGAATAACTAAATAAATATCCACACGGAGAGTATGGTTTGGTGTGAAAGAAAGGCAGGGAGCCATTGAATAAATGTTCCCGGACAATTGAGGCCGATTTTCATTTAATCTGTCCGTTCACTCGTTTGAAACTGTCCCCGGGCTTGAAAAATGTAACTGGAGCACGGGTTGATAAATCGACAGAGCTACACTTGGAATGACTGCAAAGACATTCCAGTTTCTGTAACATTATCCCCAAGTATTTGGAACTCCCGTTCTCCTATCTTAATTTCCCATTGGGCCCGCAATTAGCCTTGGGCTCGAAACATTTATCAGAGAACAGAAGATCGATCATAAATTGGCCCCGCCTCCCTCTCGGAGTAACGTAGAACATAAGAAACTCTACCCGAAGTATTGGCCGCGCCTCTATTAGCCTATTATTAATATCGGATTTGAAATAAACTTAAATACATCCTCCTGACAAAACGACGGTAAGCCCCTCAGCGAACGATCTGAAAATCAAAAGTCCTCGGGGTTGGGTGGAGTATCGTCATTTGTTTACGCGAATCGAGAGATAGTTTAAGCAATAAATGATCTCCCCCGTCTCAGAGAAACAAAACCGTATTGAGGCTACCAGTCAAGTGACTCAGCATTCGATACGATATCCAGCATCCGTTTTGGTTAATGGCTGTTCTCAAGCGATCTGACGCAAGGGATGATTACTTCGGATTCCAATTGCCCGCTCTCTTTCCTCGCACACATTTTCCTCTTGTGCGTGCCCCATTTTTAATTTTTCGAGACCACCAAGGCAGCCAACTTTAACTTGGAGCTTGGAGCGTTTGTGCGGATCTGAAACTTGGCCTTTGAAACAGGAAAATTAGTGTAGATTGTAGGCTTTTGAGAGAGGTGTAGATGTGAAAAGAGAAGAATGGAGAAAAAAATGGGACAGAGAGGAAAAGAAACGCTGAAATTTAACTTGAAATTTTAAACGCGGTGGACGTAGAGAGGAAGTAACCGAAGGGAGTCATAAAAATGGAGAGAAAGTGAAAGGAAGAAATATTAGGAAGTAATGTGTCGCTGAGCAGAGTGATGGAAGGGAGAAGTTTGGGTAAACGGGATAGAGGGAGGAAGAGAGTATTCTTTAAAGACAGCATGAGAGCAGGCAGAGGTTGCGAAGAAATGAACAAGGAAATGTAGGAAAAACAACGTTATGATACATACATTATAGTATTTAAGAACCATCCCAATCACACCTTTTAATAGGCAGAATACGCGTGCCTGGAATGGATGGTGGCTGTCGACTTGGCTCAATAGGAGCTCAATATCGGCCCTTGCGAAAAGAGGTACCTCAGGGCCTCTTATCCATCGGTTTCGTTCGAGCTCAAGACTCCATTTTCAGGCCTGGACGTGAGCGTTCCTACGACGGTGCAATATTGCGACATGTGTACTGTGGTGTGAGATGTCGGGCCGTCATGGTTTACGATGCATCGCACTTTGATGTAATTTACAATATACTTACCGCTCCCCGACTATACCAAAGGGTTTCGAGTTCGGGTTGAGAAAACAGCTGCGCTAGGACCTATGGATACCTTTCATGTTCATCATAGATGTTCCAGGAGTCTTATGTCTGTTTTAATACTACAAATTTTACTATTATAACTGTAACTTTTCCAGCAGGATAAGCACAACTACGACAATATTCATTTTACCGAGAAAGTTACTAATGAACAAATGTATGCTCTCGAGTGGTATGCATTTAGGCGTACCAGCGAGTGAAATTTTCCCTTCAAGCAGAATCTGAATAAATGAGAGAGGGTAACCTGAGAATCTATGCGATGTTTAATTCGCTCCTTTCTATGATTCTTCACATTATTTTTTCACCAATTTCAGACCGAACGTATTAAATGGGGATGGATTAACACTTCAGTAGGCAATCAGGCAGTTATATTTCTCAGAATTTCCTGTAACGAAGAAGTAAAACGCATGATTTTCCCTATAATCCAAGTAATATTGATAAAAGCTTCATACTCGGGGAAGGATGTGTATACAAAAGGGTGTATGCATGCCCAAAAATATTCACCTTACTGTAGGAAGACAAAGGAAGTTGAAAATTGGCACATTGATAGTTTTTACGAGAAATCAGACAGAAAAGTCGTGAAACCTGACGCTGAGTCCCTTATACCAACGAGAATGAATGCCAAAAAAATATCTATAATAATTTTTGGGAAGTACTTTGGGAAAAGAAATTTTAAAGTGCTGTGTAATCCTTCACTGATTTTGGACTAAGAATACACAAATATTACTCATGACCGCGGGAAACTTTTATAATTCTTGTAAAACACTTTATATTTCAATTCTAGGAGTGAAAGTAGGTGAAAAACTTGTTGAATAAAATTATTTTAACTTGTGAATGATCAAGCGTTAGCTAGACAGCAAAAGAATTATCAAACTAACGCTTACAGTCATAACTCAGTCAATTGCAGAGATAGACATGGGATTAGAATCAATAATAAGAAAACGAATAGAATGAGAATCTCATGACATAGAACAACTAAGGTAATAATTTAAGTTAGAGAACATAAAATGAAGCAAGAAGTTCAGTTCACCAACATAGGAAATGTTTTAGAAGAATATGGGGAAAGTGCGAGTAGAAAACCTAGAAGTAAGAACATAACGAGACGAATTTGCGTTAAGTGGATAAGTTTTTATGAAGAGCCGGGAGATGATGACAGGCCCCTTGAGATAAAGAGAAGACTAGCTAAAAAAATCATATGGAGAATAATTTTTTTACTCAGAAACTTGGTCATTGAGGTAAAAAGATAAGCGCAGATTAGAGGCCTTTGAGATGTGAGCATGGAGAATAATAAAGAAAATAAAATGGAAAGAAAGGAAAACAAAGTATGAAGTTCTAGGCATGATAAGGGAAGAAAGAAGAAGGTTTTTGGTAGAAATTTGTAAAAGTATTAGAGGATTCAGGAGATATAGGGAGGAATTGGAATGCTGTAGACGGCAAAAGAAGAGAATACGAGAATATAGAACACGTACCCTGGGAAAGAAATTTGGTATTTAAAAGGTATTTTGGATGGAAATAGGAGAGGTAGAAATTGTGCAGGGACATAGAATGAGTTATTGTGACATATAGTTTGAGGTCTAACGCTATCTTGAGTATTATTATTTGGGTCTTCAAAGTACAGTAGCGTGTAGTGCCAAGGTCCATAAAAAACTCATCTAACATTTATCGGGTTAGGATAAGTTTTCCATGAACCCTGCCACTGATAAAATCACTGCTATTCATATAATGACTTTTTCTATTCTTAAATGCCCAAATGTTTTACCTTAATTGGAACGTTTATTGATATTTTGAGGGTATGTTACGCGGGATTACCCTTATTTTTCATTTCAAAGATACGTCTTATAAAGCTACGCAGGTTAATATTTCAGTAATGTTTATTCGATGCTTGGTTTGCTCTGTGAGCAATGTTGCCTGTTTCCCATGTGATGGTACTCTACTCACGGAAGTTACGCCGTGTCGGTATCATAAAGAGAGGAGTAATAAAATGGTTTCCAGGAATTTCCCGTGCGAATAAAGGTTAGGTACAGCAGTCATGGTGTATGCAATGCTAAATTTATTCATTGCAATTTCCGTAGTACATTTCCGTCCGTGCTATTTCAAATTTCCGAGGGGGATAACGACTGAAGAAATGACGCGAGATTGAAGAAATGGTATGTAACCCAACATGATGAATGAGGATATCCAGTCAACCAGCGCTGATTACAAATGCGACGCGATATTGAGAGCAGTGAGCGATATATTAACGTTACATGTGCGACGCATCGAATCGAAATATAATCTTATTTCGACATTCGTACATTTACGTCGCTGTTTAGATGCGTGTTAAATTACGGGGCATGTAATTCACGTCACGTTTTAATATCCGGGTTTGAACGCCGAAGCATCGAAGAACACCGTAATCCCATCTAGGCAACTACTAGAGTCCCGGATGGCGAGCACCCTCGTTGGTGATTTATTGGGGTTGGCAGCTTGCATAATTCCGCGCATGAACTGCGCATTGTAGGCACGTTTAAATTACCGGAGCGAGACTCTTTGAGGACCCATAACCTCCAGTTTGGTCGGACCCATTGCCGATGTAACGATCGCAGTACCCCCCCTCCCTTCCCCACAGCTCCGGGCACCCTCGTTACTTGGACATCCTTTTTTCGTGGTGTGGCCGAACTTATAAACCGCACGAACAAGATGGCAGTCCTACCCCGTGGCAAATGCAAAATCCTTGAAATTTTAAAGAGCGTAAGGCAGGTGGGGAACCATTACGACCCGATCCGTTCGGCAATAAATAGGTCGCGTCGACCAACTTCGAGCAAACAATCATAACGAACAATGCGGCATTAAAAGTGTAAGAAGTGCGTGAGCTTGAGGGAAGGACAGCGGACGAGGTCCCATGTCAATCAGCCCGGGGCTGCCTCACACGACCGCCCGGCAAGCCCTAGTCAGGAGATAACGGATCTGAAAGTTGGTAATGCATTCCATTTCCCTCTCCGCGGGTATTAAATTGGGTTCCCTTTTGCGTAAAAAAATAGGTGAGTCCATCAAGGTGGGAATGAAGTAAGCTCACTTGAACGATCACGCAATCTTGGTAGAGAACAGCCTTGACCGGGAGTCGAACTGTATCCCTTTCGGGGCCTTCATTACGCGGGATGATAAAAGTGTCAATGCATTCGCGACTTATGAGATTTATGTGTTGTATTGGAGTGAATGAAAATGCGAGACGGAAGGGCGTGCCGACGCCCGTGGATTGCGTATCAGTCGTTCTATTCTAGATGGAGGGAATTCAGTCTGAAAGTATGAGGCGAAAGAATGATCATGATAAAATACTATGGAGGCTATTGCTTGAGAAGCTTGAGAGAACGAAAATGGGTGCGCACAGTTTGATCGCGTCTAATATGACCAGAACGGGTTTGCAAAACAAATTGAAGTCAGCAGAAATAAAGCAGATGACGAAATGGAATCGGAGGTCGAGTGGGCAACATTCTGAATGAAATAGTATGAGGCAAACTAGCTGGAATAACACTTCTTCGCAAGATTAATTCCTAAAACTCATGTTTATTATTTCTCTTTCCGTATTCTGCAAAAAAAACTCTCTCCTGGGACCATCCACAAGTGAAGGGCCGCGTTTGCTCTTAGAGCAAATTAGGCGCTAAAAAAATAGATGAAATAGAAATGCAGGTGGTCACCGAATCTAAACACTAAGAAACATTCCAATGAAGTCCAAGCTCCCTGGACACACAACGCAAGAACAGAGAAATTTATTCTGAATTTATTCAGTGTTTTGTGCGTTTAATGAGATATTGTTTTTGCTCAGAAGTTTATATTAAGATATCTAAATATCCAATTCAGTGAAATAATGCAGGACACTCTGGAGTTTTTTTGTTATGTTTCCCAATCATCCGAATGCAGTTTCTGTTTTCTACCCTCAAAGACATAAGAGTTCCTACATAGGGTTTGGTAATTTTTCTGCCGATTTTCACTTAAAATACCAACTTGTGTGCCTTATTCCAACTTCCTTCATCTTCTGCAAGTAGTCTACATATTTTCGGCGCAAACACTATCCTTTGTACCATTTATAAAATACTAGATAGCTGCTAAACAATTGTCTTCAATCAAAAGTTAATTAGCATTTATCTACCGTATTACGGTAGATTTTTGATGGGTCCAGACTACATGATGCTGTACTCCTAAACCCTAACCAACATGACACAAAATATTCCTAAGTCCCATTCTCAACATTAAAATAGCTAGTGTAAACTGAAAATGTGTACGTATTTATTGCATATATATATTTTTGTCTTTTTATCAGTGACCATTAATAAGAATTAGTATTTACAGGAAATAAGAATTGTCAGAATAAAGCATAATAGAAAGACTGAAGAAATATAAGTGAATAATAATAATGGAAAAAATGAAAATAATATTGAGGTAATAGAATAAATTCAAGAAATTTGTTACTTGAACGGCAGAATTAGCAACGATGGAGAGAACAAGTGAGAAGGAAATGATTGGAATAGCCGTGGCAAGTATGATATACAATCAAAAGAAAATTTTACTATCAGCCGACAGCACAGACTTTGAAAGAAGCATTTCCTTAAGACGCATAACTAGAGAACGCATATCAATAGTACCCAGTGAGGCATAGACAATAGGAGCAGCAGTGAAATGAAAATAAAAAGCAATGGAAATGTGATGCTTAAGGATGGCGAAAAAGATAAAATGGACGAGTACGTAACGAAAAGATTCTACGAGCGATTGGAGAAAGAAGTTCAATGATAACTCGGAAATGAAAAAGGGATAATCTTATCGGACGCATGCGTAGACAACATGGCATGATGAAGATGGCAGTCGTGGAAATAGTGGTAAGAAAGGTTTACAGAGAAATATCATAAATGAGATACCTGCATGGAAAAAATAATAATGATATCAAAGGAAATGAATAAATGTGCAGCCATGAAAGGGAATCCAATCGCGAGAAGGGCTGCGTCAAACTAATCTTACGGTTGAAGACGAAAGCTTAATATATTGATATATGTCATTGAGAGATTTCCAATAAAGTTAATATGAATCCTTAATTCTTGTCAAAATATGTGTATGAACAGAGAAAGAATTACATAATTTGAAATTGATATAGATGCAATTTTGTCATTTTTGTTTGTGTTTGTTTGCTTTGTAAGTGTGTGTATATATATATATATATATATATATATATATATATATATATATATATATATATATATATATATATATATATATATATATATATCGGGGACCAGGGTTCGATTCCCGTATTAGTAGTCCAACAGCTGTAAGTATGAGGCCAGCTCTACCGACAGTAATGTTGCCATTGGTTATTTTCATCAAACACCATAGAGCATATGAAAGAATATTAATTAATAATTTTAACATTATTTAGTCAAAATAAAAGATAAATTGAAAAGTTTTTCGAAAGACATTTGGTGGATTAAAGGAGCTGAAGGTGTGAAAGATGGAGATTCATTTAGGAAAATTCTCAACCCTATGAATTAATGCATGATTGTTTTAAAAATAAGAAATATTTCATCAGATAATATTGAAATTTTTGCTTAGCAGATAGCAATCATCTCTACGAAGGTCCGCATACATTTAATGGGAGTTTACCAATATCACAATGGATATAGTTTTCAAGGTCGGCTGAACTTTTGAATAAATTGAATAAATACCAGGTAATTAAATGCATATCACCAGGAAATGTTCATAAAAGAGAAGCAATTCATTTCGGTCTCAGTCAGTGTTTGAAATACAAAAGATCCCGTATTCTTATTATCCCTTTTTATTTTGTATCCCTTATACTTTTGTTTTCAACTCTTTGATACTGTTCTGTTGATCACAATTCTTAAGGATTGGTTCTCATCTATTAAATATTCTTATACTTTCAGGTATTATTAAACATTCCATATTTTATTTTCTTCTTTGAATATATAAAAAAAATTAGGATGTTAAGGAACAGGTAACGTGGAGGCACCATCGCTCAGGGGTAAGATTTGTAACGATTCGCATTTTCGATCCCCTGGCCGCGTGATTATGTAATCTGTCATTATCGCTCATCTCCTACAAGCGTATAACTTGGCTAATATTTTTCTATAACAAGTATTTTTCCCGAATATATCTAATTGTTAGCAAATATTTTCCGTTCTTAGTTTCTGACATTGATTTAACTTTCTTGTATAGTGCACCGTTTTCACCCTTCCTCCGCAAACTTTCCATATCTTCGCACTGTGTCTTCCACCACGCTTCTTTTGGGCTATTACCTTTATTTTTATTTGGGCTCTAACTATCTCTATGTTTACATTGTTCCATTTCCTTTCCTCGTGTATCTCCAATCCTATCATCCGTAATCCATGGTTTCCTTTTCCTATTAATAGTTCCTATAGTGTTTTTTGCGGCTTTCGATACCTTTTTCGATATATTCCCATTTTTCCTCGATAGTATTCAGCTTTTTTCCCTCATTCATGATTTTCTCTACAGGCTACTGATACTCCTTCCTTGTCAGCCCATTTAATGCTTCTACATTCCATTTTCTAACTCGCTCCCCTGCCTTATCTTTTTGAAACGGACGCTACACTTCATAATAACTAAATTGTGGTCCGAGTACGCATTTGTTCCCGGGAAGCTATGCGAATTAATCACACTGTTACTGAATCTGTGCCTTACCAGAATATAACCTAACTGATACCTTTTTGAGTCACCTGGCATTTTTCATGTATACCTACGCCTTTTTTGGTATCTAAACCAAGTGTTGGCGAAGACTAACCCTTGCCTCCTGCAGAATTCAATAGCTTTCTTCCCGCAGTCACTCCTCGTACCTAAACCGTAGTCCCCCACTTCAACACCATCTATTCCTTCGCCTAGCGCCGTATACATACACTCATAAAACATGAACACACAGACTCGCATATGTGCCTAGCTAGAATATAATATAACTGATACCTTTCTGAGTAACCTGGCATTTTCTATGTATACCTTCGCCCCTGTCTTTTATAGAACTCAACTGCCTTCTCCCCGCGGTCATTCCTCATATTTAAACGGTAGTCCCCCACTTCATCACCATCTCTTCACCTGGACCCTCAACATTCGGAGTTCCTCTTCTGACTAATTCGTTCTTCTTCTGCGTCTTTTATGCTGCTCCTGGCAACTTTCTTTTTCGAGGATTTTGTGAGATGACGACCGCAGAAACCTTACATCTCTCACTGTCGGGCACGACATGCGGCCGATTGGGCTGAGTCCCGTAGTTGCTAGGACTCATGCTCTCTACACTGTCCATCATTATATTCTTGGGAATGATAATTGAGGTGGTTTCCCGTTGCCTTCCTCAATAGTGTTTTTAACGTGACTCCATCATTCAATGGCCGCCCCACTGGGGTCAGACGCCTTTGGAGCCGCCTCACTGAGGATAAGACGATGCGTGGACTACCTTTCGTCTGGCTCCTAACCTTCGACCTATAGGTCCCTTCGACATAGGTAACCCTACCAGGAGCAATTATCACTGCTCCCGCCAACCCAGCTCCATCAGTATTCACAAACCCTTCCACCACGTCGAGGGTGTAATTCGTGGAAGATATATATATATATATATATATATATATATATATATATATATATATATATCTCACAGTATGTTAAGGACACTCACAATATGTTATTTTTAAATTTTTAGCGTTCCATTTCGAAGATATTTATATATATATATATATATATATATATATATATATATATATATATATAACAAGCTTTGACAGCAAAAAACAATATAAGAACACATAATGGGGAACCCAAATTTTATAGGCAGAAATGATCACAAATTTAAGATAAAATGCCGGGCACAGAGAACAATTAAAAAAAAATTTTCTTTTCTAAATAGAACAATTGTTGAGTGGAACACTTTACCTGCAAAAATATTCGAGCCCTTTCCTAACAGAGTGTATACTTTTAAGAATAGATGTAAGGCATATATGTAAAATTTTGATTGATGTGTGGTGTATGGTATTATATGTAATAGCTTAATTTTTTTTAAATTTATCTTTTTTTTTCTTGCTGATTAATGGTTGTAAATGGGATGGGGATTCACTTGTTTTGTTAAAGAGATTTGTGTTTTGAAGTCTAGTTTTATGTATTATCTTTTGCCATTATTTTGGACTTGTGTGCCACCTGACAATGTCTATCAGCACATGTGTATTTTTAATAATAATAATAATAAAAAGATCACTTACACGTTATTTCTTGATCATTTCGACGGAATTCAACTCCGTCTTCATCGGAAGAAGTAGAAGTAATGACTAAGTCAGTCGAGTTGAATTCCGTCGAAATGATCAAGAAATAACGTGTAAGTGATCTTTTTATGTGTTCTTATATTGTTTGTTGATGTCAAACCTTGTTATTCAACACTTCCGTGTTACTTCTTTGAAATCATATACTATATATGTATATATATATATATATATATAGTATATGCTTTCATAGACGTAACACGGAAGTGCCGAATAGTACAATACACAGTAACACATAATATAGAAACACAAAAAAAGAGAACACTCACACGTATTTTCTTGATATTTCGACGGAAACAATCCGTCTTCCTCTGAAGATGTAGAAGTAATTACTTCTACATCTTCAGAGGAAGACGGATTGTTTCCGTCGAAATATCAAGAAAATACGTGTGAGTGTTCTCTTTTTTTGTGTTTCTATATTATGTGTTACTGTGTATTGTACTATATATATATATACTACCTTGATCAAAAAGTTCCCGGAATAACCACCGTGTGGCGCTCCCATCGTTCCGATTTGAGTTCTGTTTTTTTTTTTAAATTGGTACATCTGTTGTTGATATTCCCTTTAAATCTTAGTGTCATAACTTGACATTTGCAAAAGTTACGTAGCCAAGAGTACATCTATCTCTGTGTGTGTTGGCGATTTTTTACAATTTCAGAAATGGATTTAAATTTGCAACAACGAACTTGTATTAAATTTTGCGTAAAAAACGGATTTAGTGGCGCACGGACGTTGGAAATGTTGGAAAAGTGTTTCGGCAACGATTCTCTAAAAAAACGGTCGTTTACCAGTGGCACGAGCGGTTCAGAAGTGGTCGTGAGTCAATCGAAGATGATGAACGCAGTGGCAGACCATCGGCATCGAAAGTCGGTGAAAAAATTGATAAAGTAAAAGAAATGTTGGTCAATAACCGCAAATTAACCATCAGAGAAATAGCGGAGGACTTGAACATTGCCTATGGATCCGCCCAAGACATTGTGGTTAATGATTTGGGTTTCCGTCGTGTAGCAGCAAAGTTGGTGCCGAAAGACCTCAATTTCATGCAAAAAAGAGACCGTGTTGACGTCGCAAAAGACATGATTTGCGAGGCTGAATCCGATCCCACATTCATCAAAAGGATCATTACTGGAGACGAGACGTGGGTTTATGAGTACGACACGCAATCCAGACATCAGGCAAGTGAATGGCGTTCACCAAATGAGCCGAGACCAAAAAAACCACGTCGTTTTCAGTCAAAAAAGAAGGCAATGCTGACGGTTTTCATGGATTACAACGGTGTAGTGCATCATGAATTTTTGCCAGAAGGCCAGACAGTAAACAAAGAGTATTATTTGGGCGTTATGAGACGTTTGCGTGAAGCAATTCGCCGAAAGAGACCAGAAATGTGGGCAGAAAACTCGTGGATTTTGCACCATGATAACGCACCGTCGCACAGTGCTATCATTATTCGTAATTTTTTGACGAAAAATGCAACAAATACCATCCAACAGCCACCGAATTCACCTGATTTGGCTCCCTGTGACTTCTTTCTGTTCAATCGACTTAAAAAACCATTACGGGGAACGCGTTTTAGCAGCCGAGAGGAAGTAATGGAAAAATCGCAGGAAGCACTGATGGACATACCGAAAACCGAATATAAAAAATGTTTCGAGGATTGGATCAAGCGCTGGCATAAGTGTGTTGCAGTCGATGGGGATTACTTTGAAGGGGACAATATAGATTTAGATGAATAAACTTGTATTTTTAATTTTCTGAATAAATTCCGGGAAATTTTTGATCAAGGTAGTATATATATATATACATATATATATATATACATACAGATATATATATATATATATATATATATATATATATATATATATATATATATATTTGTACACACATGTATATATACATATATATTCTTGTATATATATATACTACCTTGATCAAAAATTTCCCGGAATTTATTCAGAAAATTAAAAATACAAGTTTATTCATCTAAATCTATATTGTCCCCTTCAAAGTAATCCCCATCGACTGCAACACACTTATGCCAGCGCTTGATCCAATCCTCGAAACATTTTTTATATTCGGTTTTCTGTATGTCCATGAGTGCTTCCTGCGATTTTTCCATTACTTCCTCTCGGCTGCTAAAACGCGTTCCCCGTAATGGTTTTTTAACTCGATTGAACAGAAAGAAGTCACAGGGAGCCAAATCAGGTGAATTCGGTGGCTGTTGGATGGTATTTGTTGCATTTTTCGTCAAAAAATTACGAATAATGATAGCACTGTGCGACGGTGCGTTATCATGGTGCAAAATCCACGAGTTTTCTGCCCACATTTCTGGTCTCTTTCGGCGAATTGCTTCACGCAAACGTCTCATAACGCCCAAATAATACTCTTTGTTTACTGTCTGGCCTTCTGGCAAAAATTCATGATGCACTACACCGTTGTAATCCATGAAAACCGTCAGCATTGCCTTCTTTTTTGACTGAAAACGACGTGGTTGTTTTGGTCTCGGCTCATTTGGTGAACGCCATTCACTTGCCTGATGTCTGGATTGCGTGTCGTACTCATAAACCCACGTCTCGTCTCCAGTAATGATCCTTTTGATGAATGTGGGATCGGATTCAGCCTCGCAAATCATGTCTTTTGCGACGTCAACACGGTCTCTTTTTTGCATGAAATTGAGGTCTTTTGGCACCAACTTTGATGCTACACGACGGAAACCCAAATCATTAACCACAATGTCTTGGGCGGATCCATAGGCAATGTTCAAGTCCTCCGCTATTTCTCTGATGGTTAATTTGCGGTTATTGACCAACATTTCTTTTACTTTATCAATTTTTTCACCGACTTTCGATGTCGATGGTCTGCCACTGCGTTCATCATCTTCGATTGACTCACGACCACTTCTGAACCGCTCGTGCCACTGGTAAACGACCGTTTTTTTTAGAGAATCGTTGCCGAAACACTTTTCCAACATTTCCAACGTCCGTGCGCCACTAAATCCGTTTTTTACGCAAAATTTAATACAAGTTCGTTGTTGCAAATTTAAATCCATTTCTGAAATTGTAAAAAATCGCCAACACACACAGAGATAGATGTACTCTTGGCTACGTAACTTTTGCAAATGTCAAGTTATGACACTAAGATTTAAAGGGAATATCAACAACAGATGTACCAATTTAACAAAAAAAAACAGAACTCAAATCGGAACGATGGGAGCGCCACACGATGGTTATTCCGGGAACTTTTTGATCAAGGTAGTATGTATGTATACATGTATAAATATATATTTTAGAAAGTCCACTTATATTAGCAAATACAAACCGAGGCATTAGGAGAATTAGAAAAAGACTGTCGTGAAACTACCGGATATGGTGGATGCTTCAGGGCAATGGGGTGAAATATAAGAATGACAGAAATACCACAACTTATTCTGGTAACAGAATTCGGTGGGATTTCCAAGTAAACAACAACGTATATGAATATAGCTCTACTCGAAATCGTAGTTTAATTTGGTTGAAGCGATCTTATTTCCATTCCGTATTATTTATTTTTTTGTTTCTAGCATTCTTAAGAGGGTGCACGGATTTTCTCTAAAATATAAGTTCTAGTCCAATCCCTAGAGAGTGTATTTATCGTGAGAATTTGTTAGAACATTTTCAAAACGGCGGACTTTCATCGGAACGCAAACTATTCATTCTCAGTCTTGTATCATTTCCCACCGACGAGACGTGAACGCAGAGCAATTTATTTGTACACCACTTCTGGATACAAAATGATGATTTTTTTTTGTTTGCTCTCGTGGCGAGCCGGCGTTTCAAAAGTAAGTAGTACCTCTTAAAAATACCATGAGAAATCCATAAGATTTTTTCCCGAAATTGCGGGCCGTGGTGAACGATTTTGAGCATTCATGGCGGTCGCTCATGGATCCCTAGAACGGGTTGGCCTCCCGTGGAGAGGAAAGTGGGCTATGGTATAACTCCGATTTCGTGAAAGGCGTGAAATTTCCCACGGGGAAAATCGCTGCCGCACGCACGTAATCGACGAAGTTTCTTGGAGGTAGGGTGTTTATGCATCTGCGCCATTGAAGGCTGATGGAGTAGGTAGGTACGTCCAGCAGGCGTCATTCTTTTTCATCGCCGGGATGCCGTAGGGCGCAATTACTTCCCCCCTCGAAGTGATGTATGCGGCGGTAGGAATTGGGTTTTTAATGTTCTCCGAGTGCTGAGGTCACATCGCCCACCGTAAACTCTGCTCGGGGAAATCCATTACGAAACGACGCAACACCCACGCCCCGGGCGGGGCTCGAAGACGCGACCTTCGGGTTAAGTGGCCCACGCGCACTGCCCACCGCGTTAACAGGAACGGGTGCTGTTCCCATACTGGTTTCGCCACCCATACTAATCAATTTGTCACCGATTGCTGATAAATGTTGCAAATGAGAGCACGTAAACAGAAATATGAGCTTTAGCGTCAAATAGATTTATAAAGTTGAACTCTAAAGTTGAACTGTAAAAATGAAATCTATCTAAAGTTCAAAAATTGTGTTACGCGACAGCTAGATCATACAGATACGGTCATATGCATATTATGATATCAGATGATAATAATATGGTAATATATACTTAATTGTGGGTCGCGGTAGGGGGTAGAGCGTTTGACTGCTGACCGGAGGGTCCCGGGTTCGATTCCCGGGCAAGGCACTTTGGGCACCTGCAGCTCCACCCAAGCTATATGATTTTTCGGGTACCAGATCTTCCTGGGAAACCATAAACGGCACAGGGAAAGGAACTGGCCCCCCTACCCTAATGTGTGAATTTCACACGCCGTCAGGCTTAGTACTGGGTGAACTCTACCATCATCTACCAACCCGACCTTCGGGTTGATTACTGTTTATGGTTTTATATAATTAATTAGATTACATATTTGCTATTGATTTATCATGTTAATTTAATTATAAAGTACATTATCTTGCATAAAAACCTACTTTTATGAGTTGGGATAACTGCCTTCACTCAATGATTTGAGGCATTTTTCTCGGTAGGAATAATTCACAGGGTTTCTCCATTCTGCCTCGTATATTTAAAAATATTTTAATAAAAATATATTCATTAATAAAATAAAAAATGTAGCGAATTCAAGTGGTAGAACTAGTGATTTATTTAATTTTTTGCAAATCTTTATATATTATATCACGGTATTTTTTATTATGAATTCTCAATGGTACAAAATGGTACTCGCAGGCTTAGCAACATCCCCAATAGAATATTAATCCTTTTTATGCAAGAATTAATATCAAGAGTAGAATATTCTGAAAACGATGGAAATTCAAGACTGAATCTAAGTAGCTGAGTGACGGTTAAGGCGGCAGGGGTGATTTTTGGATATGCACTGACGCTGATTCAGACAGAGCTGAAATTGATAAAAAGCCAATAGATATAGATTCAGACAAAGATAAACAGTGCCACAAGCTCCTAACTATGCACAGAAATATAGTACTTTATGACTGAATTTATTTTTGCAATAATTTAAGAAGTCTTTTAAACTTATCTCTCACCGTGGAAAATAAATATTTCCGTTTTTCTTAAATGTTTACATCTAAACGTTCACGAAAAGGGCACGCAAAACGCACCATATGACCAGCATTATATTTTCGTCCTAATAGACGTTAATCACTAAGATTAATATTTCAAATAAATTCACGTAAACGATTTTCTGCTATGTTTTCTAAATCCTTGGGGATTAAATGGAGTCAGACCGACTGTCAATGACCATAAAATATCTAATTAAAACCTTCACATCTCACAAATGGCGAGGTATATATATGGAATTCGCGGCCTCATTCATTTGAAAACGCTTGAATAAAATGAGGTTCTAAAATTTTTCAGAGTGGAATAAAAAGTCAGTAACTTTAAAAATACTCTATGACACAATTACTGCTTGAACCGCCTTAACAACGTCGTTATATATATAGAATTCTATCTATTTCTTGCTAGACATCATAAGCTTTTAATGAATTTCTACGGCAATTCTCCTTTCTCTTGATCCACTTTGATGACACAACACATTAGACTAATTTTTAATGGTTCTCGTGGACAAGCTAGGAGGACAGGGACAGGAATGAGATGAAGCTATTCATTACTCTGTCATGTCATCGCTGCGAGCATTCTTTTCTTTACATAGAATTATCCAGTTGCTTTGTTCCTGAACTCAATTTGAAGTTATTAATCTCAAATCAATTCAATGAGAGAGAGAGAGAGTGGTTTCTTGGATTAGATTAATAGCTACGTAGTCCTTTGTTTGTCAGCGAGCGGGACCACCTATGGATAGTTGTTCCTCTCCCCCCCGTACGGAAAACCTGTTTGGGATGAATCGTTGCTGGAGCATTGCGAAGTGCACGCACATATTATACGACTGCCGCAACCGTCCATCGCCGATCCTCCAAATGATTCATCCCGAATCCCTGCCTCACCAGCTATTTTTCTCTGAAACTACGGTGGAGGGGACGTGACAAATGAATGGGGCCGATATGTACTCGGTTGGGAAATGGGCCCCACCAACGAGAGTCGACCCACCCTCCCGCCGAGGCGATGCTTCGGGAACACGGGGATGGGCTTGCCCCCCTCACTCCGCTGTCCTCTGGCGGCTGGGAGAGGCACGTCTTCCGCTCGTTACATCACGGCCACCCCTCTCCCCGCCTACACTCCTCCCAATTCGAGTTGGGAAGAGTCTCCCTCGCACCCTGAGGTTAGGGCTGTGCAGTGCAATATTAGTTTTCTAATATTGACTGTCGATGTAAAATTCAAGCGATCATGGTGGCGTCGATAACTCTAAATGGCCACAACTATCGATGTGCATCGGAAATAATGTAGCAACAAGCAAGAGGAAGTTTTCTCGACACGCAGAACAAAATCCTTGTGTGGAACCCTCCAAAAACATACCTAAATAAGTATATTTCTTTTGAACGACGTAATTTCGACAGTGTCGGGAAAATCGATAAAAAATCGGCGATATCGTAGCTCGAAGAATTGATCCAAAGCATCTGTGTTGTGTAATCTACCCACGAAGTTCATAGTCATATCGAAAAAATCGATTTTATTTCTTCAATTTGACTGAAGCGTTCATTTCGATGTCATCGTGCGTATCGACCTATCCATATGGTAATGTCTACAGTAAATATCGACTCCCCGTTTCCTTAACATTATTCATATCGATATAGCATTTATGAAAACTATACCTATCGACATGATGTCGTCATATCTCACAGGCCTGTGACGGAAGGCATCTCGGGGAGCGGCCGAGACTTCCAAAGGGATTCGTGACTTCCAAGGTAGCCGGGGAAACGCCTAATGGTGAATTCGTCGTCAATTCGTGCGTGGACAGACGGAGTCAGCAGCGTTAACGCCCTTTCCTTTGATTCTCGACACGGGAGCTGTGGATGCTGCGTAAATCAGGGTTCCACAAGCATCGCTCAAATCCCAAGAGGAGACACGAATGACGTGAACGAGTGGGCGCATTCGGTGACCCTACCAAACTTCGAAAAGGGATGAAGTTTAATTTGAGACTGAGGGAAAATTTATTTTAGGAAGCTTATAAAAAAAATTTATAGTAAAACTTTATACAAAAATCCATTATTAATACCCTTTTTAAATTCATATCTTATTTGGAAAAAGGAAATTGGAAAATGGACAAAGTAACAAATCTCTAATCTGTCATGAAAACTAATCCTAAATCCTTTTTTAGAATCTTCATTCATAAAAATTCAATTTGAAGCCGTCCATTCATTTCTATTCCATGTTTATCCCTAGGATTACCACCAAGATATCTTCATCCTCTCTCGATTTCAATGGATTTTTTGTCTATCCTTTTGTTTCTTCAAGTACTTCGTGATATCCGATCATTAGTCTCGACCAGTGATATGACTGTTTTGCGGTACTCCGAATATTAAAAAATAACGAAAATAGCAAGCAATAGAAATTCATAAGATGTAGTGATGAAGCATCGATTTCCGATATCATTTGTGAAAGTGATTTTTTCCGTATTTTGGTATCACAATGATTTATCTTATAAACTAGGTCAATAGTGCAAATTACAGAAATATCCAAAAACATTTCATTTCAATTAACAAAATTAATTCTGAACTTGGTTATAACAAAATCAAATTTAAATGAGGATGAATGTTGAAATACCATTCGCACTAGGAAATGACCTCAACTGATTATGGCATCGTTGTGTATCGGTCTAATAGCGAAACATTTTCAATAGAAATTAATAGTTGGAAGTTTAAATGACAAAAAAATAAAGAAACAATAAACACAGTAATCAACCCGAAGGCCGGTTTGGTAGGTGATGGTAGAGTTCATCCAGTTCTAAGCCCGACAGAATGTAAAATTGACACATCACGGAAGGCGGGCCAGTTTCTTTCCCTATGCCGATTATGGATTCCCAGGAAGAGCTGGTACCCGTAAAATCACATAGCTTGGGTGGAGCTGCAGGTGCCCAGAAAGGCTTGACCGGAAATCGAACCCGGGCCATCCGGTCAGCAGTCCAAAGCTATACCGTCTACCGCGAAATAAATAGCTAAATATTTACAGCGTTAGAATCATATTATGAACATTAAACTTTCATAGCAACAGCTTCTTTTCCTTTCCCTTCTTATTTTTATTTCATAGCAATGTACGACCTGTAATCATTTCTAATATTACCCCAATGCTACAAAGTGCCAAATCAAATGTTTCATCCTAATACCTTATTTACGTTTTCATTTAATAAATATATATTTATTCGTTAAAATGAAGAATATTTTTTAATAAATTAATGCCGACCGCTTACTGGAAAAAGTACATTATCGGTAGGTAGCTGTAATATGTTTAAGTAATTCTTTTATATCATCTCACATCATGACGTATTAGTTATGTCATCGCATATATATATATATATATATATATATATATATATATATATATATATATATATATATATATATATATCATGTTAATCTAGAAAATCGCATAACCTAATAAAACAAAGGTTATGCGATTTTCTAGAAAGAAAAAGGCTAAGCTTAACATTAGAATAGGAGGGCAAAAACTAGAGCAGGTAGAACAGTTTACGTATCTCGGTAGTGTTTTGGACCAACACGGTCAAAGTAGTAGGGACATAAGGAGAAGAATTGCGCTAGGCAAAGAGGCTTTCACAAGGAGGAGGGAGTTGATGACGGGGACTTTGAGTAAGGATGTTAAGAAAAGACTCGTTAAAACTTTGATATGGAGCGTAGCTATGTACGGCGCGGAAACGTGGTCATTGAAGCAGGAGGATAGACGTAGACTGGAGGCTTTTGAAATGTGGGTGTGGAGAAGAATGGAGAAGGTGAAATGGACAGAGAAGAAAACAAATGAGGAAGTACTTGGTATGGTGGGCGAAGAGAGGGGTTTGTTGGGAGCAATCCTATGGAGGCAGGACTATACTATACGGAGGGTCTCCTCTCGTATATGTCGTTGAGAACGTTTCAGTTTTTACTGAGAAAATCTGGAATGTTTTCGACAGTTATCTTTCCTGTATTCTTTCAAGAGGCAAATATGGATGAAGTCTTTACCAGCCTATGTATTTACGTGCAGAGTAATCATCATTTCAAATCCTATTTATTATCCCAGCCAGGAGTGAATTGCTTTCCAAGCCACCAAACTACCTCCCCGACATTTCTCTTTCGGGTTCCGTGCCTTGATTAGCCATTTCTCAAAATGGCGAGACTTATTTTCCACCTCCGTGATCCTCTGAGTGGGAGAGGAGATGAACAAGGAGCGCGAATTCCCCAAACGTAGGAAAAGCAAATTTTTTAATATAAATTCGGGTCAACTCGGACATTTCTGCAATCCACCCCCGCGAACAATCCCAGACGTTTCTTATTCTGCAATCCTCGTTGGACGCGTGACCTATCCATCCGACGCCGGGAGAGTCGATTCTCTGCTGGACGGGATGACCAAACCCGACCGTGCACGTGCTGGGCGGATGAGGGCGCGGTGGGACGATTCCCGGGTGGGTCAAAGAAGGCGGTCGATCTCCACTTTTTCCCGCGCGCGGGATTCCTCCCCGTAGATCCCAGCCACTACGGTTAAATCAGCCGACGCCATCCGTCGCAGGCCAGGGACGTGCGGGGTTCAAGCTCACGTCGCAATCATCCTTCAATGAGGGGGCGTGGGGGAGAGGCGAAGTTGCCGCAACTGGTGCACGAACTCGGGGCCGCGCACGCAAAAGAAAGAGGGGAGGGACGTCCACCGCACTGAGTGAAAGACGTGGAAGAGAATTTGGTGGAGAATTATGAACGTAGCAGACACACCCTTCAAGAGTCGAGGACAATGCCTTGATTCGCGCGGCGGCGGCATTTAAAGAGGTAAAAAAATGCGAATCACAGGGAGACCGCCGTGCAATGCCTCAACAGTCGCTGGTATGTTACGATTTACAGTAGCAGTCTAATGACACATATGTCGCCATGACCAAAGTAAGGACAGTGAAAGGTGCATATTTCACGGTAGCGACTTTATATGCCTTCTCCATAGTTTTCGACCCTAAGTTTGAGTTTTCATAAGTGAGGACGTGATTACCCCAAAGAAAATCCTAGGGGATGGAATTGGTGCGGTGGCTAGCGGACTCACTTCCCACTTAGAAGGACAGAGTGAGACTGTTAACCCATCCGCCATCAGTTTTTTTGGGTGGAGATATTAATATACCAGTCTGATAAATCATTCACCATCTGTAACCTCCAGGTTACGTACTGAATTACATTATGGTATTACTAATGCAGTGCTATCAAAATAATTTCAGCCTTATTCGATGTTTACCCCTCGTTCCATTAGACCTTCGCATCTCAGGGATAAAAGAGCAGTTTTGTCTCTTTCCTGAAAAATGAAATACTAAAAATGATATTTTTAGAGAATATTCAAACAAATGAATTTGGAGAAGTGACACACGCTGACTGAAAACCAGCTGTATCGTTCTGCATGAGCTTTCAAGGACTTCCTTCCAATTAATAAGAACATGTATTGAATTTAGCCTAGAGTAACCATATCCCTCAAGGTTTTAAATGACTGCGTTCACTTTCTCTCACCACAGCCAAAAATAAATTTTAAAAAAATGAGTTGTCCCTCAGTCTAACCCGACTGGCAACGCGTCCAGGGACAACCAAAAAGTCGAAGTATTCGGGGTTGTGTTAACTGCTGTGGTTTCATCCCTGGGAGACCCGATGACCTGGATAATGAAGATCCCGGTAAGTCCTGAGCGAATCTAGAGCAAAAGACATAATCAGACGAAAGTCGGGAGGACCAACGAATTGAAATTCGCGCGTCGCTAAGCGACTTTTGTTCCCCGACTGATTTATTTGTCCTTGCGTGATGGACGGAAGCGAATGAGGGCATAAGAACGTGTTTCGCTCCGCATTGAATCGAAATGGTATTGTCATGCTAAGACCGGGGTATCTCCCGCCGCCCTCTTTAACCTCTATTTTGGGATTCATGGACATCAGGGCGATCCATCACAATCCATTTCCACTCGAGCGCTACGCGCTCCATTTTTCTCTTTCCCGACGCATTGAATTCGCAAAACGTCTTGATCTTTCGAGCTTCTGCCATAGTCTTTTCATCATATAAACCTCTTAAGTGGATTCAGGCTTGGCAATTTGTTACTATCATGAGCAAGATAAAAAAATGTTTTAAACATATTTACTACAATTACTTTAAGAATTACTAAATGCTCCAGGAGAATTTATTTATTCAGTACGCGCTCTGTGATATACGAGTACTATTGGTGAATGGATTTATCAGACAGGCATTAATAGCTGAATGCCAGTAGCTTATGGCAGAGGTGTTAAAATTCTAAAGAGAAAATATTTAAAAGGCATTTCCATCATGCTTAAGAAAGTTTTCTTTTTTCAAAGGGTTGTAATACCATCTCATAAATATGTCTATTTTTAAATACTAACCACTTGAATAGTCACGCAGGTAAGTATTTAAACGCAGCGTGGTATTTAGAAAGGAGGTAATGATAGTCAATTCTCTAGTTGAAATTTGTTAATCCGAAAAGTAGCCACCCTGTGATTAACGTTTTAAACACGTTTTAATTATATTCCCATGTAAAATTTTAGGGATTCAGCATGCAGCAAACTACTGACACAAGCAAACGAGACCTTAAGAGGGAACATCTGAATACTCAAATTTTGCTATGCAATAAGTCGTTTAAATTATCCACGCCTCGGCATTAGGATATAAACTAGCACAGGTACTGACAAACCAGAACGCTTTCCAGTTATGAGCTGATATTTTAACGGTTTCAGAAACCTACCACAATTATTCAAACCATTTTCAATGATAGTTATCCATCATCCGCATACTCTCTTTTTATCCTTTCCGAGGTTTACTAAGTAATTGGATTAGTGAATATTTAATGAGAACATTTTTTTGAGCACACCACATAATGGGTACCAAGGTAATTTAGTCGACTTTTTCAAAGGTAATTGAACAAATTTAATAAATGTACGATGCTGGGAAGTGGTGGTATTTGTTACGAATTTACAAGTATCGTTCAGATATGCTCTGATAATAGGTAATAAAACTCACTTCATTTCCAAGTGATTCAAAATTAACTCGACAATATTTCAATGAATATCCCTTTAGCAGTAATTGTACAGATTAAAATGGCAGTTTCAAATGTACCCAGTATATTGCAATCAAGCACCGCAGCAATAAACAATAGTTCTACAAACAAACTATAATACTGAGCTTAAACTGATGGAGCTCCACCTTAATCGAAGAGGGAAATTCACTTTAGACTTCGGCCGAAAAATTATAATTAAATACGTATAGGATTAGCAAAAATAAGGTATCATGATCAATTATTAACTAACATGATACTGCTTCGATAATTTAATAAATAAATACACTGCCCTTAGATTTGAAAGCTCTATTTTTATCTGAGTGAATCCCTCTCGGATCTTCTACCAGATTAAGATATCCATCCCTCTCTGTGGACGTTTTGATAACCATCTCGTTCATCGCCCTCAGGGCTTCTGAGTATTTCTAAGCGTTCAAAAAGTACCAAAATGATGAGCGCGACGGTTATCGAAACGTCGGAAGAGATGGGGAACTTGACTCGGTGGAAGACCCGAGAGAAATTCGCTCCGTAGATACACTATGCCGGGAAAGCACCGGATATTTCATCAATGTCGTAGATTTTATTCAATAAAATATTTTCTGACATTTTTTATATAATTTCCATCCTACGAGTTTTTTATCTCTTTTTAATATATTTTCTAGTTGAAACGGCGTTCCTAACATATGGGAGAACATCGATCTTGTGGCAGACTACGACCCACCTCGATCATAATTGTATTCTATATGAGCACACAAAACGACTCATACTTGCGACTCCGAAATCATATAATTTGATCTGTTGTTCCTGAGCGGAAATAATTCCCAAAAAAAGTGCCTCTCTGAAAGGTCTGGGTTTCTCGTTTCACTTATGCGAAGGACGGAGATAAAGACGAAAGCCTTCCAGGTCCTGGAACTTTGCATTGTAACCCCATTTCAGTCACGGTCGTATTCATTTCGATCGATCGCCGGACGTTCTCACGCACCCGGCGGATTTGGCCGAAATAACTAACGCAAGGCCTCATCACCTTCGTTATTAATCGCCGACAAGACGGGGAAAAGTTAAACCATTCACTTTAGAGAGCAATGCATCATCCGCCCAAACTTCACAATGGATTCGGTCCCCACCCACGACACCGCGGGTAGAATGTCGAGCTAAATCGATCGACGAATGACAATCAGTTTCTCCATTCAATTCCAATGAGATGCTCGGGAAACAAAATACATGGTAAGGCACCTACCAGAAGGAGTAAGTGGTGCGTGCCATTTAAGTCACGAACGTAACGAGAAGAAGCCCTCAGTTCCGCTCGATAATTACCTTGGCATTTCTTCCGCGGGGCGTACGATAGCCCTCCGCACCCTTGCACTGATCTTAGACAACGTGTTTGAAGAAGCTCTGCGGCCAGTCCTTGAAATGGGAAGCTTTTGTTCTGTGCGGAAGGGGAAGTTGGTGGGGGGCGTGGCGTGTGTAGCTGTGAGCACGGGAGGATGCGAAAGGATTTCCGATTTCCAATTTGGGCATGGCGAGGCTGTTTAACTGTTACGACGGGTATTCTGCGAATGGAAAACAGAGGAGACGCCCTTAATGGTTTTTCTGAGGAATTTTACTTTATCTCTTTCTTATGATGACATCCTAAGCCGCGAGGTACGCGAAAGGAAGTCGTTAAAATGTGAACACGACAGTCACAAATTAAACATAAGTTTGGGAGATATTTTCTTAAAATCACTGGAATAAAAATTCTTTTAATGTTTTCGTTAATTTATTATTTCCTTTTTCAAAGCACATCGATGTGCTGCACAGTTAAATTAACCTACCTCATTTTCAGCGAATATTGAATTGGTTACCTAATTTTTATTTCTAACATGTAATTTGAAAAGTTGTACTCCTCATGAATATATATATATATATATATATATATATATATATATATATATATATATATATATATATATATACACATATATATATATACACATATATATAGCACGCGATATTAGATGTATATTAAAAATAAATGTGTAAAAATTTTTATCGTTTAACTCCTGAATAGTAAGTCAAATGATTTAAAGGGAACGACAGATTAAAAGAGAAATAACTCAAAAGATATAAAGTAAAAGAACTGTAGAGTAACGTATGGTATTGTAATTTCTTCTAAATATATAATATATTGGTCCACAACGCCTCTGAGCATTACCTCATAAAATTCTCATTTTCATGAAATACATGTGGCAATAGTTCTTATATTTGAGATGACATGAGAAATTTAATAATTGTTTTTTTTTGGTAATTGACTCATTGATAATTTGAAACTCGATAGTCGCTAATACTCATTGATCCATTTGCCATAACTCGACGTTCTTTAAGACCAATTCATTTTTTATGGGAAACTTATGTGTATATATTGTCTAAGAGATAATTTACGGTGGAATACACCTAGTACCCGTACTCACTTACGAGTCCGTTACTTAAAGGAAGTGAAATCTGATGTAGTTGAGTCTGCACATATAACCGGTGATGGAAATTCAAGATAACCATTGTAGACCAAAATTGACGCTATCTTTATAAAAAAATAAGCTTCAAAATGCGCACAATATCAACATTCCAATTAAAGATATCATTAATTAAAATTTGTTTTCTCAGACATCCTGAGAAACAAAATCAAGGTATATACTTATTTTCTAAGCAACGGAGCTGACATGATTTGTTTATTCTCTGCTTTCTGACTTTAACACCCTTACCTTACCTTTCATTTCCAAAATTGGAAGGAAGAAATACGTTTTCGATTTTTATGCCCCGATGCTTAATGAATCTCTAATAATATTAGGTAAATACATTTCAGTATAGTTTTTAATCGCAATGGACTTCAAAACGTGAAATAACCACTTTTTGTCATCTTCGTATTTCTGCTAAAAATGTAAAATATTAGACAATTTCAATTAAATATGTGTTAACTTGGCGTACAAATTGCGGGTCACAAGGAACAAGAAGTAATGTTGTCGGCCGGTGTTATTCATGTAATTGGATCAGTTGCCTTTGCACCATTTGCCTTTGTATAATTCTGAAGTTAGAATTAAAGTAATGGTTGCTTCGAGGACGAAAAATCTTGAATTCATGGTCCAAACTTTAACCTATTAGGGTTGCATTCGCTGGTTATCGCGTATTATCTCGGATTCTAAGAATTGACTTCGTGCATTGAGGTCACAGAGAGTATTCCTCTGTGTCCATGGGACGGTTTCAAATCAGCGGAGTATTTTCTAAAATTTTATAGCTATCGTTGCCACTATGTTAAAGATGAATCCATATCGGATATAAGATGAAGATATACTACCTTGATCAAAAATTTCCCGGAATTTATTCAGAAAATTAAAAATACAAGTTTATTCATCTAAATCTATATTGTCCCCTTCAAAGTAATCCCCATCGACTGCAACACACTTATGCCAGCGCTTGATCCAATCCTCGAAACATTTTTTATATTCGGTTTTCGGTATGTCCATCAGTGCTTCCTGCGATTTTTCCATTACTTCCTCTCGGCTGCTAAAACGCGTTCCCCGTAATGGTTTTTTAACTCGATTGAACAGAAAGAAGTCACAGGGAGCCAAATCAGGTGAATTCGGTGGCTGTTGGATGGTATTTGTTGCATTTTTCGTCAAAAAATTACGAATAATGATAGCACTGTGCGACGGTGCGTTATCATGGTGCAAAATCCACGAGTTTTCTGCCCACATTTCTGGTCTCTTTCGGCGAATTGCTTCACGCAAACGTCTCATAACGCCCAAATAATACTCTTTGTTTACTGTCTGGCCTTCTGGCAAAAATTCATGATGCACTACACCGTTGTAATCCATGAAAACCGTCAGCATTGCCTTCTTTTTTGACTGAAAACGACGTGGTTGTTTTGGTCTCGGCTCATTTGGTGAACGCCATTCACTTGCCTGATGTCTGGATTGCGTGTCGTACTCATAAACCCACGTCTCGTCTCCAGAAATGATCCTTTTGATGAATGTGGGATCGGATTCAGCCTCGCAAATCATGTCTTTTGCGACGTCAACACGGTCTCTTTTTTGCATGAAATTGAGGTCTTTTGGCACCAACTTTGCTGCTACACGACGGAAACCCAAATCATTAACCACAATGTCTTGGGCGGATCCATAGGCAATGTTCAAGTCCTCCGCTATTTCTCTGATGGTTAATTTGCGGTTATTGACCAACATTTCTTTTACTTTATCAATTTTTTCACCGACTTTCGATGTCGATGGTCTGCCACTGCGTTCATCATCTTCGATTGACTCACGACCACTTCTGAACCGCTCGTGCCACTGGTAAACGACCGTTTTTTTTAGAGAATCGTTGCCGAAACACTTTTCCAACATTTCCAACGTCCGTGCGCCACTAAATCCGTTTTTTACGCAAAATTTAATACAAGTTCGTTGTTGCAAATTTAAATCCATTTCTGAAATTGTAAAAAATCGCCAACACACACAGAGATAGATGTACTCTTGGCTACGTAACTTTTGCAAATGTCAAGTTATGACACTAAGATTTAAAGGGAATATCAACAACAGATGTACCAATTTAACAAAAAAAAACAGAACTCAAATCGGAACGATGGGAGCGCCACACGGTGGTTATTCCGGGAACTTTTTGATCAAGGTAGTAAGATGAATCTGAATTTTTTTGGCATAAAATGTGTACATCATACATAAAGCCCGAAATGTTTCAGCTTGCAATAAATTAGTCGTTCACAAACTTCGAAATAACCAGAAATCCGAAAAAAAAACTCACAACTCGGGTTCGAATGAATCGTTGTCATTTTTAAGTGATGGCTTCAAAGTCATCACCATCTTCAGGTAAGAGCCTCAAGGTCATCATTTTCAGGCGAAGAAGATGATGATGATGATAAATTGAAGCACGGCCAGGAAATTCCACGCATGGTTTTGTGAATGAATGAATTTTTCTGTAACGGAATATCACAAAGCAAGTTAAGAGGCACCTTTCTTTTATTTAAACGCGCCATAAGTTTCGTTTTCGTGATCGCGACTGTAAATATTCTCGATAGTTCGCTTTGGGAAGATTCTGAATAAGCTTAGTGCCACCGAAGGCGAAAATGACAAGAAATATTACGTATTAATTTATTTATTTCAATTTTTGACTTCAGTTATCTCAGTTTATTTCAATTCACGTATTTATTTACATGTATTTCAACCATTGTATTCCTCTCAATGTCATTATTTATCACAATATACTTCAATCAATTTATGTATTCCAGTTTATCTAATACTTTTCAATCTATTTATGCCATTCTATTTTTGCATTTAAAAATATTTGAATATATTCATGCAATTATTTCTATTGGTTTATTTATTTATTATAATATATATTATACAATTTATTCATTTCAAAAATTTATTTCTTTAGATTAATTTACGTATGTATTTCCTTTTGTCTCTGTAAATTCATCTATCCCATCAATTTTGTCAAGACAAAACATGATGTTAGAGACATCGAACGTGGCATCATCGCAATGCTACGTAGTACCTAAGCAGTGTTTGGAGGTGTGGAACTCTCTGGCTGGTTCGATTAGAAGGTTCTGACCACGAAGGTGTGTGGCTAGGGAGGTGATGGAACTGGCCTCCGCTAACCAATCTCTTCTAATCAATTTCCTTCTCCCCCCTTCTCTTCCCGCAGATGCACTCATTCGCCGCCTTGGTGCTGTTCCTCATGCACGCGGTCCACGCCACTTCCGCGTCGGCCGCGCCACTCGCATCGACCAATTTGAGGATTTACGGGGCACCGCTCGTCGTCCGCCACAGGACCCCTCACGTCTACCCGGCGGCAATTTCATCTCCCGGTGAGTGATCGAAAAAACTTCGAAATGTTGCATCCACGCTTTTTAAATAATTCCCTGCCCAATACAAGTGCCGTGGGAGAGTGTTTCCTTGCTGGCGCGTGCGCGTTGAACGTATAGCGCTCACAGGCGCCCACGGTACGACCCTCGAAAAAAGTGTAGGGAGAGATTGAAAGAGCGTTTTCTAAATTACGCCCGTCTTACGATAAGAGTTCCGCGCTCAAGTAAAAAGGCGAATACGATCGAAATTCACGCAACCCGTGCAAAACACTTGAAAAATAAATAACATGGTAGAGTGCCTTGCGCACTGAAGTGAATTTTTTGTATCGGGACGCCTTACGTTTCCTCTCCTCCATGAAAAACATGATGGCCCTCTTAAGGCCCTAACGGTACTATAGCGCCAATTGAGGGGAAGAAAAACTTTTTCATGCTCTTTAAAGATGAACTTTCATTTTTACTTCACTGGCGACATGAATAAGAACAAATTAGCACACTTCAGAACGTAGTGTACACTTCTGCGGACTGCGCTACATACTACTCGTAGAGCATGAAAAATAATAAAATGAAGTTTTTCGCGCTAGAATAAATATATATTTAATGATTCGGAAGAGTAACGAACATTTAATAGAATATATTATTTTAATACGCAAGCCCTGTGAGTCAGGGGCGTCTGAGGACAGCTAGTTTGTTCTAATGGTTACAAAACTCCATTTCTTTTTAAATCAATATTCTTCTTATGTAAGTGACTTCGGGCTAGTAAGAAGAATTAGTTCCTATAACTATTGCTGAAACATGAAAACAAGGCTTTGCATAGATGTAATCCTTATTTTAAGTTCTAACGCAGGGTATTGTGGAAATTTCTATGCAAGACAACCAAAACCTTAAAACACCAGGCTTAAAAGAGCTATCGAACGGTTTTTAAATCAGTTTTTAATTAAAAATTTGGAGTTAAAATTTCGTTCCCATATTTAAAAACCTGATATTGTAATCAGTATTTATAAAACACTATTATTATTATATAAACAATTAGATATCAATTAATAAACTATTGAATTGCATTGATACTAACTCTCACTGTGCTTATTAGTTTTTCTATTGAAAATATTAATATTCAATATGAATATATGTGATTGGCACCACTTGGTAAATGTATAAATGTGTAAAATTGTACTGAATACGAGTATTTATGTGTGAAATAATTTTGAAATAAAATAACACCAACAATTAGATATAATAGCTCTGCTGAATTATATGTATAAGTAAATTAACATGCTGTCTTATGGAAGTGATCGATCACCGTGCATACGTACCACAGATTAGAAGTAGGCACTTAAACGATCCCTGACAGAGAAACAGAGCTTAAAAACGTTTCACTTCTCCCTTTTTCTTTTCTTTTGTCAACTTCATACTCCTGGCAATTCTCATATTCCTTCACGTGCTATAAAATGTTTTCTCCCCCGTCTGCATGTCAATGAACCTCCGGCCTCACATCATCATGACAGGCAGTTTGTGCCTCTCAATTTTTTTCATTCAGAATTTCTTTATTCTTAGTTTTTGATTAGGAATGAAATAGAATTGGCGTAAAAAATACTGCCACATGATTATATTTTCTTCATTCACATACATTTTTGACAGAGTCTTTATTTTCTCGTTACAGATATAATTTAATTACAGATTGCAAATGTTTTCCAACATTTTCAACAACTCAAAAATCAAGTAACGATCGTAGGTGAGAACAATTTGAACAGATTTGATAATGATGTCAATTTAAACTTGGCATCGAATCCGATTGGTTCTTAATTTTCCGACCCAAATTAATGAGTGTATTTTTTTAAGGTCATGATGAAAGTATTTATGTGAAAGTATACCAAATATTTTTCAATATGTGTCAACAAGGGTTAATAGAATGATAGCCTAGATAGAATAGATACGACAAATGTGAAACCTCCTGCAACAGCAAGCTCCCAAAGTAGAAATGATTTCTGTTAAACAGTGGCCAATAGCCAAAGCCACGACTAAATGAAAATATTATTATAGATAAACTCTTCTAAATCCAGTGCTAATTTCGTGAAAATTGTATCAGAAAGTAATTCACTTGTAGCCAATGGTGTTCTCGATCTTATTTAAAAAATTTCATCCGTCTTCCTTGATCAGATTTTTTACATTTTACTGGTGCCATGAAAACTTGCCAATCACTATGAAACAGATTTTTTACAAATTAATTCCTTAACGGTTTTTCATTATAATTATTTAGAACGATATTTCTGATGTGAATTGAAATTCTACATGCCATTTATTATACTTTTCTTGTTTAAAATATAATGTCATAGCTTTATTAAACATTTCTGCTATTTTTTAGAATAAATAATCATTGTAGCCATTTAGGTTCATAAAATCAATTTCATGCTTGTGAGAAAAATTGCTTCATAAACCTCGACCAGTACCATGAGAATTAGAGAACTATAAGTACTGTAATACAACATAGAAACGATATAAAATAAATATTTGAGCACACCCGGTAAACGAGGTAGTTGAAAGAACCACAACTCGAAGGTTGGCTTGATCGGTTCGAGTAAAGATCATCTCGCCCTATGCCCTATATGAGTGGCATCTACACATAAAAGGGTCCCTTTGCTTGTGCCGCTTGTGCTATCCAGGAAGATTAACTGCTCGCAAAAATCACACCGAAAAGTTGAGAGTACGTAGAGCCATCAGGATTTGAAATCCGGGACTTCCGGTCAGTGGCTCAATCCTATATTCCCGTGGGCCATCGCGCCTCTTTTGGTCGCCTTTGAAATAATTTTATTCACAATGTTAACTAAGCAACTGTAGACTTATAACAGCCGCTCAATTGACGATTCTCGGAATTCCATTTCAGCCATTGTTCCATCGATAACTCACAACTACTTTCTTTTTAGCATTTCAGCTACTTATATTGACGGATTACATTCTTAGTAGTAGTATTTAGGGGAGGCGACCGATAGCTGAGGTCATTTGCGCCATAGGGGATGGACAGGAAAGGATAAAGGGTGGAGAGAAACCCGGCGTCGGCATTAGCCTACTCTTTACGAAAGGCGCCAAGGGGTCCGCAGTTTAACGTCACATCCGACGGACGGCGTACTCACTCAAAGTGCCCTCCACAAATCACCTCAAGTAGGGATCGAGATACCTCTGAAAAATATTCAACGCCGCCGGGATTTAGACCCGCGCCCTCAGGGTGGGAAGCCAGTACGATAGCCACCGCACCATCTCGATCCCCGGATTACATTCTTTTACATGCGAAATGGTAAAGGATTAGGTACCTCATATCCCTTTCGAGGCTATTTGGTAAGAATAATTACTATGGCTGGATCTCAGGGATAACATTTGTACACGTAAATCATAATGCGTGTCGTTCGTCTTGAGCATTATGTAATTTTTGTTCGATTAGCCATCTGGGTAGTAATCTGCACGATGTCCCCGCGACTGGCGAATACTCCGCCACCTGTCCTCTAGAATTCACGTCGAATTCACCGTCGCTGATTACAGCTTGTGTTCGAAGATAGCGTTGCGTCCCTAACGACCCCGGTGGAAATGGATTCTGAGGCATTGGAAAGAAAGGGCGAAGGTGGGGGGAGGGGGCGAGAGGTATTCTCCGTGAGCAAATGATTATTCAGGTCATACGTTGAGTTATGAACGAAGGCTGTGCAGGGGAGGCGTTGGCTTTTGTCTAACGTCAGGAGATTGGGCACATTAATGCAGCGCAGACAATGACATCACCGTGGCCTCGCATACGAATATGACGTTTGGAACAAGGGGTTGACGCTAATAATAGCAATGACAAGATTCGCCGTCCGAAACATTTTTCAAATTATTTCATTTTTTCCACAACGTCCCGGGTAGGGAAACGGTATGAGAAGACTTTATTTACGACCGCCGACTGTTCCGTCGTCGCGTCCCTTCGGGTTCAAGAAGTTGGAATATCGCGATAGTCTGGACTCGGGTTATTATTTTAATGCTTTCGATTTATTTTTTCCTTCGACGGTCTCTCCCTCGTGAGCGAAAGATCCGATCCGCATGAGTGTGAGTGTTCCCACTACCGTGACGTAGCTTGGAAATTGCGCTGCGCGGCCTAGAAAAATGAGTGAAGGGGTATTCTCCTGAGGTTTCATTCACTGCGCATTACTTGGAGAGCGGACGTGTCGCCGGGGCGCTCGAATGCCCCTTAGCGAGTCCCGGCCGGACGAACGATCTTCTGAAATTGGTCAGTTTATCGATGCGATTTCGGTGGCCTTGGAGACTAACCGGAACGCGGGACCGCTCGACGGGAATCGATAAAGTATTATTGAAAAAAATTGACGCCTTGAAAAATTCCATTTTCTGTTTCAAAATCTAGAAAATTCGAAAGGTTGGGTGGGGGGACATTTTCATAATATTACTTAAGGTAGGTATTGTATGGACACGAACTGCAGGATACGTTGCTACATTTCTTAGTCTTGCTCAACAAGGCAAAACCTTACACCCCGAAAACAATAAACTTATCTTCATTTTCATATGTGAAATGATATAATACGATAACATTTGTTGTATTCAAAGAAAGTGGAAAACTACGTACTTAGAAATCGTACTGAATTAGATATCGCAACGTACTCAATAAAAATAATTTTATGCCCGATGGATAGCAGATATTCAAAATTAGTTTCGCGTGTCTATGTAATTTTCCGTATATAGTTATGTATAGGTCGATCCTGTGTAAATATCAACCCCCCGAATTTTTAATTAAAATTTCTCTTTTTCTCATGCATAAGTCTACCCTAGTTTTCCTCGTAATTATGTTATACTATTGATTGTTAGAAGTTAATTCAGGTGAGTTAATGATAATTATAACTCGCGAACTTCTATTATCTGCATGTTTTCATGTATTGAGGACTGAAACGAATATAATTATACATTTTGACAATAAAAAACAAGTTTTAAACAATAAATATATTTGTTAGGATTATTTCAATGCAACGAAATTATCGACCATTATCATCGACAGTGATATTTTTAGTACTTTCCGAAATTCACCGTCAGCACCACGATTGTGTCTGCAATTGTTTGCTTTTACTGATGTGCTCAAACAAGCAGGAAGCACTAGCTTCAGTTGAAATGAAATGAAATTACTGACTTTGTAATTCCACACACTTTTATTTGCGTCAGTATTATTTGTGGTGAGAAAATTCCTAACTGTGTTGCTCAGCATGCGACTTGTAGAAGTTCAAATCACTTCTAAAATAACATCTATTTTAACTTACTATAACTACCTCTACTATTAGTGGATTAAGGGGGTATTTACCGGCAGTGGGATGTTGAAGACTGTAATGAAGGGGAGAATATTAGGCAAACGAGGAAAGGGAAGGAACAGGATAGGGATGTTGGACGGGATGAAGTAAGAAAGTACGCAGAGAAGAGGGACCTGATATAGAGTAGGATGATGGATTTGTAATTTTGCTAGGAGTCACAAAATGTTTATTTAGTAGCTGTGTTCATCCAAAGACCTACCTTAACCGGTTGATTACCGGTTGATTAACTACCTCTATCGTAGGTCGACCCATTAATTTTTTCTTTTAAATTTTGTATTTGAAGTTCGACTCATTAAAGCAGGAGGATAGACGTAGATTGGAGGCTTTTGAAATGTGGGTGTGGAGAAGAATGGAGAAGGTGAAATGGACAGAGAAGAAAACAAATGAGGAAGTACTTGGTATGGTGGGCGAAGAGAGGGGTTTGTTGGGAGCAATCCTATGGAGGCAGGAAAAGTGGATGAAGGGGGTGTTGACCGGCAGTGGGATGTTGAAGACTGTGATAGAGGGTAGAATGTTGGGCAAAAGAGGGAAGGAACAGGATAGGGATGTTGGACGGGATGAAGGGAGGAAGAAAGTACTCAGAGATGAAGAGGGACCTGATATAGAGTAGGATGATGTATTTTGTGTTTTGTTAGGAGTAATAAAATATTTGTTTGGTAGTTGTGTCCATCCAAAAGCCTACCTTAACCGGTAGATTACCTTAAAAAAAATACTATAAACGAGTACAAACAGCAGTATTTTCAATTTTATTAAAGCCAAAAACAGACGCCAAAGGATACATACCCCATCGTTGGACCCTCCTATGTGCCAATAAAGAACTATGCGAGACTCCGAATTGATCGATTGCCTTATTACGAATACTTTAGATTGTCGAGGATTGAAGGCTTTTGATTTGTATTTTTGTCATCACACCGTCTCACTGCCTATCGCCTCTCTCTTTCAAAATTGAATAATAAAAAAAGACTTCAATTTACGCAGTGACCCATTACTGACAGTAATCTAATTGTTTAAACCAACATATTCTTTCTTTAGGCACATTGCAATGATTTAAGGTCAAGAGAAGTTTCAATCAAAAATCGCTGGTAGCCACGAGTGAATAACGAAATTAAGCTTGAACTATGATCGATATAATATCTTTAGATGGAAGGTGAAAAATATATAATGTTAACATAATAAATTTAATTTTATGGTGATTTTTTATGTCAGCGTTGTAAATTTAATTCCATGGTGATTTTTGAAGTTTTGGAGCTCCTGTGAAAGGCCCTTTTCCTGAAAGTGATATTCTTATAAGTTAAAGTAAATAAAGTTAATTAATACCGTACCGTTTTGTTTAAATAGGTTTAGGGTCGTAAAAAAACCGCCAAGAAACAGCGTATTTGATGCTCATTTGAATAACAATTAAATAATTAATAAAGTTTATTATTTAATTGTTATTCGAATGAGCATCAGATACGCTGTTTCTTGGTGGTGTGTTTACGACCCTGAACCCTATTTAAACGAACACGGTACCAAATTCAGCTACCATATAGTGTCTTTCAAAAGTGCGTGAATACAATATGTACCATTCAGGACATAAAATTATATCATGGGTATTTTGGTACGTACTCAAAGCTATAAGTCGACATACAAATCCTCTGAAAACTCTTCAAATTAACATAAAACTTTGAAATTCGTGTTCTGCCTGAGGGAGACAAGTAACAAGTACTGCCATCGTTTATTACCCTCGACAGGCTCCGTACGAGAGGTAAATTACGAAGACTTACTATGAGCTGACTTACAGCTTTGATAAAAAGTATCCAAGAAATTTAATATTTTTTTCAGTGATCCGTAATTCTTCCCCAATAAATCATTCTCACGGGTCCTCCTTTCATTGTCTTGCTAAATGATCTCAGGAGTGAGATATGGACACGAATTCCATGTTATTACCCTCTAAAAGGTTTTCCATTAGACGGCTTAAGTCGTGAGTTTCTACTTTGAGGTCGAAGACGGCAGCGTGTTACAAACAAGGACGGATTTTGCGATGTTTTCAGGATTTTTACACTTGGTGCCATGGAAACCTAATTGTATGGACTTCCATTGTTGGTCTCTCTTGCATTGTCATAAATGAAGGTGGCTCTACACGCATGATTTCACCTGTTCTATTCAGCTCTCGCGCGATTATATCGATTTGAGGGACAAATACTGTCTGTTTACCTTTGCCATTTGCATGACGTTTCTACTGTCACGGCATCGTAGGACTCATTAAACGTCACAGATGATGCTGCAGGAGATTCCTCAAGCATCAATTGCTCCGCGTGTATTATTTCCTTGCATAATAAGGATTATCATCGAGAAAAAAAATCTGAAAACCCTGAATGTGTCTAACAATGTGTGGGCATCTTCTTTTTTTGCTTTGCTTGACATTGTATTTTAATTGCACGCCGTTCCACTAAGTGAACATACACCCACCCACACACACACGCACACACACACACACACTATCTTTTTAGTGATTACAGTCCGCTTAAATGTTAGCAGTTGGAAATAAATCGACTTGTTGACTGCAATTTATGTCTTGTGTAATTTAAAAATGTATATATTTCACCGTCGGAAACCCGAGTAAGCGCGCTTAACTATTCCCAGCACAGGTTTCAGGAAATATCTAGCAAGGAGAACGTGAGAATCATAAGGAATAGCTACGTGAGTAGAATTCAATTGTCCAAGTTTGTCTTTTTCTTAGATGTGATACTTATGTTCCGCTTAGTGGATGTGAAATAGTTGTTTAATTATTTCGTAGAACGTCGTATTTCTTGTCCGGTCTCTGCTTTCCCTGCATTTCACGTGTGGAGAAGGGTATGAGTTAAAAAAATATATGTATACAGGTACTCCATTAACGTCCATTAACTTAATGCCGTAAATAAATCTTATGATATACTTTATTGTGTTTCCGGCTGTTATAGTAATATTTCCTTCTCTTTCATGTTTATATTTAATTTAAACAAAACATATTGAATTTTATTCACCGATAAGAACTGTAATCGCGGATTTTGAAAAGTTGGGGATGAATTGAAATGTATACAGGTTTTGATACCTCAGACGGCGACAATGTTTTATTTACTGCAGCTATCGAACACCAAGCTTCATTACAATACCAAATAACGTCAGGCATCCGGTATACGTGATCGACAGGTGCTTAATGATTATTTAAAATCTCAAGGAAATGCTTAAAAATTCAGCTGACAGGAATTTCCTGAGATTCAATTTATAAAAGCACTGTGTTCATCATTTTTTGCTCTGCAGTGAGGTCAAACAGAAGTAGTCTGACCACGGAAGGAACGCTATGAAAAATCTTCTCAATCAATGCTGTGTGAAAACGTTCCATGTCAGAATAAACCATTACCTTGTATTTTTTCATGCCTCATTTGATAAGTGACCAACCATTATTTCGCGAATTCACTCTCAAAAGCCTTACTCACTGCATTTTTCTACCGAAGCCATTTTCTTTTATAAATTGTGGTGCGAAAAATTACTGAAGTAACCATTCATCTCAATTTTAATTTTAAAAAGTCTTGAAAATTAGCAAATTTATTGAAATTTTTGAAATTTTCGTCATACTATGGCGTATGTTATCTTATTTGTAAGGTACGGAAAGTGGCTTCATTCGATGGGCAACTTGAGAATCAATGCGGAAGTGAATGGGATAATTATGAAAAGACGCCTTCGAAGATTAGTCAAAGAGATAGCGGTAACGTCAAAGGCCCCTCTCTCTAACGCTGTGCTGAGAATATCAAGAAAAGGAATGTGGCGGACTGACTCGCAAACAGAAGAGTGATATAGCTCTATGCTTGGAGAAACCAACAGAAAACATGTAAAAAATATTTAAAAAATAATACAATGCCCTATTATTCCATTCATTAAGTATAGTCCCTTCTTTCAAACGTACATAACGAAGGATTGTATTTTTTTATCGACAGGCTTTTTTTTCAAATGCTAAGAGAAGGGAAAATATGAGAAAATTTAGCGGAGACATCCTCTGAAATATCATTATTCTATCTTTCCGCCGGGGATGGAGATGATGCGGTGACTATCGTACTGGCTTCCCACCCTGAGGGCCCGGGTTCAAATCCTGGCATTTTTCAGTGGTATCTCGATCCCTACTTGAGATGCTTTGTGGAGGGCACTTCGAGTGAGTACGCCGTCCATCGGATGGGACGTTAAGCTGCGGACCCCTTGGCGCCTTTCGTGAAGAGTAGGCTAAAGCCGACGCCGGGTTTCTCTCCACCCTTCATCCTTTCCTATCCATCCCCTATGGCCCAAATGACCTCAGCTGTCGGTCGCCTCCCCTAAATACTACTACTATCTTTCCGCCGCGCCAGTGTAAGCTAGACGTCATAGTGGAAATGGCGGTCAACCAAGGATCGAAGTATTCTTTACAACCTCAGCTGTCGGTCGTTACCCCTAATAACAAGGATCGAACGGTCCCCAGTTAAATGCCGAATAGCACCTTTGAACACCCGATGGTGACAAGCGGTGCGATTTTCTGGGAACCAGAACTTATTGTGAAATTCCAAGGGGGCATGGAGAAAGGATCGCTTCCCTCTATCACGACTACGTGAATTTCACACACCGTTGGGCTTGGTTACGGGTGAGCTCGACCCACCTCCCCTATCGAGATGATCTTCGGTTTGAAGACGGGGTTTTTTCCGGGAATGGCGAGAGGTTTTGAAAAAAATCATACATGCCCTTCATGAATCATCGCCTCGATGACTGATACGTCACCTTTCGGGATAGGCACAGTAAAAGGTGTGTTTATTATAGGAAACTTACGTGCTTTGATTTATCTCTTCCACCTTTCCCTAACCCTAGTGGATAATCATTTTGCTTCCACTGTATTTTTTTATTGTATCAAAAAACATACATCTTCTTGAGACTCCTGATAGTTCTTGGTGAGAATGTGGCGGGGAGAAATTGGAAGAAAGAGAAGTCAATTCGGGCAAAATGAGTGGCAATAAAATCTTGAAGATTGTGATAGAGAGGAAAATGTTGGGTGGGCAAGGTTTGAGATAGGAAATGATTTGGAGTGTTGGACGGAATAGAATGAGGAAGAAAGTATGTGATATGAAAAACCTAGTTAGACTGGTAGAATGCTACTAAGAATAGGTATTTTATTTCGATTTCAAAAACTCACTCTTCAGTTGAGTGACCACAGTCACCTTCTCCCTTTCAGAAGCCTCTATTCCTCATTGCGAAGTGGGAGCTGGGGTACCAACCACAATTGTACATGAAAGTCTGCAGTTTTTACTTTTGGCATTTAAATTAATTTTTAGCTCTCATAAATTGACAACTTCTGCAGGAAAAAGATCATCAAGGTGGCTGAAGAAAGCATGAAGTGATTTAGCACCGGAAATAAACGCATTTGTTTATTACATTTCAGTTAGGTTTTTTTTAGACGCACAGACTAAGCACTGCCGAATTCCTGAGTCTCGCCTAACAAGAGACTATCTGGCACCCTGAAATAAACTCTAATTTAATTCCGCATACTTTCAATTTATTTATAGGAGGAGAAATTGATTTTTGCTAACTTTAAAACGGTTCTTTTACTGTGTTTAAAAAACAGAATCATCACTTTCCCATCATTGGATCACGCAAGGCCCGATATCTCTTCTATTTTTCCTGCGCCTTCGATCAAGATGTATACAGAGTTTGTAGATACTGCCCCAATGCTGGGCAGTTGTCCGAGAATGTATCGAGTTTTTGGGGAGTTCAACAGATGCGCCCGCTTCAAAATTATTTCACTTCATTCGTATCGACTAAAAAGGCAACGAAAACCGGCAATATTCATTTTTACGAAAACAATTCTCATTCTCAAGTTGAAATGCAGAGATGATGTCAGCTGGGTAATGAACGCTCGGGGATGCCTTCAGCCTCTCTCATATCCATCAATCTCTCTCTTTCCGCCCATACGAGGCTTCGAGGAACACCCGAGGAACCTACAGTAGGCATGGAATCACACTATTGATCTATTGTCGCGTGGGGAAGTGCAGAGTTTAGAGGAGAGAGGGTCGAAGAGAGTGAAGTATGGCTATGAGAGGGGAAGCTGACAGTCGGAGATGAGTTAAGGGGGAACGCGAAGAATTTTAATTCTTGTCTTGCTATCTATCGAACTTAGACGGGGTCTACAGCTTGTGAAGCCTCATTGAACCATTATGAATGTTCTCTAAGGCAATTGTATCGATAGTCAGTATCTCATGGAAATGATAAAGTCAACAGAAAAAAAATATTTCATTAATGGTTCCACTACATTAATGTGCCATTTTATTTCAAATCGTTCCAAAATATTAACTAAATATTCTAATATATTTTCAATGATAATATACTGCATTTAAACTGAAAAAAAAATCCTTCAGTCAAATATTTTATTACGCATTCCAAATATTTGGTGCACTGGGATGGAAAATCAATAAAACAGAAAAACAAAATATAAACAAAACTATTAGATATTTTATTTAGGATGTAGAAATACTACCATGCATGCATTCCATTCGCGCCGTTCCAGATTGAGGCAGGCGCCAGAATGCCTAACTTTTGTAAAGAAAGGAGACTTGTATAAATATATAATGTATTCCAAGATAGCACCAGCGAAAAAAAACATAGAAACACACACAAAAAAATCTTGATCCTGATCCCAAAATAAACTGTGCATTCTTTTCCTTGAGAAAAGTGTTATCATCACCGAAAATTCAGAATTCATGTGAGTTTCTTTTGTGTGTGTTTCTGTGTTTTTTTGCTAGAGCTACTTGGTGCACATTATTATTCACATCCGTTAGACTTTCACTCGAGTTTTATATAATACATATATATTATATTATACATAAAATATTTATACTATATATACAAGCTTGCATGTATATATACGAGGGTCATCCGGAAAGTAGTACCCGTTCGTGAAATAAAGACACAAAAGTAAATATTAACAAGCATAAAAATTTTTATTTGAAAGAGGATACTTTAAACTACTTCTCAACATAATCTCCAAGCAAATTAAGGCATTTGTCATAACGTGTGACAAGTTTCTGTATTCCTGCTGCATAGTCCTTCGCCGCCAGCTCATTGAGATACGCGAGGGACCCATCTTGCACAAATTTTTGCATAATGCAGATGGTGTTTAACAATTTCATGAACAATTGTTCGAGAAACATTGGGAAAATGCTCACAGATGTCATCAATTGTGACGCGCCGATCGTTCCTCACGAATTCGTCAACTGAGCTCACCAGTTGGTCTGTAATGACAGACGGTCTCCCCGAACGCTCATCGTCGTGTGTGTTCCCCCTCCCCATGTTGAAGTTGCGACACCACCGCCGAACAGACGACTCGTCCATTACATTGTCTCCATACACCTCCTTTAATTGGCGATGAATATCACATGGGCGAACGTTTCTTGCATTGAGGAATTTAATCACTGCCCTCACTTCACAACTGGCGGCGTTCTCAATTTTTTTAAACATTGTAAACAATCACAGAAACAACACAGGCAATGCTAGCGTCACGCAACTTGGCTCAGAGAAGGCAGACAAGCCACTGAAGCTATCTGACCTCGTCCAGCGGCTACTCGCGTCGTCAGCACTTCATGCGGCACGAACGGGTACTACTTTCCGGATGACCCTCGTATGTATGTATGTATATATATATATATATATATATATATATATATATATATATATATATATATATATATATATATATATATATATATATATATATATATATATATATATATATTTATATATATTTATATATATTTATATTTATATATATAGACTTATAAAATTCACATATCAGGGCTGGGGGCCAGATCCTTTCTTTGTTACGGCTATGGTTTCCTAGAAAATCTGGTACCCAAAAAATCAAAATTTCAGTGACTACCACCTCCTCTCGAATAGTGAGGAAACCTCATCTCCCCATAAATCTGTTTGGTGAGTGAATCTCATCCAAAATGAGGAAGCCCACTTCTTTCATTATTTTCTTCAACGGGTAGGAGCATCTAATTACTATTCTTTCGTAACTCAACCATAACTCACATTATCTCTATTATTTTTATCACAAATATGCCTCAGGTAGCCCATAAACGAGCAATTAGTTCATCAGATGATGAATGTTGACAAAAAGTCCCGGAATCAAAATTGCCAAATGACTTTTACCTGAGGTAACAATCCAGAAAACTGTAGAAGTCAGTGAAATCGAAAATCAATTTCTTTTGGCCATTTAATATGTGGAATGCTACAAAGAGTAGAGTGATTCCGCATATGCTTGTCTCGTTTCAGGATGGTTACGATGAATCCATCAGAAAACAAATTAAATAGCCCTATATCTTCCGTCTACTCTGTCCCGTAATCCGGTTATACTTTTTGTCTCTTCAAGCATTTCGTGCGCCCCTGTGATCCCAATGGGCCTTCGCGTATCGTTGAGTTTGCCAGGGAACGAAACACTAACGTTCACGCAGTACCACCGTTTCTTAAGTCGGAACTTAAAACCCACTATCGTTGGGTAGGACTAACCCTGGAAAAATGAGTTCACACGATTCGTCGTATATCTTGCGATTCGCTTTTAGAAAACCTTTCTGGTGTTTTAGTAAACTTTTCCGATTGTTCATTTATATAAATGTAAACGTTCGGCGAAAAGCTTACGTCTTTAACCTACTCATCTTTTCTAACCCTTCCTCTTTCCGGTATCCACCCGCAGTAATACATCTCCGGAAGTCATTGCGACAGGGGCGGTTGGTAGCCCTTTGGATGTTAAGGATCAGACGAATCGGTATGCAAGATCTGTCCACGAATCAATCGGTTTGGAGAACCCTTTAAGTCCATGGAGGATGAGGGGGGGGCCAAGGAGCGAGGTGGGTTGAAGGGCATCAGGAAGAAAAATACCAAGTCCAATGGAAGCTTGGGGTCGTCAAACTTGTAGCGTTAGGCAGGTGTGACAAGCGATATGAAGGACACGTGCTATCCTACTTAGGCAACGCGTAGGAACTGCTGCTGGCCCTCGTGAGCCATTGTGCGATGTGTTTCCCGAGGAATTAGGCAGATAATGTTCATTCGCGATGGGTAGGTTAATTCGAAAAAATATTGCGATAGGAAATTAATCCTTAGGGATTCATAGGAATACATATTTTGGTAGCCAGTTTTAGAGGGCAAGCTGAATTTGAACTCGTACTTAATGTTCAGTGCTCCCGAGCTTGCTTTTTTACATCAATGAAATGATGAAAAACCTCATAGAAAGGGAAGAGTCATAAAAATAGGGATGTGTATTCAAATTTGCACATCCGAGACAGTAGTTATACATTACTCTTCCGCGTAATTCCAGAATTTTCTAGGAAATTTTAGGTTTCTAGAAAAATGAACGTTGTGGATAAGAATAGAGAAAATAAAAAGGGCTCTCAAACGATTGAGTTCCGGGAAAATAGTAGGGAGAAATTCGAGGGTGACAGGAAAAGTGGATGGAGGAGGTACTGAGTGGAGATGGGATGCTGGAGACAGTGATAGATGGAAAGTGACGTGGAAGAGAGTAAAGGGAAGGCATATTGGTAAGAGTTATGGGGTAGAAAGTATGTAGAGCTGTAGAAAATATATTGTTACATGTAGTATTGGGCTAAAGTTCTTATTTGTGTCATTTCAGTACATGGTATGGGGTATAAGAGTGCGTAGTGCCCGGGTCCATCGAAAACCTACCTAAGGAGGTTGATTACTGCAATTATCAATTATTTTTAAAAATATTTTGAATTTAGTTCCTGGCGTTTCCAGGCGCCCCCCCCCCCCTCACGCCGGGCTTTAACCCAAAGAACTCAGGCCGACAGTCGAGCTTCCTACTTCCCCCGGAATTACCCCGTTCACTCCGGATGGGTCCATAATTGGGAAGGACAAAAGGTGGAGTGACGAACGATGATGCAATGCGAGTGGGTGAAAGGTTTTAGTCCCGCACGAGAGAGGAAGCGATCACGCAGTAATATTTCGGACGCGAGGTAATGTTTGCCTCTGCTACGTCGTGAATGCCATTGTCACCTCCATGCTTCCTAGCGGCTCGTCTGAAAGAGTTTCTCAAGCCACGAGGGGCTTGTCGATGGCTCACGGCTCGGCTTCTCCTCATTCGCCGGCCGCCACGGCACAGAACGAACTGAACAGGGTGTGGGGACTTCATTTTTTTCAACCGATGCAAACGGACAGGATGTTCGGCGCGGGGCCGTTGGCGCTGGTACGAGAGCGGGTGGAGGAAACGTCAATGGCTTCAAAGCAAGCGAAGTCGCCATAATGCGGTCCTTAGGTAACCCGTTCAGGTGCCAAAAACGGATTCCGGGTGAGATAATCAAAACAACGCGGGACGGATAGAGGGAGGGGAAGGAAGGGGGCCTTGACCGTGCAGGGCGCTGGTGAGGGGGCTTGGAGAACGGGGCGGGAGGAGAAGGATTTGAGGGGTCAAGGGGAACGGAGGTTGAAATTCGGCGCGAGAGACACGGACGAGGGGAGTGGGTTAGCGCAATCACAACTACGGAGGACCGGAAGGAAGCGTTTAAAAAAAATGTAGCGTGCGGGAAGGAGAGGGGTTGATGGGCGGCTGAACAGAGGGAAAGGTTTTTGACGGAGTTAAGAAGGAAGACGCATAACACACTCCTCTCCCCCTCCAAGGTCGCGATTTGATGGTTTTCGTCGGCTTTCGGCAGCGTTGCGACATCACCACTATTGAGAGGGAGGGCTGGGATTCCCCACGACTCGTGGGAAAATGAAAACCTGAGAGAGAGAGAAAAAAATAATATATTGTTGGGGTTGGTTTGGACTGAGGGTCGTTCGTATTGGAGGTGGGGTGAATAGAGGGAAAGGCCGATTCCGTCCTGTTTCCTTTCGTCCTCACCCTAGTCAGAAGGATCGAGGGGAGATAGGTGTTTCTGAGAAGGGAGAATGCCAGGGCTCGAGAGTCTAGCTTACGGTGTTGGCCCCGAGGGGCAATTACAGTCGGGATATCGTGATTGAATTCCTCCAACTTATTTTTTTTAATTTCGCGAAGCTCTCAACTCTCCCCGGTTCAGCGGGGGAAGGTGGCGATGATATCCTGAGGGGCGGGCAGTGGGTGTCGGGCTGAGAAGTCTGGAAGAGATCGTGCTTGCAGGAACATTTCCTCGCCCCCTCGGCATAGTTAGTAAGCCCAAGTCGGGCGCCACTTCTGGCCCGCCGGTGATTTCAAAGGGACCCGCCGGCTGTTTCCAAGTTGCCCGAGGTTTTCGCGTTGTCATAATATTAGCACGATGCCTGAATGTAAATGTAACACATTATGCATTTCACAGTATTATTGAAAGCGAGAGAAAGGGGAAGAGTATTGGCATACCATATTGTAAGAGGTGGCTGGTTGGTAGGGTATAAAGTACGAAGAGCTAAAAGGAAAACAGCACATGCACAAAGGGAAAATGGTTTTTTGAAATTTTACGAAGGTGGCCGATGAATCAATGACTTTTTATAATAAGTGAAAGAAAAAACCTACTTCTATGTTTTGATTATTAACAAATATTTTTTTCCTGTACTTAATCGTGGTTAGGCTATGTTTTCATTGGACTTTAGCTCTAGACACCATGAAATTCTTAAGACTTGATTAAAATGGCACAAAAATCCTTTACCTTATGCTTTACAAGTATATTACAATGACTGGATATTTATCTCTGCATTCTTTTTACATCCCTTATTTCCATCCAAAATACTTTTCCTCACTCTACCTCGCATTCATAATATTCTCCCCTCAGGCAATACTCGAGAAGGAAAAACATTTCTTAATTTTTAAGAATGATGTCGATTACTTTTCAAGGCACACCTTTTTTGTTTTTTTAAGAAGCACTCCTTCGTCTCTTAAGGCATATTTAAGCACAATATCTGCCCCACTAGCAAAGAAACGCTGCTAACGCATAAGTACCTACTTATATAGAGACTACTTTCCGTCTTCAAGAAGCGATTGTAAAGATTGGCAGGATACCAGCCACTAAAGAAAACTTTATGGCGATATTATGTAACTCAGTAAACGGTAAATTATGTAACTCCTGAAGAATCTTTTATTAAATGGTTAATATTTTCTTATATTAAAATTCAGATTATTCGTGAAAAAAATTCCTGCACTGGTTATTTTGGCAGCCAATTTCATGGATCAGGAATATACTCAAATGGCTTTGCTAGAAAAACTGAACATTGCAAAAATACCAGTATATTGAAATTGTAATGAAAAATGAGATCAGGATACATATCACATTAAGATCACGTATTTTATTTACATAAAAACCGTGCGAGCAACTTCGCTATTGAAATTATCGGTGTGCAATATCCGCTCACGATCCTCATACCACGAAAGTTTTATCTTTCGAGGTTCGGCATTTAAAATGAAATATTGCATTTGCAAATTTACGTCGTGACGTTGGTGGCTATCCATCGCCATTCGCGATCAAATGACCGCGGATCATAGGATCGCTAGTCAGAGGAAATGCATCGCAATACATATTGTGGAGCCCTCGATCAGCTGAGAACTCGGTAATAAATTGCCATTGACTCCAGCCAGTGAGAGAAAAGAGTGCGGGGGAGGCGTTTCTGGGCGTGGGTCGTTGGGAGCTCTTTCGGAGGCCATCGTGTTCGTCCGGTGGTTACGCTTCGTTAAAATGCACCCTCGTCATGGTTCACTCCTCGTTTCCATGGTGACGTCTTATTTTCGCTCAAGTCACCTCAGGAGAAATAATGGAGTGATAACTTTTTCAATCTAGCAATCTCGGTAATTTCTCCATTCTCAACGTGCTGACGGCGAGTCCTGGTAATGACGCCCGTTCTGCCTCGAGCAAAAACGGATCGATCATTTAAAAATCGACCGGGTCGTTAGCCACGAAGTATCTTAATGCCTTTCGATGAAATGACTCGACATATCTTATGTCTTTCATCCTGAGGGGGTTGGATTGGTGTTGATATTAGCGTGAGAATTCTCCACGGCGAAGGATTGGCATGGATTTTAGCGAAGGACTATTTTCAACGCTATTCTCTGTGGTTTATATTAAGCACTTATATTTCACAGTCTGTCAGATGAGACGCTAAACTGCAGTCCACTTGGAGTCTCTCGGTAAGAGTTAAACAACGCTGATCCCTGATTAATTCCCACCCTGCCTCAGCTGACCAAATTTCTGCATTCGTCCAAATCACTTGGCCATCACTAATTGCGTAAATGATCTCTGCCTGTGGTTACTTTCACTCTAATAATCATTAGTATTTTTTTCACATCGGGACATGTCATAAAATAAGAGTATGTTATGGTGTAATCCAGAATAAGCTTGTGGTATGTATATCTTACATTTTAGTCCATAGGGACTATAATTGGTGGATAATAGCGAACATACAATTAAAAAACAATCTATACAGAGTGGCTTCGGACGTACTCCATTCGTCTAATTACAGTTAAATGCTTTTTACTCAAAAGATTGCGTTTAGTTTTTAATATTTTGATACTTTCCTCTCCAGCGTCGAAGTTTCCAGCCACTCTCAAGCCCACCATCACGTCTATGGCACGGAAGTTTTGAAAACTGTAGCGTTCATCTATTTATATTGTAGAATTTCCAAGACACAATGAACGAAATAGACGTCAAACTTTTGTCCTGGGACCCAAGTCTGCGCATGCTAGTTTTGTCATTATTAATTTAACTGAATTATGCCGTTTTTCCTCCCGTAATTACTCAAATTAGAATGATAAATGGAACTAAATACTAATACAACCGTGCTCCCTCCGGCAATAGTGATTAATTCACCGCGAATTTGATCACCTCTTTAATTAATATTCGTGTAGAGACAACGGCCCCTTCATCTTGACTTGTATGCATTTTTTTCGGGGCCTCCCATAATATCCTCCTTTCCCATTATTAGATTTTCGCTCGCGGAAACCACCTTTCGCAGGGCCTGCAGCCGTGGCTTATTTAGAAGGAAAGGCGCTCCATGCAAAATCTTCCGCAAGACATGAATGGAATAAGATTAGCTCCGCTCTGAGATGGAAAAGAATCCGCCACATCTTAGTGTTATGGACAGTTTCATTTTTTTTAATATCCATTGGGGACGTATTTCATCCCGACCCAACATTTCCGCATTTTTCAGTGCAAGTATCTATATTTGAAAGTTTTTCAGTTCAGCAAAGATGAAAAGTATCCATGATCCTTTGTGAATTTCCAGCGTCTCATTCAGCGTTCTGCTCCCAATTACAAATGCATGTGATGCACATACATAGTAACACATAGCTTGTGGTGTTATGGTATTAAATGTGAAGCTGGTTGCAGCAAATATAAATAACAATCACTCTGGTGGAGTTTTAGCCTTAAACAACATATTGTACGTAAACTTCCTGGTTGAAACAAATTTTTCCCTTCCTGAGCTACTCCTGCATTATTCTTTGAATCTAGATAATAATGCGGCAGCAAAACTCCTTGCAAAGTGGGAGGGAAGAGAAAGGGTATTTTTCGCAAAACAATACCAAATTACGAACAATGGATAAGTATTGACATGTTTTATTTAAGAAAACATTCTCTTTCACCACTTGAACCCATTTTACCTTCCCTTTTCCTAAATTATTAGCTATAAAATCTTTATGCCTATTTATATAAAATTCAATTCCTTTGTCAATGTCTCACGTCATCCTAAGTCTTTCTAACATAGTATGATTGATACTTGTATAATATTGAAGTAACGCAAACGTTAACGAATCAGTGACATTGCATGTCGAACTGTCTTTCAAGGGCCGTAAAAATCTTCACTCTGGTCCACACGCAAGAGAGGTCTTTACTCCTTCGGGTCCGAAGCAAACCAATCAGGCGTTAACCGAAACAATGGAGGCGTGCCGCAATCACAACGGTGCATTGTCTGTTTACGTTGCAAAATGCTTATTTTGGGGAGTAATTTAACGTTTCTTAGCGGAGTAGGAAGTGAAAGGTGGTCTCGATTGCATGATTAACGATGCACTTATTTTTTTTATTGCACCTGACTCGAAATACGGAGCAAGGATCAGCTCCACGACTTTGATTCGAAGAAGCGAAGACGGAAAATATCGTAATATTTGGTCTCCGTTCGAATGTGAATCACGGTGTCTCTGAGAGCACCCCATTTTGCCAAAGCATTTCTCTCGGCCATGTCTGACCTATAACCTTAACGGCTTTATAACTTGCTCATTCGTGTGTGGATGATGAATTTACGGCCAAAACAGCCGGGTAACAAGTGAAACAAATGAATCACGCGATTCTGGGCATCCGCTGGACGGTCAATCACCTCCATTTTCAAAGCGTCACGAGAAAAAGAGATTACGTCAGAGTTTAATGGTGGCACAGTTTTATTCTATCATTTGGTTTACCGTCGAGGAGGTGATTATTTTTGTATTAACATTAATATCCATTATCTCAAGCGCGAATAATCTCAGATAAGTTCCCCAGGAATTTTTGACCAATATGTATTATCTGGCCCTCTATTTAATGATTTTAACATACCGTATTACACGATGCTTTGCAGTGCGAAGAAGCAGTTGGAGGTATAATCGTAAAAAAAATCCGAAATCAGTGTCAAAATGAATAGTCATTCTCCTGAGTCAGATAAAATTAGTGACAGTAATTTGTCTGAGGTTATTTTGCCTGGGAGGAAAGATGGATGCAGATCATTTTGTTTGGAATGTTGAAGACGGCGATAAAGGGAGGACGTTAGGCAAGTGAGGTTGGGATAGGCAAAGGATAGGCATGTTGGACATATTGGATGGTATTGTGGGAGGTAGAAAGTTTGCGGAGCAGAAGAAAATTTACTTTAACGTGGGAGGTAAGGTCATGTCTCGTTAGGTAGGACTAAGAAATGTATAATGTTATAGTTTGAGTTCATTCAAAGCCTACCTAAAACGATAGGTACAATATTCTGATAATAGCTTCCTCGGTCGATGTGACGCAAATATTTACTCGTTCAGTAAAACCTCTGAACGTTTAATAACAATATTAAGAAAACTTGTTGCCGTGGTTGTACGAAAATAAAGGTGTTATTCGATTAATAAATTAAATGCACTTTGTGCTTTTCTTTGAAAACTATATTCTGCAGTTTCTCTTCAGGCCTTCAAGAACGTATCCAGGGACACTTAACCGACCGTTAAGTCTTCAAGTCGAACACTTTTGTTCATAAATTATTTTTTCCTTTCGAACGTCCCAACTGTTAATGGTTCTTCTAAACATCTTTGAAAAACAATTCTTAGTAGAGCAGCATTTGAATGATCGCTTACCCCTAAACGCGGTGTATTTCTTCCTTCATGTTTAACTGCGAGAAGAACACTAACTTGGTGAATATGAAAAGGAAATAAAAAATCGAGGCAGGCATTCAAGAACTGTGAGAATCTAACAGCAAATCTTTCAAGTCAGGTGATCGGAATAATAAATACCAGCCCGTGAACGTAATCTCTTCATTCAGCGCTGAGCAGGATGTCATCAAGCCTGACTTAACATGAATTCCGTCATCGGGGCGTATGTCACCGTGTGTTGGAACCTCAGTCACCAACAAAGACGAGTACTTGAAGTATTTTGTTAAAAGAGGTAACAAACGCAACTGGGATATAAGTTCATTCACCCAGATGGTAGAACATGGTAGGGGAATAGTAGGATGTTGAAGCCCGTGATAGCCGGTTTAATTTAAGTAATAAAATATCAGGGTAGAGGAAGTAATACGAGTAGAATAGTCTTTTCAAATCCTCATCAGGCAAATTTATAAGTAGACTCTTTTACCAACTTCTGAAGCTGCTGATTGTGTGATTTAATAATTTCAAAGACGTCAGGTGCAGAAGAGCGCGAGATGAGAGGAAATTTATGCTGACGAGAAAACGCTGGAAAATTTAAGACAGCAGTATCATCGGGGCATGAGAGAATCAGCAGTAGATGAGAAATCAGTCAAAAAAACGTGCTGATTGACACACCAGGGCCAGAGAAATATTTCAATTTGATAGCTTATGTATTACGTCATGCCACTTGCAGGTGATATTCAGGCATTGCAAAGAAGATTGTCCACACTAGAAAAATGAACGGCAGAGTATGACATGAAAATAATGGTAGAAAGACAAAAGTTATGAAAATTAATGATGAAGAGTTTATGAAAGTAACAATAAATGGAACAAGGATGGAGGGAGCTGAAATGTACAAGTATCTGGGAAGTATGATAACTGAAAACGTTAAGAGTGATGTAGAAAGTAGAACGAGAATAGTCATGGCAAAGGGGGAATTAAATTGAATGGTTGCCAAGCAGTAGTCTTGAACTGGGGAAGAAAAAAGTGAAGTACTTCGTGAGGAGTGTAATGACTTTTGGATGTAAAATGTTAACCTTGGGTGGAAGAGAGAGGGAGAGAATTGAGATGTATGGACGTGGAGGAGTTTGGAAAGAATAAAATTATGTACAGGATGAAGATGAAAATTGGAGAAGAAAGAACTGTCCTCAATGCGATCGAGAGGAGAAAAGAAAACTGGATAGGACATTTAACAAGAGGAGAATGAAATATAAAAAGAGCAAAGAAAATCAAAAGAAAAGAGATGGGGAAAGAGGAGATTGAAAATGTTGCATGATATCAGGTTTGGAAAAATCTATAAAGGAACAAAGGATCAGGCAAATTACAGAAACAAATGGAGAAAGTAATGGATTAAAGGGGCTACCGTGTTGCAGAACAGCGGATGATGAATCCATATGCGAACTGGACAGTGAATATAAGTACATTATCAAGTACCACGAGTGAGTCCAGCCCCTGTTAGGCTGCTAAATGTTTCAAGATGGGTCCAAAACCGTGGTTGCGTAATACCTGGTGCTCCGATAGAGTTGAAATGTGGGAGTGTGGCGGTTTTTTGTGAAACTATCCAGAAGAATGAGTCAGCACAAGGTCTTGCGGATGGCATAACTCCGAAAGGGATAAAAAAAATTCGCCCTCGGAATTTGATAAACGGCCGATTGAGACAGGAGGCGCGGGTGGCGTTGAAAGGGAGAAAAAGCATTTATTGAATGGAAATGTCATCCAGTTGGGATTTACTTTCGAGCAGTGCTTTAGGAAACTTCCCGCAGAGTCGGTTTCACTCTCGCTTCGAGGCCTATTTATGGCGAGCGCCACGTTACTTGGGGGGATAACTGCTCCAGCTTTTTGGCTGGGATGTTCTCGACCGTGAATGATTGGATTCGTTAGATGATCGGAGGACTGGTGAGAAAAATATGATACAGACCGTGACCTACTAATTTCAACCACCCATATTCATCGGAGAGCTTTACGCACTTAATTCGCGTAAATCAAGTTACGTTATTATGCCCCAATCTTTAAGGAGTTATCTAGATTATTCAATTACCTTACTCTGATGGAGGTGTAAATTCCACCGTAAACTTTATAGCGAGTTCCTGTCGGAGAACTATTTTAGGACCAATGGGATTTTGAAGTAAACTCGTGTTTCAACAATAGATTATTTTGCCTCTTTTACTTGGGTAATAATAGTAGTAATAATGTATTCAATGCCCACAGGTGCTTATATCATAGTGAAAACCAAATAATTAACGAAAATAGAGAGGTAATAAAATGCAAACACTAAAAAAGTATATTAAAATTTCTGATAACAAATTAAAGTTTGTTTAAAAGCTAAACGAATATTTGGAAATGTTGGATTCAGATTTATAATCTAAAAATTCATTTGCCGATCAAAACACTCGCGTCAATGGTTCAAACTTCCTAAACTCCTCCACCCATCCGAATCAACCTCGAAAGAGTGGTGTTCTCCGCGCTAGGGACTCTAATATCTACAACTCTTAGAAGAAGGCCAGAGCCATCAGGTCCGTTCAAAATTTTTAAGAAAAAAATTACGTTGGTAACCTACCGGCTTACATTTAAAGGAGTTAAACTTAATTATTGGCATCAATTGGAATAGTCACTTTCATTAAAAATAGGGTCATTATTTTTTGCAACACATCTAATTAACAAAACGTGTATCTATTTTCTCAATAGTATCTTTTAATATTTCAATCATAAGTTAAATGCTATAAGATTTCAGATAACGCAGCCGTAATCAAAAAAAGACGGAACAGGGGCGCAGCATAATTGTACTTGGGTATCGATAGAGAATTTGGAGGATTAGTTTCCCTTTAAAATCCCCGATTAGATATAAAAAGGCCTTTGATTGGATAGTTTAAAGTGTGAATTTCAAGTTAGCTTGTGATTATTTGACACCAAAAGCAGTTTTTGAAGTTACCCGCTCGAGAGGAACACTATCGACAATATAGGTGAAATTGACAAATCTTTTCTTCAATGTGAAGGTGATAATAATATTGCCAGTGTTTTATAACTTCTTCAATGAAATTGATTTAAAAGCTCGTTAAATGATGCATTCAAGATACAATTCCGCATATCTTAGTGATTGGTATATTCATTTATATTTTTTTTATTTCTTTTAATGCTTATTATTCAACTATTGAAGAACAGATTATATATATATATAAGTATACCATTATTCTTACATTTTTTAACAGTAAGCTCTTTAAAAGACTTCTTTTGACATCTGTATACACAAAACCGTGATGAGAAGTGTTTTACCTAAAATTTGAAATTTAAATAAATGCAAATAAAATACATGCCTGACTTGCGATGAGAATATATCTTTGAAGATTAGAGAATATGAATAATGGGTCATGTCAAATCCTGTCAAAATGTTAATAATTCTTCTGAATCTTAATTTTACATTATTTAGATACGCGTACTGTTTTTATATTTAAATAAAAAATGATTCCTATATCCAATTTTCTTAAAGCATTGAAAAAAATACAAGAGCAATACATATTTTTAATGTAACCATAGGGTCTGCATGGCATAAAGCATTGGGATATGCTGTGTCTTTAAATATGAAAATGTTCAATGTTTAGCTATGATTTTAAAAAATGTGAGTTCGTTTGTGAAATAAATATTTTTAGTTTTTTGCAGTTTTAAAAATTTCCCAGCATATAGAATAATGTTTTGAAACTTTCAATCATTTTGATTGTATCCTAATCTGTTTCAATGAATCATTGTCTATGTAGAGTATTAACAGCTTTTTCACCTTTGTCTCATTTGTTTCTTTCATAAGCATTTTCATAAGCTTTCTCTATGCTCATAACTCTTTTTTTATTTTTTTACAAAAGTATTTTTTTCCATAGCGGTAAAATTCTGTAAGTTAATGAAAAGACACAGGAAAGATTCCAATTAAAAAACAACATCACTGTTGTACTTCCTCTATCAGTCCATGTAGCTAAGTTGTTGGTAGAAAATAGGGAAGCAATCGTTGTCTTCAGCCATTGTAATCGTTATAAGGACCCTCGCGACGAAGCTCGAGAAGAGAGCATGGAAATATCTACGACATGAAAATTTCTTAATGAGCAATTCAGAACTGTTTATGTATTCCGATACAATATCTAACGAACAAAATAAAATACTTTTTGAAAAATTTACTGCATCGGGTTACACTACGCACTTATTAAAATGATTTAATATCAATAAATAAGATCTATCTTGAACAACTTCTCCGACGCCGCTCTAATGATGGCATCGTATGTTGAAGTAGTTCATTAAAGTCCTCTCAAGTGCGTACGATTTTAAAACATATTTCAAAAGAAGGCCAGTCAACGCCGCCTCGTTTCATTAACGTGGGAATAATTGAGAGCATTGCTGCGGAATGAATGAGAAAATTACGGACGGTAAAATGAATGCGTTTTCATCTTGCGGAGTGCTCTCAGTTTTTTTTTCCTGTCCCCGAGTTGTCTTCGTTCGTTTTTCCAATGGCATCTATCCTCGCGACTCCCGAAGGAGCGTGAAAGGCGTTCGAATGAACTCGCATGCATCATTGCCTCGCCGTACCTGAGATCAAAACGAAACGAAAAAATAAAGCACCAGTTCTACTTCTTCATGAGCGCCCGGGTTGACAAATAGCTCTATAATATACGCGCGAGTGAAGGCATTGTCGCAAAAAAATGTGGCCGTCTCAATGTTGGAATTACTCATGGGAATCCGATGTGAGGTAAAGAGTGCGTTTCGATGGACGAAAATATTCGCGAATGGAAAGTAACAACCTCGCTCCGTGCAATTAGGCACCGACACGTGACTACCCCTGCGTACATTAAATGGGAACTGGAGAGATTCATGGTGGCTTTCTGATACATTTTAAGATCTTAGATTTAGATTTATGTAGTACCCTGCAAGCTAGGGGGTATGGCAGTGGGTGATTACACATCAAATTACCATTGACCCAAAACACCTTCCCCCCTAGCACGGTCGGAGGGTTACGTTAACGCTTACGTCATTCTGATCCCTTATAGCTCGTGGGAAAAATAACATCTTTCACCTATCTGTTCTGTACTTAATCTCTCGAAGTTTATTGGCATGATCTCTCCCACCGTAATACGATGGAGCTAATTATACATTTCCCACATCGTTACTTAAGAGACACCCTTCCAATTAATGCAAGAGATTGCATCTATAACTTAACATGAGTGATTCCCATCCTAGATCCTATAATAATGTTGATGCGACTTTTATTTTGTCATAACGTTTTACAAATCTAGCTCCTCTATGCTGTACGCAATCTAATTCGTCAATTCACCCTACTTCATGAGGATCCCATATACTAGCAACATAGCGAAAGATAACATTTCTCCTTTACCTTGTCATCACATTTCCCCAAAACTCATCTGATAAATCCTAATTTTTTGTTTGTTTGACCTCATATTCCACGTCTATGTTTCTCCCAGGACAGATCGCGAGTGAGGGTAGAAGATGGATTAAACGAAAAAACTAGATCGCTACTGTGTGTATCAGAGAAGCCATATCTTAGGGCCCCCCAGGCTGAACCCATCCCAAAGACTGCTTGAAAATATCAAGGTACAAAGGAATTCTCTTTAAGACAAACGCCCTGATAGGTGATTTATATGCAAAAAGGTATCTAAAATTCGATGTCAAAACCGTGAAAAAGCTCTCGACACGGTGGTAATTGATTTTCGCTCCGCTACGCGATCGCATGCAAATTTGCAAAATTGTCCTATTTTTCCCGAGTCGTGAAGTAAATAGCATCCTGAAGTGAGAGGTAACGCGTTTATTTTTAATATTCCAACGAAGTTGAAAGAGATCGCTCAGTCAAAATCAAAAGATATTAATTCGATTGGCGACGGTGTTCGACCGCCATCGATGAATTTTGAAACCAGGTCCAACGCTCGGGATCCAGAATTTCATAACCCGTGTCATGAACAACTCCCACCCCTTCTACAAAATATGGCGAAAAGGGAATGATTAATTGAAGTGAAACATCGGTGGTGATTTCTGAATCTGGCACTACTTTCGCTAATCTCTCAGAGTCGCCTTGACAACGCCCTCTTCTTGAATGAGATACGAGTACGTGGATGATTATGGAATAAAAGTGATTAATGTAATTTAGCAGTCGTATTAGTTTATAAAAGTTAATGAAAAATATCCGAAGGTGTATCTAACAGTAAATCATTGGGGAAACAGTCAAATTATATTGACAGGTATCTATTATTTAGAACAATACGTAATGTTATTAGCCGTTTAAGAAATTTATTATTTGGAGCAAATCAGCACTGAATGATCTCTTGTAAACGCTGTTTCGCGCATTTTTCCATTGGTATATCTCATACACTAGATTGAAACGTACCTAATCTTAATTAAGGTTAACGCGATATGTTGGAGCATGATGATTTCCAGATGAAGTTGGTAGTTTTTAGGGGAGGCGACCGACAGCTAAGGTCATTTGCGCCATAGGAGATGGACAGGAAAAGATGAAGGGTGGAGAGAACCCCGGCATCGGCATTAGCCTACTCTTTACGAAAGGCGCCCAGGGGTCAGCAGTTTAACGTCCCATCCGGCGGACGGCGTACTCACTCACGTACTCACTCTCACACAAGTGAGAGTGAGAGATCGAGGTACCTCTGAAAAATATTCAACACCGCCGGGATTTGAACCCGCGCCCTCAGGGTGGGAAGCCAGTACGTTAGCCCCCGCACCATCTCGATCCCTCTATGGTCTGGAAAAGTTTTGCAGAGCATTTCAATTGGTGACAGAATATCGAAGAATGTGACATGGGGAGAATGTTAGGGCGGGAAAGGTAGGGGGAGGAAAAGAATGAGCATGTTGAATGGGATTGAGGAAGGTTGAAAATGCGTGGAATCGAAGAAGGATTCGGTACGGGGTGTCACGTTGTGTCTTGTTAGACGAGCCTTTGAAATGTAGCGATCGTAAGGCGTGCGTCATCTCGAAACCTAGCTTAAACGGTAGTTAATTAACATTAGTTAATCATTTCATTTATTCCGTAGATAAAATTCCAGAGTGAAATTCTTAAATTTCGAGAAGATTCCTGATGGATTACACAAAATAATTACGTCAACCACATTAAAATGGCAAATTTTATATCCTTTGCATCATTTGGTAATAATTTCTTGAGATTTCTGAATCGAAAAGAATTCTGATTCCATTCGCTTTCCCATTGACTGAGTTAGCGTCTGCATTTTGCTCTATTTTGGTGTTAAGTTCATACCAATAAGATGAAAGTAATTGATATTTCATTTCATTTTTTGTAACAACATTATTATCAATACCATTTTGGATCCATGCAACTGCTTTAAATGTGATCTGTGTTCTCTTTAAAGGTTCCTCATATTTGTCAGCGGCGGCTGAGGCAGCGGCCGTAAAGAGAAGCGCTCACTTCCTGTACCCTGACAGCCATCGTGCAAGTGGTAATCACATCACTCTATTTACTAACGGTTATGCTTGAAAGTATGAAACTAATTGTCACTATTAACCACATAGTCCATGGTGCTAGAAATAGTTGAATGCGTGTTCAATGCTCAGAGAGAAAAAGAAACTGAATTTGTTGGTCTGATTGGACAATAAGTCCCATCGTACAGATTGATACAACTGTATCATTTTTTATCGAGTTTTTTTTCAATTTCTTATTGTACAGTAATACATTCATTTACATGATTTAACAGTAATAAGTGTATTAATAGTAAAAATAAATAATTACAATATAAGTGTGACGGAGTGTGTCTTTGCAACCCCTTTAAGAGTGTGTCTTTGCAATTTAAACATATTTCAGGTATTTTTTGAACAAATGTGTAGACATAATAGATTTTATTTGGTTTTGGCTCCTAGTATTATTAATATTATTCGGTGAGAAATCCCATAGGTTACTCTAGAAGACAAGAAACGACCCTGTAGAGTAAATATCCTTACTGTTGATTTCCTACTACGAACTTTTATGGCGTATCTTTATGTTAAATTAGAGCAGGGTTAAGAAAAATAATGTGAGATAGAGGAAATGCAGCAGTTGCAGGTGAAATTAGACTTTCGCGCTGCTATTCAAAAATGCTTTCATGTTTAAAAGATTTTACTCGAAAATAACGATTATCAGCCGCGAATCTACGCGAAAAGCTCTATTAATTTATCACATTAACAGATCTCCAATGAAACACTGATGAAGCTTGGTTTATGTGATGAGAATCAATGATTAACAAATTTTAAGTTTGGCTTAGCGGTTATCTTATTATTTTGTTTTGTATATCGGCCGTCCTGGCGCTACCTTCGGGTATATGCCAATTGCTGCACATCCATGCATTACTTACAATTCACAATTAATTACTTCCGTAAAACTTTGTAATCAATTTTTAGAATGTTTGACGTACACGAGTGTCAACATTTATAGTTACACTGTCCCAATAATCACTATACGTCATCAAAAAGATCAACGTTATAAAACTGAGTTGGCAGTCTACATTTTAAGGCACACTTTGGACAAGCACAAACTTCGCACTCATGCATTTCGTAGCCTCGACTAACAAGATACACCTAACCTGACACCACTCTGTACAATAAACCCTTCTTCTTTTTTGCATGAATTCTGTCTTCCTTCATTCGTGTCAACATGCCCATCCTACCCTTTGTATATCTCCCAACAATCCTCTCTCTTCCCCCACCTTGTCTTGTTCTTCCCCGTTTGTTTTCCTTTCTGTCAATTTTATCTTTTCCGAACTTCTCCACGCCCACATCTCAAAAGTCTCCAATCTATGACTATCATCCTACTTCAATGACCATGTTTCTGCACCGTACAAAACCACGCGCCTTATTCACTAATCGTTTGTTAAAGTCGTTACTCAACGTTGCTTTTATCAAATCCTATTCACTTCTTGTCAAAGCTTCTTTGCTGCTTTGACCAACTTGCTGCGTGCAATACACTTCCAAGCTATGTAAACAGGTGTAAGCTGGTTTAGTTTTGGGATGATATATACCTGTAGATAGGTATTGATGAAATAAAAGTTATATGCGCGTCTCTTCTTCTCCGTCTTCTGAATAGTGAACTTTCATAGTCATAATTAACTATTTAATTAAAATTTGTGCAGTTTTCAAATACTTTGCTTAGGCATTAATTATGAGAGACGGCTTCCATCTGCTCGAGATGATTAACGGAAAGGAAAGCAACCTCTTCGTGATGATCGTGAATATTCAGTAGACATTTCCATCGGTGGTTGGACTGCGTTTCTAATCATAGCTCAAAAACGTGGGTATCTAAAATATGTTATGAGACGTTACCTAGTGCTTGCAAATATTTTTTCACATAAAAATTATGTATCAGAAAAATGGCCGCTACCCTCGTCTTTCGGGCTATTACACATATTTAACATCATTTTTAAAGATTTTCTTGCGAATAAAGGAAAATTTTGCTGAAAGGGCTTTCAATGAGATAGTTTTTAAATTACAACGTAAAATTATACAGTTTTAGCTTCAAAATGCTCAAACCATGGGGAAATGAAGTAAATTTAGAAGGAAAACTTTTTCATTTTTTCTAGTGTCATATGAAGGCTTTTATTTACGCATCCACTTGTTTTATTTATTTTTTATTTATTTGTGTACCCTGCAAGCCACCGCTAGGATGTGTGGCAGGGGGTGAATATACACCAGAATAATTTTTACCTGAACATAACCCTACCGCGGTCGGACAATGCTATTATGATCCCTTATCGTTCATGGAAAAAATGACATCTTAAATCTTACTGTTCTACACTTGACCTCCCTAATTTTGTTGACATCATCTCTCCTTCAGCAGTACGATGTAGGTACACATTTATAAAATCACTGGTAAAGAGATGTCCTTACAATTTATGCAAGAGATTTAATCTGTAAATTAACCTTCGCTCCGTGAGTGATTCCCAGCCTAGCTGCTCTAATATTTTGGACACGCGACTAAGTTTATCATAACAACGTTTTACTAATCTATCATTTATTGATCGATTCATGGTTGTATGAAAGTGCATACAGCCACGAATTTATTTTTTTATCTTGCGTGAGTGCCATACTCTCAATAAAGAAGCGACGATATTCAGGTACGGAAAAATCGAAAGTAAAATCCCAAGGATCCCCTCGACGAGGCAAAAAAAATCTCAGAGTTTGCCGGCAGCATGATCTCCTGCAGAAAAAAAACATGAACCGTTTTCGTGGTGGAAAAATTGGGCCCGAATTTTTTTTTCGGGCGGCCTCGCATTCCCTGTTAACAATTCATTATTGATGCTTCGATGAACTACTGAGATCAGATTTTCTGATATGTGAGAGGAAACCGAGTGAGGGTATATTGACAGACGTATGGGGCATTTTTTTTACGTAAATGCCACGATTTAAGTTATGCTGCTAGTTGAGGCTGTACTGGTCTCACCCCACCCCACTCTCCACCCACTCAGTCATGTATTTATTGGAAACGAGTCACGTACTCACAATTTTAATCGTAATTTAAAATCTTGAAGCAATCACGATGACAAAAAAAATTCACTGTTTCTCCCTTATTTCAACCTGCTCCGGGGTCCTTGTTTGCATTCCCGCACGGAATTTAAACGTTATGACCTTACTTGTGAAAGCTTCCTTTGATTTTTTCGACTGGTAATTAAGTAATGAACTGATAATAAAGTCATGTAAGTGGGAGGGGGGGGTCTTACCACCGAGGTCAGCCCATCCTTCTTGGGGAGGCGAGTATTTGAATTATTAGGGTTAAGCCAGGGAGAAGATAGAAGAAAGGAAGAGCTTTCTCTGTTTAGCCCTTTCTCTCGAAATGCTAAAACAGGCCCAGTTTCTCAAACCTTTCAGATGGAATTGGAAATGATTGTAAATGCTTGTAAAAATCCTTTCCAACTGAAATTCGACTTCTGCCATTATATCGAAGATACATTGAGTCAAATACGGACGACGACGTTTCGACGACGGCAATCCACGCTTTACCGCGAATCATTTCTTGATTTGTCAGAATGTTTCGTTGAAAATGCGTGTCATCGGCAAAAATAATCGTCCATCGAGGATCAAATTGTCAATTGAGTCTCTTTTGGAAAATGAGCGATCTAATCAAGAATCAACAAAAGTACCGATTACTTGCTATTGCCCGATGAAGAAATAGGAATCGTACTTTTATACCAGCAAACTAAGGAATCTCGGTATTACCTTAAAGATATGCCTATAAAGTAAACGCGTAGAAATTGAGTTTAAATTATGCTTTTAGATTGTCTGAGACTACTGCTGATCGTCAAATCTTGATCATTCTACGATATTTTGCACCAGGTAGTGTTCTAGTGAAGTTTCTGCATTTCAAGCATTTGTAGACGGAAACCAATAACGAATTTGTTACTAAAGCAAAATACAATTAACAAAGTATCATGGTATTTGGCCTAAAAGAATATCAGGGAGTGCTAAGCCTCTTAAATTTGATATCTGAAATTATTTATTTATTTGGGATACATTGCTGTTAGGCGATAAGCCGGGTGGCAATGACATGATATAACAAACAGTAGTCATTCTTAAAACATATCACAGTGTCATTAAATAGTCGCCATTAAATAGTGTCATTTAACAATCCCATCATGTATACCTTTTGCATTCACGCCTAAATGATTTAATGCTTTTGGGTAAGGGCTTAAAGAGTTCATCAGGCAGCTGGTTCCACTCTTTGATTCCCATATTTAGGAACGAAAACTTGGCGGTGTTTGTCCTTTGGGGCATGTATTTGATTTTAAGCGGGTGATCATTCCTGCCGAGATAACATGGCTTATTTACACTCTCGTTCAGTTCTTTCCAGCCTCCGTCAGCTTTCAATATTTTAAAAATGGCACACAGTCTATTCAGCTTCCGTCTGTTCTTTAGTGACCCCCATCCTAGTGAGCCTAGCATGTCACTTACACTGTCGGTCTGCCTATGTCGCCCTAAAACGTACCTGGCAGCCTTCCTTTGCACTGCTTCTAATTTTTTCACATGCCCTATTTCAAAGGGATCCCATACTGTGGTCGCATATTCGACAATAGGCCTTACAATTGTTTTGTAGGCCAATTCTTTAGTTGATTTAGTGCTTCCTTTGAGGCTCCGCATGACCCAGTGGAGCGATTTAAAGGCCTTGCCTACCACATAATCTGTGTGAAGTCCCCACCCTAAGTCTTTACTTAGGTGTACCCCTAGATATTTACAATTATCTTTTGTTACAATCGTTTCTCCCATTATTTTATATACCCTTCCCTCACCTGCCTTCCTTTTGGAGAATGAGATGTGGATAGTTTTTGCAATGTTTATCTCCATTTTGTTGATTTTGATCCAATTAGCCACGTTATCTATGTCACCCTGCAGAACGTCGCGATCACTGCTGCTGCTGATTTCCCTATAGAGTATACAGTCATCAGCGAACAATCGTATTTTGGAATTGACACATTCCGCAAGGTCATTCACGTAACAAAGAAACAGAGGAGGACCAAGCACGCTACCCTGAGGTACTCCGGATGTGACGCGGGTTTCTTCTGAGATTTTGTGCCCAACACGAACCTGCTGGGTTCTATCTTGTAGGAAGGCCTTCGTCCATAGTAGTACTCTTTTATCAATATTTAGTTTTCCAATTTTATCTAACAATCTGTCATGGGGAACCCTGTCGAAGGCTTGAGAAGTCGAGTATAACTGCATCTATTTCTTTACCTTTGTCTAAGCAGTCTGATATTTCCTGGCAGAGTCCAAGTAGTTGGGTTTCGCATGAGTACCCTTTGCGAAAGCCATGTTGGTATTTAAATAGCCAGTCCTTATCCTCCCAGAAGTCACGTAGATATTTTGCGACCTTCTTCTCCATTAGTTTACAGGTTACAGACGTTAGGCTAATCGGGCGATAGTTCTCTACACTGCTATTGGTCCCACCCTTAAAAATTGGTATTACATAAGCCTTCCTCCAATCATCGGGGATTTGATGATTATTTAACGTAATGTTAAAAATGGTGCGCAGATACGGTATCATTGCCTCTGACCCTAATTTGAGTGCGTCTTCAGAGATGTTGTCAGGGCCAATCGATTTGTTGACTTTAAGCTTTTTCACTTTGTCCATAACTTCGCGGTCACAGATCTTCATATACTTAGGAATAACAATATTACTCTTTGAAGGTGTGATGACTAGTTCGCCCGGACATAATACGTTCTCCCCTTCACAAACATGAAAAACACGTGGGGGGAGGTAGATTGTTCCTAGTTTAAAAATATTAGTGGCAGAATTCATTACAGTGTTTGAAAATGTGAGGATATACTATTCCATTGGGTGGAGCACTGAGCTACTGATCGCCGGGCCTGCGTTCGATTTCCGCGAACTCTGTACATCCTCAACTTCACCCAATTTGTGTCCTTTTTCGGGGGCTAAAACTTCCTGGGAAACCTTAGATGGTAGAGGGAAAGGAACTGGCCTCCTTACCCTGGTGTGTGAATTTCAGACGCCGTGGGGGCTTAGTACGACATGAGCTCTATGACAACCTATCAAACCAACCTTGTGGCTGATAGCTGTGGTTTTTTTAATGTAGCATTTTTAATGCATTTCATTTAAAAGTATGGGATAGGTGAACATGAGAGTGGCAATATTTATTTTTTAATTCATTAATTTACGGAATTCCCAAGATTTACTCATAAACTGTGATGGAAAGGAAGAGCATTAATGGACGTTAAATTATAAATATTAAAATATGATAGTGGAATTTTTCAATTTTAACCTCTCATTTCAACTGGATTTAAAATTAAATATTAATTATTGCATTTTATTTTATTTATAATAGATATATGAATAATTCACAGAGAATTCCGGAAAATAATCAAGGATTAAAAATTGCATTCTATCTCAGTGTAAATACTAAATTATGATAAATAATTAAGAATTATTACCAAAAAATGGGTTATTGTATATTCTACATAGATATTACGTGTCACCACTCCATTACTAGGTACAAAATTACTCCAGCGAATGCATAAAAAAATAGAAGAAAACATTTACAATTTTAAATTTTTAATTTTTATTCCTCATTTTCAAATTGCAATCTAACCACACTTGCAGGATTGAATAGTAAAAACCGAGCGGTCTCCTATGTATTTTTTAATCTACAAATTTACATTAAATATCTATATACTTTAATTCACACTCACAGACCGCTAGTGAGCATGTTTCCAAAATGAATTTACGCATTTAAATCCCAAAAATTAATTAAAAGTTAAATGCTGTCATTGTTTAAAATATAATGTGCAGTTTATGGTAGGTTCTGGAGGGACACACTGACTAGCCAGGGCTACATTTATCACCCTCGTCCAGCAAGAGACAACTTGACATCTCAAACTGTTCCTCAATTCTGCATATTTTACATCTCCCTAAATTCTGTGCGTTCTCTCCTGCCTTACGTTCTCCCCTCTATTCCGTTGTAATTGTTCTTAATTTTTTGTGTGAATCCCTTATTTTCATAATTCGAATTCTAAGTACTTTGAGAAGGCGCGGGTAAGTTTTTATGCTCATGGGAAGTATCAACCAAATTAGTTTCAGAAGACCGTTCATGATGCCACGTGATTAAAATTTTAAAGATATTTCCGAGAGAATTTTGAAAAAACTTCCTCCACTCACTCGAATTAAATTCTTAAATGTTCTTCGAGTGATCAAATGGTCCTCAGAACATATGTCCCGGTGTCAGTAGCTCGTTATTTTTTCTCCTTCGGAGGCATCTCAATATTGATGAATGGGCACGGCCGAAGTTATCCAACGTGAAACGGCTTCCTTTTCTCATCTCCAGTCTTCCCACCGGAGGGGAAGACGGGTGCCCTCTAGGCACAGCAGGAGGTTCATCATCCCGCGTATCAAATTCGCGAAGAAAGACGCCCATTTTTTCTGCATTTCTTTTTTCCCCTTCCCCGATGGCCTCGCATTCCTCCCCGAAGTCACGTTTCGTGGCACACTCTTAAAGATCCGAGAGGTTCTCCACTGTGGCGTTGATGCGAGCAGAGACTACATGCGTCTTATCTTCGCAAACATCCATGCCTCTTGTGGGGCGAGGGGGATGAGGATGTCAGGGAAAGTTGCGCACCGTGTGGGTGGGGAGCGATAGGCTTTTGTGTGTGCTCGCCCCACCCTTTCGGTCCTCAAAAGTGAGAGTCAGTTTCCTATCCGATCCCTAACCCCCAACGTGTTCAAATGTCACGCAATTGGTGTGCATTCAGGGTCGTCAAAACTTCTGCATCCTACCCTTGCAAACCACCTTTGAAATTGTAACTTTACAATGCCATGAATTTGTCGGATGAATTAAATAATTAAGTGAATGAACGAAATGTATCAGGTGATATCACTTGAAATGATAGTTCATTATAAATCAATTTATTTTTAATTCTATTTTTAACGTTTGCTACTCGTGAAATGTTGTAAGTGAGGTGACTTTCATGTTTTTGAGTGACCGAGTTACTTAATTCAACCGATTACCTGTTGGCTGGTAGTTATTGCTATTTGGCAGTCTACAGGTTTAGGTAGGTTTTGTGTGGACACAGATTGAACATCGCTAAATTTCTTAGCTTTCACTAATAAGACACAACGTGACATCCCGCCTTACGACAAAAAACTGACTCCTTCAAACGCCACACCCATACATATCCAAGCTTCGCCCAACAAGACACAACCTGTCACCTAACACTGTATTAAATCCTTCTTCAACTCTACAAACATTGTTCCTTCCTTCATTTAATCCAACATGCCTAACATTTTCATCCCCCTACCTCGCTTGACTTAGTCCTACCCTCTTATCACTGTTTTCAGCGTCCCTTCCCCAATTAAAATGTTCTGCATCCAACTCGCCTGCCTCCTTAAGGTTTATTCCAGCAATGCCAATACCACCTTAACATGCGTCGTTTATTTTCCTTTTCGTTCATTTTAACTTTCCGTCCTCCTCCACGGCCAAATCTCAAAACATTCCAATCTACGCCCATCATACTATATTTCTTCAATGATCATTTCTCCACGCCGAGCAAAATCACGCTTTATTTCCGGGGAATGATGAAATGCTATAAAAAGAATGCAAAATAATGGAAGACTTTGAAACATTGCTCTTTACTATTTTTATTTTTCAAGAAATACTATAATATTTAAATTAGGATAATTCCTCCCAAAAAATAAACCAAGGGTCTCGTTGTCAAAAAATAAAAATCACAGTTTGGGTTAGCTGTCATTGTCTAAATTGGGAAAACTGAATTGGAACTTAGTACCCAAATACTATTACGAGATAGGTACTCGTAGGTAGATGACATTGCAAACACTTAACGATCATCATCACGAGTTGCCAATCCGAGGATTGGTCTCTACTACCATCCAAACCGTTCTTTCCCCTGCTAATTTCTTCATTCCCTCACAGCTCCTTTTACAGGCATCTTCCATCATCTCTTCGAAATTAATGCTAGGCCTTCTTCCACCAGGCAAAGAAAGTAGGGGCGGAACCTGATATTCTTTGAACGCTTGCTACCGGTGAAAGATTGAAAACGAGATGACTCTCAATAACACATATTAGTTTCCAACGTATTTAATTCAAACGTCTGCTTTTTGGCGTGGATACATGGCTTCCGTTGAGTAATAAAAGGCTATGAGATGAATGTGAAACGGGACTTCTTCCAATGTGCGTTTCTCGATTGAAGGTAATGTGAAAATTATGATAACTCTTGTTTCTCAAGAATCTTTCGGAACAACAATTTGGGAGAAAAGCAAAATGTCTTGTTCATTGGATATAAATACAAATGTTCATGGTGATTCACTAATATAACTGCTTTGGAAAATTGAAGAAAAAGCTTGTTTACTAATCGGGTCTTCAAATTTGTGTCGCAAAATAATAAAGTAAATAATTATTTCAATATTAAATTGCACTATTAATTAGTTAATCATGGGCAGAGAAAATGTTTTCGTATCCTTTAAGAGCAAGAGATAACTTAAGTTTCATTCAAGTAAGCTTCTAGATGCATTTGGTGTCGCTTCATAAGAGGAACAGGGTTGCAGCTTTGTGCAATTGGGGTGAAAATGAAAATATTAAAAATTTGAAATTAAGTTTTTAAAAGCACTCTTTTGTAACTTTGCAGGATAGGTCCTCGCCCAGAGTATAGAGAGAGCTGGGAAAAATTCTTTCCAGAATCCTTCAATTTGAGGTCAATTCTTTCAAAAAATTACCATTTTCACATTAATTGACAGAAATCTTTGCAAAGACTTGATTGGTAAACGGTTTGTACAATAAGATCTCTGCATTTTTTCAGTGTGTCTAGTCATTGGGTAAAGAGCCGGGACGCAGAAAGTCCAAATCATTAAACCGTAGAATAGCTCCTGGGAAACCACAACCCACGATTACACTCCCATTTTGGAAAGAAATAGACCAGCAAAAGGGAGTCGCCATGCTTTATCCGATGCCAGAACATTCACTACTGCCATGAAGGTCCGTGGTGAAATACTTCATAGTATAGGATCATATCGCTGGCCTAACCTATGAATATCTTCCGATCTCTAAAGTGATGATTCTAAAATAAGTCTTTTAAAATGATAGAGTACACCCTTTTTCCAGCATTGACTTCTCATTTGACTTATTCACAAAATAATATGTTTATTGTTAATTTATTTTATTCATGGTCAGGAAACCTTAACGTTCTGGCTTCCCACCCAGTGGGCCCGAGTTCAAATCCCGGCAGTGTTGAATATTTTTCAGCGGTATCTCGATCCCTACTTGAGGTACTTTGTGGAAGGCACTTTGAGTGAGTACGCCGTCCATCAGATGGGACGTTAAGTTGCGGACCCCTTGGCGCCTTTAATAAAGAGCAGGCTAATGCCGATGCCGGGTTTCTCTCCTCTCTTCATCCTTTCCTGTCCATCCCCTATGGCGCAAATGACCTCAGCTGTCGGTCGCCTCCCATACAAACTACTACTACTGGGTACCTCCACCCCAAGGTTCATGTCAAACCTTGAGATCAACAAAGGGATACCAATCCACACTGAGAGAGCACCCACATTATCTTAGATTAGTTCAGTGAATAATGTTAACTATTTGTAGGTCACGTAGGAGTTCAAAGGTGGAGAAATTGACTGCCAAGCATTACAGTCGAGTGTGTTGTGGGACTGCCAATCCTCTGAATTTCTAAGTAGAAATATGAAGGGTCTTAAAATTGATTGAGCAGGCTAAAATTCAATTAATATTTATGGGAAGCAACAAGAGGTAAAACCCAAAGAGGCAAGAAAAGTCTATGAATGGAATTTTGATAGGTGATGGAATGTTGAAGACTGTCTGAGAGGAAAATTGGTCAGGTAAAGTAGTGGGAGCAGGAGAATAGGTATATTAGGCGAAATGAAGGGAACTAGAATATAGTATACTCATCATTGGAGAAGGGTTTATTTAAATGTGGGATGTAGTCTAGTTAGGCAAGGTTAAGAAATCTAGGCATATGTCCATCTAAGACCTATCTTAAAAGGAAAGCTTCATAATGAATTGATTCATTTTCTCTATTAGAAGACATATTTCCAGGATTATCATGTTTTACACCACCCTATTTTCAGAATGTTTTGTACCCTTACTCAGCAGGCCCACTTCTACCTAGGGGTGTAGTCACTACTCTTAGTCCAAATCCCACGGGTAAAAAGACATGCTTTTTCTTTATCCCTTTCCCTGCAGCTATCTCTTTAGGATTTGGATCTCCTCTTAGCAAGAACAGTGACAGGTATCATGACTAAGGAACTGTTTTTTGATAAAAATATCCATGAGTAAGAAAAGTGATGTTAATGTCAAATTAAATTTAGTATGAATTTTATTGTAATGTACGAGAAGAAGGTATCTCAAAATTAATTGACTGTAGAAGCCTTAACTCTGTGAAATTCCATCTCTATGCAAACAGAAATATAATTACTGAGTATACATTGTATATTGTGAAACTTTACCCAGTAATTTTATTTCTAAAGGTTAAAGGTTTACTTGTGGGGAATCAGAGTGTAATTAAAAAAGAGGTGATGAGAGTTAACTAGATTGTGATGTTAAAAGCATGTTCAAAGCAGCCTACTGAGGGACTGTACCAGTACATCCACAGCATTGGAAAGATAAATCAGCATCTGCACTATTTTTTTAAATTAAAAAAATCACCATGAAAAGGCAAAATGTAGTTTAAAAATATTTCTTTGATTCTTTCAGCATATTACTTTTTGTCCCTACTGAATTAAATCCTGCCTGCAACTCTGATCTTACTCCACATAATAAAGTATTTAGACAGTTATTAAGTTCTGTCAAAAATATTATGTCCATACTCTTTTCTCATTCTACCAAGATTTCAGGAAATTTCATTCATCAAATTGTTTTACCAGGAAGTAGTTTGGTCATTTCAGGTGCCTTTTTGAATATTTTATTCCTAATGCATCTATCTAGTGATCAGAAATATCCCACTGATGAATTTTAAGTTGCTTTGGCCTCACCGAAATTGGTATGAAATGTATAGATAGATATTAACTGGTGCCACCTATTTGTGTTTCATGCATTTAGCATCGGAATCCATGTTATTACTCTGTAAAATCTGTGGTTCCTCAGTAAGTTCTGGTTCTGGTAAAGTCACTTGTTTTGGGTATGTTCAGAGATATCACCATGATTATCTTGGAGACATAAGAGATGATGAAATGGGTGTACTATGCATGAATGTGAAAAACTTTCAGGTGGTAAGAAAGAAAAATTCATTCACTATATCAGATCTATACAATAGTATAAGTACCTGCAAATAGATAAATATCATTGCTACAGAACTACTCAAGAGATTAGAAAAAGTGGAAGGAAGAATTTTTTAGGACTCATTTATGAACAAGAAATTTGTAAGAAGACTTCATTTGGTTAATATGAATTCCCATCCCAAAAAGCAGTTTTATGTGATTACTATAGATGTAGAACAACAAGTGATTTTGCTTGAAACAAAGGAAGTAGGTACTCAGGAAAATCAATGTGGAAGGATGCCAAATAAAGACTTAAGAAGGACAAGATTGTAAACAGAGCGGCAAGGGGTATGCATGATGCAATAGCAATTTTGATGTCACCGATTGAAAAAATTGTAAGCTGATTTACCTTAGAGGTATTTTTCAGAAAGTCCCCAGTTTAAACCTGGGCAACACCTCCAAACGCCCCACATTAAACAAAACCTCTGAGATTTATGGAATACCAGAATTTACAGTTTTAGAACAGACTAAATGTGTAAAATTCAATTTAGCTGATACTATTTCAAATCTATTTAGACATCAAGATACTGAACAGTGATGAGAAAGAAATTACATAATGTTAAATAGCTTATTAAAAATCATTTTTAACATTGCTAAAAATATTTTGTTCAAATCCATGGGGAGATAAAATATCAGGGGTCAATTCTGGCTATTCGCAATCCCAGACTTAACCAAAAGCATATTTCAAAGATATGCTATATGGTAATGTGGTAGCATAGTCTGTTAAGTAAATTGTGTAGATTTTCATAATGAGATTTTTTTAATGGGACTTGAAGGCAGGCTTATTTATTTGCAAAACTCAGGCAAGGAGAGGGTAGGTGGAGAGAGGTCCCTTCATGTGCTCAAGCTCACCTTCTCACTGTACTTCCCTGCACACTCTCCTCCTGTGAGTTCACAAATAGATTCAATTACCTCCATTTCTTGTCACTATTATTGCTCCTGAAGATGTCACCCATGTGATGAAACCAGTTTCATTGCTTTAATGTTTCATCCCTATGATGTTTGCAAAACTGAAACTATGACGAGACTTGAAGATGAGGTTGCACCAATTTGACTTCACAACTGTTGATTTTCAATGCCTGATGGCCAGGTGTGAAATTGGGTTTAATATTAACATATCATGTAGTAATATCAAATATGATATAGTTTATTAAATAAATTTAGGCCTCATTTAGGATTTGCTTCTAGTTTAGGGGATCATCATGAAGCTAGATTGATTGCTGAATTAAATAACATACAGGGTAGAGGTGCTAGATTTGTAAACAATTGTTATGACAAATGGAGTAACATATCAAAACTATTAGAGGAACTAGGCTGGGAATCACTCTCAGAGCAAAGGTTAAATTACAGATTAAATCTCTTGCAATGATTGGAAGGATGCCTCTTTAGCAGTGATGTTCAATATGCATTATTATCCCTTTCATACTACCGTAGACGAGATGATGTCAATAAAATTTGAGAGATTAAGTGTAGAACAGATAGATATAAGATGTAATTTTTTCCATGAACTCTAACGGATCATTATAGCATTGTCCAACAACAGTAGAGGTAAAAATATTCGGGTCAAAATTAGTCTGATTCACCCACTGCCACACACCCTAGCGGTAGCTTGCAGAGAACTTAAAAAAAGATATTCAATACTCGGAAATTTCAGACTCTTGGGTCTAAACCAAGTGAGTTTATACAATAAACTCTTAACATTCTACTCTAAAATACATCTTCTCAAAATGGATTAATGAATCAGAAGAATCCTTGCAATATGAAGTAGTCCTTCCTATAAATATTATCATTACTGTGGATTCCTAGATATTCACTCCCCCTTCCCTAATTAATCCTTACTTAGCCAGTCTTTTGGCATTTTCTTCACCCTTTTGTTGATGATTCTTAGGTAGAGCTTTTATGCTGATAATTTATGTCCTCTTTCTTTGCCCTAATCTCAACTACTTTAGAACATTTTTCCTATTTATTTCCATTCTGCACATTCATGTAATTTCCCACTTTACTCTAATAAGAACTTTTTTAGAACTTTCATAAGAACTTCTCACTTTTCCTTAATTTCCCACTTGTACTGATGGATTAAAAGTGAATGATAATAATGCTTTCCTGTTACTCTACCTAATGATGTTTTTAATTGCATTTATAAGTAGACCTACTCACCATTACTTACATAGTCACAGCAAAGTGTCCAGATGTGTTTCTAGCCAATGAACTAAGAAATATATGTCATTTAGCAGTAATTATATCAAATATGTGGATTTCCTTTCATTTGGTGTTTCATGTTGTAGCTATATGGGCAGATGAAGGACTATGAAACTCGAACAACTATGCTATTACGGGGTGTCCTGAACTGTTGTTAAAATATCTTTTCACATCTTGAAACCCTGAAAAACAGAAGATACTTTCAGTTATCCATTATACAGATGTCTTCATTAGCTACTACAGGATAAAATATTGTTGATGTCCTTTGAATCAATGTGATTTAGAAGAAGTTTGCCAAGTAATACATTTCTTTTAATTTCCAGTTAAAAAGAAAACAAAATAATCACAAAGTATCTAATTTTTCCACATGACGGTAGCTTTCCTCATGGTTGGCAAAAGTTTTGCCTCTAAGAACTGCTAAGATAAAACCCTTCAACTATTACTTCAAAACTACAGTAATCACATGGAATATTGGTTAAGAGCATTACTGTCAAATGAAAAAGGATTTGTCTAGAAAAATTATAAATGAATAAATGACTTTACATAAATATTCTATTCTGGTGCTTTTATAACAGTCCTGCTAATTACTAGGACCCACCCATAGTAAGATAGTATTCTGTCGAAAGATGTCTTTCCTCAATATCTTATAATAATCAGAGCAGAGAAAACATTTCAATGGAGCAGGTAAAATATAGGTTGCAAGTAGGCCTGCAAATATGAAGAAGGCTGAAAATGACAAATCTATAAAAATAATTTGCTTTGATAAGGATAAAGAATTATGGCATTTGAAGTACACAACTTTGGCCCATTGTTTTTACTACTTGTTTGTGCAACTAATCCTTGAACTTGACCCTGTTGGTTTCTTTAAAGGATCCTCCTGTATTCAGAATCAAAACAAATATGATAATTGAGTTAATGATGCTCTCGTTACTTTCTATGTACTAACATGGCTTACTGATACACTGAAAATCTCAGAAAATTTATACATCCTCTCAACATGTTACCAACCAAGTTTTCTGTTATTGCAGCTCCAAGAGCAAATATTCTGCAAGCACTGGACGACCATGCATTTCCATGGGCACTGCAAACCTCAAGTCCCGGACTTCTATCAGCACAGAGTGCTGCTGAGGCTGCATTGTCACGAACATTGTTCTTTGATGATTATCCCCATCAAAGAGCCCTGGGAGCCTACATCTCATTCCGAAGGGAACAAGGACTGCCTGACATTCGCCTTGGAAGCATTAGATTTTCTTCACCTTTCCTGTTAGCATTGTGAAAATGGACATTAACTTTATAACGATTTATATGATTTTTCCTATACTGTAATCTGGTCTGGGTATTTCATCTTTCCTGGCCCATATTTAGGATTTCACTTAAGAGGTGGCATGATTATGACTTACAATGAGTTAATCATTATGAATTTAGTATGACAAAGAGCATGCAAACATCCTGGAATTTCATAATTGGTACATTTGAAGAGTCCCTTTGAATGTGAACAAACATTGATTTGTTTTCAATGGATACACTAACAAATCCAAGTATAAGTAAGATTAACCTTTTAAATGAACATGCATTAGTGATCCAGAACATATTATATACTGAGAGGTATGGTACGAATAGGTTTACGTCATTTTTATATCATGAAATATGGCAAAATATTCCTTTCATTTAATATAAAATCTTATATTAGATGTTTACACTAAATTCTGCCTTCAGCCTTAACATATAGATATCACCCCCCTTATTGACATTATTTATTACCTCCCCATTTATAAGGTAGGCACCATTTCTATAAATCCTCCGATCATAGCTTTGTTTAATTTTTTGCAAGCAATTAGTCTCCACCTCTAGAGTAAAATATACATACAGATGCAGTTCAGAAACAACATACATAAAGAAGAATAAATATCAAAATATTTGGTGAATGTGTATTTCTGTATGTTTTGTACATTTTCTGCTTCTGAAGTTACCAGTGTCCCTACTCATTATGCATAATAGTATATTGAGTACCTACTTACCTAGATATCAGAGATTGGGAAAATCATTCTGCACAGAGTTAACAATTATCTTATTAAGTATATCAAGTAAAACCTGCCAATTTTATTCGGATATGCATTCCATTTGAGTGGCACTAAGCCTATTCTATGTATGGCAATGTATATGTAGGTACCACACAAATTGACTTCTGAGCTTAAAATTTACCAGTGGTCATCCACCCATTTATTTAAATCCCATAATTTTGTTGGAATATTTTCAGTTTTATTTAATAGAATTAGGTACATAATAAGAACATAATACCATTGATTTATTTAGTGGTATTAATTTTCAAAACTATACTACAAAATTTAGTTACCTTTCTTCCATTGATCAATTAGTTCTACAATTTGCACAAAGGCCATTAATTTACAAATCAAATGTGATATCATCGATAAAAAAATAACAATTTGTAAAATCCTTCCCCCATATTTTCATCGCTAAGAGTAGGTTTTGATTTGCTGCCCTTCATTAGGTACCTACCTGCATAGTTTTTCGGCATGGATAAATAATTATTTATTTTTTTAATAGAATATAATAAATTGATTTTATGAAGGAGATGGTACCATGTATTTAAATGCCACAGAAGAAATACCTGGGAATAAGTGTACTGTAGTCGGTTACTATCTGTGTGGGCATGATTGACAAAAACCATGGTAATTGTAAATGGAGCATTCACAATAATTTTTGCAAGAAACAAAAACAATAGAAGAGAGGATACAAAATGTATCCTTGAATTAATGTCCATGAATCAGTGATTAAGTATGAAAAATATATTTTTTTAAAGTTTCCAATGCATAGAAAACAGTAAGAGAAGTAGTAGTAGATATTATTCACTGGCATCACAAGTAGATCATTAATAATGAGCACCATGTACAACAAACCCATGGATAATAAGGGACTACTGTATAAAATGTCTGTAATTATAGTTACCAAGTGTGCAATGAAAAAATATAATTCTGTTAGGTATATTTTAATCGAAATCAGAAAAATTTATGTGAACCATGTTAACAATATAAACTAATAAATGTAAAAATATATGACAAATAAAAATTTATTTTATTTCAGCCTTGCTGACCAAACATGAGACACATCAAGTGCAGTCAAAATGCAATAATTTCATCCAAATCAACCATCTTATCTTATAATCTGGATCTCGTCTTCCAAATGTTTCGGATATCCAAGTACATGATGATGTCTCATTTTTTCAAGCTTTTATTTATAGATATACCCCAAGAGGAGAACACGTCAATTTTGGAAAAATGATTGATCCTATTGTATCAACACTATGAAATGATAATTCAGGAACCAAAGCACTAGAGTCAACATACCATCTATTCATCAAGATAAGCTCTTTAAACTATCTCAGAGAAATATTAGCTCATACATGAACCTATGAAGCTAAGCCAGATCTTGAGCTGTAAAAAAAATGTTTTCCTACTTGGTTTTTATTAAATATGTGTTTCTCCATGGAAAAAAGGTGACTTTTTTTTAAATGTATAGCAGATAAATTGATCACAAAAAACAAATAGTTTTGATACGCCTCTATCCATTGCATTACATAAGTATTGGTCTGCCTAACATTATTTCATGCAATATATACCTATTGCAATCAAATCTGAATTAAAGGGAAAACTAAAGAGGTACTAGGCATAGTGAGAGAAGAGAGATGATTGTTGGGAGAAAAAAGTGGATTCAGAGCATTTTGTTGGGTTATGGATTGTTAAATACTGCGATATGGAGAAAAGTACATTAGTCAAATTAGGAAAAGGGAGAATAAATAGGTGAATAGGAATAGGTAGAAAGTATGTAGCATCAAAGAACATTTTATTGTAATTTGGGGTGTCTGGGTGTGTCTCATGAAGAAATATGGCAATGTTAAGTGGATGTCCTTCCAAAGCTTACCTTAAGTAGTAAAGGCCATATCAAATAATTTAATATTTTTACTACTGGCATTATCATTTTTTCAAATAACTTGTTAAGTGCTTCAACTATCAACCTTTGAACAGCTTTAAATTTTGATTATGCAGTTACCTGCCATGGTAGCTACCTTATTTTTTTTGGTTGTTCATATAAAAAATTAATAATTTTAATAAGTCTTTGAACTATTTATCTCCGTTTAATGTGTTTTACAACCCCAGAATATCTAATCCATCAGTGTTGAAAGAATAATTTTCTCTAGAATTTCCATTGCTAATTTGCTAAATGAAAACAGTTTTTCAAAATGGTAGAGGTTCTCATTTTTCAAAATTAAATGAAGTATGTGCACATTTTCATATATACTTTAAAATGGCTAGAGAGTCTCTTGTACTCTGATTTATTCTTGGTCCAGCTGATGATTCCCATAATAAAACAGTTCATATAATGTGCACAGTGGGTTCTGAAATCCTATTTTATCCTGCGTAACACAAATTTGTAACCAAATCACAACCCTGTTTAATAGTCACACTGGAGTCAAGGCAACCTGCATCCAAGAAATCTATTATGAAACCTATTTTCAGTTTTAATAACATGACATTGTTCATCACTCTCTATGAAAGCCTAAACAGATTTACTCACATAAATTATGCAGATTTATTGAAAACAACATTCAACAAATGTATTCACACTTTATTAGGAATACAGAGTATTATGGTTACTCTCTCATATGGCCTACCACATTTCCACACTTAGAGAGACTGTTCAGATCTAGGTTAAGAAAGCATGTACAGTTGAAATTATAATATTTGTTTTTGGTGCATAATGTATCCCAATATTTCCTGAAATAACTCAATTCAGGTTTAATCAACAAAATTTTTAACATTTATCACATTTTACGAAAGTACAACATAAAGTATGTGTGTAATTATATCTGTTGTTATCATCGCATGGCTTGTAAGGCAATAACACTGCTGAAAACAATATTTCAGCTGCAATACTGCTTGATACATGTTAATTTCAATTGAAAATACAGTTTATGACGAACTCAAAATGGAACAACCACCATTGTTATCCACCCAAAGGCAGATGTGATAAGGGGGGGATGAACTTATGGAATAATAAAACCCCTACTGCATATGAAATTCACACATTAAGAGGGCAACATGGGCGCGCTAGTTCCTTTCCCTGTTCCGTCTATGGTTCCGAGGAAGATCCGTCACCCAAAAAATCACATAGTTAAGTTGAAGCTGAGGGTACCCAGAGGCATCACCCAGAATTGACACCGGCCCCTTCCGTCATCTCTCTACCCACTGAACTACCATGCTCAAAACAAATAAATATAACAACATGTAACCATAAAAATATTCAAGTTGTAATAGAGTGGGTCCGATTTTTTATTGGTGTTGGTATGATTGGGTATTGGGGTTGCGTTATAGTTTGGGGTGGGGGTGAGCACCCCTGGCTAAATTATGGAGGCGATTGTGATGCATGAAGAGCGGTGAACTTCGCAGTGAGACGCGCGAGCACTTCCGTGAAGGGAGTGTACAAGGTCGAGTGCAGTCGTCATGGGTGGAGAAGGGAGAAGTTGAGAGCGCGGAAGAGATTCATCGAAATTCAAGGAGGGAGGACTGGAGAACGGAAGAACGGGTGAGGGCAACAACCTCCCCGAAACGGAATTCAAATTCTATGCATAGACAATGTAAGCATCCCACAAATCCGACTGGACCCATGTTTACGTTCTAATGATTATTCCCAATCCACTTGCCTCGTTTTGTCTCCTCAAAACTAATTCGTGGGGTCAAATTTCAATCTAAGGACGGAAATTTATACTTATTTTTTTGAGGGTTGAAAAGGTGAACTTGGTAATAATGTGTAACGAAGCTTTTGGATGTGAATATATTTCTTGTGGATTTTCGCGAGCGTAGTAGTTTAAGCATTATAAGTGAGAAGGGGGATCGAGATGGTGCGGGGGCTAACGTACTGGCTTCCCACCGTGAGGGCGCGGGTTCAAATCCCGGCGGTGTTGAATATTTTTCAGAGGTATCTCGATCCCTACTTGAGGTGCTTTGTGGAGGGCACTTTGAGTGAGTACGCCGTCCGTCGGATGGGACGTTAAACTGCGGACCCCTTGGCGCCTTTCGTAAAGAGTAGGCTAATGCCGACGCCGGGTTTCTCTCCACCCTTCATCCTTTCCTATCCATCCCCTATGGCGCAAATGACCTTAGCTGTCGGTCGCCTCCCCTTAAAACTACTACTATAAGTGAGACAGGAGTGTCGTGTTCGAATTCCGCATTGTGTGCCAAAAGAAGGGAGTATTGCGAAAATAGTTTGTTTTTGGCATCAGATTCGTCAGGGAAAGCTTTTTGCCTTCAAAAATGCATCACTATTTATGACTGTGAATCATTTAAATTTGCTCTTGATTGCAGCATATTTTATCTTGATTGCCATTTTAATAATGTATTTGTAAATAATCAGTAATCCTCATTATTATGCGTTTATGTGGAGAAGAATGGAGAAGGTGAAATGGACAGAGAAGAAAACAAATGAGGAAATACTTGGTATGGTGGGCGAAGAGAGGGGTTTGCTGGGAGAAATCCTATGGAGGCAGGAAAAGTGGGTGAAAGGGGTATTATCCGGCAGCGGGATGTTGAAGACTGTAATTGAGGGGAGAATGTTAGGCAAGCGAGGAAAGGGAAGGAACAGGATAGGGATGTTGGACGGGACGTTGGACGGGATGAGGGGAGGAAGAAAGTACTCAGAGATGAAAAGGGACCTGATATAGAGTAGGATGTTGTGTTTTGCTAGGAGTCACAAATTATTTAATTAGTAATTATGTCCATCCAAAAACCTACCTTAACCGGTAGATTACCTAATAATAATAATAATAATTGAATATAGGCTATTATATCGACGTTCTATTGGCAAAAGTTATCATCCCCTTCCCAAATTCTACGGCACACTCCGTCCTTCACTGCATCAGCCGTACATATACGGCATCAAGCGTCTTGCATCTTCCTATCGATACTTTACGTCGAATAAGTGAAGAAACTCAGCGAAGAATTTCTTCTGAAAAGGGTAATCAATGTAAGATCTAGGGAAAGCCTACACGCGTGACTGAACGGTAACCGAAGGTCATTGGGGGGGTTCAATCCCATGTCGAAATTTATACCGCAGAGAAAAAAGAGACCCTCTCCTTCCGCGTTGACTCCCCAAGATAATGTTTAACCTGAGCGCGCACATCTCCGCCTGGGTCTATCGAGGGGAAACATTCACCTTCTCTCCCGATTTGCTTGAATGTCCATCTATATCTTGTTAATGGAGTCAAGGGAAGTGGAATCCGAACGGTGAAACCAGAGGTAAGTCCTCGGCTGTGCTTCAAGCGTACATTTACTTCGTGTGTTCTGGGGGTTCATTTTGAACGCGGCTTTGCCACACAGTTGTGAAAAAAAGGCAGGTCAATCAAGAAAAAAGTGTAATTATTTTATTCACGCTCGAACTAAATGTCATTTTCTTCGTGGGTTCATAGCTATTGCTTCGAATAGAAAGGTTTGACTCCGCAAGTGTGTCGAGTTGATAGCCAGTCCGGCGGGATGGATGCGGAGATGAATACAAAGAACGTGGGTGAGTAACCTACGCGTATATCTTTCTTCCAACTTGGTAATTAGCAGTCTTCAGTGCTAGAATGGTGGGCGGGGAATGAAAAATTGAGTCCTTAGGTCGTTAACGACCACCGGCGCGTAGTCAGGCGGAGAAGGTAATCAACGGAACCTAAAGTAGTAACGGTTTCGTACCGACTGCCTAATACAGTCAAACCTACTGAATAGAGTACATGTGTATCCTGGCTAGGTGTACTTAAGCTGGTGGCATCTACACTGTAGTCTGAATTTTGAAAATGTTGCGAATTGTCCATTGTACGGTAAATCAAGGTGGGAACACTTTTTAAAATATTCTCAACGAGATCTGTATTAAAAAAATCTTTCAATATTTTTCATTTCGGAAATGAGATTCGAAACGGGTATTGCAAATTCAAAGCCACAATTGCGATATCTTGTAGTTTCCCGTGTATAGCGCCTATTTGTGCATCGTGCCCATATGAGGAGGTTGCTACTATCCGCTTATTTTACTTTATCAAGAGAAAATTTGAGATTGTGCACTGAATGCTTCCTTTAAATTTAATTTATTACTGAAGATACATTTCATTTTATTAGGGGATTGGGATAGTCCGGTGGCTAACGCACAGGCTACCCACCGGGAGGGCCCAGGTTCGAAGCCCGGCGGCCTCGAATATTTTTCATTAGTACCCCGCTACCTACTTTAGGGGCTTTGTGAAAGGCACTTTGTGCCTCCGTCGCAACACCGTCGTTAAACTGCGAACCACTTAGCGCCTTTCAGTGACAGTAGGCTAATGCCGACACTGGGTTTCTATCCACCCTTCCTTTCCAAACCCTCCTTAATGGCGCAAATGACCTTAGCTCTCGGTCGCCTCCCATAAAAACTATTAATACGACATCACACATCGCACCACCAGACAGTGTCCTCCCCATCAAAACGTCAAAAAACGATATACCCACTCTTCCCTGAGGTTTAATGTTTCAAAACTTTGATGTTAAACGTAGCTATCCTACTTCTAGAAAATCACATTACTTTTGATTCATAATAAAAATAATTTGCGAATAAATGAAACACGCTCCTTCAAAACTATGGTATTCCTTTACAATTATTTGATTGATGGGAAACTTTAAAAAAAAACTACAGATACAGAGTAACACTATCAGGGTTGCAAGGCATTGGCATCATCATCGGGCTCATTTACTTTTACGGCAAGTATTTGTGTAGACATGTTGTATGAGACCCTTGTCTGGGTTCATTGAATGGGTCCCACGACGGATCTTTTAATGACACGCGCGCATTTCTGGAGGGACACGCATTCGCATGGTTGGTTGGTGGTCTTGGAGGCAGCTGTACACGCGGCACTCAAGCGTTCGGCGAGGAAGCGAGCGGTAAATTGAAGAACCCCAGTTCGCTTCGTGCAAAGCCCACCAAAGACACGTGAAATGTGCACTTTTGGGATTTAAATGGGCTTACCTGCGCGTCCTTTTCCATATTCCCAATTCGACTTCTCTCTCTCTTTTCCGGTGTTTCCCACTCAACTCACCACCCAACCCCCTCCCCCCTCCCACCCCCCCCCCAACCTGTCCCGCCTTCTCCACCCCTCTTGCCGACGGGCATTCGGTCTCGCCTGTCTGACGTGAGAGTCGGGATGAGCCTGCCGATCGGGGCGGATGGATTGGTCGCGATCCCGGAGTTGGTGAAACCCACGAGACCATTTCGTCCAGCTACTCTTGAGATGACTAAGCAGTCGAAATCACGGGTAGCTCTTGAATCAATGGTGGGTGGCGATTTAATAACATTCCATGTGCAAAAATTCATTGATACATTGGGCTTCCTCATATACGTGATGTGTGTCAAGTTTTTAATTTTCAGTTGTCATTTATCTAGCTCTAGGAGCCACTTTCCAAAATTGACGGTGGCAAGTTGGTACGTAAGTAGTCATTCTTCAAAAACTGTTTTGAAATGTGCTTTCTCTTGCAGGCAACTGTATATGCATACTCTGAGCCAAGGTTGAAGTATGTGGTAATTCCGATATTCAACCAGACTTAATTGTCGTTGGTTATTATCCCGGGGAAGCATTCATTAAGGTCTCGTAATCCTCGTCGTCTCTGGGGATCGGCATGGTGCGGTGGCTGGCGTACAGGCTTCCTACCAAGAGGTCCCGGCTTCGAATCCTGGAAGTGGCAAATATTTTTCAGTGGTATCCTGATCCCTACGATTACGGTGCTTTGTAGATTGAGTGAGTACGCCGTCCATCGGATGGGACAATAAGCTGGGTCCCCCTTGTAGGCTAGTCCCGATGCCGATATTCTTTCCACCCTTCCTCCTTTCCTATTGGCGCTGATGACCTCAGATGTCGGTCCCAGTCCCAAAAATCGATGCTGCTATTGTAGTGTCTCGACAATACTTAAAACCAGTACTGCGGGGGACCAAGATGGTGCGGGGGCTAACGTACTGGGTTCCCACCCAGAGGGCCCGGGTTCAAATCCCGGCGGTGTCGAATATTTTTCAGAGGTATCTCGATCCCTACTTGAGGTGCTTTGTGGAGGGCACTTTGAGTGAGTACGGCGTCCGTCGGATGGGACGTTAAGCTGCGGACCCCTTGGTGCCTTTCGTAAAAAGTAGGCTAATGCCGACGCCAGGTTTCTCTCCACCCTCCACCCTTCATCCTTTCCTGTCCATCCCCTAAGGCGCAAATGACCTCAGCTGTCGGTCGCCTTCCCTAAAAACTACTGCTACCAGTACTGCTGTACTGCCATTCCTAGGCTGTGCTCAAATTTAGCCTGAGGCTGTGCTGAAACAATTGTTTTGCCTTCTATAATTTTAAAATGTTTCCTAATTAAAAATTATTTCCTCCGAGAAAACTTGCATGCAAAATATGGCAGTGATTACTGATTGAGGCAAAACATTTTGATAGATCACTACTGAAATATGCAATAGCTGCCAATATCAAGTTGGTATATGTAGATTTTTTGTTTTAATATGATTAGGAAATTCATCAGTTTGATGACACCCAAAGTGAAATTATGGTTTCAAATTAGCTTTTATGTTGAGAATAGAGTAGCCCATGTTGGAAGCATCATATCTTTCGAAAAACAATGCAAAAAGTAACCAAAGAAGCCCAATTAGTAATCATTCCAGTGATGCAGGATTGTTGCAATCTTGATAAAAAATTCATAATTTTTTCAAAATTTATCCTGAAATTAGTATAATGTCATTTCAGAAATTCAATATGCAATTATTTCTAGGAGATATGGTAGCCTTAGTGATTAGATGATTCAGTTGCAGTCCGGAGGGCTTATGAATGCTTCCTGGTGACTATAGACAATTACCTGCTTCACCATTGTTCTGTTATTTTTCAGGCGCTCAACATTGAAACCACAGGCGGCCCTAGGAAGGGAACTGCCTCATCTCCCATCCTTAGTTTTTGCAAAATGCCCTAATATGCTCAATACCCTTGCAGCTGATTGTGAATTATTCTGTTAAATTATTTGAATCCCACATACCTTAGCCCTTCATTATAGGTAAGCTGTACTCTTAGATTTATGAAAAATCAATATTTTTGCTGAAAACTGTGGTTTAATCATTTGGCTAATTTGATTTTCAAATTGGTTTTGAATTAGACTAAAAGTTTCATGGATTTGGGTGAAAACAGTGCCACAAATATGCTGACATGGGGATCTTAGTTTCATTTAAGTTATCCAACAACATTAATAAACTTGTAGGTTGGCTTTGATAGACCTCAACTGTCCTAAGTCTAAATGCATATGACATCCACATATCAAGAGGGGAATAATGAGGCCAGTTCCTTGTGCCACTTTTTGATACTTCAGGATGATCTGGTTTACAAAACATCCCACAGCAAGGATGAAGGGCAGAGGGTCCCCAGAGGCATCACTCGGACCAAATCCTGGATGACCATTGGGCTATCACACCACCTGCTTAGGTTGTGTGCTTTATATTTTTTAATGAGTTGACTTAAACCAAATTAAAATTTCAGTTAAACCAGAATTAGCTTTAATTCCTCCTGTAAATTAAATGAAATATTTTTACTCCCAGTAAATGTTATTCCAAGAACTTGATCATTTTCTCTAGGTAATAAATAATCATTATGAAAGCCAATGAACACTTAAATTTCTCTATATAGTATAAAATTGTCATGTTAAATTTTTTCTTATCATTCTTTCATCTTTTCCTTGCATTGAAATTTTATTACAATAAGAATCTCCTTTTTGTGAGATGGATTAATTATTGTGTCAAGCTTTGCTTAGTTTAGTTCTTCCTTATAAAGTGCAATTTGAAAAAAGCTGATAGAAAAATATTTTAAATCATCGAGGGTTGCTCAACTAAATAAATTTTTTAACATTTTCATTTAAGTATTGGTATCTCAGCAAACATATGTACTAGTTTTGTAAAAAGACACAGGTCCATGCATTTAATCGTGAAATGATGTAAAAGGATATTGATTTCAATTTGCCATCCATGCCTTTTTGCCATCCATGTTTAAAAAACTGGTGTGTGGAATAGTGATGCTATAAATGTTCGAAAATGTACACATTGATGCACACAATTCAGTTCCTGCATAAGTCTCTAAAAATATTAAAACTTGTCCATCATTCTAATTTTTTCTCTAGGGTAATCATATGGAATAGTGCTATGGGGATCATCTGTATGCATATTGCACAGTTATTCCAAAGAAACTGCAGGAGATGCCGCAACAGTAACTTTTAATGGGGTCATCCCTTTATTTTTAAAAAAATTGAGAAGTGTACTTTGTGCTTCTTATCATACACGGTGTAGGCCCTTATTTAAAAAAACTAATTTTGTTACCAATCCTTCTATGTAATATATTTGCTATGTCTGTCTAAATGAAAAATAGTACCTATATGCTATTTGTGATTTTCACTCAAATTCAACAAGAAATCATCACATCCATAAAAGTTATTATAAATCAGTGAATATCACATATATAACGCCAATAGCATTGGGTGTCCGAATTTATAAACAATACCAAAGTCATTGAAAATGAGTAATATATTGTAGTTTCAAATTGAAACTCAAGAAACTCCTGGTCAAGAAGTGTTATTTTTCATTGAATTAATTTTTAAATGAGAAGTAATTGTAATGCATTGTTTTTAATACACACTTTAATATGTATACATTTTTTCAAGCATGTTCATAGTAGCAATAAGTATTTCATAAATTTCTTGTTTAAAGACTCGCCTAGCAACATGATATGCATGGTATGTGGATAACAAAATATTATTTTTTATTGGGCACTCATTGCTTCAATTACTGACTGTGCAATTTCTTCGTTTCATTCTTTTCTGGTTTTAGGTTATTTGTGATTTCATCTAATAGTTAAAAAAATTCTGCGATGAATGTTCTTCTTCCATGATAGACATTCTGGTCTTGATAATAACTTGCTGTTTTCCTCCTATAGTGTCCAGCTGGTCATTTCTGTCAAAGCTGTGATGTTTACTGGATGCCAGATTTTCCACCACAGCACTTTAAATTTCCTCCAAAGCATCAACTCTTTCCCTTCATTCTACCTTTTAATCTAGAACGTCTTTAGTTGTATTACTCAGAATTATTTTCTTAAATCAATTGACAGGGGGGAAAAAAGATCTTAGCTGACAACAAACCCTTACCATCTAAATCTAAGCTCCGTCCACCTCACATACCTAGCATTCTCCTTTCTATCACAGCCATGGAATTTTTATTTCCAGTCCATATACACTGCAATAATTCCAACTTTCTTCAAATATCTCCCAAAAAACTTCTCTCCTCCCCTACCATGCTGCAAACTTGTTGCTTTAATGTCATTCTAATTTTACTTTTTTCCATCTCCATTCCATTTCATAAGCTTCCAATACATGCTTATTCTTTAGCATTAGCACTGTTTTTAGTGATAATAAAAAAACAAAATTTGTTTCAATAAGTACTTGCATTCTCTGTTAAAGGATATTAAGTAAGGCAGATGTTAAGATTAATAACTAGCAAGACATTTCCTAGTTTACCCTCGCTGTTTTCCCACCTCTCTAGCCTCACACTCAACCAACACACTCTCCTCTACTTCAATTGTCCTTCATCTCACATCCCAATTATCTTCATTTCTTGGTTCATTTTTGGTCTCCTTTTTGGGATTTATGACTCACATGGGTAGGTGAAGAGGGTGGAAGTGTAGGTTTAGCAGTCATCGCAGATCCTTCAGGAAAAACTCTGAATCCATTAATAAGTCTGTAAAAACTTGTTGTGAACTTATTTATTATTCCATGTGACTTTCCATTTAAAAAATTTTTGAAGGTGAACCAATCTTTCATCTTTCAATCTGAAACCCATAGATATTTCTTCAGCTCTTTTGAAAACTCAAGTATTTATAGATATTTTTGCTCAAAATTTCTTGAATTAGTCAAAAAATTTTATTAACTTAAAATTCATTAAATTCACATTGTTTTCCTTCAGGTCTTCCATTGGATGCCTATCCTAGGAGAGAACAGCAGCATCCATGGGAATCCAGATTGATCAGCAAACTTTGCCTCTCTAAAATATGGATAGTGCCATCAGCATCTGAAGTGCACTTCATGGTGGTGTCAGCCTTAAATGAGGCCCCTGATAGACTGCAACTCTTCCACCGCTACCTTTGTGGATAGTGGCAAATGTATTTGAATAATAAAGATAAAAAAACAATAATGTGGTCTAATTTTTAAATCGTTATCCTTTTCTAACTTTTGAATTACTAATTTTGCCTTAATATGCTGGTAAAGAACTAAAAAGAGAAATATAAGAATCTAAGAAATATATCTTTTTTCCCGAGGTTAACACTCAATCAAAATTTTTATTTGAATTTTTATCTAAAGTGCATTCAAATGTAAGTAAATATATTCTAAAGCTCTCCAAAAATTAGCAGGTTAAATTAATTTATCCCATCTGACATACTCCCATTTGCCAAAGTGGGTTATTTAAATCGTTATGCATTACAAAACAATCAAAAGTTGTTTATTTAACTAAAACAGCCGGAATATCCTGCGAATATCAATGCGAAAAAAATGTTCATTAAAGTTATTGTTTAAAAGCCAAAAAACCGTGAAAGAGGCGTCATTTTTTATAATTATCGGCACGAAAAAGTAAAGTACATTTATGTTTACTAAAAAGTACTTTACTATATCTAAATCATGTGTAGCATTTGTAAAATGAACAGATGCCTTAATCCTCAATGATAGCTTACAATATTGTTTCATTCATCGACAGTAATTATATCCTATACCGCTGAGCAACATTTTCTGCAGTCTGAGCGATTGCTATTTGTTTTTTATGGTGAACTCGTAAGTCGCTATTGCCCCGAACATATTATCTCAATTTGCTCGCAGAGGATCAAAAATTACGTCACGCACCGAACTGGACAAAGTCCAATAATTAGAGTTAACTGATCCGTCACATGCGAAAGAGCATGGTATCGAATGTCTTCCAAGAGCCGGCTCACGTTCCAAAAAAGAGTAGCTCGATCGATGCGCGACCGCTAACGAACCGTCTCGGAGTACCGCGAGGCCCAAGGTGAGGTCCCAAGCCTCCCCGAGAAAATATATTTCAAGTCCCGAGTCCACCCAGCGAAAAATATTCTAAGTCCAGAACCCCTCGCCAAAAGTGAGGCGTCGAGGCAGGCAGATGCCTTAGATTCGTCAGGTGAGAGCCTTGCCGAGCTCACGGAGTTGATTTTGAGAAAAAATTGGCAAAGTCCGTAGTTTTGCAGAACAAATAAAAGTTCCGATCACACAATTTACAAGAAACCCGGTAGCCTGGGGGACAAGAGGCGGAATGCGGAGGGGAGGCTATAGGGTGTATTACTTCGGTTTACTTTTGCAGCCGAATTTTTTTTTTTTTGCAAAATATTTTCGATTCATTAATATGCACAAAAGTGTCATCAGAGATTTTGACGGTAGGTTCAGGACGCCGCGGGAGATCAGGAAAACAATTAAATATTGAATATTTTTGTGAAAAGGGCTGCCATTTTTTCCAGCCGGGCGGCGGGGCGCCGGAAAAAATAGCAGCCCTTCTCACAAAAGTATGCAATATTTAATTGTTTTCCTGATCTCCCGCGGCGTCCTGAACCTACTGTTAAAATCCATGGAGACCATTTTCTGAAAATTAATGAACAAAAAATTAATAAACTGATAGGTTGGAAATATAGTCCACAGATGGCGCATGCCTTCACTGGTTGAGACATCCTCAACCACCAGCACTTCCTAATACATCATTTTCCCACTAGTGGCACCACCATATAATTTCCAAATTCAATTTTTTCATGGCTATATAAAATGTATTGTTATATATTTCTTGTTTGGCTTTGGCTTTTTGGGATTCGTTTGAACTTGGGGCACGATTAATATAAGGTATTTTTCCTATTATTAAATTCAGAACAGATGCATACTCCTTTTTCTAATAAATATTTGCCCAAACTTCGTAAGGTATTTAAACATTAACTAGTTATTAATGAGTGGTCAAATTAAAAATGTGGAAGCAAAACTATTAGGCCACAATTATCTCCGAGTTCATGTTCATTAATTGATATATTTTTTATATGAATGAAATCAGTCAATATCTGAAGTATAGAAGAGGTAAAATAGGTTTGATCCAAAACAGACTTTTATATTGGTTGATAATATCAATTTCCAAACATTCTTCTAGAATTTTACCTCTACACCATTCAATGGTACAGATCATCCATACAATTCTATCCACTGCACAGGTTCACACATGGCTGCAGTCATGGTAGTTTACATTGTAATTATACATAAGAAACATTTGCACAAGAATATATTCAAAATCTTTATTGATTTCCAAATTATAGAATGCAAATATGTCAAAAAAATATGCCCTGAATTTCTTGTTAAACAATGTGGCAAACAATTAACAGTTCTGTTTCTGAAGACTCCCTAAATTAGAAAATTAACTTTATAAACTACGTCTCCATACTTCACTCTAGTATGCCATATTCATAATTAATAACATTTAACTATTAATGAGATTCATATTTAAAACCTACCAATGATTTATTTGAGTAGTTGTACAGGCATAAGGAGTTTAGATTGTTTTGTATGTCCCAAGGGTATATCATGAGACCACATACGAGGAAGTACTATTAATCATGGGAAAGAAGAGGGCATTGTTGAGGTAATTCAGCAGTAGGAATGATGGAATCAGAGCATTATGATCAGCAATTAGGTGCTGAAAATTGTGATAGAGGGGAGAATCTTAGGCAGGAGAGGAAGATGGAGGAATAGTAAAGGTATATGAGACAGAATGACGGAGGAAAGAGGTATCTAGAATTTAAGAGGGGTCTACTGTAGTGCTGGATGTTCAGTGTGTTTTATTTGAAGCGGCAAGTAATTTGTCACTGTACTGGTTGGTAGTTGGTGCTCCGCAAAAACCTACCATAACTGGTAGTTTAATATAATAATTATTATTATTGCATTAAAATTTATGGAAGGATTTTGGAATAATGCAATTTCGTGGCTACTTTTTGTCTAATGTTAAAGAACAGGTAGAGTATACAGAATACAAGGAAGAGTATACAGAATACACAATCAAATGAAACTAAGATAACAAGGAATAGAAAATAAATAGATTGTAAATCAAGTACTATATTTGATCTAAATGGAATCTGACATCAAAACGAGGATTACTTCTCAGGTAAACATTGATCAAAACAGTTTAAGAACTGCTAAATATGCTTAACAGTAATTTACTAGATCAGATTTCCCTGATAATTACAGAACAAGACAATTTCTTATGCCAGGGGAAGGATTTTAATTGAAACTTTAATGGGGGCTTTTAAGGGAACTTTCATTTGCCAAGACAATTAAATGTGTCTCAAAGTAGGAATAAAGAATATTAGAAAACTCCAAAGTGCTATTAATTCTTTCCATGTTTCATTGCACCCCTCAATTCAGATTAAATTACCTAGTTTGAAGATTTAGAATTTGGATCTTGAGAAACTTAAGTAGTAAAAAGAGGGGAAAAGAAACCTTTGGAAGGATTGGAAGAGTACATATATAATAAAGAAAATATAGCAACAATTTTCCACTAGATAAGTTTAATAGTACCATTGGGTTTCAATGTATCATATTATCTTCACCTGAAACTAGTCAATTTGTACCTTTATACCTTGTATATTTTAAGGAAGAAACATTTGTAATCAAGATCAAATGAAAGTAGGCCATCTACATATGAGTGAGTGATTGAAGGCTTTTTGGATTTCATGTCTCTTAAAGAACTATTTCCAAAGGTAGCTAAACAAGAGATACATCAATATGGTTACTTTATTGCATTGAACTCATTGTTTTTTGTTTACAGTTAATCCTGTTTGAATGATTTAATGTGTTGAATCACACTTAAATATAATCATCTGAAATTCATATATATTCAACCACAGGCACCTACCGTTCTGTTCATTTGGTCTGCTGCTTGCAGCTGGTTTCTGGTAGTTAAAAAATGTATGGCTGGATATTAAATATTTTTCAAAATTCTACAAATATATAGGAAAAGTATTTATTTATACACTTCATATTAGGGATTGGATTACATGAAATTGGGAAAAATTGAGTAATTATAAAAACAAAAGACTAAGCAAGCCACAAGGAATGAAAAAAACACCATTATAACCACAAAATAATTTAGGTTGGCAGCACTACAATATAAACTACAAAAAATCACACTCATCAACCCAAAGTTCTATTTGGTTGGTGATGGTTGAGTTTGCTCAATATTATTCCTAAAGGGGTGTTAAATTCGTACATCAGGATACAAGGGCCAGTTCCTCCTCTGTGTCAGCTATGGTTTCCCAGAAAGATCTGGTACCCAAAAAATCACACAGCTTGGGTGGAGTTGAGGGTGTCTGAGAGGCATGACTTGGAATCGATCCTGGGCCCTCCAGTAAGCAGTTCAACCCTACTCCTAACTACCACGTTCCCCAATGATATGATCATATGGTTTTTTTCCTTTGCCATCATATTAGAGTGAATATTTGGCCCAGTTTTCACATATGTTAGAAGCAATTAGTTTATAAGCTGACACTAACTCAGTTTCTGTAAAAAATAACTTTTATCAGGATTACGAACAAAATTTAGCATAAGAAATGAACATCTTGGAAAACACACTATTTCATTCAAACATTTTCATAGACGTTGTGTTATGGACTGATTGATTACATGTGTGATTTTCCAATTAACTAGATCTCCCTGGGAAATCATACTATCACTCTCTGTACATACATTTGATCTAAGAGAGTTCTGGTGTAGCAGAAGCTGCCTAAATTATCCAGATAGGCACACTCCATACAATCCTTCCCACATCTGTTAGAAATATCTAAAATATTTCATTATAAGCCTCAATGACCATTTGAAGAAAAGCAAACATCAGGATCACTGAGTGGGCTAATCTTCATGACTAATATTGAGAGTATAAACCTCCTCATTAGTGCTTGAATAAATACCTTAGGATATCACTCAAGGAATTGGGGATGGGGAAAGATAACCTATGTCGGCATCAGACTACTATTAGTGAAAGATGCCAAGGGGTCACACAATTTAATATCTTATCTGATGGATGGACGACTGCACTATGGCTTTCATAGGCCCCAAGTAGGCATCAGGATATCTTAGAAAACCGTTCTGCCACCACTGGGATTCAAAACCAGGCCTTCAGCATGGGAAGCCAATACACTAGCTGCCACACCAACCTGATCTTGATTGAAGCCATGCTATTTGGCAAGCAACAAAAATTGCAAAACATTCCTAAGGAAATTCGATATTATGCATTGATTGTTAGAATTAATAAATTATTTTCGAGTTAATAATTATGTGCCATCAGTTTTAAATGACATGTATATATTGACTATGATTAATTATCTTCACTTTGAGCGAATTTATCGTATGTAAATGTTCAGAGACACATGGGTGAGCAACTTGCCTACCTGGGTCTTTCCTTGCCAAGCAACCACTCCAAACATTTGGTATACGTACAAAATTAAGATTCCTAATAGAATAATGAGATTTGGTAGTCTTGAGGACCGAGATTTTACCCACTGATAAGTTGCTCCCGGTTTGAAATCTTGGTCGATATCATTGAAAAAATTTGAAATTAAAATTGGAAAATTAACTGGTATTCCAGAAATTGAGGAAAACGATGTCGTTCGGCAGATAAATGAACTGAATGGTCCCATACACTCGATTATTGAGTTTCACGCGGGCTAAGACAGTTCATCGCGAGCTCTACAATCATCATAATCTTTCAAAAAATCCCTTCGGATCGATTACCAAAGCATAAATCCATGGTGAGAGCTAATGAAATTTATTCAAGCCCCCTAGGAATACGCGGCTTAATCTACCCTCACTCCGCAACTTATTTCTTATCCACCTTCCGCGCCAAACTCCACTCACGTCTCCGAACGAGGGAAGGAAGCCTGCTGGGAGTAGAACGGAGAAATACAGGAAAGACGTCGAGATGGAGGAATGCCAGGAATGAAGAGCTGGATGATGTGTGCGTATAAAGTGACGGAGAGAGAGCAAGTGAAATGGGAGACTTCGACGCCCGCCTGGGACGGGGAGGGGAAACGATAGAGGAGGGTCACGACGAGAGAGGAGAAGGGGGACAAAATTGAAAGAGGGGAAAAATTCGTCCACATCGGTCAACCTGACGGATGAGGGCTCTGGAATGGTGAAATGAGCGAAGGAGGAGGAGGGGAGGATAAGTTTGTTGGGGTAGAGGTCCTTTCGCATTGACCTAGCCGATGGCATCGCGCGTGGTAGGCGAAATAAGTGGAGAGGTTGGAGTGATTTTAATGAGCGCGGGTGCATTCGACCAAGCCAAGCGCGGCGGTTGAGTGTGGTTCAGGTACGTGTCCAAAGTTTAGTAGGCTGCCCCACCAAACGGAGTGCATTGGGGCTGCTGTACTAAAATCTGATACTAGGCCTTCAAGGGGACGGTGGTGTGGGCCGTTTCATTGCGTCTCCTTACTGTGGGTAAGTGAGAGGAGGTCTGGGCCCCGTGCCAAATCTTTCCTACGAAGCGAGCCTCTGCTAAGGCACACGTAAGAGAGAAGAAGGATTTCGTTCGAGAGTCTCTTTTACGAAGGTAGTCCACGCCAAGACTTGAAAGGTCGGCCGCGAGTTCCCTTTGTTTAGGCCGTTCAAACAGAGGAAGTTTCGAATCCGAATGAGGCTTTTCTCCATTCTCGGTAGGAAGTAGGCGGAACAAAGCAAACGAGTACGAAGACAACCTTAAATAGGTGGCTCTCGGTACTGGCCTCAAACCTTCCCAAAGTTTTATTACTGCGAAGTTTCAACAATTTTAATGAGGAAAATCTTTATGACTCTATTTCACCAAAACATCAATATAAACATCACATTTCACGCCATCCCAAATGGACTGGACGACGGGGGTTGATGGTGCGGTGGCTAACGTACTGGCTTCCCACCTTGAGAGCCCAGGTTCGAATCCGCCGACGACAGATATTTTCCAATGGTGTCCCGATCCCTACTTGAGGTGCTTCCTGAAGGGCTTCTTGAGTACGCCGTCCGTTGAATAGGACGTTAAGCTGCGGACTCCTTGGCGCCTTTCGTTAAGAGCAGGCTAATGCCGACTCAGGGTCTCTCTCTATCCTTCATCCTTTCCTGTCCATCCCTAATGGCGCAAATGAACTGAGCTGTCGGTCGCCTCCCATACGAACTACTACTACGGGACTGGACGAAGACAAGCGGGTGTCGGCCAGGTTATCACGAGCGGATAGCTCTTGGTTTGTTCATCGATGACCTCTCACTGCAATTTTAGCTTTAGTTCAGAAGTTTCCTGAGCCTCCCTTTTTCGCTCTCTCGCACGATTTTTGAGCGTTTTAAACAGCGGGAATATTTTATCCTTATTGCAGTAAGTAAATGGCCCTTCTCTTTAAGATGGGAGGCTTGATGGCGCTATCAAAATCGATTAAATCTCTTTCAACTCACGATTGCTTAGAACTATCGGAATGTTAGTTTAGGAGCTTAGTTTAATCAGCAAAGTCACGGGAGAATCTGAACTGAGGGAAAATGAGGATACATTTACCAATGAGATATTCACAGCAAGCATGCCTGAGTTTTACGACAGTATTTTTTAAAAATTGCTAATGGGACGGGTCTCGACACATTTGAAAGGTTTAACTTTACTGACTTGTCACCTGGTTTCCACGCCAACAAAGATTACTGATCCGCATTGGAAACCAAAATTAATGATTGTATCGCCGAGATCTAGTCTCGTATCCTTCGATGAATTTCTTTTTGTTAAATCAAGGAGTGATCTCAGTTAATTCCGATTTTCGTCATAAATGTGAGTTTAAATAGCCGAGAATACAGATCTAGACTTAACTAAAAAATACTTTGGTTTTCAAACTGTATGAAGAAGCCCGACCTATTTGATCAGCAGTATCGGGACAGGCTAAGGAGTTATGCTAGCGCTAAAAAATGTCTACTAACAAGCGGAAACTCAACCATAGAAATGAGAAAACTTCATTCAATCTGGAGTATGGTTTTAAGACTCGAAGAAAAACAAAGAAAAGTTTTGAAGCCCATAATAAAAAGAAAGAACAATCTCATCGGAAATCATGTAAGTATTCTGGTATTGCAGTGCGTTGTTTCGAATACCATTTCTCTAACCGGTATATTACCAATAAAAATAATAACTTTGTAAACAGCGGAGATTTTCAATTATTACTGATGGTATCATATACGTGGACAGTTTGTCAAGTTCTCGGAATGGAACAGAAATAAACGACTTAGCTCAGTGAAATATTTTTTTTCGTTGTATTCTCCTTGTACACCAATGCACCTGGTCAAGCGATGTTCCTATGTCCTGATCGCACCTCGAAAACTAGATTCTTTCAAGCCAACAAAATACCCGTCCACCTCGGCTGTTAATTCTTTATTTGAAGAGTATCACCACTATTTTTGTTTCGAAATCAACAAAACATAAATAGTCATCCTGATTACATTCTATGTGTACATCATTAATGCAATCGCATCACGCGTGCCTCTCCCATCCCTCAACCGAAACTGATCATCCCCAAATTAATCATTTTTCCTGTTTTCCACCCTCTTGTTGATGATCCTCTTAACCACTTTAGCCACTTGGGAAATTAAACTTATTGTTCTGTAGCCCTTACATGATTTATCCTTTACCCTGTTTAAAATAGGAACTAACACTGATCCAACCAAGTCTTCCGGCCAGTTTCCTCTCTCATAAATGTCATAAGTGATTTAGTCCATAAAGACTATTTCTCCCATATTACCATTAAAGCATTAAGTAGTTCCGCGGGATTGTTGTCCACCCCCACGGCCTTGTTTCACTTCAATTCCATCAATGCCCTTTCTATCTCGGCATCGAGTACGCCTGGACCTTAACTACCCTCATCTACTCATATTCTGTCTCCAAGTCCACCCTACTATCCTAAGTTCTTTACCATACAGTTCTTCTTATTCCATCTCTCTTGAATATTTTCTGGTTCAACTAGAAATTTTCCCAACTTATCTGTTATTTTGAACACAGATTTTCCCCTTCTTACGTCACGATATTTCTTTAACCATTATGTATAGCGCACCCTTCGTTTTCTCTCGTCCCCTCCGCTGTTTATTACTTTATAACTAATAATTCAGTAATCCCCGCTATCCTTCCATCTCACCTGGCGTAGACCTAAAATATCTACATTTCTTCTTTCCACCTCTCGCTTTATATTCTCTAATTTTCCGGCCCTCCACATTTTACTAGTATTCCAAATATCTACTACAACTAATTTGGTCTTCTTCTTTGTCATCTGTGCTTCTGCTGTAAGCTTTGCAAGGATTTCGTGTGATGACGACCAGAAGCCTTGCTCTTCCCACTGCCGGGCACGACATACGGCCGATTATGCCGAGTTCCTGAGTTGCCAGGAATCAATTTTTTGTATAATGTCCATGGTATAAATCTTGGAAATAATAATTTGATATCCCGTTTCCTTCTTCAATAGTGTTTTTAACGTGACCCCACCACTAAATGGCCGCCTTACTGAGGAAAAGACGCTGTGCGGACTACATTTCTGGGTCCTAACCTTCGACCCACCTTGCATGGGTGACCCTAGCAGGAGCAAATGTCATTACTGCCGCCAGCACTCTATCGGTCATCGGAATTCACAAGCCTTTCCACTACGTCATGGTTGTAGCCAATGGGAAGGTTATAGGAGTAATGGATAAATATTGCAATCTAAAAAGAACAGCGTTGAACGGTGGTGATTTCAGGAATCATATTCCTACCTCAAAACTTATATGGCGACCTATAAATTGAGGGTCACTAGGTATAATAGTCCCTCCCCGGACTACAACCTTGACGTGGTGGAAGGGCTTGTGCGTTCCGATGACCCCTAGAGCTGTACTGGCGGGAGTAATAATTATTGCTCCTGGTAGGGTCACCCATGCCAGATAGGTCGAAGGTTAGGAGCCAGACGAAAGGTAGTCCACGCAGCGTCTGTTGCTCAGTGAGGCGGCTGCAATGGCGTCTGACCCCAATGGGGCGGCCAGTAAGTGATGGTGTCACGTTAAAAACACTATTGAGGAAGGCAACGGGAAACCACCTCAATTATCATTCCCAAGAAAAATATGATGGACTATACAGATATTTTGAGTCCTGGCAACTACGGGGCTCGGCCCAATCGGCCGTGTGTCGTGCCCGGCAGCGGGGGAGACAAGGCTTCCGCGGTCGTCATCCCACAAAACCCTTGCAAGGTAAAACCAGCAGCAGCAGGACAGAAGACGCAGGAGAAGACCAAATTAGTTAGAATAGGAACGTGGAATGTTGGGACAATGATGAGGACAGGGAAATTGGAGAATGTTAAGCGAGAGATGGAAAGGGGAAATATAGATATTTTAGGTCTATGCGAGGTGAGATGGAAAGATAGCAGGGATTACTGGAGTGATAAGTATAGAATAATATACAGCGGTGGGGACGAGAGCCAACGAGGGGTTGCCATAGTATTAAATGAAGAGGTAGGAAGAGGCGTAGTCAACATAGAGCAGGTAACGGATAGATTGTTACTACTAGAGATAAAAGCAGAACTGACGAACTAAATTATTATTAAGGTGTACATGCCACCGAGCAACCATAAGGAAGAAGAGGTCGATAGGATATACGATCAGTTAGAGGACATGATCGCGTGTGTTCCTTCAGGGAAACATTTGATAGTGATGGGGGATTGGAATGCGACGGTTGGCGAAGGAAGAGATGGTGACGAGGTCGGGGACTACAGTTTAGGCACGAGGAATGACCGCGGGGAGAAAGCAGTTGAGTTCTGCAGGAGACAGGGGTTAGTCATCACCAACACCTGGTTTAGACACCACAAAAGACGCAGGTATACATGGAAAATGCCAGGTGACTCAGAAAGATATCAGCTAGATTATATCCTGGTTAGACCCAGGTTTAGGAACAGTGTGATAAATTCCCACAGCTTCCCGGGAGCGGATGCGGACTCAGACCACAATTTAGTTGTTATGAAATGTAGCGTACGTTTTAAAAAGATAAGGCAGGGGCGGCGAGTTAGAAACTGGAATGTAGAAGCATTAAATGGGTTGAAAAGGAAGGAATACAAACAGGCGGTAGAGAAAATCATGGCGGATGGTAAAGGGCTTAGTACTATCGAAGAAAAATGGGAAATGATCAAGAAAGGGTTGTCTAAAGCCGCAAAAGACACCATTGGAACCGTTAACGCTAAAAGGACTAGGAAACCATGGATCACGGATGAGATGATTACAAAGATGGATGAGCGGCGAAAATGGAAGAATATAAATACAGAATTAGGCAAAATGAAGTACAAAGAATTGAACAATAAATTGAGGCGGGCAACAAATAAAGCAAAAGAAGCAAGGTGGAAGACGCAGTGCGAGGATATGGAAAGTCTGCAGAGGAAGGGTGAAATCGGTGCGCTGTACAGCAAAGTTAAATCGTTATGGGGAAGTAAGAAAGGGAGAGCTATGCTAACAGTTAGAGATAAGGCGGGTAAGGTAATAGTTGACGCAGGAAAGATCCAAGAGAGATGGAAGGAGTACATAGAAGAACTGTATGGTAAAGAACTCAGACCAACAAAGTTAGACATTGAAAAAGAAAATGACGTAGAGGAGGACAGCTTAGGTCCAGGCATACTAGACAATGAGATAGAAAGGGCATTAAGGGAGATGAAACTAAATAAGGCCGTGGAACTTTTAAAATGCTTAGGAAAATGTGGGAGGAAGAGGCTATATGGGCTGATCCGTAGCATTTATGAGGAGGGAATCTGGCCGGAAGACTTTGTGAGATCAGTTTTAGTTCCTATTCCGAAAAAGGTAAAGGCCACGTCATGTGAGGACTATAGGACAATTAGTTTGATATCCCACGCAGCTAAAGTTGTTCTCAGGATCATAAACAAAAGGATAGAGAATAGGGCAAATGATTACTTAGGGGATGATCAGTTTGGGTTTAGGAAGGGGAGAGGTACGCGTGATGCCATTGCAGTAATGAGATTATTAATCGAGAGGAATATAGAACACAACCAGGAGGTATTTGCCTGTTTCGTAGATTTCGAAAAAGCGTTTGATAGAGTGAATTGGGAAAAAGTAATGAGTATATTGCAGAAAATAGGAATATATTGGAGGGAAAGGAGGCTAATCCGCAACCTGTACATGTCTCAGACTGCTCAGGTGCGGGTGGGAAACGGGGAGTCGGGATGGGCAGTGCTAGGAAGGGGTGTGAGGCAGGGTTGCCCATTATCACCGTTGCTGTTCAACCTGTATGCAGAGGAAATGATCAAAGAGGCATGGGAAGAACTCGAGGTAGGAATGAAAGTGGGCGGGGAAGTCGTAAAATCAGTTAGGTTTGCTGATGACCAAGCTTTAGTTTGTCAGTCAGTCAAGGGACTGCAAGCATTGCTGAGTGAATTGGAAATTCAGTGCGACAGGTATGGGATGAGAATCAATATTAATAAAACAAAGGTCATGCGATTTTCTAGAAAGAAAAAGGCCAAGCTTAACATTAAAATAGGAGGGCAAAAACTAGAGCAGGTAGAACAGTTTACGTATCTCGGTAGTGTTTTGGACCTACACGGTCAAAGTAGTAGGGACGTAAGGAGAAGAATTGCGCTAGGCAAAGAGGCTTTCACACGGAGGAGGTAGTTGATGACAGGGACTTTGAGTAAGGATGTTAATAAAAGACTCGTAAAAACTTTGATATGGAGCGTAGCTATGTACGGCGCGGAACTTGGTCATTGAAGCAGGAGGATAGACGTAGATTGGAGGCTTTTGAAATGTGGGTGTGGAGAAGAATGGAGAAGGTGAAATGGACAGAGAAGAAAACAAATGAGGAAGTACTTGGTATGGTGGGCAAAGAGAGGGGTTTGTTGGGAGCAATCCTATGGAGGCAGGAAAAGTGGATGAAGGGGATGTTGACCGGCAGTGGGATGTTGAAGACTATGATAGAGGGTAGGATGTTGGGCAAAAGAGGAAAGGGAAGGAACAGGATAGGGATGTTGGACGGGATGAAGGGAGGAAGAAAGTACTCAGAGATGAAGAGGGACCTGATATAGAGTAGGATGATGGATTTTGTGTTTTGTTAGGAGTAATAAAATATTTGTTTAGTAGTTGTGTCCATCCAAAAACCTACCTTAACCGGTAGATTACCTTTAAAAAAAAGGTATAATAATGAAAGTATAATAGTAGTAGAAATATAATAGAGATAAATTAATAGAAATATAAGTAGAAATAGTAAAAAGATATGAAATATTCGTATTTTCTTGGGGAATACGGAGAGAAAGAGAAAAGCGGGATTTTGTAATAGTTGCCGTAAAATGATGTACAGGGTGCGTTCGAAAAGTAATGCAATTGAATTTGCCGCACCGCTGCTTTTGGTCGCAGTGGAATCGAATCCCTTCGATAAGGTGAGGGGAATAGAATTCGGATTAAGCATTGCCCCAAAAGCAATCTGAGTGATCTCCAAGCTGTGGAAGCGGCAGGACGTCAGTTATTGTATACGAGGGAGGTTCAATAAGTACCCGTTTTTGACGACAAAGGGCATTCCTGAGGGAAGTTTATGTTATCATCGTGTGCTGCCATCTCTCAAACGACCGTGAAACAAATTTCAGACTGATTTAAAGGTTAGTTTGGATTTGTCAGCCATTTGAGTAAGACGTGTTTCGTGATTTTCGCTAAGATGGAAAAAGAGCAGTACCGTTCGGTAATTCGCTTTTGGTTTTTGGATGGAAAGAAATGCGAGGAGATAAAAGCAAAGTTGGCTGCTGTTTATGGGGACACTTCGCCATCTATGACCACAGATATTGGTTCAACGAATTTAAACGTGGGCGAACATCTGTTTTTGATGAGGAGCGACCAGGACGCCCGGCAGACTTGATCAGATGAGCGTCGGAGTCAAGTATTTCATTTCACTCACCGTCGTCATTCGGCAGAAAACCTCCCCGCGGACTGGGATGGCTGATGAACTCAGCGCAACTGCACACCTCTTACGATGCGTGGCCTAAAGAAAACAAGGAGAAATGAGAACCGATTCGGTCAACTATGTCTCCCTTTTTTTAATTGCTGATGTTATATCTGATCGAGAATATATTTGTTAATTAATCCTTCTCTCTGGATATTATAAGAATCATATTCCTCACGAGGATATGCCCTTACGTATTGCTTCAAGTATTGAATTCGGCCTTCGGCCTTCGCATTCTCCCACTTCGGCTCGACTCGAGCGATCAAGTGAATGGCTTACTTTACAGACAAATAGCTGCACATGCTGAGTTAAAAGTTCCGGAGATTTGCAGGAATTCTTTCCTCGTGAGAATGATTGCATTTGACCAGAAGAGCGGACAACGAGCACCTGCGCGCTGTCGAAAGCAAACAGATTCAGAGGGTGGTGGAAAGTGGACGCGGGAAGGGATAAAGAGAGAGAAGAACTGTAATGGAGGAGTTATTGAGTGTGAGAAGGAAACCATTGCGAGCACAAGGTCCTAGAGGCAAGAAGGGAGAGTGATTTTTCCAAATGAACGAGGCAAGAGTTGAGAGATGGGGAATGGAAAGTGAAAGTTAAGAGAGGGTAAGAGGACTAGCAATTTGTTCGCATGTATACACGATAGTGTTCCGTCGAGTAAAATTCTATCTGAAAAACTCCTGAGAATCCTAACATGACTTTGGTATTACCCGTGCTCTGGACGGCCCCTATTCTGGGTATCCTTCATCCAATGAATTTTATGTTGATGCTAGTATGCCCTACAACAAGTTGAAGTAGAAATTTGAAAATTTAATCGTCCGAAGTACCACCATCTTCATTTAACCCCGTATGAAAATTAAACTCATTATGATGCAATTAAGAAAATTTAAACGGGTCATGAGCCCATTCGTTTAATATGAAATTTGAGAATGAAAACTAACAAGTGTTAAAACATCACATAATATCATGTTTTCTGTATCCCGAGGGTCTCTCTTAACATTATTTGATTAAAACAGTTTACCTGACAATTTTTTAGCCAAAAACCTTTCGGTGATGATCAATGATGGTCCTTTTCTCTTGTGCCATTAACTTCCAAACATTGAAATTAGTACTCTTTACTGCTGCTAAAAATGTGTTCACAACGAAAGGAACCTCATAGATTTAAGTTTTACTTCCCAAAAAGATTAAAAGCTTAATTGTGAATATTCTCTTGAAATTTGCGTTTAGACTCTGCTCAATGCAATCTACTCCTTTGGTCAAAATAACTTCTCCTTTGGTGGAGTGCAATTGAACTCGTATAAAACATTCACATTATTTTTTTCTAACGGCCGATTTTAACAATTGAAAATTGTACTTCGGAGAAGTTAAAATATCAACTCTATGAAGAAGTGTTAAGGTTTAATAGCCATAATAAGGATGGGGAGAGTGCGAAGAAGATCTCCATTAATTTTAAGGAAATGAGAAACAGAAATTTTTCACATACCCTGGGCGCAATTAAAACCTCCGTAAACCTTACAAAATCTATTTTTAATAAAATAAATACATGTCTCCATCATGAACCAGACCCGTTCTCATGTTATATAAGAATGCTTCAAGAATCACGATAGCCGGATACGATGAATATATAAACATCTACGTTTCAGATCCATGGCTTGTCACGATTCTCTCAATCCCATTTTCGGCGGTTTCATTTCGAATTACGCTTCCCTCCCATTTTCGCTGCCATCGTCCTTCGAAGCGGTGACACTGGAACATCTGCACCGTATCTCCTTCGGAATACACTTAAATTCATACCAGTAAACAAAACCTCGTTATATCCGTCATAAATATTTTTGTTGAATGATAAATGAACAAAAGTAAGCGGCACAAAATTATGAAGAATTTATTTTTTGCCAAATATTCCAATCCTTTCCGGCAAACGCAGTAATTGATAGTATAGAGCCCAAAATGCTCCCCATCTATCTTTCTTGTCATCTTATTTCTACCAGCATACCCTCTCCTCCACCAGCATACCCTGCACTTCCTCATTGGTTTTCCTTTCTGTCCACTTAACCTTCCCCATCCTTCTCCACACCTACATTTCAAAAGCCTCTAATCTGCACCAATCGCTTTGCTTAAATGACTATGTTTCCTCACTGTACAAACCAACCTCTTAATCAAACTTTTGATGAGTCTTTTCATAATATTCCTACTCAATTCCCAATACTCAATTTAGAAACATTAAAACAAGGCTTAAAACATCAGGGTTCTCTAGTAGGATTGTTCCCAGATCTCCTGATATATTTAGCCTTTCCCGTACCCTCCGGTAATTGTGACACTCCCTCAAAACATGTCCTTGTAACTAAACCATGATCCCTTACCTCATCACCATCTCTTGCTTCACATACTCTCACATTTCAATCCACCCATCTAGGAATTGTCCATGTTCAATCACCCATCTGTAATTATGACCGCCAACTGATTGTATATCCCATCGACTTCTTCCTCCGTATGAATTCTTAGTGGTTTGTATGTATACCTGAACAGTGACCAAGTTCATTGGCTTAGCTTATATGTCGAATAATAATATTATGAGGAACCTCACTGAGGAACAGACACTGCTAGGACTACCTTTCGTATGACTAGCACCTTTGGAACAATTCACCCTGGGTGACCCTACCAAGAGCAAATATCAATGCTCCCACCAGCACAGCTCTAGGGGTCATTTGATGAAAATATTAGACAAGGAAAATATTAGCTAACCAAATGCATGACTTACGATTCCATCACGTTCAATGGTAGCACGGATTTGCTCAGAGCCAGGTGTCACATGGAAAGCAATTTTAGACTTCAGGCCATGTTTCAGGGCTTGCTTTACAATGCTTCAACAGCGAACCATGTCCTCGTAACTGAAATTTGTGCAGCTACCAATCAGTCCTACAAGCAAAGCAAGAATATATATTTATCATAATCATATTTTTAAAAGCATCCACTATTTGCAGTTAGAACATTTCTTGTAACAATGAATAAAAATTAAGTCAATGAGCACTTAACCCCTCAGCGCGGGACTCAGTACGTGATACATCGCAGTCGGCAGGCCTTATCCGCAGATTGGCATATGCCGAAGGCGCCGCTCCTCTCCCTTGGTTTTGAATTGTTTTCGGGGCACCGTCGAATTTTTTTTAATAAATATGGTTGCCCTAGGACTCTTATATAATAAGTCTTCCCCATCGTTCTTTTTGGGCAACATGAAAAGGCACTCTGTAAGGAAGATAAATCTATCAATATGATTGATGGTTGAGGCCGAGACTTTGTGGAAATCCATTGCGAACAGGGGTTTCACCAAATAACTTTGCAGTTTCCACATAAAATCAATTATTTTATGTGGAAACTGCAAAGTTATTTAGTGAAACCCCTGTTCGTAAATCTATCAAGTCCGTCGTTATAAGATAAGCAAATTTTTGGCATATACGCTTTCTCCTCAGGTTGGTTTCGTCTTTATTGCTCGATATGATCTCCCTATTTAATTTCTATGGAACAATTCGTGAATCAGTCTTCCTTTTTGTTTCGTCATAATAGTTGCGAGGTCAAAAGGCCTCAGTTGTTATATTTCTTTCTTAAGAAAGAGAAGTAAAAAAGCCTTGTATATAACCCCCGTAATGCATTCCAAGAGGGACAAGCTTTTTTTGAGTGAAGATAATATGGAGAATATAGTTGAATATTTAGACAGAGAAAGAGAAGTGAGTATTGGATGTATTAGTGCAAATTCAAGTGAGAAAGATTGGTAGGGGGGCATTTCGTTGAAAAGATACGGCCGAACGGGAAGAAGTCCAGGCCTCAAACAAGATGTCAGGTGTGCTCTGTACGAGGGATACAGTGTACTGGTGCCCCGACTGCAATGTAGGCCTATATTTACAGGATTCTTTCAAATCATGTCACACAAAACCAAACTTTTAAACAGAGGTTCGAAACTTAAAGGCGAATGAAGAAGTGAAAATATAAAATATTACGTAAGAAAAATATTTGCCAAATAGAATAGGTAATTTAACATAAGGTAATTTTTTTTAATTCTAGAATTGATGTTTTAAAGATATAAATTATTTTAAACAATGCTGCAATAGGGAGAGATATTTTTGAAAAGTTAAATACCGCGAGTGGGGCCGAAGCATTTAAATACCTACACTAGCTTGAAGGGTTAAATTAAGGAAGTATTTCATAGAAAAATTCTAATAATATTAATTCATAAAAGATATACACTTCGGATCCATTTTCACACATTCAATCATGAAGTCAAATTAAATAAAGAGGACTAAGGAATTTTTTTTTCATATTGTTGACATATCTTCGTTGGATTTCTCGGGAAAACCCCCTCAATCCCTTAAGGTAGAAATAATTTCTAACACTGATTAAAGAAAATTTACTGGTGCACACTTAAACTACATCTTACTGGCCATTACATGGATTCTGAAAAAACTGTTATAAAAATTATATTACATAAATTTCTACTGCATCGTTTCAAAGTTAAGTAAGGTGCACTGAAACACTAATTAAAATAAACGGCCGTTATACTCCAAATGAGGACGACACTCTTTAAATAATCGCTAAAATCACCGTAAAAAATATTAATAAAAGACTACAGTCAACATTTCAGTGCATTCATGAAAATTTCAAACTTGTTGAGGTCTCATATTGTTATTAGCAGGTGGAATTTCCCCACCTGATTCCTTTTTACCCTTAACCAGATCGCCATGGTTGCAGAAGGGAAGGAAATGCTGAATCGAATAACAATAGAAACGTCTTCCTAAAGAAGAACAGATGAAACCTATGAAAAGATAGTTGTTGTAGTTTTAGGGTGAAGCGACCGACAGCTGAGGTCATTTGCGCCATTAGGGATGGGCAGGAAAGGATGAAGGGTTGAGAGAAACCCGGCGTCGGCATTAGCCTACTTTTAACGAAAGGTGCCAAGGGGTCCGCAGCTCAACGTCCCATCCACCATCCAACGGAGGGTGGAGTCATTCAAAATGCCCTCCACAAATCACTTCAAGTAGGGGTCGGGAAACCACTGAAAAATGTCGGGCCCTCTGGTGGAAAGCCACCGCACCATCTCGATTACCGTATGAAAAATTCTAATGCCTCTGCGTATTTAGGAAAATCTCCCGAACTAAAATCATGCCATGCCAAGAAACCGTGACTAAGGACCGATTCAAATGGTAATTAATATTTCGATTTATTTGGAATAAATTAATATTTAATTCGTTCACGTTCACTGAGTCCGGGTGGGGTACACTGGAACACTATAATGTTTTCGCAGAAGCACAGCAACTATTCCATGTGGATATATTGATTTAGGTCTTAAGTCGTTCTAGAAAATAGCTCATCCAAAAAATGGTCATACTACTCCGAATAAGAAAAATATCGGTTTGTTATCGCTTAAGTCACCGCTAACTTGCCAAATTTGCAACAAGTCAACGATTTAAGATGCACATTGCGTAATTTTAGTCCAGGAAACTGCTATGCGGTGTTGGCACTAATTAAAGTCTTATACTAACATATCCCTCGTGGCTTATGGGCTTTGAGTTAGGGACCGAGTACGGCAAAAATAGCCATTAAAAATAAAAGGAGACGAAGGCAGCAGATTATGCTTGTACGATTATGATTCGTTCCGGGGCACCGATCGGAATCCAGGTTCTGTTCATTACCGGCGGTCGAATTTCCATTTCTGCTCTTCATACGCAGAATAACACGTTTCCATGCCCTGCGAGGTCAAAACCCCGACTTGAGGGAGATCCGAGCACACACACACGGGATAAGCGAAGGCTCTGGACTCGCCCTCCGAATGGCCTTCTGAATGCGTCCTCCTTTCAAACTGATAGGCCACGGGTTCGAACGAACGGAGGGTGGCGAGTCCATTTGACCGCAAATGCTGTATCCACCGGGTATCCATCCGGCCGCGCAACTCGACAAGCACAAGGAATTAACTCACCTTTCTGCTGCTGTTGATTCTCCCGAAGAGGAACTTCCGTGCCTTCAGTCCTTGAAGAACCGCCAGCCAGCCCAATGCGAACGGGTAACATAGCGGGCCTTGACCCTTGAGCACACGCTCTCACCAATCGAACGCAAGGAAAGAAACAGCTCGGCGGTATGTTCTTTTGTGTTTTGAGAAGACACGTCCGTCCTCCGCTCCTTCGTAGGGGGGGCGCGGTACTATTTGGAAGCCATTGAACTGTTTTTGCGTGATTTTGCGGGGATTGTGGGAGCAAGTGAATGAAGCCGTGGCGAAGTGAAGGCCGTGTTCTGCGGAGAAGACCACGCGAGAACGGGATCAAAAGTCGCGGCCACGGACCCGCTGTCTTTTTAAGCAGAGTAATTTCGCAGGTCACGGCTGAGAGTGGTGTGAGTCAAGGCCTTCGCCACGACGAACGGACGAAGATGGGCGAGGGTCCTGAACTCGCGGTGTTGGGGGCCCCAAAAGAAATGAACGCCGAGCTCGCGCTTAGGGCCGACTGCCAAGACTGGGGAGAGGGAAAGGACTGTTCCTGGTGGCGGGCGGTAAAGGGGTGAGACGGAGGGAGGGAAGTGAGCAAGGTGTGGGGATTAGGGGCACGTTGGAGGGGCGGGGATCCTGAGGCGGGGTCGGGTGGATAATATTCGTGTTGTTAAACAACATTCTTTACCCTGAAAGTCTTACAGTTCAATCAGTAGGAGTCCGTCTAATTATCTGTATCTGAGGATGATAAATGGACCCACTGATGTACTCCAGAGCAAATAATAATCGAAACAGTGCATTAATAATGTGAATCCGGCCCCAAAGAGATCAAAGGCAAAGAGAATATTCTCCAAACTAAACAGAACAATGTCCTTTAGCAAAACATTCGAACGAACATGTCATTTCTCCAAATGTTTTTCGACTATGAAAATGAAACCACAATATGTAGATAGAGTTTTAACAGCAGTCCAGTAACTGCACTCTTGATATCACATTTAGGGCGTTAATCTAATGTTTTCCATTAGTTCCCTTTTATTTTCAGGAAACTGGTTTTGACTTGGCAAGAAACGTATTTCTCCTCTTCACGCCAGTACTGTAAAGGTAGACACTACACATTGACCTGACAATAATCCAACACCAATAAAAATGACAGAAGGAGAACTGTACTTTTCCGCTTAATATTTACCATTAAAGTCAATATGATGGATAATGTTATATCTCAGATAGTTAATCCCCAGTATTACTATATTCCCAATTGATCAATACTCATCAACAACTGGATATTTTATACATATTCGTGAATTGTGAATCCATAGGTACAGAATAAAGATAGCAGTGAAAAGAGACAATACAATAATTGTTTAAAACAACATTCCCATTATGGACACAAATGTGTAAAACAGGAATTTGAATGGCATGAATGTGTAAATAAGAATTTCATTGTGTCATTTCAATTGCTTATTAAATTCTGAAGTAAAATGTTTCACTGTTAAATATTATTTTTGTAAGCCCGTTAAAAATCTATTTTGAATTTAATTGGGAGTTCATTCCTTTATGATACCCAAGAAATAAAAAATCAAGAATCTGAATGGTGGCCACATCATGCCTGCAAGCCACTGCTTCGAAGTCGGAAACTGACGTGAAGAGGAGCGATAGGTATTTCGGAAACAAAATCATCTGGAAAGCCAGCAAAAGGTTTCGACGTTAATTTGGCATCTTCATGTCACTTCATTATCTTACACTTGCCAAACTCCATCACTTAGAACGACGCATGAGGGCCAGCCGTTTAGGGAAATCAACCCCTCCTCGACTGTCAATGACTTTTTCACCTACTGGCATGGATCCCCAGCCTTCCTCTTCCTCCGCTCCTTGATGACCAAGCGTAGCGGAGTTCCACGGACACACATTCTATATTATTTTGAAAATTCTGTGAATCCTTACTTTGTTCCTTCCCTCCTCATATACCCCGCTCCTCCCTAATTATCACCAACTTTCCCCTTTGCAGTCTTAGGGAAGGATGGGAGGCAGGTAATAAGGGCAATTGAAAAAAATATTATCTAGTGTGGGGTGCTAGGCTGTGTCTTTTTAGATGAAGCTAAGGAAAATAGCAATATTAAGTAGTTATCCATTCAAAACCTTCCTTGAATAAAGACTGCCAACAACAATAATAATGATATTGAAAGACAAACGCAAAAACTCGGCAAAATTAACCGCAATTATTCTTTGGAGACGAGAGACTGAAAACCGACCCTCTTCATCCCAATTAGCATCAACAACTGTTATTTACAGGACTCGAATAATTCGAAGACCTCGGCTACAAGACTTGATATTGAAGGACCATTGCAGAACGTCTTTAAGACTTTCAAGCAAACGAAAAAAATACCACCTTCACTGAACAAAATACATATTCATATGAGCAATCATATTCTTTGCCACGGGAAATAATTATGGCATTGCCTTGCTTTTGTAGGCGAGATCGCTACTCAAGGAGTTAGGGCAATTTGACCGCTGGGTTTATTATTATTATCGGTAATCTATAGGTTAAGATAGGTGTTGGATGGACACAAGCTACCAAACGGTACAGCGACAATCCATTTCCAGTGACCATAAAAGTAACTCACTGGTAGCACACTAAGAGGATAAAGAACGTGGTTATTCTAAGGTATAATACGAGATTTAAATTGGTAAATAGACGAACGCTATGTTCTCTAACCTGATAATGGCCCACTTACATTCGCGAGACCGGGGTCGTGAAGGTGAATCCTTTCATAAGATGTATTGAACAATTCGCGAGAAGGTTAAATATCCTCTGGGGCTGGGGTATAAGTGCCTGTCTATGGAGAGTCGCACTTTCTTACCTGCCAGTGCAAGTTGAATCAGGTTGTAAGGTGTGGCCGAGTCGTAAAGTGGGCCAGCGGGTTCAACGTTTCGCTCAGCACAAACGCGATAACCCGGAGGGTAGGAGCACTTTATTCCGCGTTACAGGACTGAGGCATTATCCCTCGCGCGAATACGATGACACTGCCAACGTTGTGTCCGACTGACTCATAGTCTCTCCTTCGCCTTCATGGCTCAGGGCATGATTTCGCCTTCTAAACCTCACGTTATCAAAAGAGTGTACACCGCCTGCACGTAATTGCAAGAATTTCATTGGATTTAAATGAATAAATTGAGTCGTATGAAAACATTTTCCTACCCACTTATCCGCGCTACTAATTTGCCAGTTATACAATGACCATCCGAAACTTTTCTCTGACTGCAATGTTCAGATGACTAGCTCTTCGGCGCCACTGCCTCAGCATATCGAAAGTACTCACCCCATCCAATTTTTGGATACCTATAAATGATGTGATTATTTGGATAAATGCCTCCTATCAATACTAGAATGAATGATCGTCAGGTACTAATGAGGGACAACATACTCATATAACGATATGACAGCATACTCATTTAACCAATTAGTTTACCGTAGCCAAGCTTAGTGTCGTACAATGGATGATACTGACTAAGAAATCGCGTTATCATACATACCAATTTACTTCGCTGATTTTAGTTAATCCCGTTGAATTCGTTTTGAAAAATACTTATTTTATACACCTGTGTGAAATTAATTAAGTGGATGAATTTTATTAAAAATGGTGTGCCATTAAAATGCTTGTCAGCAGGCGAGAGCTTAGATCTAGGCCGGAGAATCTGTGATATTCACGTCAACGGTAAAGTTTCCCCATAATGGGCGCTTCAGGGCAAAAATATCAAGTGACCTTGTTCATTTGCTCTAGCCCATTTCTAATTTCAAATAACCTATATTCAAACTGGATATTTTATTGAAGAAATTGATCCGCATGCATCATCATAAGCAGAAAAGCGCCACCAAAGTACAATGTTCGTCAAAGAGAAAAATAATTGTCATCACTTGAGGATGTAATTTAAGGTTTCATATTTTTTCCCCCCTCCTCAGTGAAGAAAATTTTCCATTTCTGAAACATTCTTGCTCATTGTTAATGTAAGAGTGTAAATGGACACACAACACACAACTTACCTCTGTTTAAGTTGCCGAGGATGACATGTATGCCTACATTTTATGCCTATGAATGCGTTGATTTTATATTTTCGAAAGGGTCAGACCAAATTCTGATGACATATATAGGACCCTTCCCAAAGAAAATGTCGGAATGTTATTGCGATTCTTCAACTGTTCTGATAGCTAGGATGAAGTCATCACCCAAGTATCAAGCCCGAACTCACTTTGGTAACGCCTACCCTCACATTAATTCGCGAGAGAAAGAAATGAACCAAATTAAACAATATATTGTCGCCTTTCAAGAAGAATAAAACTATTTTTTCATCACTTCAACATGTAGGTTAACTTTCTCGAACGTCAGTATTCATCGTGAGAAATATTCTGAGACTTCAATATTCACTTTTGAGTGAATTAACAATTATGATTTGTGTTATATAACACTACTGAGGAATCATTTGAACCAATTTAAAGGAATAAATTTCTTCAAATTAAATATTTTAGCGAGTTAAGATCGGTTTAAAAACATACCACTGAACAATAACTTTGCACAAGTAGCAAATGCACGTTAAATCGAACGTTTTAAAATGAAGAAAATGTACATCCTAATTTCTAAAATGAATGGATATTACACTTATTTAGCGGACATGTGAAGGAACGGAGGTTAGATGAAAATAACAGTGACTTGGCTGGTGAAGGGCTAAAACTTCACAGTCGGGAGGTAAGAGAAATGAATAATTTCCCATAGTTGCTATCGATTCAAACGTGAAAATGTATAAAGGAGATTAATAATAAGTATAAAAATTTAAAAAAAATTAAGGACTTAAGCTCTTTGCGAGGCATAATATGGATTAAGGGTCGACGATTAAAGAACAAAAACAAACGTGGCAAACCAAACTGTACAACTAACCTCAACTAATTACCGAAAGTACATATACTCAGTATCCTGCAAAGTCTGCAATTTGGCGAAACTCTTATGCAATGTTGAGTTGCATTCCTCAACAATACGTAGAATGCTGAATTACAAGAAAGGGGGGAGCCTGATGGAAAAGGCAAGTGTTAAGCTGAACCTTGAGACGGTCGGAGCCAGACATCACCTTCCCTTATTGCTCATGTATGCCATTACTTGAAGGTACTTTTATCACACATCATATTTATTTTCAAAATTAATCCACTTCCATAACATTTCAATTATTGTTTCCACAATAAAAGGAAGGTATGAGAAAAAATAAAGCTTAATTTTCTTCTCTTCACCAGCTTAATGAACAGGTTGTACCATTCACTCATTTGAGAAGTCATTCAAATTAGAATGGGCAAATTAATAAGGATGGTCAGAGAAGATTTGCAATGGGTAAAGAATTAATTACCCCAAAGGAATTTATTACGAGAAACTTGAATGAAAGATGTAAAGAAAATATAATAGAAAATCGTTTTCCACGTGACTTCATGAAACTGCTTCATGATTAAAAGAATTGAAAGCGCTACCCACCCGGCCCCACCTTCCCACCCCTACCAAAAATGTGAGCATATCCAACAGTTGATAATTTCTGTATCATTGCCCGAAGATGTTGCACTGCAATAATACTTGGTCCATATGTTAGCGTCGAATTAATAAGCATTTCATACTCCTTTGATTTGAAAAAAATAGTATAAACTATGTAAAGAAAGTAAATTCATCATCATGAAAGTAAATCATAAAAAATATGATGTGGAGAGTGGTATTTCTTTATTCAAAAACTTCATGTAAATTGACTGAGGTAATCAAGGAACAAGGATCAGAATAAAGTAAAAGGCTATGAGATATGGACCTGGGTTGAACAGGAGAATGGGTTTGTGGAGGAGGAAAATATATGACATGCTGAATACACGTAGAATTAAGTAGTAGTAGTATTAAGGGAAGGCAACCAACAGCTGAGGTCATTTGCGCCATTAGGGATGGACAGGAAAGGATGAAGGGTGGAGAGAAACCCAGCATCGGCTTTTGCTTACTCTTACCGAAAGGTACCAAGGGGTCCACAGCTTAATGTCCCATCCGACAGATGGCGTACTCACTCTAAGTGCCCTCCACACCTTGAGTAGGGATCGAGATACCACTGAAAAATATTCAATACCGCCGGGATTTGAACCTGGGCCCTCTGGGTGGGAAGCCAGTACGATAGCCACCGCACCATCTCGATCGCTACGTAGAATTAAGGAAGATAGAAAAGATGTATTGAGGAAAAATAGTGTATTATTGTAAGTTATGTTTTATTTCAAAGTGGGTGTAAAGTTTCAAGTTAGGAGGGACTTAAAAATCCTTGGTTCATATGAGCAGTTTTTCCAAGACCATAAAAATCTTGCTTCTAAAAGGAAAGGTACTGCAAATAAAAATAAGATTTGCATGAGAAATCTACAGTCATTTTATTAAACCTTCCATCATTTTAATAATCCATCAATTTCATTGTTCCTTCCATTTCATTGTATTCCAGAACTACTGAAAACCACAAATCCACTTTGCTTATACAATGGGTTTATGGTTCTGTAATTTGTACATTCTCCCAATTGCAATTGGCAGGGATACATTAAAATACAGGGAATGGTTAACATAAGAGAATACTTTCTGGAAAGAGGGACCACCGAATGAGATTAGAGAAGGTGGCTGGACATCAAAGTTATTAATAATATCAGATGCAGGGGAACACCCCACAGGTGAACACTTCACTCCACCTCTGAGTGATTCCTCTCTCTACAAAGTGCCAAATAGAAAGCATAGGTGGCTGGTATGGTCTTCTCCATTAATGTCTTTAAAATTGCAAAAACTATGTAGAAGCCATTGGCAATGGCTCTCTCTACTAACCCCAGTGGAAAAATTCTTGATTTCCTGGAAAAGCAAATTGGTTCAGGTGTTATATTTCAAGTGTATTGCGTATGAATGATACCGATGGCATTTTTTCACAGACTACTAATGAGTACTATGGGGTTTAAACCCTAGATCAGCACTATTGCTGTGATGTAGCAGTGATGATATGCTATCCTTTATTACTTCATATTCATAATATGAAGTAAAAGAGGACATGAAAAACCTTTAGTATAATGACATTCATGGCTTCACCACTAACTTGGCCACACAAATACATTTGTTGTACCATAGGAAACTCTTCCCTAACACTTTTCCTAAGCATTACCTTCCCCTCTGTATCTTAGCTATAGATACTGAATAATGACACACTGTCAGCGGTATCCAGCAAACCTGGTTATCATTATCTATGACATTACCTATGATTCCATGAATTGGCATGCTAAAGTTTCAGTAATTATTATGATTTTCACTGCTACACCAATGAAATAATAAATAAATCATTTAAAATATTACAATTACTTTAAAAATTATGAATACCTAACGTGCAATATGAACACCCGCAGTACTAAACTGAGTAATATCCTGGAGGTGATTATTTATTTCAACAAAACAACATATTTTCCCCAAGGAAATAATGTCAACAGTAAGTAGATATTATATTAACAAACAAGAATTTATGGGTAATCATCTAAGAAGTTTTACCAATCATTCATTGGCATATTCCTCCAACTACTAGCTCCTTTAATTTTACCTGATTTTGTCTTCAGAGCAGAGAAATTGATATCAATGACTCTAACACTAGTCTCTAGCCAGTTGTATTACAGCCTAGTTTCTGAATTTTACATGAAAAGTATAATTTTTTCTCGTAATATAATATGAAATTGTATGCATGATGAAGGGATGTAATTAACGTATTAAGTAAACATAGTAATTATCCTATAGGTCAGTTTGGTAGGTGATTGTAGCGTTCACCCAGTACCAAGCTCTACAGCATGTAAATTTCACATGTCATAGTAGAAGGGCCAATTCCACTTCCTGTGCCGACTATGGTTTCACAGGAAGTTCTAGTACCCAAAAAAGCTCACAGCTTAGAGTTCCTGAGAGATGTGCCCGGGAATCAAGTCCAGGTCCTCCAGTCAGTAATCCATCGCTCTACCCTTGGGCCACCATGTCCCCATAATCTATTGAGTATCTAATAGAGAAAACTGCAATACCAATATTGTATTCGCAGTAGTTTTCTGGCTTAGGGATGGTTTTTGATTAACTCTGGCACTACACATTATGGTAGGTACTCCTATGCCTTCCTAACATTATACAAAATTATCCTTGAACCCCATACTATATATTACAACAAATCATTCTTTAGGTATGTATTCTTTCTACCTCTTTTATTTCCAGCCAAAATGCTTATTATGCTCTTCTCTTCACCTCAATTTCCCAGTATTTTCCCCCCTATTACTATGTTAATACCAATTTAACGGATGTAATTCTAGGATTAACTTTATAGAAGCATAGACATTCAAGAAGCTATGTTAATCTTGTCCTAAAAACCCCACTTGAATCACATTTGGACTATGTTGCCATAACAGAAAAAAGCAATGTAGCCTTCAGCATTGTAAGTACTGAACACTGCTGGCATGAGTACCAATTGAAAAAATGTGCTTTTAAGCATCAATCTAGACAAGGGGATTTTATTCACAGAGGATTCTACAGCCCCATACAGATTCTGCAGCTGACAGAGATGAGTATGAAACATTAGAATGCCTCCTCAAGCACTAATGGAAAACTCTAACCTGGTCTTGAAACAATATTATGTGTTGCACTTCCATAATTCACAGCATCTGAAGTAGGGAAAATGAGTGTAGGGAGCTAATATTGTAATCATGTCAAAGAGAAAATATGATCAAAACACATATAAACATGGAAAAATGTCCAGCCTATATACTAAAAAAATAGAAATGTCACCATAGTCTTCTTCCTTCACTTTGAATCAAAACATTATTTCACACCTAAAATAAGCATGCAATAAATATCTGAGAGCTGTACAGTAGTCAGTATTTTTAAATTTATATGTGATACTAACCTAGAGCTAGCATTTTCTATTACCTTTGCAGAATTTGATAGCTAATGCATCTTCTAGAGCCATTTAAGCAGGAGCATTAGGAGCATGCTTGAAGGTGGTTGGTAGTTTAGGAATATGAAGTTTCTCAGTTATTATATTCCCTCCAACTTTGCTAATCCCATCCATGTACTCTGAATGCCATGGTCTTATTAATGCTTCCATTGCTTGAGATAGGGATTTGAATAGGATTTTTATTCACACATGGGTCCAAGAGAAATGCATGATATGTTAACAAGTCACTTTAATATTTACTTAATTATAGTTTTCTCAGATATCTCAAATTCAATGGTAACCATTTCATACAATGTTGTAGTGATCTCTGAGTGAGCCAGTAAGTTGGAAAATACATGTTAACCCTTTTTAAGCATTTTTGTGGGGTATACATATACATGTTCATGAATGATCATTTTGATTGTTATGATAGTATGAATTAATCATTTTGGCATTGACTGAATGTTTCAGTTAAAAGGGTGGGTACTGCTTAGTATTTATTTGAAATCAGTGCCTTGAACTATTTTCAGTAACTGAGAAAATACAAAAAAGAGGAGATGCTAGTTTCCTTGTAGATAGTTCTGGGTACAACAGAAAATATGTGCTTTGCATCTTTCTATGATTCTCATTGGCAGCTAGACGAGAAAATTTCTACTGTGTACCCCATGAAATTAAAATGACAAAAATGGAATATTTTTATTCATTACCAATAGACTCAATGATAGACTAAACAGTTCTTACTGGTATAATTTTGTTCACTTTGGATACTATTGTTTACAAAATTTTAGGGTTTTGATCATTTAGGTAGGCACCTAAAGTAGCATTACACATCCTGTTTGATGATTTAAACTAAATGCGTTTTTTTCTGTTAAAACTGGGAATGAGAAAATTTGAGGTTTTACATTTTTGTCATGAGTACACCTGAGCAAAACATGAAGAAGAGAACAAAATTGTACATTTGAATGTTTTAAATAATAGATTTTATTCAACTTCTGTTTTAGGTCATTAGAGGAAGAGAGGAAGTACTACATTTAACCAAAGGGGGAATGAATGTTTAAATAAGCACACATTTAAATAAAATTCTACTTGAAGTGTGAACGTAAATTGCATGCAACAGATTACCAACATTTCTTATGGCATTACTAATTGAGATGCATCCTTGCCCTTTTCTGTACCAAAAGTAAAATCCAAAATCTGAAGTAAGTTTATTAAGGACCTCAATTGATGTATATTTTGATTTTAAACTGTTAATACTTCTTTTAAAACAATCAATTAACTGATTTAGCATGAAAAATGGTATGAAATAAAATTATTCCTGTAGGATTGAGTGAGTGAGAGATGACATTGTGATAATTTTAAAACATCCTTAATTATCTGAATGCAGATGCCCAACACAGGTTTTAAAAAACTATTTACGCAATGTAATTCATTATTTATTTAATGTATCCCATACTTACGCTTAGAAGTACGTCTTGCCTTCATCCTTTTGAATGATGGTGTGGTTTTGGCTGATGCATAGTTCCTAAATGCTAAGGGGTTTGATGGTTTTTGCAAAGCAAAGCATTCTGGTCTGTCCCATTGGCTGGACATAACACCTTCTATTCTTCGTTCCTCACAAGGAACTGTGTTGTGAAACCTGTATAGCTGGCATGCTGAGGTGTATAAGGTAAGAATTTTTATAATGCAAGCCATGCAAAGGAGATATATCCTTATATCAGTAACTATGCACATAGGTAGAGGCACATAAAGGTATTTATGTCCCTTTCACAGGGCTCCATTGACTTTGACTAGGAATATTGAACAGAAAAAAATTGAAGCAGGATTTGAATCATCACCCTGCAACTGTAATTAATAAATATCACCATACACATACTAACTTATTAGTTAATGATATTTGACAGCATGAGATAAAAGAAACATTCAACCGGATTTTTAGCAGGGCTTAACTGAAAATCAAATCATAAAAGTTGATTCAAAATGAAAAAGGCTAGGTTTCGGAATGTATTTTAAGCTTATGGAATGAAATTGGAGAATGTTTTGGCCAATGAATGAGAATTGTGTATTCAATGAACTAAACATAATCATACAGAGATCCATTCAAACCACAAATATTTACAAAGCCTTTGCAAGCAAAAAAAAACAATGTAGCAAGAAAATTAATTAGGATATGTCTTATTTTACTCTTTAAAGAATGCTTAACTTTAACTTCATTCATATTCTTTTGATTGCATGCTTGAATGTTTTCTAAAAGAGCAAATTTTATAGATTTATCAATACCACTATTCACTAGGTTAGAGCAAACTAAAATTCATAATATGTACACAGTTCTTCTCTTTAATGTTACATCAAAATTATTTCAAGTAAAATCCATTCTGCAGAGTACTATAAAGAAAGAACCAAGAACTGGCCATGGCTATCCATCAATTAATTTATGTATAAACATGAATTTGTACTATTCTTTAACTCATTGGAGTAGTTGCATTTAAAACACATATATTCAGATTTTAAAAAATTTACTAAATAAATGGTTCCATTCTGTTTGGCATAGATTTCACTACATTGTCTAATAATATAGGCAAGTCTCATGGAAGAGGGGCCACAATGAGAATATATTCCAAAAGATACCAAGATTTATATCACATTTGCACTCCTCTCATCATCCACACTTGGCACCATACATATAACTTCAGTGGCTCAGGACTGCCATTCCATCGAAAAAGACTGTTTGCATTGCCAAAATAAAATGCCATGAGTTATTGTGCAATTTTGCACCAAACTTGACCGACATGTTAAGTGTAAACATGCATTTAAAAGAATTCTTTAAAAAAGAAAACATCTTAAATGTGCTAAGAAGGAAAATTCCCTTGACTTACGATCTCTCGAATAGCTATTCTGATAGACAGAGCAAAACCGATCCTTCTTGAGTTTGGCCATCATTTCATTTTGATATGACAGTTGCTTGTCTTCTGGCTTGTAGATGAAAGGATACCTTTGCTGAAGCTGAACAGAATGGCATAAAAAGTTAACTATAAATGTACCAAGTTTATTCTTTCTCTTTGTAAAACAATTTTACAGTGGCACTTTGATCAATTTCCCAAAAATCTTTGAAATTTCTCAGGTATGACTGCATGGAATGATGGATAGTGATTCATAATCAAAACATTGACTACGTAGTCTCCCCCATATATTCATATATGTATTATTATATCCCCCGTTCTTCCCAATTATGCCCCAGAAAGAATATTGCCATAATGGTAAAGCTTTTTGAATACATTTTAATGGTTATAGGTACATTCCCTATTTATTTACTGAAGTTAATTCAGATTTAACTCAACTGAAATTAATTTTATTGGGCCATGAATATTTATGAACTGTGTTAAAAACAAATTTTATGGAAGTCAAATGAGCTAACAGTTACAGTTTGTCCCCAAGTCTGCCCCTTATCATAGTCAATACATCCCTTCTGTACACAATTACTATATGCATCAAAGCCATCATCATTATCAATATCTTGCTCATACCTCCCCTTATACATGGGTGGAACAAATTGACAAACATCAACCCTGCAGTTAATGGCTGAATAACTGAAATGGCTATAAGTTGGTATAAATATGAGCAAGTCTTTGAAAATTTCCTTTGAATAAATTTACATGAATATATAGGCTTGGGAGTAAAAATTACATTAATGGAGTGGACAGCTTAGGTAAAACCACTAATTAACATGGGAGAGAATTGGCGAAAGAAGCCAGAATTAACCCAGTTAAGTATGTAATCTTTTAAGCAAGCTGCTGCATGTTTTATATGTACGTACAAAAAATGCAAATTTCATGGGCTTTCAACTTTATAATGAACTCCCAGCGGAGATTAAGGCCCAAAAAAGTGTGGCTGCATTTAAAGTCAATCTACTTTGGTTCTTAAAATTAAAAATGTTTTATTAAATTGCTGAATTTCTTGATAATGCCTGATTTGTGTCTTGTATCCATTGTATGTATTTTGTTACTTTCTCCTGAAGTGTCTTATATCAAGTGTAAAAGTTGTAACAACTTGATTGCTCAACAAATAAAATGTATCATTATTATCAAGCAAGCAATTTCTTATCCATCCACTAAATTATTATGGATTCAAATTCGTAGACATTTTATCAACTCACATCCTCTCGAGCATCTGCACATTTCATTTCTCTGATGCAATCAATGCACATGCAGTGAAGGTTATTGTAAGGGCTTCTAACATGTGGTTTCTGGTGATATGAACCACAGTTTCCCATTGGCTGTATCCTACACGGACCAAAGTTTTCACTCATTCCAGTTTGACATGTATTTTGCAAATCTTCTCGGGTTGGAAGGTTCAAATAATAATCCATTGGATTATATACTGTTGGATAGTAAAAACACTCTCCATCTTGCCTATAAGAAATCACCAAAGACATTAAAATAATTATTCTAACATTTTTACCAGATTTATTTTAATGCTCTTCTAAAATTTAGTCAAGAAAAAGTTGATTTGGTACTAACCTGTAATTTTGGGATGGGAGGTAAGGCCATTGGTAATCTCCCATGTAAGTGCTAATGGCTGGATTGATTAGTTTTTCCATTTTGCAAATTATGCTCACTGAATTATATTTTAGAAATTTAAAAAAATGTAAGAATTCATCCTTTCAGTGCTGAATTTTGACAGATGATTAGTGCAGACTGCAGTCACCAGGAAATAGCTGCCATGGAAACTAAACAATGGGAACAATTATTCAACAAATATTGCTTCTTTGTTACCAATGATTTCTTCAATGATAAAGATGGGCTTCCAACCAAACCAGCAATTTGAATTTTCTTTAGGAATCTCTGCTTTTCCTTCAAATAGATTTTTAAACAAGTTTTATTTCGGGTTCACTCTCCAAGCAAGATGTTCCTCTATTACAATATTTCCAGTCTTGTTAATGGCATATTGATATTCAGTGAGTCCCGTTTTAATCTGCATTGCACGCTTTGTTGCTTCTGGAAAGGTGTATTTTTTTCACATTAGAAGAAAATACACAGAAATAGACAGGCAAATCACTGGCAAAAATTTACTCATGGCATGGGCATACATTTGAAATCTACTCAGAAAATAATAAAATATGCAATTGTTTATTTTAAAGGATTGTTTCTACCTATTGGCTAAGTACATTTATCAAGTTTTAGCTCCAGAAGGAAAGCATTTAATTCCATACAGAGGTTTCTTTTTTGCTTTCTGAAATTACATACACTCAATGCTTACATTTCTGATCCATTTTTATGCTAACAACTTTTAACAAACTCTTGAAAAACTTTAATGTTTTTATTTGATTGACAATGGAAGAAAACAAAATGGATAAAAAGACATAAATTGATTGATTATACTGAATCCATGGATTAGATGACAGAAGCTTAGAAGACACAAAAGGGAAGGCTTTGAGAGATGAGAATATTTATAAAATGATTGTATAAGACAACATATAAGATGTGCCCTCATTTCAGTAGGCCACACAAAGGAAAGAAGTCAAACAGCCCATGCAAAAGCATAACACCCCACCAAATTAATTGTTGGTAATTTTCGGCTATTTTTCCTTAATACAATAATATCACTCACAAAGAAGTGAACATGCTGTTGTGATAAAATATGACCAATATGGAGTTAAAACTTTCACATATAAAAAAGGGTGACTTTTTCATCATAATTTTAGAAAAAAAGGTGCTTCTAATATGCCATCCAATACGGTATGTAATACACAAAGGTGAGAGAACAATTGGGCACTTGAAATCAATTTATGTTGGAATATGGGTGTAGGAAATTTCATCGGCAGGAAAATATGGACACTATTAAAAAGTTGGAGGACAGTGGTAATGGGATTAAAAAGGAAAAATTATGCCCGGGGCTGGAGATCAAACCCGAATTAATTACCAGAACATTTATGAAAGGTAGAGAAAATGCATGGAATACCTATGGACACTATACCTATATGCTTCCAGCATAAGATGAGTTAAAAATATATATTTGGGGACTTCTTTATTGCTGGATATTATTGATAATGATAAATTGAAAATTGATTAAATATATTAACACAATCTGCTTCCAAAGAAGAAATCAAAATTTTGTAAACATTAATAATATTTAATTATGATCACCAACAGTATTCATTAATGCCCCACTGAATTTTGATATTATTTCTGTTATTAGAGTTATCTAATATCCATACCAAATACTTTAGGAAGTGTATGAGGAAAAACAATAACCAATTTGAAATAAATCACAATTAAATGAGTCAAATGAATCCAATCCACTTGAATATTCTAGTTGATCAATCAACCAAATCAAAATCCCTCATAATTAGAAGTATATGTCCCTGATTGTTTGGTGATTTGGACCTTATCGGAAACTAAGACATATTTTGGTATATGAACATCCTATTCATATGACTTATGAACATGTGTTAATCATTCGATATTACTAACAAAGCTAGAATATTATAGTATTAAGGGAGTTACACTGAAACTAATGAAGTCATATTTGGGTGATCGCTACCAATTGGTTGAACTTGATGGCTGTCGATCTGCAGCAGAAGTAAAATGTGGTGTACCACAGGACTCTATGCTTGGCCCAGTACTTTTCATCATCATGATTAATAATTTGCCCTGTTATATGAAACCTATATCTGTTTTATATGCTGACGACACTACTTTTGTGCCAAAATTTCAACATCTAGAAGATGCAAAGGTACAATCTAGCACTACCCAAAGACAGGCTAAGGAATGGTTTGATGTTAATAATTTACATTTAAATAGCAATAAAACTCAGCATATTGTATGCAGTCTTAAATAAAAAATAACTGATATTGAAACTGCTAAAATACTAGAAATTTATATTGATACAAAATTTAACTGTGAGACCCACATCAGTCAGATCTGTAATAAACTGAGTAAAGCTGTTTATATGTTAAGAAAGGTCAACTTTCTCATTTCAAATGAGTGTCGTTTAACACTTTATCATGGCTTCTTTCAATGTCATTTGAGTAGTAGTAGTTTTGAGGGGAGGCGACCGACAGCTAAGGTCATTTGCGCCATAGGGGATGGACAGGAAAGGATGAAGGGTGGAGAGAAACCCGGCGTCGGCATTAGCCTACTCTTTACGAAAGGCGCCAAGGGGTCCGCAGTTTAACGTCCCATCCGACGGACGGCGTACTCCCTCAAAGTGCCCTCCACAAAGCACCTCAAGTAGGGATCGAGATACCTCTGAAAAATATTCAACACCGCCGGGATTTGAACCCGCGCCCTCAGGGTGGGAAGCCAGTACGTTAGCCCCCGCACCATCTCGATCCCCATGTCATTTGAATTATGATGTTGAGTTATTGGGTCATTCCCCACATGCTAAGCAAATGTTGCTACTGCAAAAGAGAGCTATTTGCTCTCTTGCTAATATACCACCACGTGATTCCCGCTAGCCTTTTTTTTATTAAGTATGGAATCATGATTGTATTTAGTTTGTATATCTTTAAGGCTATGATTTATGTGAAAGTTAATCTAGAAACTTACCAATTTAGATCTTACATCCATAAGTAAACCACAAGGGGTAAAGCGAATCTAAATACTACTTATTGTAGATTGTCATCAACTTACAACACATTTCATGATATGACCATACGACTGTATAACTATCTGCCTACTCAGTTGAAGTTGGACTGTATCCAGAGTTTCAAGAATTGGGTATATACCTGGTTACTTCTTCACCCACTTTACTCATTTGATGAATTCTTTTGTGACAATCTTCATCACATTTAAGAATATATCTTTCAACATTTAATATGGTTGTACTATTTTTCAAAATGAATTAAGTATTATTATCATAAGCATCAAGTTGAGATAAAAATCAAACATTGGCACTTAAATTCAATAGCTGCTCCAAATTACAATGACTATGGATCATTTGCACATTAAATAGCTGATAACTTATGAATGAAAATATTCACCAACCTCTACATATTAGCTAAAGCAGAAACAAGAATACTCACCACTCAAAGTCAAATTCTCACTAGGCTTAACAAATGGCTTTGGGCGAATATTCAAGCCCATATCAGCAGCAAATTTTGGATCTCTATAAGAGGATCTCTGTGTGGTTTCAGGAATTTTAGAATCTTTTGGCAAGAGTACTCTTTGGTTTCTCAATGTTCTTGCAGAAATTATATCAGAACCTGGACAAAATGTAGTTGCATGTTGGTTTTTTCAAATTAACATGCTCATGGCAATCCAAGATCAAAGAGCTATGTGCCATTGCATGAAATAAATATTTGTAGTTCAGTAATGATTTGCTGAAAACATATTAAAGCTAAGTCTCAGAGTAATAATAGTCAAAAAAATTTACTGAACAATTAAAAACTTGTTTCTGACTCTCATGGTCAAATATTCACCAGACTAACCAACAAATAAGATAGCTGTTTATTGAGAAAAAGACATTAACATCTCATTTTTTTCTAGTAGATGAATTAATTAATTGAATAGAATTCATGATAAATTGCCAGCATCTCTTCCAAAAAGAATATGGCATGACAGTAAAACTGCACAGTATTAAATAAATGCTTAGTATGTGTAAACTCATCAATGCATAAAATATTATTGACCTGGGACACAGTAATCCACAAAATATACAGTTTTTTGAAGATCTTTTTTGCTTTGTCGGATCACATCATCACTTGGTATTCCTTTTCCAAACTGTTGCTTAAGATTCGATTGATATTTCAAAACCTAAAGTTGAATGAGACAAACAAATGAAAACATGCAAATATTAAATTTATAAGCTTACTCATCATTAATAAACTACTTAAAATGACAATAGTTGTTGAAGAAGCATTATATGAAAAGAACTTGAGGTCATGATGGCAAAAGATAGTTAAATGATGTAACAGTGCATATATTTGAAAGGTATTGTGCATCAAGATTCCTTGATGGCTGAAGTGATCTAGTATTAAACTTAACTCAAGGAATGACCAATGAAAGACTAAATGTTATTGAAATCATGATTGTAATATTACATTGCAAATATATTACCTAGCAAGTTTAGTGATAGAGATATTATTTTTAAATTAATAATAGATAAAAGGAGGCAGTCAGGAGACACATCCGTAACCTGTACATGTCTCAGACTGTTCAGGTGCAAGTGAGGAATGGGGAGTCCGGATTGGCAGTGTTAGGGAGAAGTGTAAGGCAGGGTTGCCCATTATCACCATTGCTGTTCAACGTATATGTGGAGGAAATGATTAAAGAGGCATGGGAAGAAATGGTGATAAGAATGAAGGCCGGAGGGGAATCCATAAAAATAGTTAAGTTTGCTGATGACCAAGGAGGCCCAACTGACTTTGTCAGTCAGTCAAGGGGTTGCAAGCATTGCTGAGTGATTTGGAAATTCAGTGCGATAGATATGGGATTAGAAATAATATAGGTAACACAAAGGTTATGCAATTTTCCAGAAAGAGAGAGGCTAAGCTCAACTTTAAAATAAGAGGGTAAAAACTAGAACAGGTAGAATACTTTACGTATCTTGGAAGTGTTTTGGACCAAAATAGTCGACTTAGTCGGAACATAAGGAGAAGATTTACACTAGGCAAAGAGGCTTTCACAAGGAGGAGGGAATTGATGATAGGGATGTTGAGAAAAGGCTAGTCAAAACTTTGTTATGGAGCATAGTTATGTATGGGGTGGACATGATTACTGAAGCAGTATGATAGACATAGATTGTAGGTTTTTGAAATGTGGGTCAGGAGATGAACGGAGAAGGTAAAATGGACGGGACGGAAAACAAATGAAGAAGTGCCAGATATGGTTGGTGAGGAGAGGGATTTGTTGGGAGAAATCATAAGGAGGCAGGAAAAATGAATGAAAAGCATATTGGTTGGCAGTGGGATGTTGAAGACTGTGATAGAAGGGAGAATGTTAGGCAAGCAAAGAGAAGGCAGGAATAGGATAGGGATGTTGGATGGAATGAACGGAGGAAAGAAGTATACAGAGATGAAGAGGGGCTTGCTGTAGAGTAGGATTGTTGTGTGCAGGTTGTTTTGTCATGAGAGACAATATTTAGTTGGTAGTTGTGTCCATCCAAAACCTATGTTAAGCAGTAGAATACCAAATAATAATAATAGATAATAGTTCAATCAACTTGGTTTATTTGATAGGTGAGTATAGAGGCCACGACTAAGCCGAAGAGCATGTAATATTCACACATAGGGTTGGGAGGACAAGTTCCTTGCCACCTGTGATTTTCAAGGAAGATCTGGTACTGGAATAGGCATGCAGGTCAGATTGGGTAAATATAAGGGTGCCCAGGTTAACCCATATTTGAACAAGGACCCTCCTGCCACAAATTTGCAATTGAAAGGAAATATAATTCGGAAAGAATTGATAAATGTGAGAGCATCTAAGACGATGAAACTTATTCAATGGTTATTTAATTGAGGATGGACAGTGGCACAGCAAGAATAAGTTGTTTTAGCGGCTAAAGAAAATGTTGAATAGTCAGATAAGTCGGTTTTAATTATTTTGTCATGATCCCTCTATCCCTGGTTGCACCCAAGATGATTAGAGTTAGTATGTTTAGTTCCCAAACGACGGGGAAAGTCCAAACACAAAAACCAGTGATTCTAATATCCTGAACGTTCAGTGGCAACATGTACATATGCTGAAAAGACTATATATTACTTGTTTAACAAAGTGTATTATAAAGTAATCGTATACATATACAAAGTTAAACGATCAACTTAAACCATTTAGTAGTTATATCACAACAAAGTATGAAATCCATATTGTTTAGTAACTTACTTATTAATTATTGGTCTGCGAAAATATATTGTTAAACCCAATAAGTTTATACAAATAGATTTAATTCCATGAATTCCAGAGGTAATACCTTTTTCAGATATTCGTCAGGACTTTCGTAATTCCCTATTTCCGTTTTTGCGGCAATTTCGTCTGGCAATAAAAGTGTTTCTTTAATGGACAAAGGATGACAATCTTCGCGTTGTGGCACAATCATCGAGGTTCTAATAATAATATTGATATAGACTTAGTAAATACAAGTAGAGAGGTGAAAATATACAATTAGCAGTGAATAACAACTTACCGCTTAACAGGGTAATAAACGAAATCCTTCATGGTGGTTGTTACAAATTCTTCCATGTTTAACTCTCACAAAAAACATGGAATGAAGGTATAAACTGGGTTTCGTGATATTTCGGAGTTCACTTCAATTTACGTTTAGAAGGTAACATTCTAAAATGACTTTCAACTGTACGATCGTCGTCTTTGTTGTCATGGAAACCATATCAACCGCGGTCTTCGTAACTTTCCCCTTTCACCACTACGCAAAAATCAATTTTGCTCTTATTTAAGTTTGATACGATCGTGTAACATCAATGAAGAATATTATTCATATACCTTCAGCAGTATTTTCTCAGGTTGCAAAGTTTTGGTTTACACTAGCTCTTGAAAAACGCAGGTTTTGTATGTTAACTATAATCACGCCAATGTTATCTCTTGAAACCGTACGAACGAGTTGATATTTTTTCTGTGAGAACTCATCAAGTGCAGTACAAATCGCCCAAGGTCATGTGGCTCAAAAATATGTAATTCTGAATAGGCATTTATCACAACTTACATGTAGTAATTGCATCGGAAGAAAAAAAACAACAATTACAGAGTAAGGATGAACGTGAAAGTTTTAGAGATATTATGAAATTTATTTAAACATAAATTGTCCGTGAATCCAAACAATTCCTTTTCAAAAGACCTACGTGCTTGAACCTTAGGTTATCCGCTTCGCCTATTTTTGTATGTATAACGGTGGCTCAGCCAGGACTGATCTTGATTTTTCTACAATCGTACTACTTTTATTACGCCTCCTCTTGCCTCAGGATATCATCAATAATTCATATTTCTATGAACAAAAAGATAAGCCATATTCCTAAACGGGATAACGTACCTACTGATATCGAGTTGATTCCTTGAGTTAAACCAAAAACGGTATTCTGGAGATCAAGAAATTATCTCTCCCACCCTGGCTGCGAGGCAGTAATGAAACTAGTTTGGTATTAAAATTCATGAAAATCGCTCGGAGGCTATGCATCACAAGTTATGAATACACGAGTGCCTGCAATTATATATTAACCTTAACTGAAGGATATGACATTCTACGATTGAGATATAATTTGCATTTTGACAATTATCCTTATGTTTTCAAAATCTACACGCAATCGTAACAAAGTGTACACAAGAGGTGTTAGTATAACGTGAGAAGCTCTAAATGTAGTCACAATACAGCATTTCATTGCATAAATGATCAGGTTTCCAAAGGTGACTGAATGTCGCAGTACTGACCTTTCTCTGTAGGGATCTCTCCGTTAAGGTGAGATGAAGGATGGACTCAATCCTGAATCATTCATAGACGCAAGCCAAGGCAAACACTTAACAAACACCCCACATGCTCGAAGTCACACGCAGAATTTTAACGATACGAGCACGTGCGAGGGAGAATGTGGATAGGATTCCCTCTTCTTTGGCGCAGCAAGGAGCCTGTCTGTCATTCAGGCTCCCTGGGTACGGCGAAAGGGGTTTGGAGGGGAAGGCAAAAGCGCTGGAGGCGGGGAAGGTCGGCGAAAATAATGTCATCCATGAAACAGCCTTGCCAAGAATTGGACACAACGCCCTTTCATGTCTAGGACTTGAACTATATTCTCAGAGCATTTTTTATTCGAAGACAGGAGTCATTTCATGTCGCTAATCGCTTTGTAGTAAAATACTTAGTTTCAATATTCGTCGCTGCGTTGCGTTTCCCCAGATATCCGTAGAAAATTTTTCCGTAGAAGTTTTCACTTAATTTTTAGCAAATTATTTATCCGCATATAAGAGATCTCTTCATGGCAGAGTAAATGCATATATTTACCTATTGGCATAAAAGCATAGTAAAATAAAGAGTGGTTATCTTTGGAAAGGAAAATGCTCAACGATTTTCTCAGAAAAGAGATATCGCTAGGCATAACTTGAGACGTCCCAATTTTTATGCTCTAATAAGTAAATGATGGATGCTATCATTGCTTTATTTTCAAAAAAATATGTAATTCGGGGCATTGCTTTGACGGCTTATGGCATCACCATTTTGATTAATTCTTTGATGGCGAAACATCGAGGGTGGTTGGAACAATTATAAGCGATGCAAAAATTAAACTTTCATTCGGAATAGCAGTCCGAGGGGTGGTCCTTAAATGATGTAAGGCTCTTGGAAAATGGGGAGGGTTATGTCATTTCATTACTTTTCCTTGAGGAAAATTGGGGGATTCCAGGAGGAATCATGCGAAGATTTTATTATTCTATTGCTCAGCTTTATCGACGAAAGGAGAATTTTTTCATTATTGACCACCTCAGAAAAAATTGCGCCAAAATTAACTACCAGATATGTTGCTTCGGAGTAATTTAAAAGTTTAAAAATCTGTTAAAAGTATTGATTTTTTATTTCACTGTATTTATTTCGATACTAATAATGAACCGAGTTTCTTTTAAGATGGTGTAAGTACTTCTTCAAGTCAAACAAAACATGTAACTGATCAGACGTCTTAGTGAAGAACTTTTTCGTCATATTTTTTTTAGAAAAAGGCGATTTATGTATTAATGGTAGCACCGATAAATATGCAAGAGGGATTCATGTCTTGCGGGTCCTCACAAATCTTTGGGAGCAGTAAAAAGGAGTTGAAGCGTAATATAATTAATAATACGCAGTGAGGAAGGTCCCCGAAGAAGCGTGGGGACACAAGGATGAGAGTGATATTCGAGATGATATGCCTACACCACGCGAGGCCAATAAATATATAATTTTACACACCATCGCGTGGAACGGCCCAAAATCAACTTTTCAGTTGACAGAAGTATTGATCGCATCGATTCTTCCTCACTGGGTCACAAAAATTCGAGAATAAGCGGAGAGTAAAGAAGTTTGTGGAGAGTGGAATGAAAAGATTCGCTTAAGAGTGGCGTAGAGTGAGAAGGTGGCAAGGCTGGATAGGCTCCAAGGTTAAGTAACGATATTTAAGTAAAGACGCAGGCAACCATCTTTTCTATGCCATTTATGTAGTTATTGAATGACATTTATGCATTTATTCACAATTTCCAACTGTTTTAGAGACTTTCCAGTTAAATTCAAAGAAACTGCGGAAGATGCCACGGTAGTAACTTTAATGGAGTAATACGCTAATGTGAATTGCAATGAATCCGCTAATGTGAATTGCATCCTGATCCCCGGCTAGGCGAATGATTTTAACACTGAAATAGTAGCATTTTTTCAGCTAAGGCTTTTCAGGCCATTGGCACGATTTTATTTCTATTCTTCCAAATGTTCTATAAAGTTCATTTCGTAATATTTTTTTATGCATACCCTCACCCAATTTTTGACAAAACTATCATTTTGCTTTGCATAAATTATTTAAAAAATCATGCATTTGTTATAGTGGTGGGATGCTCATGGGAAGGATGTATAAAGTGTAAGAGGAGGGTTCTGGAGAGGGTCATGTGGTAAGTGATAGGAGGAAAGAATGTATGACTGATGTTTATGGCTTTGAAAAGGAATATGAGAAAGACAGTTCAGTGGATGATAGTACTGGAGATTATAAGATTAGACTGATTTGATCATGTATAATGGAAAGAAAGGTCGCGGTAGTCAATGGGGTAGAGCGTTGGACTGCTGACCGGAGTGTCCCGGGTTCGATTCCCGGAAAAGGCACTCTGGGCACCTGCAGCTCCACCCAAGGTAAAGTCTTCCTGGGAAACCATTACCGGCACAGGGAAAGGAACTGCCCCCCCCCTTCCTTTATGTGTGAATTGCACACGCCGTATAGGGCTTAGTACTTGGTGAACTCTACCATCACCTACTAAACCGACCTCCGGGTTGATTACTGTGTTTATGGTTTTTTTAATGGAAATAAAATGTAATTGCAATCATTTCCAGTTTCGAAATTTTCTCACTTTAAGCTGTTGTACCCAACAGAAAATGGTGAGACTGGAGAGACAATTTAATTGTACTCAAAAAAATATCTTGACCAAGGCATCCACCCTCCTTCTGTAATACAGGAAGTATGTGTGGAAGTTATTAGCTCTCGGCAATATACGTGGAGTTGGACTAAAGAGGGTAACAGTCCTCTATTGCCCTGTCTGTGGCTGTGCCATGGCTGGGAAGTGGATATGATTCATTTTCAAAAGAACAATTAATGATATAAAAATAAAGGTTAAAGATACCACATTTACCTGCAACAATATACATTCAGGGAATTTATTGCATCGATGGAAGAGCTGATGTACATTCTGGAACATTCTACAAAGCATAAAAAGATGTCATAAAATAAAAAGATGGGTGTTTTGGATATATTTATTTATTGGTACCCCACCCCAAACAGAGAATATATGACTTATTTACATGCTTACATAAGCACAAGGGTTGAATCTACGGCGAGTTTTTACAATATCCAATCATAACTATTCTGCTCTTCTGGTAAAAGCTGAAAATTAGACCTTTATGTAGCAATCAGTTAAGATGTGTTGCAGTTCATAGAAAATACAGTCACTGGAAATAGGAGAAAATATCATACCAAGAGTCAATTTATTAAACTGATAATGATACCTTTTTCCATGGGTAGGTACCAGTCTACTTAATCATCTTCTATGCTGTTCATATCATCAGCCATTAGTTTTGCACAGCTAGTGGAAAGAATAAAAAATTATATTAGCTCCATGGTAATAAAATAATAAACATACATGAAGTAAAGATATAAAATGAATTTCAGGTATTTATTAATATTTAGATTTAGGCAATTAATATTAAATGTTACTCTGGAAATAATTTATAGCAGACAAGTTGCTATTGATAACTATGAGGACAGTCCAGGAAGTAACTTACGTTTATGTGTAGCGAGCAAAGTAGTGGGGGGGGTGTCTAAATAATTGCTGCATTGGCACACACACACTAGGGCAGTGCACCTTGAGCTATGGTGTTTGGAAGGTCACATTCCTTTTCGTTTGTTTACGGTAGCGAGTCAAAATGAATAATACAATTGAAAATCCCTCCAAATGTGCATGTAATATCCATTTAGTGATAAAGCTTTTACTGAAAATAAATTTCAATGCTGTTGACATTTATTGATAAATTTGTGCTGTGCATGAACTAAGTGATGAGTGACAGTGCTGTGCATCAGTGGTGTTGTTAGTCTAAGAGTGAACAGACAAATGGTCATGATGTGCTAGAACTGCCCATCGGTCAGTTCATCTGTCACAAGGCTAGGCCGACCACTGCGGTCCTCGTCATGAATATTGGTGCGGCCATTTTTAAACTGAATGCACCACCGCCTCACTCTGCCTTCACTCATTAGTTCATCTCAGAATGCTACACAAAGTTGTCTATGAATTTGAATTGACTAGTGGTTTTTTGCCAGTAAAAACATAATCACAGATCCCACTCCACACATTGCAGGATTTTCTTTTGCGGCACATATTTTAACAGTTCACAGGGAGCAAAGTTGAAGAACAGGAAGAAGTTGAGTGATAGCCATATAAAGTTTTGCTCAACTATTATTATTATTAATATAATAATTTCTTTATAATTTAGTGAGTCATTATATGTTTTTTCTTTCTCTCTGTAAAAAGGATTATCAGAAATAATGAATAAACAAAAAGCTATTGAGGGCTATTGAAATGGCTCTAATATGCCCAAGTATTTTCATGGTTGGACTAGAAAGGAAGAAATACTAAGAATTTGAAATAACTTATGTCACATATCTCACCTGCAACGTTCAGGCACCCATACTAGTCCTGTTGTGCACTCTCTTTCAGCAAGACATTCACATCTACATGTGCTACTGTTCCAAAACCTTCCACTACCCTTAGAGTAGCATAGTTTCCTCTCTTCATCATTCATGCACAGGCACATGCACTTTCTGGGTATGTACAGCTTAAAAAACAGAAACATTCTAGTTAAAATGATTGATAAAAAGGGATAACTTCATCAGAAATGTTAATTTGAGCAAGTACAGTTGTGCATAAGTTATTCTGGTTAATTTTTGGTTTTTGTAGCTGAATTTTAACTGGTACATTAAATCTAAAAATTAAGTAGACTTGGGGCTTTAGAAATACGATTTTTGTTAGCATAATATTAACTAGTCAATCATAAAACCAAGCTGATTGAGGCTGGATTTTAAAATGCATGTACTTTGATACTCTCTTTAATAACTACACAATCAACACTATATGCCTAATTTTTCTTTCTAATCATTGCTCAAAGATGTGGTTTGTTCAAAACAGGGAGATATTTATATTGATATTAGTGACACACCTGTTTCGGGTTGCAGTGATGTTCCATAACAGTGCATTCACAGCGGCATCTAGAATGTACTTCCACATTAATAATTCCACACTTCACTCCACTGAGTTCATCAAGAACATGCAGTTGTTCCACCTGACATGTACAAAAATTCTATTCAATAGAGAAATATAAATTCTTCATCCCTTCACAATGCATTGTAATACCACAATTATGATTTAAGAAAGTGCTTCGCCTCTTTCCATTCAGAATGCCTTTGATTTATCAACAATGGGTCGGTAGATGCCTGATGACAATGTCATTAGAAAGAAGCTCACAATGTAAGGAATACATGACTTGATGTTGATTGTAGATAAGGGAGATACTTTGAGGTAGATAGCCTGAATAGTGTGCACGTGGAAGGTTTACCCTTTTCCTCATCCCACTAAGCCAATAACTGGTATGGAAATGAATAAGGCTAAGGGGCTGAAATGATGATTTTTAAAAAATGCTACCAAATAAAGGCAAATCCACTGAAAGGTTAGTGGAACTTTGAGACTTTTAGGAATAGTTATAAATTTATTATTAACCTGTACATGTCTCACACTGCTCACATGCGAGAGGGGGAGATCGAGTCCAAATGGACAGTGTTAGGAAGAGGAGTAAGACAGGGTTGTCCGTTATCACCTGAGCTGTTCAATGTACAAGTGTGAGTGGAGGAAATGATTAAAGAGGCATGGGAAGAACTAGAGGAATAGGAATTCCTATTTTATAGGAATGGAAGTTGGTGGGGAATTCGTAAAATCAGGTTAGCTGATGGCCAAGCTCTGCTTTGTCAGTCAGCCAAGGGAATGCAAGCATTGATGAGTGATTTGGAAATTCAGTGTGATAGGAATAAATGTAAATAAAACAATGGCTATGTGATTTCTCCTGAAAAAGAAAGATTAAGTTAAATATTTATATAGGAGGGCAAATAATGGAGCAGGTGGAATAGTTAACGAATCTTAGAAGTGTTTGAGACCGAAATGGTAAAAGTGGTTTGGACATAAGGAGAAGAATTACATTAGGAAAAGAAGCTTTCACAAGGAAGAGAAAATTGATGACAGGGATACAAGGTCTGCCCAATAAATATGCGAACTGAGGCCATAAAAACTTTATTTAGCAAAATTTAGTCCACATCGATTTTATTGCCTTCAAAGTATTCTCCGTTCGTTGCTATGCACTTATTCCATCTTCTTTTCCACTGTTTATAGCACCCTTGGATGTCCTCAGTAGTTAGGCTTTTTAGTTTACTCATCATTTCTTGTTTTACTCTGTCCACATCTTGCCAGTGATGTCCCCTTGTCATATTTTTGCATTTTGGGATTAGGAAAAAGTCGCAGGGGGCAAGATCTAGCAAATATGGAGGATGATCAAGGATGGTGGTTGCATTTTTGCTAGAAACTGGCAAACAATCAATGCTGAATGTGCAGGGGCATTGTCAAGGTGAAAGATCCATCCATCACCTTGAATCAAATTTGGTCACACATGACACACGCAAACTCTCAAACAATTGAGAACTGTCAGGTAGAACTCAGCAAATACTGTTTGTCCTTCAGGAAGAAATTCTTGATGAACAACACTTATGACATCAAAGGAAACCAGGGGCGTGACTTTGATTTTCAATCGGCTTTTTCTTGATTTTTTGGTTTGATTTAATCCACTTGAAAACAGATGTTTTCTTCATAGCATTATCACCGTAAACAGCTGTCAACATTTCAGTAATTTCTTGATAACTTAAACCACATGTGGGGTTGCTGGAAATTATATTTCCGTGAACGGTGCTAGGAAATACTAATAAATCACATTTGAAGCGTTTGAATAAACAGCAGATTTATTCTGTGTGCTGTGCATAACAGACCAAGATCAATGCAGTAAGACATATTTTATGGACGCATCGTGTACAAGAGGGATGAATGCTCGGCTGGGGTTGAGACTTGACCCGTTCCGCATGGGTCATGCCTAGGGTGACACCTTGCGGCACACCCCTGAATTGCACAAACAAATGTACCACCACATCACCCCCCTACCAAAAACTTTGCATTGATTCGTTGCTCTGTGATTTTGTCAATTTCTATTTTCGACATACAGTCAAAAGAAGGACAACAGAAACTAACATAACTGGCACCATACGCACAGCTCAACGATCCACCAAGCACAGATGGCTCATTGGGTCTCAGGCATCTAGCGCCACTAATGGGTGGGGCTACAGTCTGCATCATGGCCACCAGGTTTTACCAGTTTGCGTATTTATTGGATAGGCCTCATATTGAGCAAGGATAATAAGAAAAGGCTTGTTAAAACTTTGCTAAGGAGCATAGTTATACATGGTACAGAAACATGGTCATTGAAGCAGGATGATGGGCATACAATAGAGGGGTTACTTATTGGAGACTTTTGAAATGTGGCTTTGAAGGATGGAGAAGGTGAAGTGGACAGAAAGAAAACAAATGAGGAAGTGCTAGGTATGCTGGGGGAGGAAAGGAGATTATAAGGAGAGAGAAATAATTGATGCAAGGCATATTGATTGGCAGTGGTATGTTGAAGACTGTGATAGAGGGCAGAATGGTGGGCAAGCAAGGAAGGGATAGAAAAAGGATAGGGATATTAGATGGATTGAATGGAGAATGGAAGTATTCAGAGATGAAGAGGGGATTATTTTAGGGTAGGATATTGGATTGCATTTTGTTTGGAGAAACAAAATATTTATTTGGTAGTATTGTCCATCCAAAACCTACCTCAACCGGTAGATTACCTGTACTAAAAATAAATTCATTATAATAAATTAGGGTAGGTTTTTGTTGGAACTGGCTCAATAGACCACTCTACTCTTAAGCCTAACTGACATGTCATCCATCTACATCTCTTTCACAGCATGCTCCCCTCTTATCACCCACCGCCTTAAGCAACCTGCTGCCTGTCCATAACTCCTGCATCCACTTGTCCTGCCTTCATCAAATTTCTAGTCATCTCTCTTCCCATACCATGCCAGTCCCACATCATTTGTTTTTATTTTCGCTGATTTTTAGATCTCCCAAAAATATTATGTTTTTCCCATCTATTTGAAACAGCTGAAATTATGTTGAGAATATTTTATTTTTTCATATAGGTGTTCATGAAAATATTTTGGCTTTCACGCAAAAAGCCAGCACACCAAGTTCTTGGCCAGTAATTGAACTTACCTCAACAGGGATTGTAGTTTTATTTGTAGGCATGCAAGATAATTTGGCATGGCATTCACCTGCACAGCGGTTGACCTCAACTTTGCTTGGAACAAGCTGTGTAAAAATAAAAATTCAATGTAGGTGCATTAGTGCTCTCCAAATGCTAATTCATTACCAATAGTTAAATGGAAATATTCAGCATTTTATTTTATTTATTATTCACCCTTATAAATCTGTTACTATAATGCATGATTTAGTAATTAGTGTTACAAATGGTTTTTCATTGACATTCATTTGGTGTTATTGAACTAACCTAAGGAAAATTAATATGTATATGCATTTATTACATGCATAAGTATGTCAATTTTAAATACTCATGAAAAAGACAGTACATGTGCTCATGACAGACAATAATGTTACAATGAAAGTCATGTAGCTTACTCACAAGTATCCCTGGTGAAGAAGAAATCAAATCAACAATTACAGGTCGAGGCATACAATTGCTGCTCATCATCACTTTGCTGAACTTCTTGAAAAATTTTCTGTCACATTTGCCTACATTAAAAGTAGATAATGAAAAATCATATTAATATCAAGTGGCTTTGAATGTTCCACCCAGCGTAATCAATATTGACTCCTGCCAACAAACACTGCTAGAAGAAAATATTGTCCTCAAAATGACAGCTCATAAGTAAATTCTATGAATTCTCCTCGGGTCAAGGTCTTCATTGAATTAAAAAAAATCTAACCATAGAGTAGGGGCTTTTGCAAAATATAAGAAGGAAAATCAGCCATTGAATGGGCCTAATATGTATGCATACATTAGAGAACTTTCTGGGAAGATTCTTAATGCTTCAACCTCCAACTGTGAATGGTGGATAATGGGTTGAATGAACTGCCAATAGAAAGGAATGGCAATAAATTTTAATTAAAATGCATAATAAATTTTATGTGTATTAAATTCATTAATACACCACCCTCATTAATCCATAAGGGAATATTATAAAATTCATTACAACTTTCCTCAATTTGTGAATCGCTTAAGTTTTTGTGTCAATTATTTCCACGATTTATTTCCATTATTTTCAAGTTCCTTACATTCTCCTCCTATACCTATCCCACCGACTATCCAATGCATTCAACGATATTTTCAACCCCTCGGCTGACTGACAACTGAAGCTTGATCAGCAAACTGCACTGACTTTATGAACTCCCCACCAACTTCCATTTTATCTCCAATTCTTCCCATGGCTCTTTAAACACTGAAAAGTACCAGTGATAATAGGCACTCCTATGTTACCCCTTTTTATATAAAAAAACCAAGGTTATATGGTTTTCAAGAAAGAAAAAACCTAAGTTAAATGTAATAGTAGGTGCTCATAAACTAGAGCGGGTGAAACAGTTCATGTATCTTGAAAGTATTTTGGGACCTAAATTGTCAAAGCATTAGCAACATAGGAATCGCCTTAAGCAAAGTTTTCATAGTGAACAGGGAGTTAATGACAGGAACGTTGATTAATGATGCTAAGAAATGGCTCGTTAAATGGTTGGTTTAATAGAAGATAGTTTAGATCGCGCCACACCACGTCGCTTTTTTTCAAACAATCACAAATCCCAAAAAAAGTCGTAAATATTTAAGAACAATGAATCTTTTTGTTTGAGCCACGGTAGTTAAGTTCCTTTCTAAGCGCCACCCATGACTTCCCAGCTTAATCTGACAGAAAATAAATCATACAAACTTTTTTCTGAGTATGTCCTGATGTAATTTATGTCATGAAATACTTCCTCAGTTAATGAGCACGCCCTGAAATACTGTTGCATCATTCACCTTTTACTTCGGATGCTTGACCTTCAATTTTAATCATCATCACGGATCTAATTTCTCCAAGGAATTGGAAGAGTATTTTAATGTTTCACGGTATACTTTTGGTTTGCACCGAGTAATAGATAGGTGACTATTTTCTACTATTTATTATTCGAACTAATAAGTGGGTCCGTAAGCCTTCTATTTGGGGGAGCCGAAGAGGTCCTGATAACCAGAGAAAGAAAACCACAGCATTCGGCCTGAAGACTGGTTGGGTGAGTCGAGGATTGAGCTCATCTCGCACTAAGCCCCGCTGGTATCCGAAAAATCTTACAGGGTAGGGTGAAGACCAGAAAGGCGATTTGAACCCGGGCCCTCCGGTAAGGAACCGAACGATCTATACCCCTGGCCGGCACGCTGCTCACAAAAGACAAAGAGGTATGACAAAGTCGATGAAAGAGTCAAAAAGAGATTAATATGGGGTGAAATCGAAGACAGAGTTAGTGAATGACTAGCAAATGTTCTACCCGCGGAGGTAAGGGAGGAGACATGGGGGAACCACGCCCTGTAGTCAGCAACTAATAAGCCGAACGGTGGCACCACTAAGGAAAAGTGATCCTACTTCCACCTGAAAAAATCTCTTAAAAATTACGCACGGCTATGAATAGGAAATATTTCCAAATTCATTTCACAGCAGGTAATGTAGAAAGAAACGTTCATGGCGAACGGATTCGAAATATTTAAAGCTATTATTATTCTCGTTCAATGAAGTTAATATCGCACAATATTTGTGTGTGGAAAAAATAGTGCTTCGGTGCATATATTTTTCGCACCCAGACTACAGACGAGCTTCAGCAGTTAATAAAGAACGAAACTGTTTTAACGACACTTACCTATTTCATGGAATTCGTGTTGATCTTTTTCCATTGCATTTCTTTTCGCAATTTCCTTGGATTCCTGTGAGAAAACGAACCCATTACTGTGTTGTACGGAGAGTGTTAAGCAATTCTACAAATTGCTGTCGTCATACTTACCACTCCTCTAATCGTGTAGGTCATTGAAAGTAATAAAACTAGCGAAAGCGTGGAGGCAATAGGAAGAAGGGAAACCCCCATGTTGTGTGCCTCACGTCGCGTGCCTTAAAACTGCGGAGAGTATGGCTGGTCTGGGTTCCCGGTTCTTCTGCGCGATTATGCGGTGACCACATCCTTCTCCTCCATTTTCTTCCGCTTGAGTTCCAAGACAGAATAGCGAAGTAACGGCAGGGCCTCGGTTGCATCACCGCGAAATTTGGAATATTTGGAAATTTTAGTGGATTGTTTTCTGCTCTTCTTGTAATAATAACCTACCTGCATTTCTCCATGTTATTTCGAACAATATCAAAACATTTTTCTACGAAAGGTTTATTTAGGAAGAGAAGTATCTAATACGAGGAATTTCTCAAATATTGCACCCCTGATTTGGCAAATAACCATTTCAATTTCGTATAATTTGCAAAACTAGGCGTAGTAAGCGATTCTATAAAACGATGGTCAGTATGAATCTTCCTCGGTGAATATATTTCGTGCCAAGTCAATAGAACTTCTCGATTTACGTAAACACGACAACGCTCGTGGTTCCTAGCTAGGTGGATTTCTTTTTCGTGAATATTTTCACGTGTAACAATATCCAGCCCTCATTCCACGGGGTATTTCCCGATTCAAACGTTAGAGTAAATTATGGAAGCATTTTACAAACTATTGTCGTCAGCTGTCACGGTCGTTTACGCAATAAAGGCTGGTTTTGATCTACCCAAATTATCATTAAGCTTTGCATTGGAACGGATTTTTAACTCTCATGGGCAAAAGGCCCCGAAAATCTCAGCTGTCCTAATAATCGTAACGGGGATATTCAACTTATTTTCGCTGCAAACTTACTAACTGGCGTGCATAACAAGAGACCAAATTATCTCCCGTCCAAGGATATGCGCAGTACTATTTCAAATGGTGAAAAATCACCGCAAAAGATTTTTCGCGCACATTCCTCTCCTATGAATCTGCCGCCACTTCCCACGGTTGATAGTGTTAGTTACCTTAGCTGCGTGGAGGGGGATTGGGGCGAGTTAGCCTCTCCTCTTTCGCTGGTCCTCTCTCGCCAGCTGGTTGCTCTGGAGACGAGATCTGTCTTCTGACTCGGCTGAAACCGGGCTCAGTGCTCTCCAAGCTGTGGAATCGGCAGAACGTGTTATTGTAAACCTCTGCGCGCCGACCGTGTCACGATAAAAATGGACTCGACGATCGAGCATTTTCTCCTGTATTTTCATCCACCTCGTCTGGGACTGAAAGTAATAGCGTTGGGCCATGAGTTATCACAGCATTAACTTCATCACGTTTCCTTATTTCCCTCCTCATGCTTTCCACCTGTTTTCATGCCATCCGAAAACCTAGCCTCATATTTTCTCTTCACCATTTACATAACATACTACTTTCCTCCATGGTCTTGTAACATCCTCTCATTTACAAACAGTAAAATTCCACAAATACTTTTGGCTATAGCCCTCCTAGGGATTTCCCTCCCAAAAAAAACCATAGGTAATTAATAAACGTTCCTCCCCAAGGACCACTAGAATATTGCATAAAGGTGAAATGTTGATAGCAACTTATTTAAATAAATTGTTATCAACATTTCACCTTTTAGCCACTTATTCAATTAAAAAGTTGATTAATAACTATGTCATACAAGAAATTTAAGTTTTCAATTTTCAAAAGACAATGTGTGTGCAAACAGGAGCAACAAATGATAGTTAAACATCAGGGATATTAATTATTCAATCCTTATATTTGCCATATTTTACTAAACCAAACTTTAATTTGAGTGAAACCCCTTATTTGCATTATGGCCACTATTCAAAACATTTTCATCATCAAATTTCAGCTTAGTCCAATGACACTAAAATCCTGCTTGAATAATATTCCATTTTCAATTTTCCCAATGTTTCTGTCTTTTTCTACTGCATTGTCCAAATATATTCACCAATTTTCCATCCATTTAGTATATGTGGTAGATTATGAAAGTAAGGCGCATGATTTTATTGTGACGTGACTATCCATGACAGCAAGGTAAAACCGATGCGGGGTCTGCCCTTCCAACGCAGCCGGTCACCAGTTTCCTCCGAGTCACCGGAAAGACTTGCCTCCAAGTAAAGTTTGATTTTCGACTTTGCAACATGGCACGATGGAGCGTTCGCTTTAACAGCGGTACGCCATCAAGTTTTGCGTGCAGCTTGGGAAGAATGCAACCGAAACATTCCAGATGATTCAAGAGGCCTTCAAGGACGACTGCATTTCCAGTTCACAGTCCGGGAGGTGGCAAAAGACGTTTAAGGAGGGCCGGGAGGAGGTTGCTGACGAACCCCGCTCTGGACGCTCAACAACGGTCAGAACCGACGAAAATGTGAATCCTGCACTCGAAGTTTTGCGTTCCGACCGTCGATTGAGCATCCAGCAAATTGCTGGCACTCTTAACATGTCCACATTAACGGTACATGAGATAGTGACTGAGGATCAGGAAATGTGCAAGGTCTGCGCGAAGCTTGTGCCGAAAGTGTTAACGGAAGAACAGAAAGAATTTCTAGTTTCACGTTGTCAGGAATTGTTTTCCCGCAGGATTTTGTTCCCCAATTGAATTTTGGTCCCCTAGCCCCCTTAGGAAGGCCGCCAACTGAAATGAAAGCATTGGAAGACCGTGGAAAACATCCAAAAGCATGTTACAACATTCCTAAGAGACATTCCCGTCACGGAGTTTCAGGGTGCCTTCCAGGCGCGACAGACACGTCTAAGCAAGTGTATTGATGCAGGGGGAGAGTATTTTGAAGAATTTTAAGCATTTGTACCAGTACAAGCAATAAATCATGCGTATTTATCTCATAATGAACCATTAATGCTTCCAAGTTAATTAAAATATACTACAGCTTTATTCTGATAGCCATCATCTACAGAAATTAACCCAAAAGTTGGTTTAATAGGTGAGGTGAGATCTTATCTAGTACTAAGCCCAACAGCATGTAAAATTCACACATCAAGGAATGGGGGCTAGTTCCTTCCCCTGAACTTCCAATGGTGTCCCAGGAAGATTTGGTATCTGAAAAATCAAACATCTTGCGTGAAGTTGAGAGTGGGCAGATTGACCATTTTGCTATCACATTGATTTTTTCAACAATTCGACATCATTTAATCAATACATCAAATTTACAAGTTATATATTATTAATCAAAATGATATCTGTAATGCCATGGATGAAGTATACTGATTGGCAGATATATACACTGAATCAATGTAGACTTTTAAAATAGCAGCATGGCTGGCACAGTGCCATTTGGGGCAGGAAGGAAGGAGAATAGCACTGGAGGGGGTGAGAATGCAGTAAATTGTCACAGTTGCCAGGACTCCTAGCAAAACACAATCTCGCAACCTAATCTACATCAGGTCCCTCTTCCTCTCTGCATACATTTTTCCTCCTTTCTATATGTCTAACAACCATATCCTATTTCTGCCCCTTCCTCATTTTCCTAACATTCTCCCCTCTAGCACAGTCTTCAACATCCCACGACTGATATACATTGCATCCATTTTTTTGTCTCCTTATGATTTCTCCCAACAATCCATTCCCTTCTCCCACCATAACTAGCACCTCTTCATTTGTTTTTCTGCCCACTTCACCTTCTCCATCCTTCTAACACCCACATTTCAAAAGTCTCCAATCTATGCCCATCATTCTGCTTCAATTACCATGTATTATATTAAAAAATTAACTTATTTAAAGTTAGGAAATATAAAGTTCTTTATTGCCAGAAAACATCAAAATAATACTATTTTTTTTAGAGCTTCTGTGTATATTATGCTATTTATGCATAAAAATATTTATATCAATCCAATTATTTGAACCAACATGCCAATACTAACACAACGTATTGGTTTTTCTATTCATTTCACACAATCCTTACATTGATAAAGATCAACTAAATTTTTTTTAAACGACATTGAGGCACAAAATGATTACAAGATAACATTCACACACTCATACTTTCAAAAGCTACTGCAAACATAGAGCAGTCACTCTGTCCCCACTCATACTATTTACATCTGCATAGTAACATTATCATAAACATGACTATAAATACATGATTTCATACAGGACAGTAATGAACACGAACTGTAGCATTAAGGGTTCATATCAGTGTTTCATATAGATCAGCAGGAAATCCCCTAATGACTACCAGTCAAGAAAAGTCAAATAAAAAGAGTAACCAAATCACATTGCATGTTGCACCTGCAGACTATTGACAGTAACGGTTAGTAGTCATGTGAATGAATTTTAACCCATTTTTTCAACTTGTGTAATTTATATCCAGATTTATAAAACACTGTCTGTTGTTTGAATCACAGTTGGAATCCACACTCAATGCATAGTTGGGTATATATAATTATATACATATATATATTTATATATGCAATTATAAAATTGTACATGCCACCCAATGTAAAAATAGATTCTCAATACATCCGATTAAATTTCAATTGTGCCCGTGTACATGAGACAGTACATTTCAACTAGAATTTTTAATAAATATTAAAATTTTAAATTTTGATATAATTAAACAGCCAATCAAACACAACTTCCTGCCAGTAGATAGGTTTGTAACACTTAATTTAGTCGACTTTGAAAGCACTTTTCAATAATCCAAAAATCATTAATTAATTTCACATCCATACATAGGGAAGCACTATGTAATTATTACAGATATGAGAGCATGACTCACTTTCAATTACATATTAGCTACATGAATGCATGACGTAGACTTCAAAATGCATGTAAATTTGTTTGAGAATAAGAGCAACCAGACTCAAATTATGTAGAAATGCAGTTAAAAGATTTTCTAAAAAAATCTAACAATGCCTAATTAACACACTGCAAGACAAAAAAGTATTTATTTCGACAGATAATCCCATTCCCTACGGTTTTCACTTATGCCGTCCTTCTAGCACATGGATAATTTATTTGTTAACAAATGAAAGTGATAAGTTTTATTTTCAAAACACTGGTGGTTTGGAGGTTAAAACAGGAAGAAATGATTCTTGCACCTTGATTTAGTCTTTTCTACGTGCAGTTGCACATAATAAAATCACTTATTCCTTCCAAACAATTCCTTCACCCTTCTCATGAGGCTCCTCTTGCTTCGAGTCTTCTCATTTTTTGTGGATGCATGGGGCAGTGTGAAGGTTGCTTCAAACAGCTACAGTAATCCTTCTTCTAAAACGTGAAAAGAAACTTCTTTTCTTCTTATCAGGATTTTTCCCTGTTTCTGAAAATATACAAGGCTCGTTAAAATGGCATGGCTAACAGCACAGTCCTATTTACTTTGACAATTCCCTTTCTGTAAGTTGGGATGAAAATGACAACCTTGTGCACAGCGGGCAGAGGGCAATACAAAATTAATTTTCCGTTAAATCATCAGATAAATTCAGGCATACCAACTCTTCTTACGTGCCAATGAAATATGGGAAATACCCTCTTTGAGGATTCCATTCCAGAAATCAAAATTATTACTCCACATATTTCCCAAATTTACCACATTATCATTTCTACCCTACTAGAGTGATTTTTATTTTAGCACTGTAAATAATATTCAAAGAACTGCGGGAGATGCCACAAAATTAACTTGAATTTTACTGTGCATCATGATTAATTGTATAAATTAAATTTTGCCACAGCAAATCATGATTAAAAGAACCATTTTCCTCACAGAACATCTAGATTAGCAAGTCAATTTGATTTTTCCCATGGTCAATCATTGTGGTCATAATAATTTTCAATTTTCCCAAAGGATCAATGGAACCCATAGGTATTATACCATTTCATTGCTGACACAATACATGAGCCTTATTACAAATCTAACAAAGTTATCCATCTGGCAAATCAATTAAAAAATTTGTAGTAAAAAATATTTTCAGTTATTGTTATCATACTATTAATATTAACATTTTAATGGAATACCAAAAAAATAACCACTGAAAATGTGCATTAGTCCTATAATACTTTAGTTCTCAGACAATTTTTGTTATGATTAATTACAAGATTATTTGTCATGTTTATTAAAAGAAGCTTTGTGCTTCCCAAAGAGTACATAACACTGCTATGCTTAAAAGGATTTCATTTATACCACTGACTATGTAAGTCACAGAAGTTCAAGTCAATGAATTTGACTTATACACTGACAAATCTGTACATGATTCGAATAAATAATTTATTATTAATTTTTCTATCCTTATTTTTCATTATATCCTTCAGAAACTGTAAAAATTATACTCCTTCAAAAATCATTTTAATCATGCCTCTCAGTCAGGGAAAAGGTATGTAATTCAACAAAAATTGGATCAACATTTAAACATAAAGCAAACAAGAGTAATTTGAGCAATATTTTTGAACAGCTGAATGCATAAATAAGAGAATTTCGTCACCCCATTAACCCAAATCACTTCCAGCAGGCACTCTTTATTCAGATGCAATCATATTTTGTAAAGTGGGACTTCAAAATCAATGGACCTGGAGAAACAAAAAATATTGAGGTTCCTGAGTTAGCAGTCTACTGAAAATCCACATATGTTATTTGCGGTGCTGCTATCCATAAACCAGCACTGTAGTCAAGGTAGGGTCCGCTTAGTACATTTTTAAGGGACCAGGGCATGATCTACTACTTCTAAATGAGTGATGTAAGGAACTTTACAAAAAGAGCTCATAACAAGACTGCAGGAGGATGGTTAAGGCAGGAAGCCATCTTAGTACTTTTTGCATTAATAAGACACTTGCGTTTGGTTCTTGAACGCACAGAATTAACAATTATTGTATGAAAACTGGATTGAGAAGCAGCATGTCTTAAAATTACATTAATTACAATATATCAAGTTTGTGAAGAAAAATGCCATCATAATGAAAGCTGCTTGTATATAAAATTTTATGAGTTACTTCCTAAGATATACTCATGCTTCCATTTACTATATAAGGAGTTAACTCTTGCTGGCATTTTAAGAACATTGTTTCGATAGGTACATCGAATGTCTCCTGTCCTCAATTCCCCAAATTGGTCTTCTCTTAAATGACGACGATGGGGAAATAGAGCTGGGAGATATCCAACTGGCTTTTCACCTGATAATAACAGCTATTTTTTTCATATGTAAATATCACCATTTTGAAGTTGATTCTAATGCATTCCTCTAATTTAACAAGTCTAAGGAACTGAAAAATTAGAACATAGCGAGGAGGGAAATAATGATCAGAGTAAACCCATCGAATAAATATAAGCAATTACTTATCAAATGCAAATTAAACTGTTACGATTTCTCATCCTCCAAACTCCTTAACTCATAAATCTTCCTCTTATAAGTACTTAAAAACACAGTAGTACTTGTACTTCAAAAACCAATCTTTCGGTTCGCATAACCTTCAATAAATATATCTAACACTGCTTTCACCTTATTCATAATAAAGCTTCAATCATGCAGATATGATCAATCAAATGTACATCAGATTGATCTCAACCCCAGATGAGGAAAAAAAATCCCAAAAAAACATACAAAATGAAGCTCAGTAGAATTGGCAAACTTACAAATAACTGGTGAGCAACTTGCCATGAAGAGAAGAGCACGTTGTTTTTTTACTGAAATGGGTGGGTGGGAGGCCAGCCCGAGGGGGGAAGGGGGAGGGAAGAAGTAAAACTGCTTTGAAACTTCACTGCATCCTCGCCCTCAACTCCCACTCCTCCTTCCTCTGCTGGATTCGTTTGAAATGAGGCTTACTGTCCTCCTCACCATCCATGCCTAAATCGATGGGCTGGCGGCATACCTCGGAGATTTCCGAAGCTCCAGACTTTCCAAATGCATCTGAGATACCCTCAGAATGCATCTGAGAAGCCCAGGATGGACGCCTCAGCTCAGAGGGTATCCCTACCCGATTCATTTCAACTCGAATGGGTTGAGATTCAGGCGGGAGGTTTATGCTGGAGCCCCTGGGTCGTTTCTCCGGTGAGGGTCCTTCCCTCCTAGGGAGACTTCCCCCAGTGACTGATGAACGGTGAAGTTTTGGACCCTCACCCCCAGGCTTCTCACTGTTACCGTACAAGGAGTTGTTTCGCAGCTCAACATTCCCAGTGTTCAGGGGATTGGGTGGGATGATCCCATTGCTTGAAGGTATCCGCTGCAAGGGTCTCAAGTGGTGAGGTGTGTCGGCTGAATGGGTTGGGGCTGACTTCACTGGATGTTCGGAGTCCTTGAGGAACTCGCCTCGAATGAGAGAATCCCTCTGCTTCTGCTCTTTCGACATGGGAAGTATTACAACATCAATGGCATTATCCCCACTGTCATTCTCCTTGTCACTGTCTCTGGACCTCTGTTGCTGTTGTGGTGGTGGATGATTCTCCCAACTTTCACTGTCCTTGAGTTTGAGAGAACGGCGAGCAAAGACCTTAAAAAGCTCTGGCTCATCCTCTTTACTCTTGGTTCCAAAATCCTTACTTGTAGTAGATTTCCTTCTGGGCACCACCTCCACTTGGGCATCATCCCCTGATACCTTACGAACAGCCTTAGGAGGTAGGGATGCATCCTTGGGTCTGTTGATATCATTCTGTGTCATCACAACCCCCAATGATTCCCTGACTGACATTGGTCTCTGCTTAACATCTTCGTTTTCCTTGATAGGCATGACAACATTCCCACTCCCCTTGCTCAAGTCCTCGGTTGATTTTCTTATCATTCTGCCCACCAAGGGAGGATCCTTGACGGGGGTGCTGTTATTTTCATTGGAGATCATGAAGGGTATCTCCCGAGTTGGTGATTTTCGAATTTGGCTGCTCCCATTCTCCTCTTTGACCGGAGGCTCCTCAAAACTTTCCACCTTATTGGTCATCAAGTCCACTTGTTTTGATTGAACATTTTGGGGCTGAGATGCCTCCTTTGCCCGGCCAATTTCACCTAGCTGGGTCACCTCTGCAAATTCTCGAGTAAACGGTCTACCTCTGGTGGTGCTTGCCAGCTTGTCATGGCTGGTGCTATCGCTTATCACTGCCCGTCCCATTGCCAATGGGCCTAGCGATTCAGATTGATTTGTCTCCAACCCGTCAGCACTGTGGGGCCTCATTCGTCTCCTCACTGGAGTATCACTTGACTCGGGCGTATTGACCGGCATGGGCACACCACCAGTGGCCAATAGGACGACATTAGTCGTGGGTCGGCTATCCACATGATTTAACTGCACCCGTAAAAACTCGGGGACTTCCGACGATTTGGACACTGATAAGTCACTCGGAACAGATTGGTTCCTTTTGTACCGTGGACCAGCCAACAGTGCCATTGATGTAAGTTGATCCACAGGGGTAGGGACTGATCCAGTCACATCCTGCAATGCTGCCTCTGGGACCTTGTCCACTTTGTGTGAATCATCGGCTCTCCTGAAGGACTGCTGTTGAAAATTTTCATTGCTCTGCTCCATATTAGTGTGCTGAAGCATCACCATGGACTCGAATCCACCAACTGTTTGGTTCAAATCATGGACCGGAGTGCATAGGCCCAAGTCCAACTCCTCCTCGATTCTCCTTTGCCCTTCATCCCATCCATCAACATTTGCTCCACTTGCCTCTTCATTAGCACCCAGATATCCACACCTCTCTCCAACCAAAACATCTGTTGGACTTGTCTCCTCAACTGTCCTATTCACATCCAACGTCAGAAGCCCTTCTGCAGATGATTTCAACAGGGCATCCCTTGGTGGTGGGACATCTCTCTCAGCCATGCCATCATTTCTTGCATCATCTCTCAGGAAAGATTCTGGAGGAAGAGCAGAACTACTGTCCAATTCACTCCTCTCAAAGCTCACGGGTAAACTCTCAGGAGCATCTGAGGAGTAAAACATGCCATGTTGATGATCCAGACGGTGAGCCTTCATGCTCGAGGACTTAGCCAGTGTTACTTCAACTTGGGCCTCACTGTGGGAGACAAACGGCTTTGCCTTTGACTTGACAGAAAATGGTTCAGGGCCATGTGTAAATGCATTTTGACCTTTCTCTGTGCCATCTCGTACATGCCGGGAGTCCATCATGTCCTCCTGCAGCATGAGTGGGAGGCTGTGGGGACCACTGAATTCAACCGAAGCCCACATGGCTTCCTCTGAATCATCCTTCCCTTGCTCTATATTCTCAGAAGAGATTTGACGACTGCTGGTGTGGCATGACCTTGGCGTGCTGTGAACAAGGGGTGGCCAGGAGGTGGAGAAAGAAGTGGGTCTCCAACCTGGAGACGGTGGGGTCTGATTTGCCTGAGAGGCAAAATCTTCTGTCTCGCATATGACTTCATGCACATAGCGGCCGTGCACATCCATCCTTCGAGATGGCCCCTCCAAGGCTGCTGTGGCACCCTCTGGTGGCTCATCCACCTTCTTCTTGCTCCCACGCCATGACAGTATTCGGCTGAGAAGGTTGGTCCCACCACTCTCGGTTTCATCCATGCCTGTGGCATCATCAATGCTACTGCCACCTGCCTCTCCACCTGACATCGACTCATCCCCCCACCTTTTTGAATCGGAGATATTCTTAGTGGGGGAGCCAGTATTTTCATTTTTCTGATCGGATGCATCCTCGTTGCAAAACTCTGATGGTTTTGCATCAGCTGGTCTGCTGCCATCGGAAATGAATTGGTTCAGGGTTCTTGGAGGCGGGGAGATGCTCTCAGGCAAGTGCAATGGGGAAGAAGAATCGACTTTGCTGCTTGAGCTCTGGTGATGAGTGTGGGACATTCTCGAAGGTATTGAAGGAATCTCTGCTGCAGGTGAAGTAATTGACGTGTTCTTGTGGAGAGGAATATCAGATGGCACTTGGATTTGCTCATTTGAGGAAGTCTCTGCAAAAGAATGAAGCAAAGCAAGAAAGCAGAGAGAGAAATTAGCATGGTGAAGCAGTGGAAGGAGGAAATAAGCCAAAAGGTTATGACAATGGCACTCTAAAGCATACAATTATTATTATAATAGGTAACATGGAAATGCAGTTGAGTGATTTCTTTTCATCACATGAAGAAATTTATATCACTTGGCAAACTATTCAATGGAGTAATTTCATTGGGCACCTAATTGGGCAATAGCCAACTAATTCAAAAATGAATCAAGAGTTAAGTAAATAATTCAAAGGAGTAAGAGAGAAAACAACATATATAATTTGATTTCCAAGTTTTTTGGTTTATATGACCCAGAAAGAAGTTTGTTTGGCAAAAAAAAGTTTTAGGTACTTTAAGAATCAAAATTAGTTGCATTGATAAATAAAATGAATTAAATGTATTGAAGTTTGTCTGTCCTGTAAAAATATAAAAACAAAGTGAAAGCAGAATTGGGCAATTACAATTGACAAATATATTTTCAATTAAAACACAACAATGCATCAGACTTATCCACTTTTATTAATTTCTCATCAAATATACATGAAACACTCAAAGAGATTAGTGAAAATTATAAGTAGAGCGGAAATATTTGCACAAATTTAAGTTAGTTAGTTATGTTAACCTAGGTTAATTGCAATTTGAAGTTAATTGGTTGAAATCTGTGCATTAATTAGCCTGCATGCACAGTACACCTCAATGCTTTAAATTAATGCCAAGAAGAATGCAGGAAAAAATTAAGCTTATATTTGGGAAAAGGAGTCTCAAATTAGGATTAAAAAACTGAGCAAAGTTTTATTAGTATTTCGTTCATTAATTTTCAAATACTTTAATATTTTAATGCTTTATGTCTCCATATTTTAATTAAAACATAGATGACAAAACATTATGAGTACATGAAAAAATGTCACATTACAATTCATCCTATGGCTATTATTAAGATAACCAGTATGGGTTTTAAAATCACAACACCCAATTCCCAGTACATGCAGGTGGAACATGCGTGGGGAACATCTGTATCTCAACAATCATTCATGGGCAGATATTTAAGACATATGCCAGTAAGTGGACTGCCATAAGCTACAACTGTCTTTAAGGCATACATTAACAACAAACTGAAGGGGTTCTGTAGCATGTAACACCATCTTGGTAAAATAAATTCAATTTAAATAAAGAACTTAGTGAAGTAAATTAAATTTTTCATTTAATCTTTCATGGTTCGTGTTGATTGATCATTTTCTCAGGAAATCTTACTGATATATCCCGGAGTATTGGTTAACATTCCATGATCTTTACTGGCCACTTTTCCAAAGTGAATGAACACCTACTCAATACTCAAAAGAGTACATTAATACTTACACTTTTTGTGCAACCTATGAGGATTTATCGACAAGAAGGGGAGAAGAAGGAGTGGGGCAAGTGTGGAAGGAAAATTTTTATTTATAACAGTCCTCCTCACATGGATTAATTTGAAGCCTCTGTCTGTTGATATTGACTTCTCTAACAAGTAATATTCAAATTATTCTCAGCTTAAATGTAACCACTTTGATACCACATGTTTTCATGTAGCTGTTAAAAAAAGTATCACATACCAATTAATATAGAAAAATCAACCTCCTAAAATTGATTGGAGAAGAATCGATTTGAATTGCAGTAGCAAATTCCAACAATCATTATGAAATCAACTTTCTATCTCTTTTTGACTTGACTTCTGAATGCTTCTGATGGCCAAAATACTCCTGGGATCCTATTAATCTATAATTGTATTGTCACCTGGTTTCTCAGGGGGAAGAAACGATTGGTTTGCATCAGAGCTCAGCCTGAGGTAGAGCACAAAACTGTTGACTTCACCCAATACATTAGACTTCCCTTAATGCCATATCAATTGCACAACATAAAATTTGGTCATCGTTACTTCCTTGAGAACAAAGGAGTGTGTGTCAATATCTCGACCTAAATGGGGTTGAACTTGAATTAAATTGAATCAAATCAATATTGCACCGAAATCAAAACCTGACTGAGCAGAATTGTAATTCGGATAAAGAGAATTAAATGAAGATACCTAGGAATGGGCAATTAAAATAATTTTATGCGGTGGTTCAATTTACTGGATTGGAGACTCCAAATCTGTATTTGAAATAAAAATCCTGGTCTAAGCCAATGATTTACCCAGCAACTTACCGCAGTCAATGCAATCCTGGGTTACAAAGAAGCTTAGAATCATCAAAAGTGCTCGATAAATTCCCACCACATTAAATACCGCCATGCAAGCATGTTTTTCGCCCATGTTTTAGATGCAAATCAACTCCACCTTCTTCAGCCATTAAAAATGAACAATCAAAATAACTCAATCACTTACTCAACCAAAAATAAAAAGACAAATCCATCTCTGCATCTAAACTTTTTATGTCATAACACCAACTAGAAGTAATCACCAATTCGTAAAACCTGCCGAAGGTTAAAAGTGGCAAAGTACACTTAAAAGGCCCAATCAATTCCAAGAAATAGTGGGGTGGGCTCCTCATGCATCAAAAATGCACACGTCAAATCAAAGCACACACAAAATTTGGACCCGAAGAAGTGCAGCCTTCACCAAGTGAAGAATAAGAGCTAAGTACCTACTTGTTTAGTACAATTTTCCATGTTTCTCCAACAAGTAAAACAATAAAATAATGAAACCAAATACCTTGGTTGAAACTTGTCTCTGGGCTGCTACAACGGCCAGAATCTTCATTTACTTCAGGAGTGGTAGGCAAGGAACCAAGAGATGTTACCTGACGAAATGAATTATGACAAAAACACATTTTTCAATGGTCAAAGCCCAACAACAACCCATAAAAGAAATTTTAAACACTAAGCGGAATAGCCACATTAATGTATGATCATGAAAAGGAGAACAAACTGAGACATCTCATTACAGTGGCAAATGATTTCCCAATCTGTAGCTGGAATACTTGATCAGTTGACCAATATATTTTTTTGAGTTGAAATCACACTCAGAATTGAAATATAGAACTTCTTGTTTATGATTTTACCCTGATAAGACATGGAAATAGGGATTGACAGAAAAGCACTATGATATGGTTATCCTGCTGGTCAATTATATGATGATGAATGCCATTCTGGCCCATATAGTGATCTGCCAATCTCAACCTTACCATCAATTTGCAACAAAAAATTTTAAACTTAAGACTCCCTTTCAAATGAAGGAAAAAATGCATCCCATATGGAATGATTTCCTTTCTAAATGCTCATACCGTGTAGCCAGTAAGAAATGAGATCCCTAATTTTTCATTCACGACATGTTGATGTCATCACTCCAGAGAATATTCACAAGGCTAGGATTATTAAATGTCTCAGGAATAGATGAGCACGCATAAAAACAAAATTGCAGACAATTCCACTGTTAGGAACACAAAATAAACACCGTATTCTGAGTTTTTAAATGGAATTTGGTCATGAAAAACACCCCTGTTATCTGCCCATGTTTTGATGTATTTATAAATCTATTTCAGGGCTAAAAACATACAAAGGAATGCACAAAACTTATGTGTCATACGTAAGTATCCACTAAACTGAGAAAGGCATTTCTTATGATGACCATAGGAATCAAATCTATCATGTATCTAAATAATTTTTTATAAATACTAAAAAATATATATCAGATTTGGATTGATAAATAGGAATATTGATGATACATGTTAGAATAGTAGCCCACTACTTTCTTTGACACATTCTACTTCTATGCAAAATCAAATAGGTTAGTCCTATGATGCAGATGAAAAATTACATATCAGACTTATGGGTCAATGGACTCGAGCAAGATCCCATTAGGATTATTAATGGTTCACAATGAGGCAAATTCAAATCCATGCCAGCGAATTCATCAGGACGAGACTGTTGGTGGATCAATCCGAGGTTGTGCTGGGCTCAATATCAGAGATGGTAAACATAGCGTATCAAAACTGACTTTTAAAATATTAATGAAAAAATTCACCTCTTTTAAGCGTCTGAGTCTTGGAGCACCATGGGTGCGTTTTGGCCTCACAGCCATCTTGTGACGTGCTGCACTATGGCTGAGGGGCTCAGCAGTGGCACCAAGGTCCAGTTCAAGGTCTTTGCAAAAAAGATTTTTTGGCATAATGGGTACATCATCAAAGAACAAATCATTACAATATGCCAAAAGTAAAAATAAGGTATCGTGAGAAACAAAGATCTCTTTCATCATAATCACATCGATGCTCATACATTAATGCCCAATGACATCACATAAAAAAATCAATAATAGGGTATGACGAAATAAATGTAAGAAAAGATATTTAATTTGAGTACACACAGATAGGTTTGCATTTTTCGTGTCATATTTCATTACCGATAATATTTAAAAATCATTTTTCAAGTGTGTAAAATCGGAACACAATCAAAGAATAAACTAATATTTAACATGAATAAATATTTGCATTAAGTTTTATTAAATAAATATTCATTTAAAACATGCTAATTAACTCAAATTCAGATATTTATAACATGGTGGGCACATTTCGGGAATCCCTATGACACAGGGTTTTGGCGGTACCAACTCCACACATATATTCATTCTCAACATATAACAACTCCCACTTATTACAACTCAAAACATACATCAAAGACTTTGTTTAGGTCTATAGAAAGACCACCCAAGAGAGTGGAAACTCTTGAAATGTGATTAAAAACTTACAATTGTACTCTGCACAAGATGATTAAAATAATGTTTAAAAGAATTGCTTGGCAACAAAAAATGTCTTTTAATAAGTTTAGATGACTTACCATACTGACTGCTAGACTTCTCCTGCAATGACAATTTCGAGGAATGACCAGAAAAGTGTCCCTGGGAGTCCTGCAATGTGATAAACGTTGTAATTTATTAGCCACTATGGAAAATAAACTCAACAGGGGACATTTCAGTTATAATTAAACACAGCATTTAAATGCAGTGCATACATTAAATTAAGTCATAATGGGCTTTCATAGATAGACAAAATACACTGATTTCTCAAATATCTACAGAAATAAATACAGGCAGATACTGTTTTGCAAGGGATTTAGGCTACTTGAAGACGAAAAGTGAATCAAAGTTTAAAAAAAAGTGCCCATATTCCATGTATTCCTATGATAAATAAACTGGCACACAACGTTTTTTTGCAAAAAACATAATTTCTATATAGCGATATGTATTTTGATGTAACCATACTCCTGAAGATTGGAAAATATAAAAAATCAACAGGAAGGGAAAAAACGAAATGTTAGGCATGACATGGGAGGTTGCTACGAGATATTTGACATAGTGAATTCAGGTGATAATGAGAGGAATGTTGGAGACCATAAAATAGCTGCTGGAGACTGTTGGGGAAAATGTTGAGTAAGCAAGTTATTCAAGGGTGAAAATGATACGACATGTTGACTGGAATTGAGGCAGAAAATAAGGAGCGTTCAAAAATGGTTCATTCTAATATGGCAGAATAATGTCAAATTCAGAAAGGCTTAGCAGTGTGGCGGCGGAAGTCTTTGGGTGTCAAGAAAATCTTGACCAGTAAAAAACATTTTATAAAAATGGTAACAGTATCTAGAAAGGGGCATGAAATTACAATCATATTGCTTCCCATTCCCCAGTTAGGACAAAGTCCATGACCTAAGGGCTAACAGATAAATGCACTGTCCTCCATGGTGAAAATCTCTGATGGTGGACATTGATCAAATGGCATAGATCTTCATATAAACACCTCTTATTTTGATTAAATCAATATTTTATTATTGGCAATATCGATAACTGCATGCATCAACCTGATACTTAATGTGATAATTTTAAGTGGAGCTAATCTTATAATAGGAGTTATGAACCTCTCATGCTCACAATAGATAGGTAATAGATAGTCCTCTAGGTAGTTAGATGATATATAGATCAATTGTCCTCTTAAAATACCTTGCAATGAATGCAAGTGGCACTCCAAACAAATAAATGGTTTTTCATTCAAGTATATAAACTGCTAATATTCAACCAGTCACCCCCATTAACAGTTCTGTTTTGTTTTGTGCATATTTCTATTGCCAAACACAAGTATACACACCTCATCCATATCTGAACTTCCCATGCTGAGCAGTGACCCCTCACTGCAAGTGCTGTGAGACTTGCTCTGAATTTCCTGGAAAAAATAAATAAAACTGAAGTCAGCCAAAATATTCAACAAAGCTGTGTTAATATATTTAAGTTTACTATCAACAGCATTTATGTCAGACATGGGTGCTTTAGCACTTTCTTTGGTCAGCTTGATTTACTGTGTACCTCAATAATAATATTTCAAAATATGGTAAAAATCATACAGCATTCCGTACAACAATTTTGAAACTAATTGAACAACAGAAAATAAAACAGGCCAGTTTTTCATTTAGTGACTCAAAGAGAATCGGTTGTAAGCTTAAACTATGGGCAGAATGGTTCACCTTAAAGATATGACCTATACATAAGTGCCACAAAAATAGCCTCCTCGAGGAACTGGCTAAAACCTTGGACTAGAACAAGTGATACATTCATCATGCTTTGCAAAAAAAGAGCACTTATAGGTCAATTTTTAACAACACTAAAGCAGAACCAAGCAAGTAATACCTTTTGATCAGAGCGCAGTCCTGCTTCACCAGATGAAGGGGAGTTACAGGGACTTCTTGGAAGGCCGAGGTCTTCCTCCTCATCACTGCTTCGGCCGGCAGAGGCAGCTGCACCTCTCACCTCATCACCGTTGTCCTCTCTGTCCTGCGAATGGCCCCGCCAGCGTCGTCTCCTCACAGCATCAAATAGCTCTGCCTGCAAAAGGAAACATACAAACAGGTCAATCTTAAGTAACTAATTTGAAGCCAGTATTCTTCACCCTATATGATTTCCCAGAAACTTAATTTTATGAGGAAAATCACAGATTAACACTCCCTCCACTGAAGGTCAGTTTGGTAGGTGATGGTAGGGTTCACCCAGTACTAAGTCCGACGGCGTGTGAAATTCACACATAAGGGTAGAGGGGCTAGTCCTTTCCCTGTGCCGGTTATGGTTTCCCAGGAAGATCTGGTACCCGAAATATCACATAGCTTGGGTGGAGCTGCAGGTGCCCAGAGACTTGCCCGGGAGACGAACCCAGGACCCTACGGTCAGTAGTCAAATGCTCTCCCCCCTGGACTACCATGACCCATATATATATATATATATATATATATATATATATATATATATATATATGGGTCATGGTACTATGAATCAGTAATAGGAGGAAGAAAAAAATTATTAAAATCACAGCGATTTAGTTGGCCCAATACTGCTTTCAAAAGTAGCCTTACTCTTAGCTGACAAGCATGTGGCCCTGATTGGAAAGAGAGGTTGCCAAATAATGATATTCAACTTCAGCTGACAATGCCAAATTATTCAAGAAAAACTAATTGGGCCAACAATTACATCACACAACATATGTCAAACAAAAGGTATTTCAATAAAAGCTTATTTGCCATTGCTATTCTAATGCTGGACAACAATTTCATAGCAAAAATAATTTCATCACCACAATAGAGATTCCAAAAAATGTTAACCATGGTTTAAAATGTTCCCAAATCATTTTAAAGTTCCCTTTTTGAATGTTGATTTTCCGATTTTTGAGAGAATAACCAAAATTACACAAAACATTTAATGTACCAGAACAAAAGAATCATTTTAGTTTATGGCTGCAATTTTATAGTGATTCTTCAGTTTTCAGAAGAGCAAAATTAAATTACACAAACATGACTAGTTTTTTTTATATTATTCGAAAATCCATCTGTTAAGGAGACATGAAGACACGTTTTTTACATTTCAATAGAGTTATTTCAATCAATCCGGTTTTTTTTTGTATTCATAAAACAGATAACAGCTAGATAAGTGGTGTAAACAAAGTCCCTCCTGATTTTGTACATCAGTTATATCAAGTTTTTAATCACCAAAAGGGTGTTATCTAGACAAGCAATCAAAAGAAATGACAATTACCATTATAGAGTGGTCAGTACATATGAGATTATCCCAATGCCATAAGCATCATCATTAGCTTCGCCACAAAAAACTTGGAAGGAATACAAGGGATTATCACAGCCAATATCAGCCTGGAATTAATCAGATAAACAATCATGTTGTAACCATGGAAAACAATGACGCCTGCAGGGTACGTTCTATGGGTTAAAACCGGTAACACTCTGGATAGGATTTTTCCAAATCTTAGCTTGGTTTCATAACCTTTTTCTCTTTCCCGTGCATTTTTCCCATCGAGCCCGAAATCCCGTGTGTGTGCTGAAAGGAGAGTTGACTATCGGGTTTAATCCCTTTCACTGGAGGGAGTCATGATGTCGTGAATGTTCATTGAGATGTTTTTTCCTCAAAGTTTACCGATTCTCCGACCTTGATTTTTGTCCTTGGTTAGTTGTTCCGAGACAGAAACGAATACACTCAAATTCTGGGCTTTTATCGGACCGGAAGTCTCCTCCTTCCGGTTCCCCACACACAGAGCGCAAGGTGCACTCCGCCACTGAGGGAACCGTAGCACGCGTCCGTGATTCAAGAAAAAACTTTTACAGACAATGCAACCAGAATTATTAAAGCTGATCCGAACTGATGCGAACACCGATGGCAATTTGAAAAAGAATCCTGGCGAATGCAGTGAAGACAGACTTGTCGAATTGTTCCTCTCTGATAGCATGTTCCAACTAAACTAAAGCCGTCCCGTGGACTACAACGTTGAAGGGATTGCAGGTTTTGATGACCCCTAATTCTTTTATGGTGCAAGCAAAGATAGTCATTCCTCCATTAATGCCCAATAGATCAAAATCCAGGCTAGGGCATTCCGCGCACCAATATTACCTTGACTATGCTTCTACAAGACAATCTGGCCCAAGTGTGGTGGCAAAATACGCGATGATGACTCGTTAAACGATACAATTGAGGAAGGAGCAAAGAATTACCATGATGTTACGATGGAACACAACATTGAATCTAGACTCAGCTCAGAGGAGAAGGTGATTCCATAGCATGAGGCATGATCTCACTTTCGTGAGTGAAATCACGAAATACTTGAAAGGCTACGTGAAGACCAGCAGAAAAGGATGCAAAAAACAACTGTGAGAATAGGGAATAGATGGTGAGGACAGCGACAGAAGAAAATACTAAATAAGAAGTGTAATGTAATGTAAGAAGTATAGAAATTCACAGAATGAGTTACGGTCTAAAGATGGTAGGGATTACTTGAGCTTATAATAATTTATAGTGGAGGATGAGGAGAGTCACAATGGAGAAGCCCTAGAACTGAAGAGAAAACTAGGAAGGAGGGTGGTAAATAAAGAGTAGGTTATTGACTGATTTTTGTCGTTAAAAGCACAATAAACAGGTTTAATTGTATTTTAAGTTTAGCTTCCTAGTAATCAAAGCGAAGAAGAAGGTAGCATATGAGACCAACAACAGAAAATAACTATTAAAGTTTCGGAGATAACCCACTTGATGGCGATGGGGTTCGGGATATCGTGGTGTGCCTCGGAAGGCATGGATATTAGATGCTTGTTTGAGGTCTTTTCGAAAGGTTAAGAAAACTAGCAAAAGGTTGTAAGGTTCGATGCACACAGGAGAAAAGATAGCCACGATTTGTTACCAATTTGCGCCTTGCCTCACGAAGCCATAAGCGTAAAAGGCGAAAGCAGCCTGCGCATAAATGCTCATACTGTAAACCCAAATATTCTTCTTCGAATCATTGAATGGCGAAGGAAATTAATTAAAAAATTAAGGAAAATTATATTTTCATCAAGCGCTTTGAAAAAACCAACTCAAACATCCTCCTTGGTAGAATTAACCTCAAGGAAAACTTCACTTGTACATTGAGCGTGAGGATCGGGATGATGCGGCGGTTAACGTACTGGCTTCCACCCCAGAGGGCCCGAGTTCGAATCCTGGAGACGGCATATATTATTCAGTGGTATTCCGATCCCTACTTGAGGTGCTGAGTGAGTATGCCGTCCATCGGATGGAACGTTAAACTTCGGACCCCTTGGCACCTTTCAGTAAGTCCATCCTTAACGGCCCATCCTTCCGGTCGCCCTTAATCTAAAACTACAACATTGAGCGTCGTATCCTCCATTGTAGCACACCCGCTAGGGCTCAATCATTAATTTCCTTAAAAAACAGCCATTGGCCAATCTGCATTGAATCACCCCTGAAAACTGAAAATTTTGCTGCCGTATCGTACCTAAACTGATCACACTGTTAGCAAATAAGCACCTCTGAAAGACAGAACCAGGCATATGCGGAACAAAAGATATATTACAATAATCAATTACACATAAAAATGTGCAAGAAACAAATTTCAAACCAACGTTTTAATGAGGATTTTTAGGTCTGTTTTGGGGGATTTTTCCTGATGAAACAACTCCTAAAACTCTACATCCTTAGTTCTTTAATAAAAAATTATTATTTTTATGAACTAATTTTTTAAAGGAAAATTAAATTTTACAAGACAGGTACTTCGGCGCCCCTTCAGGTTACATTTGAAAACATCCTGGCCGTTTATTTCGCTGTACAAGGAATGAAAAACGGAGCATTCCGGAGCTATCTCATTGTCAGCTGCAATTCCTACTTAGACAGAATTTACTATATTACGAGCAAGCTGCAGGGGAAAATTAGTATTTCAGTTCGCACGTCCACAGCTAGTAGTCGAAAAGCAACACCAGAGTTTCCACCCCAGATCTCGCATTAGATCCGGGTTAAGCCAGGCAGCTAGGATGGATGAAGGATTACCACTACCTAGTAATCAACCGAGGGTTACTGAGGGGGATTACCAGAACTCAACAGTTGGGACAGCTATCTCGTTCATCCATTTGACATGCCCGTGGCACACCCTAACCTTCTCGATTCACGCAGTTTTGACAGGCGATGTAATTTCTAGTCGCTCAAGGCAATTTGGATGGGTCAACTGCAGGATGGTTATCTCCTCCCACATTTCACGCAATTAAATAGGAATAGCAATAATAAAACAATCCCAATAATCCTCTCTCCTCCCCCACCATACCCAGCACTTCCTCGTTTATTTTCCTCCCTGTCCATTTGACTTCTTCCATCCTTCTCCACACCAACATTTCAAAAATCTCAAACCTACGCCTATATCATCCTGCTTCAGTGACCATGTTTCCACGCCATACAAAACACCACGCTCCACATTAATACTTTGACGAGCCTTTTCTTAACATCCTAACTCAACGTCCCAGCCATAAATTCCTTCCTCCTTTCGAAAGCTTCTTTGCCGAACGCATTCTTCGTCATAGATCCCAACTATTATTTTGCACATTTTAGTCCAGAACACTTCCGAGGTGGGTACGCCGTTCCACCTGCTCTAGTTTAGGAACTCTGATATTTAACTTAATTTCTCTTCCTGAAAAACCGCATAACCTTCGTTTTGTTTGCATTTATTATCACACGCCTTTATTAAAAAAGAAATACACTCAATGAAAAACTTGAAGGAGTAATTAGGCGTGAACGAAGAATAAAAGAACAGGAATTCGTGACTATCGATAGTGCAGCACTTAGCGCATCACGACAGGAACCCTCTGATAAAAAAATCCCGTATCCACGAACCTTCCGTTGATTCGGGCGCTCACTTCCGAAACAAGTGACTTCGGGCACCGCGCCCCAGTTGCTAAGGTTGGCTGTCAGCCCTTCTGGTGGGAGCGTCCTTCGGCGATTGCCGCCCTCCAAGTGGCGAAAAATCGACTCGGTGTGGAGTAGAGGGAAAAAGGAAAATGCACCCTCCACCCACTAGCACAAAACTAATGTCGCAGGGATCAACATCGATCGTAAAAATCTCGAAAGATCGCACTGTTTCGTGACCCCTTTCATTTTTATGCCATGAGGGTGTCCCTCATTGAGCTATTTTATTCTTCCGCACAGTTTCCAATTCCGTCCGCCAATTATGAAAAATTGATTTCAAAAAAGGGAAAATAGGAGAGAAAATCGCATTGGATTAACCGTGGGGCAAACAAATATGCAAAGCAAAGAGGAATGTTGGACGGAAGTAAACATTAGAGAGGGAAGTTTGGAGAACTGCAGCAATAAAGTAATCCTCCGACTGGCATAATGCGTAAGAATGAATGTATTATTAACCGCAGTAAATAAATTATCAGTTGGTACGGTAATCATATATCAACAAAGCCATATTCTAATAAACAATAAGTTCCGTATGGTGTTGAATTTGGCACGCACGCGCACCGACCATCGAATTGTACGCCTCTCTGAGCGTGATCCGCGGATTCGTTTCTGATTGATGGAAGACGTCTTTCTTTAAAGGATAAAGCGAGAATATTAAAAAGAAAAAAATCACCTCGAACAGACAAAAACTCCCAGTGTTTGAGCAAAAGGCATGTCCTTCCGATAAGAAACCTGTTCGACCTCGAATATTTGCGATAAAATCAATGTTATGAACACTCCATACAACTTAACAAATGAATACAAACGCGGTTAAGGCTTTGAAAAGAGAATCACACCAATTCATAAAAAATCAAGATTTTTTTCTTGTTATTCTAATGACATTATTTAATACTTCTCACTCGGTCTTCTACGCTGTGCTTCAACGCTATGCTATTGATATTAAGGACAATGAATTCAAACACTAACATTTGACGAATGGAAACAAAATTTTATTTGTGACTCAATTCGGTTGGAATGGATTTCACAACGCCACGCCTGAAACGACGGAATTAAAATTATTAATTTATAATGTGTGTGTGTGTATTTATAATACATATCATTATAAGGTTATCTACCAGTTAAGGTAGGTTTTTGGATGGACAAACATACCAAATAAATATTTTGTGACTCCTAGCAAAACACAATCTCGCAACCTAGTCTACATCAGGTCCCTCTTCTTCTCTGAGTACTTTCTTCCTCCCTTCATCCCGCCCAACATCCCTATCCTGTTCCTTCCCTTTCCTCTTTTGCCCAATATTCTCCCCTCTATCACAGTCTTCAACATCCCACTGCCGGTCAACGCCCCCTTCATCCAATTTTCCTGCCTCCATAGGATTTCTCCAAACAAACCCCTCTCTTCGCCCACCATACCAAGTACTTCCTCATTTGTTTTCTTCTCTGTCCATTTCACCTTCTCCATTCTTCTCCACACCCACATTTCAAAAGCCTCCAGTCTACGTCTACCCTCCTGTTTCAATGACCACGTTTCCGCGCCGTACATAGCTACGCTCCATATCAAAGTTTTTACGAGTCTTTTCTTAACATCCTTACTCAACGTCCCCGTCATCAACTCCCTCCTCCTTGTGAAAGCCTCTTTGCCTAGCGCAATTCTTCTCCTTACGTCCCTACTACTTTGACCGAGTTGGTCCAAAACACTTCCGAGATACGTAAACTGTTCTACCTGCTCTAGTTTTTGCTCTGCTATTTTAATGTTAAGCTTAGCAATTTTCTTTCTAGAAAATCGCATGACCTTTGTTTTATTAATATTGATTCTCATCCCATACCTGTCGCACTGAATTTTCAATTCAATCAGCAATGCTTGCAACCCCTTGGCTGACTGACACACTAAAGCTTGGTCATCAGCAAACCTAACTGATTTTACGAATTCCTCGCCCACTTTCATTCCTACCTGCAGTTCTTCCCATGCCTCTTTAATTATTTCCTCATTTCCTTCACATATACGTGGGACAGCAACGGTGACAATGGGCAACCCTTCCTTGCACCTCTCCCTAACACTGCCCATCCGGACTCCCCTTTCCCCACTGGCACCTGAGTAGTCTGAGACATGTACAGGTTGCGGATAAATATATATGTGTGTGTGTATATATATATATATATATATATATATATATATATAAACACACGCGCGCGTATAATGCTTATGAATAAAATTAATTTGTTTGTTTCTTAGGGGACACATCACGCCAAGACGGTATAATTCACTTCAATGAGGGGCGACAGTTAAATTTTGGCATAATTTCCCTAGCTATTATATACTTGACAAACAGCCGACAGCTGAGGATATTGTAAACAGCTGTTTATGAAGTCGATAGATTCGGACGATTGCTTTAAAAGTTAACTTCAAAAATGCATTATTTGTTCCATTCGGATTCAGTGTTCATTATTCCAGGGAAGACGTAATCACAAAACCAACTGCAAAATCGCGTGCTCAACAAGGACACCGTTATGAAGAAACTACCTATGTACATAAAAAAGCCCACAATACAAATGAAATCCAGTAACATCCGTACGCATAATTTGGTCCAGCAATGCCGGTCATAGCCGCTAGTGGATTTTATTTTGACAATTTATTTCATTCATAAGTAATTTTATTATTAATCTTAGACACTGATGGGCCCTTAAACGACTATTACTCTTAATGTGCCGCGTGGATTTGATATCTTTTGCCTGATTTACGTCAACCCAATGGTACTGTGGAATGCAGAAGGCTGTTCCCGTTGTTACGTGCCGACGGGGGACAAATGATGGGACTTCCTTCACGGAATCGAGATCAATGCACCTCCCAAATGTGACCCATATTCTAAACTTCATTATGGAAGGCATAATGCCGTTAAAAAGATTTGAAATCTCTTTCGAATAATTTTTCCAGCTCTATAGCTCCAAAATATTTAGCGACGTCCGGAAAATCACTGGGGAGCTAAAGAGATCCGATTCTCCCCTCTCCCTTTCATCTGACAGACAAGGCATATCGGGCGAAGGCGGATGCGGACTGAAAGCTTTTAAAAGCGCGGCGGGTTTTATCCTGGGTAATACCGGTCCCATCCTTCGTTTAGCTGTCTTATCTTTAGGAAACAACTACGGATCATAGAGAAATAATAGAATACTTATTGTGACATGAAGTGAATTATTGTGGCCCCAACATATAATGGTATATTCGACCACCGAATGACATGAGAGCGACAGACACCGTCGCTGACAGTTTCAAATACTCGTTCTTCAACGCAGGACACACAGTCGTAACGAAATCGATCCCAAGCACCCGAATATCCTTTTATTTAAAATAGCAAAAATTAATGATTCGGTCAAACGTTACTTTACTGCATGGTGGATCACGAATGGGGGCGTGTGCGTGTATGCTCGTTGGTGCAAAACTTAAATGCATACTTATAACCACATATGAAATATTTGCGGGAGATAGGCTGATACCCTAAAACACCTTTCGCCACACGTCCCCGCGGCGGTTTGCGGAGTATCGTTTACATGCATATGCACGGACTTTTCATTCGTAGTTGAGCCCCTACCGTATTAAGACCTCGGCCTATCTCGACAAACCAATCGGCTAACTACTGATCACCCCTTTGAGCTCAAAACTCACGGAACAACCAAACTATCGACCACAATAAGCAAGCACTATCCCAACGGTGCGTGAAAATCACACATAAGGGTAGGAGGGGGCAGTTCCTTTCCCTGTACCACATATTCTTTTCCAGGAAGATCTGGCACCCGATAAATCACGTAGCAAGGATGAATTTTCAATCAGGTATGGTCAAATAAGGCATCGGGAGTATGACGGCACACTTTAGAACAGATCCACGCGAGATGCACTCCGGCCGAAAACACGTCACTTTGGCCTAGAACGTGGGACATCCCGACTCGACCAAACGGGTCCACACCCATCGTCATCCTCGGGACGACCCAAGCACCCTCAGAAAAGACACAGACGCTCGACCCATGAGAGAATGACCTTATCCAAGTTCATCTTCCTCTCGATCCCCTTCCAGAGAGGTCAGCCTCGAGGCTCGAGGACCCCCGAGTCACTGATGCGGTCCACGGTGGTGGCCGGTGCGAGACGGTGAGACGACGCACTGGTTGCTGGGTACCGGGCTCGGAGCACTGCCCAACGGCGAAGACGACGAGACGCACTCTCGGGTGCAGGAGAGGCGCGGGAGGGAAAAGTGGAGGACGTCGGCGGGCGAGGGGAGAAGGATTGATACCATCAAGAGCCCTCGGTGACACACACTGATGGAGCGAGGAAGCGCCTCTCTCTCGCTCAGCGCGGGGAAGAGGGGGAGCGATGGTGGAGGGGGGGATTCTGGGGACGGGTTTTTTTAAAGGGGTATCGAAGGAAAGACGGGTGAAGGGGAAGGGGATGAGGACTGGTGGAGATTATTCGGCGAGGAAACGGGGTGGGAGATTTTCCTCGTTCCCTCCCCCACTTCACTGGGGAGGGGGGGGGAGGAAACAAATGACTGGCTGGTGAAGTTTTTAGGGACGCGACCTGGGCCCCCGCCGACGCGGCCGCGAATGCACCACGGGTTCAGAGACCGGGGAGCCGAGTGTTGTTCGGTTGCGTCACCAAAACAATTGGATCGGATGTGGGGCGGTGGGAAGCGTGCTGCGTTCCAGAGCTAAAAGGCCACGGGTTCGAACCCCATCGGCCGCTTCTATCGACAGCGAAAACTACTCTGGTTTATAGGGACGTCAATTATGGTGATTTGAACAAAGGTGGACGTAGGGGGGGGGGGGCTGTCTCACTTTTACTAATACAGTAAGCGTAACTAAGCCTTCATGATGGAAAAAATCATAATTGGTAATTCAAAGTTTAAGGTACCTTTTCTGATGGACACGCACTGAACATCGCCACATTTCTTAAGTTTCGAAAAATGTACATTGGAAATGAAGGATAGAAAGCACACAAGTAAAGGCAAGAAAAATCAAACTTCAACCAAGCATTGTAAATATTTTCATACCGCGTAAAATAAGAACTTAGGCCACCAGAACTACAAAAAACTATTCTCGATACTCATATATCTTGCCAGGCAAGAAAGAGAACTGCGAACGCAGAAAATACGAACTGCATCAAATGACCACAACCAATAATAATTGCCACTAAAATCTGCATTAATTCAACAAACTTAAAACCTAGCATTCCATTTAAATAAACTATTTTTTTAAACAAAATAGATAAATCATATCAAATTTATAGTAAAATTTTCTGGTTGTCAAAATAATAGGGATGTAAAAAGGTAAAGCATTCCTACGCCATATTGTACGTTTTACAACAAAGGAATACGGTGGAGGGCTTGACGTCCCCGATCCCGTCCATACTTGCATTGGCATTATACAGGAGTGGGCGGCGTAGTGACTTTCACTGATTGGAGGGCTCGGGTCCTAATCCGAGCGATCTCTATATCAAAACACCTGATCAAATTGAACGAAGCATGTTGAACATTAACATACTGAGAAACACCCAATGTTTTTTATATTGATTCAACAGCGATGCTTTGATTGCCCATCAATATGGCCATATATGGTATTTTATCTAATTCCAGATTAAGTTGTATCTGATGTCATCGATCTGTTGCTGCCACGCTCTTGATAACTTCTCCGAGTAATTTCATCTTTCTTATGCATTGCCTCATGCGACGACATACCTATAATTACTGCAATGACGCGGAGCGAATTTTCTGTTTTTTACAGCGTAGTATGTCACACTGGCTTGGTCAAATGTTAGGGATTCAGTGAACGAGTGATTTAAGTCATTAAATATGTTTCCATCACAAATGGCATCGCCTATTTACCAATTATTTAGAATACTAAACTCGTGTCGCTATTTTTGAAATACGTATTACCTGTTTCCTGCAGCACTAAACGCATGCTTAATTACAAAAGCTCTCCGAAGTGTTATCTAACTGTCTAAGATTTCAACTGGCATGTGTTACAACATTTGTTGTATACAACATTTGTTTCTAGGAGTCCTAAAAGTTAGTTCACCAACTTGGACGTAAAGAGAAAGGTTCAAGTTAATCGCAAGTCATTTTAATCGCCTACGAAAGTCTTCCGTCTGCTGGCTCAGTATTTAGAACGCTTTGATAAACTGACTTCCTCTATGTTTTTGTTGTGATTGTCGAAATCCATGAGATAATGACGACGTTATAAGTTAAACCGTAGCGCCCGAACACGATAGTTGACGGCTCCAATTAATGAACATGAAATTTTTAAAACAAAGCACGTCACGTCCATGTGTTTTTTGCACGTACGTCTATAGACTGTAACTTGACAGCCATGTAGCAGGAGTGTTTAATACCGAAGAAATTTTGGAAAGGCGGCTTTTTATTCTAACCTCCACACTCAACAATGGACTTGTCGCACATTAGAGCGTTTCCGAATCTTCGTTTCTTAATTGAACTGCATGAAGAGGTTTTGATTACTCACGCGTCTCCCTCAAGTGGTGAAATCTGCTATGGAATGATGTTCTAAGGTGCTTGCTAAATAAATATTTCCTCAGTTAAGGAGATAGGCACAAGCATCGTTTCAAATCCCGATATAAAATCGCCAAATGTCAGTCCAAATGAACCATCGGTCTCAGACTTATTTTTTGTAACACATATGTTTTGTAAAACTTTCGATGTTGCATGCCAGGTGTCGAACTACCCGCTACCACACACTCTAGCGGTGGCTTGCACAGTACCATGCAGAAATAGATAAAGGAACGGCAAGTCGCTTTTCATCAATTGGATCTGCTGACAACCAGAGGTGTAAAGATTACTTCTAAAATGCAGTTGATTACGGAATACTTTTGACATCAAACAAAAATTATTTTTAATGAAATGGCTTTCCTCAATCAGAAAACAATTACTTTCATATGACATGTTGAAATCAAAAACACTTTTATGTACAGCAAATTTTTTAATGATGTTTTTTATTACTTTCGATGGATTGCATAAGAAAGCTCAGAAGTAAATAATACGGAATTAGAGCGAAGTTTAATAATAAATATATTTTGTTTTATAGGAATGCTATCTAATTGTGCTAAAAATAAAATTTATCACATTAACACTTAACACAATACTCATAAATACGTTTTACATAAAAAATTTACATTATCTATGTCTCTCATCAAATGTATTAGAATTAATTGAAATATATTCAAATAATTGAAACAATCATTTAAATATATTTCTCAGGTTCTATGCAGTCAATAAGTTGCCCACCTCTGTCTACAAATTTCGGATACACTTTGCCTGGTATATACACCAGTGATCAAAAAATAGCTATCAAATGCACACAATTGGAATGCCCATCAAGGTTAAACATCAACCCTAAGAAACCACAGAATATACACAACGTTTGTTACACAAAAACACAATTATGATATACCTAGTTTAAGAGTACTTTCACAATCTAAATTATGTTGATGCTGAAAATACGTGAAAGAAACTAAAAATATGTATTACATCCAAGTATCCACCCCGGAGATTGGGAACCACGAGATGTGCCATCAAGTTCTACGCTTTTCTATTTTTCCTGACAAACCACATACACCAGATAGTTGAAACTCAGTTACTTTTCAATATACTATCCTTGTAGACGAACTGATTCATCACAATGTCGCCATGATTTCATGGCCGTTTAGAACGCTACTTCAGTGATCGCTTCTGCCCACTACAAAAACCGGCTGGTCCGTGATCGAGGCTTCTTGGGTTCGCTGTCACAGGAAGTTCGTTTTTCTTTGAAATGTCAACACAGCCGAACGCACATTTTTACACATCCGCAACACCACTACCGCAGGTGTCATTTTTATTTATGATTACTTTCGACGTGTTTTAAACCATAGCAGTCGAGATAACGGATGGTTCAACTGTTCTTGCACACTAATTGACGCCATTTTAAACACTGAAAACATTTCTCACCCTATCGGAAGTAATACGAACCCTGAGCACTGCTCGGCGCAGTGCACAGGGTTCTCTGTTTTCTCTTCTTCTATTCATAAAGATCGCTCACGGTGGAGTTTACGTAAAGCTCTACCGCATCTTTGTACAATTTCTGAGAAAAATTTAGGATATCTTAGAACCCGAACGCGCCTCGAACGTATCGAGGGGAATACGAGCGGCTTACCGAACGATCTCATTGAAATATAAGCAATAGAGACAATGTATTCAAAACGCATGACCTTGAGAGAATACATACACTTGTGCACCATCGTGTATCATATAGTAGTAGTTTTGAGGGGAGGCGACCGACAGCTGAGGTCATTTGCGCCATAGGGGATGGATAGGAAAGGATGAAGGGTGGAGAGAAACCCGGCGTCGGCATTAGCCTACTCTTTACGAAAGGCGCCAAGGGGTCCGCGGCTTAACGTCCCATCCGACGGACGGCGTACTCACTCAAAGTGCCCTCCACAAAGCACCTCAAGCAGGGATCGAGATACCTCTGAAAAATATTCAACACCGCCGGGATTTGAACCCGGGCCCTCTGGGTGGGAAGCCAGTACGGTGTATCATATATAATAAGAAAGGGATATCTATGAAATCGTAGCCCAAGAGCAAAATTTTTGAGTAACCACTCGCGTCACCAATATCGTTCGTAGCTGATTTCCAAGAAAGTCATTTTAATCGAGAGGGTAATCATGGCCACTGTCAAAATATCATAATCGAAATTCATTTCATATGAATTTTGCCAACTTCAGGTATAAATTCACTGCAGGCAATCAACATGAAAAATACTCGGGTAATGTAATCTGATTAATTTTGAACTGATTACTTAAAAGCCCTGTCTAGAGTAATTCTCGGAAATTCATCAATGGTTGCGTGTACTTACGATAGATTCTGAGAGTTTCTATTTAAAAATTCTGCGGACATTCAAATAAACGATTGACTTTCAATATTGATAGGAAATTTCATTCATATGATCATTTAGGAGCGTTACTATCGTCTTTCTACTGCATTCCTTGATTGGGAAATATTAATGGCAGAACTTCTTCAGGGTCGTATCATGACTCATTCATGCTATTAAGGGACGAGTTTGAGAAAGTTACATCCAACACAGCTGTCAAATTACGTGTACACACAGCGTTTTACGAAAATGTTAATCTCTGAATTACATTGCGCGAGACACGTTTAAGGCATTTAAGGTTCCCAACAATGAATAGCGGTGGCCCTTGTCGGGGAACTTCTCGTTGATTGGGAGATTATCGGAAGTATCCGAAGGAGGACACATTTAATAGTAACAGTCGATCCAAGCCAACAAGATACGACCTCTGACCCTCGTAGGGCCCATTCGCTAATTAAACCCTCTATCGGTAGACCTAATTGGATGCTGAAAAATACGTGTCTCCATCAATGACAGCCGTTCTTTCCCGGCAACGGGAATATCTCCACCAAACAGAACTAGTAACAAAAGAAAAGAACCACAGGTGTCATTACATTTTTTCCATTCGCGAAATAGTTACCAATTAAGATAAGGCAGCTAGCACAAAATTATAACATGGACCTCATGATATGGCTTATAATACTACAAGTATGTCGTCGACAGTAATTACACCGAAGGTTGTCCTGATAGATCACAGAAGAGCTCACCTAATGCGTATTGGGTTCAAGTTCTACGACCTATTTTTTTCTGAAACAGTAGAAAGGAGAAACCACCAGAAAGGTGAAACTTAGGATGGCGTAACGGACATGTAGGACATTCTGAAATGGGAGAGTTTGCAAAATAGGGGTAGGTTAGGGGCGATGTATAAAGTAGTTAAAAACGACCAAGAGTGAGAAGATTTAAGGAGAGAAATAGAAATACCCGGTTTTAAGGTAAAAAAACGACCACAATTTAAAAATTAAAATAAGCACCCAAAAAACAAATATACAGGGTTCGTCCGGAAAATAAGTGTACTGACTCCTGGGCTGGGCGCGCCGCTCCAGGCGCGCCCAGCACCGCTCTGACGGGCTGCGATTGGAGGGGGGTATGTTGGCAAGCGACGCTGAAAAAGGCAGTCGGCTCTGAGCTGTGGTGTAGTGAGGACCTCTGTTAACGCGAACCTCCACGCTCGACCCACGTCACGGAACGCGATGCCGAAGCAGCGTTATTCCATCAAATTTGCGGTAAAGCTTGGGAAATCGTCTACCGAAACTGTCGGTATGATTAACCAGGCTTACGGCGAGTCAGCCATGTCCAGAAACATGATCTTTCGGTGGCACAAGATGTTCGTGGAGGGCAGAGAAGAGGTCGACGACGAGTCTTCGAGAGGTTCCCGATGATGCCTTCGCGGGAGCGTTCCAGGAATGGGAACGCCGCTGGAACAAGTGTATCGACTCACAAGGGTCCTATTTTGAGGAATATTAGCTTAAGATATGTAAAAGTGTAATAAATTTTTTTTCCTGAGCTCAGTACACTTATTTTCCGGACGAACCCTGTATATACGTTTTTATTCCAAATATAAGTATTGCGAAATCGAAGCAGCCAACTGAAGAGTTGCTTGAGTCCTGGCCATCAATTGCTAGGGGTTTTAAGAAAAATGTATGGTAGCCACTGAACAAAGGACTGGGTGATAAACTTCACAATGACTGTGTGCGACTATGATTTGTAAGTAATGCAGTTGGTGCGAAGTTGGGACTGTGAAAGTGTGTGATGCTGGACGGTGCATGATTTTGGACGGTGTGTGACGTTGAAAGGTGCCTGGTTTTCGACGTGATGTGACTTGGTAGGTGAGTCGTTCGTATAGTGTGACGCTGGGCCAAGTGTCATAGTACTGGCTTCTTATTTGATTTGGTTATCTTAGTATGCAGTAACTAATTTTTTATTTCTTTGTTGAAGTTCGCGTTATTGATTCAAGTTTGTGATGCTAGAGAGTTGTGTACCACCTGACACTATCTATCTGCACATGGATTTTAATAATAACAATAATAATAATATATATAATAACTTTCAATTCTCGATATATCGATTCCTTGAAAATATGCAAAAACAACCGGTCGATAAGGAAAATATTTCGACATCGTGTCGGTTTACTATCAAATCAAAATTACCAGCTTGGTTTGATGGCTTCTGTCAGGTTTTTACGTGAAGTTTTATGTTTTTCGGTTTCCCGAATCGGCCTCCCATTTCCGTGGGCCCCCCGCAACCTAAAAGGTAAACGAAACCGTTCGGGAAAGAGGTTGAATGCGCGACATTTGCGAGGAATAGATAAATAAAAAACCTCCTTCACAGAATCTCATTCCGTGGCGTCCCGACCTCAACTTCCCCCGCTCCGCAGAGGCTAACTTAATTCCCTCCATCGAGAAGCATTATCTCCAGATGACTTATTACGATCAAAAGAGGAGATCAAAAGGTTTGAAGATCGCACGCCATTATCATCTGCTGCCTGGCCAGCATCAACGCAACACTGTTCGGCCGATTCCTAATATTCGATAAAACGCCAAGAGCGAGCGCTCGGCGCTTATCTCCAACGCTAGCGATGATAAGCGGCAGATTGCACGCGATCTCGCGAAGGAACAATCTTATAAGCGATGAAGCAACGACATTAAACGGATAATAAATGCAAACAAACTGCAGCATCTAAATGATTTCCATTGAATCGTCCCGTTCCGGGAAGTTTTAAGGTTTTCCAATGAGCAAACAGTGATTTGAACATGTGGGAAAAGAATAAGATAATCGCATCATCGTGGAAAAATCAATACTTAGCTCAAGAGAACGTTCAACTTTAAGGATCTGAGAACTTCAGGAAAATACGCATCATGAAAAAGTAAGAGAGAGGTGTCACTTCGTTTTGGTTAGGCCACATTTAGAATACGATGTAAGTATCGGGGAATCATGAGAGAAAAGTTAATTAAGAAATTGAATGATGTCCAGAGGGAGTCCACCAGGCTTGTCAAAAACTGCCAAGAGAAGTAAGTAAGCGTGAAGGGTATGCTGGGGGCATTAGTTCGGGAGCCTTTCGATTCTCGAAGAAAGCAAGCAAGACTTACACTTCTAGAAATGTACACAGCACCTGCGACCCAGGGGGCATTATTATGACACCAAATCATATTGGACCACCGGGATATAATAAGATAGATATACGCCGTCACAGATAGCTTCAAGTGCTCGTTCACCTCGATGAGTATGAAAGAAAACAATTTGCCGTTCCACGCGATCTCCTTTTATTTGCAACCGGTTTCGAAACAGAGTATAATCCTCTGGCCACTGGTGTTCTGTATCGAAAGCGGTGACAAATAAAATAATATCTTGTGGAACGGCAAACTATTTTCCATCTTGCTCACCATGAAGGAGTTCACCCCAAAGCAAGGCCATCTACCATTGCATGCTTGTTCTTCCCTCGCGCGATAAGTAATCTTAACAAATTCAAACTCAAGAGTCCGAAAAAACTACATTCATTTGGATACAAAAATTTAATTAATTGATCAAACAATAATTTTTGCATGATGCATACAGGAATTTATGTGAGTATGAGCAGAGATTTTTTGGTTATGAGTCAGCACATATTCGAGATAATATTTAAACTAATAAATCTGCATGTATACCTACTGCCCCACACCTCCCGCCACACGACCTTACGGCAGCTCTCGGTGTATTGTGTAGATGTAGAACCGAAACTTTAGAATACGACCATGTGAGCTCAGTGCGCATTATAAGGTGGCTTCAGTTAAATGATAAGGCATTCACTTTTACGTCTAGAGACTAAAAGCCTGGGAAAGACGTTACTGATTGAGGCGGCACCTGTTATCCAAGGGCGAGGAAAACTTCGTAGGGTACACTTCATCGAAGGAAGGATCAAAATACTCGGGGATTGGGCAATTGATACCGTCCAATACAATTAAATGTCACATCTTCTACAACTCTCAGGAATGTTGATCGAGTGCCGGTTGGTTTACCAACACACTAAAACATTGCAGAAGATCCTACTCCACGTGGTCGGAGGAAAATGTTCCAGGTTATATGTTACCGCTGATTTCTACGGACCCAAGAGTGCTTACCCTCCAGAGGTCAGTGGTGTATGATGAGAATTCCTACTAATAGTGAATGAAGAAAGGGAAGCAATGTAATTGAGTACACACAGGTATACAATTCCAGGAATAAACACTTAATAGCAGAGACATGGAATTATCATTCCCTAGAAAAATATGATGGACAATAGAGATATTTTGAGTCCTGGCAACCACGGGGCTCGGCCCAATCGGCCGTGTGTCGTGCCCGGCAGCGGGGGAGGCAAGGCTTCCGCGGTCGTCATCCCACGAAACCCTTGCAAGGGAAAACCAGCAGCAGCAGGACAGAAGACGCAGGAGAAGAAGACAAAATTAGTTAGAATAGGAACGTGGAATGTTAGGACAATGATGAGGACAGGGAAATTGGAGAATGTTAAGCGAGAGATGGAAAGGGGAAATATAGATATTTTAGGTCTATGCGAGGTGAGATGGAAAGATAGCGGGGATTACTGGAGTGATAAGTATAGAATAATATACAGCGGTGGGGACGAGAGCACACGAGGGGTTGCCATAGTATTAAATGAAGAGGTAGGAAGAAGCGTAGTCAACATAGAGCAGGTAACGGATAGAATACTACTAGTGGAGATAAAAGCAGAACCGACGAACTTAGTTATTATTCAGGTATACATGCCACCGAGCAATCATAAGGAAGAAGAGGTCGATAAGATATACGATCAGTTAGAGGACATGATCGCGTGTGCTCCTGCAGGGAAACATTTGATAGTGATGGGGGATTGGAATGCGACGGTAGGCGAAGGAAGAGATGGTGATGAGGTGGGCGACTACGGTTTGGGCACGAGGAATGACCGCGGGGAGAAAGCAGTTGAGTTCTGCAGGAGACAGGGGTTAGTCATCACCAACACTTGGTTTAGACACCACAAAAGACGCAGGTATACATGGAAAATGCCAGGTGACTCAGGAAGATATCAGCTGGATTATATCCTGGTTAGACACAGGTTTAGGAATAGTGTGATAAATTCCCACAGCTTTCCGGGAGCGGATGCGGACTCAGACCACAATTTAGTTGTTATGAAATGTAGCGTACGTTTCAAAAAGATAAGGCAGGGGCGGCGAGTTAGAAAATGGAATGTAGAAGCATTAAATGGGTTGAAAAGGAAGGAATACAAACAGGCGGTAGAGAAAATCATGGAGGATGGTAAAGGGCTTATTACTATCGAAGAAAAATGGGAAATGATCAAAAAAGGGTTGTCTAAAGCCGCAAAAGACACTATTGGAGCCGTTAACGCTAAAAGGACTAGGAAACCATGGATCACGGATGAGATGATTACAAAGATGGATGAGCGGCGAAAATGGAAGAATATAAATACAGAATTAGGCAAAATGAAGTACAAAGAATTGAACAATAAATTGAGGCGGGCAACAAATAAAGCAAAGGAAGCATGGTGGAAGGCGCAGTGCGAGGATATGGAAAGTGTGCAGAGGAAGGGTGAAATCGGTGCGCTGTATAGCAAAGTTAAATCGTTATCGGGAAGTAAGAAAGGAAGAGCTATGCTAACAGTTAGAGATAAGGCGGGTAAGGTAATAGTTGACGCAGGAAAGATCCAAGAGAGATGGAAGGAGTATATAGAAGAACTGTATAGTAAAGAACTCAGACCAACACAGTTAGACATTGAAAAAGAAAATGACGTAGAGGAAGACAGCTTAGGTCCAGGCATATTAGACAATGAGATAGAAAGGGCATTAACGGAGATGAAACTAAATAAGGCCGTGGGGGTAGATAACATTCCCGTGGAACTTTTAAAATGCTTAGGAAAATGTGGGAGGAAGAGGCTATATGGGCTGATCCGTAGCATTTATGAGGAGGGAATCTGGCCGGAAGACTTTGTGAGAGCAGTTTTAGTTCCGATTCCGAAAAAGGTAAAGGCCACGTCATGTGAGGACTATAGGACAATTAGTTTGATATCCCACGCAGCTAAAGTTGTTCTCAGGATCATAAACAAAAGGATAGAGAGTAGGGCAAATGATTACTTAGGGGATGATCAGTTTGGGTTTAGGAAGGGGAGAGGTACGCGTGATGCCATTGCAGTAATGAGATTATTAATCGAGAGGAATATAGAACACAACCAGGAGGTATTTGCCTGTTTCGTAGATTTCGAAAAAGCGTTTGATAGAGTGAATTGGGAAAAACTAATGAGTATTCTGCAGAAAATAGGAATAGATTGGAGGGAAAGGAGGCTAATCCGCAACCTGTACATGTCTCAGACTGCTCAGGTGCGGGTGGGAAACGGGGAGTCAGGATGGGCAGTGTTAGGAAGGGGTGTAAGGCAGGGTTGCCCATTATCACCGTTGCTGTTCAACCTGTATGCAGAGGAAATGATCAAAGAGGCATGGGAAGAACTAGAGGTAGGAATGAAAGTGGGCGGGGAATTCGTAAAATCAGTTAGGTTTGCTGATGACCAAGCTTTAGTTTGTCAGTCAGCCAAAGGGCTGCAAGCATTGCTGAGTGAATTGGAAATTCAGTGCGACAGGTATGGGATGAGAATCAACATTAATATAACAAAGGTTATGCGATTTTCTAGAAAGAAAAAGGCCAAGCTTAACATTAAAATAGGTGGGCAAAAAATAGAGCAGGTAGAACAGTTTACGTATCTCGGTAGTGTTTTGGACCAACACGGTCAAAGTAGTAGGGACGTAAGGAGAAGAATTGCGCTAGGCAAAGAGGCTTTCACGAGGAGGAGGGAGTTGATGACGGGGACTTTGAGTAAGGATGTTAAGAAAAGACTCGTAAAAACTTTGATATGGAGCGTAGCTATGTACGGCGCGGAAACGTGGTCATTGAAGCAGGAGGATAGACGTAGACTGGAGGCTTTTGAAATGTGGGTGTGGAGAAGAATGGAGAAGGTGAAATGGACCGAGAAGAAAACAAATGAGGAAGTACTTGGTATGGTGGGCGAAGAGAGGGGTTTGTTGGGAGCAATCCTATGGAGGCAGGAAAAGTGGATGAAGGGGGTGTTGACCGGCAGTGGGATGTTGAAGACTGTGATAGAGGGTAGAATGTTGGGCAAAAGAGGAAAGGGAAGGAACAGGATAGGGATGTTGGACGGGATGAAGGGCGGAAGAAAGTACTCAGAGATGAAGAGGGACCTGGTGTAGAGTAGAATTTAGGGTTGTGTTTTGTTAGTAGTCACAAAATATTTGTTTGGTAGTTGTGTCCATCGAAAAACCTACCTTAACCGGTAGATTACCTTAAAAAAAGCAGAGACATGAAAACCCCGAAGTATATATTTTGGTCGAAAACGTTGATGGTGCGACCGTGAGAAGAATTTGTATTGAGAGATGAACATCGGGTGATACGAGAAGAGATCGGTACCTATCTACAAACTATTGTACAAAAATAGGTACACCAAATCAGCTTCAGGAGTGTAAGTTTTTGTACTCACGAGGAAAACACCTCGTGTGTCATTGAGACAAAATAGTTAACAGCAGATACGATGGAAAATACCATAGAATGGAGAGATTTAAGGGAAGATTAAGAGAATCTGAGTGAATTTATGAGTGACAAGTGATGAAGGGCGTCATCATAAGGAACAATGAAAGAATGTAAAGAGTGGCTAGTGACAAGATAGCTTTGAGAAATGCTAGAGAGCATTCTCAGCGATAAACAATGAAAATTATGAGGAAGGGAGTGTGCTTCGAGGTGGAAAAATGTTCAAAATTGCCCCGCGGCTCCCTGAGAAAGCATCATACGTGTATTTCGAAAGGTCAACTCAAAACAAATGTACTATGAATTCCACTACTTTGCCAAAAAAAAGTTTTAGTTTTTTCTTTCCAATTATGGTTGATTTTAAGTGAAAAAACTATAGAATATTTCAAACTTTGTAAACGCAAACGCGACTCAATTGTCCCATGTTTTATTTATTTATTTATTTATTTTATTTATTCAGTATAAGTCCGAAAACAGCACATTTTGGCCTTTACATCGAACTATTAACAACGATAACAATGGTCACATTTTACAAACACCCAAGCCCGAGATGGAGCGAAACTCACCCAGGCGGGAATCGAACCCGCGACCCTTGGAATGGCAGACGAGGACGTTACCCCGCCGCCACCGGGGCCGACTATACATTAAATTTGGCGTATAGGGTGAATTACGACAGATTTATTTTAAGACAAACGCTTTAAATAATAAACGAGGGCGTATCGAGCTAAATTAAATTATTGTGGTAACACCCTTAAAATACTGTCGAATCTGCTGTAAAGCTACACAATGGCTTGCTATTATAATAGTATTTGATGCTCTTGTTCCGGAATTTTATTGTGATTTTTAGCGTCGCCAAATTGAACGGGTAAGTTTACAGCATGACCGGGTCAACAAGTTATACACGTGTATAAGGTGTAATATATATAAATATATATATATATATATATATATATATATATATATATATATATATTAATATTACACTTGGACGGATCATTAGAACACAAAAATATAAATAGAAAACACGTAAAAGGACACTCACATTAAACTTCCTTAAATGTGTCATTTTACGTGTTTTCTATTTATATTTTTTGCTCTATTGTGCCGTCTAAGTGTTATCTTGCTCTCGTGAGTGATTCCACATAATTGATATATACACTGCCCCATCCCACCCATACATATAAATATATATAAATATATATTTGCATAATGTATGTATATATATATATATATATATATATATATATATATATATATATATATATATTGTTGGAGTCGAACCTCCTTTCCTCCCTCCCATCCATCAACCCTGCCCCTCTTCCTGACAGTGTGAACACCCTGTAATAAAAAGTATATTTCCTTGAAAATACTACTCAGAGGCAACGATGGTCGTGAGAGTGAAAAATTAAATTAAATTTGTAGGACTGCAGTGCCTTCATTTGTCTTTGCGATGGACAATAAACCACCGAATAACAGCTCACAAATTTTCGTGATTATTATTCATTATGAAATTATTTCACCAAGTGAGGTCTCGAGCAAATATAATTTCATGAGTGGTTATATTAACCTTTTCCTGCTCTAGTTCTCCTTACGTACCTACCCGGTCTAAACCTGAGATCTGGATAATCAACCCTTAACGGCCGGTAGGAGACGACCATGAAGACATTTTCGCTCGACACCAAGCGATCGAATAGTTCCGCAACAGACACCCTACGCGCAAGGTTCCGCACACCAATAGGATCACACCCCGTTTCCCCTTTTCGCCAATTTTCCGAAGGCGTTCAATTCTCTTCTTTTCCCCCCCGAAACCTTTCTTTATATTATCCTCCCTCGGATTTCCGTGGGTCCGTCCGACGATTTAAACGCGGGTTGAATCTTTATTTTCTCCTATTCGGACACGGGGCCGCGCCAACGATTTATACGTGCCAGCCATTGAGAACACTCATGTTTTTCTTATCGAAGCTTCGGCCGCACTATGCATGCTTCCGACTCCGGGCCCATTACGGCGAAAAGCCATTTGTTTTAGATAGCGGGCCGCGCAAAGATTAAATGAAACATACATCGGCTTCCTTCCCTTCTGCGCGTCGGCATCACGCTCTCGCCTTAAATTCAATTTCCGACGCCGGCCGCTCCCCCTTCCCCCCCGCGCCAAGAAAAATAAAGAAGCGCCCGCCCTCGGTGCTGAGACATTCATGAGTTCTCCCACGCAGCGGAGGAACGCGTGTTCCGCTGCCTAAGTGGGCCGCAGTGAAAATGGGGCGGAAAGGATAAAATTTAAAGAGTCTGCTGTATCACTTCCTCTGAACCCGGATTTCGTCGAAAACAGTTCAATTTTCACGAAATGCTATGGAAAGATCTTTCATCATTATTACTATTACTACTGCTGACAGTAATCCACCGGGTTGGGATAGTTTTTCGAAGAGCCCAGGCACTACAAAACACTGCGTTCCTAAACCCTACGTAGCAATGCACAATATATCTTTATACCACGCTAAAAATTACAACAACTCTTACTTCAACTCTGCATGCTCTCTACCTACCTTTATACTATCCAACCATTCTTTTTCTCCCCCTACCTCTTTTTCCAAGCATTCTCCCTCCTATTACCGTCCCCAGCATCTCACTTTCGTCTCAGTATGTCCTGCACCCACTTGTTCTGCCTTTTTCGAATTTCTTCCTGCGGGTGTCTATCTTCCCTTGCCGTCCCTAGCACTTCTTCGTTTGTTTTTCTTCCCTTCCAATTTATTCCCTCCGTTCTTGCCCACAATCACATCTCAAAGGTCTCCAATCTATCGTTATTTTCCTGCATCAGGTTTCGAATCCATGCAAAACTACGCGACATTTCAAAGTTTTCGCTAACCTAGACATTTACTTCAGATGCCTTTTACTAATTCCCACCGCTTTGTAACAGGTGCTTTGCCTTGTGCAATGCTTCTTCTTTTAATGCCCGTAATACTTCGACCAGCATCTTTTAAAACAATTTCTAAGAAGATTAATAGTTCCATCTATTTTAGTTCATTTTTGGGAGACCTTGGAAACTGAATACTTTTCTCTAGCGCACACAGTAAAATAACGAGTTTTTAATGCCTACCCAAACTGAAATCCTCTTCGTCACATGAAATAGATGGCTACGCCTTTTCTTCATCGAAATTCCAGACTTTTTCCGAGTTTCCCGACAAAAATGCTGTCTTTTTTTTTTCGAATATTTTAGAATTTTACATCAAAATCTGCCGACTTATAATAACAAGCGAAATTAGACAAAATGCAATCTAAAACGTTTCACAGTAAACATCATATAGCACTTTCCACAAGGTTTCCTAATAAATCAGAAATATGATGAGTATATTTCGTCATTTTCAAACGATAAAAATTGAGTTTCTCGTGAATTAAGATGCAGGATGTTGCACCGAACTTCAATCATACCTTTTCCCTCCGAGTCAGCCCCACCGTGTCACTAACACCACAGTCGGGTCCATTCAGTTTTGGTTACTGTAAGCGTTTGAAAGCACAGGCCATTTCCAAAGCTAAGCTCCAAATGTCTTCAAACGTAAATCACACATCCTCCTCTTCGATAATCAGTGAATCGTGTACCATACTCTCGATTTGCTTTTTAAAAAAATTGGCCATATTTCCGAAATTACGAGGAAACCGAAAAATTTTGGAATTTTCCACGATTATCCCAACAGAGTGGCTGTGGCCCTAATCTTTAAGGTCCCATGACAATCGTATGCATTTTGATTTTTCATCGATATTTCGCTCAAAATGTTTGCAAGTGAATACAAGCATCCATTTCTCCAACAATTTCAGAGTGTAAAAACCATTCGCTTCGACCGGGATTCGAACCCGAATCCCTCGATGTCCAGCCGAGTGCCTTAGCCAGTTAAGCTATCGAGGCGTCCTCCAATCCATTGCTCCATTTAAATCCTCATCGAAAAATTTCGTTTGTGAATAAACCCAAAATTTGAAGGTTCGGAATTCATTACAACGACTGAAAGTCATACTAGAGACAACAGTCCAACCAAAGGGTAGCTAGTTAACCGATGGTGGACAGCACGACTAATATGCAAAACAATTAATCTTAAAAAGGTGAGGGAAATTCGCACAAGCTGGAGAGGGCGTGGTTTATTTCCCTGTGACGCCTGGGGTCACCGAGGAAAATCTGGTTCCCAGAAAATAACGCTGCTAGAGCTTTTAAGTTTGAAAAGTGCGTACATGCAAAACCATTACCCGGGATGAGAATCCGGACCCTCAGGTCAGAGGCCGAAGGCCATGCACGCTATTCCACCACAGCCTCCCACTGCTGCGTGAGTTACAAGGAACACGTTCATTTATTTCCTTTTCCATTTCGATTTTGACAACTGAAATTTAATCACAAGGAAACACAAAAGGGGGATTTTCTTTGGATTCCCACGATGAGGAATTAATGACTCTACAGTTTTATTCCTGTATATCGAGGATAGACCATGACAAAAGATAGCAGAAACGATTTATCCAACGCAACTACCTGACTGAGTACTGACTAAAGAGTCTCCAGCCTAATAATGAGGTTTCACTGGTCCCAACAACCAAAAAACATGTTTTCGGAATATTCCCTAACGTAATTAACATGCTATTTGGGAGCCATTAAGAATTTATGACTTTGAAAATGACTTATTAGTGAGACAGATAAGTGGACCTGGGGTCGACTTGCGGCTGGGTGAAGGGAAAAATTACCACAATTTTGATCGGGGGGAGGGGTGGGACAGATATAGAAGAATAAAAAAAATAATAATTAGCATAAATAAATAGAGAATGTATCTACAGCCTTTGAAAAAATATAAAAAGGGAAATTAGAGGAAAACCCTGATAGCAGTACTTTTTTTGAATAATTGATACGTAGCAGTTGACTGTTTTAGCCGTTACTCTGTGGAATTTTTCCATCGTATAGAAAGAAAGAAAACACAGCAATTCCACATTTACACTTTATTTAGACGACCATGGTTTCACCACTGCGTGGCATCTTCAGGTGAAGGCATACATAGTAGAGGGCGGGTATATATACACAGTCAGGGAGGGAGGGTGGATTGGGGAGAACGGAGGAGGGAGGGGGGGGAGGAGTCTGGGTAATGGGTATGAGTGGGAGAAGTCTTAGGCCACTCAGCGGGGGTTTGAAGGCTTTGCGAGGTTAAAGGGGAATGGTTTGGTAATGGGAGGCATAAGAGAGGGGAACGGGAAGGGTACAAAATCTCATTGACCAGGTGGGTTTCTTTAGAATTCTTGCGGGTGATTATTTCCAACTCTTCCAGTGCATCTAACCTTGGACCTTTTTTCTCTATGTGTAAGATGTTGGGGATAAATTTACTGTGGTGTTTGTGTGTTAGTAGATGATTTGCGAATTGGGATGTATGTTTGTTGTTTGTGAAGCAAGCTAAGTGTTCTTTGGTTCTGATGTTGAATGTTCTCCCAGTCTGTCCAATATATATTGCGTTACAGTCATCGCAGCGGAGCTCGTAAACTCCGCTTTGTTCCATTTTGTCTATTTTGTCTTTGTTGGATCCCAGGATGTCTTTTAGTGTCTGTCTGTTGTAGAAGGCGGCTTTGATTTTTTCCCGGGGGAGTAATCTTTGGATTTTGTGTGATATATTCCCAAGGAAAGGTAGTCTCCGCCGTATGCCTTCACCTGAAGATGCCACGCAGTGGTGAAACCATGGTCGTCTAAATAAATTGTAAATGTGGAATTGCTGTGTTTTCTTTCTTTCTATATGATACGTAGCAGGTTTTTTAAAGTCAAATTCATCCGGTTTTCGGTTGCTACGTCATTTGAAACAGCCTGAAAGAAGCACAGAAGGCGTCTGAAGGGCCAGAGTACCTTACGGGCGGAGGAGTACCAGGTGTTACGCCCCCCAGCCACCACACCGCCTGGATACGGCCCTAGCTAGAGACCTGCGGCAATAACCCTGATAGCGTACCTCACTTGGCGGGATTTTTAAGTTTCAGGCCAGGCATGCTCCGATATGAGTATAATTGGGCATAAATATCTATCAAAACTTGTTAGTGAGAAGAGATAATAACCGCAACTGATATTCTTTCACAAACGTTTGGCGAATCGTCATCGACTTGCTCCATCTTGTCCCCCTCCCTCTCCCGAGGAAAAACCTTAACAAGACCCATCACGGATATTGTTTTCAGATTCAGCGGATTTTTTCGAGCGGTTCAAATTCGATTCTCGTCCACTGCATCCGGAAAAAACAGCCGACCGCGTTCTCAAAACCACTCATGATAACCCCGTTAAATAGTCGATTCGCCCTCGCGAAACCTTCGCGCTAAGCCGCTTTCTATCGTCCGCTTCCCGCTCACGTTATGCTATGAGAAAACGCCAACGGGGGGCCACCCGGGGCAAAATTATCTCCCACTTTCATCGCACCGGAATAAATTGCTCACTTGATGGAGGAAGCGTCAAAATATCCGCCGCGGGGGAGAGGGGTAGGTGGATGTACGGGCATCCGCCGCCGACACTGGGCGCGAGGAACGTCCACGTCGCCGAGCAAACTCCCTTATCTTCCCATTTCGGTTTCATCCGAAAACGTGCCGTGGGAAAAATTTGCACGGCGGACCCGAGAGTTTGCCAAAATGCAGTCACCGCCGCGGATGCATAAGTATGTTACGAGAGGGAACAGTTATCACTGGTTGATTTCAAGTTTAAATGTCTTCCAATTTATTTCTGATAAACCACTAGCACCAGAAATTTGAAACTTACGTTACTTCTCGACACCATATCCCTGTAGAGGTACACATTTTTCACAACGCCGACTCCATGATTCCATGGCCGTCAAGAATGCTTCCTTAAGGGGCTTCCACTTTTGCCCTCGGGAAAAACTGGTTGTTCCGTGGCCCAGAAATTTGGGGTTCGTTTTCCGCCCGACGTTCACCCTTTTGTTGAACTTTTGCATCAACTAACGCAAATTTTTCACATTAATAACACCATCACCGCACGCATTTCTCGATTGACGCTCAATTTCGATGGGTGGTAAACCATAGAAGTGGATAAAACGAATGATCACACTGTTCATGTATACTAATCAACGCCATTTTCAGAATTGAAATTGCGTCTCAATATAGCGGCAGATATACCAACCTATTGACTGCGTGGTGCAGTCATGTATGTATTTCATTCATTAAGAGGGTCCTCGTATTTTAAGTCCAATCACGTCTAATTATCTACTCCCGACTCCGAGAAAAAAATGAGTAACCTTAGGACTTAAACGCTAGGTTGCACACAGCGTTTTGAGACAGTTACCACCAGTTATCTACCCTTTAACGCAGGCTTTTGACAGAATATTCACCGCATTTGACAGCCTCGATTAGTCAACGGTTAACTACAGTAAATCTTGCCAAGGGTGAACTCGTAAGGCACCACTTATGATTTCTGGAAATAGCAGGAATTCCACAGACTAGTTAAAAAAAATTGATATTTTGATGGAAATTGAAAAAGTAAAAGTTGTAAAAATGCCATTTAATAATCTTTATTTCAAACTTGAGTCCAGACTAAGATGTATTTTCAAACGATACAGGGTTAAAACCAAGGGTGGCGTTTCAACGTTTTGACAACTCAATTCCCGATTACATATATTTTTTCAGAATTTTAGTCTGATAACATCCTCTCAAATATTTCAATTGAAACTCCGCCGCTGAGAACATGGGGCAGAAAATGCTTTCCAACAGCGTCACACATGTTTCTCAAATGGGTCATTCAGCGGGTTTTACATGAGAATTAGGCAACCATGATGAATTAATATTCCGACATAGCAAATAAAAACAAATTTTTAACTCAATAAGCATTCTGTCTCTTCCATTCGTTCCATATTTTATCCTCTCCTCCTTATATCTCGCTAATTCAACTCACACCCCTCTACCCAATGCCGCTTATGTCAATATCTCCATCCACTTCTTCTGTTTCCTTTGAGTTTTCCCCACAATCTTCTTTCTTCCCAGGCAACTTCTACCCCTTCCGTTTTTATTCGCCTCTACACCCAAAGAGGGATGCAAAATAAGTAAATGACATACTTATTACAAAGCTCTTCATCTATGTATATCTATATAAATACCCACCGATCCACCAAAAAAGGTGTGTGGCAGAGTATGCAAGCACCAGGTGAGATGGCGGAGTAAGAGATAAGGGAAAATAGGGGAGAGGAAGGGAAAAAGGAAAAAAAATCCCTAAAAAACCTCCAAAAAAGGTTCATTTTTTAAACGCATGCTGGCGGAAAACTGAACAAAACAAGTGGCAATTACACCCAATAAAAAATAACATGCAGGGCCCGTATAATAAGTATCGCGACTGGTTCGCTGTAGCCTCCACGGAGCGGTGGATGGGGGTCCGCCAGGTCGGCTCGGTAGAGGGGTTCCCCACCACTCAGGCGCACTAGTTCAGTCGCCTCCCGGCATGCGTTGAGACAGGAGGTGGATTTTTATGACGTGTGATTGTTTGTGGTGTCGTCGCGCCAGCATGGAGCGCACCGTCGAGCAACGCTACGCTGTGAAGTTTTGCGCTAAACTCGGGAAATCCGCGTCGGAGACCCTTGAACTCATTAAACGGGCTGATGGGGATGATGCCTTAAGCCGCACAAAATGTTTAAGGAAGGCTAGGAGCTCGTCGAAGACGAGCACCCCGTCGGACGCCCGACGACCGCTCGAACCGATGCTCCGGTGGCCAAAGTAAAAAAGTTTTGGACTCTGACAGGCGTTTAACCATCGCCCTTATCAGTGAGGAGACCGGCCTTTCATTCGGAACCGTCCGTGCCATTGTAACAGAGGATCTTGTGATGAGGAAAGTGTGCGCGAAGTTGGAGCCGAAAGTCTTCAGCGAGGAACAAAAACTGTCGCGGGTGGAAATTTCGCAAGAAATTTTGGACTGCGTCCAGGAAGATAAAGATTTTCTCGACAACGTTATTACCTCAAAGGGTAGCTCAAAAGGAGCTCAAAGGATATCGGTTCGACTCCATCGAGGCGGTTCAAGCGGCGACGACAAAGGCTCTCAAAAAGTATTCCGGAAACCAACTTCCAGCAGGCTTTTGACGAGTGGCAGACGCGCCGAACTAAGTGTATCGATGCAGGAGGAATGTATTTTGAAGATTATTACGCAATTGTAATGATATCCGCAATAAATTTTGATTTTTGGAACCAGTCGCGATACTAATTGTACGGACCCTGTAGTTCTTTGTTAGACGAAAAAAAAGGGAATGAAATTGAAACACAACCACCTAAACGACAGATTTCCATCGCCTGCGTGCATTTAGAGACTGCAAAAGTTGGGGTTATTTACATAATAAGCCACAATTTCCAGTCACTCCATATTTATTGAATGCTGCCTCGAGTTGCTGTTGAACGAATCAATGGCATTAAAGAGTATTACTGCATTACTGCTTAACAACTTTGCTTATTTGAGACGAGAATAAAGGGATAAAAATGGTCACACTCATGTTCAGGATTTTTCGAAACGAGGTTTCACACTTCCAGAAATATAGAGACTTGCTTCATCAATGTGCGCCGTCACGGTTTTGTGTGCACGCCTCAAACCACGCAGTATTCGCATAAAGGAAGTGACTTTGAAGTGCCTTCACGAGTCAAAGGACTGCAGCAACAATTATTCACGTGCAAGGAAGCGCTACGCACCTTGATAAGGGTAGCTTTAATGAACCTTTAAAGCTCCCAGTATTACCCAAACTTCCCCAAGAAGAACGGAAATAAACCAGCAGCTACCGATTCAGACAGACGAAAAACAATTAGGATTAACTGGAATCCCATAAAACTGCAATGACCACCCTGTTGCTCACAATGACTATTTTTTCAATTGAAATCGATATTTGAACATACACACCCCGTAGGCTTTGGAAAACGAAGTGATTACCAAAGGTCATAAAGGCTTCTTTTATTGTACAGCATTCAATTTTATCGTTCCCGATTACGTTTCACTGACGATCGCCTGGTGCCCGCATAAGTTCTTACATTAGGTTGTAAAAACTTTACCACTGGCCAAATTTTAAATCCAATCGCACTGCAATTAGAGCGATACCAAATCTTCTAATCTAACAAACGATATCACAGCCAACTACAATTACATTAAACACTACTAGTGTTCATATTAACATTTGTTTTTTTAATATACGCTTCACTAATATTTAAAACAATATGGATAACCCTCTGGGATGAAGAAATGTGTATGTGATTTCGAACACCAATGCCAAATTTATTAACTAAATAGTGGAGATTAAACAATATAATCTGCGAAGTTAATACTTCCTGGGATTGTAGGTACTACTTGGATGTACTACTTTTTGCCAAATCACGAAAACCGCCAAGTCGCTGAAGTCTCGAAGACGATCACAAATATCCATTCGGTCGGATGACTCGAGTGTAGAAAGATCGCAAGCAATCAAGGGGGGAAACCTCATCTTAGCATATATCGGCGAAAAATATGAGAAAACGTAGCCATCAAAACGAAATCGGGTATAAACATTCAAATCGCACCTTTCTAAATGATTTCACGAATTCCACAATGAACGGCTATGGGAAAGGAGGCTTGGATCTTAAAGATCATTGGCAGTTTTAAATATTTTAACGACCAAACTGAAATATTTGTAGGCATATAAATATTAGTCTAATATTTCCGATTGCCTTTTGTTGAAACATATGATATCTTCAACTATTTAACGAGTCTCTCATGGCATTATTGTTGAACTAATCATTTTGGTTGATTTTGTACTTGTGTTGATTTTGGCCAGGACTCAATTTTTAATTAACTTTAAGAAAACAAATGAGGTGATATCTCATACTCCCCAATTACGTATTTTCACCACGTATTGGAGATCCATATATTATCGGTTATTGCGTGTTTTGAAAACGTCTTCTATGTACCTCAACCAGCACCTTACAGACCTCTGAACAGTGTGCTTACGTGGGAAGTATTTACTCGAAAATGACTACGTCTTATCGTCGAAATAATATTCGCCCTAGCTTTTCTCAACTTTTTCTAGTGGTTCTCAACGTAACAAGTACTGTGGTGCATTTCTGCTCTTCAAAAGGTAATCAACTGTTTCTACGAATGAGCAGGACGATAAAGCTTCCCGATATAGAACGACAGTGATAATATGCGAAAAGATTTGAAACCGTCCTGACATCTACCAATAAAGCAATGAGTTTCCTGTTTCACTACCTCAGTTTAAAATCAGGGAGCACCATACCCAGAGGAATAGAATAATTTAATTCCTCCATTCTGTAATGACAACAAAGGGGATCGAGATGGTGAGGTGGCTATCGTACTGGCTTCCCACCCAGAGGGCCCGGGTTCAAATCCCGGCGGTGTTGAATATTTTTCAGAGATATTGCGATCCCTACTTGAGGTGCTTTGTGGAGGGCACTTTGAGTGAGTACGCCGTCCATCGGATGGGGCGTTAAGCTGCGGACCCCTTGGCACGATACGACAAGAAACTTTAAGTAAGGCACTTCCCTTCAAAGAGTGTGTTGACCACAGATTTAAATGATCGGTGGAATAACAGATAAATATGATGGCTGAAAAACTACGGCATTTGACAACTCCTTCACCAGAAAAAATAAGTACCACTTAATTTTAATGGGATCGAGATGGTGCGGGGGTTAACGTACTGGCTTCTCACTCAGAGGGCCCGGGTTCAAATCCCGGCGGTGTTGAATATTTTTCAGAGATATTGCGATCCCTACTTGAGGTGCTTTGTGGAGGGCACTTTGAGTGAGTACGCCGTCCATCGGATGGGGCGTTAAGCTGCGGACCCCTTGGCGCCTTTCGTAAAGACTAGGCTAATGCCGACGCCGGGTTTCTCTTCATCCTTTCCTACCCATCCCCTATGGCGCAAATGACCTCAGCTGTCGGTCGCCTCCCAGTAATACTACTACTGTGGTATTTTTAATATAAACTCTAAATTTTTTTATAATAAAAAATTATAATAAATATTCTACAATTGTACAGCGATACACTTACTTCCCTCTCATAACAAAACAATCTAATACCCAACACATCAGTAAGCCCCTTTCCAATTCCGCATACTCCCTTCATTCCGTCCAACATCCCTATCCGATTCATACCCCTTCCTCGTTTGCCTAGCATTATCCCAACTACCAGTCTTCAACATCCCCCAATCAAAAAGTTCTGCATCCATCTTTCCTACCTCCTTTGGATTTCTCCCTACAGTCCCCTCTCCTCCCTCACCATGCCTAGCACTTATTCGTCTCTTTACCTCTCTGTCCATTTCACCTTTTCCACCATTCTCCACATCTGCATTTTATAAACCTCCAACATACCAATCCAAACCTATAATCAATGACCATGTTTCCGCGCCACACAAACCATCCTCCACATTGTTTTGTCAAGCATTTTCGTAACATATTTACTCAACGTTTCTCCCATCAATGCCCTCCTCCTTGTGAAAGCTTCATCGTCCAACGCAATACATCTTATGCATATTCTTATTCATATTCCATACTGGGTTTAAAATTGCAATTGCAGCGTCCCAATTTATTTGAAAGCGTTGGTTCCTCCGGGGCACACAAAGTAGCATCGTTTAATTTTAGATCAAGAATGATGCAGCTACATAAACAGTTTCGCTTTGACGTAGACGACCACGGTCTACGATCAGCTGATTAATTCCTCGGTCGTCAATTCATTAAAATTCTAGAGGAAGGCTAATTAAAGGGAACAAATTATATCATTATTTTCACTTGAGGCATAACAAAAGAGGAATGCGACCCAAAGCTTGAATGAAATTACTTTCAACCATTATTCTAGGTCTACACAGCGGACGCGGACTTAATCTGCCGCGATACACGCTAGGTCAGGCTGCTTAAAGGAAGGCGGGAAATGTTGAGGATGAAAGAGAGTGGTGTGAGTAAATAAGGTACGTTGGTTTATTAAATTAATTTCTTTCCTCCGTTTTTCCTTGGGTGGAAAATGGGAGGCGACCGTTTTTCTCTTCGCCTGATGATGAAGCAATGACTTAAGAACCTAGATAGGCCGAAATCAATATTCCTGTCGTGGAAAATCGCTACCTTTCCGTACAATATTACGTTCGATTTCCGACACCCCACGCCTCATTTATCGATAATGAATTGGAATAAGTTGAACAACAAAGAGTAAAACACAATAACAATTGTATCCGCCTGGAGAACAATGCACTCGACTATCATGCCTATTGTGCTATTATGGTCTTCAGTGCGAGGATCATTATCACCGAAAACAATAAGAAAACATCCCATAAAATGTCAAGATGACGCCAAGACCGACGCGGGACAGGACCATTGTAGGAGGCCGGTAGCCGCCGAGGACTGCATGTGATTGCCCGTATTGTCATAGGTCGCTGATATGTCAGGACAAAAATGTTCAAACCTAAATGAGTATACAGAGACCCTTATTTATACAAATAACTTTCGTATAACGCTGAATTAACTGGCGTCCAACCACCATAGTTCGTCCCGAACGCAGAAGAAATGGAGAAATACCCAATACTCGACGACATCTCTGCCCCAAGTCGGCGAATGATTTTTTTTAACAGATCTCGCATCCACGTTGCGTCAACATTCTACCACGAACCCCAGTGCACCGTTAACGGACGAACAGCGGCTTGGCGTGAGTATATCAGGACGTGCCCGCGCGTGCGCCGGTGTGTGTGCGGGTGTGTACTTACGCAGCGTCCGCACATACTACGAGCGCGAACATGCAATTGCCGAGAAAAAAGCGCACGGTCATCAGTGGAGCCTGAATGAACCGGAAACCCATCAATACGCGCTCATGAGAGTCGGGAAACGGAGAGGGCATCGCGCGCGAATTTCCGCCCGCGGGAATTACCCCGAGCGTGAAAGAAAAGGAGAAAGCAAAAGAGGAAACGGACTGCTTCGGAGCGGGAGGAAAAAAAGACTAACGCTTTCCACGCGTCGTCCGCCGTCCGGCTTCCACAAGCGAAAGTGGATGCGAATTAATTGACGAGTGTTTCGGTGAACGCGAAGCCGGAAACCGAGAAGCGTGTGTCGTTGTGGGATGAAAACCTGAGGGAGGATGTTGACGTTCCATTTCGGACGGGTTTTTACCGTAAGTCATCCGTCGATGGCCGACGACGGCATCATATCGATTGCAGCAAGGATCAGAGTTCAAAAAACACAGGAAGTATAATGGTAGTGACCTCAGCCATGATTAACATAACCTATACGAGCATAACCTGTACAAGCAGCAGGGCTTCCGAGAGATGCGCACCAAGTTATTTAGATATTCGTACGAAAGGTAGTAATTAACTTCGATCGTTTCGAAAACCCAGCTGGATTTTGACCGCGGCGTACCATTTTATGCAATGCTCTGGCAAAAAGAACATTCTATTGATTTTTTCCCATTTGCTTGAGCGAAAAAATTGATTCATAGCAGCTCTCCGAACTTTCGCTTTCCCTGCCACTCTCTTAATTTCCTCATAGCTCCTTGCACCAACATTTTCCATGACCCGCTTCTTGTAATTAATTCCAAGCCTTCCTATGTAATTCCTACCCTCAAAATGTACTGAATTAGTTTCCCCCTAAGTTTCCTCCATTAGTTTCACTCGTGACCCTCTCTTCTGAGTACTTCATCTGTAGCTCATCTACCCTTTTCATTTTCATGATTGCACTATATTACATCGCTAATAACCTTCTTTTTCCAGCTGCTCCAATTGCCCACATCTCACATCTTTAGAAAAGTGTACCGTGCATATAAGTTTTGATGAATCAATTCCTAATCTTATCTTAGTACACACGCTCTTTGTTGTGAGAAATGTTCTACAGATAGACAAAAACTTTTTAAGATGCTATCAATATGAAAACTAAATATACATACATATATATATATGTATGTATATATATATATATATATATATATATATATATATATATATATATATATATATATATATATATATATATTTGAGAGATGGAATATATAGATATATAGAAGAACTGTAGAGTAAAGAACTTAGACCAACAAAGTTAGATTTTGAAAAAGAAAATGACGTAGAGGAAGACAGCTTAGGTCCAGGCATACTCGACGATGAGATAGAAAGGGCATTAAGGGAGATAAAGCTAAATAAGGCCGTGGGAGTGGATAACATTCCTGCGGAACTACTGAAATGTTTAGGCAAATGTGGGAGGAAGAGGCTATATGGGCTGATTCATAGTATCTTTGAGGAAGGAATCTGGCTGGAAGACTTTGTGAGATCAGTTTTAGTTCCTATTCCGAAAAAGGTAAAGGCTACATCATGCGAGGACTATAGGACAATAAGTTTGATATCCCACGCAGCTAAAGTTGTTCTCAGGATCATAAACAAAAGGATAGAGAGTAGGGCAAATGTTTACTTAGGGGATGATCAGTTTGGGTTTAGGAAGGGGAGAGGTATGCGTGATGCCATTGCAGTAATGAGATTATTAATCGAGAGGAATATAGAACACAACCAGGAGGTATTTGCCTGTTTCGTAGATTTCGAAAAAGCTTTTGATGGAGTGAACTGGGAAAAACTAATGAGTATATTGCAGAAAATAGGAATAGATTGGAGGGAAAGGAGGCTAATCCACAACCTGTACATGTCTCAGACTGCTCAGGTGCGAGTGGGTAACAGGGAGTCCGGATGGGCAGTGTTAGGAAGGGGTGTAAGGCAGGGTTGCCCATTATCACCATTGCTGTTCAACCTGTGTGTAGAGGAAATGATTAAAGAGGCATGGGATGAGCTGGTGATAAGAATGAAGGCCAGAGGGGAATTCATAAAATCAGTTAGGTTCGCTGATGACCTAGGTTTACTTTGTCAGTCAGCCAAGGGGTTGCCAGCATTGCTGAGTGAATTGGAAATTCAGTGTGACAGGTATGGGATAAGAATCAATATTAATAAAACAAAGGTCATGCGATTTTCTAGAAAGGAAAAGGCTAAGCTGAACATTAAAATAGGAGGGCAAAAACTAGAGCAGGTAGAACAGTTTATGTATCTCGGAAGTGTCTTGGACCAACACGGTCAAAGTAGTAAGGACGTAAGGAGAAGAATTGCGCTAGGCAAAGAGGCTTTCACAAGGAGGAGGGGGTTGATGACGGGGATGTTGAGCAAGGATATTAAGAAAAGACTTGTAAAAACTTTGATATGGAGCATAGCTATGTACGGGGCGGAAACGTGGTCATTGAAGCAGGAGGATGGACATAGATTGGAGGCTTTTGAAATGTGGGTGTGGATAAGAATGGAGAAGGTGAAATGGACAGAGAAGAAAACAAACGAGGAAGTACTTGGTATGGTGGGCAAAGAGAGGGGTTTGTTGGGAGAAATCCTATGGAGGCAGGAAAAGTGGATGAAGGGGGTATTGACCAGCAGTGGGATGTTGAAGACTGTAATAGAGGGGAGAATGTTGGGCAAACGAGGAAAGAGAAGGAACAGGATAGAGATGTTGGATGGGATGAAGGGAGGAAGAAATACTCAGAGATGAAGAGGGATCTGATGTAGAGTAGGATACTGGATTTTGTGTTTTAAACCATAATCATTATTATAATGGCATCTCCAAGTAGTATTTTTCATCACTTCTTCAAGTTACGAATGATTTAAATACCAGCTAAGCTGAAAGAGCAGTTATGATTTACATTTGATAGTAAAATTAGTCTGATTTTTGAACGTTAGACAGTTTAAAAATTATAAAGCATGTAACTTGAAGATTAAAATGGAACGACAACGAATGATAAACTGTCTTTGAAGGAAGGAAGCCCATTCAAATTTCTAATTGAGGAATCAAAAATGCTGGAAGAAGTGGAAAAATTATGATATTTGGAAGCAGGTCTACATTTGATGAAAAGTGCAAGGACACAATACATGAATGGCAAAGGCCATAAACATGTTCCATGAGAAGAAAAATCATACACAAAATTAACCTAAAAATTAAACAACTTTATCAAGGGTTAACTTATGCATTCTATCCCTATGTCAATGTGAGATGTGGAGAGAGGTACCTGAAGAGTAAAGACAAATCAGGAAGCAATGAAAATATGGCACTTCTAGACAATTACGAATTTGAAAAGATCAAGTCAAGTTACTACCAAGGCTCATCTACAAAATGTTGAAGGAGAAGTAGCAGCCTGGAAACAATTAAGCGGTAAGGAGTTATCTTACCAAGCATATTTTGAGGCCTGGAGGCATAATGAAAAGCCAAGTTTAAGTTTTTAATGGATGGTATGAAAGTAAAGCTGAAAAGGGCTCACAAAGGATAGCTAAGAGAAGATGAATGAAAAAGAAATGCTGATGACCTTACTAATAACTACTGATAAACATAACTATTGCAAACTTCGGGAATCATCCTAGAAAAATGGATTTCCTTTTAAATAAAACAAAATAGGCACACATCACTTGCTACAAAAATACATAATAAACTTATCACATAAAGCATAGAGAGAGAGTGTGTCTAAAGTAGGAATTCTTTAGATCAAAGAGTAATGATAGAAAGGTGAAGGCTTCTCTGAGCAATACCAAATGCAATCTGGAGCTTGACACATTCTAATCCTCTCCGATTCATTATTCAGAACTTTATCAGGGTTGCAAAATTTTGGGAATAGAATAAACAAAACATGATCTAAAATTCCCTTTATCCTTAGGAATTGATATTATAATTTCTAGTTCCAAAGCTTTTATGTTGAAGACCCTAGCCATTTCACCGCATGAAAATAATTTTTCTTCTATATAAGGATAGCAGCATGCTATGATCCCATTCCCCCATGGTGTATAGCTATGGAAGCAAATGATGCCGCATTGATGGAGCTCAAAAAGGGATATAACATACAGTGGTAGGCATATCCAAACACAACACCCTAAATCAGACCATAAATCACATCCCTTCATTCATGGAATTCAATGCGATACTGTCTAAGCTTGAGAAATAAGGATCAAGACATTGCAGTCAGTCATAATTTAATAATGTACTCATTGTCATGGCTCAGTTCACAAGTACATGAACATAATTTTAAGCAGTTTGGAAACACTTCACTCATACTGTTATCAAAAGTGGTCCATCAGCAATGGCTTCACAGAACAGCATATAATTCAAATGGCAATGCATAAAATACCAGTGCGATAGAAGCAATTAAAGCAACTGTTTATAAAATATCACTGCTATTTCGAATTCCAGAGAGAAACTGTGTAATTGGCATTGCAGCAGAGATAGTAATTCTTGTTAGATACTAGGCTCTCCAAATTCCTACATTATGGGCACACATTAGTCAAAACTTCAAAATCCCTCCGCACAGAATAAAATTTTCATTGGCCTTCAACTCTTGAGAACATAAAACCCAACCTGTCGGAGTTTATTATGAGAAATGACCATATGCTGTTATTCTTTTAATGCAGACAAGAGGAAGAATGTGTCTACTACATAACTTTAAGGCAAAAATCGATTTGAATGGTGGTCAAAATCCAAGCCTAAATGGCAAAGCGCCCACATCACAAGCAAGTCCCCACCCAGAGAGCTACTCCCCTCAGCCAACCTCTCCTCCAATCCTAGTGCAGCATCAATATCATTGAGATTCTCCCTGGAAGATGCTATATCTCCCCTTCCCAACACAGTCCTGTTTTTGGATCCAGGTGGTCCACTTGAACCACAAAGGGGCTTGCATGTGAGTGTTCAATGAATATTGATTCCAACATGGAATATTTGGCTCAGGCTTTTTATTCCTCCCGTCCCATCTCCATGGGCACCCGCTGTCCAACATAGACCTTGAAATCAGGGCCCATGTGATAACTAAATCAGCCTACCCATGACAAAATAGATTTCTATTATGAAGAATTCTTGTGACTGTAGAGTATAGACTCAGTTATAGGACATCTTTTTTGGTAACAACCTTCAAGTTTAAACATATCCATTTTTTTAAGTACCAAGTGCAATCAAATTCTAGGGTGAACAAGAGATATTCACTGGAATACCATCAACTATCAAGATTAAGTATTGAAATAGTGTCAACTTCCATAATATACTTAGTGGCTCGGAATTGGGAGAGTTAAAAAATCTAAAAAGTGAAGCCACAGTACTTTTCTATTCTTCATGCTAAGGCACATCCAGGACTGCAATCTCATATCAGTGTTTCCATTTTTGGAAAAAAATTTTTGGATAGCCATTTTGACAGAACTCAGACTACATTGATAAAAACAGGACAGCTACAGAATATGCTTTAAGGATGTGAAGTACTATCGTTTCCCAAATAAATGTGTACCTGACAATGATCATGCTTACATTAATGTGAAATCTACAAAATATGGCAATTCTTAAAGGTATCCCTTGCCATGGTAGGTTAGTAGGAATATGTTAAAATTTTGAAACATGAGTTTACAAATACAATAATACAACTATGCCATGATGTCAACAGCTATTTTTTATTGAAGCTTAAAACCTAGAATGTACCAGAAAAAATCTACTCTATTTGGAGCACACCTGCTCCAAAATAACCGAGAGCCTGTAACTCTCCATGCGCAAAGCCAGCAAATGATGGTATATCAACATGAAGATCTCCAAAAATACACCAATGCCCACTTACCCTGACACTTTGGTGCGCGGCCACCTGCTGTGCAGATGACGATGGTGCCAGGGGCTGTGGAGGCCTCCCACTGCTGGCCCCACTCCCCCCTCCTCCACTGGACACCCTTCGCTCCCCAGATGAGAACACACTGTCATGGGAGACGCTGTGCCGTAGACTGTCCTGGAAGATCTCTCCAGATGTCCTGCAACCACTGCAAAAGAGATGACACCAAACTGAATAAAACATACACATAAACACACTGTTACGTCAAAGATATATGTATGCATGTATTTAGAGCTATGCAGGCAGTATATACAGAATATGCCTACTAATCATTATGGCAGTACATGTCGGGTATGTCTAATAATCATTATCTTTTTGGTACACCAGATCAACTAATCCTAGACATTTTCCAGGGTAACAGCCAATAAAACTTCTCAATGGGAAAAGCCATTTGGATTTTGCCATTGGGAAGTTTTATTGGTTGAAGAACCTAGAGGTTACATAAAATAATGAATATATTCAGTCAAACTTCAGGAAATTTCATCATGAGTTTTTTTTTCATAAGAATTATTTTAACCTCTCCAACTTTCACTAAGCGACCATTGATATCCCACTTTTAATTTTTTCTACTTACTTTCTCCAAGTAAACCAGCCATTTCTTAGGGACTTCTAGGATAACATGAGTGTTATGTGCTAAATCAAGTAAATCCTTAAATTCAATATTCAGACTAATTGTGGGCACACATTTAACAGCAAAAGAAATACTAAATAAACAGAAAATCTTCAATGAGGCCTTGCTTCATCATCAACTCTGGTATTTAATTGTTCATAATACATATATCTTTTCACCAATGTTCCCCAAAACGTTTATATCCGAAGACGATCAACTGCAGAATGGGGCTAAAAAGTAGTGGGCAACCACTATCCAATGAATGAATATCAGATTTTTTTTAGTCACTCTTTTTGCCTCTTTAGTATGGGATGAACATTAAAATATAAACAATACCCTTAGAGGGAACAAAATGAGATCATCATGTGTCTTCATTTGTAAGGAACTCTTAAGAATTAAGGTGTTGTACTTGAAATAAAACTCTAAATTGAATCCATATTGTTCTTCACCAAAAAATTTGACTGTTTCAGTCAGGTAATTTGCATCCCCCCCCCCCCCAATGGTCAAGGATGTGGTCTCACCTAAGGAGTGAGTGTCATGTAAATTCATATTTTCATTCTGGAGAAACCTAATTGCCTGACATAAGTGGAATAATAAATCCTTATGGGCATTCAGGTTACCAGAAAGAGAAAATGTCAAATGAAACTTCAGTTTTCTTTGTTTTTATGAGTTACATGTATCTCGTACAACACAATTTGAGGTAATCTACCTAAGCCAATTGAAAACTCCACTTGTTTCAATTGGTACACAATGGAAAGTGGGTGTACAAGTGGGAAAAATATTTACAGATTGAAACATTAATCACGTCCAAAATGTATAAAATACAGACCTGTGTTGAAAAAAGGTTATTACACATGCAACTCATATGTTAATAAAAGTGAGAAAGGTGGAAAGCGCACACATGTAATGTAATGAGTTGATTTTTTAAAACAATTGTGCCAGATCAGTGGACAATTTTTAGTTGATTCATATTTTTATTGGACATTTAGCATGACAACTGGCTTTGATGCATGTCAATTTTCAGTTAATAATTTTTGATGGTACAAACTGAAAACAATATGTTGAGTCAAAGAAGAAAATAGAGCGGAATAAAAAATACTTTATTAACCCATGATCAAGAGTAATGACTTTTAAGTACATCCAAAACTTACTTATCAAATCAAATGACTGAATTAATTGTTTTATTCTTACTTTATCATTTGATACACTGCATGCACAAAATAATTAATTGGTTGAGATATCGTCCTTAGTCCAGAATTGTGAGCTCATCAATTTCATGCCTTGAAATGTCTGCTCCGGGACATTTATATGAAATGTTTTTGTGCCAATTTGTTTCTTGGATTTTGGAACATTAATGATGGCAGATAAAACGGACAGCAGAAGAATTATTTTAGTGCATGAACAATGGATTAAATTTGTGTTTTTGGAAATAAAACCAAAAATAACAAAACATCTCATGGCAACGGCAGGGTAACTGAAATAAGCAGCTAGTTTGCAAGGCCTCACAAAGTAGTTACTGTAACAAAAATAAGCCAATATGTTAGAAGTGTAAAATGTGGGTCCTATGTAATGAATAGCAAATAATAGCTTTATGTTCATTCAAATGGAGCATTCATGTGCTGATGAAATATTCACATAACAAACTGGATGGTGCTTCAACAGATGGGGAAATATGTGATTATAGGTTCAATGATGTCGTCGATACATCTGCAGGGAAATAAATTAAAGTAAAATGTGTTCAATGACAAACTTGATGCTCATTTTGCACAGGAAAATCCAAAATCCAAGGAAAGCGAATAATTCATATGTAAAATGCTGATTCGCTTTTCGTCGTACCGCTAATTCGTCGCATTTTTCAAGCTCGCGACCAGTCGAAAAGGCGGCGACTGCCTGTGTTTCAATGATACTCTCATAACCACTGTTCTACGGCGCGGACTCACCTTCTCCTCCGGCTATCTTCCTCCGGGCTCCCTTCCTCGTCCTCCTCCTCCCCAGAGAGTAGCTCGGACGCGGACCGACTTCGGTACGCCTCGTCTAGATCCCCGCAGGCTGCGGCCGCCTCCCTGCGGTCGTCCGAAGGTAGGGTGCCCCCGAGGGCGGAGGACCCCGCGCCGCCGCCCGCCGGCACGCGCGGAATATCCCGGCCGCCCTCGTCCGGGGACCGCCGCGACTTCCGCCGGAAGATGCGCCGGAGGCCTCGGAGCGGGTGGAAGCGCCGCTTCTTTGTGTCTGTGGCGGAAGAAGAAAAAGAGGGAATGGAGAATCAGAGCGAGGAACCAGCCGACTTGCATTTCAACCGACGCATCGGAAATCTTTGTTACCGCCCCTTTGCCAGCCAGAACAATGTCCTGGTGGGCGGTAACGGCAGGTGTCTCGCATTCAGGACCGCCAAATGTTCCTATTTTCTGGAACTGTCTCGGTTTATCAGAACTTCCACTTGGTGTAGTAGCAAATTCAAGAGACTTTCAGAATTAAATAACGGACCAATTATGGAAATTGTTTTCGCCAATATTAAGGATTAGAGCAGAAATAAATGTTGAAAATGTATAGAGGAAAGAGGGGAAGTTGATATTTACACAGTGCTTCCACAAGTACAAATAATGCTCCCCATTCAGAACAATATCATTCCAACAGGGGCAATTAAAAAGGCAAATCTTTAGAAATTAATATTGCAGCAACAGTGCAATTACTGAATAATTAACAACCTACACTGAGATAAAAAATTGGTCAACTCAACAACTTAGAATTTCAGACCATTGATTGAGGAGTTCCTCACACCATTGCATACAATTATACCTTAAAACGTCCTCTCTACTACTCACAAGTGATTTTGATTGTACAATGAGGTTCAATTGATCTGTTTAATATGAATCTATCAAAAACATAATTCTCTAAATATATCTTGTGGTAGTAAATGGTCAGAAAGGCATGGCTATCCCTGGAAATTAGTCATGCTCACGTTGAGGGGGATTCGAAAAAAGGCAGAAATGGGTGAGGGAAATACTGAAAGGTAATGGTATGCTGAATACCGTGATGGGAGAACGTTGGGTAAGCGGGGAAAAGGAAGACAGAGCAGACTTCTGCAGTCGTATGAAAGCAGGCAGAAGTAATGAACGAAAGAGTAAAGAAATAATGTAGGGCAAAGAAAGATTGTAAACAGTGGTCCAGGACCCTTTCGAAACCTACCATTAAATAGGCAAAATACAGTGAATGAAAGAGTAGCTGAACTGCATTTAATCCAATAATTTTGCCTTTTCAGTCAAAGCTAATAATATTGATACATTATTGTATCGTTTTCCTTAAAACAAAGGTGCTGCATCTAGAAAGCAAAGAAATGAAGGTCGCCAAAAGATGTGGTTTAATTGATAGCCAAGTATACGAGTCACGTAAAAGATGAACAATTCTCAAAAAGGAATCATTTGTTGTGGTTTATAATTAACTATGAAAAATTCAGTGAATTTTGAACTGTGATGAATAATGTATATATATAACCGTTATCGTAAAAAACCTAAAAAATAAAATAGGGGCAGTGTGCAACATTTTGACCAGTTCCATTTGAGAGAGGCGAGGAGGGGAATATAACCTGACCGGAGGATTGTTAAATGGATGCAAATCCCCTTTACAATTCAATACATCTTTACTTCAAGTACACTGAATCATGACAAATACTCGGAAAAGAAGAGAGACTAGGGCTAGAGAAGTTTTGAAGGCAGGTTACCAAGGGAGATTGATACTGTTTATAGGCTTGTGACGACCTTTGTCATTTGAAAGACTTTCAAGCAATGTTTGTACAAGTGAGACTTTTAGGGACTTATTTAAAAATAGGGGAAAGGTCTCTAATTAGGGACCGAGCGTCAGCCCTGCGGTTTACTGCCTCTTTGTTCCATTGTCGCCCGAGAAAATCTTTCGGGATAACGTATCCGACTCAAAAGACGCTGCTCAGTTGATAAAATTCGAAAACCATTTCGGGAAAATAAAATTTAACGCTCGCTTTCCATTTTTCACTATTTTGATAATTTTTTGTGGCGGCACAGATTTCACAAAATTACAACAAGGTGTGAAGAAACAAGAAGGGAATATGAAGTTGCAATGTTTTTCCCCAAACATTTAATCGAGTAAGTGAAACTAATCGCATGTGAAAATGGTTTAAGAATTTTGAGCCCTTTTTCTAACAATAATTTGGCTGTTGTGCGCCGGCGCAACATCTGGTTCAAGGGCTAACATCCTTAGCATTTTTCAGTTTAAGCCATTTTTACATGTTATTCACCAAGGAGAATCTTATATATTGTTTCGCCATTAGAGGATTAAGATAAAAGGGAAGACTTCGATTCTAAATCTGCGACTTTATCTTATTCCCTAACGTGAAGAAATGGCTCGCGGGAAAAAAATTTAGCTCAAACGAGGAAGTTATCGCCGAGATAGAGGCGTATTTTGGAGAGTTCGACAAATCCTATTGTTTGGAGGGGTTAAAAAAATGGCCGGAACGTTGGGATAAGGGAATCCTTCTAAAAGGGGACTATGTTGAAAAATAAAAAAAAATGTTTTTGAAAAAATGGTTTCTTCATTCCTTACACGGGTACTTACTGAACCGCCCTCGTAAGTCTCAAATTGGCTTCAAAGAAAGATCTAAAGATCAGTTGTTTTTAAATAGATTTTTAATAACTTGTGGAACCCAATGCACGGCACATTTGGGTCGTATGCTTTTAGATGACGTTACCTACGCTTGAATTTCATTATTTTTTGTGACTTTTTTACGCTCACCATCACATAAATAAAAAGAGCAAAACGATTATAATTTAACCACATTCGTGGAAGAAACATGGACCAGCTAACGTTATAACTACCTGATTATCATAATGTAATATTAAATTACTCAAAATGAAGACATTTAGCTAGCTTAAACGTTGAACAGCGTGAAAAACGGATAGTCCATCGAAAAAGGAAAAAAATACGAATGTTTGCACCTGCAGAGAAGTCACAGCCTACCGAACATAAAAAGGTAGTATTTTTGAAAACATAAAAAATATTTGGTAAAACAATGCGTGATCATAAATTTAAAATTCACTAAAATCACACTTCAAAAACAACATGGAGTGCTACTAGAAATGTTTAAAATTCAGATTTGCACATTCTAGAAAATTAATGTTTACCAATAATATTAAATTCCATCACGAGCCTTTGCTGACTAAAGTAAAAATACGAGGGTCATCCGGAAAGTAGTACCCGTTCGTGAAATAAAGACACAAAAGTAAATATTAACAAACATAAAAAATTTTATTTGAAAGAGGATACTTTAAACTACTTCTCAACATAATCTCCAAGCAAATTAAGGCATTTGTCATAACGTGTGACAAGTTTCTGTATTCCTGCTGCATAGTCCTTCGCCGCCAGCTCATTGAGATACGCGAGGGACCCATCTTGCACAAATTTTTGCATAATGCAGATGGTGTTTAACAATTTCATGAACAATTGTTCGAGAAACATTGGGAAAATGCTCACAGATGTCATCAATTGTGACGCGCCGATCGTTCCTCACGAATTCGTCAACTGAGCTCACCAGTTGGTCTGTAATGACAGACGGTCTCTCCGAACGCTCATCGTCGTGTGTGTTCCCCCTCCCCATGTTGAAGTTGCGACACCACCGCCGAACAGACGACTCGTCCATTACATTGTCTCCATACACCTCCTTTAATTGGCGATGAATATCACATGGGCGAACGTTTCTTGCATTGAGGAATTTAATCACTGCCCTCACTTCACAACTGGCGGCGTTCTCAATTTTTTTAAACATTGTAAACAATCACAGAAACAACACAGGCAATGCTAGCGTCACGCAACTTGGCTCAGAGAAGGCAGACAAGCCACTGAAGCTATCTGACCTCGTCCAGCGGCTACTCGCGTCGTCAGCACTTCATGCGGCAGAACGGGTACTACTTTCCGGATGACCCTCGTACTATCACGAGAAGAATCAACATAATTTGAAGCCATATCCCAGGACAAAGGCACTTCAAAATGAGGTCAAAATTTTGATCATTCGAAAAAGCTGGTTAAATGATTTAATGAACATAAGTGAGGGACATAACTCATATAGCCCTAAAATTATCTCCGAATTATTTTGACAGCACTCAACTAACATTCGGAGGCAGAAACTCATTTCAGAGTTATCACTACGATAGCGGAAAATTTAAATTAAAACGCACATCAAATTACTGCAGGTGCATTTGCATATGAACACGTTCCTGTTCTCTTGTCCGAGAGTATTTAAAATTCTATTTTCCTCCAAAACTCCACCATGCAGAGAGGAGTGAGTAAGAATATTAAGTGCTTACCGGTGGAAAATCGAAGAAGAGTATTGGTGCTCAGGGCTACTCGAATGAGAGAAGGGAATGAGAACATTCGACGAGGAGGAATAGAGAAAACTTGAAAGATTATTAAGTATTTTTTTCCATTCGTATCATTATAGAAAGTTAAAATATAGAAAACCTATTCCAATATGACGTACCACTAGTTGCGTGGATGAATATCCCTATTATGAAACGAAATAGAAATATAATGCGAGGAGAACATACCATGAATAGATAATTTTTAACCGTTCGTTGAGATTTTAAATAGAAAATTAACACGCCCAAGACTTGAATACGCTGAATTAATAAAAAATGAGGGGACTTACGAATTCGCGGAAGAAACAGCATGCACGCCAAGAATCCACAGCTGCAAAGGCCAACTAATAGCTAGAAGAACTTATAATTAAGTTCACGTATGTATTCATTTCGACAGTATGTGCGAATTAGCTCTTGGGCTGACTCACAAATTTGGAAATTTACATGATCGAGCGCTCTTTAATAGCTCTCCTCGTTTCTTCTTCAGAACTATTCGTGGAAAATTAAGCCCTTTGCCAGTCACGACCAATTCGAGTATCGAAAAGATCTTGCACCAAGACACTAAAAAAAGTTATTTATAACCCATACCCATCCACTTCCTTCACTTTAATAGTTTTCTGAATTGGTTAACATATTTAATTGAATTTTAATTTTTCTTTTTGAATCGTATTCTTTTATCACTCCATTTTAAGGCTTACTTTTAATTGCAGTCGATTTTAGATATGTTTTCGTTATTGACGGATTAAATAGTGAGTGATTTTACACTCATGGTTGTATTTTTATCTATTATCGTGTTTTAAATGCTTTTTTGAAAGATGACACAAATTTTAAGATTGAAATAAATATAAATAATTTTAGAATTTTGTAAACAGGTAGCTAACATTCATTTATAAAGCATACTTAATAATATTCATTGAAGACATTTACTGAGGCGTCAGACTAAGGGTCTTCAACCATTCGGACGAGACAGACCACTACATTTTGAATCCCGTGGAATATTGACATGACCATTTTAAATTGTACAAGATTCTATGAAAGAAGGTTTATAAATACTCCAATGTATTTATATTAAACGTATTTATTCATAACAAAGTACTTAATCGTTATTTTTAATAAATAAATTATTACGATATTTTTTGTTCTTGAAATTTTTCGCGGAAAATATTCCCGCGATGAACCGTTAGGGCACTACTGCTCTAGGCAGCGGCATTTTTCCGTGTCAACGAGAAATAAATCGTTCCCCTAGTGCCACCGGGGTTCACAGAGGGGAGAGGGAAGACAAAGCCATTTGTGCATTGCAGCCGTGTTGCGCATACGGTGTGAATCTGTAAAAATACAGCGAGCGAGCTCTCTCGTTTCCCAAGAGGGCGTGAACCGTAGCGCCCCCGTTTACCGATGGGCGGCGGCCCGCCCTAGTAAATTTAGAGAACGGAGATGAGGTTAAGGGTAAAAAAAACATATGTATGGGTGCGTGTGTGTGTTCCCTCTTTCAAATTTCGAGGGCGCCGCGAATTTTTATGAATGGAAAAGTGGGCGAGGTCTTAGAAGGGGAAGTGTCTCGCCCTCCCTTCAACCGTACCGCTCTCACCTCGCGAACGTTCTTCAACGCGTTCCGACCGCCTTCACCTAGGACGGTTAAACCAAGTTGAATTAGAAAACCAAGTGGAAAAGGTTGGTGAAGGGAGGATAGAGGGAGGGGGGACTCACGGAGAGACGCGTTAGTTAGCGACCGAGGTCGCGGGAGAGTGGTGCTCTAGAGGGTCGCCAAATATTTGCCTTGACGTAACGCCGACGTTCCTCGCAGCGACCCATTAGGAGAGAGCTTTTTACTTGGCGCGGCTTCTTTTTATTCCCCCACCTCTTTCCGCCCTCTGAATACCGATCTACATCAAAGACGCGGAAAGTACGTGAGTACTTGCCCGAGTTCCGAAGTCGGTTGCTCGCACAGCCCTTAACGCGACATGGACCCCTTATGAATTTACATATATCCCATACCTCAGAGGCGCGCCCCATTTTCAATGCAAGAATCGCTGGCACTTTTTTAAATTTATATTATTATTATTACTACTATTACAGGCTCCCTGCAGCTTCTAAGATCTCTCATTTTTCTCCGAAAATCTACTTTGGCCAGAAACTTGAAACGTCTGTTGCTTCTCAAAATATTCTCCCTGAATACATGCACGTTTTTAAATAAGAATGGGGAAAAAAACTCCAATGGCCGTAATAATTAGTCGCAACTCTCTCGTCAGGCCAATTGTTGTGTTGGTTTAACGGGAACCACGTCAGGGACCAACCACTACCTCTCGACCAGAATACCCTCCTCTGTGGTGGTTTACGTTCCACTCAGTCCATTGGTTTCTGTTTCCCCCCAACCTTCCTCCCTCCCCCCCTCCTTCCTCTTTACCAATACGTTTAAAGTACTCCTCCCCTTTCCATCTTCCCACTAATTCGATTGGTCCCCCAAACTCCCACAGTTTCTATATATATTTGACGTTTGTCTCCGGTTGTTTACTTTCAATCTTGTTTTGGAGGTGTTTTCCCTTCGGTTCGCTGAAGAGGGCCACTTTGTGGCCGAAACACGCGACGCATATCCTCGGTTGCGCTCTTTACCTGTGTCCAGATTCTCCCACAAGTTGGGCTCTTTTGAGTGAGTGAGTGTGTTTCTTGAGCGCTTGTGTGTGTGATTGGTCTGTTCCAGTCACATAGTGTGTGCTTGAGAATATCCTGGAATCTTTAACGGGGTCTACTCTACAGCCTCGTGAAGGATTCAATCTCCATCTGAAATTCTTTAACAGGGTCTCACAGCCTCGTGAAGGATTTCGGTCAGGGTAGTGTGCGTGTGGCTGTGTGTTGGTCCCTGACGCGGATTAATTTCCCGTAAACCACCACAGAGGGTATTCTGGTCGAGAGGTTGTGGTTGGTCCCTGACGTGGTTCCCGTAAAACCAACACAACAATTGGTCTGACGAGAGAGTTGCGACTAATTATTACGGCCATTGGAGTTTTCTTTTCCCAATCTTATTTAACTGAGAGGCCGTAGAGCTCATTATTTCTTGCTATGCACGTTTTTCATAACGTCTACGCCGTCGAAAGCAATTCTTTAATCATCCCTTTCGCTCACTGGATAATTGATATCGGTTCGTGATCGAGGCTTCTTGGGTTGGTTGTCACTCGTCGTTCGACCTTTTATGAATGGTCGCACTCTCGTACGCACACTTTTCACGCCCACTACGCCACCACCGCATGTCTCACTCAACGAACGAAGAATTTCGATGGGCGTTTACATGTAGTCACTCAAGTAGAGAAAACGGATGGTTAATGCTGCGACCAAACTGGTAGGACATTAGGGCGCATGGCTTAGGGTGCCTAAATACAAATAAGGCACCTAACGAAAAGGTACCCTGAGTTTGGATACCCTACCCCGTAGTACTACCACCTACGTAGCTGAGAGTAAGTTATCAACAGATGACGTACGAATATAAATATTTTGACCATTGAGATCGAAGTAGCTATTGCAAAACGTGGTTTTTGCGTAATTCTGAGTTCACTTCACAATTCATTCGGTATTTTTCCTTAAAATTTTCCATTTCTTTCTTTTAATTTAGTAACTTAGGTGGGTTTTTGGATTATTGTCGTATTTTATATCCTTTTATCGGATTACATTTACCCTGTACAGGTTATTCGCATTTATAGATTTTACTTTGATTTGTTAGTTCAGATAGTATATCATATCAATAATGTTAGACTCATATCTCATATGGTTTCAGTGCAACAATTTCAGAAAGCAAAAAATTATTCGCCTATCCCGGTCAAGACGAATGATTTTTACACTATAAAATTTGTGCATTGAAATGCACATTAGCGGATGACTCCGTTAAAAGTTACTGTTGCGGCATCTCCCGCAGTTTCTTTGTAATCCTGTATGGTATTACATAGTATTTTACTCCACGGTAGTTTTTCGGTTATTAATCATTGTGAGTAGTTTTTTAAAAAATTAAGCTTTGTATCAACTAACGTTTCATCATATCATTAGATTTTGTCGGCACTTTTTAATTTTTGTTAGTTTTATCACTTTTTGGGTTTTTTTCATTTGGTGTACTGATGATTACCTTTGCAAAGGTACGGCAAACGACCTATGATCACCTAGTTGCATGTATGTAGGCAGTTCTATTTTTACTAAGGGCATTACTGAATGGTTATACACGCCAAACACAACATCACGCTTGAAGGTTGTTTTTCCAAATATTTAGATACCAAAATAAGACTCTTAGGAAGACCACAAATGAGGCATGCACACAACCCAAGTGGTATCCTGGGAAAATAATGGCAAATAGGAGTATATACAATAATTTAAAAATACGATTTTCTTTGACATGAAATGAAGCACCAAACCATGATATATGTACTTATCTCTACATTTGGAATGCCTATATTGAATAACTTGATAAAATACAGTTATCACAATAATTTAAACTACATGAATTCGTAAGACGCCGAATTTTTCTAGCTGTAAAAAAGCTCCGCCTTTTCCCACCTTGCGGTAAGAAATTCCTTCGTTTTTTCAGCTCTCCTTGAGTAGTAATTAGTGTACTCTCTCAAAGAAAAAACCAATGTCATTGTGACTAATAATATAATACATTCCCACCATGGCGATTATTCCTCTCCTGGTTTCCGCGCTTCCAGCACATCGAATTATGGGGTGGCAATAAGGCGTCTTTAGGATACACTTCTTGCACCCTAAATCCAGGGACTGAAATAGGTGCCTCAATTCTCGCCCTCTTGCTGCCACTAAGGAGTTTGAACACCCTTCAAGACGGCGTCCTCCCTAAATTTCAGCGCATTAGGCTCCTAACTAATGAATTCGGACGCAACACAAACGGTATTCTTGCATCCCAAGTGATGCCATTTTGAGTACTGAAAAGGTTTCCTACTCTAGCGGCAGCTTTACGAACCCTGAGCCCTGCAACAGTGCACCATCTATGCCTTTTATTTATTTAGACAGAGTGCACTTGAATTACATCAACCCCATCTTACCTTGGCCTCTCTGACCCGATAAAAATATTGGAATACTTAAGAACTTGAAGGTACCTCGTCACCGTAGTTCACTGGTGAAGTTATATTTTTGATGGACCCAAGTAATAAGAACTGCTACACTTCCCGCCTGAAAGCCCCGCTAAACAGGACGATAAACACCCTCAGTTACAATCCTCCATTTTTTATTTCCCTTCCTCTCACCTCCGTTTATTATTCCATACAACACGCCGAATCTTTTCCTCGCTCACCCAAAATTCTGCATCCCATCACTGTCTTCAAAATTCCATTACCTCTCCATATGCTCTCGACTCAAATCTCTCCTCTTCATAAGAGTTTCTTAACTCAACGAGTTTCTTACTTAAATGTCCTTACTACTAGGTCCGTCTAAAGCAATCCTACATAAGTGCCTCGCTCTACTTGTTTCCGTTCAAGTCTCACAATTTTAATATTTGGCTAAACCTTTCAAATCTATTTAGAACGTAATTTTCATGATTTCATGTAGTGATTTTGAATAATTCCTGGCTAAATATATTAAAATCTACGCATGCTGCGGCGACTTTTTAAAACATTGGGGACGGGTATATTGAGTCTACGGTGACGGTGAATCGAACTAACAATAAAGAGTTTTTTGAGGGGAAGGGAATCACCTTTAAAGCGGGGAATTGAAAAGGACGTTTTCACCGCAATCGTCAGGACAGAGCTCGTCGTAAGTTTGACTCCACCAGTGTAATACGAAATGATAGCGTAACACAAGCCACGAATTTAACACTGGAAATGCACCGAGTTTACGAAGAATTACGGTGAATAAGGAAGCACTTCATTCCAGATTAGAACTGTAAAATTGTCACAACAAAAAACTGAGAACCCACTCTAAAACATTTATACGCGCTTAAGAAAGGATTTTCACATTTTCAAGGGCCGCCGACTACGTTTAAGGAAGGAGATCCGAAGAAAATGATAATCTCCACGGAAGGGAAGGTGCCGTACTATGTTAACCCATGCAAAAATTACACGGAAAAATAAAACAGGCACTTGCAAGAAGAGTAGAAAGCTCCGCACTAAATCAAAAAAGGAAACGATTTAATCAAAATGAGTGAGACCATTTCTCTAATTAAGAGTTTTCCTCATTAAAACCCCTTTTTACACGCTTACGAGATTACGCTTTTAATACAGCTAACAGCCATGAGAAAGAGCGAATACTTCATGAAAATACTAGTCTACACTGTGATGCCGATGAAAACGTACCGAATACTTTTGACTCGTACAAAAACAAAAGAGAACGCTTGCATGGGCGGAAAATATCCTCAAATTAGGAGCGATATCAGAAAGAAGATGGAGGAAATGAAAGGGGGAGAACAGAATAGCGCTAGGAAAGAAGGCTTTTTTATCAAAACAAAACATCGATGACCCTTAACATATAAACAGGAAATTGTTCAGAAAAAAGTACCAAGTTTATTTTCCCGAGACTATCAGACGTTGACGACACAGTTAAAACAAAAAAGAACGTTGAAAGCGAGGTAATCCAGGGGGAAAAAATTAAGTCGACAAACCGCGCATTAAAAACATGAAGTGTATACTAGGAAAAGTCAGTGAAAAAGCCTGCGAGAGTTAGCAAAACGGAAGAGGGGGAAACTAATTCTACAGCTACATAATATTTCACTAGTCACTGCAACGGCTTGTGGCGGGGGATTTAGAATGACAGCTTCTATGCATTTAACACTCACTCACCCTTAAATATGAATTTGCACATGTATAACACACGTATGGTTACACACATCTGTGAGCGCTTACTTAATGGGACACGTGGAACGAACGAACTGAAGAGGATGGCCAAGAAAGAATTCCGAGGTAGAGTGATGGAAGGCGTAGTTTCAAAGTCGTGAATGGTTGAAACCAATCTTCTGCTGACCCACGAAGGTGATAACGCTGTCAACCATGGGAAAAAATGAGTCGAATTTCCGCTCGAATGGTCAAAATCTCGGGCTGCGGACACCGTCTTTTGGGAACGATCCACATCCAAAGGGGGATAGGCATGGGACCCACTCTTGGGGGAATGTTTTTTTGGCCTTAATTAAATTCAAAATGAACATTACTTAAATGCGAGATACCACTTTTGATTACCTGCTGCTCCCTCGAGCATGAAATTGTCTACTGCAGCGTCCACTGCGGTTTCTAAATTAATGTGATTACTTTTTAAATTTTTTAATGAAATCCAACTTCCTTCGTAGGAAAAAAAGGTTATGAAATTATTTTCATTCATATTTGAAAATGCGCCGCTCCCATTCAGGGAATGTTTAGACCCGCTACTGCTTCGGCAGCTCCAAGGCTTCCTCGCCCGAACACTCGACATTTCAGTCTTTGAGGAGTAAACGTTTCGGCGGACCCGCGTGAAACTCAAGCGGCCGTGATACCGCGTCACGCGATATTTACGCTGGTGGCGCCCCTCGGTGGCGAGGGAATGACTAACTCTTCCTTCACCTCCACCACTTCCATGGATCAAATCCACCCGACCGAAATGAGACGGAGAGGTGACGGAAACCAACCCAACCACCCTCACCTCTCCCCACCTACAGATTCCCCCTGAGAAATCATCAACCTACTCTCTATAGGGAGACCTCCCCCACTAATGAAATCTCGCCTGTGACACCCATTCTTCTTCTCCGCCGCTTCGTCCAGAATACCATAGTCTTCAAAACAGTTCTCGAGCTTGACTCAACCTCTACACGTCAAAATGTAGACTCAAGTATAATCTCAACCCAAAAATTGAGCCGAGCTCAAATTTAAGCTCAAATATTTTTAAGTGAGCTCAAATTTACAGCAAAAAAAGGACAGTTGATTTAGTCATTATATTCTCATTTATTCTTTTACACAATAATGCACAGACATAAAGCTAAGCATGAATTGTCTACGCCCAAAATAAATGGAAACAATTACGACAGGTTGTCAGCCATATATTTAAATATGTTCCAAAAGAGAATAATTAGAGTTAACAATTCGTTTTTTCATTGCTTCTATCCGAAAATATCCCATAAAACATTCAGTAAAACATTAACTGTTTAGTTTAAAAAGATAAAAAGAAAAGTACATCTAACCAGAAATTTTCTCATTTCAAATAGAAACGGGAGCTACTTTTCAAAATTAGAATTCCACAAACTTGTCCATCTTCCAGGGTAGGGATTAGGACATTTGCATTGTTTATTTCTAAAAAGTCGAACCAGCAAAATTTTTCAGCATATTTATACTCACCAACTGAAGCAATTCCGTGGTTTCCCCAGGGGAAATAAATATGGCTTCACAGGGATTAATTTGCTAACGCTTCTCAGGGATATAATCGCCAACCGGAATCTAATACAACTAAAAAAGAATCCGAGCAGGTCAAAATTAACCCCATACATCGTATCATCATTGTTGACGAGGATTTCCACGCGCACGGAATTTCTTGGAAGACACAATTTCGTGAATTTGGCTATGGAGGCACAAGACCTGAATTTCGAAAATGAAAGGGAGTGAAAATATGGGCTACGGGCACAACCTTAAATTTACACTCGTGAGGAATGGTTCGCCCTACCTCGCGCAATGACAGTTTCCCCACTAACGTATGCATCTGTTTCTTCCACTCAAAATTTCACGTTGAATCCGACATTTGATGACCCAGGAATCAATTTATCTCCTAACACTGGAGTCAGACGAAGACACCCACAAGAAACTCACACTCGGTATGCATCTTGTTCAAAAATTGCATTAAGTTTTCATTTTCCGTTTCCCTTCAAATCATTTCCACCTATCATAACCTCATGCTTTCTGTACTTCTATTTCTTTCAGTTAGTGGTTCCAAAGAGTATCTTCACCCTCGTGTCTCGGGTGTTCCAACGTCTGGATCGTTCCTCAATCTTAAATCAATCCTCTCTCAAACAATGCCCGTTTAACCATTTTTTCCTTCTCTTCCCTGTTCTCTTTCACTATTTCTACGGGGAGTGCCTACTGTGGCTATTGTACCGGCTTCCCACCCCAAGGGCCCAGGTTCGAAACACGGAGGTGGCAGGATTTTTCAATGATATCCCGACACCTGCTGTGGTAGAATTGTGTAGATACCTTAAACCGCCCATGGTGGATTAAACTTAGGACACCTTGACGTTTTTCGCCATGATATTACGCTAATGCCGACACCAAGTGTTCCTCCAACCTTCCCCCCATCCCGCGAAAATCCTAAAAACCTTTCCCCAATAGCTCAAATGAATTAGCTGCCGACCGCCTCCCATACTTACTACTACACTTTCCCATTTATTCCAATGTATTTGCAGTTTCCTACCATCACTGCGACCTTCCGAATTCAATCAGCCGTTTCATTTACAATCGCCAGCGCCCTTGTAGTAGCGAGTGCCCTTGACCTTGCAAGAGAACTGATAAATTTTAGGCTGGGAAAGACGAGGCTAATATTGTAACTACCGAAGTCAGCCACATGACCCACCACTCGAAGGGGCCGATCTTAATCACCCCGACTCACCATATGATAAAACTTCCCGAATATTACGCAAACAATCCAGCCTCCGGGAGAACAGAACCCTGGGGGGCAGGGGGAAAGAACACGAGCACGAAACAAACCGCCGCAATCCGATCCCCTTCACAACCGCTGCCGGGATACGCAAACGAGATAGCGCGGCGTTCGCCGAATTTTGGCGAATGATTACGCCCGAGACGGGGGGGAGGGGGAACTTGTTTACAAGCGAATGGGTGGGAAGGAGGAGGTCACCGCGGGCAAGGAAAGCGAGACCGACCCCGAACCCCGGGAGGTGGGGGGACGGGGGGCGCAGATAAAACATAACCGCGCCGGCGCGCCGACGGGGGGAGGGGGGGAAGAGAAAGTGATGATGGCACGGGCTGCCAAACCGAATTTTCCGTCGCTCCTGGCCTTCCTTCCGCGGAGACGAAAATACCCACTGGAAGCCTCCGGGGAGGGGAGGTGGAGTTCGGGGGCGGAGGGACTTGGGTTCCCTTTTTCCTCCGGTTTCTCGCAGAAATTAACCCGGAGCGACTAGAATAACAGTCCCGTGGCCTTGCATTGAAGCCAAGGAAAGAAGGAAAGAGCATCTGGAACGGGGAGGAGGGAAGGGAGCGGACAGGCAGCGCAGGAGGAAGCGGAAATGAGAGAGGGACGGCGTTGTTTGCGTTCGTCCGGGGGAAGCCACTCGTCGTCAGCGCGGAGACGAACCAACGAGATGGGCAAACAGATAAATGTATTGCTTTAAGGAGCGAGCGATAGGTAGCATAAGGACGAATGCGTTAGAGTGCACACGAAACTTTGTAGAGGGTGGGGAAAATCGGCCGAACGAAAATAAGCACGATGCGAATGGATTAGGCAAAAATCACACGGCAACACGGGTACACCTAGGGCGAAAAAAACTCGTTGAGCGCATTATTACGATCAAAAATATAAATCCACCTACATTGCAGCGAAACTAACTGTCCGCAAAAAAAGAACGCATATAAAACGTAAGTAAACAAGCAAAAAACTCATTGAAACTGGAAGGTCACTCAATTATACGCACAAGAGAGACGACTTCCGTTTCCTCGTGAAAAGGTCATAAAATTTCGATTTGTATGAAATAAGTTTTGAGTAGACGATCTTTCTTCTCAAATTTTGGGGTAAAAAATTCAGAAATCGTTTTAAGTCTTAAAGAAATCGGCGATTAATTTTGAAACACGACAGTGTGGGAGCCAGGATAACGATGCGAAGTTCAGGATACGATTTGATTGGGTGTAGTGAAATAGGGGTTTAAACCCTCCTCTAAAATGTTATTAAAGTAGATGAATGATTTTTAATTTAACTTTCACGCCTCGAGTAGTGAATGCGGCACCAACGGTCGACTAAAGTCAACTTCGCTCGATATCGTTACCATACGCCTACAACTTACGAAATGTCTTATCTTTGGATACATTTTAACATTTCATTCCAATCATTATTTTTTTTCAATTTTCCCCGGATGGTTTTTTTTTTAAGTTTCATAAAACATTCAATTGGAAAAATATGTTTTCGAACAGTGAATATTCTACAAGAGTTCAGATTGATGAAAACCGCCGTTTAGCCAAAATTGCAAAAGAAGAACAAAAGGCAATTGGCGTATATCAAATCGCACCACGGCTATAAAGACTTAAAATATCCATAACAATAATGATAAATGGGGACAAGCCTATCCATCCATTTTCACCATACATGCATGTCACGGGGCAATGACAAACAATGATCATTTTCGAAGAAAAATTTTCGATAGAACAATGGCAGACCGAGGAAGGGGAAGAAATGAAAATATGATAAGCGCGCCTAAAGATGAAATTTTCTAACGATTTCCTATAATTCGTTCACTCGAAAGAAAACGAATTTGATCGTATTCAACAGAGAAAAGATTTTTTTGGTACTGATTGGAGTGGCACTAGTACTGAACTGCTTTGAAAACCTCGGGAAGAGATATAATTATCAATGAAAGAGCTTCGACGGACATTCAATTCGCAAGAGTTTAAGCGAAGAAGAATATAGTGACGGGTATGTTTAAGCCACCTTTCGCATTAGACTCCGCGAGGGCAAATACGAGTTAAATAAGTGAAAACTCGAGGGGAAATTTACAATTCAGACAAAAGGATTATTGGTAACAACATATGATCAATTAAAAGCAACACAAAAGAATTTACGATGGGACATCTAATGAAAGACGAGCGAACGAATGAAATGACGAATAAGAGAATGCATAAAGGATTAGAAAAAGGAAAATAATTGGAAAACGATGAGGAGCAAGAATTTCAGGAGGGTTTTCCACACCACTGGACCAAAGAATTCATCAAGGTGATAATGGATGACTAATGAAGGGATGACTAATGAAAGAAGGTTAACGGATGAATGAACAGAGAAATTAAGTAGAACGATGAGGAAATATAACCTATCGAGGCAGTATTACCAATCAAAGAACTCCCAACCTTCGGAATGAAAACTAACGATGATGATTAACTTTGGTTCTTGGATTACACGTTTTGAGTCCGGTGGAATAGTTAGAGACACATCAGATGCCATAACCCTCCCCGCCACACGCCCTTGCGGCACCTTGCGAAGTGCTTTGTAGATGTAGTTTTTTGAAGAGCGTAATCACGTCACAGCAGAAGAAGAGGAGAAGAGAGATTTTTATTTAACATTGATTCCTCCGCTTAAAATTTGGTTAACTGACAGCAGTTTCCATAGACGCACCGTAAATATCCACGCCCATGAACTTCGTCACTTTAAAATTTGCATTTTTCGCAATACGTGTATCTTCCCGTGAGAGACGACATGAGTTTTATAAAATCCAAAAATTAAATCCTCTTTAATTTCGAATCTTTTTATTTTGTTCTGGTGTTTAACTTCTGGCTATCAAAAGTTACCGATGATCTAAATAAAGCAGTACTTTCAGTAAATAAAGAATCCAGAACCCATCATTATTTACGCGAAAACTAGGCAAGGAATTCAAGAGAGAGAGAGAGAGAGAGAGTACGGCATAGAATAACATATGACCCATGATGAGGGAGAGCAAACTCGAGGAATAAATCCCAGAGACTGGATTTTCTTTTTTCAGACCTTTGTGAGGCCCGGTGATAAAATGTGGGCCAATAATGAATCCTTCCAAAGGGAATTCTGGGGATTTCCATGGTTCAAAGGGCTTCCTCACTGGCAGCATGATAAGGCCTTATCAGGAATCAATAATTTTATCCGCATGCCTCTCCGCTCTTGTTTCTCTCCGACATCTCATTATTCTTCGAGCCTCGGAATATATTACTACGGTGGACGCTCGAACGTCATCCACCAACGGGCAACTTTTATCAGGCACATCCACTGTTCGTATTAATTAAATAACCCACCATCGATCGCGATTTGCAACACACTACCTGCTCGGTCAAACCGAAAGAAATCGAAGGGCATAGAAAGTCAAGGGAGCACCTTTTGAGTCAGGGTTACGTCACTTGCATAAAAGAACGTAGTATGAATTCTATTATTTCAATATTATAATGTTCTGTTACTACAATATTTGCACTTCGCCTAGCAAACGCCGAGTTATAGTGGAGATTTGGAAACTGTAGCATACAGCATGCGTGTTAAGTCGTTTGTAGCCCCAGTGGCTTCCGTCGTTTAAACCAAATGACTCAATTAGTAACTACCCTTTCAGCAAAACGTTGATTAGATCGATGATCACCGCCTACCACAAACCCTGGTGATGGCTTACAGGTTGCACATGAATAGCTTTCCGATCTTTCAAAATTCCCACTCTTAGCCGCCATCTTTAATTTCCCTCCCAGCATTCCCTGCACCTCCCCTCCCCAGCCAAGACCCCTAACCACTCTACAGAAAATTTTCAGTCCTACTTGAAGAAGGCCGAAGGCTTAAACAATTTACAATTTGAGTGTCCTTTTAAGTGTTACCATTTATTTGTGTTCTACTGTGCCGCCCAAATATTATATATAATATATATATATACTCATATATACAGAAACAGATATAAGGAAAAGGGATAGGAACACACATAAAGGACGAACACAATTGAGGTGGGGAAGGCGGAATCGAACGGATCACAGGAGTAAAAATATTTCCTTGACCGGGACTCGAACCTCGGATCTTTCCACTTGCCGGGCGGATGCTCTTAACCACTTGAGCTATCGAGGAAACGTAATTTACCCTGAGATCCGTGGGTCTAATATGTCGCCAAGCGCCCCGATTCTTTAGCCAAGAGATGGCGTCAGGGGGCTGTTTCACCCACCAAAGGCTATTCGTGCCACGAAACGCACTGTTCCTTTCCTGTATGATGTTGTATGAATTCTAAACCACTGTCTTTTCCTCTTGTGTATTGTCTATTTCTCCTTTGGTGGGTGAAACAGCCCCCTGACGCCATCTCTTGGCTAAAGAATCGGGGCGCTTGGCGACATATTAGACCCTCGGATCTCAGGGTAAATTACGTTTCCTCAATAGCTCAAGTGGTTAAGAGCATCCGCCCGGCAAGTGGAAAGATCCGAGGTTCGAGTCCCGGTCAAGGAAATATTTTTACTCTTGTGATCCGTTCGATTCCGCCTTCCCCACCTCAATTGTGTTCGTCCTTTATGTGTGTTCCTATCCCTTTTCCTTATATCTGTTTCTGTATATATGAGTATTTATTCGCCGATTGGCGGGATTTCGTGTTTGAATATATATATATATATATATATATATATATATATATATATATATATATATATATATATATATATATATATACACACACACACACATACAGATTCATTCATATCGAAATAGATATAAGGAAGAGGGATGGGAACACAAGAGAGGTGGGGAAGGCGGAATCGAGATCACAAGAGCAAAAATATTTCCTTGACCGGGACTTGAACACCGGATCATTCGACTTACCGGGCCGATGCTCTAACCAATGCTTGTGATCTGCTCGATTCCACCTTCCCCACCTCTCTTGTATTCGTCTTTAATGTGTGTTTCTATCCATTTCCTTATGCCTATTTCTATGTGAATGAATATTTGTTCGCGATATGGCGGGATTTCATGTTTGAATGTGTGTGTGTGTGTGTGTGTGTGTGTGTATGTGTGTATATACGATATACACACTCGTATATATACACACACACACAAATATCAGACACCGAAAAGTTTTCTTTCCCTCGTTAAAAAGGTTCAGCTGCCATATCAAAAGAAATTTGTGGGGCAGAGGTGACCTAGGAAGCAACCCGATGCAACGAATTTTAAAAAAATGCAGGTTCAATAAATATATATGAACCGATACCTATGCACACATGCATATCTCCGATATCTACGAGTATGCATGTGCAAACCGATCCATGGTGGAACACTCGCTTTTTATTGGACTATCGGAATTCCACGGGCATCGATCCAAGGGGTCTCGATCGGACGTTTGAGTGAAACTTCTTTTTCCAAACACAAAAGTATGACTGCGACGAACCCAATTCACAAAAAGGCAATTTAAAGGTAAAAGGAATAAGAAAAAGTATGATCACTAATTCATAACAAACACTTTTCGAAAAGTAGGTCGCAAAAAGACTTCTGCGTGTCGTCCTGCTCGCAGGTTGATTAAAAAAAACTCTTAATCGTCAGTAAAATTTGGGAATTTGTTAAAGTAGTAGTAGTTTTGATGGGAGGCGACCGACAGCTAAGGTCATTTGCGCCATAGGGGAAGGACAGGAAAGGATGAAGGGTGGAGAGAAACCCGGCGTCGGCATTAGCCTACTCTTTACGAAAGGCGCCAAGGGGTCCGCGGCTTAACGTCCCATCCGACGGACGGCGTACTCACTCAAAGTGCCCTCCACAAAGCACCTCAAGTAGGGATCGAGATACCTCTGAAAAATATTCAACACCGCCGGGATTTGAACCCACGCCCTCAGGGTGGGAAGCCAGTACGTTAGCCCCCGCACCATCTCGATCCCCAATTTGTTAAAATAACACTATCCAACGTCAATATAATGACAGGAATAAAGTGGTCCTATATCAGTATTTCGGTCGTCAAGGCGACAATCTACAGGGGGGAGGGATTTTTATTAGATAACGTTCCTCCTCACAATATATGATCTCCTTGACGGATTACTTGAAAAGAGTATTTTATTCGTTCTCATTACATAGCCTTAGGATTTTTTTCCAATAACTTACAGCCAACAGCTCACAGCTTTATTTATTTCAGATTAGGTTTCCAATATCACAATGCTTGAGAAGTTGTCAAACGGAAAGCACTGGAACCTCCTGCTGAAACACTGATCTGGGGTCTGCACGACATTTTCCAACTTTCCAATTATATTACGCTAAAATTTTATATAAGGCAGGAAAAACGAAAGCATGCGTAGATGCGTAGAATTGCGTAAAATGATGCAAACCCCACCGGTCTTTTGGAATAATAAAGCGAAAGGACTATTAAAGAAAAAATTATTCGTGCTTCATACGGTGAGAAAAGCTAAATGTTCAACATCCCTTGCCATACGCTGCTGCGGTGTGCGGCAGATGGTGCTGGATGCCATCCATGAGAATATTTGTGGAATACACCTCAAAAAGGGGAGATTTATCAGTCTGTTGGCGTTTCCCTCTCCTACTCTGATGGTCGTGACGAGCGCGAGGGAAAAACGAATCCTTTAGATGTATCGAGGGAATAACTCTCTAATTGTACCACTATCCTACAGCCTACCGGTGTAGTAATATTTACAGACTACCATTTAAAGAGATCCGTCAAAAGATTCTTCTTTTCAAAGATTTTTGACATCCAATGTATTCAAACCTGATTGATACGTCGGCTACACAATTACCGCCTCCAAAATCAGGGACGAGAGGGAAGGGTGGGTGATTCATATATTCAAGAGAACGCGACGTGACGTCACGGTCACTCAGACAAACCCCCGCCCAAAAAGCGTGACGTCATTCAATGCCGGAGCCACGCCAAAAGATGGTCTCCGTTCCACCCCGCCCAAACCCCCCTAGGGGCCGCGAGAGGGTGCAACAACATCCCCTCGCCTTCCTCCTACGCCCATAGTGCGACAACCCCACCCCCCCTCGAAAGAACGTAACATCGTTCATGAACGGTGCGCCATCAAATTTCCCCGAACGGATGATTATCGGTCTTCTCCCGCGTCGCGTCCCTCCCCCCCGGCCACTCTCTCCGAGTCCCGAACCCCCACCCCCTATGGGACGCGAGAGCAAGGATAAAAGGGAAAGAGGGAAGTGGGCATGGGAGGAGTGGAAATAATGGGATTATGGGAGCTATGGGAAAATTACCATCAGGGGTGGCAACCATAGAAACGCTAGCTGGACCACGTTCTTGTCCAATTCTCGTAAGATTATTTTGATTAAATCACGGCCCCTCGCATCAGATTGAACTATTGAACACAATAGAGGCACATCCAAATTCAGAAATGTTCTTGCACGGAAACAATTTTGCCAATTTTTTCAACCAAATGTTAACAGTTTGATACAGCCACTTGGACGAAAGATAAACATGGAGAAAGCATTTTAAGGGACAAATCTGGGATGCTGCACCTGGTAACATGGCAACTTTCTGGAAAGCACACATTATTAAATAAACGATCTGATTTATCAAATATGTGGTCCCGTGTTCAAACCCTTAAAAGTCGATCTGGATCCCTCCTCTGATACGTATTGTACATCTGTGCAAAACCCCGGAAACCACTGCGAGAGCGTGTGGCGGGGGCTGTTAGGAAATCAATCTAAAATTTATAAATATTCACATTCACACGCATATGTACATGCCTACTTTATCATTAAATAATGGGTGGGTCCGAGTAGAGTTATAAATTTTGCTTATTGCATTTAGAATATAGAATGGGTACAGGTGAAATGGACAGAGAAGAAAACAAATGAGGAAGTACTTGGTATGGTGGGCGAAGAGAGGGGTTTGTTTGGAGAAATCCTTTGGAGGCAGGAAAAGTGGATGAAGGGGGTATTGACCGGCAGCGGGATGTTGAAGACTGTAATTGAGGGGAGAATGTTAGGCAAACGAGGAAAGGGAAGGAACAGGATAGGAATGTTGGACGGGATGAAGGGAGGAAGAAAGTACTCAGAGCTGAAGAGGGACCTGATGTAGAGTAGGATGTTGTGTTTTGCGAGGGGTCACAAATTATTTAATTAGTAATTATGTCAATCCAAAAACCTACCTTAACCGGTATATTACCTAAAATAATACATCTGATTTCGATATGGCAACGCATCACGCGAAGGAATACGGAGTACTTGAATCTGTCAATACTGGTATCCATCCATCAGGTATCCGTCAAGGTCGCGGGTTAGATTCTCCTCTAGGTGGGTTTTCCTCCTCCTAGGGATTGGGTATTTGTAATGGTCTTTAATATACGTAAATGGTTTAAGAGTGAGAAGGGACTATGAAGCCTAACTCTTACCCCAAAGAAGTCGTTAAGCAAACAAATATATTTTCTTATCCTGATGGAAAAAGATGCTTGTGTGTGTGAAAAGTAATGTGAGGCCATGAATTTGCCTCGGTCTCCATAGCAAACTCAGTTGTTATATCCCTCGCTAATATTATATTTTTTGCTCGCTCTATTTTACCGATGGTCAGTTCTCATAAGCCGCATGTCTTGTGTAGCGAAAAGGAGTAAGTTTTTTTTTAAAAACGTTGCCATGAAAAAACTTAGTAACGTCACCAGATTATTAGAGGAACTAGGCTGGCAATTAGATTACAGATTGAATTTCTGGCATAAACTGGGAGTAGGTCTCTCCAGCGATGATACTGAAATTGATGATGGTGTTGCGAAGATGCTGAAAATGTAGCCTACTCGTACTGCGGCATGAGAGATCATGAAAATAATATTAGAGATACAATGTGTACAAACGGCAGATTTAAGAAGTCATTTTTCCTGGGAACGATGCGGGCTCAGAAAAATTGCAAGGGATAGCAATGGGGTGAAGAGAAGTACTTAATTGTTCTAAGCAGCCTAGTAGGTGGCCTTTATTTTATATAACCGTCATTTCAGAGTTCTTATTGTTACTTGCAGCTGATCTGGCATGTGTAGAAAAATATTTTACATTTATATACACAAGTACAAGTAGCTGTGTTCATATTACCTCCACCATTTGAAATATTTCAGTTATCTCTATCTACACTGATAACCACTAACGAAGGGAAACTTAATTTCCACGCGGGTGCAGCCATACGCCTTAGCATAGCCTTGTAGGGTACCATTCAGATGCCTGAGGCTAATCAAAACTTCCAAGTCGGCCGGAGGATCCACGCACACAGTGTCGTCCATTTCAATGACTCGGGATATTCCTCCCTATAAACAGGACTACTGCGCAATTGCCACGAGCTTGGGCTCAATGCTACATATACATACGAGTGCGTTTATGTATGTGTAACGATTCGTCAGATTCCCCTCCCCCTTGACTCACCATGCCGCTGTTGCTTCCTCCCCTCTCCTCCTCCACCCCCACCACCCGGCCCTCCCCCGCACTCGGCCGCCTCATCACCGCCCTCCTCCGGCTCCTCCACCGGCGACGACTCCCGCACGCACGACATGAAGGAGGAGGCTATGTGATGGTGGTGGTGATGGTGGTTCTGGTGTTGCTGCGGCTGGTGGTGGTGGTGATGATGGTGCTGGGTGGGCGGGGGCGGAGCGGGATGGAGCCTGCTCACGGCCATCCTCCCTCCAGGGGGTCGGGAGGGGGAGACGACGCGGAGGGGGCACGGGAGGAAAAAGAAAGAGGAGAGCGACTTCGTCTTGCTTCTTCCGGGAAGGGGACGCGAATGCGGATGGGGTTGGGTGTCGGTGGGTCGGCGGGCCTTGGTCAGACGGCTGGCCGGAACCTGGAGAGAGAGAGAGAAACGAGGAACATGAACAAAATATACAAATGCAACACGGCCCATCAAACAAACACATCTGGGTGGATAGATACCACTATCAAGCAATGATCTTTATTATTACTATGGAACTCTACCGTTTAGGGTAAGTTTCGGGTAGGTAAACAGAATGAGAACTGCTTCATTTCTTAAGCTCGCCTCGCTAGACGTAACCTGACACCTCACATTTAAATAAACCCGTCTTCGGGGGTCGAATAATTTCTCCCTATATTCCATCCAAGATTATTTTAGCCTATCCTATTTCTACACTTCCTAGCTTGCATAATGTTCCCCCTTCTGTCACAGTCACCAACTTCCCATCACCAATCAAAACGCCCTGAATCCGTATTTCCTGCCTCCTCGGGGTGCCTCCAAACAACTCTCCCTCATCCCACACCACGTGAAGCTTTTCTTTTCGTCCGTTTTACTCCTACCCCTTTCTATTTCTCCTTATTTATCATATGAATGCGAAACTTGATCATTGAGTCGAGAAGATGAGCGTAATGATATTTTTAATATTATAGACGCCCGAAAATTACATATTGTTCAAGTATTACGGGCAAAACATCAGTGATCAGGTAATTTCCATGCGAATCACAAGCGTAAAAAAATTGTTAATTGTGATTTTCCACGTGAATATATTTTCTAGCACTTTTCCGTTCACCGGGTCGTTTTTCGGTCACGCGCACGTTGAGACATCACAAATAAACATAAACACGCTAGACACGCGTGCACATTTGAATAAAACCAACGAATTTCAGGATTCTGTCGGTGGGTATGGTTGGGGGGAGGGTGCTCGGGTCCGATTAAGTTGCTTGCCCTTGGTCCGACTGTATTTACAACCTGCCTTGTGACTTTTCGCGTGTCCCGACATCAGTGAAATTTGAGGCGGTCGATGTTATCGCATTGAACGCGCCACAATATTTTCTCGTCCCGGGGAGAGAAGATAATGGCGTCAAGCCGCGACGAGCCCAACTGCACGTGAAGACTACAATTAATGAGACGCGATAATTTAAACCGAACTGTGGGGGGGGGGATGGAGTGGGGACCGGGGAGGGATTGTTCATCGCCGACGAGGCTTAACTTTCGTCGGCGCGCAACGTGATGAGGCGACGCCGGGAATTCGGGACTGCCTTCTCGGGGACCGCACGAGAGCACGCCCCGAGTGAACGCACCGCTGCCGCCATCTGCGCGCCCACTCGCGTGATCTTTTTGATCACGCGAACGCCGGGCCGTGCTGTCGCGTGCCGGCCCCCGCCGAGTTCGGACACCAAGACGTGCTTTCGAGCGGAACGCGAAACGAATTTCAAACGCTTGCCGAATAAATGCATGCTGAGGCACGTCTCGAGGAGAAGTTTATGGCGATTATGAAAATATCAAGCTAACGAAAAGATAATTCAAATTACCGAAATGTTCGGAGCCTTCATTATAAGATTAAGTAACGTCCCATTATGGTTCCGAGCAGATTCCCTTTGTGGTAAAGTAAATTGGACGGGAAAGAGAGGATGAAAACATTGAATTCCCCCCCCCAGTAAGAATTTGGCTTACGAGCCCCTAGATTCACGTAGAGAGCATGCTTAAGACTTAAAAAGATTTCATAAAAGGTACAGAACGCCCTAGTTTTCTTTCAATACAGGGGAATCATTATGGCTGCAAATTATACCGGTAGATTCGACCACCAGGATGAAATAAGACAGGCAGACACCGTCATCGGTAGATTAAAGTACTCGTCCTTCCCTCACACGATACGCAATCATAATATAAACGAACCCAAGAACCCGAATAAAATTACTTGAAGACAAAGATTTAGCTATTTAATTGAAAGCTAGTGAATAATTTCATGGCGTACATAGGCATATGGGGAGTGCATGCGTATATGCGCTAATATTTATTCAAAAGCATTTATCTGTTCAAATCCCGGCGGTGCAGAATATTTTTCAGTGGTATCTCAATCCCTACTTGAGGTGCTTTGTGGAGGTCACTTTGAGTGAGTACGCCGTCCGTCGGATGGGACGTTAAACTGCGGACCCCTTGGCACCTTTCGTAAAGAGTAGGCTAATGCCGACGCCGGGTTTCTCTCCACCCTTCATCCTTTCCTGTGCATCCCTAATGGCACAAATGACCTCGGCTGTCAGTCGCCTCCCCTAAATACTACTACTATGAACTAATATTTGTGAATATATACCTGGGTACAATAAGTAAATTGTGTGTATGTGCTCAGATTGTGGTTCGGGAACAACCTCCTAACGAGAATGACGGCAAAAAAATGAAATCCTAATGAATTGGAATAGTTGAACTTCAGCTACAATTCAATAGACCTCCGAAACTTTTGAGGCAAGTCGCTCACATTTAGTATTTTGGACAAAATTTCCGTTTCGAGTTCACACATATTTTGAGTCAAAGTTTTACAAATAAATACCTCCAGCAAAAGATTAATTTTTTGAAAACATACTTGGTCAAAAGTCATACCCTTTTTCTGACTGTCACGAATGTGACCCTATCTTATCAAGTTTTTGCACCCTATTAACGACTTGAAAAATGTACATCATCTGAAACCCCCTCGAAAATAATGGTCTAGAAAAAAATAAAATTTTATTATAACAGGTAATTAATGGAGGAAATATTGAGAGATAGTGGAATTCTGAATGAAGGGTAGAATGTTGGGTAAGAGGGGATAGAGGAATAAAGAGAATAGGCATTTTAGAAAGTATGAAGGCAGTCAGGAGTTACCGAGTCAAGTAGAAGGAAATAATGTGGGTCAAAACGTTATCGGGATGCGCAGAAGTAAGTAGTCTTAAGGGATCAACCAAAATCCCCACCTTTAATGGGTAGAATGGTTTAAAATTTATGAAAAAGCACGGTGACATTTCTCATTTTCCATTGATAAAAATGTTAAAATGGTGGCTTGCGAAAAAACAAAAAAGGAAGGCATACTGCAGGCATCAAAAATACAGTACGGTGAATGTGTGAACCGAGGATATGAAAAAAACTCAATTATAAGAAAACAACAAATACACTCGTATATTCACCCCAAGAAACAAAGCAGTAAGTAACGCGAATTTCAAGTTTGCCACATATGAGGGCGTTGAGGATCAATGCGTCCCTTTAACTTTCCTTCGACTTGCTCCGGCGGCGCTATCAGCCTTGACGCTCGCCTTTCCACTCGTGGGTAAATGGATGAGGAAGCACCACCATAGCAGAAACGCTTTACCTAATTTCCGAAGGGAATTTGAACGCGGCACGTCTTTCTACACATAGCCTAAGCGAAGAAGCTTCCAGACGTGCGATAACCGTTCCTTGGGAATTATATGAAGTTTTAAAAAAATGTCATTAATTTCTGTTTAGACCTCAATGTTAGATGGCTTAATGAACACGAAATAGTTGGTTCATGTAGTTACATAAATCCATGGTCAATGTTGGTTTACAACACTCCCAAACGACGTTTTTCTGCATCTCACGAGAACTTTCTCTTTTTTCCCTAAACCTTGTCCTTCTCCACTTCTTAAATTCTACCCACCACCAATCAGCCTAGAAAGATCTAATCCTTCCTCTACCCCGCTGACCAATATTATTCTCCCTTCTACCGCGGCTTTCAATATACCACCGTCCCTCAATATTTCCTCCGCCCACTTTTCCCGCTTCATTCGGATTTACCCCAGTAACGTCCTCCTTTCACCTACTACATATAATACTTCACCATTTGTCTTCCTCTCTGCCAAACTAATTTCTCCTAATGTAAGTTAAAGCACATGTACACTGAAGTATAGCGAGTGAACGAACCTATGAAATCTATTTCCCGGATGAAATGCCTGAATCTTTCCAGGTAAAACTTTTTAACCGCTTTTATTTCCTCCGCAGGCTAATCATTTCCTCACGCTAGTCTTATCACGTACTGCATCAGAACTCCTGACCTAGGCCTTCAATAGTCGAACTGATCAATGCTATACAAGAAGAAAACTGATGGATTGCACTTCATGCCATTACTGCTTTGCAACCAAAGAAAACAGCGCACCTATTCCAAACAAACCGGTTGCGTAAAATACATGGTATCGGTAAAAAGTATCAGGAAATTTTCTTCCTGACGCGACTGTACGTCGCACTTCACTCGCACCACGCAGGCTAAGTAAAGGGAGTCTGGTTTCCAACAAGCGCCAATCGCCTGCGAACGTTCGTTTAGGCTAGATCGTGTTTTTAGTGGTATCCTGTCGAGTACCTCGGTGCGAGCGCAAAATGCAGCGAACGATTGAAGAGCGGCATGCCATCAAATTTTGGGTTGGACTGGGGAAATCGGGTACGAACGCGTTGAGCATGATTTGCTAAATGTTTAAGGATGAAAACAAGTCACAAACATCAGTTTTTTAAGTGGAAAAAGCTGTTCAAAGATGGCCGAGAGAGTGTGGAGGACGAACCCCGCGCTGGACGGCCGTCGACGTCAAGAACCGACGACAATGTGAAACCTATGCGTGAAGCACTGAATTAAGACCGCTGTTTAAGTGTGCGCATAATTGCACATCGGATTACTGGAAATTTGGCGATGCGAAAACCTGCGATCAGCTTGTCCCGAAGGTCTTGACGGACGACCAAAAGTAGAGTCGAATGTCAGCTCACGAAGATCTGCAAGGCGTTGAAGAAGGCAGAGACTTTTTGAACTATTCCGACTTGGCACCAGCGACTATTTCCTATTCCCAAAAGCGAAATTCTTCCTCAAATGACACCAACATGGGACCCTAAGTGCCGTCAAAGAGGCTTTTACGCTTACCCTTAAGGACCTTCCTGAAACCACCGACCAGGGAGCCTTCCAGTCGTAGAAAAGTCGCTGGCAAAACTGTGTCGACGCTCAAGGGATTTATTTTGAAGAATTTTGAGTACTTGTAGCAATATCTGAAATGAATCTATTTTATTAAACCTTTCCGGATACTTTTTATACGAATCTTATAAGTGATTTCCTTGCGGAGGATGGATCAAAATCATTCAAACTAAAACCCACTCCCGAGTCGGTACATTTTCACAGAGATGGTCGAAGATCATAGCGTTTTTGTTGAAATATTGCAAAGAAACTTCTGCTTTCTAAAATTGAATATTGGCACCGAATGGGGGGACGAGGTAGTCTAGTGGGTAGAGCGTTTTACTGCTGACTGGAGGGCGCGGATTCGATTCTCGGGGTCGCCTCCGAGAACTCTGCTCTTAACCCGAGCTGTGTGATATTTCGGGTACCGGATCTACGAGTGAAACCATGGACGGCATAGGAAAAGGAAACTGGCTTCCCTACCCTGATCTTCGAATTTCAAACGCCGTTGGGCTTACTACCTAGGTGAGATCCACCCATACCTATCAATTCAACCAACGAGTTAATAAATGCGTTCTTTTTGGTATATAATATTGTGGTTTTTTTTGGCACCGAAAATAGCCCAGACGATTGGTTCGGTGGACGAACGAAGGTTTGGGGCCGCCGAGGAAAGCGCGCCTTCGTCGGCGTGCTGTGCAAGGGGCGTTATTTTCATGTAGTCGTGATTTAATCACGAGTTGAATTACGATTTGAATTCGATACGAAGATTCGCAAACTACAACTGTGCCTCTCCTATGGCAACCACGGAACGACCACGACGGCTATATGTAGAGCACGGACCGGAGCATCGAGAGCAAACCCTAATACCGGCCGTCTTTAATCGTGCGATGGACGAATAGGGAGGGTTCCTCCTCTTTTTTTCGGGGGTGACGAAGGGGAGGAATAGAGCTCTTCCGGGGGGGGGGGGTGGAGCAGTGACCTGAGAGAGACTGATGACGACAATAAAACGCGTCCTCCGCGAGCGCCGTAATCTCTCGGGCGAGGGGTTTCAAGGGACCGGAGGAATTCCACAAATTCCGATGCGGGGAAGGGGAGCTGGGGGGAGGGGGATGGTAGATCGGAGGGCGCCCGCACCACCAACCGGGATGCGGGCATTCGAGAGCGGGGTCGTCCGCCTACTCTCCCCCCGGAGAGCGACATGGGACTGGACCAATGGGAGGGAAGCTCCCCGCCCGAAGGCCCTCTGATCATTTTTCCGATGGGAAATGCACCGAGAAAGGGAAGATGCGACTTCCATATCACAAAAGACTTCGCGGGGAATAAACGTTAGGAAGTTCGGCATCCCATCTATCGTCGTGACCTCGCGTGGTTTATTTGTGAGCTCGAGGTACGATGAAAAGACACGAGGAGATGGAGTTCCCAGTAAGGACCTCAATTCGGGCGCATGACGGTGGGAAAAGGGAATGCGAGGAAACCGCATTACCCAAAGTGCGTTGGAATAGGATGATCGAAATACTTAGCGTCAATTGTGCCGATCACTTATTCAACTGCAAATGGTACCCAGCGTATTATGATGAGTAGATGCCATGTACACTTGGTATGCTCTAATTTTTGGAAATTAAACATACATTGAGATAGTAAAATTGCAATTTTACGCAGTGATATTTTTCGAAAAATGCGTTTCAATGCATATACATCAGGTATAGTATCCGTGTTGTTTAATGGCGGAATTGCACGTGATGTACTCGCATTTAAACGAGTTGTACGGAAAAAATCACTGGGGAAAATTACAAATTTATTATTTCACGGTTCGATTCCTCGCTCACGAAAGGCGCAGATGGTACTGCTTCATCTCGCTTATTTCTATTTATTTATTTTAGTACCCTGCAAGCCACTGCTAGGGTGTGTGGCAGGGGGTGAATACACACCAGACTAATTTTGGCCCAAATATGAACCTACCGCGGTCGGACAGTGTTATTCTGATCCCTTATTGTTCGTGGGAAAAATGACATCTCATATCTATCTGTTAAACACTTGATATCTCTAATTTTATTGATATGATCCGTAATAAGATGGTGGTAATTATTGAACTAATATGACATAAAGTGAGGCCTAGGCAACAAAGCTCAGTGCTGTACTGAATTTGAATAATTGACCAGAACGACCAGTGTTCGAAAAACCTAATTGAATGAAGGACTTGAGACAGGGCGCTCCTGTGGTATTTTAAGTCTTTTACGAGGCTGAAACACTTTCGTAGTATCGCTTTATGAAGTGCGTGAAATTTATCATTATTTAATGCACCAAATGACTTCGATGCTCAATTTGGTGGAATCTTCCCATGTCCCATACGACCACTGGGACAACGTTTGCACTTCGTATACAAGGGTAATGACTTCGAGCGACGAATAAAATTCCCTGACCTTCCCCATTCCTTCGAGAGATCGGCTCTGTGAACTGCAATCGAATGCATCCAGATGTTTCTGGTAAGACTCCGTGGGAATTGAAATAACTTCGTGAAAGTCAAAACTCATACCGGGAATAAATGCACCCTTCGGAACTATTAAGAGTGGTTCAAGGATTTATTGCGTTGAAACCACATTATTGCGACATATTTTGCTAGGCACTTCGAATCGAAGTCCATTCTCTCATAACTGTATGCATGAACCCAACTCTAACCTCCTTTCACGAAGTACTACTTCCCACGTGCTAATCTCACAAAGTCCACCAGTTACTAAAATTATGAATGACATCGTGGGGTGGGAAAAAATGCTGAATCATGTCGTAAACAACAGTTTAATCATGATAAAGTATATTTATAGCTCAAAAACACATAAAATATACGTAAAAACGTTCTATTTTTTTATTAGGTAATATACCGGTTAAGGTAGGTTTTTGGATGGACCCAGCTGCTAAATAAATATTTTGTGATTCCTAACAAAATACAAAATCCAGTATCTTACTCTACATCAGACCCGTCTTCATCTCTGAGTACTTTCTTCCTCCCTTCATCCCGTCCAACATCCCTATCCTGTTCCTTCCCTTTCCTCGTTTGCCTAACATTCTCCCCTCTATCACAGTCTTCAACATCCCACTGCCGGTCAATACCCCTTTTATCCACTTTTCCTGCCTCCATAGGATTTCTCCTAGCAAACCCCTCTCTTCGCCCACCATGCCAAGTACTTCCCCATTTGTTTTCTTCTCTGTCCATTTCACCTTCTCCATTCTTCTCCACACCCACATTTAAAAAGCCTCCAGTCTACGTTTATGCTCCTGCTTCAATGACCATGTTTCCGCGCCGTACATAGCTACACTCCATATCAAAGTTTTTACGAGTCTTTTCTTAATATCCTTGCTCAACGTCCCTGTCATCAACTCCCTCCTCCTTGTGAAAGCCTCTTTGCCTAGCGCAATTCTTCTCCTTACGTCCCTACTACTTTGACCATTCTAAGTTATGTAACGTAAATGTTAAGATGATCTATTATTTTTTTATCTCTCCTAACCTCCCCGATCATTCAACCAAACAAAAAATCACGTACCACTGAAGTCACGAATATCACCGGCTGAAAAATATTGGTCCACGTGACAGAGATGAGTTTTCTATTTGCAATGACTTTCGCACTCACGACACCGTAAGGAGCACCACAAAATCCGCATAAAAGAATTAAGGCGACTGAATCATTCCCACTGATGGTTCGAATTGAGTTAATTGAATTTTAGGATCACCGTCGGCAGAGGTGGAATTGCGCACCATTAGAATGAGTCATGAAAGACTATTGTACCTCAACACACTCACCCGACCGGAGGCGGTACTCCATACCTGCATTCCAAGACTTAACGGAAAACGAATTTCCACCGACAAAACTGGGACAAACTTTGAATCGCAAAAAATTTCAACCTTTCAAATATTTCCCCATACAATAAACAAGCCAAATTTCAGGGGAACATGAAACAAATAACCGTGTCGCGTGCATGAATCGCCATTGCATAGTTATTACATACAGTGCAATGCTTAGAGTACTTTCAGTAATGACAATTTATCTTAGAAGTTGCACAAAAATTCCCCCATCAACCATTTTCAAACAAATTCACTTAAGAACTGAAATTCTAATTCCAACGAACGAGTCAGTACACGCACCAGTTGGTGCGCTCACTTTTAAACGGGAAGGAAACTGGTTAAAATTCCTCTCTCGGCAGATATTATTCGCTAGCTTTCGCGTAGAGCACTCCTCTGTGCAGGATATAAGTAAGTCTTATTTAGCGATAGGATCTCGCCAGTCCAACCAACTTGGAAACCCAATTACTACACATTTCTGTAATTGATATCGAGAGCCAGCACTGAAATCCTATTTCCTAAAATAGTATTTTTTTTCTTGTCTCGTAGGGTCACATCGGTAATCCCGTGTGCTCCTGGGATCCCGATAAGGCATTTTTGGCTCGTTGTCAAGTTTCTCGGTGGCTGAATCCATCCAGGGGCGGAGTGCCCGGAGAAGCTAACGATGCTGTCTCATCCTAGGAGTTAACAGATAATTGGATGCCATCCGTTATCCATTGTGTAAAAATGTCCTTTCACTAGAGTAATAATTTTCAATTTTCATCTCTAGCCTTTCCTTTTGTCACTTGTTTTCTCCTATCATCTGAAGTTATTTACAACTTGCGCACGTAGAAGAGCCCAGAGAAAATGGCACTCGTAGGATTTAAAGTAGTTTTCTGATATCTTGACCTGGCGAGAGGCAAAATAAACGAATTTAAAGCTAGCTATCATAATCACCACAAGCTTGATTTCAAGAGCAAACGACAGGTCCATTTTCTTCAAACGGATAATTAATTAACGATAAAATAAGTAGGAATTAAAATATTTTTTCTTTAAAAGTTCCAAATTTTTTGTCGTCATTTTAGTGGGTAGTAAGGAGTGCCAGGTTGTGTTTTTTTTCCTAGGCAAGACTAAAATATTTAATGGTGTTCCGTCTGCGTCGATCCAAAACCTATCACAGTTAAAAAAAATAAACCAGTGATTAATTCCTGTACATGATTCAAATTAATGTACTTTATTTTCTGCTGATCTGTTTGAATTTTCATAAACGAGCAAGAGCACATGCGTTATTTCATTGCACTGTAAGACCGAAGGATTAAGCTACTGCGTAGAACTGGCATGGATCTTATCTAGTAACTGACTTATGATCCGCTGCCGGAATCTATCTCGTAATTTAATTACCAGCCAGTGAGAGAGAACACAGAGTTCACACATTCACACACACTGATGGCCGAATAAATTAATATGCGCTGTTCACATTATAAAGTGTGAAATAATTCCCAAAATTGTTCAAAAAAATTAAATAAGCAAGCTAAATAATAAAAAAACTCTGAAAATTAATTTTTTTAGTTTATTTCATTGGGGGACATCGTGCCAAGAAGGTTAGGACTTAATAATTTTGCATACATGGGGTAAAGAAACATAATGCAACATAGGCTCGGTCCGATTTGGATATACTTTACTAGAAATTTTAGACATCGTAAAAATCGATGTTTTTGAAAAAAATATCCTTTATTCACACTCATATGGCAGCACAAATTTGACTAGGAATTGCAATTTCGATTCATTCACTTCGATAATAGAAGCGAAAATTAAGCTGCCGCATTCTTTCCCTAGCTATTGCCGCATTTGTAAACGTACATTATGATTGAAGCTAAGCAATCGCTTCGTACATTGTAAACAGGTGCTTTCAAATTTGATGGTCTCGGATCATTTATTTTAAAGTTAAGTAAAAAGGTGCATTATTTTTTCGGTGAACTACAATTGCGAAATTCGATGGCCTCGAATTATTTCTTTAAGAGTTAACTTTTAAGGTGCTTCCGTTCGTTTATTCAAATTCAGTGTCCATTATGCCTGAGAAAAATAAAATCGTACTTTTCCAAAGCATCTGCAAAATCGCTTGCTCTAAGACGACACCGTGATGAAGGAACTGCCCTCGTACAGGCCCATAATACGAATAAAATCCAATTACAGTTATACGGAGAAATTGGTTCGCCGGAGCCGCGCAGAGCCTCGCCTACCAGGATCTGGCACTAAACATTACAATGAGACTACTTTTTAAAGCTCTCATGCGTTCTATCCCCCTTCATTCCGTCCAACTAACCTCTCCTTTTCTCTCCCGCACATCACTTGCCTTACCTTCTCACCTCCATCACCGCCGTCAACATTCCATTGCGAATTAAAACGCTCTGTATTCATCTTCCATGCCCCCTTTGAATTTCTCCTCCAACAACTCATGAAATAAAATTAAAACTAATATAAAAGCCCCTCTGCTCCCTCATCATTCCCAGTATTCCTGCATTTAATTCATTTTCATAGGGTTCACATATTGGATGAAATTTCGGAATTTTCCGGTTTATGCCCTCCGAGTAGTATTTAATGGGTATTCTTGTTCGTCTCTCCATCTGGAGTCATTCCGTACCGAACATTATTAAATATATAGATATTCACGAAGGAAAAAAAGAAAATTGTAATTTACAATCGAATATATCGAGGATTAGTCGCGACTCGAAAGAAAATACTTAAAAACACATTGAAGAGAATGAAATTTTAACACGACTAGTGTTAAAGAGGTGGCAGTCGACATTAATTTTTTGCTCAGGAAAATGATCAGAACTGTGGCAAACAATCACCACAGGAGAAAAACAATTGGGTATCCAGGTTTTCGCAATACTAACTCATGCAATGAGAAAATATTTTAGGTGAAGTGCGATTTTTAATGTTATTCTTGCATAAGAGTTTCGCCTTACCGTTCCAAAATAATAACAATTATGAATCAATGATTGAGAGCAAAGGAGAAAAGAAAAGCGCAATGGATAGATGTAACCGATGAGACCACAATGGCAAAGACTATTAAGAGGAGTCCAGAAACGGAAAAGCATTCATGAAAAATATCTAACATGCGACGGAAGGGGAAAAAGTCTACAAGGATGTAGTAATAGTTAATTAGAAATTAAGTAAGTAAAGGGATTGAGGTTCTAGCAATCATTTTAAAAGAGGCTTTTTTGAATTTGCCGAACAGCAGCCAAGGCAACAGGCGTGGGCATGTGTCTGCAAGTTACGTTAGCTAACCGTAAATCTTTCAATTTGAAGTAGACGAATTCCTTCGTAGAAGAAGATGCAATTCTACGAAGGAATTCTGCTACGATTATAAATAGATGATCATTTTAAAGAACGCTTATTTTCCATAATGGATGAGCCATGTTTAAGATAAAAAATACAAAAAAATAATAAAAGTGTGACTAGTGATAAGGAACATTTTTTTTATTTGTCTTTTCCACACGCAAGCAGCGCCATTTATTCGTCAATAAGCACATTTATATACAAACTCTTATTTCTTCAAGCACTTCTATTCCAGTAGCTAACACCTCCTTCAAACTCACATGATCAAACTCTAATTCTGAAAAGAGGTGTAAAGTCCCTTTAGGATAGCAGACTTTAATACTTAATGACAGAGTTCGTAAAACTCACGGTTGGTTAAGTAGAAATAGTGTCCAAATCTGTGTTTGAGTTGTTCGTCCTATTATCATGTATTTTAGAATATCATGCATTATTTCTAATGATGGCCGCCTTGAATTCACCCTTCGGCTCCTAAGTCGAGCATCGCTTTCCTGCCTCGTTCTACTCGCAAGGCTCCCGGCTCGGAAGGGTCGTGAGGACAGGATATTCGCGCGGGGGGTGAGTTGGGGAGGGGCGAGGGAGAGAGATAGGGATATGGAGGCGGGGAGGAAGTGAGGGGGGATACACGCAGTATAATATACGGTGGGGGAGGTGGTGGAAGGGCTGAGTCGGGAGGGATGGAGGAGCGAATCGTAGATCAAAGTAGGAGTGCATAACAGGGCCGGAGAATGATATCGATCGTGGTGAAAGGGAGTAGACGGAAAAGAGAGTGAGAGGTGAGGATGAGGCGGCTCCGGGGGAGAGGGGCGCGGAGCGGACTCGGTGGAGTGGGGGAGGTCAGGAAGGGAAAGGGGGAAGGAGGGCCAAGTACCACTCGGCAGTGCAGTCGCACCCGACACCACTCATTCGCCCCCACCTGACAGGGAGGCCGGGGGAGGGAGTTGGGGGGGGGGGAGTGGGGGGGAAGGGAATCGGCGAAACTGTGTCCCGATTCAATTCCCCCATTCTCCACCCTTCCCCGGGCACGTCCCTCGGCGCCACGTGAATTTCAACTTCGCTGTCCCCGGTCCACAATCGACTTCGGCTGCGGCGGCCAATAATTGCGGATCCCAGGACTGTCGCGTACCGTCAACGTCTCAGCAAAAAAAAATTCGCCCCTTTTTAATATGCCCACCGTGAAACTGTGCCCTGCCGACTGACATGACGCCAGAGAACAATTATCTAATGAAGTTTCATGCAACTTCCTCGACAATTCGTTCCGTGTCCCAAAGCGTTGATGCAATTGCAAAGGGGACGCGACCTTTAAGCGTTAGGGATCACATCCGTTCCATTCCCCATATAACTCAAATGTGTACTATTATACTCGTATTCTTAAAGTTCACTTGATTTGTTAGTGATACGAATACACTTCGCTCAAAGTTGTCACTCCTCAACATTCTGACATGAAATTTAGTCCAAGGTATTCCTTCCCTACAAAAAAATCCCATATTAGGTCAACAAAATCAAACAAAGACGATTAATTAAAAATAGCAATTTTCCACAAATGATGATGTAGTAACATTGAAACCGGTCGCATTAAATTTTATTTTTGTGGAAAATTGCTATTTTTAATTAATCATGATATTCCACCATATCACGCCTGAAACGTCTCTTTTTAAACAAAGACGACTTTGGTGATTATCTCCTCCGCAAAATATGGTTTAGAATTAGTTACCAGGCGTCGCTTTAAGAGAAAATATTTGCTGATAAGAACACGAGAAAAGTTAAAAAGTATCGTCTGGACTTATCACGAACTGCCACTTCATATGAATTTTGACAGTAGATGACTTTACAGAAGAAACTACCATTAAAGTTAATTGACCAGTTTATCGATTTGCTATCTGTAAAGAAAATACAAACAGTTTCTATTCTTATCAGCAGAATATAAGGCATTTGACTAATTAATCGGTATTTTCGACTGTATTCATCATTTATCGGCTTTAATAAAGATACAAAACAGTGAAACCATGCTGGCTAAGACAAAAAATTGCGAATATTTACTGAGTCATGAGTTCCATTAATGTGAGAATTAGGAATGTTCACAAAATGAGGCCAGACGGATTATTTTACTTTAATGAAGCAATTATGAGAAATTTTAAAAAAAGGTACGTTGAGAGTCATCTTTGAATACAAAGAAATATGAAAAGGATGAAAGACAAGATTTTTCAAGCACAGATTTTCTTTTTACACCACCATTTTCTATTAATGACTGTTAGGGTGTCTAAACTTAGCTTTTTAGGATCGCAACTTGTGGAAGGAAAGAGAGACTACTTATCACCGAGTCGATCTCTCCTAATTATCTCCCTTAAATCTGCCGTTACAGAATGCCGAACTTCTAATAACCTCTCGTCAAGGGTTAACTCGAGCACAAAGCTGGATCTTTCTAAGAGTCCTAAGTTAGTTTCGCTTGCTTTCTAATCGCGATAAGAGGGACTACCGGCGTAGTTTCGCCCATAACCCTCTTATACTTTTATTCTTCTCGAAAAAATGATTCACAAACCTAGCTAACAATCTCCGCGCTCCATCTTTTTCCACAATTAATTAACACTTTCACCGCTGGGTTCAAATATTTGCCCCGTATTCAAAACGTGTCCCAATTAATGTGAAATAAATCCTCGGTCGTTTTTCACTGTTTGTTAACAAATCCACGATAATAGTATTCTCTTCCGTCATTCAGTAACTCAAAATCCTTCAATTATGCATTTCTAATTTTTTTTACGTCACCTTATCCTTTTAAGAAAATAATTTCACGAAGGATATTTCTGGTTTTGGATTTCACTTTAAATTGCAATAAATTTTCTACATGTTCCGACTGCTCTCCTAAAATCTTCGACTAAAGGAAAGATGGAATCGGACCATGATGCCAAGCGAAGTAGTTCTTGGCTTAAGCATCATCTCATTAGGCGTGAAACCTCCAGGGCCGTATCCCTCTGGGTAGTGAACTTCTCTCGCGTGGCGAAAATTTATGCTTAAAGGGATTGAAAAATCGATCGAGGAGGAGGAATTCGAACGACCTTCATTACACATTCCTCCTCCCGAATGGATATAAAAACCGCCGGTTGAGGACCCATTTTAGGCACTTGACCGGCGGTTTCGGACCCACAGGTTCACCAACCCGTCGATGCCACAAAATTCCAGCAATCGCGGATTCAATGCGACCGCGACGATGCGAATCGATTCCGAGAGCTTTACTTTCGATTCTACCCACGTCCCCGCCATGCGACGGGTAAGAAGAGCTTCTTCGTGGGCGACCGCAGCGCATCGCTCGGTCGCGATTTGTGATTTTGTGATCAGCACACGCTTCCGGGACCGCTCGCGTGCTCACGACGGCAATCGTGAACTTTCATCGAAAACCGAAAAAAATAATGAAACAGAAGCGATAAGGCACCGAGTAACGAGATGGATCCTGATTCTCATCCTGGATTTGGAGAAACTTGCAGAACCCCCCCCCCCCAGCGCCGTGCGAAATTCATGCGGCCCGAGAGTACGAAGTCAACGCTAGTTAAACTCCTTTTGCGCTCACGCTACTACACCCCCCTCCCCGCTAATCAATCAAAAAGACAGGCGGACGGGTGAAAAAAGAAGGGATGAATACGGACCCCCAAACAAATTCTTCGCCACCATAGGCCATCCACCTATCCAAACTAACTACGCGCCGGACAGAAATATTCCGAAGCACATTCCACGCGAGCGAAACGTGGCCTGGCTCTAGGTACCAGTAACAATGTTTGATGGCCCATCAGTTTTTGATGGCCCATCAGTGTTTGATGCGTCAATCGTTTGCTTTCCACGACCGAAAAACTACGACGATTTGTTTACGATTAGCGACAGCTAGAGGCACTTCGTGATTTGAATTCACTGTCACGCATTTGGCTCACGATTGACCAGCAAATTAAATGCGCGTCTGCAATCGTCGTGCGTCTTCGTTGATATTCGCTTTCGCTGCCCCACACCAGCAATTAGGCGTTCGGCAGTTTTCCTGGCCATAGTTTTAATCCGTAATTAATACGCGTAACAGAAGTAATTAAAAATGGTAGACGAAAGATACACGAAGACATGCACATAACAATTCCCCGCCAATAGCAACCAGAAGCCAGACTAGTGGCAAACGACAAGAGAGACACGTACTGCTCATGCGCTGTCGTCAACCGTGAACTTGAACTGTGAAATTCGAGGCCAGCTGAACTTTGAAACTTACTGAAGTTCAAGGCTGACACCTTTCACGGTCGTAAACCCCTACATTTTCAAGTTCACGCTGAACTATAGTAGTGGTTGAATTTGAAGTTCCTTTTGATACCAATAGTAAACTACCCTCAATCTGCGATAATTGACGGATCATACTTTCAAACAGTGATCCATGAAATCGCTCAACATAAGGAAAAGCATCAGTGATGGATGACTATGATGGCATATAATTAATTCATTGTGACTGATTAATGATAAGAACTACCGACCATGCGAATAAGGATAAGGGAAAGGAATAGTGCTTCATGGAACCCTAGTTGACCCATCAGAACCGTCTTCTTTCTACGGGTCTAGCACGCTCCAATACCTTAATACCTCCATTGCTTAAGTGTGCCTACTTTAAATATGTTACGTTCATATTTATCCTACCCTAAATATATTTAATTTATGGATCAACTCTGTTTTAAGATTCGGCATGTAATCGATTTCGTTATGGCGAGTAGGTCTCTTGTCCGCAGACTTGGCAAATTAGTCTTGGCTCGAAGTAATGAGTTGATTATGTGTAAATTTAAATTCGGATTATCCCGAGATTTCTTCGTCTCTGTGATCTATCGCAGGGAATATTTTTTCTACGGACTCGTTCTGAGAAAAAAACTAAAATACTTTGCAACTCCGTCTCGGCTTCCGACCTCATTTCTTGCATGTAGCCCTTGAGGATTCTCTAATGGAGTCCCTACTGGAGGTAAAAGGTTTGGGGACTACTGTTTTGCACTCCCCTTGCCGATGGGACGCACTTAACGAGGTGAACCCCTGGAGCCTCTTTCCAGCACGACCTCTCCTCTACTAAATTGGGCATGGCTGGATTCAGAGGGTGGAAATACCCCCTCCTCCCTCGGATTTCTTATCTTTAGAAATGCTAATCCTTTGGCTTGATTATACAGCTCTGTACGTTAATCGCACCTTATAAACAATGTAACTCATACGACTTACATCGTGTAGAAGGAGCTACCGACCTAATTCCCCCAATATGTGTCGCATGCACAGAAAAGTATTTTACAATTCGATGTCGTCGTGTCTATGGTCCTATGGTTGGCAGATTCTCCATTTTATGAATTACTTTAACTACTTATTGATATTTTAAAACTCTACCCAATATTTGATGCTGCATGCCAGGGGTTGAATTACACCCCTGGCGGTGATTTGCAGGGTACCCAACATGCGTAGAAGTAAGTAGTGGCAGTAGGCTCTAACTTGAATAAATCAAACTTATTCTGGAATAATAAAAATTACGATCTTTCAAAGCGATTTCTTGCGCACAAGACGTTTCAATGTCAACGCAGCATCAGTATTCCGTACCTGATGATGATACATTCGTGAAAAGTGACAATTTTGTAATTGGAATATCTAAATATTGAATATCCTAATTATCCAAAGCTAGATGTGGAATATCTTAATTATGTCATACAAATCTAATGCGATTATTTTTTGTGTTGAAGATATTAAATTATGAGTCATTCGTGATGCTATCACGGTGATAAATTCTGGCCATAATTTCCACACTTCCCTCAACAATACGCATGAAAAAATAAAGAGATGGCTTCTTAACCTAACATTTAAAAAAAACCGTCCACCTTTTTGGTCCACCTAGGGTCAACGACCCAATAAACACTCGAAACCTGATTTGTCGAGTCCATCTCAAAGGATAAAATACCGAATACCTATCTTCTGCCAGTCTCTTTTTGTCGTAACATGATGATAAAACTGAAAAAACTAATCCCTCAAATATTCTATAGAAAAAATCAAGTTAAAGCAAGGGAAGCAAAGGAAGGGCGACGATGCGGAGTTGCATTATAAGCGAGGAGCCAAGAATTAATTTTCAAACGTTGCATGCACCGCTGGGCGCCGCCCGCGGTGAGAAAAACATTAATTTTACTGCCGTTTACTAAAGCGTGCATTACGACTTCACCCGAGTTAACAAGCTGACATGAAACCAGACGTTTTAGCATATTTAAATTCATTGCTACTACCTCCTTACGGTATGAACGCCCTAGCTGGGACAGAATGGAGCGTAGCTATGTACGGCGCGGAAACATGGTCATTGAAGCAGGATGATAAACGTAGACTGGAGGCTTTTGAAATGTGGGTGTGGAGAAGAATGGAAAAGGTGAAATGGACAGAGAAGAAAACAAATGAGGAAGTACTTGGTATGGTGGGCGAAGAGAGGGGTTTGTTGGGAGCAATCCTATGGAGGCAGGAAAAGTGGATGAAGGGGGTACTGACGGGTAGTGGGATGTTGAAGACTGTGATAGAGGGTAGAATGTTGGGCAAAAGAGGAAAGGGAAGGAACAGGATAGGGATGTTGGACGGGATGAAGGGAGGAAGAAAGTACTCAGAGATGAAGAGGCACCTGATATAGAGTAGGATGCTGGATTTTGTGTTTTGTTAGGAGTCGCAAAATGTTTTATTTAGTAGCTTTGTCCATTCAAAAACCTACCTTAACCGGTAGATTACCTAATAATAATAATAAGTGATTTCGCGGATACTCAAGACCCTCCCCTCGTCACGAAGCGACACAGTTTCGCCATAGCTCCCTCGGCCCCGTGAGTGCGTGGCGTGATTCATGGACGGAGCCAAAAAGTTATTCCCCGGTCCACTCAATTGCGTCGTTGGATTGGCAGTGAAGGTGGCACTTGCGCCGACGCCCACTCGGAGGAATCATTTGCTTAAGTGGCCAGAAGGAAAGGGAACATCTGCCCCGGACACGAGTGGACATCTGCGGGATGACACGAATGAGCAGAAAAATTCGATAGTTTTCGGCCTCAACGGTGGGCAATTCCATGTTCACGATATTGAGGCACACTACACATTTTCGCACCCACATTTGAGGAAAAGAATACGAGACGTACATGGCGTTCCTCATTTTACGAGTGCGAAAAAAACCTTGATAAAAAACATCTCCATCACCGGGGGGGGGGTTAAGTCGTAGTGTGTGTGCGAGCTTTTTCCTGGATTAAAACGTTTAATTAAAAATCGTTCCAGGGTTAAATGAGTTATTTGGTCCGCTCAAAAGCACTTCTCAGACTTTTTTTATGGTCTCGGATTAAATTTTAAAAAACACCACACTTATTAAGCATCATTTTCCATTTCCGCCACCAGATATGCACACGGCTAACATTTGATGAGGTTTGCACGCAATTTATTTTGAGCATACCGTTTCCAGTATACATTTCAGAGACTAGTACATCAAATACAGAGAAAACACTTAATCCCAGCTGTCAAAGAAAGTCCATCAGTCCCTGAGATTAAAATTTAGCGTGGTACCCGAGTTGAATGCCAGGCTTGTGACCCGTACCTGAGGGGGTTTCGTTTCAGGTGGGCAAACTTTATGCAAACTTGGACGTGAATCGCATTTTTATTCAAATAATATTATATATTTGATATATTAAACGTTCAAAGAAGCCTCAGAGTTTAATAAATGGTAGAGACGATATGCAAGGGTCAACAAAAGCTGCACTTTAATGCCGGTGTTATCGTAATAATGCTTCTTCCAACTTGGTCAGTCTGGTCATCATTATCTTTGCCAGACATTCAACAGTCGATGACTCAATCTCGCCGTAAGTATGGGATGTCGTAAAATGAAAAGAGTATTCGGCTTCATTTGGCGTTCACGCCGTGAAAGAAGTCAGCCGTCGGAGCACCTTAAAAACAAGGCCTATCACATTTTAGTTGGTATCCGCAGGTTAACGTTCTCTCACCCAAACGATAGAACAACTAGTTAATACTTGTCGCTGAAATTAATAGTACGATCCCTCAGCAACTTCAATGAAATCACGCTGAAACTATAATGAGAAATTATTACCATCAAATCAAATTTATTACCATCGAGTCAAATTAAATCTCAATATTTGTATTGACATTATAAATTATATGGAACTAAAACATCACACATTTACTCGTATTAATAATAATGATTTTGGAACAACTGAAATTACTTTTAATTTGTATTCATAATTTCGTTTCATACACTGCGTCCATCTAAAACCTACCTTACACGGTATAATGCTAATAATGATAATAATCTATAAATTCTTAGAGAAGGTACGTAAAATCCTATACAATTTTGCCTCAAAATGAATTTAAACGGGAAAGTATTCGTCCAAAATTTCCTGATCAAAAATTTTTATTCAACATTTAGGAGAAATCGCTGAATATTACGTCAACTCCCAACTCGTTTGAGAATCATGCATTGCAAATCAATGCAATTCACACGTTTTCACCGCAGTGTTGGTTGACGTGTTGGGAACGTGCAGAAAGGCTCTCTCCGGACATACTCCTCGAACGTACGTTTATGAATTTAGATAAACTTTTTTTTTGCGGCTGGGCAGCGATGCCAACTCACATTTGAAGCTGGCTACGTACCCGCCATCGCAAAATGGTTCGAAAGGACCAAAATGCAACACGGGAACGACGCCAGAATTGACGCTAGACAGAGAAAGCGTCCTTTTCTGCGTCATTTCGCGACCGAGGGGGAATCGCACGGGAATGGCTGTACATTAACGGCATACAATACATACTCTTCGCTAAGCAAATGGCCATGTCTTCTAAAAATGTCTCGCAAATGTGAAAGACCGACGAATGACAAAAACAACTGTAATCAAACTGGAAAAATAGGAACGCGCCACAGAGCTTTCATTTGATGCTTGAAATGGAGCAGTGCTCCTTCATGAATGAAATATTAACCCTCAATGCTTTTTTTATAAGACAGCATATCACAAGGAATCGACTACTACTGAGTCTAATTTTGCCGAGTTTTCACGCCGGGGACGAGCGTTCAAATCCCGGCGAGGGCGAATTTTTCATGCTCCTTATTTACAAATTATCTTTTAAGATGAGAGAAGTTATAGGCTTCCTACTACTCCATTATTGAATTACAATAATGGGCAGAAGTGGATCGCGTTAGGATAGATTTTTGATAAACCCTGGCAATACGCTACCCTTTATTCGTACGCCCTAACGAGACACAAAATATCCCTAAAACTCATACTACATTTCACAATAACTCGTTCTTTAACTCTGCATACTTTCTACCTCTCTTGATTCTACATGAAATACCTCTTTCCCTCCCCATACATCGATTTCCCAGCATTCTACCCTCTATTAACGTCTCCCAGCATCCCATTGCTTCATTAACTATCTCCTACATCTACTTGTCCTACCTTCCTCGAATGTCTCCCAGCAGCCCTCTTTCTACCTCTACCATTTCCAGAATTTCTTTGTATGTTTTCCTTCCCGTCCATTTTATTTTGTCCATTCTTCTCCACAGCCGCATCTCAAAACCTTTAATCTTACCCTTATCCTCTTGTCTCAAAGACCCGATCCATGCAAAAATATGCTTCATATTAAATTTTGCACTAATCTATTCTTTACGTCTTAATTAATGGTGCCCGTCATCGACTCCCGGCTCTTTGTAGTTGCTTCTTCACCTAACTCGATTCTCCTTGATTACATTGTGTCCCCCTCGGCCACATATACTCCCTCATTAAATCCTACCTACCCCAAGATCAACCACAATGGCTTGAAAAGTGTGTTGCTTTTCCTCAATAACTACGGCTAAGATAGTAATATCATCAACCGTGCCTCATGTGGATTAAGTCGAACCATTTATTTCCCCTGGGCCATCAGACACAAGTACAAACGGTTCATGGATTTGATAATAAATTTACTGGAGTGGATATTACTAGTGATTATTCAGAATTGTAATTGAACATTTTTTAAAGAAAAATACTCCGGAGTTAGGGATAATATCCAATTGAGATAAGATTGATTTTTGTAAGAAAATACATAATGGAAAATCCGGGTGGATTCAATGAAGGGAAATTGAGGAAAAAATTGGAATTCCTCGAATCTGCTTCATCGTCTACTCAATGAGTGACGACGGTATATTTAAAAACAAAACCCATCCTTTTAATTACGACTGCATATCCCAGGCAACGCACCACCACTGACCACGCCATTATGGGGACGTAAGCTAACTTCAGCCAATGCGTCACCGTGGAACGCCAATTTAGCCCTTTGTCAAATTAAATGTGAAAAGATGATGATAGATGCACATGCATCTTTCGGTGATGTTACTTGTAAGAGTCCGCTCTTCGTCTCCCGAGATGACCCTAGCGTTATTTTATGGCTACAATGTCACAAACCTAGAATTATCACTCACGACTATACAAAAAACTTGTCAGCCATTTGCAGCATCTCAAATTAACTTATTTGATTATACGCTGGAAAAATAAAGCAGAATAAGTATTTGCTTTTTTCAATTAGAATTTATGAGGCATTAATACCTCCCTACACGCTAACGTTACAGATACTGTGATGTGCATATTATTTTTCCTTACAGATGCATTAATGAAAGAACGGACTTTTGATTCTATTACTACACCTTGGTATTTGCAGTTAATTCATACTGCAGGCAGTGGACACTACTTCACTAAGGCAGCTACATAATTAGCAATCATTTCCTAGTCGTGCCTTATTTAATCTGCAATGAAAAAAAAATCCGCAAATTCAAACAAATCTAGAAGAGCATATTTTGATCACTAACAATGGCATTATATTATGACTAACTGCCAATTGCGACACCGCCTTGAACGAGGATATCCTTACTTTTTACTCCTTTCCAAACTGTTTTTGAAGATTTACCAAATGGTTCGCGTTTACAGCAGTTGACTATGGTCACCTTGCAAACTCAGAACAAATTAATACGTTTTGCTTATCTAAAATCTTCATATTCTAAAATTATCTTTAACAAATTTGGACATCAAATGGCATAGGTTCTCCTAAATTAATCACACTTTGAAAAGAAAAAATATTAAGAGTGTTAACTGCAAATCGTAAAGGAGAAATGTTCTTGCTAAGTTTTCCGGAAAGAAATATGCTTTCCAGAATGCGTCCTGTTGTGAGAAATACAAAGTCTTTTTCTGCACATCTGCTGGACTGAAAATGTCATTAAATTGATGCGCGATAAATGTACAATATGGGGCACGAAATGGTTGAAAGACGGAGAGAAGTAGTCCACTTATCGTCTCCCATCACATTACATACGATAGGAGATGTGACTCGCGTTATGACTTTCTCAAATTTACAGGCGTTGGCTTTTACATATGTACGTCATTCACTTCCTCACGGAACATTTCCCACCATGGACGACCACTTTGAAATCTTCGGGACATAAAAATGGAGGGAATATAGCGCAGGTCAGACTAGTACCCCACAGTTTGAGATCCACCGTGGAGGCCGCAATACGAAGCGCCCCCTCAACGCTCTCCCAGCCCCATTCGACCACCCCACCCCCACCACCCCCTAAATAACGCCTCCTCACGCCCACATCTTTCCTCCCACGCGCGACGACGCCCGACCCCTGACCCCTCCCCACCATTCACCCTCACTCTCCTCCATAACTTATCTCCGGAGAGCCCACATCTCCTGCCCGCCCTCCCTCGATCCCTTCCCCATATCTCTCTCTGGCGTCCCCACCCCCTCTTAAAACTCTTCCCCCCCTTGTCTCCACCCTCCACACCCCCCGATGCAACCCTCACCATCTCCCTCCTCTCATTCTAGGGTGTGGGAGGGGGTGTGTGGATTAAGGCGAACCACGAGGACCAACCCTCTCCTTCTCCCCTCTCTCACGGTGGTGCCCACTCGGTTGAGCGGGGAGGGGTTGAGACAAAATAAACGAAGGCGGAGAAAAAAACAGAAAACCCTTTTCGAGAGTCCCGTGGAAATCCTCGGGTGGATCCTTCTTTTTAAAAAAAGAGGGTGCACACCAAAAAAAAATAAAAGAAAGAGGCTGGATGATGAAAATTTCAGGAAGGTGTGAGGGGAGGCGAAGGGTTTACTTGGCCGCCCACACGGCCGGCGCGGCGGCGGGTGAGGGGGAGAGTGGTGCCCGGGCCCAGGCGGGCGAGAGCGCGCCTGGGCCCGGGATGCGAGAATACTCGTATCTTCCCATGCCCTGCCGCGGACGCCCCCGGAATTTCCGTCGGCGCGTCTCAAATTGAGAGAATTGAACGTGACGATTGAATTGAGAATTGGAAGTGACGAGGCGGTCGAGTGGGTAGAGCGCTCCTCTATCCGCGGGAAGGTCCTTGGTTCGTACCCCTGGATGACCCCAATCAAAAATCCCTCTGCTGCGATTGTCAGGTCACCGGAGGCCGATTTCCTTTTTAAGACAGTCAAAGGCAAAGTGTCCATTAAAGGTAGGTTTTGATGAGGTCCCTTTCGAACATAATTATGGACTGCGCATCGCCTGGAGTTTCTCTTGCGCACCATACATTATTTCCTTCTTCAGTTCTTCCTCAGCTTTCCTGCGGTCCCAAAGTCCTACTCTCATCCCCCCCTCCTTCCTGCTCACCCGTGAAATTCTCCCTTTTATCTATCTCCCTTCAACATCCCGCTACCAACACTTCCGCCATTAACTTCATCTGCCTTATCCGCATTTCATCAGCAACTTCCTCTTTTATTCCACCCTTTAAAAACTTCCTCGTTAACCTTTCCCTTTCTTAAAGCTACATTTTAAATTAATAAATCCTTGCAATTAACTTACGCAGAATTGTCAAAGAAAAGAAAATAAGTTCGCTTCGAGCACTTTCCGTGCACGCACGGTGTATAGAATGGCTTAAGATTCCACATGAGATCGTTTTAAGAGGACTTGTCAGTTGACTAGCTTCGATAAACTGGCCGCATAACATCGTGGGGAACCGTGGGAGGCAGGGAAAAAGGTACTGCCGATGCCCTCACTCCCTCCGGCCCTGAATGTGTGAGTTTCACACGCCACAGGGAGTGTAGCATGAGTAGAACTCCACCCTCAAAGCCAATCTTCGAATAGATTGATGCGGCTTCTCCTTTTGAAGCGTAATGGCATCCCGAAAAGAATTGGGATGGAAGTGGTACGCTGTGGATGACGATACCGATCGGGCGAAGTAAGTAACCGAAGCAAGCACCCAGAATTCTGAATCCGGGTTCTGAATACCTCAACTGCGGTTTCCACTAGAAAACTCGAATGATATGGCAGATACCATTTAACATTTATGCAATTCTTCGAAAAGTGTTTTAAAAAGCAATTAACTCTAATTATACCATACACTATTTCAGGTTTGCAGCGTGTACGAGCATCCTGGTTTTAAATGATCGCTTTGCATTTTACACGCATATTTTGTTTCGGCCCGTCTACGCCACAGTTCATGCGATTGGGTGAGTTTCTTCCCTCCTTCATTCCAATAACTTTCGTAAGGGTAACTGCTGTGGGATTAACTCTTCTGAAACCTAGTGTGTCTGCGTGACTGAAACTAACGAGGGTCACTGCTTAACACGAACGGAGACGAAGCTCTAATTTTATTTTATTTTTTTTCATTACCATTTAATTTCATCGAATTATAACATTGGCAGGTCACTGGCGCGGGAGCAATTCTCCTAAAACCCTGGTTGTGTGTGCGTGCTTTGAGATTCCATCTTCTCTCTCGCTTCCCTTTTGCCCCCAAAGGATACGGCCTTGGAGATAATAAAAAACATTCTATAAGATTGCTTTTAATCCCTTTTATTTGGGAGTCTTGCAGGCCCAAGGCCATACAACACCATTCGAATCTCCCTGGCTCTCCGCGTGCATAAGAGTACTGAAATCCTTGGGGAAACGGGACTGGTGATCTCGCTGGAGTCCTGGGGGAAAACGGAGGAAGGGAAACGAGAAAGTAACCGCATCCTTAATTTCGGTTTATTAGACTACGCTTCCCTAATGATTTCAGCCATTTCCAACCAGTCCACAGAAACAGTCCGCTGATCTAATCTCACGTGGTGAATGGCAGAGACCTGCTCCGTTTCTAACACGGGAAACGGTCTTTCACGTGAGGAAATAGATTAATGGAAACCTAAGAAATGATTTTTTTAAATCTAATAATGAGTTTCGGGCTTCGGAGGAATCGCTTTCATCCCGAGATGCGTAAGGCATAGGTTCAATTGCTTCCTGCGCACGGCACTACGATTCTTCCCGTGGAGTTTCGTCTCTCCAGTTGAAATGCTTTGCCCATTTATTTTATTCTTTCCACGTTGAATCCGCCACTCGCTTTAAGACTACGGTATAAAAGAGGATGATGCCTTTTACCCCTAATATGGATGAGTAAATAATGTATAGTCCTCGAGTGAATCGCATTAAAAACGAACTTCGCTACCTCTCACGCTCAAACAACGGCCTCGAACGAAAAAAAAAGAGAATCCCCCGCGCGAAAGCTAAAAACACGAGGATGTGGCGAAAACAAATGACGAAGGGAAACTCTACGTATATCATCCTGCGAATTTATGCACGGGATTTAAAAAAAAGTCGATTCGGCCGCGTTAGCCTGGTGGAAAACGGTGTTATCCCGCGCATAATAGGAGCTCAAAACGGCCGTCTCTTGGTCGCCGTTTCGTGTACCGATTGGTGCGTGGATATTGTATGAAGTCCGGTGTTGGTTCGGTTTCGAGCGCGCCCGAGGGCAGGAGAGTCCCACCATAGGATGCCAGGAATTCCCATAACACCAGGAATGCCCGAGAGGTGAAATAAATCCAACCGAGGAAGGCAGACATTTCAGAGATTTCACGGAAAGAAGAATGCTTAATCATCGCCTAATGTAATGGCCTCGCTGGAAAAAAAACTCCAAAAAAGGTAGGAGGTGAACATTTCACAGGTAACACGGGAAGCTTGGTGAATAATTAATGCTTAGTCCTATATATATACTATATACACTCCGATGGAAAATTCCTGCGGTGGAGGCAGATATTTCAGAGATCATACGAAAGCGGCATGCATGAACGCTTAATCGTATTACCCTCGCCGGGAACTCCTGCCTTGTTTACGGCATGTTTTTACATTACCCGGCCTTCGTTTGGGATCATTTTTGCGGTCCACAGCACGGCAATGAATTGTCCCGCCGGCGGGTGCGAGAGCTTTCTTTAAAACACTCCACCGCTCCTAGAAAACTGCTCGTCTTGTCTCTCCCCTCTCTCAAGGCACCCTTGAAACTCCACTCCAGCTGCTCTCACGGCAATCTCATTTTCTTCCCTCCTTCGACCTCCCATCTCCTTCCTCTAAGTTCTCGCAAACTTTTCCTTTTTCTCGGAAATTTTTTTTTCTCTCGCCACCACCTCGCTCGCTTCCCTCCACCCATCGAATAAATGATTCACCTCAAGGTATTGGTTTTGTTGTCTCAATCGAAGGAAAACCTCTTCTCTGGCGTAAGAGGCTGGGGGATCCGGGGGAAACCTGCACCGTCTCACCGCGCGTCCCTGGAGCACTCGGAGAAGAAGACATACCGGGCGATTCGAGCGATACCCGCGTGGAATCTATGAACAGCCAGCGTTTTCCGACGAAAATCTAAGGGTTAGCTCGCGGGAGCACGACAAAGCTGTTTTGTGGACCCTGTCAAAATATATTTCCGACGTATAGCGCTCGCTGTACGTGTGAAATTACATAAACCAGGAATATTTTCCAAAACTTATAATACTCCTTATTTCCCATGACCTAAGGGCCGTTGCGGTGCAACATGTACGAGTTTGGGCGAATTGAACATGTTTCAACTTGCAGCAGCCACCGAGTTCAATGTGGCCCAAGGGATGAGGGACAGCCTGGTTGGGAAGGAGGGAAACCTAGGTCGTGGAAAATATGGACTAAAATTACGTAAAATCACAGTGTTTTTGGTTTCTATAATTATTAACATGCCCTGTTAAGTTACGTCAGAAACCATTCCTGGATATTTAAAATGTTTCAACTGACACACTCATCGGACAATTCGCGCGTCTACCGCTATTTCTTCCCTTTCCCAACATTCTCCGCGTAAGACAGGAGGGCAGCGCGAAAACTTTCAATTCTGAGGCTTCCGGACTATTAAAAACCATAGGGACATTCCGAAACGGAGGTTGGCAAAAAACAATCTGGAGATAATTCAAGACGTCTCAAGAATCGAGGCTCTCTCCATGAATGTGAGGGTCCGACCCAAATGGCTTTCCAGTCTCTTTTATCTGATAGTCTCTGGCAACCCTGACTCAAGCTTTCAACCACGCTTTGATATTAATTGGAAGTCACTCGCTTTTCCGCAAACGCGTTCAAACCCGACGAAGTCTCAAAGGCTAATGATTGCTACACATCTGGAATTATGGATTTCCCTGACTGTGCCATAATTTGCAGAGCAAAATTTCAACGACATTTTCAGTGGTGGCGTATTACCAGTGTGCAGCCATCGTGGGAACCCAATCCAACGCTCCAAAACGCCTTACGGGCTCAAGTTTAGAAACAGGAGTACATCGAGAGGGAGGAAGTGAGAATGACCGTTGGTATCCTATCTTCAACAGGCTCAACAAACTCCAACACGCATACAGTTCTGTTATATCATGCGAAAAATAACACATAGAATTTTTTATTTCCTTAAATTAATTTATTGATTTTCTTAATATTTGCTCCTGCGCCAATGGATGTATAGTTTTAAATAACCAGTCAAAATATATGGAATATTCTGGAGAAGCATCAAGAAGTTGATGTGTGGGATACTTCCACAGTCGTTTTTTCCTTCTACGACATATTAAGCACTAGCATTCAACTCATAATATGAAAAGTTCTAGGACCACTCACATAAAAATAGTCAAGTCATTTAAGTTATAAGAGCATGCCATCATGCATGACTAAACTTTAATCCAATTTTTTTCGTATCCAGGCATCATGTAATTGACTGCGCAGTTATTTTAAAACACCAAAAAAATTTGATGATTTCTCGTGGCCTAAAAAATATCGGACATTCAGGGAATACCTATGCATTGCCGCGGATTTCTCAGTTTTCACGGAAACTTTTCCACAATTCCCATCCCATTACATTTTTCCATTCGCCACATTCATACCCCATGTGTTCACCGACTAAATGGTAATTTGTAGTAAATAAGGGAATCGAAAATTTTTTTCCAAGGCAAAGTTAAAAACGAAGTTATTCACGTGACTTCGAAGAACTCCCCTGTCTTTCCGGATATCCAGTAAAAAATTCAATTTTCCCGTCTCTACCGGCTATCCCGTCCCTCCCAGAGCCTCCCAGCATCCCAACTCCCCCTCGTCTTCTTTCCTTTCTCTTTCCCCACCATCTCGCATCCTTGGATCCTGAATGCGTCCCCTTGAACGCCTCGCGCACCTCCTACTTTCCCTCCGCCCAGGCATCATCTTGCGCCAAGGAACGACACCACCACGCCCGCAGGTGTGAATATATTATATATACACACACTCACGCGTATGCATTTTATGTATGCGCGAGGATATACTATATATATATAGTATATTTCGGTGGCTGCAACAACATTCTTTGGGATGTGGTTTGGGAAGCCAACAAAAATTCAAACATATTGTGAGTGCTACTTTTTATTTTGTGTTCCTTTGTTTCAAATGACTTTTTACTAACTTACGTACAAATATACATTCTTCCGAGGTATTCTACACACTGACAGTAGGATTTGGATGGTTCCAAACGACTATTTTCCTCAACTTATCACGAGAACTTCCTTTTATTCACCCAATTTATTTCCTTCTAGATTTCTACCTGCCTTCAAAAAGCAAAATATGAACATGATGTGTGTGTATATGTGTGTATATGTGTATATATATATATATATATATATATATATATATATATATATATATATATATATATATATATATCACATTCAAACACGAAGACCCGCAAAATGGTGAACACATATTCATTCACATGGATATAGATATTTGGAAAAGGGATAGGAACACACATAAAAGACAGACACAGGAGACGCGGGGAAGATAGAATCGAGCAGATCACAACTGCAAAAGTATTATTAATATTTTTATAGTAATATACAAATTCTGTTTTTGTCTTTCATATGTGTTCCTATCACTTTTCCTTATACCTATATACATGTGAATGAGTGTGTGTGTGTATGTATATATATATATATATATATATATATATATATATATATATATATATATATATATATATATGTGTGTGTGTGTGTGTGTGTGTGTGTGTGTGTTTTTTTGTGTGTGTGTCTGTGTGTGTGTGTATACGATTCATCTCATCTGTGTGTTATTAATACAGGATTCGGCGCTTAAATCCGGAACAATTTCAATTTGAATTTTCCGCCATATCGTAGTTCCACTGGAGGTCACGATTGACGTTCTTCAAAGCTAAGCTATAGGCATCTAGTAAACAGTCATGGCCTTAAAATTGTCGAGATGTTGCGTACAAGTGCGGAGTGCAATCAAAGAGCCGCTATAGTCGAAAATGCTTGCGCTGGGCGGTATATTTCGAAATGGTTCGATTCTTCTGGTACCCCAAACTAACTGTTTAAGATTTCCTGGCTCAGTATAATGCTTCAGCGAATTCTGGGAAAGATTCCAGGCGAGGAAATCTCAAATATGTAAACGCGTGCTTGCCCGGATTTAAGCGCCGCACCCCTTATATTTGGTGTCCCAGCTCTCCAGCATTTTTTCAAGAGTGTGCATGTGTAGATAACTACGTACACACGCATGGATATGCGAGCCAAAGTAAGAGAGGTAAGGGAGGCTGGCACTGCAGCAATGGTGGTTCCCTTCCTCCCTCCACCGCCGAAATCAATTTCTCCGTCTGTGCTCCGTCCCCCCGTCCCCCCCCCCGTGTCATGCTTCCAGTTTTTCCTTCGCGCTCCACCTTTCCCTTCTTCCCTCCTCAAACACTCCACTCTTGACGCCTTCTCAACCCAACCCCTCCCCTTCCATCCCCCAAAACCACTCACCCAGGGCCGAGAGAGTGTGTGCTTTCCCGCTCACCCTTTTCAAGAAGTCTGTCTCGTCCATTGAGGGAGGTGTCGGAGACGTGCTTGTCCCGTCGCCGATGAGTGGGTAATCAGGCGACCGCGAGCGGGATGAGGGGCGTCTCAACCGCGCGGGCGGCCGCGGGTTGAGGGGCCGCCCGTCCGAGGGCACGTTACCGGCGCCGTTCGACCCCCTCTTGGGCGATCCTGTCTACACCTTTCCCGCTCGACATTTCGATAGTCGAGGGTGTATGTATAGCGACGCCGAAGGAAATAGCTACCCGGGAAAATGCATATCCTACTCGGGCTTCGGGGATTACTCCGCGAGTGCCTTCCGCCCAGCCGGGCTCCTGGTTCTTCATAACGCGCGCGCGTTATTCTGGCCGTTATTTACGCGATGGATATAGAATAATCCATCACCGTGATTCAAACATAAAAATCCGAAATCAAACACAGGATTCGTGATTCCTGGCGCGACCATGGAGCCAAATAGCCGACTGATCTAGTGAGTAGAATCGAATCATGGAAAGCGGAAGCGATTAAAGCTCAAAAGAGAATCCATAGATGCACCGGGCTCGGAAAAATATCGTGCCGGCCTTCGAAGTTGGTAGGTTGGCCGCGAGGTCTATTTTTTCTCAATCCCGATGAAAACTATTAAGCTCCATGATTATATTGATGGATTGGATCACTCGGATGTAATGAAGAGAGCTAGACTCCATCCCTGGCAGCTTAAGGTACTCGTTCTTCCCCCGCACGAGACGCACACACTCCTAACAACAAACACAAGCACCCGAATCAGTGAATAGACAAAACTTGGTATTTTATCATGCATAAAACTTTATTAAAATACAACCGGTTTGGACGCGTAGATCAGATATGATAGCTGAAAGTTTTTTTTTGTGAAAAAATATCAAGTTCAATAAACCAGTCATCAATAAGATTCACAAAGTAGAGCCTCAAAGCACTGAATTCATCGGGCATCCGAATATTTTCCATTCAAAAAGCAAAAAATTAACTATTGAGTTAAAACACCATTTAATGAAATAGAATCGGCCTATACATAGGCACTTATGCTTGTAGTAGTAGTAGTATTTAGGGGAGGCGACCGACAGCTAAAGTCATTTGCGCCATAGGGGATTGGTGGGAGAGGATGAAGGGTGGAGAGAAACCCGGCGTCGACATTACCCTACTCTTTACGAAAGGCGCCAAGGGGTCCGCAGTTTAATGTCCCATCCGACGGACGGCGTACTCATTCAAAGTGCCCTCCACAAAGTATCTCAAGTAGGGATCGAGATACCACTGAAAAATATTCAACACCGCCGGGATTTGAACCCGGGCCCTTTGAGTGGGAAGACAGTACGTTAGCCCCCACACCATCTCGATCCCCATTTATGCTTGTGTAAACGAGGAAATTTGTATACGAACTTATGCAAAAGCTCATATTCATGCATGCCTGGCTTGTGCTCTAAACCTCCCGCCACAGACCGTCTTGCGAACTATTATACAGATCATACTGAGATTAAGTGAAAGTTCGGAGGATAACAGTGGAGAGGTCAAGTCTGACTGTATTCTCCTGGAAGTAGTCACCGCCAGCCAACTCCTTACATACCTTGCCACTAATTTCCTCATTTTTATATTCTACTTTCACTTTTTATATTTTGAACGCATTTTCATTAATTTGGGAGTCCCTCAACCTCAAGAACAAGAGCAATGGGAAAAACAATGCTTTTTTTCCTCTCGACTCCCTGGAGGAGGCAGTATTAAAATTTTGAAGTCAGTCACGATTCTAACGAGGCCCTCGGACGGCCATTTACTCTCTGGACACACTTTCGGTCCTGGTTCTCAGCCACATGAGGGCTGAGGGGGTGACCGCTATATCACCTAAGGGTGCCCGCTAGATATGTCAAATATTGTCACGAGAAGAAAGTCACGGGGCACTGAGAGAAAGCGAGGTCGGAGCCCGCCGAGTCACGACGGTGAAAAGCTAGACCCAATGATAGAAAAAAGTACAGAGAACTTAAACGACACCGAGTGCATATCTTTCTCCACGCTACATTGCAGAATAGGCCACCAGAATGAAATGGGAGAAATACAGCCATTATGGATTTAAGTATGCCTTCCCCGAAAAAAATCAGCTATAACAACAAAACTTTGACGCCGATGCAGCCGTCACTAACGATTTTACACTTTTTTCATATATACATATACATATATATATACATATATATGTATATATGCATATATACATATATATACATACGAGGGTCATCCGGAAAGTAGTACCCGTTCGTGCCGCATGAAGTGCTGACGACGCGAGTAGCCGCTGGACGAGGTCAGATAGCTTCAGTGGCTTGTCTGCCTTCTCTGAGCCAAGTTGCGTGACGCTAGCATTGCCTGTGTTGTTTCTGTGATTGTTTACAATGTTTAAAAAAATTGAGAACGCCGCCAGTTGTGAAGTGAGGGCAGTGATTAAATTCCTCAATGCAAGAAACGTTCGCCCATGTGATATTCATCGCCAATTAAAGGAGGTGTATGGAGACAATGTAATGGACGAGTCGTCTGTTCGGCGGTGGTGTCGCAACTTCAACATGGGGAGGGGGAACACACACGACGATGAGCGTTCGGGGAGACCGTCTGTCATTACAGACCAACTGGTGAGCTCAGTTGACGAATTCGTGAGGAACGATCGGCGCGTCACAATTGATGACATCTGTGAGCATTTTCCCAATGTTTCTCGAACAATTGTTCATGAAATTGTTAAACACCATCTGCATTATGCAAAAATTTGTGCAAGATGGGTCCCTCGCGTATCTCAATGAGCTGGCGGCGAAGGACTATGCAGCAGGAATACAGAAACTTTCACACGTTATGACAAATGCCTTAATTTGCTTGGAGATTATGTTGAGAAGTAGTTTAAAGTATCCTCTTTCAAATAAAATTTTTTATGTTTGTTAATATTTACTTTTGTCTTTTTATTTCACGAACGGGTACTACTTTCCGGATGACCCTCGTATATATGTATATATATACATATATATGTATATATATACATATACATATATATATATATATACATATATACATACATATATGAATAATTGATTTTATATAAATCATATATCAACATCAGTATTTCAATCCTAAAATTGGTTTACTGCAGCCCTCCATTATACTCTATTTAATTAGTACAAATGTATTAGTGAATATTTATCTATGAAACGAATGGTGTTCTAACGGTTTCCGCCGACCACCCTTTAGCGGAGTATAGGGTAGATAAAGTACATTTTATTTTCACAACCTGAGTTCCGATTTTGTAATTCCGTCACTGTAACGTTGCAACCACGTTGTGAAAATGAATTATAGTACATGTGTACATGAATAGCCGAGTTATATACAACAATTATTAATAATTTCGACACATTTATTGAACGATATTTAGAAAATGAGGAAGGTAGGAGATGGAGAAAGAATTTCGGACTGGAGTAGTCACCGGCTACTTGGCTTCCGATATCGAGGTCCCGGGTTCAAAACTCGGCGATGGAGGTAGTAGTCATAGATATCAGTAAATCACTGTGATGTAGTGCCGTGCGCATTGAATAACGGAAGACCAAGTGCTTCTCACGAGGCAATAAAAACCGCGGAGATGATGAAGGTTTACGTTGAAGGCAGGCAGAAATCAACGCCGGGCTTCTCTCCACCCCTAGCGACCTCCATGAATTCCAATCGAAGTCCTAACGCACACACCTAATGGTGCAACTAACCCTAGCTGTCGATCTATTATAGCTTGCGAGCTCTCTATTAATAATACTTCATGATGCCCGAAAGATAACTTCTGAAGATCGAAAAGAATTTAAAAAAGATAATCCTATCATTCACAGGCTAGTATTAATTAATCAATAAAAACTGTTCGTAATAAATTGATTGAGAAAAATCGGGGCCAAGTGACCTTCCGGCAGCACATCCACGCTTTCCGACTGGACTGCATAAAAAAATATTGATATCTTACCGATTATGTACATGCGACCGGAAAACGAAGAGTCCGCGGTTCGATTCTCTGACCAGTCAACATTATTGCGGTGCAATGGCTTTCTGAGAGTACACGGAACATTTTCAGTGTCACAAATACATATAAAAAATACTCATCTTTTAAAATTATGGAACAGAAAGTTTAAACTTTAATTCAGATCATTTACATTAAAGTTTGAGCCAACTTCTTAAGTCACACCAAAAATTAATCTGAAGATTGTGCGACATAAATTCTTCACGTGACGCCACACAATCTCCAAAATAATTTACGGCTTTCGGAGTTAGCTCAATTTTGAACAACCACACACGCCATACTTAAATGTGGAATTTATCAGAAAGAGATAAACACGAAAAGTAAATTATTATTCAGTAGGAGATTATATTTTACTAAAGCAAAAATATATGGTGCTTTCCAGTCCGCCTGTGACAAATTTATCTCAGCAAATATTTTTTCTCGAGTGAATTCATGTAAATACGTAAGTGCGTATGTTGCCTAAGCTAGCTATTGTTCCAAAGCTCTACACGCGTATAAGAGCCGCGAGTGGTAAATTTCAATTACTATTTAAAATTGATCTAAAAAGAAAGGAATAATAATGGTTTATCGTCCACCATTATTATTATTATTGGTATTCTACCGCTTAAGGTAGATTTTGCATCAACACATACAATACAACGGCAAAAAGATTCATTTATCTGGCTCTTTTAACAAAATACAACCTGACATCCGACACTACAATAAACCCTCTTTATTTCCCCACACTTCCGCCATTCATTCCTCCCAACATGCTCATCCTTTCCCAACCCCTTCCTCGCTTGCCAAACGTTTTCCCCTCTATCAGTGTCTAATAGCAAATAGTGAATATAATTAGACATTGAAATATAAAATCTAGACAATCTTCGGCTATTTTAAGTTACTCGTTGGCCGAGTGATAAGCTCTTTTGATTACTGTTGACGCTATAATCTTCTTCCCTTTACAAAAAGCGGGATTTTATTCAAATTTCTTCCTGCACAAATAACTATAACGACTGTATCACATTGGTATAGAAACTTAAAGAGATCGAGGAAAGTACAACAAACGCATATTCATGATAAACATTAATAATACTTATAGTTTACCGCATTTAATACTAATTTAATTAATTTTTTTTTTAATTTTTAACCTAGATTGCTTCTTAAACAGATCTTCTGCCAGGTCGAAGGTAGACAAACACCTCGAGACCTCTCGCCAAAACAAAAATGACTCAAAAAGCGAGCGACCGCAATCCACACAGATAACTCGGTCGTATTCGAAACCGATATGGCGTCGTTGACGTCATTTGAAATCCACCGATTGCTTTCCCTCGCGGCATCCCCTCCTCCACAACCCTCTCCCGCTTCAATATGGCTCGACCCTCTGGACGCGCGGGGCTGAAATATTTACGCACTGGATTTCAATGCCTCTCCCGATCACGGTTTGACCTAAGGAGGGTGGGTGCTCTCGCGTGCACACGCGCGCGGCCCCGCTTGCTCTTGGATCTCGGATAAACTTTCACCTCGCCTTTCGCCTTCCCTGCCGTCTCCGCACCCACACACACGCACACACTCTCCCAGGGCCGCGAGACCCCTAACACCTCCCACCCCGTTATTAGGAGCGTCCCATAAACGGCGTCACGTTCAAGGGTAGAGGGAAAAGGTTTCCGAGAATGGGGAGGGACGGACTGAGGAAGCGGAGAGAGAGAGAGTACGATCGCGTGCGCTTGTGGCACGACTTCAGGAATTAAGAATGCGCCGTGGAGAATAATGGTAACAATAAAATGGGCGGAAAGGAAAACAAACGAACAAATTCTGAGCATGGTGATGAAGGAAAGAAGGCAGCTTTCGGGAGAAATTCGAAGGAGAGACGTCATATTCAGTGATAGTGGAATGTGGGTTATTGTGATAGAAGGGAGAATGTTGGGTAAGTGAAGTGGAAGGAGGAATAGCTTCGGTATTATGGACTGAATGAACGTTGGCATAAATGTTTTTAACATTTGTCTCTTAGTAGAGTTAAAAATGGTTAAAGTTATCACAAACCATTAGGGAATTTATACTAATTTATAATCATTTTACGCGGGACGTAGAGGTGTTGCTGGCTACCTTGCCCCCGAGGTCACTAAAAATTACCTTTATGTGAAGAATAGTGTTAATACTAGTAATACTAACCACATTAATCAACCCGAGGGTTGCTTTTATAGGTGCGGATAGAGCTCACCTAATTATAAGAAGAAATTCGCATAACAGAGAAGAAGTCCCGGTTACTTTCCCTGGGTCGCCTGTGATTTCCCAGAATTATATGGCATTTGACCGAAAAAAATAACACAGCTAGGGTGAACCTGAGAGTTACCACAGGGGTAACCCGTCATCGAACCCGGTGGCCTTACATTCATAGCCCAGCGCATTGGACAATCACGTCGCAGTAAATGATAGTAATTGATAATACGCCTTTTCATCGAGTTTACTCCCCACGCAAAGGTAGCGGAGACGCGTCAAGAAATTCTAATTCTATCACTACACCGGGATTCGGATGGGTCTCCCATTTGCGTTTTCCAGTTAAAGAACAACCACATTAAATCTACACAAAAGGGAAGTCACAAGTGGGTAAACTTGACTTTAAGAGAGGTTCGAATCACCAATTAAAATGAATTTTCACGGCGGATATCCACGCATTAGCAACGTGTCACGCTGGGTAAATATCCGTGGAACGTTTCCTTCGCGGAAACGACTGAGCGAAAACTGAGAGCCAAGTTCTCTCGTGGGACCCTTTCAAGACGTGTTTTTCATGTACCAATTTCCCTTGCAACATCTTCGCCCGAAAAAAACCTTCTCGGAGGGGTTCACTCTTATATCAGTTCTCATATCTGCTGTTATGAAGACAAAATGGATACTCCTCCCACTTGGGAATGAAAACGTCTCCCGGCTTTCTCACTCCAGTTGTTACGTATTCATGTCTGCGCAGTGCTGTCGTCTAATATCAGTTTTTTATCAGTATGCGCTGGAATGATCTTCTGTTCTCGACCTATTATTGCTACACCTCGGAGCGTTAGCGTATACAACATTTTTCACGAATCATTCCAATGGGACTAATTTTATGATGAATGATTAAAAATGTGAAGGCCGATTTCCACCGTTTCCTAAAGGACTAGTACGCATACACCATCGCGGACCCCAGAATCACTTACGCACAACACAAACATCCTTTTCGCTACACCAGTTCCTTCTTCGCATCTTCAAAGTTCCTCATTATTTCTTCAAATGACGTACTTTTCTTCCCAAATAACATTACATTCGATCGCTTTAAACGGTCGTGGGATATGAATATGAATAAATATGAGAGTGTTAGTTTGATAAATCCTTCTTACTTGGTACTCTTTTCTTCTCTCATTGTACATATAGTATTCAAATAAAGGGGTTTTCCTATTTTCATTCATGTGTCAGTTGCAACTGACTATTTTGCGTATTCCATTTTTTATTCAGTGCGCTCTCTTATGTTCATTTCTCGATCCTTTTCTGTGTCATAACGTCAATTCCGCTCATTTGATTATGATGCGCAGAAGAGTTTAATAAAACCTTAGAAAAGAGTCGTGAAAAGTTATTTATAGTTACGTTATGCATCCAACCGAGAAGGCTATGCATACATGTAACATCTGGCGGTGCTCTTACCGATATTTCTGCCGAATAAAATATTAAGAATCATATTGAATTCCCGATTTTTATGAAAACGATCCGATTTAGGTCCGGTGATAACTTCCGATTGAAGCTCGACAGGATGAAGTACTAACACTCGTTTTAACGAATGCCATCAATTTTATTCAACTTTACACGGTTCGGCTACCGACAACGGAAAAGGTATGAGGTCATCCTATTTTTAATCTGCATATCAAATTCTGACTCCCCATCATCTTCTGGAGTATAAAAATATTCAAAATATATGCATGCATATTTCCTCCTCCCTACATTTGAGGAGAGCCTTGGCTGGATCGAAATTTCGATTCTTTTTGCATTTTTTTTCCACTGGATTTTGAGCCTGCACGTCAAATATTTGGTGCAATATTAGTGGCACGGCAAAGGCTCATATGAGCGATGCCGCGATCCATCATAGGGAAAGATAAAACTATTAATCATGTTTCACGAAAGGCGCACGGAGGAATAAGCCCAAGAAAAATTGCGGAAAATGAATTCAAAAAGCCCGAATCAACAATAATGAAAAATGGTGAAAAAATTACCAGTTAGATCCATGTAACACCTTTCCTCAGAACCAAAATTAGGTATAATAATAATTAATGTTCCCGGGGATTATTTTAGAAGGTGTTTTCTCTCATTTTTATCATGTCTATAAAAAACCCACGGAGTTCCACGCCTGACAAGTGAATTTATTAGCCATAAAAAAACATCTAACAGGGCGTTTGAGTAATTTCTGGGGTTTTAAGATATGATACTGCATCGGAACGTAAAATATTGAGTACTGCGTGCTTATAAAACACATATTTCTATCTCTAAAACTACCGCTGAAAACGAGGAAGGTGCTTTTTCGTACAGTCTAACTACTTGGTTAACAAATATGACCATAAAATTCTTTGGAAGTTGATGAGGTGCGCAGGTGACCCTTCATGAATCCGGGAATGACCGACCATGTTTGCTATCTAACGGCATGGTGAGTAGGATTCAAGGGAGAGGAAGATTCCATTGCAAGTCTTCACTAAATTAAATTCATTTATGGTATTCTACCCATTTTAAAGGTAGGTTTCTCAACGTCCCAAAAGCCGATGCACTTCTATGTATTCCTAGAACATCCTCTCTTTCTCCGCCCTAAACAATTTCATTTTTCAATTCTTCGTAACTCCGGGACAACTTTTAATTAAAGTAATGGAGGAAGAAAGTATTCAGAGCTAAAGAACGAGTTATTGAAATATGCGGTTTGTGGTTTAGAGATATTTTGTGTCGCGTTAGTCGGCGTTTACGAATACAAGTGTGTAGTGACTGAGGCCATCGAAAAACTAACCAAACCAACCAAAAACTACTGCTGTTGCTATTATCAAGAACATTTTTTTGTGAAATGAGCAAAAGCAGAGAAAGGAAGACAAATTCGCGAGAAACAGCAAGTAGTTTCACGGTGATTATGAAATGGGTAGTTTGACGGTGATTATAAAATAGGTAGTTTCACGGTGATTGTGAAATATGGATTCCAAATGCATCGGCAATTCGGTTAACAGCGAAACAATTGAGAAGCAGTTCGCGACCTCAACACGAGCAGAAGGAAACAACATTCTCAAACATATCTCCGACCCTTCCTCTTAATTTCCTCGACTGAAATGACAATATTTACAACTTGTTCAACAACTTTTCCAAACGTCACTAAAAACAATTTTTTCTCTAAAAAATTTAAATAAACAGGCCAAACTAACAGCATCATATCCATACAACACGCACGCCTATGCACATCCATACCTTCCCCCTTTTCCTTTATGCGTGATACGAGCAGCCTGGTATTAAATGACGAAAGGAAACATTCTCTCTCTCTCTCTCTCTCTCTCTCTCTCTGCCTTCTACACTGACCTGTTCTTTCATACAGGATTCCCTGTACTTCCTTCGCCTGCTACATTCGTACATGGGTGCCCTTCCGTTACGGAACGTCTAATATCACGTGCTCCATCCACTACATGGCTTTCTCCGCCTGTTCTTTAATCGCAAACCATTCACCCCACTCTCATTCAATCTCGGAGATGTTTGGTGATTCGACCCCCACCCATTCCAATCCAAGTTTTTTTTATCATGTGCCAATATATATTGGCAATATTGCTGCCCGCGGACAATTTTTCTAAATAAAATATAAATTAATTCAAACCAAACCAGCTTAAGACACTCCTTTCATACTCTTTGACACATCCAATATATCCACTTGGATGATTGTACCAAAAATAGGCATTATTTTCCCTTGGTCTCTTCCATTTGCACATGAAAATGAGAGAATTAAAGCATGGAACAACGACAGCCGAAGACCCTTATAGAAGGATGGGGAAATGGGATGTAGGGTAAAGATAAGCACGTTGGACGGAATGGAGGGAGGCAGAAAGAAATCTGCATTGAAGAAGGGTTTATAGTAGTGCAGGTTATCAAGGTAGCCGAGGAGAAGTTAAGAAATGTATCGTTGATTAGTTTACAAAAAAATCATATAAAAAAGCTGCCTTAAACGGTATACCACCATAGTAATAATGATGAAAAAATCCCATTTGAACAAACTATTTCTGTCGAAGAAATATTTCGTTGGGCAAAGAACTCGGGAGGATTTTGATGGCTATTCTTCTCCTTTATTCCTTCGCCAGAAAAACACTTTTAACGCAAAATTTAACGGTTGCGACGGAGTGACTGCAGTGTGGCCCTTAGAAGGGTGAGGCGGGGTAGCCCGGGATTATTCCGGGGAAAGGGCATCGCAGGCCGCTCACTGATGCGGGCGGAGGGAATAAAGGATATTAAAACCTCATCCCGGGAGCCGGCTGTTTCGAAAGCGATGAATAGCGGCAGCTGCTGACAGCACTCGGAGAATCTCGTCTCCCAGGGATGAGAAATACACCGACGGGCGAATTTTCCAGAAATGGGATAATGTGCAGGAAAATGATAGCAGTGTTATTTCCCAACCTTGATATTGACATAGAGCGGACTACGACGAGAAAACTGTATGGCAAAGCGTTATTCTTGGCAACATTTTGAAGAGAAGGCTAGAAACATGAAAAGATTAACTGATCTTCAGGCTCTTGAAACATTTACGACAAGAAACTTTAAGTAAGGCACTTCCCTTCAAAGAGTGTGTTGACCACAGATTTAAATGATCGGTGGAATAACAGATAAATATGATGGCTGAAAAACTACGGCATTTGACAACTCCTTCACCAGAAAAAATAAGTACCACTTAATTTTAATGGGATCGAGATGGTGCGGGGGTTAACGTACTGGCTTCTCACTCAGAGGGCCCGGGTTCAAATCCCGGCGATGTTGAATATTTTTCAGAGGTATCTCGATCCCTACTTGAGGTGCTTTGTGGAGGGCACTTTGAGTGAGTACGCCGTCCGTCAGATGGGACGTTAAGCTGCGGACCCCTTGGCGCCTTTCGTAAAGAGTAGGCTAATGCCGACGCCGGGTTTCTCTCCACCCTTAATCCTTTCCTGTCCATCTCCTATGGCGCAAATGACCTCAGCTGTCGGTCGCCTCCCCTAAAAACTACTACCACTACTACTACTATTTCATTTTAACTACCATTGGCAATTAACATCAAGAGCATACAACAATAATAAATGGAGAACGCGTTTTCAGGTATGAACATTTCTGAGGCATAATCTGCTAATTTGAAGATATTCTTCGCCCGACAAAATTGCACTACTCTCCTATTGAAACGAATAAATGACTCCAATAATGAATAAATTGAATTGACACAATTCCCTATCAGCAGAATGCATTAGAAGTATTGGAAATTTAAAAATATCATGCCAAACCTTGACATAATGGACCGCAAAAATTCAAACACTCACATGAAATTTCACCGTCACAATGTGGCGCACGTTTTATCAACCAGATCGGCAAAGTACTCTTTAACATAGATAATCATGCAACTAAGTGCAACCACTAAACAATAGAAAAACGTTAGCGCTATGGAAACGGGCTTTGAAAATCCAAGGATAAAATCGGCCACACCTTTTTTCACACTCTATACGTGGAGGCTTTGACAATAAGGTCATGCAATCCATCATACCCGGAAGAAGATACCCGCGTATTTTAACGTAAAAAGCCATTTGACGGGTGAGCAATAACACTTTTTCTCGAAGTTATTTACTTTTCCAAGAAAAGCGAAAAACAAACTGCCCAGGTACAAACTGTTACGGAATTGTTTCAACAATTACAATGCAATCAATACTTCAAGGGAGCTAACTCTGAATTTGTTCACAAGACGTAGCGATCCGATATTTTTTGACCAAGATCTTTTAATTTCATCCAACCTAACACAGAAAAATATTCGCTGACCGATATTTTACATGCTATCACAGTAGGCAATTAATCAACCATTCGCACACCAATTATTGTCAGAGATTTCTAATCAGGGGTAAATTACATTGAAAATCACTTTCTGAGATTTGGATCAAGTTAATGTTTATAATATTTTGAATGACGTATTATTTTGATTTTTTGGTCTCAATCCATTTACATTGGTAATATTTTACCGACGTTTATAGCGTGAGAGAGATACTTATTTCTAAATATTCATCCCGTAGATAATAAGTAAGTTTTTCCAGAAATACCTTCGGATTCCGGTTGGAAATTTATCGTAACATCTGCCAACTTTTCCTCGAGAGTGATACTCAAAATCAAACTTTCCTGCTGTGGTCGGGAAATAGTGACTTCAAAGAAGTGGCTTCATTCAGGGCAAGTTTCGTCTGGCCGTTGAGGGCCAACGCAGCGTTCTTGAATCTTGATCCGTACACATACATTTCTTGTCATCAAGTTAGAAAGTTTGCTGAGGACGAGGAGCGAATAAATCTCACCCTGGAACGTATCGGGGGGGGGGGGGGGGGAACTAAAGGAAACAAGAGCAGGTCCATGAAATATTTCGATCAATCGACTGCGATTTTCACTTCGTATCGCACTCCGACGTCGACCCATCAATTAATGACACTCGACGCAATGTACTTCAGATGCATTTAGACTGGGAGGGTGCAATATTCCGCTTTTGATATCGATCAATCGATCGGTCGAATATCGGAAATTGTCGAGCTAGTCATACAATAGGGGTTTAATCGAAAAATACTGCAGGCGTCGTAAAATTCGACTTCGCTCGCAATCACAATGAAACGTCTCTTAACGACCACTCCATTTAGGCTCTCTCGCTCTTGATCGACCACTTTTTCTAGTCGAATCAATTGATTGTATTTTTTGCATCATCAAAGTAATTTAATATCATTATCTGGAGATCGCCAACCACTCACCCCGACCAACAACTACTGTTTCGACGCTTGAATGACCCTCAATAAAGAGACGGGGAACGTTCGATGAGATGAGTTTTTCCCAATTTCTGAGAATCAGGCACATCCCTTAAGATTAGCATTGTGCATTTGGGACGCAATTCCCGTAATTGGCAGCATCCAATTCCTATTTTGGCCTCCGAGATAATGAAACGATAAAAACCACTACGGATAATGAACCGTCCCTACATTGCACATGTCTTACCGCTCGGGGTATCAAGAGGCCTTAATCCACCTTAATCCGTCCACAGGATGAATACAAGAGACTTGTCGTGAATTTGTCCTCCTCCTTAACTTAAACTGAACTGTATGACGTGGACATTCCATACACATGTCCCACTTTGCAGTAAATTGCTCTGAACGAACATTATTATTATCATTAACACTAATGATAACCTGTTTTCCCTCGCAAGGGTTTCGTGGGATGACGACCGCGGAAGTCTTGCCTCCCCGCTGCCGGGCACGACACACGGCCGATTGGGCCGAGCCCCGTAGTTGCCAGGACTCAGAATCTCTGTATTGTTCATCAATTAAATCTTGGGAATGATAATTTTTTGTGTTTTGTTAGGAGACACAAAATGTTTTATTTAGTAGCTGTGTCCATCCGAAAACCTACCTTAACCGGTAGATTACCTTATAATAATAATAATGATAACCTATCGGTCATGAAAATTTCTTGCCGTTAATAAAAACCGGTCAATGCTAATTTTGTAAGGACCGTAAAACAAGACACTAAAATCATGACAAAATAAACTTTGCACAATGTGCTTTCGAATTCTAAGGTAACTTGATTACTTTCCCGGAATGGAGTAGAAGGAAAAATATGGCTGAGCTTAACATAATCGGCAACTCTTAAAACGCACGAGTTACTATGTATTTAGCTGCACCTCATAGTGCGGAGGGTTTCTATAGCAGCCGCTAAAGTTCGAAGCGTTTCCAATGCTTAAAATGGCATCGCCTAGTATACAAGAACAGCGAGCAATATCTCCGTATTTTTTACTAACGTGATTTAACAACCATCAATACTAAGGCCGAAGGTCGTGTGACAACGAACAAGCTTTGGGCACGGACCATTAGAAACTTTCCGGGAGGCAAATGAAGAATAACGTAGAAGCATTGTCGCACGGCCATGATGTCCACGTTGTGAAAAATGTGTACATCTAGATTGAGATTATGCAACATAAACTGGGAAACTGATTGAGAAGTAACATCAACTTCAACTCTTTGATGCAGGTAGCTTGTCAGAAAAAATTAGGAAACCTTTTAACTTGAAAGCACCACGGACAATAAACCATTCTTCCAACCCGCATACTTCCTGCCTCCCTTCACTCCCGTCTTATCTTTTCGTCCCCCTACCCTGCCTTCCCCTTCCACCATAACTTTCAACATTCCACTGCCTCTCAAATTGCCTCCCTCTATCCACTTTTCCTGCCATCTTTGAATGCATGAAAATACTACCTAATGACAATAATAATGAATTAGACAATCGCCATTCATACGGCTTCTTATTAAGTTACCAGTTCCGCATAGGTTTCGAATTTCTTACGGTGCGCGAGTTTGCCGAATTGCAAGCATAACTCTTGAAATCATTTAGCCGAGCACCCACCCGTTTCCCCGTCGAATTCCATTCTCCACTCCAATTTGTTCGTCGGAGCCGTCCGTGGTCGCTTAAAGAGAGTTTCCCTGCAGTGGAGTGAGTTGGTGTATGGCAGGAGCGTTGAGACGCCGACAATGAAGAGAGAGTGGAAGAAATCCATATCCATGAATAGGGAAGTGATAAAAGTTAAGTACGACTAGTAAATTTTACACTGCACATCTCATTAGCCACCTACCATGGCTTCAAACGGATAAGCTATCCTTGTTCAGGTACAAATATCTGATTGTCAACACACATACATAGATACAACCATTTTCAAAATTCTGGAAGATGATCACCGACGGGACGATAAGGGGGGATGGGGTGGAAGTTGAAAACTCTCTTTCTATTGGCATTCACTGATTGGTGGTGTTCAGTGGTTGGCTCTTCGGGCATCTCATGGAGACGGAAAACTAATGCACTACAAGGACATGCCTGCCACTGAAAGCCAACATAACGAACGCTTCCATCTCTCCCCGATTCTCGGACCACAGGTGACTGCCTACATACTTATAGGAATGATAGCACATCAGCACCGGCGGAGAGGTAATGGAATAAAGGAACTACATGTACGTGGAGTAATGTTGAAAATGGGAAAAAGGGAGAGGAGGGTTGTGGAAAAAGCAAGCCTCCAAGTTAGAGGGCTGGTTTCAACGTTTGCGAATGTCTACAGAGTGAGTGGTACTGATTTCTAACTGCATCATTCTTTGCATTGCGAACGAGAAATTTTGCTAGAGACTTTTATGTGTTTTTTTTACACTTTCGACACAGCGAAATTTTCTCTTTTACGTCAGATATCTCTTGAATTTACCGGTAAGCCATTGCGGTTAAATACTAGCGTGTATTCGTTCAGCAGGAATGCATGTATGTACACTTCATTCAGGTCCATGCCGATACGAACGCTTGTACATCGCGGTCACTCGATTATTCTTTTACGATTTTCAATTCAAGTGCATATCGCAGGGAGGAGTTTGAATTCGAACGTCGCATATCTTTGATATGGAAGCTCTTTGACGGTCGGACTAAAGTAAATACTGAGGCAAGAGAGAGAGACGGACAAAGATGTAGAGCGAGACATAGTGCCAGGGAAAAGTTTGTGATAGCGAGAGCGAAGGATATCTCGCGGCGCAACCCGGAACACTCCCATGCCGATTAATCTCTAAGCCATGTAGACATTCCCCGTTGCATCGCCCCAACCTCCCTCCCATCCAGCTTGATAATTGTCCTCAAAGGCACCGCTCATCCTCTCCCGACTCGAAAAGCGTACTGTCCCCGAAGACGTCTAGCTTAAATTTTATTCTCAAGTCTTGAACCAGTATCTCTAAATATGGAACAACAATTTATAAGTTAACATGTAGTCTACCAGTTAAGGTGGTTTTTGATAGACCAAGGGCATAAGCACTACTGCACTCCCAAGTACCCGCCTGGCCTAATACTGGATATGTACCCTAGAACCACGCATTAAAAACCATCATCCTTCAAATCTACATCCACCTCCTTTAATTCCGCCCAGTATTGCAGGCAAACTAGGCCGCCCAAACTTGCCCTGTCTTTTCCTCACTCACCCTCGCTGGCGTAACACTCTCCCCCTCTATCACAGCCTTCGACGCTCCCTTGTCTCCCACTCTTTCCCACCTATACTTTCCCTGTCTAGTTCGAATTTCTCCCAACTACCTTCTATCTTTTCCTACGACACCTAGAACTTCGTTTGTTTTCCTCTCCGCCCATTTCACCTTTTCCATTCTTCTCCATATCCACATCCCGAAAGCCTACAATTTACGCCCATTCTTTTGTCTCGACGAACAAGTATCGGCTACGTCAGAAACTACGTTACATTTCAAAGTTTTCACCGATCTTAACTTCTTGCCGGCCACGGTGGCGGAGGGGTAACGCCCTCGTCTGCCAACCTAAAGGTCGCGCGTTCGATTCCACCTGGGTGGGTTTTCCTCCACCTAAGGCTTGGGTGCTTGTAATTGTGCCCATTGTTATGATTGCTCATAGTCCGATGTTAAGGCCAAAATTTGCTGTTTTCGGACTAATGCTAAATAAATCTTCAATCAAGGTCCCTATCACCAACTCCCTTCAGTTCGTCGAATATTATTTGCCTAATTCAATCCTCTTCTTCTAATTGCTTTACTACTTTCCCCAGCGCTGTATAAGCATGCGGCATTGGAAGTGACAATTTAATCTGGGATATCTGCCGTTACAATAATAGGGTGCGGTTGGGATGGAACCAAGCGATCCAGAGACGAGAGGCACCAAATAGAGACCGACGAAGGTTGATAAGCAAGCCATCAACACAAGGAACGTTCCGTAAGTCCACGAAACGGATCGAATATCGAGATTATATTACTATGATCGACAGCAGTGATCCGACGCACGCATTTACACAAGTCATCGTATGACCTTTGAAGACATCGAAAAGCATTTATTTAGCTGCTCACTACCTCGCTTGGACTGGGAAGCGCTACAAAATAAAAGATATTGCGCAACATTGTACATATTCAATAAAATAAATAGGGAGTGGTGAAATGTAATAAATTTTCAAACGACCTCAGTTTTTTGCCAATCGGACCGCGGGCATTAATTAAAAATATGGAAACAAAGCGCGGTGGGAACAAAATGAACGAACTCGCCGTGGCAAAAAGTTCTATTCGACAAAAAGCACACATTATCTGAAATATATTTTTTTTAAGTCAACCTCTATCTTAAAATTTGAAACATATAACAGACTTCAAGGCAGATGAGGAAATATTTATTGATAAGGGTGGAACATTTGGGAAAAAAGATAGGTTTATCGCAGAAAAAAATATCAAATAATTAGTAATTCAAGGAGTTTGTGAAAATACAGGGGGTTCACCAATCAGGAAAATATCAGTTATTATGCTATTCTAGTCTGACGAACAAATCGCTCTTAAAGCTTCCTACATTGAAAACGTGTTCTTCCCTCATATTAAAGGTTTGTTTTCAAGCAAATGATTATTAAACCGTTCAAGTGCATCAGGGCCAAATTCTTAACAATGTGGAACCGTTGAATGACATCGCACCTTGCAAAACCCCGCCAGAATGTGTGGCAGGGAGCACACACATTGTCAAAAAAATTATCAGGAATATTCGTTATGCGTAAATTATAATAAAATTGAATTTCAATTCCATCGAATACCGATTTAAGCCTCCTTACAACGCAATGTAATCAAGATCTAGTCAGACAGCGCGTGGAGCAGGTGATTACGTCATGGCACACCAGACAGAGGCTGGTATTACAACTCCTATCAAAACAGGGTCCAAGACCCGTTTACTACCGTGAAAATTCCGAGAAAAAAACAGGAGGAATTAAGCGGAAATGGCAATTTTACCTAATTGAAATTCTGAGCCACAAATGTAGCAGAACATGAATATGAGTTCACGTGGACAAACTGGTTGAGTGGGTCCCGGACAGGAGCAGTTCTGAATCGAGCCTTAGGTTATTTACCTACGAAGAATATTTTCAATTCATGCTTTATTTGGTGGGCCTGTAACCTACCAGTCCTATAATACGAACCGAATTTATGGACGGCCGATGGTTGAACGGTCAACTACGAACATCTCCGAGTTTCCATCGGGTCTCCTTCTCACACTCTCAATCTTCGGATTAATCTACAGCAGTCTTCCAGTCACCACTCATTCCTGCTCTTTTTTTTCATTTCTTTTTACTTGTAGAGTTAACTAATCGTTATCAGCTCTACATTCCTACGGCGGCGTTTTCCTCGACATCTCTCTCCCTCTGCCATTTCCACGAACAATGGCTTAACTTAGCTGTCCCGACGGATAATATCTTATGAGTCTCAAGCCTCATGTTTCTCATACCTCTACAGATGGTGTTACTCTTCCCTACCCTCTGATAAATTTATTTCCTCATTCGCAATTTTGTATTTCTCCAGCTGTTCATGAGCGTTCACCGACTGCGCCACTCTTCAAAGGACTTATCGTCTCCTTTTCTCCAACGACCCTGCCGTCCAGGTTTCACACCCATACGTATAGCGTCACACTCCACACGTGCTCTAAGTGGTCTCTCATTTGTACTTAAGCTTATGCACTTGGTAGTAAAGAGGCATTTCTTATTGTTAAATCCAATATTTGTTCCTTGGCTTACCATACTTCTAATTTCTCTCTTGCTCCTCCCATCTTTAATAATTCATTTCCAACGAGCAAGGCTCTGCAGTCATCTACATCTACGCAAGTACCCCGCGGTTCACCAAGGCGCTTGGCAAGTGGTACGGCCACCAGGTGGAAAGGGTAACGGATAAGGGACAGAGAGGGCTTTTAAGGGGCGAGGGAGAGGGAGGAAAAATTATCCGATCAAAATCCGCGAAAACACGTGTATGGCGGTGTGAACCCATATGGACAAGTTCGCGGAAAACTTAATTTTTAACTAGCGCTAATTTCATCCGCTAAATTTACGCTAAAGTTTCGACATCCAACTCGTCCATCTTCTTCGGGCTTCTGAACGAAGACGATGGACTGATCGTGCACCGAAAATTCGGCAGGAATGAAGGCCTGGACTCACCGAAAGTTCCGAGAAGAATTCGCTCACGGCAATAACTCCGAGAAAGGACGACATCTCTCATCCGAAAATGAATTCCGAGGGTTCGGAATAATTATCGAATGGCAATATTACATCATCAACCAATTTCAAGGGGATCGGCGTTTCTGGAAGAGGGTCCGCGAATATCGATGGGCGCACGCGTGCTCGCGCCGAGCGACGAAAATAAACGGGCACGTGCTGGAGCGGCGAGAGGCATAGCGAACGTCTAGGGGCGGGGTCGGTCGGAGGGTGGGGAGGGAGGAATAGTTGGGGAGACGAAAGAAGGAGGGAGGGGAATCGTGGGACAAAGGACGACATTTCTCTTTTCCGGGATGGGAGAACGCGAAGGGAGGAGGGGAGGATGTTAAAACCTTCCCTTCCCGACATTCCTCACCGGTCTAGGAATAGAGAGGGAGAGAGAGAGAGTGTGTGGAGAGGGATTATTTTAAAGCGCCCCGCCGATGAGGGCGAAGGAGGGGTGGGATCAGTGACGGGAAGAGAGGGGGACTGGCGGCCGGGCGGAAGGGGGAGTGTTATTGGGGACGGGGATATACCCGCTTTCCTCGGGCGACAACGGAAACTGAAAAGTCTCTGTCTTTCACTATCTATCTCCAAAGTTTCGAGACTTAATTAATGGCTTTCGACGCTTACGTAACGAAGAGGGGAATTATAATGAGAATGGAATGGAAGAGAAAAAAATACTCAACCGAGGGCGACCTACGGTTTCTTTCGCCCCGCAGCTTCGATCTACTCACTGCCTCCTGACGTTGGCGCTCTCCGAACTTCTCCTAATGGAGTTCAACAATACATACCAATCAGCTTCTGAAAATATAGCACGGCTTATCATGGCTACCTTATTATTTCAGTGAGCCTAAGTCAACTGCACCAAAGCAAACGTTGCTGAAGTTTCCCCAATGTTGATAAGAAAATGTTTTAAAATTCAAACGGATGAATACGAATTTCTTAATAAATAAATAAGAAGATCGGAGGAATGACGAAAAGCAAAATATAACATCCGAAGTTATAAACCCTTTAGATTATTTTGATGTGCGAGATTAAAGATCACCTAATACTAATATACTGCGGGTGGAATTCACTCATCAGGGTGGGGTGGGAGGTTCAGTTTTTTTCCCTGTAAATCACCGCCTACGATTTCCCAGGAAGATCCAGTGCCCGAAAAATCACATAGCATGGGTTGAGCTTTCGGTGTCCAGAGGCGTCAACCGGAATCGAACCCAGGTCTCACACCCGGTAGCCCCGAGTTCAATCTATCATTACACGTAAATGGCAGACAGAGATAACGAGTTTGCTTTGTCCTGTGCAAGGTTGTGCGAGCGAAAGGAATTTTAGCGTAGGAAGAAGGCACTCGATAAACCACACTATTCGTCTCGAGGACCACTACATCTTCTAATTATTACTCGAATTGGATACCACTTAAGAATACTGAAAGGAAAGAAATTTTTAATGGGCGGCTTGAAGGCGAAACTTAAATGATGGAGCCCATTAGACTTTTTGGAGAATACGAACATAATACCAGTGACCCCAAGCATGACACTTCTCGAGCAAGCAACGGCGGCAAATATACCCTACAACAAACATTTTATTAATTAAGTCATCAGCAGCGCGAAAGGGGGCGAGCACAGCCCATTCCTAGAGGGTTCTCGACAATAATTTGCAAACGGAAAACACGCAAAATGGTACGAGAGGTCTGGGACTTCCGCGAGAGTGAAAACAAAACTCGAAAAAAAATAAAGAGGGTGCGAAGAAGTTGGTGGGACCGACTCGGGGAAACAAGATAAAAAATTAACGCCTGATAAAGGAAAACGGAGAGATATATGAGGAGGAACTCCAACGACTTAAACATGCGGAGATTTAAATGAGACCATTATCTCTCCTTGGATCCAACCGCAGTTAATGCGGTGTAAACAAGGGTTTATGGAAGTCGTCTTATTTTTATCCGAGCGCGCCCCCTTGGACGAATTAATTTATTTCATCTTCCTCTTTTCTTTTTAATTCCCCATCCAAGGTGAGAGATTTTTGAGCCGAGGGGTTCATTCCCGGCTCCTCATCACGCCTATTGCGAGACGTGTTCCGGCGCGCCACGCCCAAGAGGAGATACGGGCACGACGAGGAACCAGCTCTTTTAACGACCGGCGACACTATGCCACCCACGATTGATTTTTCGTTTCCCACGACGTCCATGACCCTACTCGATAAATTATTTGGTCATTATTTCAATTAAAAGGCAGTGCGTTGTATAGAGGTGGAGTTTGGAAGTTCCCTGAAAATCATTGCTCGTCATTGCGAATTAATGAAGCAATTATGCATAATCCATGATAATAAACAAATATCTCTGTGATTTTTCACATTTTATTCTCATCTTCAGCGACCATTCGACTACTTGGGTCATTATCGAGATCACAAGTTATCCAAATATTTTCCGGGGATTCTGAAAACTACAGTGTGAAAACTTACAAAGTTGTTTGGTCTAATATAAAGGATATTACAAATAATCACTAAAACATTCTGAGAAGCATCTAACATAAAGAATAAATAAAATAAATTTTTGGCATGACTTTAAACATGGACAATATAATACGAGCCCAATGAGAGGTGGCCTTAATGTAGAGTTTTTTCATAAATAACTGATAGTAGCCCTATTCGACTGGATAATAGTCAGTGGAATAGTGCTATCACCTATTCATTATGTTCGATTTCCACCACATCACGCCCGAAACTACCCAATTTGTAGAGGTTTTTATTAATATCGCCAATCTTTGTCTAGCGTTGACTGACAACTGTTTATCTGACACAACACTCAGTTCAAGAAGTTCGTGTTTAAAATAATACGTCAATTTCAATTGATTCCTGCGTTTTTGGAGAGTCAGGGAAATATATTTCTCAGAAATGCATGTCCAATACTAAATTAGATAAAATATCTTAAATTCTGCACATAATTAACACCTTTAACCCTCTTCCATTATATTCTCAAGCTTTTCATATTGTCTAACCTATTTACGCTGTCTGAAATACTTTTTCTTCCTAAAATTCCCGTAAAGATGACCTCATTGTTTGTGTCATCCTTCGGGGATGATAGCAATCAATAAAATATCGGGGTCACATCCCCCCCTTTTACCTTTTTTTGCTGCGAAACTCCAAACTATGTCCATCCCCAAGTTTAAACGAAGGTCAACATCCGCGGTCGGATATACGACGGTTGACCCTTCCTGCCTCCTACTCAAAATACCGCACACAAAAACGTGTTAGAAATCCCTCCATACTGTGGGTACCGACGAGTGGAATTTCCCATCAATGAGATAAAATTATTAAATTACTAAACAAACTGTTTCATTAATGCATTAGTTATTTATCATTATAAAAATCGTATTCATATTATGTGGTCAACAAAACTAGTTTAATTAATGGTTTCTGGCGTAACTTTATGGAACCGATTCATTATAAATAAATGAAAGGACTAACTTTGTAGTTCCAGACGAAAACGTGTGGAACTACAAAGTTAGTCCTTTCATTTATTTAAAACTAGTTTACATATTAATTTTAAAGAGACGAACAATATGATTTCATTGGGTAATCCAGCGTAAAAATACTATGATAAAATTGACGATTGATTAATCAATTGATAATATAACAATTACTCTCTGCTTCTTCCTCTTCCTTGCGTATTGGCCATTCGCTGTTCCGACAAAAACGTCATCATGCCTCCCAGTTCCGTGTCCATCCACTTCCCCGGTCTTCTCCTCCACTTCTCACGCCAAATCCTCCCCAACCACAACTCTTAAGACAGGGTATTACCAACAAAGGTCCAAAACCAATACTCGAACTGATTACCTTTAAGTAAGTCGCAAGGCAATGCGCCATGCCACTCTGGAAACTCGATAGTAACTCAATGCACTGACCCACTGAACGTCGATCAGCCTGCAGATAGAGCAGGAGGAGGGGAAGGGAGAGTCCAGGTCAATAACCCGTCCACGGTCACTCCCAAGTCGGGATCGGAAACCCTAGTCCAGCCGTAACTTCATTGTCTGACAATGTGGCGTCGCTTTAATCTCTTTTCCCGGCAATTCTTACACAGCGGTCGTCGGGAAGCGACATTAATCTTCCCGATAATTAACAAAGCAATCGCATGATTTTTCGCCCATAAAATATTTTTGGGATTAAAAATCTAGATAAACGACACCCAATTACGGAGCAGCCCGATTAAAAATGAGCTCCAGTTACGACCTTGTTGAAGGTTCAATGGCTACGGGGTTGGCACTAATTAGCTCGTGAATTTTAATGGAAGCCCACTCGTAAATGCTTTCGAAATTGACTTCCAAAAGCAAACAGAAATCTGAAATCATGAAAATATTCAGGAAATGAGCTTTCAAAGGAAATTTTTCTCCAATAACCCTCTCTTTAAATTGATAATAATTTCCATATGCTCTCGTGCCCTACGCTTGAACATATCCCTACTCTCCACTCCACCTCGATCATTTAATATCAGCCTCCCTCTTATCTGAAATTCTTCTGGTAAACAACCCTCCCCTCCTAATCCCTGATCTCTCGGTAACATATACCCGCCTTTCACTGCCTCTCTCACTTTTACTGTAGAATGACACAATGCATCGAAACAGTTAGATCACGATACAGTCTAGTCCAATAGTTCGAAGTGTTCTCGTTGGAACATAAAATTTATTAGTCGTGTATGGCGTCCAGGAAACAATATTCACGACATTCATAAAACAAAATGCGAAAAAATTTCCCTGAGCCGGTTATGGTTTCCCAGGAAGATCTGGTACCCAAACAATCTCATAGCTTGGATGGAGCTGCAGGTGCCCAGAGAGCCAGGGAATGGAACCCGGGCCCCCCGGCTAGTAGTCCAACGCTCAACCCCCTGTGGGCTATCGCGACTCACATAATACATGCGAGTTGTGTACATACATACGACGTGGTCCGTCGTATGTATGCACATACTATATGTGTAAGTATATTCTGACGAATAAGTTTCAATCAAGCCGAAAATCAAACAGTAAACGAAATCTAACTTTTGTTTATTATGTACGACAGAATGACTGAAAACAAGAAATTATTAATGCTAACGATGCAGGAGGTGAAAAAGTATAATTTTATTCTGAGGTCGAACATGTTGCCATTATTTTATTCGAACCTTAAATTATTGCTCTTCTTACTACTAGCAGCCCGTATCGTGCATAGATAAGTATGTATAATAGACCAAGATACTACAGCACATGTATCAGTAGTTAACATTGCTTCTGTCAGTTAAAATGTTCTCTCACATTTCTTGGTAATTGACAATAAAGCAAAACATAACTTGGATGTTTGCATGCCTGGTGTGGAATCAACACCTGCCACCCACCATAGCGGTGACTTGTCGGGTATCATGTAGAAGTTGAAGATAATACTCTGCCATTTTGAGGTAAGTTTGATAAATCGAGGGTGAAAAAGATGTACCCATCTGCCTTGATACAGGTATTAATTATTGCATAATTCATTGCCGAAGGATCGAATTTCTGCCTATTATAAGGTAAAATATCCAAAAATGCCAAAAAGAGGAATTAGTTCTAACGAGAGAATTAATCCCAATAACGTGAGCAACCTGAATGAATCACACTCACAAAAGTAAAACGAATCCAGGACGCGGGATTTTTAAGGGGATTACTTAGAGGCATATCGCCATTACTCTCCCCCACCACGCCCAAATTTTCGTGCGCCCCCCCCTTCCCGCCTGCCCTCCCGACGACTCGGCTGCTTCGAGCTCGACAGGCCCGAAGGAAGGGGAGGTTGGGTGGGGGGGTGGAACGAACAAACACACACACCCAATGCATACATACTCCACCTATCCCCTTATCACTCACGCGACCCTCCTCCTTCCCCCTCCCACTATGTCTAGAGAGCAGCGCTCCGCTTCTCTACGACGGACGAAGACGGCACAAGACGAAAAAAAAGAACGCTATAAGCATTCATTTGAGTGTTCTTTTTATGCGTGATCCAAATTTAATCAAAGTCCAGTTTTATTTAATTTATTTTGTGGCCGCCGATCTCCAGCGCTTTTACATGAGCGTGTTAGCTTATACATTATGCATAAGCCTATGTGCCGAAACCTTTCCTATTTTTCATACTGCAAAGAATTATTTCCATTAGTGCAAATAAACTATACGAACAAGAAATATTACATTCGTACACATCCGTAGCTTGTAAATTCTACCGGAGACCATCGAAATAGTACAGGGAGTTCATGTAATGTTTATCAATCCTTTTTAAAAACAGTATATATAGCATCATTTCTTTGTTTGCAATGCATACGGTACCGTGAGTTGTTTGAAAACATACTGAATTTGCGTATTATGTGTTTAGACTTAAGTATGCACGCGTTAGTGTGAACGCGTGGGCATGAGTGTGTCCGTTAGTGTGTATATGCATACATACATATGCATTTTACCTTTATAAAATAAGAAACGACGGGAATTCTTCATTAACATGCATTACTGGAAATAGAAGGAAAGACTGTAAACCTTTTACAGTGACTATTTTTTCAACAAAAGACATTAGCAAATATTTTAATCCATTTGAAAACAATCTAAACATTGTTCTAACTCACGTTTGTCACAAATGTGAAAGGAATATAATGCGATCGTCCAGATTGTTCATCGGAGAAATATGTCTTAATTTTTAATTACAAATGTAACCGTGTTAAATGTACTCTTGCCAATGAGTTGTAACGTTTTCTTATCTATTTTCAAAATTTTTCAGGAAGAGTATTGGATTTTTTTTACATTTACAAAATGGTTGATTTTCGTTTAATATTAACTCATACCCTAATGCACACTACATGATCAATGTTGAGCATATATTTGGTATCTTCTGAATGTGATGTATCTTTGTGCACGACATCTGTCTCCCGATTTGATTGGAAGGATATAAAATATAATGAATCAATACGCACAAGCCATGAGAAGAAGGATTGAAGGTTTTTCGGGAAGGGTTGGAGAGATAGAGGGCCGACGAAGTTCGAGTTCACGAGCAAAGGGGGTGGTGGGAGTATCGATGGTGCGGAGGAGACTGAAAGAGGCGCCCCTTCTCTCTTCTTTCCGTCCTGTGAACAGTATTGAAGGAGAGCCGTCGCATTGACGCGGGCCTTCCCCTACCCGAAACTCGTGGGGCGCGCGTTCCTCGAGTCGAACTCCTTGAGACCGCAGCAACGGCGACGGCGGCGGCGGCTGGGAGAAAACTCCCGCTTCCCGCACTGCAGGGATTCTCCCTCTACGAAACGAGGGAAAGGAGAGAAACGAGGGAAAGGAGAGAAGCGAGAAGGGGAAAACGAGCGAAACACAACGAGACAGAGGGAGGAAACGTGAGCTCTCTACCTCCCGCAAAGGAGTCTCCGTCGAGAAATCTTTTTGCACGCTTCTTATTCATACCGTGCGCGAATCATTTCCCTGGGTGGTTCCTCGTTGACGTGCCGTTATATTGGGATAATGTTGATGGAAACGAAAAATCAAAAAGTGGAGGCAGTTGCGATGTTTGTACGCGGAGAGAATGGAACTAAGTGAATAAATAAGACTCCGAGCGCTAGAAAACTGAAGTACGCCCAAATATGAAACACTATTGAGTACGTACTGTTCCAATTGTCAACCTAAAACGAACTCCAACGAAGAAGAAAGCGAGCACAAGGAACGCGCAAAAAAAGTGCATTCATAAATTCCTGATCCTGAAATGAAAGAATTTTTCAATGGAAAGTCGTTTAATTCCGAGCAGCCGTTTGTACAACAAACCCCACGACCAAGACGAGGTAACCGCGCAGAATTTAAAAGTCGTTTAAATAAAAACTTCACCTGTTCCATTATGCAAACATTTCTACGTGGACGGAGTCACTTCGCTTGACGGAAATAGGACGCATTGACATATAATTTGCTGTAGGAACCATTGGAGTGCAACCCTCATCCACAAATTCAATATTCTAAAGTTCCTTGAACATGAACTGAAATTTTAAAACAAATGTGAAGACTCACTTTGCCAACTCTTCTTTTCACTGGTTTGAAACATGCTCCCGGAGAGTAAAGTTTAAACAGATACCCGCCACAGCCACAGGCAATACTAGTCTTTGACGGCCGATCAAAAAGATCTTCACGACATATTTCACGTTAAAAAAAACCCGTTCCCGTCGTCTTCAAGAGCGTTTATTTAAATGGTTGGTTGGGCGCACAATCATAACTCATGACTTAGGCTACTGTAGCAGAAAGCCTTTCACCTCCGCTCACTTGAAGCGAATGCGGAAGAATATAGGCACGCCCGTGAAGATTTCTTGGCGTAGATAGATGCATAATTTACCGCTATCTACTGGATTTAATTGTACATACAGTTGAAAAACTAGATATATAGTTTTATTTTCCATCGAAACGAATCATATTTTGTAATAACTAAAGAATTCACCCAAAAACGATCAGTTAACGTTTAAACCTCAATTACGTAAAAAAACCTCCCGTACCTACTACAATGTTCATACTTAATTTGAAGTTACTTGTACTTAAAGCAATCATAATTCACTGCATTGCCCCACTTTGTGCCTGTTTGGGTTAAAAACATTAGGTTTTACTTGTAAATACCTGCTGAAACGTCCAGCACGTAGGTAACTTTAAGATTATATTTCAATGGGAACATTGTTCTAGTCGCGATTCCTTAATTAATAACACTTGGAACTTCTCGACCATAATTTCTCGGGCTTTCACGGTGAGAGCTTTCACAAGCGAAAACGCCGCCCCCATGGCACCAACGAGAATTCCATTTCTTTTGATTACCTTCCTCGGATTAAAAAGAAAACAATACAGAGATTGTGAAACGAACCCCGAAAAAACGAACGCGCACCGCGAAGAAAGGTGGCACGAAGCATTCCATGCGTCAAAACCTCTTCTCCACCTAACCCCGCAAGACCGCCTACCCCCTTTTCCCACTCCCTCGACAACGAGGTCCTTCAAAGCCCCGTCTTATCGCATGATATTTGATCCTTCCCGAGACCCCGTAAGTCAGCGAGTGCTTAATACCAAGGCAATTACGATTAGAGTCGTCCATGAAGCATACCACTGTGCTTTTATCAGCACGGAAGTATTACTCGGATTTAGGTCGTGGTGTCCTGTCGAAAAGTCATGAATAATTTCATAAACAGAAAAAATCGAGACTCTATGGCCACCGAGTTTAATTTCAACATGTATGAATTCTAATTTTTACCGTGCGGTCGTGGTAGTTTAATGGTAGAGGGCTTAACTACTGGACGGGTGGGTCAGGGTTCGACTCGGGATGACTTAACTGGGGACCCTCAGTTTAAATCAAGTTGGGTGATTTTTCGGGAACCAGATCTTCCTGGGAAACCGCTGGCAGCGCAGGGGAAGGATTTGGCCCTCTCCTACCCTGATGTGTGAATTTCACAACGTACAGGGCTTCGCTTTAGGTGAGCTCTACACTCACCTATCGAGCCGAACTTCGGATTGATTACTGTGGCGACATGGGCAAACTAACACAGGTAAAGGCAGGCGCAGAGGTTTCGACAAATGAAGATAGAATAGCGAGTGCAAAAGCGAACGCAATCGGTCTCCAGCCACAGGAATCTAGTAAGGAACAAGCGAGAGAAAAAAGCGTAACTATACAGAATCGTGTCCGTACCCCAGAATGTATGCGAAATACGGATGAAGCAATTATAACGGATTATTTATTACGCGTATCTGTAGAGAGAGTGAACTAGTTAACGGTCAGGACCTTCTGCGGGATCAAGTACCTTTTATAGGGACTTCAGGTCTGGATGAACTGTTTATAACCGTCTCTAATTCTGGATTGATTCGGGTTCATACCTTAGACTCCCTTTTCCTAGTTTCCCCCTCCGCGTCCCGAGGTTCTCATCAGGGAATATAAGAGAAGACAATCGGCAGGGACAGGAAATAAAAGAGAAGAAAATCCTCCCGCGGGGAAGTCACTCACGGGGATGTAGACCGGAAAAAGTGGGGCCAGGATTAAGATCATTTTCATACAGTTCACCCACGCACGGCCTTCCCATCCCTACCTCCCTCTCTCCACTTGCCCTCCACCGAACAAGGTCGCCGCCCGCCGCCATGTCCATCGGTTCGGCCGACCCACCGGGGGCCGCCCGCTTGCGTTTTTACGGCCCGGTCATGCGATTCGACGGTGTGTCGAACCTTCACCGGCATTCGGGTCATTTATGCCCGCCCCCCACCACCCGACGGCAGTCGACCTCGTGGAGGAGTCCACTCAGAAGGTCGACTTGATTACACCCCGCGAGATCGCTATCGACCAGCGCCGGGTTCGATACTCGGATGAATAAACCGCCATTCAACATGTTATTCGAATAACATCAACTATTTCGATGAAATAGCTCGGATCGGACCCGAAAATAGGGACACTTTTACTGTGCTTCGGGTATTTAATTTGCAAATATTTTTTAAATATTTGATACCAATCATTAAATAATATAATTATCAAGAATGTATTTCTTAATTCGCTGGTATATTCTTGCTCAAGAACCGTTTGGCACTGATATCAAAATAAAAGAGCTGATAGTTTTGAACCTGTAGACACGACCCGGCTACCAACGTTAAAGACCGGTGTTACAATCCAGCTCATTCCCACTGTCGATATGGACAACTCGGAGGGACAGGGTGCGGTAACATAACTTCCTTTTTTCAATTCAATGCCCATAGGAAAAAAGGAAGTTCTGTTGCCGCACCATGTACATAGATATATGTATGTACGTGTATATATATTTTTTTAAGTAATCTATCGGTTAAGGTAGGTTTTGGATGGACATAACCACCAAATAAATAAATATTTCGTGACTCGTAACAAAATACAATCCAGCAACCTACTTAACATCAAGTCACTCTTCATCTCTTTGTACTTCCTTCCTCCCTTCATCCCGTCCAACAATTCCATCCTGTTCCTGCCCTTTCCTCGTTTACCTTACGTTCTCCTTTCTATTACGGTCTTTAACATCCCAATGTATATGTATGTATATATATATATATATATATATATATATATATATACATATATATATACATATATATATACATATATATATATACATATATATATATATATATATATATACATTCAAACACAAAATCCCGCCAAACGGCGAATAAATACTCATTTATATAGAAACAGATATAAGGAAAAGGGATAGGAACACACATAAAGTGTGTTCCTATCCCTTTTCCTTATATCTGTTTCTATATAAATGAGTATATATATATATATATATATATATATACATATACATATAAATACACGAGTGACACATCGGATATTTTTTTCTTAAATGTCACCGAATTTACTGGATCTTTCTCCTCTATCGCTCGATTTCTCTCTTGCTCCGAGCCTGAGACTTTCATCGTGCCCTCGGCGTTCCAAATCCTAGATAAAGAGGGCAAAGAAAAGTTTGCGAGTCTCTCGCCATTTGTTTGCTCAAATTGGGAGATAGCCGAGACGTCGCCATATAAATCCTTGACGTCACACAAGGCGCACAGGACACAGCGTGGAATTAGCCTTTCGACGATCCCTGAGGTCCAGTATGTGCACATTCTTCACGGCTTCATGAACACTCCTTTCCTCGCACTATTTCCTTTTTCCAACTCTTCATACAGTTTCCGGCCTCTTAGTGACGCCAAAATGCGTATTCTTTTCCTTCACGTTCCCGGCTCAGCTAATATTATTCCTTCTCTCACGCAACTTCGACACCAAGCCACCTGTCAACATGCCCTCCATTTAAATGGTCGGCCTTTTCCGAACTTCCGTCACCAAACACCCTCTCTCTCTCTTTTTCTATTTCAACCTCATTGTTCCCCCGGACATTTCTGTCACTTCTTCCTTGTCTCCCTCCCTTTCCACCTACCTTCAATCCCACATTCTGACGATACAATCGGCATTCCCCGTTCCCACCTAGTGCGTGCTAAGCATGCGTTTTGCGCCATATTGAAGGGTCATGACGTACGAGTATCTTCGATCAAAACGATATGACCGTTCCGGTCGATAAACCACATAAGCGACTAGTACAGCGATCTTTATAATATTCTCTATAGCACACGCTAACTAATTTCCTAAATTCTATGACACGTCGAAAATAAATTATTCATTTCACATGTTACCGTGCAACTCTTTCAGGACATTTAAACGAATTTCAGGACGTTTAAACAAATTTCAGGACGTTTTAAATGTGTGGGAGAAGAGAAATTATTTCGAGTTGAACTTTGAAGAAGACAGACAAAGCGGATGGAGGAAATATTGAGAAGTAGTGGGATTTCAAAGGTTTTGTTTGAAGGGATAATTTTGTGTAAATGGGGTAGAGGAAGAGAATTGAGGTTTTTTGGGCAGCGTGAAGGTGGGCAGGAAATATGAATAAAGGAAGAGTAAAATAATGTAGGGCAAACGGGATATATAATACCGATAAGACCACGAGACACGAAAAACATAATACGTAGTTGTTAGGGACCGCCCAAACCTATCCTTAATAGGGCGATTGCCGATGATGATGAGTTTGCACGTTTCTGTGCAGCCATGCGAACTTTTATCAAAGCCGTATATTTCTTCTTGTCGCGGACTACACGACTATTGAATTAACTTATATAAAATAACCTTGCGGCACACCTGTGGCCTTCGAGCGCCACACAAGTACACCATGGGCACACCGGTTCTTGATCGCGGATCTGGTATACGACGTGAACTTCTTCTTTATTAGCATAAATATTCCACAGTATTAAAATTAATTAAACAGAGCTTTTCCTAAGGAGTTAAATTATCCTATAGCCCAGTTATGGGATCTCATTACCCATTAATTAGCCTTGTGAGTATATAGCAATAGATTCCAATGAATCAGCACTTGAAGATCGTCATAGAAACATTAGTTACCTACTATATGTGGAAATTATGAAGATTGTATGTTACTGGAATGCATGACGTTTTGGAAATTGACGACTTTTTTTTTAACAGTTTGCACATAAGGATACGAAACTACCAGGGCTAAACGAGCGTTCGCGTATTTACTAACAGATTTAAACCTTTTACATTTATATCACTCCCCGAAGACTTTTTAGATTTAACAACATGAATTTCTTTCTCTCGCCATGAAAATGTTCACACGAAAAACAATATTCTTAGTCAGTAGGTATCACAGAGACCCACAGACCCATGGTACTTGCAAATCACCCCGAATGTCAATGCCTATTTCAAGTAACCTATCTGCGATGATCCCTTTTGATTTTGCCAATATATTCATTCCTGTTTTTCATTACCTGTTCAACATCCAAATTTGTCACAGGGATTAACCCTACTTTATTCAAATAAACCCTGCTCTAGTCGTTTTGATACAACGGGCATGGATGGTTATTAAACATTACGAATGTTTTAGGCTAAATATGAAATGTTTTCCGATATTCTCTAGATTATAAAAATATTTCATATTATTTATTTAAGACCTCAGAGGTTTTCCAACAAAGAAAATGCACCAAAAGTTGAAAATTCATTTTTAATTTATTCTGTCTGATATGAATTACCAAGTAAAATTAAAATGCGAATGATTAAATTTATTCAAGTTAAATATACGTAACCTCAAAATCTTAAGGATAAGTAAAAATTAGGAAATTTGTAACAAAAGAAATATTTCTAGACTATATTAGACAAGAAAATACAAGGAGTGATCGTTGAACCGCTGTAACTAAATTGAATATCATCTCGAATTCACTATGCTGAAATATTTCCTCGTGTGCCACATACCTCCTTGCACAAATCCTACATCTCTAGTTCTTTACGAATGATGAGGTTATTTCCATTCGCCCAGTCAAGTGGCATTCCCAAGAGAGAGAGAGAGAGAGATGGCATTGTTATGCGGTGCAGATTTCTAGGGCTTTGACGGGTTTCCGACTCTTGACGAATTTTGCTCGAAGTATACGTGCGCCTAGCACAACCCATGATCCATTCACGGTGACATCGCGTCATGACGACATTCATCCCTCGTCGGGGGAATAGTGGAAGTGTACGGGGGGAGTGACACACATGGCCGCCACGTACGGGAAGCACGTAGTATTATTGTATGGTTTCCTCCAGAGAGGCAAGCGAATCCGGGAGTCCGCTCTTCAGGGATCGCGGCCTCCGGAAACCCGAAAGTACGCGGGTTCGAGCGCCGCCCCGGGGACAGGGAGAGTACTCCAGAGAGCGCCAGCTGGTGAATCAGCGATTTGGAAAAAAACTCCTAGACTAATATGCCCATGTTTACCCATATGTAGACGAATTTTATCGCATCTATTATAAGTAAGCTAGGCTGTCACTACACACTACTGTAAACCTAAGAACTGGACACCTACACAGCACAAAATATATTTAAACCCCACACTACGTATTAAAAAATATCGTCATATTGGTCCTGTGTCCAGCAAACTGGACGTTTTTTTTTCCTTTTTTCTCCTCCATGGGGGCTCTAACAGTGTCTTTTAGTGATTGCTTCCCCGTTTCGATAAAAAAAACCCTTTATTAAAATTTATCTACCAGCTGTTTAGAGGGTATTACGGGTATTTCGTTGAGTGTCGCAGGCGTCTATATTTGTTTGCCATTTATGATATACCGTATTACTTCATTTGAATTATTCCTGGATAACTAGCTAAATTTTTATGTAGCTAGCTACATAAATCTACGCCCCACATGGTCACCTTTTTTTTCTATTTTTGATTAAGGTGCCTCTCATCAATACATGCTTCTTAATTTAAGATTCTTTATCTAAAGCATTTCTTCTTTTTATGTCGCAACGAACCTGAACACCCTCCTCCAAAACACTAATAAAAACACAAAAGCGGCCAACAAATAAATGCCCCCCATGCTTATAGCATCCCGTTTTAAAAATTGATACTTGAATGCATTCAATTATAAATAGGGTGGTCACTCAGTTTATGGATTCCCGTTTGTGATATTTTTCCTATTTTCCCGACGAAAATCCCATTGGTGTTCCCGACTTTTCTCCCGAGTATTAGGGAATTGATTGAGTATTTTTCAATGGCTCATCCCTCATCTCTTAGCGGGTCACTGGTGACAACGAAGTTAGTCAGAATATTGACTCGGTATTTTTCCAAGGTTGGTTCCAAACGATGACCTACACGAAGTAACATCGCAACTAAAATTAACATCGTTCTCATCCGGAATTCCCAATTCCAATATCATATTCCCCATTCGAATATTGAACGCCATATTTTTGCGAAAAATTCAGCCTTTTCAATTATTTTTTCCAAATTTTGGAGATAATAACGTAATTCCCGAAAGGGTGGCCACTCTGATGAACTACAAACTCAACTGAGCACGCATATCCCATTGATATGGAGATATTATTTAACCCCCACAAAAATGAGTAGCCAAACAAAAAAGTTGGCACCCTAAATATCCACTATTAGAAGAGACGCTACTATGATTTTTCACTAAACAAGTCAAATACGAGTATGCATCACTGCTTCCGCTGGTTAATTACTTCCGTCATTGCCTCCAAAAAACATTCTATCCTTACGGGATGGTACCCGATAAAATAAATAAACACTCATTTCTTTAACAGAGCCCTGGAAGGCCTAATCGCTTGCTAAATTCAATGTGGAACTTAATCGATACTATGCAAAAATGAAAAAGATTTTGACTGCATTGACGAACGTGTCAACCCAGGATGGAGAGCTGACGGTGTTAATTCAGTGGGAATCCATGGGGAGGATAAATAATTAAGCAATTATATGTTGGTCGAGACACTCAAGAAATCGGACGGCAAATATTTTTTTTATTGTTCTATTCTTTTCCTCCAACTACCTCGCTAAAAAGACGTTTGCTCCTCAAGCACAATCTTCACCATTCCATCACCAACGAAAATGCTCCGCATCCTTTGGATCTCTCCCAACGACCCTCTCTCCTCACCCAACACACCCCTGGTGCTTCGTTTTTTTTTCCTTTCTGCCCATTTCAATTTTTCCCATCCTTCTCCGCACCCACATCTAAATATTTTCCAATAAAAACTTATCCTCTACCCTATGTTTTCTATAATAAAAGTTGCGAAAAAAAATAATTGGGAAGGGAGGGGAAATATTTTCAAAATTTAATTCGATGTCGTAATAAACCTCAAACAAAGTACAACTCAAAATTGAACAAATTGAGTAGCTTCAGGCGTGATGTGGTGGAAGTCGAACATAATGAATAACTGATCGAAGCACTTTTCCACTAGGTAACTTTATTCAAATATAATTTCATCACGTGGAAAAGTGCTTCGATCAGTTATTCATTAACTCAAAAGGGGTTTAAAATAATAAGTAATAGTAAGTGCAAAGCAACTATAAAGCAACAACGAAATACGACCATAAGTACAGAATTGGCAAAGGAGTTAAACTACAGTGTGACAAACGCATGAGTGTGGAGAGGGATTAAAAATGCGTCTCAATTCTACCGAGCAGGTACGTATACGCTGAGACCACTTTCTCGTGGACAAGAACTCGCGCCCCTCAGACTAGAACAAGGGTAATCACCTCTCTTAAAAAATGCACGTCGCGTTGTTGTACGTCTACTCCCACTACTACCACGTTACCAATAGCTTAATTAGAATCGTCGGCGTTGTCAATGCTGGCCAATTAGCCACGCTGGAATGGAACCGAGGAAGGTGGGGGAAGAAGATTTAAAGAGGAGCAAACTCAAAAGACTTTGGCACGATACGTTAGATTGAAGTGGTGAGCAAGTTATAAAAAGAGTGTTAACTCGAAAACATAAAAGGGGTGGGAGAGGTACTTCAGCGCATGCTAAGAGGAAACCCGTCCCTCTATTGCCGGCTTCTTATGGTTTCTCACAAACTCGGCCAGCATGGCAGGGCTGCCAACACGCGAGAGAGCACGCGTAGTAATATGCGCTCCCCACGACTCCATGAAAAAGAATGGCCAACTCGGACAGGTGGTCGATTGTCAAACCTTTCACGTCCTGCCGCACATGAAACAATTCACTCAATGGAAAAACTTCGGTCGAGTACTACAATACACCATGGGGCATCCGAGGAACACGATTTTTTTTTACGACTTGATGGAACGGTGAGCATAAGCCGAATACGCAAATATGTACATCAAAACTCTTCCCCTCATTCCCATGATTTAGACATAGCTGCCCTGAATTAATTATAACGAACACTGAAAAATGAATATTCGCACCACGGACAGTAATTGCCCGTCATAACTCCACGTCCATATGAATGACTAATTCATCCTGTTTTGAAATTCTTATTACCATTACAGTTGGATAATTATTATATTTTAACATTCCTTTGAGTCCCTACGAATGTGGCCAATTTTCTAGGGGAATCATAAACCATACTTAGAACTACCCCCCTTAATAATACATTGAACAGGATACTTATGTATGTTAGCAGAGCCGAACGGATCAAACCAACGGAAAGGGAATATGATAGTGTAATTACTATTTATGGCGCAGCTTTTCACATTAGGCTACTTGAAAAATTTTGTGATTGCACATGAATGCCGAAAAATTCATCCGTGAACGACGTCATTTTATTGGCGCCATTATTTTATATCAAAGCCCTAAAAATAATATCATATTGAGGTTAATGATGAAGGCTAAAAGTATAGAAATATTTCAATCGTGAAACTGGCAGTTTTTTTTAAATCCCGTCTTTTCGCAATAGATTTTTCTTCAACCGTCAATCTCGTCTGTCTATTTTGCACCACCACACGCGACAACTTTACCCATTTTAGACGCTAATTAACCAGTGAATCGATTGAAGTAACGAGAATCGGATTGGTGCCATGGCTAGCGTAATGGCTTTCCACCCATAGGACTCGAGTTCAAGTCCAGGCGGTGACAGTTAATGTCAGAGTTGTCCCCAATCCCTACTTGGTTGTCATATAGAGAGCACATCATGTGGAGTCGGGTGTACAGCTAAACTGTGGGCTCCTTGGTCTTGTCTTCGCCATATTATCCACCGATCTTTGATTTCCCAAATGATAGTTGTCAACTACCTTCCAGAATAGCCACAATTACTATTTCCATTTTCAGTAGCTTAAGATCAGGGGAGAAGAGGACGAACAGTAGGCCATTCAACATTAGAGAGATGGGAAATAATTTTTCCATTTGGATATGGAAATTGTCAATGTGTGCATTATTACCCCAAAAATAATCAAGTATTACGTAAACCACCACTGCGTTAACAACCAGAATGTCGGTTTGATAGGTGAGAGCACGGAGTTCACCCAGTACTAACCTCAAGGGCGCGTGAAATTCACACATCAGAGTGGGGTGACCAGTTCCTTTCCCTGTGCCGTTTATGGTTTCCCAGGAAGTTCTGGAACCGAGAAATCAAACAGCTTGGGTGAAGCCGAGGTTGCTCAGACGCGTCACCCAGAATCGAACCCGGACCCTCCAGTCAGTAGATCAGCGGTCTACCAACTGGAGTTTCATGTCTCACCATCACATGACGACAACAGTAAACATAAACCCGTTTCAGTTGAGATTTGACAACACCAAAAAGTTAAAACATCACCCGTCGACCAACAACCATCGCTAGTCGCACGAGTCTTATTATTATTCCAGTGAAGAGTCAATTGACTCTTAGACTGGTGGCAAGTCAAGCATCTGATTATATGTTCCGAATACGAATCACGTCAAACAAGGTATCTACTACATATTCATAAGGAATTGCAATTGATTAAACCTAGTTGTTAATGTTTTTTTAGCTTAGATATACATATCTAGAAACCGAAGATTTTTTCCTTGTAATAGTAAAAAAAAAACAAACGAAGATTTATTAGGCATGGCGGGGGAGGAGAGAAAGTTGTTGGAAGAAATCCAAAGGAAGCACGAAAGGTGAATGCAAAAAATGTTGATTGGTAATGAAATGTTGCAGGCTAGGCAAGAGAGGAGAACGTTAGGCAAGCGATAAAGGGATAGGAATAGGAAAAGAATTTTGAACAAAATTAAGCGAAAAATAATGTCGGCTTTAAAGAAGGGTTTAACTGAAGTGCAGGTTGTCAAGTTATAATTTTTTTAAGCGAGGCTGAGGAATTTGGGGGTGTTAAGCTTTTGGATTTGCAAAACCTGTTTTTAACGGTAAACTATCAATTGATTATGACTGCAATGTGGGGTATGAAGTATTGTTTTTTAGGCGGTACTACGATGTGTAGGGGTGTCAAGTTTGTGTCCATACACAACCTACCTCAAACGGTAGACTACCAAATAATAATTTTTAACCTATTTATTTGAAAATATTTTTTCCATTTAATTATGTTTTTAACAGCCCACTGCGGGGCCAGAATCCGAGCACATGGACTGCCTAACTTATAGGGACCAAGGCACGTCGCACCCAAAGATATCGAGTCAAAAATACTATTCCGTGCGATAAGAAAAAGTTCGGTCTTGTGTGCTGCGATACCTTTTCAAAATTTTCCGACTTCCCTCGCCCTGATACACCGAGCACATTCCCGAAATCCCCCGGGAATCCGTGGAGGAGTGGTGAGGGGGAAGGGTGCCGTCGTTAACCCCCCCCCTTCTCCGTCGCACCACTCGACGTCTACACGCCCCATCGCATCACGTTAAAGGGCGTCATCCCGCCTCCGCATTTAGAAAGCCCCGAGTAAGGTATTCATTCCCCTTCCGACATCTACGCGCCCCGCCTCTCCCCCTCCCTACCCTCTCCCAAGAACCGAGTAATCCTGCGCACGCCACGCGATGCATCCGCCCTGGTGGGAAAAGGGCACCGCCCTAGTACTTTTCCTACTGTGTCCCCAATACGCTAAAGAGGTATATCCTGCGCCAACAATGCACTCACTCTATCGCACCGCATCGAGCTCTCCGGGTGAACCATACGGCCCCGAGTCACGACACGCGAATGATTAAAAAAAAAAGAAAAACTCCGAGCGGAAGAAAAATGAACGCGGTACATATTTCGTTCCTCTTCATTTTTTTTTATCCACGCGGAACTGGAACTGCTCCGGTCCCGCGCGCGCGCTCCGGGGGATTTATAAATAAAAACCGTAAGGGATACGGCGGAGCATGGAGTTTCCTGTCCCGAAATATACGCCACTACAATGATAGGATTATGTGGATGATGCGTCCCTACGTCAGGCCTACGGAAGGCTAAGTTACGTACTACTGCTAAGGGAAATTGCACAGCGAGCGGAGGAGTTTTCGGATGAAAGGAGGAGATATTCGACTCAACATAGGAAATAGTATACCTAATATATTTTTGAAAAGTTTTGGTTGGTCTTAACGACGGCTTACCATAACCCAAGCATTGCGTGAAATTCCTCTTGCTTCATTCGTAGGTCTTCTACCTATTTAGGGACTATCTAGTCTCAATCTAGCCCCAATAAAGATGTTTTAACATTATTATTATTTAAAGGCAGTTGCGGGATTGTTCCTAACGAATATTTACTAAAATGTCCCCTTTTATCCCTTTCATTATGTTTCCTTCTTTACTTCTGGCAATTAACAATTCACTAGGTTAGTAACAGTGAACTTTTCTTTGATGCTTCTCGATGACAGTTGGTAAGAGGGGAGAAAGTTCGGCAATCTAGGAAGGAGGAGGAAAAGAACAAGCATGTGTAAGGTAGGGGTAGTCAATAAGTGGAATCGAATAAGGATTATTGTAATGTGGGGTGTGGCAATGTGTCTCGTGGCTCGAGACTTAAGAAATGCAAGGGTTTTGAGCACGTTTCCATCCAAACAAACCTACCTTCAACTGAGGATATCCAAATAATAGTAATTATTATATTATCAAGTCCCAAATGTTACGCTGTGTCGTGTCGCATTTCTCGTCGCTGCCATGAAAATATGTTCAAGAAATCCATGATTTCAAAAATAAGAATTATATGCATTCCCCACTCATAAACGCGAAACCGTGGCAATAAATGAATCCAAAACCGATTGAATGCTTCTATTGAGTCAATGAATATTGGCGGAGAAATCTTCAAACAAAGAAAAACATCCTAACTTCCTTCTTAACATTGATCTCATCTTCGTTCAAGGTATTCTACCTATCCCTCGCATGCCATTTGTTATCTGGCAATTCGGACTTCGAAAAATCTTTAAGACTAGCGATGATTGATATCCGGCCGAGCATTTAATTGGATAGGATATTGGGAAACACCCACACGGAGAAATTTTCTATCCTTTGAATAATCTCCCTCCCTTTTGTTATCTACGAGTCACTACAGAGTGGATCCAACAAGACAAGGGAATCTAAATGCCGCTTAGGATGCTTAGCGGGTCACTCAAACGAGATCCATGAGCAGCCCATCAAGACGCCACCCCACAAAATATCCAGCATTGTATCCATTAAAAAGAAACTGAATCATTTGAAAAGAAATGAGAATGAAATGGGAAATAAAATTTCGGAGCTTAATTGATTTCCTACCGATTCGGTAAATCAATAAAAAAACAGTTCGGCGTCGGAGCGGTTAATCGTCAATGGGTTCCAATTTAATGGGGGATGTAACATTCTCACAACTCGAAATTAGCGATCGAACATCGCCTGAAATGGATGGGAGGCTACGGAAAGACTTTTCGAGGGTGCTGAAGGCATGGTTCGTAATTAAAGCGAGCCAGATTCCTCATGAGTCCACCTCGCTGGCCGCGACAACCCCTAAATCACTATCAACCCACACTGATGGTTTAAATAATTGAGCCGATACAGGAGGCTAATCGGCAGGCCCTCCAAGACGACAGTGATTCAGAGCAATACTATTGAACCCTAACTTTCTCTTGAGATTTAAATATTCTATCAAGGGGATAAGAGACCACGCCCACACAGGAAAATTGTCATCATAAATCACATATTTCGATAGACTTGAACAGAAGATTAACAAAAAAATATTACCACCAAAGGTATGCAATAACAAACCAAATAGAGTTGCTATGATCACGCGTTACAACGCCTTCTTAGGAACTAAAACAGAACATTTCAGTGATTATTTCGTCAAATGGACATTATGACTTTCGTAAACTCTTAACTATTAGCTCATTAAACGTAGCAATAGAAGAGAAAGGAGCTTAAGTGCGTAGGATCTCTCTAAAATATTGAACGCCCTTGTCTTCAGCACTGTTGTACCATTTGAGGACGTGAAATGCAAAATATTGAAACTGACTCGACAACCCGAATTCCATGAGGCTAGAACTTTCATCCTCAGTTGAAATGAAAAACATTTTTCTCTGTTTACAATCCAGAAAATGACAATCTTATGGGATTATTCCCGAAACATGTCTGATTGGTCGGAATCGATGGGGCAACGCCAACGGTCCATACATCGCACTTGTAAGAAAACCACCGAAAATAAACACACGACATCGTCCCCGAAAACGTCAGGGAAATCGCGAGGGGGGACGGGGGGACGGTAACACCGGCCAGGGTGTACCGCTTTACATACATGCATATGCAATAATTAATATTCCTATGGTGGTTGGTCCCTTCGACTGAAGCCTTCTGCAGTCCGCAACGTCACGGTGCACGATTCAGGGCCCGGAATCTAAGGTTCTCCGCTACCCTTGACCTCAGCCTCTGTGTACCGAAACGACGTTCCAGTGCGTCGCACCACGAAGCTCTCCTTTCCCCAACCAGTCCACGAGTGCTAGTTACGTACCTGCAACAAAATAATATGGCATTAGACGGGGGATAGATAAACACTAATTGACGATCGCTCAGAAACTGAGACTAAGACGATTTCTTCAAGTACTCAAGAGAAATTCGGAGAAATTGAAATGTGGCTTTCACATTCAGCATATTTACGAAAAAAAATAACAATTATATAGAAACACACACAGACATTCAAACACGAAAACTCGCCCTTTGGCGAACATATACTCATTCACTAGGAAATAGATACATGGAAAAGTGATAAGAACACATACCAAAGACTGACACAAGAGAGGTGGGGAGGGTGGAATCGAGCAGATGACAACAAGGAAACGTTATTTACAATGAAATCTGCGGGAGGTTTATGCAATTATTGAGGTTATTACAATTAAAATTAGTCACAAGTGAGGTCATAGAATAAAATATGTAAACCTAAGAAGCATACATACGAGTATATGGAAACCTAAGAAACACAAAAAAGGTACTGTGTGTGTATGTATATTTATCTCTCTCTGTCTGTCTATATATATATATATATATATATATATATATATATATATATACATACATACATACATACATATATATATACACACATATATATATATATACATATATATATATATATATATATATATATATATATATACATATATATATATATATACATTCAAACACGAACCATTTCCTTGTATGTGTTTCTATATGAGTATATACAGATATATATATATATATATATTACATATATACATACACACATGTTTAACATGACTACCATTTACATATATATGCAAACTTACAGTTTCGGAGAAGACTTAAATTATATGTTTTCACCTTTACCACTTATATTTCTCGAAAATTATTAGTTTTTACTGACATTTTATGCTGACAACTTCGTCGTCCCACGCCGGGTACTTAATACCTCTCGTTCTCAATTTACACGCCATCTTAATTCGGCTGTTAGGCACCAGAAATAACTGGTTGAAATTTTATTTTCAAAATATCTAGGTCACACCCCTATCACATTAAAAGCATAAATGTTTTTTCACGACATTTAAATGCATGTAACATCCATTGTAAATAAATAAATAATCCATTGCATAAATAAACTGCCATGAAACCAAAAATAATTCGGTTACAATCAAGAATTTGTGATCAAGGAAGAAGAGGGCTAACCTATCCTCTAGTGCGGTCTACGGTCACAGAAATAGACTCGAAGCCGCATAAGCTTTTTTATCTACAATTGCAACGCGTTACATCGTGTAATTAAGCAAAGATGCCGATGCACCGAGTTAACGAAAGTAGTAATTAGTACAGCGCTGATATAATAAACGTGAAACATATTCTATAGAATGGCAAGTACAAACAATCACGGCAAGATTCTCTCGAATCCTGTGTAATAATGAATAAAAAAAGAGGAGGGAAGTGAGATTGACGCGGACAAAATATTTCGGTGCCTATACAACGTGGGCATCGTTACCGTATTTTGGAATAACTGAGCTAATGATTCGAGCTATCAGGATATAACTGGAGGGTCTACCGTTTAAATCTGTACGGTATATCTGGAAACAGATTAATCATTAGTATTATTTTTATCCGTGAAACTATATCCAGAACAGGGGAAAAAATGTATCCCTAAACACTGCAGGGCACAGCGTGATCTTCTTGTGCATCGCTCCAGCCTCGCACAGATGGCATTCGATTAAAGAGCAAATTGCTCATACTACGGGAATTCTGCCACGATAATCACCGATTTCAAAAAAGTTGGCCATGGAACGATCGAGAAGGCCAATGAGAGCTCAATGTACAAAAAGTGATATTTGCAACCTCAGAAAACTAACTATTCTCACATATTGGGTCAGATATAACCGCTTTAAATTTGTATATCCACGAAAAAACAAAATCCGGCCAACTTTCGCTGGGCCTTATTTAAAATGAGCCGGGCATTCTTCCCTTACCCTACTATTACAGATATTCCCGGATTGATTGCAGGAATCATGCGTCTGGAACCTGCCACACCCTATAAACTCGCCGCTAGTTCAAAGATTTGCTGATCATTAAAAAGTGAGGGAAATAGCGATCTATTTTCTCGAAAGCAACAACAGTGACGCCCCCAACCTACTCGTAGGAATGGAAGATGCGCGGATGCCGATATCTTCAATAATGTTAACCCAGTATTATAATAATGATACACTTCAAACAAGCATGGATTGAGGAGAAACCCGCGGAAACAACCATAAAAAAAGCCTACTGCTCAGCTTGGTACTTCTCAGACATACATGCGTACAATATGTCATATATTATAATTATTCCTAATGTTTGCATTTTTATGTCGTTCCAAATCAATGGTGTCATTTTATTCCTCGGCGAATATTAAGACACGAGGATTAAATCAAAACCAAGAATATGGCCTGCAGGAGAAGAGCAGAAAGCAATACAACTGCTGAAACTGGGAAATCAATGACTAGTAAAAGAGCAAATTTCACTATTTCGGAAATAAGAGTCACGAGCGGTCAAAACATCAAGGAAGCAATGGAAGAACTCAGCCGAAGAAAGTTTTTAAACGGGAGATCAAGAATTTAATCGACATCACAACAAGAGTTAAATGAACAACATGTTTCTCTGGTAGGACTCTACTTACAGCCAGCAGCAACATAAGCTTATAAGCATACGCACATTAACTACAAGAGGAAAGCGAATATAGCAAGGAATGGATACTGTACAATGCCGCAGGAGAATGGATTCAGAATGAATGGACGATGTAACTAACAAGTCCGTTCTAAGATGGATGGGAGAAGAAAAAGTATAAGGAATGCTTAGAACAGGTATAAAACCAACAAGAATGGATCACCTTATCGGATACACACACAGATGTGATAACCTAATGAAGGCAGCCATCGAGGAGAAAGTTAACGGGGGAAACAACAAAGGATGAGATATTAAAAAATACGAAAGGCGGATGTTAAAAAATATGAATGGCCCCAAGGCGAATAATAATTTACTTAGTTTTCACTGCCGTAAGTTTTTAACACAGCGGTGAACAACTGTTTCCTATCAACTAGCCGCCAAACAGATATTTTCCAAGTTTTCAAGCCCCATTAGGAAAACAGTAGTGAACACTGTGCAATTGTGCTAAATGCAGCAAATACAGTGGAAAGTTTGTGAAATTGGACTATTTTATTACCTTACTAGGCGCAGTAAACATAATTTTTACTATCCAAAATAAAATTAAACAATAAATGAGCTTTTTATTTGAATTTAAAAACAAAATTAAGGTTTTTCATTAACTCTATATTCAAAAAAATAAATTTTAATGCGGCATTTCGATTTCACAGAATAATTTCAGCCATTCAAATATCAACGCTCGCGAGGGTTTTAACATGATTTGAACATTTTCGTTCTTCAAGGTTATTTTAAATTTCCACTATGCATACTTTTATACAGCAACGTTCATTCGAAGTAAAAAGCACGGAATAAATACTATAATTTGCACGCATGCCTGGTAAAATTTGAGTTCGATATGACGATCACATAATCATGAACACCGAGAAAAACGGAATTTGAGAGAGGCAATGCTAACCGGGTGAAGAAGATCGAATAGACGGATCGAATGATTAATGAAGGTCTGAGGAGAGTGTAAGAGGAATGAAATTTAATGGAGAAACAGAGAAGAAGATGGGATAAACCTATCGGGCAAATTCGGGAACACGATCGCTTCCAGAGAGTAGCCAAGAAAGGAAAATTGATAGGGAGGGATCCGAGGAAGGCCCGGGGTGATATACAAATAATGGCGGATGTGAAAGAGAAGAAATATTACCGTAAGAGTTTGGCAAAGAGGAGGGGAGAACTTAACGACACATGAAACATAGTACTTGGTTATCCTTTGGTGCTACTGAGATCGGATTACAGCATTTCACACGAAATTTCTCCGGCATATTAGAATCCAATTCCTTGCGGTCACGATTCCAATTTTTTTAGGGAGTTTTGTCAATTCAAAATATTTTTTCCTGTTATAAAACCATTAGGATATACCAGTATCATTTTTTCAACTTTAATAATGCCAAGTAGGCGACGTGTAGATATTGATCTTACTTAAGTGTTAAAAATATTTCCCATGCTAACATTTACCTTCCCTACGTTTTCCTTTTCCGATCGGAGACCCGAGGGATCTGGTTCCGAGTCTGGGTCGTTGCGAATGATTTTTACGACGTGCAATTCCGGTATCTTGGTGTACATCAGATGACTCAGAGTAACTATCGCGCAATTTCCCAAAATCATAGGAATTTTCCTTTTCCTATGCCGTTAGAATGAGTGAAGGGATGAACCATACCAATTTAAAGGCATATTATCTTATAACGAGAAATTCATTGCGATTTCCAGAGGATAACGGGCATTTTTTCGGTAAAAATGTAACTTTTGCCGTTGATTTCGGGTTTCATCTACTGATTTTAGTCCGGTTTCATCCAAGCTTTCAATGATCCTCAATCATTTCTTAAAATTAATGAATTATTATTGACAATTAGACGTTAAGATCATATATGGTCACGGTTTTCGGTCTGATGAACATTTTATTGGCCATCAATTTGAGCATATGATGCCGGACAGCTCTTTCCATTCGTCCGCGGAAGTGAAACAATGGGCAAATCAGGAAATAGTCGGCAATCAAACGTTGATTGTTGTCGGTGAAACCGGGCCTTAACTGTTTTTTCCAGCCTTCTTTCCCAAAAACTTTCCCACGACCGATTTTTCCAAGACTTTCAGGACTTCGTGCATGCCAATTTCCGGCCTGATTACACAGGGTTGTTGCAAAAGAATATAACGTTTCCAACCACATATGAACACCTGATTGTCTCACACGTGCCTAAGTCACAGGTAACTAAGTCCGAGAGCGATGAGAAAAGTTAATTTCGTTCCTCGCCCAATAAACAACGCCTACAACCCTCGATGAATTACCTAAACCATTTGACTCATTAACACACATTATCGACTCTAAAGCGTATTCACAAGCTATCGTCAGAGCTTTCTCAGAGATAAATTTGAGAAATCTCCGTGGGATAATTTTCTGGAAACATTTTCATGGGTTCGTCTGTTACGGAAATTTACGCCCGAAAGGTATCGAGTGATATGGTGGCCAATTTTGTCGCATTTCTTACTCAAGTGCTGATCTCCTGCTGGGGACGAAGGCCATGAGGTGCGAGATTTGACAACAATGGACAGCTTTCCACTCTAATCTAATAGATGAAAGCATATTTTGCTGCTCGATATCGCCCCCCCCGAATCATCACGCCTTTCCCGAACGATTCGCGGTATCGCCAGGGATCGCATTATTTCAGGTTCCATAACGTGAAATGGAATGTTCATAAGAATACAAATACCGTTTTCATAATATTAACTATGATGGCATGCGAGTGCTGTGAAGGTAAGCGTCAGACCCCCAGGGCTTTTTATCAGTTATAACTGTGATGTTCGCCTTTCGTACGGTTCAAACACACACATAAGTGTCGAAAACGTTCAATTTCTTTGTAACAACTCCTCATACACGTTTTTCCTGGGGGTTTACCTGCAGCTCGTCCCGAGTATCCCGGTAAGGGATGAGAAGGACCCAACCTTTCTCCTTCTCCCTATTCCTCCCTCCCCCTGGACTGATCCCCGCGCCACGCGCGTCCCCCATTCGCCTCCTCCTTTCACCCTCAGTTCCCTCACTCAACTCCGCGAAGAGAGAGGGTGGACTTTATATTTATAGGTAGCGAGGCCAGAAGGACGTTGTTCCCACGCAATCGCCAACCGTGGTGGAGAAAAATTTCTCCACCGCACGAAAACGCGCGCGCGTGTCTCGAAGGCGTTAAAATAAATAATTATTGTTTTATTACGGAGAGCGTGCAGCGCGGTAGCCTGGTGATAGAGTGCTTCCGAACGCTGACCAAATGTTCCTGGGTTCAGCCTTTCCCCGAACAAAGCCATCAAGTGATCCCATATCGAAACCCACCGAGCAACGGAATTTTTCAGATGCCAAAATGTTTTCAGTGATCGCTGATGGTTCCTGGAAATAGGGTTTGCCCCACCAACCTTACATGCGAGAATTTCGCAGGACAACCGGGGTGGTGTCAACCTCTATATTGATCAAAACTAATATTTGGATTGATAACTGTGGTATGTTATAGGTAGTTGGCCGAGAATAAGAAGGATTTTGGGGATGAGGAACCAGTGGCCGGGTAGGCCATCAAAAGTGTGGCCTTTCAAATAAACCTAAATTTTGCCTAGGAAATCATTTATATAAATAAATAAATAAATAAATAAATATATATATATATATATATATATATATATATAACACTTTTTGAAAGTCTCGCGGACGTGAATAATAATGTATAACACTTAGCACTTGTGGACACAGACAAAAACACAGAAAAACACAAAAAAGAGACTCACTATTTTTCGAATTTTCGGTGGTCGTTACCACCTTTATCAAGGAAGAGGGGGACAGAACTGAAGGGAATACGAGAATATTTTTTTGTGTGTTTCTGTGTTTTTGTCTGTGTCCACTAGTGCTAAGTGTTATACATTATATATATATATATATATATATATATATATATATATATATATATATAAATGAATGATTTCCTGTAAATGAAATGTGTGTATTTATATTCGAAATATCGGCTCACGAGGAAAATACTTCTGGCGCCCATGTCTCCCATGGACCTGGATTTGCCGTCTCGCATTCATTCGCCGCCCTCGAAACGACAATCACGAAATTTCTCCAGTCACGACAGCTCCCTTTGAAAACGTACCCGTGCGAAATGCTTCGGATGACACGGAATGAATTTTAACATCACGCATTCGTCGTAATTTCTTTGTCTTTTTCCACGGAATTTTCAATTGGTAAAAAAAACATCAGCTCGCTCACTGGCAATGCCCGACAGCCCGCCATTCACTTCCCATACATTTATTCACGTGGCATTTGATTAGCATTACAGAGAGTTAACTTAACTTTTAGGAAGGATCATAACCTTGTCTGGTTCAGCGACGATTCTAGTTAGCCTCTAAAGAGACGGGAGAACTTCCATATATGATCAGAAATAATTTCATAACTTCTTTTCTACAAATACATTTGAAAAATATGTTATATTTACGAGTAGTCGCGTTAATTCAGAGATCGAAACGCTCCCTGCAGAAATTGCCCTTATGCCAAGGGACGGGGACAAGAGGTATTGAAAACTACTGTCAAGGAAGTAATATTAACGTCGAACATTATTACAGCCAAAAGGGATATTGCTCCAATGCCTCCCCACGCAAAATCCTGAGAAGAGCCAATTAGATGACACGCCGAATGTATTGTTCCTTTACCGATTCGGTGCATACGTTTCCAACAACTAGGTCTCTACTTCGGAATAGAATTATATATACTGATGAAAGGGATGTCGCGATGTACGTACACGTATTAGCACACTTCGTGATGACGATTGGAACTCGGAGAGGAGCAATAAATCAAAAATTGGATATTACAACCAAGTCGACTCCAGTTCGTGCTCACTAGTTGCTGGGTGTGGAGGTTTGTGTCCCTTGGGAGATTGGAGTGGGCGATTGTATTAGCCTGAAATAGCAAGCGATCCGAAATAAGAAATTAATACGCTATAATCTCAAATAAAATTCATGAAATTTCCAATTCCCAAACGGCAAATAAATTTAAAAATATCCCTTTTAAAATGACAACCTTTCCAATGTTTCTCGTTTTGATTTTTGATCAATTTTAGATTTTCGATTTTCCTAAAGTCTACGGTCTCGAGGCCTTGTTCGGACGTCTGGTTCCCATGTCACTAAATATACGACTAGTTTGAACCAAAAATCCACACTTATCAACGTTCAAAGCTTCCGCCGTCGATTTTTTACGCTGTTCTGCCAGCATACTTGGCTCCGCAGCCCTTCTCCCTCCGCCACAGTTCTAATTGCAACTCGCGAAAGCTCAAGGCCCCGCAATCCGCGTACGCCCACACATACAAACACACCGCGCATTTCATTCGTAGCATATAAACCACGTGTAACTCACGACTTGGTTGAAACTGTGCGATGAACGAAACGGTTGTCGGAAAGATCCCACCCCGTTGTTTATTTCCGCGAGAGGGACGTCAACTCACGGTTTTGGCACGAGCGCCCAAGACCGCACACCCATCGGCAACCTCGGCTTGGCTTGGAGATGTTTATGTACACACAAACCTCCGAGGAGGGACTGCACGCATCCCCTGCGTGAATCAGTGGCCGAACTATTTTTGAATCGTGTCGGTAAACGGGAGGGCACACTCGAGTGTTTTTTTTGTGCGCGAGCTAACACCCCCAGTTGCCAACCAGTGCAGCCAATTCAAAATAATCCGGTCTACTCCCTCCCTTTGAGCAGTCTGAAAGGAAATGCTTTTAGTGCAGATAGGAAGGTATTTTCCGTGAAGTAAAGTTACTTCATTCCCTAATTTTTTCACGTTTTCACAAACACCTACCGATCCCATATCCGATCCAGGACACAAACACCGGGGGATGTGGGTCAAATCCCTTGAGCAGACGGTAGACTGACGATCCAGGAGCACCTTTCCTCTACCTTCGGTTTCCTCAGGAGAAAAATTGCGATTGAGTCCTACCGTAAAGTGAGAGGATAAATTACTTGCTCAGCACGGGATTAACGGTACCTACTCGATGGTGGAAGATGAATGCTTCATTCCACAGGACAGAAAGGAATAGTCAAGAGAGGTGAGCTCACTGGGTCGATTTCATTACTGTAACTATCGAGTTCACGGAACGATTTTTTTAATCCGCCGTGGAAATACAAACCGCAGTCTTAAGCCAGAAGGTTGGGTAGAATGGTACAGATCACGTGCTACTGCGGCGTGTGAAACATATTCAAGGAAGGCGGCCAGTTCCTTTCTCTTCGCGCTGCATGCGACTCTCCTGACGGTTCCCGTGATCAGACAACCACAACGTTTTGATTCGATTTGGGTATGGTCCACGGCAATTCCGGATTCGAACCCAGGACCCTTCGGTGAGCAATCGAACGAACCATCAAATATTTCATCGTGCCACGAAGGGGAAGATGGAAGTTGTGGCCACAGATTATATGCGATAACTCGGTATAGATTCAACTGCAGGCCATAAAATGCGTCTTTTAATGTCCATTCTATTTATAAGATCGATTCATCAAGGTTAAAATTTGACCAACTGATAATGTTTTAGATATTTCGATAGGTTTCAGGCAGATATGTATTCATTGCAATAACCATTGCGATGTTTTAAGACTAATTACCGAGATGAAATTGACAGCCAATTTATGTTTATAATTAACATTAAAACATCCCAACTGCCATAGAAATAAATAGTAATTATTTAAGTTTTATACTGATTTTAAAGAATTTTGTACTTCAGTCGATGTCTAAAATAAAAATTACTTATATATGATTGAAATTTTTTAAAGCTCACTAAAAGGTAACTTTACCATCCGGAAGCAGTTTTGTCTCATCACAATAAGAATATCGACATTAGATTTAAATTAATATTTTATTAAAGGTGGTTCTCTCACTTCCATACCAGAACTATTTTATCATCAATTATTTTTAAGCGCAAGTTCTACTCATCACATTACATGACAAAATTACCTTCGATTGGTGCTATGTCTCATTATAGGTTTATATATTTAGCTGAATCGATGTCCTCATCTGACCATATCACTAAGCCATTCCTTAGCTGAGCTATATTATTAACCCATCCTTAAGGTAAAATTTAGAAGTTTCAGGTCCGATGTGGTGCAACGTAAGCATGATGAATGGCCTAATAATTTCAATATTCCACTTTTAAATTAATTTATTCCATTGTTACCCCGTTATCTCCATGCGATGATGATGAATTTCGACAGAAGATACCAAGTAAATTAATAAAAAAATATTCTTTCAACAAGCTGAAAACAATTATTTTTGAATTAATACATTTTAAATACTTAAAGCGTGGGAAAAAATAAAAGAAACTATTATTTACCTCAAAAATATTTCCAAACTATGAAAAGAAAAAAGTTTATAGCTTAACTTTTTTTAAAGAAAGGTGAATTCACTTTGAAAATGAAGTATGATCGAAACCTAATTCAAGATAAATTATAATTCAAAACTGGAAGAGAGCAATTCTTTTGTCACTCATTACCTTCATGACATTCAAAGTTATATTTACCATTTTTCCCTCCACCTTCCGTAGACTTTTCCAATCCACTTCTACCACATTTCCTGCACGGGATTTCTTCTGAGCATACGAGTTATGATACGATGTACGATATATCTCGTACATCGTATCCTAAACAGATCGCAAATCTTCTCACCACCGGGAGAATCAACGCCTCTCTCCACCACCTCTCTTTTCCCGCCCCAAATACTCAATACCGGAGCAATTAATGCTGGAGAGGGTTTACTGAATTCACCTCCGTCTATTCGTTCGACTGTTCCATTTAGTCCGGTTGGTTTGACAAAAACACATAAAATGCGTGATATATAATGCGTCAGGTTTAACCTCGGGCCAACCTTGATCGTATTCTTGGAGATTAACGCACTGCCGCCCGTCCTTCATTTTGAAAACATAACTTTTTTCTAAAAACAATAATTCACACATCTCTTTCATCTACGCCCGATTCTTCAACTAACGCATCCTTTGCCATGTGCCACTCAGAGCGACTCCCTTGGGTGGTCCGACCGCGTGGAGAGGGGACTCTTTGAGCCTACACGTGTAACGACTAAAATTTTCATACCAATTTGTATCGCTCGGAAGTTATTCTCAAAAGATGGAAACATGATATTTCGTATTGAATGCAAAACGAAACGATGCAATTTTCACATGCATACACGTCCCTTTATGTCCGGGAAAGACATTATCCATGGCAGTATATCCTGTCGAATGCAATACTTAAATAAAACCTACACTTTATTCTACCCAGAAGTGATTTTCAAAACCGAACGCGGAAAAGAAGTAATGAGTTAACCACAGTCAGCGTACATATTTTAACAAACGATTCACTACACCACTGAATACTGATATTTCCCGTCGGCGTCGAACGCATGCTTTGCATGCACTTTTTTTCACGCAAATTCCGGGCATCACTGTGAACATTTCACTTTCCAGAAATTCACCTCATCAATCAAGAGCCACAAAAACGACAGCCGTTGAAAGGGTGTCTCCAAATTCATACCTTTCCAGTAATCGTTTTACGCCCAACCCACTGCCTGAAGGAACGGCTGCTGACGAAAATATCGATATTTCAAGTCGTCGTCAAGAGCAACCAAAATGTTTTTCGTGCCAGAAATCCTGGTGCACGACCATGAGTGCTTTTTACACGCTATCCTTATCTGTATTTATTACACGATTGTCTCCTCATCTAGAACAGGTCTGCGATCAGAGGACATGGGAAACAGATCCAATAGTTAGCGCATTGGCGCGTTATTCTGCGTTTAAAAGCGTGAAAGTCGACTGAATATGATTAAATATCCGCAATTCACTTCGTTAATGACGATAAGGGGAACGCATTACGAAGGTTCGTGACTGCACCCTTGATTATTTGAAGATAATACGTTCATATTTTAAAACACGCACACGTTTCGATCAGCGATTCCAAATTTTTCAGCGCGACCACCCATTTTCTACATTCTCGAATTAACCGACAACGTGACGTCCTATCACCGTTTTTTCCCCGAATAAGGTAGCTCTAAATGATCCCTCAATCGTAGCGCCCGCCACTTGTTACTGTTTATCATAGAAACCAGTTCGAATATAGTTTTAGGTGATTTTTATCAGGTTAGCATGCACGATGGCTAACATCACACACGAAACACTCGCAACTAAACGGAGCATCATTCTCATCGCGAATTCCCGATTCGCAAATCAAATTTCCGATTTCGGAAAAAACAACTATGCCTCCTCATATTCCCTCTTTTTTTGCGAAATTGAGCAATTTCCGCATTGCTCCAAAATTTTCCCGGCTAAGTGGACACCCAGGAAAAAGGCAGTCCATCCATTTTCTCATGAATAACGAAATAATTTACGGCAAACAAAAGGAAAATCTCAAGAAATGCATCAATGTGAGATTCGTTGGGGACCGTCCAAAAATAATCTCTAATACGAAGAATACCTTAAATGAATCTACTCCTTACCATGGGGACCGCCGCGGGGGCGTGTGGCAGGGGGTGTCAGACCATTGGAAATTAGTGTTATTAGGTGACCGTTGGTGTAACGTAAACAGTTTGGTGTCCGGGAAGTACTATTTCGAATGTGATAAGGAAAGGTCTCTGGGACAATTGCCCTTAATTTACGGTCGTGATCCTGCGTCGATGTGCTGAGAGGCTCTTAATTCTTCTCTCTCTGTCAGCGTTTAACTAAGATGAAATTCCCAATCGTGCAGAGAAGACTAAATTAACTTGACGTTAATGAAAATGCGAAGACGTGAATACGCTCCAACACCGAAGCATCTTCGCATCAATTTCGGGTATCTACTGCGAAAAATTTCATTTCCTGGAGAGTCACTTCGTCGGTCGATAAAAGAGGCACGTAAAAGTAAATGCCAACCTTCAAATTGGTGCTTCCATTTCATACTTTCCTGGTTTACATTTATTTATAAGCGCGACTGTCGAAGGAACGACCGTTGACGAACAGACCGGGGGACCCGCTCGACGCGCAACAGAGGGACGGGGAAGCGGGATGAAAGCAGCGTTTTTCCTCCGAGAAGTCGGAGAGGGAGAGCTGGGAGAGGTGGGGGCGGGAAGGTGGCGAGAGGTTAGCTCGATCGAAAGTGACATTCCGTGACCGCGGAAGGCTATTCATTATCACCAGCGGCTATCAGGAAGGAAGGAGGAAGAAGGGTGACCCTCCCGGCTTCCTCCACCTCTCGGCAAACCGGAGAGAAGGGGGGGGAGGGGGGGGGCTTGGACACCCTGACGATCCCATCACTCTCTTTCTCTCTCTTTCAGTCCCTTCCTTCCCACCCGAACGGTTGAAGGCACCAATAAAATACCTAAAAGCCATACTATTATCACCGCAGAGAGAGAACACAAACGAAGTTTTTAATATGGTGGGCGAAGACAGGAAGTTGATAAAGAGGCAGAAAAGACGGGTGGAGGGAACACAAAGTTACTGGTATGTTGAAGGCCGCGATAGAAGGGAGAATTTTGGGTAAAGCCGGGTAGAGGAAGGAAGAAAATAGACAACTGGCAGTCTAAAGGCGGACACAGTTACAACAACGAAAGAACCAAGGAGAAGGACTCAATTCGATATACGATTCGACTTAATTCAAGATATTTTCATAGTAATATTAATAGTATTATTCGTGTTTACTCTGAGTTAATCAGAATTACTATGAAAATATAGTACTTCCTACTGACATATATTCTATTTACAAATTTTAACATGTAAATAGTATGTATAATATTATAAGGAAGGGTCAAATGATAACGAATACCAGCCACAACAACCAGTCCGCGCACCAAAAAGGGCATAGCCCAACAACCGCGTGCGCCTGTGAGTTGTCACTGCGCATCACTGTCGTCGCTGAGACGCTACTGTGTACAGTATCTATAAAAAGCTAGCTTTTAGCTTTCAGCGGACTTTGCGGGTGTTCGACTTACATCCGACTGACCCTAGTATACTGAATATAAGCATGTGTAATCTATTAATAAATTAATAAGAAATTGCAAAAGCTATTGAAATGGTGATTAATGACTGAGCTGATTGTTAACTATATACTATGTAATATTGTATCATGTTAATTCTCAACTTAAAAAAATACATAATTATTATTTTTTAAATTTATTTTTATTTTATTAGTTTTGCTGTAATTATTATAATCGTTGTTGTTACATTTAATATTATAGATATTTTAGTATTATTATTTCATTTGGAGAATAGGGACGGGTGAGATCCTTTCACTACGTAACCACGGTTCAGTCCCCGCAATTTTTTAGGAATCAGAAGATTGCACTACTTGAATTTTGAGTTAGTCAGATATCTCTCTCGGGATTCGTACCTTGGACCCTCCTCGCCAGTAACTGAACGCTCAACCCATTAGGCTACCACGCTAACTTCAAGAGATAATTATTAGGAAAACACTAACGGTCCAGTTTCGGGAATACTTCTCATTCCAAATTTTAGCCAAGACCAAAGGGAGAAGTTAAACTTAACTGCCCATAGTGCTACGCATTAAGTAGGAATCCCTATTGCCTAGATACTGTGGCAGGCTACTGTGCCTAGATACTGTGTGAGGGGATATTCATACTACATGAAAATAGAAACATTTTTGTGTTATTATTTTTATTCCTAACGTACTCAGTTTATGAAACGTTGTCAATATACAGAATCATAAAAAATACAATATTTTTCGTTTACGGAATCCTTCTGCAAAATTAAAATTGGCAATCACAGCAACCGAATGCATTCATTGCATACAACTATTCAAAACTACTAGCTTACTAAAACCCTACTTGACCTCAACTCTGCATCGTTAACTTTGCAATACCTCTCTCGGATCTGCAGGGAGACGGGAGAGATACAGAGCGCTGGATATATCCAACACTCACCGACTGAGACTTAATCCTCTCGGACTATCCTCCTATACAACAGGCTCTGTTTACTAGGGTGCAAATCTGAGCAAAACTTAAATTACTTTGTGATCGAAAAAATTCAATGAAATGCCCAACTCGTTTTAATTACAGATCAAATTTTTGCACCTAATTCCCATGAAGATGGAATAAATTCTTAACAAGTCATCATCCGTGTTAAATGAGCAGGTCATACTGAAATCTATCGCGTTGAACATCTCTTGAGCTCGGAATAGACATTAAAATATACACGTGTCAAAACGTTGTTGCACATAAGCAAGTTACAATCTATTATAACGGCAAAAGAGAGTTTATTCCATCAATGTCTAGCAAAACTAATATTCCTTCGAGATTAGGTTTGTAGTTCTGCCCCTTAAAACAGATTGGAAATTCAATCTTCAAACATGACCACATTATGTCGGTAGCTTACTGCATAACGTCGCATGTCTGACAAGAAGGCCGCCATGAAGTTGGCAGTATTCCTCGCGTGATACGTCTCGAAGTCGAATACGAGGGAGAAGGAAAAGTCACGCGAAACAAAGGAAATGGAACCGTCCGTAAAATTTGATGGAATATGAATTCCATTTCGGAACCCACTTCCGTATAGTTTCTTCTTAACTTCCTGATGAGACAAGTAACCCAAGAAAAATGATAGGCTAAAGTTTACTCAGGCAATATGTTCTGTTGTTTCAGTTTTAAGAAATTTTCCATCAAAATTCAACCTCACTCGTAGCAAGTGTGCGCTATTAGTATTTCAAGGTTAAATTTATATTTGGAAAATTTTCAGTCAAATTAAAAAAAAATTACTCTTTGAGAAATTACATGCAAAGATACCATAAAGTTTCGCTAAATTTTCTCAAAAGAGGATCAATACAAGCATAAGTTCAAAAGCGAGGAAAGAACGCGCATGACAATTATTTGTAAACCTACGTTTTCTCACGTGACGACATCTGCATATGTTTACAAGGCGTTGAACTTTTTTTTATCAGACGAGCTAATATGCCGTATATTTCCGATAGTGTACACTTTGACGAAGGTAAAACAAAGCTAATTCAACCAATATCACTGCATTCAAGAGGCCATTTGTTTATACGTGTTCAAGGATTTTTGGATTTCCTGAAGATATAAAACATGCTTGATTGCGTAGTAAGTCGTATTATTTTCCATGAATTTCGATGGCAAGGTTCAAATGTGATGTGAGGAGAAATAGTGCTAGTAAAAGCGAACATTTGATCACGAAAGCTGAATCTACTGCAGCTGTGACTACTCCGAGCCGCCAACTAAGTTACAGTCCAGGTGAGACATTTCCTCAAAGTCGGTCGCCTGAAATATAAATCATAAACGGAATAAGACCGATTAATGACTAAAAGACCATTGTGACAGGTTAAGCATTATTTTAACTATTTCAGAAAACCGACCCACATACAACAGTATCGAGCGTTTAATTTTACCTTTAAAAATCATAAATAAAAACGTGTACCTGTATACATTTAATTCCCCAAAGCGATCATGCAGGTGTGTCCGCGAAAATTCGATACGTTCACAAATGAGCCAATACTCGTAATTTCCAAACTCGCAAACCAGGGTCGTTCTTCCTCGAGAATTGCAAGCAGGAAACTTGCCATTATATTATATCGCCACGATTTATAAAAGCAATTGGGTCATCTTTAACCAGTTAAGATATTCGGCGCGGTCAGCAAACCACACTGTCCTTTGCTTCGTGATTACTCTTCAGTCGAAAACGGATCGAGCCGCTCCCCACACGCTCCTCCCACACAATTCGCGGGTCACTCAGCATCGACGTCGCATTTGTTTGCCCTCAGTGAACCACTGTCCGTGTACATAATGACTCGAGAGCTCGGTCGACGTCGGTCGAGGGTGAGGAGAGATGAGGGCAGTATGAGGAGGTCGGGAGGGATGTGGGAAAAGTGCGCTACCGCGGAGAAGGGGAATCAGCGCGGAACGGGGAAGAACGGAAAAGCCGCGGTTGCCAACCTTCGGATTGGTAACAAATGACGCCCATCGCATGGCGGGAGGGAAGCTCCCTCGCGATTAAACACCTCCCGCGGCTGAGGATATTCGCGAGACGCGAATTCATACCAACGACCCCCCCTACCCCCAGAACCACCGAGGTGAGCGCCGGTTGGGTCGGGCGGCATCCCCGCCGGTGATTACGTCGGTCGCCTGGGAAGGGGAAGGTAAGAAAACAAATGCGGCAATTCTTATCGTGCCCCGACGTGAAAAGTGAGACGGACCGAAGAAATTTCGGTGCGTCCGCGATCGATAGCCACTCCATATTTTCTTCTTCGCCCTCCCCCCCCACTCGCCCTCTCCCCCCTCCTCCACCCAGCCCCCCCCTTTATGTGGTCCGTATGGATTTTTTTTACGCGGGGGGAGTTGGGGGACGAACGGAGAGAAGACACACGGAGGTGTTCCCAAGGAACACAGGGTCTCAGCTTTTTGATCACTCACTCCCGCAATGCCGCAACTGCACCTCCTCCGTGTGGTGCCGGTGGCTCGGGAGGTCGGGTCGCTTAAGGGACGCGATACTCCGATGCAACATTTGGAATACGCGATTCCTTCCCATTTTAAGAACCAACCTTTTATATCTTTATTTCTTCCATATATAGTAGATGAATCAATAAAAAATAAAATATGGAGGCTTGAAATTTGAAATGGACGATCGCACATTCCAAAATTTTCAACATCGAATCTTTGAGCGACTTTAAAACAAACGAAGCGATGAAGATGTAGACAGTGAATATAGACAAAATTTTAAAAATAGCTATGCCTTCAAATCGACCATCGATATCGACCAAATCGAGATTTGAGGGTTCAAAACGACACACAGTATAACCGTCGTTAAATGATACGGCATTTAAAACCACGGACACGAAGATTTTATGTGCCTATATGTGCCCAACCTTTACATAATACCTCTTATGACACGGGAGACCATGAGGGGAGGGGGTCATTATGAAAAAATGAAGAGATTAATCGATATAGGAATTCAGTGACAAACAGCGTCCAAGATAACCTATAACTGAAGTCCAGATTACGATGCTAATTAACATCTACATAATGCCCTGCAAGCCAAGGAGAGGGAAAGTGGCATGGAGTTATGGGACGCCAGGCATGAAAATAAAAGAATAATTCAGCAAAGGGGTGGTTTGCGTTGGTGTTTCAGTGGATAGACTGCCCGTCTTGTACAATTTGTACTGCGAATTTTGCAAAGAAAGTAAAGATCTTTAAAGCTCATAATACTGCCCTAAAATTTTGCCAACAGTTTAAAAATTGCCATTTAAGTGCAAATATTGCATTATTTCCTCGGTGCATCAAGTAAAATTACAAGGTTGACAGTAAAATTATAACCGATAAGTTTATATGACGCTGAGTCTTCGGAGCTTCCATTGACCTCTATCCCAGATCATTTAAGACGCTTTGCGATATTTCAGCGAAGGGTTTCACGAACTGGGCTGCTTCTCTGCATCTGGACAAAATGCAGAGAATTGAAGACAGGAGGGTGGACCGTTCGATTGATGACTGGTAACCCCGATTTAAATCATGGTCACATTTCTTGCATACCGCCACCTTCGGCTGTGTGACCAAACCTTCCTGGGAATCTGCAGGCGGCATAAAGCAAGGACTTACCCCTCTCCCCAACACGAAATATCAAAATTAACACCATAATTAGGCGGTGATGAAGCTAATGCTTTGGAACTCGGGTCGTGTGATTTTCCACCTTAGGTTATGTAAACGTTTCCCAACAAAACAGTGACATAGAATTTTTCCTTCACTTTTTCATCGCTATACTATTAAGCCTAATTACGGCGGTAAACCGGCTGAAGACGGATCTTCCAAAGAAGTACAGGAATGATTAAAGAAAAAGGGGGGTTTCACTCTCAAATTCGGTCCTCTTAAAAACGGAATCCGTGTTTCTCAAATGAGAAGCAGTCGCCGTACTTTCTACTGTATCTGTATCACTTGCATTCGAAAACTAGTAAGGCATAAGTGAAATTTCACACACATTTTCTGTTCTGGGCTTAGGACTTCACGTTAACACCAAAATTGATCGTAATCTCCTATAAATTTCTTCATGTATGACCTATTACGCGCAATTCAATGGTAAATTATGCTTTCAAAATAAATTAAGTTATGCCTTACATACTTTTAATTTTTGAAACGAAGTCAGCCCATTCCGTTGATTGAAAAAAACTGTACATCTTGGAAAAATAACGCGGTCCACTGCGATTCCTGTCTAACTCTAATTTGAGCCAAGTACTTTTAGAATGACAACTTCCTAAAGGCGTCACTGCATGTCGATTCCGAAGCGCGATAATGAAAATGTAACTCGGAGAGTAACGTGCAATGCGTTTTCGACGCGTCGTCACCCACTGCTGCAGGGAAACGAGCGACGAAAACACGTGAGATGGGGTATTGAGAGGAAAGGAGGGGAAAAAGAAGGGTTTTTAAGCGTATGTATGTGTGTGCGTGCGTGGGGGAATGGGGCGTGGAGGAAAGCGGGAAGGAGTCGGGAGGCTGGGAATGAGTCAAGGGGCTATTCGGGAATCCGAATGCTTCGAGACTCACCGGGTAGAGGCGCGGGGACGGGGGCCGGGGGATGGAGCGGGGTTGGAAGCGAGGCGGTGGATATGGTGGCAGAGGAAAGGAGCGGACTGACTTCTTCCATGAGGGAAGAAGGATTCCTCCCACCTCCCCCAAACCCCCCTAACTCGTCTCTTCGGACGCCATAGGCCACGCCCTATATAAACAGCATCCATCCCCGAGAAGAACGGCTTTGACGACGTGTTTGTGACTCGTCAGCCCGTTTCGAAGAAGAGAAAAGAGAGACGTGGGGTGGGGATCCTTTCTTACATTCTTGCAGTGGTAAATGCATCCAGTCTGCCTACTCTTCCCCTTCTTCTCTTTAGAAAGAAAAAAAAGAACCACTCGGCGTAACCTTTCCACGCAAGCCGTGCGACTGACAGTCAAGTGAGCAGTGCCGATGAGCTTTTACGACCAACTTCTTCAACGGCTACATGGCGCGCTTCGCGAAGACATCCCAAGTCACACACACGCAGGCTTAGACTCATTTGCGGGTCATACGAAAATAAAAACGACATAATAACTTCATTTAATGAGTGCGAAGCAAAAACGTCACACGCGGAATAAATCCTTGGGTAGATTTGGTGATGAAAATGTAGTAATTTTAAGCCCCTCCCCCAATTGCTGAAAGAGCGTAATCCCAACCTAAACAAAGCAGGTGGGATAAAGCGAAAACTTAGAAACACCATAAATTGCCAACTTATGCAACCTCGATTCCGATAATTATCAATTCTGATATCGCTAATAAGGGGGTCGCGCACAATAAAATTTTACGATAGTAATTTTAGATAATGATTTCATACTAAGGTAGAGTACCACGGAGTATATGCTGAGATATGATGGCTTAACGAACGGAATGAGTAGTACAGGTAAGACGATATTGATTCTCCTGTTCCCATGGCGCACTGACGTAGAAGTTGCTCGACTTCTCACTACGTCTCGTTGCCTTTTAAGTGACAACAGTTTCGCCCGCCATCCCGCTGTCGTCTTCATTCCAATACACCATGAAACTGCCGCCTTCGTAAATACATCGAAAAAGGATGGAAACTCAAAGCCCGGCCACATTTATTCAACTGAAATGCCATCACTTTTACAGAGGTGTAGTGATGCACATTACATTCACAAACATAGGTATATCTTGTACGTAAATATAATATAATTCACCAACTATGGAAAATACAGAAATAAAATTATTGACTTCGTAATTAAAATTGAAATTGTAGACAACAAAATAAATTTGACAACGGAAAATGTTTCATAGAAAGCATAAATAATTAGAATCCAAAATTTCAACCTCATGTTACCAATTAATAATGTAATAAGCCCAAATCATTATCTAAAATCATCAATAATCAAAATCATTTTCTTATTTTCCAATTCACACGACAGTGCTAGTTGGAAATGACTTTTGTTTGCGTGGAAACCTGAGTCGAAAAATGAACGTTTATATTGCCACCATTAGCATGTTCATTTAATTCATAAAATAGAGCACCACAAGGTGCTTTATTTTATGAATTTTCACCACATTTTTTCTTGCTAAAACGAGATGCAGTGTATTACAACACACATACTCCCATGCTAAACATAAACTCGCACAACGGCGAGATCGACGGTCACGCGACATCACTAATGGAATCCTGAAAGATTTTAATGCAGCGTCAATGTGTGTACATTCCCTCGAGGGAGCGAGCGCCGTCGGTGGTTGTTCTCCGACCAATACGTGTCCAAGCGCAACTCCAAGTCTTGCCAACGTTGGCGCGCGTGCCAACGACTCGTCACCCCTGCAATCTCGTGCATGTTGAATGAGACGAATCAACAGTCACGAGGACTTGGACTTTTACCGCAGTCCACGTAGGAATTGGTCAACGTGTCTGAGGAAGGTCACAAGCGCACACGGTCATCCGCAGCGAAGAAAGTGACCACCGATACCGCTGGACCGGACGATTTTCTTTTCTTTTTTTTTTTGGGAGGAACCCAATGCCGCATTCGAACTGTTTACCTTGGAGATCTGCGGTACTTTTCTCTTGCGACTATCCTCGACATTTAATTCCTACGCTCTGAATCGTAATGAAGGATATGTCAGAACTATTACGATTGCACTTGAAGCAGAACATTTAGGGTGAACCAAGGAGTTACGGAACATTTTAATTGATTGGTATCGAGTTGACATTCGGATCGCTGATCAAATCGATAGGTATCGAGTTTACACACCATATTTCAATCATCGATTTGGGAAAATGCCGTCGAATTTCAGCCATCAAGAAACAAAAATTTCTCGAACTAAAGACTATGAGGGGTTAAATGACATCAAAACCGCTACTTCAGTAAAAGGGAAAGATGGAAAGTATATTTGACAAGCTTCCAAGTTCTACAAGTAAGTACATACTACCGGCTTTATCAAGTTGTTGAAGCTTCCTCCGGCTACTACGGCAATACTAGAGGGGAATAACATCTCTATAGAGCTCTTTCACCTCTAAAATCCTTGAACATAAAATTGTATTTTTATTATTTGCCGTCATGAGGAACTCAATAATTACGCATATATTAAGAAGCTTTTACAGTGTCACGTACTCCGTGAATAAATACGGCTGAGTAGCCCATGTTCTAATTACGTCAAGCAGTTTACGACGGTAGCAAGATGGCAACGATGTCTCTTCGGCCAAGAACACTATTAACGCCACAAAATCACGGTTAAGTGTATAAAATGGAGGGGGGGAGAAAGGTTATTTCTAGCAAGTTTGGACATTCAATCCTTCCCTAAAGATACATCCAAGTGTACACTCTAATGCTATTAATTATATTCAAAGTTAACATATTCATTAATTATTAAGATACAAAAAAAATATTTACAAATTATTTTAACTATGCACGGAAATTCATTAGAATCTTCAAATATATTCACCCCTAAATACAAAGGCAAAAACAATTATAATTGACTAAAACTAAGTTTAAAATGATTATATTATCATTGCACCCATGGAACTCATTAAACTTCGCCCTCAATTTGAAAGATTATCTGAATTTAACTAATCTGCACGATGATATTCTATCATTCATCATGTGTGTAAAATGAATAATACAATAATAATATTGACGATAAATTCTAAGAAAACATTAAATTAGTCATTGTGAAAATATTAACTCAAAATGTCTGATTTTTAATAACTGCTAATTAATTTTCAGGAAATCCAGAGAAAGCACGAGAGGTGAAAACGGAGAATTTTAATTGGGAATGGAATGTTGGAGGCTGTGATAAAAGGGAGAGCGTTACGCAGTCAGGTAGGGGTAGAGGAGAAGGACAGGTATGTTGGACGGAATGAAGGGAGGAAGGAAGTATGCGGAATAGAAGAACAGTTTATTGTAGTGCGGGGCATCAAGTTGTGCCCGATTAAACGAAGCTAACAAATGTAGACGTTTTGAGTCTGTGTCCGTCCAAAATCTTTTACTGCGGACTAAAAAATAATAAAAACAAATTGACTTTCGCATCTTATAGAATACTCACGATCAACCACCAGCCACCGTTTCGACACCGCGTGTAATTTTCAATGACCCTTGAGAAAATACAAAACGGTTGTCATCAATCCAATTGCGAAATTTAAGCAAGTGGTTTTACTTGACGAAATCAGAAGACTAACGCAAGTGTCGCAGGTCATTCTACTGAATCATAATCACAGAACTTCCGCAATATTTACTCGTTGAGCGAGCGCATTCTTCAGCATCGTTTCTAACCCATTTTGTGGCGAAGGAGTTTCGATTGAGGAAAATTAAACTCACAATTGGGGTATTTCCCGATGACCACCCATTCGAATACCATTCGGCGACACCCACTCGCCAGTGAAATTGAGAAACCCTTTCGCGACGCTGGCCAACGAGCGATGACAGATTATGCAGTGACCTTCGGGACACTGGGAGGGGGTGCATTGCTCTGGGGTTACTCAGAGGGGAGGAATCGAGGACGAACTCTTCCTCCAAGAGTCAACCGGAATGATCGAGGGAGTTTTCAAGTGATTCACGTACCCACAGGGCTTGAGTCCAAGGCGGGGGAAGCCGTCCCACGCATCTCACACGAAACCCGGGGGTGGGACCGCCTCAATCGAAAAAGAGCGCCGAAACGCCTCCCCCCCCTCCCGCTTCACATTTATCCTCTCCCTCCAGAGGCATTTGCATTCGCGTGAGATGTTTGACGGGGAGAGGTGAAGGGAATGCAAATGGCGCACTTCGAGGATGAGAAATCCATTTTTTTTACGACACGCTTCCTTTCAAATAGCTCAGATAAGGCGAAAAAACGAAATATAAAAAAATTTCACATTCAAAGTTAAAGTCCATGTTTCACCGGTCACCACAGGGCGAATTCATCCGTGGATTCATTTCGATGGACGGATATCGAACAATTGGAATGCCATCGTAAGCACGATTCGGGTATGATCCTATAGGGTTCTCCTATATCCTTTTTCTCAACACGTGACGGGTCGACGTCACAGTGCGAGTATCAAATGAAAAGCGTTTCCCCTTCCACCTCACTTTCTAGCTCCAACGAAAATCCTAGCGGCCGAGCGGGATTGTCAGTTGTGGCGAATTAATGCACATTGGACGGCAGGGAGTCGCGATAAACCCTAGTTGAATACCTTAATTTGACTGGTCAGACTAAAGGAAACAGAAGTAAAGGCAGTCGGAGAAGGAGAGAGAGGGAGTCCCCCTCAAATGCATTCCGTATCCCTCTTTTGTGATTGGCTGGAAAAGTGAAAGCTACGCCAGCGCTTTCAAGGTCAGCCGCCATGAGTTGAGAAAAAGGGTATAGTACTGAGATCAACGGCGTGTAAAATTCACATATCAAGGCAGGGAGGGCAGTTCTTTTCCCCGTTCCAAGGGCTATGTGGCGAGAAATTCCACGACAACAAGCGAATTTTCATCGGAAAGACATGGTACCTAAAGATCCTTTGATGGAAGATTTTGTCTCCCCGAACCGAAAAGCCTGGAGATCCCGTTTGGCAGAACAAGGATAAACGCCCAAATATTTGAATGCACGCAGTCCATCTATACGTCCGCGTAGCAGGATGATGATGGCATAAAAATAAACAATTTTCTGCAGTGAATTTGCACAATCCGCTAATAGAAAATTCTGCGAATACGTAAAAAAGGACAACAGATATAAAAAATAATTATGTGCTTTGGATGAAGCTGGACGAAGTGTTGGGGAAATTAAAGGAAGAATTACGTTAGGTAAAGAACTGCTTATAAAGAGGCGGAAGTTGATGGCCAACATCTTAATTGAAGATGTAAAAAAAGACTAGTAAAACTTTAATTTGGAGATTAGCAACATATTGTTCAGAAACCTTGTCGTTTAGGCAGGAACATTTACGTTTATTGAAAGCAAGTATATTCAGACGTGAATGTGAAAAGAAGAGAACAAATAAAATGGACAGGAAAGAAAAAAGACTATGTTCTAGTCATGGTGGGAAGTATACAGAGCTAATGAACAACTTGTTGTGATATGTAGCGCTAGGTTTAAGCATACATGCGTATTGTTTCATGATACTCCGGGATTAACCGTACAGTAGTTCGAAGCTCTAGTCCACCAAAAAACCACCATAAGACGGTAGACTACTACTAATAGTCAGTGGTGGGGCGGTGCAGTCCAGTGGAAAGAGCGCTAGGCTAATGACCAGGCTGTCTGGGCCTATGAATGAGTCCGGATTATGCTTCTGGGTACCCTCACCCAAGCTGGGTAATGTCTCAGGAATCAGATCTTCCAGGGAAACTAGAGGTCACATAGGGAAATCAACTGGCCCCATATCCTATGTATGCGAATTTACATGGCGTGACTTAGTGCGAGGTGAGGTCCACCAGCACATATCAAACCAAGCTTCGGATTGAACAATATGGTCTGGTGGCAATATCTGTGGTTTCACTGTGATTAATGTAAACCGGCATCTAAATTAACAAAATATAGGTATTATTTCTATTGATGGGCCAACTAAATGCCTTTTCCTCTTAACCACCACGGTGTCGACGTTTAAATTTATCGCTCCACACGCTGCATGAGTCACGAAAAATTTGCACGCGCGTAAAATCGCAGAAAATGCGAAGTGAACTTACTGACGCGTGATTCCTAACTAATATTATATTAGCCCTATTTGCGACTTGACGTACTCATCGAGACGCACAACAGCGCAAAAGAAAGAACAGCTGTTGACTGTCTCCTTCGGTTTTCCTCTTCGGCCGGCCGGAGCCGTTCGTTGTGAAATCCTCCGTGGTAACCGCGTGACTACCCCCCCGACAAATGCTCAGGTTAATTTCATAAATTGAAACCACCACTTGTTTTCAAATCCATGACAACAACTGCCCAAGAGAAGGAAATTCAGAGATTCGCATTTTTTTTCTTCAAAAGACTCCTCGGCGATCGAGCATACGGATTTACCTATCCAACCCGTGGGAGGTCCACGACAGTTATTTCGTCACGCGGACCGAAACATCGGGAATTATTTTTTTTTCCACGGTTCACTCCGCCAACCGAAAGGTTGTCTTTTTAAATTCGGCGATCGCTTCGATTTATTTTTTTTTCAATCCGCGCACTGACTGTCCCCGAGGCCAAAAAGCTCGAAACCAGTTCTGCTCAAAGGGTCAAGACCAACCACATTCCAAGATACCACAAAAAAACGTAAGATGGTGGCGTGGCATCGGAAAATACCATTTGGGAGAAGATCCCTCCGGGAATTCGCATCGAAATAACGCATTTCTTTCGCATAAAGCTGTAGAGACCCGCTTCCTGCCAACAATCCCTCGGCTAAAACCGTAAACATTTATCAACGTCGACATCTTCGTCCGACGAAAGCGGCCGTGACGAGGCGTTCCCGAAATCTCGTTTTGGAGTCATTTCCTCGATAAAAATATATAAATAATCGGAGAAAGGGATAAAATGTCAACCACTTCGTTGTCACGGCTAAACCTTAAAAAGTGCTTCTCCTTCGGGGAGTGACACCACCACACACGTGCAACGCGCGTAAAATTCAATTATCAATTCCAAGCGAGGACATCGCCGAATAAGGCAAGACAGGGACCCACGAACCGCGGACGCAATCCCGGGTCGAACTGCCAACAGCAACAAAATCAAAGAAACGAATACTGCACAATCCACGTTCGACCAATTCTCGAACGCAGATTTAAAAAATAGCAATCGAGACCAGAGAATTCTACCAGAGGGTAGGGTTCACCCAAGGCTATGGCAACAGGAAGTCTGTTACTCGCAAATTAAAACGGTGGGGGAGAATTTTTTTCTCTGCGCCGCCCTTGTTTTATCATGAAGACCTGGTACCCCCCAAAAAATCACACCGCTTGGTTGAAGCTTCAGGTGCCCACCCGGAATCGTACCCGAGACCTCCGATCAGTAGTCATTCGCTCTACCAACTGGACTGCTAAAACTTTAATTTCGAAAAGTGAAACAAAAATAAATTATCAGGGCCGTGATGGAGGGGGGAAGGTGACTGGGAGAGGGATAGTTTTGAAGAGCTGGCTGCCATGACCCTTCGCACATTTCAACGGCGACGGCAGTCGAGGGGAGGGGGGGGGATACGGCGGCATTTATGCCACCGGATATTGGCCAACGTAATGGACGTAGGAGGCGGGGGAGTGTCTTCGCTCCATTCCCGCTCGGCGGGTGGGCCGCCAGGCGATCGCCTCGATTGACCCGATCTCCTTCCAGGAAGAAACAACTTCATCCGCCGAGGGCAAGCAGGGGAGGGAGAGGCGAGCATCTCCCTCCAGCCCTCTCCATCCTCCGACCCTCCCTCACACACGCCCCCGGGGGGGGGGAATAAATGGGGGGAGAGATGGAAGGAGAGACGAATGGCTTCGCATGCCTCTAGGCCAAGCATCACGCAGCTACCCGATCCATCCGTTTCGAGCGAAAAGGCGGCTATGGCGCCGAATTTCGCACGCCGCGACCTTTGCCTCAAGGAACAAATTAGGTAGACGGAAACGAAGGCAGTCATCTAACTCGATGTCGACCGATCTGAGTGTCCCAGGATCTAATCTGCTCATTAAGGGCGATTTGCTTTTGCTTACATCGACTTGATGATTTGGAAGTTAGTAAAAAGGTGCGAAGAAAAGATTACCGAAGCACCGTTCTACACGGCTCCAAAACTTAAGTCGTTCATGCAAGAAGCTAGGGATACGCAGATTGAATGCTTTAGAGACGCGGGTGTATTCAGAAGGGCGGACTAAGTGGAATGTACTGAAATATAAATGACCGAATAAGTACTCGGCGAATAGAGGAGGAGAGATAGGCGGACGGTAGAAATACAATGGATCGGGAAACGTGGATGCAGGACATATTTAATGACAACGGAAGACTGAGATAGAGGCGTGAAATCATGTAATGTGGGCTGAGGCATGGAAAGAATATTCAAGTAGTACGGAATGATGGGAGGGGCAGAGTGCATGTTAATTTAAAAATTGGTCTATTAAAATGTGTGAATAAAAAAGGGAATTTCGGCTTACGTGTTTCGGCTTAGAAGGGTATCACGGCTTAGTCCTTGGGTCCATAAAAAACCTGAATTAATAAAATACTAATATGATTATTACAAGTAATCTAAAGCATTATGGTGAGTTTAGGATGGACCATGACACTATTGTACTCCTAAGCCCTAACTATCACGACACAAAATAACCTTAAACCCCATACTGTACTTCACGAGACCTCATTCATTAGCTCAGTATACTTTCTACCTACCTTGACTCCTTCCTAAATGCCTGTTCTTCACTATGGCCTACTCCGCTTTCTCAACACTCTCCCTTCTTCCACCGTATTCAACATACCAGCTTACCGTCCTCTGTATCTCTTGTAAACACTCTGCCTTAGTATTTCTCCCGACAGCAGTCTTTCTGCCCCTACAATACCCAGAACGTCATCGTTTGTTTTCCTTTCCTTTCATTTTATTTTCCCTTTTCTTATCCACAACCATTCTTCCACAAGCAAGTTTCAAAGACACAAAACTACGCTCCATTAATGTTATCACCATCCATTATATCTTTACATGATGTGTCTGCCATTAACTTCTACCCTTTTTATAAGCTCATTACCTACATTAAGTCCCCTTTTTATGTCCCCACTTCTCTGCCCACCCTCCACCAAAACAGTTTTCAAATACATGAGTTTTTCCATCTGTCCTAGCTATGTTCCCTAACTTTTATGCCTATCCCAACCTTCCTATTTCTTCATTAATATATTATATCTGCTTTCTTGTGATTAATTCTGTCCCTATACCCTATGAAATTTTAACAAAATAAAATGAAAACTCCCATAGCCATAATAAGTAAGCACCATTCGTCCTGCAATTAAAAAAATTGTTACAATGGTTTGTGGGAAAAGAAATTCTATGACAGTGACCAACTACAACCTCTCAACCAAAACACACTTCTTTAGTGGTTTGCGGAAATGCTACTTCCCTTCAAAGGAGTTTTCATTTTATTAATTTACGAGGCCGTAGAGCTAAAGTTTCCTAGATTCCATGAACTGCTGTTAATGATAATTCATATTCTTACTGATGCGGTCCATGAGGTAACGAAGGGATGTCAGACCAAAATAAAACCCAAAATACAGTAAAAGTAATTTCGAAATGTTTATCCCTAATATGAATGAGACGTCGATCATTTCGATTGCGATATTAAAAAAACCGACACCAATTTCACAATTCAATCGAGACCGGACTCCTACGCCAATTCCACCATCGCAACGTCATTGTCACCTGCCAATCTAAAGACCATTGTTTAGTTTTTTTTATTTACATAGTGCCCTGTAAGCCACCGCTAGGATGTATGACAGGGGTTCATTACGTATCAGATTACTTTTGACTCAGAATACTTTTCCTTCTTAGCGCGGTCGGGCAACGTTATTCTAATCCCTTATCGTTCGTGGGGAAAATGAAATCTTAAATCTATCTGCTCCACACTTAATCTCTCTAATTTTATTGACGTATCGCCATCCTCGACGCTTAAGTCATAAAAAAGCTGAACCGCGGTACAACCCTCGGGTTGGTACGATAGGCGACCATAGAGCTTAGGTGTTACGAATATAAACCCAACGGCGGGTGAAATTCACACGTTCGGGTAAAGGGTCAGTTCTTATTCCCGAGTCGCCAGAGGTTCCCAGAAAGATCTAGTACTGAAAAAAAATCACTTTGCTATTTTTTGCTGAGAGCGGGATTCGGAGAAACCGCCAATATTTTAAACGGGGCCTCCTGGTCACACTCCAACGATTTACCCAACACACGCTACCACGCCACGATAAAATCGATATTTCTCAAAACATCCCGTATGCACCTACGCCTCAATATTATTCTAAATCGAATTTCAATAATGTAACGCCTCGAACGGGATGCCTATCCGGGAAACTCTTCTTTACGATCTACAGACACTCTCATAAAAATATGAATCGGTCCGAATGGAAATCGATGAATTATTTCCATGATACTGTGACGACTCTCGGTGGGTTTCTATGCAAATTCGTAGACGTTTCTCTGCAGAGGAAGACAAACCTCCACTTTTCAAGAAATACTGACCCGAAAAAAAAATCCCAAAACTTACCCGATTCGCGAATAAATTCATAGATGCGTACCAAGAGGGTGGAGGCTTCATATCGTATTACAATATCGAACAGTTAAACTTCCCGAATCGAATATCGAAATCGCCTGGGGTGGAACATGACACTGCTTTGCATACATGAAGGTTGTGCACGGCACAAAGGCTCCTTTTCCCGAGGGACAACCCCTGGACGGATGACGGAAAACCACCCCCAGCCCCGCCCACTCTCCTCGAAGGCAATTTTGTGTGGCACGCGACGTGTGCCGATGATGGTGGCTCTTTACATAAAGGCGCCTCTCAGACACGGCAGTGGCCCTGAGAGCTCGAGAAGGGGGTGGGATGGTGGGGAGAGCTCAATACCGCTTAGACACTTACAAGTGGGCCCCCCCGACGGTGCTTTTATCGAGCCTTGAGCATGAATCCACAAACGCCCAGAATGCCCCACGCTTTGGTTTAAACGAACGCTGGCGGTGTGCCCAGGGCGCTTTCTCGAAAATAAGGTTCAATTTCCGAGTCCTTGATACATTTATTTCGATGGAAAACGTAAAACATTAAATGGACGGAAAGGAAAAATAAACATAGAAGTACTAGACATGAAGCAGGTAGAGATAAATTCAAAATGGCAATTAAATTGGATGCAGGGTGATGGAATGCCGAGGACTGGGATAGAGAGAAGCACGTTACGGCATATTTGGACGAATTAAAAGGAAACGGAGTGGATGCATGTGGAATTGAAAAAGGGTTCATTGTAATGCGACAAACGAATTTTCTTCAAGGATTTCTTTCGTCATGATTGACTTTCAAAAAGTATCGGTCTCCAACAACAACTGCATTAAGGCTTGGAGCCCGAGTAAAAATTTATTTTTGTCTTCTATTGGAGACGATTTAATCAAATGAATCGCCGATTCAGATAAATTGGAGCTGAACCCTTTTCAAATCGTTGTAAAACCCAGGTTCGACTCAATGTTTTCAACGGCGGCAGATGAAAAATCCAACAGAACGAATCACGAGAAAGTGGCAACACGAATTGAGGGCAAAAAGTAAGTAAAATATTTCCAACAGATTAATGACCAAATAATTGCATTTTTACCCTAACTAACAAATTTATTTACGACAAGGTTCCAATGTACCACGTCTGAAGATGATCAGAAATAAAATTATTAATCAGTGGAATATTTGGTCATTAATTTGTTTCAATTTCGCCAAACCACGCCTGATTTTACGCAAATCTTTATTTCAAGAAGCATTTGAGGGTGGTACATCTTCATTGCAACATTGCTGAAATTCTATTGTCCAGACAAGACTAATAAAAGTAAGAGATTTTATCGCACAGGTTCACCCGAGTATGCTGAAGGACTCGCGCCTACCACATCTACGATAGCGAAGTACGAATTTAAGTACTTGCATTGAAAGCACACTACATGCTTAGAAATTAAATGCTCACACTAAATGTTTCACGTTAAAATATAATTTTATAGAGTCCATTTCAACAGCGTCTTGAATTCCGTAGCTGCAATAACACGATCTGCATGAAAACGTGCCAAGTGCATACGATCCGATGAAAGAGAAAAGCCAAACATCCCGCGGCGGGGGATGAGGCGCGCAGACCGTGGGCTTGGGAGCCATCGCCCGCCGGACGGCTGAGAGGGGTGCAGCGAGTGATAAGCACGCGCCGTTCATGTCGAGACGAATACTATCGATTTCCCCGCGGATATAGACGCTGAATTCGGATACGCACGCCGTACAAATGGGGAAAAAATGAAACGAGGGCGAGGAATGTTAAGACCTCGGGAGCAATCCAATCATAAGCTTAAGTAAGTCGTTCGGAGGCGGTCACATACCCGACTTACGCATTCGGAGAGTCATGCTCAACCAATGTACTCTGGAAAGGTTCAGTTCTTCGTCGCGAAAAGGCGACGCAGCCAACTCTTTCCCAGTGCACACTTCCTGCGACGTTTATGACTTTTATAGCAATTTACTCGTGACGGGGTCACAGTTTACCGGCGTGGCTTTCACGCATCATTAAGTAGTATTTAAACTTGACAAAATCTGGTAGAGTGACCCAAGGAAGAAGAAAAATCCGGGCATGATTCACTGATGAAGCAGCCAAAATTGGCAATATTTCACAGTCGATTTCGTTAAAACGTCGTTAAAAGAGCGATGAATGTAAAAATGGAAAACAATACAATCATCACATTGGAATTAGTTCTAATTTTCTAATTCCAAAAAGTTACGCATGACACCAACAATGTTATCAAGGTAAAATTACTTATCATCTACATATACACGATACCCCCGCAAGTCCGGCATCAAAATTTTCATGGGGTACACAATAAAAATAATATGCGGGTAAACCTTAAAGAACCTAGGTTTCATTAGATGGGTTGTAGGAATATCCAATGAAAAAGTAAAAGAAGTGTTGTTTCGTTTCAGTTATTCCACCTTTAAAATACGTAGAAAGTAACCGAGATGCATTGGATGAACGTTAATTGAATAATTAGATAAGAATCACAGAATATATCTGCTAGGTTTGTTAAAAATTGCTACTTGTGAGTAAGCCTCACTCACTGGTACACCCGATAATTTGGGCTGGAAACATTTTTATTCTCGCAGGGAACAAGCAAGACTTGGGGCTTTTAGGAAGGCACAGGACCACTTGAGGTTTCTTACGATACAGAGAGAACCATTAAAGCACCAAATTGTTTTGGCAGATTCAATCACTGCTATAAAATAAGACGGATAAACACAGTCATAGATACTCAAGTTCTTGTTCTTCCCTCGCACGATACGCAATCGCAACAAAATTAAACCTAAGCGCCCAAGAAAATTCAATCAACTTAATTCAATGAACTAAAATTAAACGAATTATTTTTTGCATGAACAGCTATTATTCAAATGAACGTATAACTAATATTGCCGTACTTGTGGAAGGTGCCCTAAATTCGCACGCCCTTGTGGCGGTTTTCGGAAAATTGTGTAGATGTAAATACGTTTTCAGGGCCCTGTAATTGGTCTGCTTTCAATAGTGTATCAGCAAAAGTTGGTTTCTATAGTCCTAACAAAAGGAGTTGAAAAAAAGGTCTTTTTGTTAATACCTTCCTGGAAATCATTCGCGCAGAAGTATAATCCAGCTTAAAGTAAGAAAACATATATAATCATAGCCACATACATTTTCCGGCGCCAGACGCAAGAAAATAGGCATAACAAGACACTATAAAATTATTAAAAAGGCGTACATACGTTATCTAATATCATGCTTTTTTTTCTTCCTCTACACTGAAAGAGTGCTGTATAAAAGTTAATCCCGTACATATAATGAGTGTGTACAGAAGAAATTATATTCATTTAAGGGAGATGTAAATGATCACAAATATAACGAGCTTCATTCTGAATTAACACAATTTTTCGTTTGGGAACATGGTTCTCCACAAATACAGAAGGCATTTAATAAAATTAAAACCCGTCTAATTTTTCGTAAATCTGTTTTATTCAGGCCCCTGAGATCAACGCTAACCTTTCATGAACGATAATGTGACTACTTCAAGCATTTTCATGGCTTCTTCCAGGCTCACGGGCTTCCTTGACCCATCTCGGCTCTTCCGGCACATACCCAACCCGATTCAGAAATATGATCCAAGTTTTTTTCATTCTAGGCAGTGGCATAGGCTTCATTTTACGGAGACGGGTGGGCGGCAAAAGGAAAGTAGATAAATCGAGCGTGGGAGGGTGGAAGTTAAGTTATCGAAACCTCATTCAACATTTTAAATTATAATGGAAAAACAGCCTCGATTGAGCACGTCATTACCGACTAAAGGGGTAATCAATCAGCAGCATCTGATGCGGGCGTTGATTTGACGTCTCATTTGCTGGCATGGATCAGAGAATATGGTTTTTTCCCCTGAAATTGCACCCATTATTCGGAATCATAAACCTATTCACTGGCGCTCACAGGCAATGACAAAACGTCCATTAAAAGGGATACGTCCAAACATTAGTCCCAGCTGTGGAGCAGCTAGTCGCTATAACCAAACCGACGTCACTGAATTAATAGGTAACGTCCAAAAAGCATTTCATTCGTCAAAATAAAAGAGGACTTCCTCGCGCCATTTGGGTCAAATTCACCCCGAGGAAAAGGGATAATAAATCACGAGAGAGTGGAAATGCAGCAGCACCTCACATAGGAGAGTTGTGACAGTTGGTCCCCGTGGTCCCATAACGCTTTCACCCGGCCTCCATAACGCCTTCGCCTACTTTATGGCTGCACTCTTGAAATCCCGGGCGGGCTTGGAATTATTAAGGGGAATAAAGCAAAGAGCTCCCTCTGAAATATGCAGCAATGGCTTTGCATTCATTTCCCGGCATCCAGCTGGGAAAACAATCTATCCCCCCCTCTCTTTCTCTCTCGCGAGCACCCTAAAGAGCTCCCACTTCCATCACGGTCACATATTTTTCCCCCGTCCGCCTCCGCTCTTTCCTCCGCCGCACCTCACCCTACCCATCCCCCGACCCACTCGTCTCCCTCACCTGAGCTTCCTCCTTGCACATCATCAAGGTAAACATTTACCGCTTCTAACGGCCCGAACTACCGGATCAGTACGATGTAGTGTTTGCGTGTGTCGCACGCCACGTCGGTTACCTAAACGGTCGAGAATAATTGCCACACCGCGAGATGGAAGTGAAAACATTTCTTTCGCGTAAAAATTAGTCAATCCGTCTGTTTGCGCATCCATTCATCCCCAGAGAGCATTTCTAAAATGAAGGAACGACTGGGAGCCGCGACCACAAAACAATCCTTCGTTTACCACACAATTGCTTCCTGAAATTTACGTCCGAAGTATACTCACCTTTTCCTTCGTGTGCACTCTTTTAAGAGTATATTTACGTCACATTCTTCACTTCTTTGCCCGCGGTGACCAAGGTGATTCGTTGTGAAACCAAATTTTATCCATGTGCGGTAAAATTCAAGGTTCACCATGGGAATTTGATGCAACAAAATGAAAATGCTAATAAGAACCCCTCTTATATTTACGTGTACCTTTGGTATGGTTTATTTATTTTTTCTTTGCCATTTGAATTCGACTATGGCTGCACCAAAAGGGATCTACGTGAAATGGCAACATAATATACTAAAACAGACTTTATTAATTTAATGCATTTAAATTCTTTGTAACGGAGACGTTTTCTGCTATTGGCGGACTTGGCAGTTCATTCACCGTGATCAAATATGTTCATATATTTTTCTGAAAACAAAACATTATAATAGGAGGACAAAAACTAGAGCAGGTAGAACAGTTTACGTATCTCGGTAGTGTTCTGGACCAAAACGGTCTAAGTAGAAGGGATGTAAGGAGAAGAATTGCGCAAGGCAAAGAGGCTTTCACAAGGAGGAGGGAGTTGATGACGGGGACATTGAGTAAGGACATAAGAAAAGACTCGCAAAAACTTTGATATGGAGCGTACGGTACGGAAAGGTGGTCATTGAAGCAGAAGGATAGACGTAGACTGGAGGCTTTTGAAATGTGGGTGTGGAGAAGAATGGAGAAGGTGAAATGGACAGAGAAGAAAACAAATGAGGAAGTACTTGGTATGGTGGGCGAAGAGAGGGGTTTGTTGGGAGCAATCCTATGGAGTTAGGAAAAGTGTATGAAACGGGTGTTGGCCGGCAGTGGGTTGTGTCCATCCAAAAACCTACCTTAACCGGTAGATTACCTTAAAAAAAAATATTTCTGAAACTTTAAGGAGTACATGCGGGGGGAATACAGGAATATATGAGCACCGAGGAGTGAGGTAGCAAGAGGGTACACGACCCGAAATTAATGCCCCCCCGCGCCTTCGGGAGCCCAGGGATAACCACTATTATTTAAAACATTCCATATTTTTATTTGGCAATCTATCGTTTAGGATAGGTTTTGGATGGACGCCCTCTTGGCATCGCTATATTTCTTAGTTTCGTTCAACAAAACACACCTTACACCCCACCCTACAAAAACCGTTCGACAATTCCATTAACACTCTCCAACCCTTCACTCCGCCCAACATGCCTATCCTATACCTCCCCCTCCCTTTCCTCGTTTGCTGAACGCTCTCCCTTCGACCGAAGTCTTCAACATTCCCTCGTATATCAAAACACCCTTCATCCACATTTCCTGCCTCCTTCGGATTTTCCCAAACAACCCTCTCTTCCCCCCCCCCCCCCACACACCTTTCCCTTCCGCCAAACTCACTTTTTCCATCCCCACATCCACACCCACATCCACATCTCAAAATCCTCCAAATTTACGTCTGTCATCTTGCTTGAATGACCACGTTTTCGCGCCGTACTAAATCACGCGCCATATCAAGGCTTTCACTAATCTTTTCTTAAGGTCATTTCTCAGCGTCCAAACATTTATTAAATAATTTTACTATTTATGGTAAAGCAGAACTTAATCAACCCGTATTTCGACGGCTATCCTTATGGAACTCAACAAATCAAAACTTGAACTTTGCGACACTAATTAGGGATGTAAAGGAAAACAAATGAGCAAGTTTTAGGCATGGCTAGGGAAGAGAGAGAAGATTGTTGGGAAAAGTTCGACGAAGAAGGGATTAGTAAATGCAGGAGATACTGGCAGGCAAAGAGATGCTGACGATGATAATCCAAGGGAGCATGTTCGGTAAAGAGAGACAGAAGGGGCGGGATAGGCATTGTTGATGGAATTACAGGAAGTTCAAAGTATGCAGATCTAAAGAATTAGTAATTGTAATAATATTGTAATAATATTTTATTAATTAGGGCTTAAGGACATCTTGTATGATGTTAGTCCAGGCTTAAGAGCGCCGTAGTAGTGTAGCGGGATGTTCCACTGAAAACCAACCTTAACCGGGTGGGCCACTGCTAATAATAATAAGGTTTGCAAGGGGTCCTCAAATATTATGGGGAGGGTATCCTAATTAATGTCTGCATGGGGAACCCCTGAAAACCTCACCAAGCCGCTGACACATTGGGAGGGGTTGGAAGAGGCAGGGAGGGTCGACAGATGGTGGAACCCTTTCACCTGAAGTTTCGTCCCATGCGCTGGACCTCCCTGGATACGGTAAACCCTATCCATTCCGATCACGTTTTCCCCTCGAAATACCTAAGGGGAAGGTCCAATCGACCGACCCTCCGGTCGCCCACACTACCCAAAAACTCCTACGGCCAGATCGCGATACCGTATGAGGATGGCGACGCACAAGATACCTGTAAATAAATATCTTGGAAATTAAATTTTTTCCAGAGATGAAACACGGACTGGTATTCAACATCCAGTCCGTGCCGAACTTCTTTTCGACAATGGGTCAAGTCGGAATTTCGATTGACGATTTCCTTTTGCATTGGCATGGACGTTTTTCCCCCGAAGTCCGGGAATGCGATGGAATTGATGGAATGACAAGAGTAATGTAATATTGGTCAAAGTCTACCCAATCTCTAAGCTACAAAGGGTGATAAACGCGACTCTGTTTATGCACAACTTTATTCGGTAAGTGACGTGAAATTACATGAAATGTACTAGGCCATTGAAATGCTACCGCAAATAATTTTATTTATTTTTTTTTTGCTTTTAAATACTTAGTATCCTGCAAGCCACCAACAGGACCCGTGGCAGGGGGTGCTCAAACACCAGACTACTTTTGACCAAAAATACTTTTCAACCATGCGCGGTCGGACAACGTTATTCTGATCCCTTATCGTTCGCGCAAAAAACGACATCTTACACTCTCATCTTTTCTACAATTAATCTCTCTCATTTTATTTACATGATCTCTCCTACCGTATTGCGAAAAGTATACTGCAGAGTTTCATCTTAAAACGAAGTCAAGGGACATGCATAGCTTTCTTTCCAGCCTACTGGAGCCCGTTTAATTATTAAAATTTAAGAATCTTCGTCCGACATTGTGGGTTAAATTTAACTCAATGACGAACTTAGTCGAATACCTTTCTAATTACACATGGACAAGATTTTTTTTAAACTCGCGTAACTCATTCCAGCTTTTGCCGCTAAAAATATATTTCGTGAAATTTCCGTTCCAAGTTGCAATCAAACACATCATTTGAGTAGCTAATTCAATGATGACTGCGTGCAACTGGGAAGGCGACACAAATTATCGACGACGAACATATGTTGCACGCCATGAGTCATCTCTTACCAAGTTCTCATTTTTTTTCAAACCATTTTTTGCATTATTCTGCAGGCAAGTGTACCGAATGGCAGTCATCTTTATATGCTCAAATGTGACCAAAAGCGAAACCAGCGCATGCGAAACTAAAATAAACAATGTCAGACTAAAATTGATTTTTGATTTCAGATAGTGCCTCAGGGGTCACTTACTTAAAGCAATATTGGATTTCCCATACAATATACGGCTGAAATAAGTCAACTTTCACACTTAATATCCCGATCATGCCTTTAACATAGTCTCATTGTCAAGGTGAAATTCAAGCATAGCGATCTGATATTTTGGTATGGATATGAATTCGCTTGTTTGATTTTTATCTCGCTAATGACACACCGTGTTTAAAAATCATGTCCAGGATATTGAATGAAAAAATTAACTTTTATCCTTTTATTGAAATGATCATTGATTTTGGAATAGTTTACCGCAGAAAAAAATATATATCTGATTTGTAGATATTACCTGAATAGCGGAAACAAATTCTTTTCGATGTTAATAAAGTAGACCCAGAGGAACTCATAAAAGCCTGTTTGTAGACTTCTAGTTTATGGAAACTTGGTGATCATATAGGTGATACAAGCTATTTTACCTTGGATGTCATTTGTGTTTCCTGCATACCACAAGTCTAAGAACTTGTGTCAGAGGAAAGTAAACATTTTAGATGATTCACAGTTCATTCATTTACATCTATTTCAAAACGCTCGTGCATTTGTTTGTGCAACGTCGAAGGCCTACTTTTCAAAGACTGACCGTGACGCAGTCCTATTCTCCGACTGCGTCAACCACGGCCGCCACATATGCGTGTATAAGTTACATCTCTTACACATCCCCTTCTCCTCTTCATCTGCTGCCTATATCCTTCTTTCCACCTCCTTTCCCCTTCCACCACTGCCTCGCCCTCCTTCCCACCCTCTCAACTCTGCCCCCTCCCTGCCCCACGGACTCTCTCTCTCTCTTTAGCTCTCACCCAACCTTCCTTCTCGACTTCACTGGCTTCCGCAAAATTACGACCCATATCGATATCACATATCGCCGCACGATGTCGACGCAAAACGATCCGGACGGTGATCGATTCCGAAATGTGTCGTGGTTTCAATCAGACAAATCATGAGTTCGGTCTCTTTTATGCCGCAGTTCATCCAAGGGCTGGGCGTCTAACGGATACTTTGTTTAAATTAAAATAATATTCCCGTGCATATCAGCTAAAAATAACGAAACCAAGGCCGCATTCAAGGTTTAAAGAGCAGTAAAAAAATCAAATAATATGCCCGTGCGTATCAGCAAAGAATAACAAAACAAAGGATGCATTCAAGATTTGAATAAGAGTAAAAAAAATGATTGTCCGATACGTTTTCGCAATGTCCCTTTTGTTATCTACACACGCGTCAAAGATATTGTGAGGTAAAGTTATCTTGCTAATAATGTTCGATGAACGCTCCTTTGGTTTACGGAACTACTCCGATTAACTCACGTTCTATTTAACCAATTTGTGGATGCGAGAATTTCCCAGAGCGTCTCGTGCATCATTCGTCACGACTGGGATCCGAACCCAAGATTCCTCGATATGCGGCGAAAGAGTTTTACACGGCAATATTTTCTTTTTTAGGCAAACAATAGCTGATTATTTTGCTAAATAAAGTGTCACGGCATTTCCACAGTTCTTTACAAATTTTCGAATGTTGTTGATTCGAGATGCATTTTAGCGATTCCAATGGACCAGCAATTGACGCAGCAATAGTATTCAAAATTATCCGGTTTCAATTGGAGATTAATAAAGGATATTATAATTATAGTCACAACTTTTAACAATGAGCAAGAAAAAAATACCAGTTACAATCACATTTTATTTTAATCATATCCTGGGAAACTAACCCTAGTGCCATTATTTTGACCAAAAACATAAGCAATGAAGACTCAGTACCACAAGGAGAATTCCGAGGATTTATTATCCAAGGAGTAACGAGAGCGACTGAAAAACATACAGGTGAAATTGCCATCTAGATAGCAATGACATTCACGCAAGCATTGAGGATGAAATTTATCTGAGACCAAACGAATAATCGGCGAGCCTTTTAAGGAATTTTAGACGCGCGGGGGTTCAAATATCATATATAGATGAGGAAAGAAATTCACTGTTGGCACAAAAATCGCGACTACACCTGGTTTCTCCACAATCGCCACATTGGATTTCTGCTGCAATGCGAAGGAACACGACCATGTGAAAATTTCCTCTACAGTATACCGCCCCAAGTTTGCTGTTGGCGATTTCCGCCGATAGAATTTCTTGGAAAGGCACATTTTTGCGCTTCTTGCGGAGACACAAAGAGTAAATTTTGAAAATGAAAGTGAGCCAAAAAAATGAGAGCAGCCAGAGCGCGCACAATTGAAATATTTTGAACGCTTTCAAGCATAACGCTCGTAAAATTTCAGCGCGGACCAAAAAACTTTGCTCTAAGTATACATTTTCCAAGCTAAAAAAAACTTCTGTGTCGGTACGCTGGTGCCATCTGCTGCTAATATCCATGAGGCAGGAAGATTCGTGGCTGGGGGTAAACGGAAAGGTGGGGGGTTAATACGTATCTTCCAAACGAACGTTATCGTAATTAATGGGATGGGTAAAGCAAAACGCTGTTACCGTCCGTCAAATTTTCCCTTAGAGCATCCCAACATATCCCGAAGCTACCATGAATTATCGGAGTTGGTTTGCAAGATACTGGATCACACACTGCGTCACAGTATAAAATGGAATTATGGGTAGTTACATTGGGCAGAAATAGCTCCCTAATGAATTTCTAGATTCGAGAGCATCACAGCAGAAGGAGGAAGCAAAAAATTGTCACTTTACGTGTTTGCCACTTTTAACGGTCTCGCTAGCTAAAAATGGCAGCGATTTTGGTTTTCGCTAATAGCACTTACTGTAGAAAAAAAAGTTTTGACATTATAAATACAAAATGAGATTATTTCAATTGCCATCAATCAACAACACTCCTTTTTCACCTTCTTCCCATTTGATCATAAAACTGAGGTCCCATATCAGAATTATACATAAATGCAATCGGGAACAGCAAAGTTGCATACATTGGTTAATTTTCATGACATAGAATACACAGCACATTGTAATTTACAAAGCGCACCTTTCAAGCCAAAAAGAGAAAATATAAGTTTTAATCATATCTTCGCGAGAATTAATACTACAGCCATTATTTTCACCAATAAATACTAAGTACATTGGGAGAATTGAGAGATTGTTATTGCCCTAGGCGCAATGAAAGGTAAACCAGCTTATAAGCATCCTGGAGATGTTGACATCTAGATAGCAATTATATTCACGCAAGCAAGTGAGGAATAGGTTTATTTTCAGTTTACGATTGTCAATTTTCACAATAAATTATCAAGGCATCTTTTTTGAACAATGATATCGGCTCACTTATGGTTTTGTCTGAATGCAGAGGACGGTGCTACGTGGCTGCGAGAGTGATCTGAACTCCAGGTCCTACTGCGCCCAAGAGGGCAAACTTATTGTGCTCGCAATGGGAATCAAAGGTCACACTTCGGGTCCTTTGTATCACAGTCAATGAGGTGCTCTTTGAGTTGAATTAATTGCTATGGCGAACTGTGATAGGGAATAGAAAGAGCACTTAAAGCCGTCCGTAAATAACCACGTTTCCCTCATTTTAATCTGGTAGTACAATCCGCCGATGTAGTTCGGGTCCCTGATAATTCTCTCGTCAACGGGTGCCCAGTACCTCCCTTTGTCTTATTCAGAAACCCTTGTCCCCTTCGCGTTCTGTGAAACTCGTGCCCGTGGGTGGATACAGCGGATAATGCAGCGGGGAGCTACTAACTACTATCGGCGTTAAATTGGAGGGCCGATGGATTTTGAGAACTCATACCCAAGTTAAGTACAAGCTTATACTATAGTACAATATACATTGTTTTAAAGGCATTTCTACAAACATGATATTCATACTTTTTAATTTGCTAAAAATATATAAAAATGTAAACATCGCATTGCCATAATTAACTCCATGCTCTCACTAAAATTAACAGTTTTCTCAACTTTATGACTTTTTGTAACTCATTCTAGGGAAACTTACTGAATCTACAATTAAGAAACTTTTAGCAAAATTTGTAGGGATAAGTATTACACCAAACTTACACCTAAAAATGCATTGCTCGTGGTTTTTTCAAGGAAATGTTAAAACACTGTCTATTCCTACATTTCGTCCAGAATTGAAAAAATAAAATTAACTCTTAATTAATTTTTGCATTTTCCGTGATTCTTAATAAGCATTTACTATTATTTGCATATGCTAATAATAAATCAATGCCATGTCGCCAAACTGAATGTCGTCGGACGCCTGAGGCTCCCACGTGCACAAGCCGTTGAGCACGGGGTAAGATACCTACGCTTCCAAAACCATGGTAACCCTAGTAACCGTAATTGACGTTACCCATTCCTAACCCAGTAAAAACGGTTTCAGTCTCAGTTAAACAGAGCAACGCCGGGCAACCACCTCCACCCAACGACACTTCCTCATCTCTCTCTTTCCCCGTCCTCCACCTCGTCCCAGATCTCGAGCCTGCATACCTCCTGGATGGCGAATGAAAAATAAACTCCCTTCCACTTGTGGAATGGAGGAACTCGGAACACGACGTAGATGGGGAAGGGAGGGATAGTGAGGGGGGGGGCGAAGACGGTAGAATGAGAGGGGGAGAGAGAGGTGGGGAGGAGAAAAGTGAAACAAAACGGAAGGGAAAGAAACAATGGCGAGTGTCATCTGTGCTCGACAATCGCGCTATCCCGTCGTAGACTGTCGAGTGGCTCTCGTCTCCAAGACGGAGAGAGAGGACCGGGGGAACGGGACGAGGGAAGCTCGCTTTTTATTGACGCGGGAAAAGAAACAAATTAGTTCTCCTCCTCGAGATCATTGCTTACGTTGTAAGCGGCAAAGACCGACGAGTTGGCTCCGATCCTCGGTAACAAAAAATAAAGGGATGTGTGCAGGGACGGATCCTAATGCGAGGGGAGAGATAGAGCCCCTGCCCTGCCGCCCTCCATGTTCTCCGTCACCTAGGATATACAGGGTCGCACCCAAAAGTGGTAGGACTGATTTCTTTACAAGAATTTCATTGACGATATACTAACATCGACTTAACAATCTTTGAAGTATGCTCCTTGAGCTGCTACACACTTAGTATAACGTTGCTCCCATTCCCCGTGCGCCCGCTGGAAATTTTTTTTGGGGATGCCGTTGATGACCCTCGTCGAAGCCTCTTGAGCGGCCTTTATCGAGTGAAAACGTGGTCCCTTGAACTGTCTTTTCATCAGTGGGAAGAAGAAGAAGTCCGGTGGCGCATTCCCGAAGAAGTGTTAGCCAATTTTCATCTCGGTGCAAATTGGCTAACACTTCTCCGGAAATGCGCACACGCGTTGCCTGTTGGTCGACACTCAGAATTTTCGGCACCATCTTGGCGCGCACCTTGCGCATGGCCAAATCCTGTGAAATATTATAATGCGTTGGACGTTGGATGCAGACAGACCCAACTGGTCTGAAATTTCTTCACTGGTTAAGCGTCGGTCTGTGTTCAGCAGTGTCCTCCCTCTGTCCACATTCGTGTCGGTTCTTGCCGTCGACCGCCGTCCGGAGCAATGGTCGTCTTCAACGAGCTCCCTACCCTCTTTAAACAACTTGTGCCACTCAAATACTGTGTAAAGGCTTAAGACAGTGTCCCCATAAGCCTGCTTGATCATACCGAGGGTCTCAGTTGCCGTCTTCCCGAGTTTCGCACAAAACTTCACGGAATAACGTCGCTCTAAATTCAGATTCATTTTGTTTTTCGACGCGGTCAAAAAACTTGCTTCACTAAAAACAGTGTCCTCACTCAACGACAGCCCGCAGGCGACTGAGGTTGGTGTTGGTCTGTTGCTAAGAGCCCCCTCCACCTTACCCTGCCAGGTAGGGTAAGGTGGAGGGGGCTGTATATCCAGCTTAAGAAAACCGAATATGTATATTACCTATATGCCCGACACTACTTCTGAATACTTGCTGACCTCAAGAGTTTAAAATTATCAGATGAAGGATGCGTTGTGATCTCTAAATTAGTACAATTATAAATAAAACAGTTTCAGGCGTGAATTGGTGGAAAATGTTCATATTGAAATTGAAAAATTAATAACTTGGCTTTTCCACGTAGAAATTTTTTAATTTAAGGCCTAGGTTTCGTTATGGTATAACATCTTCAGGTCTTCAGGACCTGTGTATAAGCCAAATTGTTTATTTTTCAATTTCAATAGTACGATTACATTCATATTTCAAAAAATGATCCTCAAATTTTACATCTGAAAATCGCGCCGTCTACTGAAGGTTGCTGAATCCACGACACGGCACCACATCGATGGTGATGCTCGTGACTATCATATTCCCAATTTGGATAACAATTTAATGATCTACCTATATTTCTGCTGAGGGTTTCTGCACCATTGTGGTCGTTTCGATGCTCGAAGACTATTCGCATGAGATGAAGGATACATTTGTGGGTCACGAGCCTATGTGTCGAATGTTTGATCCCATACAACCGCGCTGATAATCTACTACCTTGATAAAAATTTTCCCGGAATTTATTCAGAAAATTAAAAATACAAGTTTATTCATCTAAATCTACATTGTCCCCTTCAAAGTAATCCCCATCGACTGCAACACACTTATGCCAGCGCTTGATCCAATCCTCGAAACATTTTTTATATTCGGTTTTCGGTATGTCCATCAGTGCTTCCTGCGATTTTTCCATTACTTCCTCTCGGCTGCTAAAACGCGTTCCCCGTGATGGTTTTTTAACTCGATTGAACAGAAAGAAGTCACAGGGAGCCAAATCAGGTGAATTCGGTGGCTGTTGGATGGTATTTGTTGCATTTTTCGTCAAAAAATTACGAATAATGATAGCACTGTGCGACGGTGCGTTATCATGGTGCAAAATCCACGAGTTTTCTGCCCACATTTCTGGTCTCTTTCGGCGAATTGCTTCACGCAAACGTCTCATAACGCCCAAATAATACTCTTTGTTTACTGTCTGGCCTTCTGGCAAAAATTCATGATGCACTACACCGTTGTAATCCATGAAAACCGTCAGCATTGCCTTCTTTTTTGACTGAAAACGACGTGGTTTTTTTGGTCTCGGCTCATTTGGTGAACGCCATTCACTTGCCTGATGTCTGGATTGCGTGTCGTACTCATAAACCCACGTCTCGTCTCCAGTAATGATCCTTTTGATGAATGTGGGATCGGATTCAGCCTCGCAAATCATGTCTTTTGCGACGTCAACACGGTCTCTTTTTTGCATGAAATTGAGGTACTTTGCTGCTACACGACGGAAACCCAAATCATTAACCACAATGTCTTGGGCGGATCCATAGGCAATGTTCAAGTCCTCCGCTATTTCTCTGATGGTTAATTTGCGGTTATTGACCAACATTTCTTTTACTTTATCAATTTTTTCACCGACTTTCGATGTCGATGGTCTGCCACTGCGTTCATCATCTTCGATTGACTCACGACCACTTCTGAACCGCTCGTGCCACTGGTAAACGACCGTTTTTTTTAGAGAATCGTTGCCGAAACACTTTTCCAACATTTCCAACGTCCGTGCGCCACTAAATCCGTTTTTTACGCAAAATTTAATACAAGTTCGTTGTTGCAAATTTAAATCCATTTCTGCAATTGTAAAAAATCGCCAACACACACAGAGATAGATGTACTCTTGGCTACGTAACTTTTGCAAATGTCAAGTTATGACACTAAGATTTAAAGGGAATATCAACAACAGATGTACCAATTTAACAAAAAAAACAGAACTCAAATCGGAACGATGGGAGCGGCACACGGTGGTTATTCCGGGAACTTTTTGTTCAAGGTAGTACTTCAGGTTGACCTCGTGCTAACGCATATATGTATGTAGTTATGCATGTTTGCGTATGTATATTTTAATGCATGTATGCATCTATGTGTGTATGCATATGCTCACACATGTATGCGTACATATATTTAAACATTTAAGACTATATGTCACAATATGTCGTTTTCCGACTCTCCATTTAGTAAAAGCCATAGCGAATGGGAACTCGTCAACAGCAGGGGATCCCTGATCTTCGAGAAATGACGTCCATGCGTTCCAGCATAATGAAGTATTTTAAGCACATCCGTATTATCTAATTCAACGTGAATACTATTAACAGAGACGCGGAGGAGGGATAAAAAATAAGTATACCATAAAAATATCTCCTTACGAACCAAATATAAAAATACTTAAAATTCGTACGCAGACTACCCTTCACATGCTCATGGAAGACCCCAAGGAATACACTTATTATTATTTGGTAGTCTACCGTTTAATGTAGGTCTGGGATAAACACTCTAAATTTCTAGGCTTTGCCTAACAAGACGCCTCACATAACACTGAGCCATTCTTCGATTGCGTATTAATTCTACTTCCCCTTCATTCCATCTATCATACCTATCCTTTTCCTCTCCCTACCTAGCAAGCCTAACATCCTCCCCTATGACAGTCCTCAGCATTCCATCGTCAATCAAAATGCTCTGCATCCATCTTTCCAGCCTTCTTTTGATTTTTACCGACAAATCCACTCCCTCCATACATACGAGGGTCATCCGGAAAGTAGTACCCGTTCGTGAAATAGAAAGACAAAAGTAAATATTAACAAACATAAAAAATTTTATTTGAAAGAGGATACTTTAAACTACTTCTCAACATAATCTCCAAGCAAATTAAGGCATTTGTCATAACGTGTGACAAGTTTCTGTATTCCTGCTGCATAGTCCTTCGCCGCCAGCTCATTGAGATACGCGAGGGACCCATCTTGCACAAATTTTTGCATAATGCAGATGGTGTTTAGCAATTTCATGAACAATTGTTCGAGAAACATTGGGAAAATGCTCACAGATGTCATCAATTGTGACGCGCCGATCGTTCCTCACGAATTCGTCAACTGAGCTCACCAGTTGGTCTGTAATGACAGACGGTCTCCCCGAACGCTCATCGTCGTGTGTGTTCCCCCTCCCCATGTTGAAGTTGCGACACCACCGCCGAACAGACGACTCGTCCATTACATTGTCTCCATACACCTCCTTTAATTGGCGATGAATATCACATGGGCGAACGTTTCTTGCATTGAGGAATTTAATCACTGCCCTCACTTCACAACTGGCGGCGTTCTCAATTTTTTTAAACATTGTAAACAATCACAGAAACAACACAGGCAATGCTAGCGTCACGCAACTTGGCTCAGAGAAGGCAGACAAGCCACTGAAGCTATCTGACCTCGTCCAGCGGCTACTCGCGTCGTCAGCACTTCATGCGGCACGAACGGGTACTACTTTCCGGATGACCCTCGTAGTATTCTTCGTTTGCTTTCCTTTCCGTCCATTTTACCTTTATCATCTTTTGATACACCTTAGCTCTTATATATTTTAGAGCTAAAATGCTCCCTCCTTCCTCGCAAATATTAGACATTTAATTGTCAGGGGTTTTAAATGGGTTTAACAAAGCTTAGATATTTGATAACATATTTACAACCTTTAATAATTTTACAGCAGCTGCAGCAAAGGATTTTTAAAATATGAATATTTCTCTTCACCCACCAAATGTTATGGAGAACCAAAGAAGAAAGTCGCACGGCAAGTGTGTTTCACCTTTGTAGTTTGCAGTTTTACTAGGCTAGAAACCCGTGATACATTTCCGCCAGTAGGGAAAGTCATCACGTGTCAGTACCTTGTTTTCTTTTTTTTCAACGCAACTTTATTTCCGCCAAAACTAGTTTATTTGCAACGCGCAGCTAATAACTCCGCTCATGCCGCATATGCCGGATGCCGCTTCCTAATTGGTGCCCCGATTTCTCAAAACCTCCCAATTCTGCAAGAAGCATTGAGAAAGCGCCACCTCGAATTCACATCACTCGCTTAACAAAATACGTCATTTCAATCTAAGGCATTTCCTAAATTACGAATCACCCGGCAGGAAAGCATCACTATTACATCATTGCGGCCCTTTCTCAATCCTCAACGCAATAAAAGATACGATTAGTACACCAAACGAGACATTTCATGACGCCGAAAATTAATTCTGCTTCACTCCCTAATGATTTTCTTATTTCTATCACAGTCCATTGATCATAATTTCGAGGCATATTATTTGAACTGAACGTATCGCTAGTATTTTAACGACAGCGTTAATCCAACAAACATATATTATTGGTGCAAGTCCATCACATCACAATGTACACGACGCGACCGTAATTCTTCTTTCTCTGCCAGCTCTCTTTCAATTCCATATTGGTATGCACACAATTTCTATTTATTATTTCAAATAATAAACTGTTGAACAATAGTGCTTATTCCACGCCCAGCTGAGAATAAATTTGCCAAAGGATATTCCATACCACGCTTCAGTGCTGTCATCACTATGCTCTGGAACATGTGCCTAGCAAGTCATGAGGGATAAAAATGTATCCTCGGGCTTCTAATCCCATACTCGCACCAATGCGTATTTCATGTCTTTCACGTTTCTTTTGTCAAGTGATTTCGTTTTCACTTGTGCCGAGGGGGCCGGACGTCTAAACAGCTTAATAAAATGCAACCATTTCAGGGTGAAAAAGTCATTCGCCTTGACCGGGATTCGAACCCGGATCCTTTTAATGTCCGGTCGAGTGCTTTAGCCAGTTAAGCTATCGAGGCGCCCTCTTAAACTGAACTCTGAAAGCACTCGACTGGACAATGAGGGATCAGGGTTCGAATCCCGGTCAAGGCGAATGATTTTTACCCTCTGAAATTGTTGCATTGAAATTCATATCAGCGGGTGACTCCGTTAAAATTTACTGTTGCGGCATCTTCCGCAGTTTCTTTGGAAGCTTGATAAAATGTATTCCTCCGCCGTTTCAATATACGTGTTGAAGATAGATTTTGCAAACACCATGACAACTATTATTATAATTGCTGATCAGGAGAACTTCCTTTGTCCGTCCTACATATTTTCTTTCTACATTTCTTCATATTTTCTACCTGTCCTCTAGCTGTCCAAAAAGCCAATTTGTTTCTTCTTCTCCCCGGTTTCCTCGCCTATACTTCCGATTATTTCCCTCCATCACGGCCTTCAGCATCCTTATACTCCTCAAAACAAATTCCACCCATTTAATCGGCCTCCTTCGGATTTCATCTAGTATTTCCCCAATTCTCTCGCTATATATATATATATATATATATATATATATATATATATATATATATATATATAGCGAGAGAATTGGGGAAATACTAGATGAAATCCGAATATATATATATATATATATATATATATATATATATATATATATGCAGACACACGTATGCATGCATGTTATAATAAGGTAATCTACTGTATGTATATATACACACACAAACATACATATACAAACCTGCACATATACACGTACGTATACTTAACTTCGTCGTTACCATTCTCCCTTTCCAAGCTGTTGTCCCCATTTCCCGCATTGTTCACGTTAAATCTCAGTCCAGTCTGCTGTTTTAAAGAACAGGATTTAAATCCACATTGCAATTAATACGAACAGTTTTAAAAAAACTCTACTAAACACTTAATGCGTGCCACTTTTCCTCGCCAAGTGTTGGATTGTCACACATAAACGGGGAATAATAGTATTTCCCATTCAAATTAAGCCAACGCATTCCGAAAACGGTCTCGTACGACAGTATGGGAGAGAGTAGCTGGTATCGATTAAGTAATAAGAGGCAAATGAAATATACCCAATGGATTTGAATATTTTTGGCTCCATTGGATCAAGAAGACGACCGAATGCATGAAAATTTTGAAATCAAAAGAACAGAGGAACCACGCCGTCACAATGCTTTTTTTTAAATTTAAAAATCAAAGCAAAGGCAGAAAAGCTGGATTCTACATCGGATTATTGAACAAGATACAACAACTAGCGCAAACAAAAATTCAAAAGACCTGGGTGGAAGTTCATCTAGTCGCGACTCTAATCCGCGACCCTTGGCTAAGCAGACGAGAGTGTTATTCGCCCTCAATCGCGGGGTTGATGGGATGTTTAATGGAAAGTACCCTTTAAAAGAACCGGAAAGGGGAAAACCGCACGGCAGTGCATCGGAAATAGTCTCGTGTGCGTGCGAATGAGCATTCGTAAGCAATCATTCCGCTCTTATCTCGCACGGGCAGAACACACGTATAATCCCAAAATTAAAACGCGATCAGTAGCTGGTCACACAGTTGACTCACGTGACCCGCCCTGTAAGAAGGGCTTTCTTTATTTCCCAAATACCAATGTTGACATGGCCCCTCGACTGCCTGCGTACATTGAAATCTCAAAACGCGCATGCGCACGCCATACGTTTCCCTGTCCACAAATTCCACAACGAGGAAAGGATCGTAAAACCAAACTGCGACAAAGGAGAAGAAAGGAGGAGGGGATGGCGAAAATTAACCCTTAATAGCAAGGGAGGAAGAGAGGAAGTAATTTATGAAGAAAAATTAATAAAAATAATTTCGCGAATACTAAATTAGCTTTCTAAAAACAGTTTAATGAGACTAAACCTAACCGTCGCTAGGAAAACGCACTCTTAAGTACATATCTATGCAATTTGTACTGAGGAATATAAAAGAAAAGTTTCGTGGGATTACTAAGTGAAATTGTTGCATGACACTAGTAGAAGGAAAATAATGTTAATTCCACATGTTTTTAAATTGAAAATGATAATTATATAAAATTAATTATTATTTATTAACTTTATTTTTTACTTTTGTTGCAAAACGGTTTCATATTCCAGTTGACAATTGATCAAACTAAATTACATCTCATTATTCACGAGTATCACGAGCGTGATTTAAAGAGTGAGATACATTTTTCTTCTTCAAAAAATATTAACTTCATACAAGGGAATTGTTCTAATGCTGGTAATGTAGTTAAAAGCAACAAAAAGGTTGACGGGAGAGTTAATTTAATTAGCAAGATCATATTATTATTATTTCGAATGTACGGCAATTGCCCGAGGCCCAAACCAAACGGCTTTTAAAGCCGTGTGGGATAAGAACGGTACAACTCGCATTAAAGTAATGAGTCCCAAATTGAATTTCGTTGTAATCACTCGAGTATTCGTATGAAAGAGTTTGAGGACTACTCCAATTTTTCCCATTCAAGCCGTGCGCAACTATGAATAAGACGCGAGCATGGCGCGAAGGCGTTATTGTTAACGACAAAGGAGTTCTGCAATGCGAAATGTACAATGGGCAACAATACAGCGAAAACATGAATAGAAACTGGGATAAAGCTTCCACAGAAGATTTAATCCCCAAACGGGAGGAATATCCACTCGCTTCAAACAGAACAAAGATGAAAAATGCTTCACAATAAGCTCCTCCAATTCGTTGCTTGCAATTTTCCTGAAGCTGTATACTATGTGAGAACGCCACGAGATCAATTGCATGCGAATCGGATGGAAAGTTTTCTCGTAGGAAATATTGAACTGAATCTTCACCGCGTGTTATAGGACTTTATATGAAGGAATTACTCGTAATTGGCTCCATGAAAAGGGCTCCTGAATTTGAAAAAAAAGAATACGTTAGAAGAGGGAAATCATGTGTGACAACTCAGCACGTACGTGAGAAGTGCTAAGCCGGTACTTTCACTGTCACCAATGCGTTGCCCTCTAGTTTAGTTCCGACTCTGACAAAACTCTAACACACATCGGCGTATTACATGTACTGGACGAATTGAATCGGAAACGTTTCCGCACAGATGGATGACGTCATAACGATTTAGAATGGTCGCCTATGAATTCCGGAAGTCTTTTTGGAGATTTCACACTTCACGTATTTTTAACGTTTTTAATTCCGACGATACGTCAAAAATCGAACATGATGCATGAGAATTCCCAACACTCCTAATTAAGTGAGAACTGAGAGACGATCATTTTGGCTCCCCTTTGAAGCTCTTATTCTCTTCGCACAATTAGCGATGACAACAGAATGCACATTTTTTGCGGAAATACCTCTTTACCGTCTACCCATATCTTTTTGCGAATGCATAAAATAAATATATTTAATTTCTACCATTAAATGTTGAATGCCTGGAAACAGGATGAGAATTTTCTAAAAACCAAGACATCCTATATCTTTTCGGTATAATTTGTGAGCATTCCACTACTATAAGGTATTCTTAGAAAATCGATATCATCAAATTCGATATGCATACCGTTAACATAGAGGCGCCCTTCTAAAATCATATGCATACGTTAATGGAGTTTGACCAGGAGTCACAACTTATTAGTATCGTAAATTTAAAATCGAAATATGAAAAATCAATAAAAGGACATGGAAATCGCTGCAACGCATAAACGGACAAGGGACCGCTTATAGTTTGTGATTCAGTGGTAAAACCAATTGATATAGTAAGTTCAAAAATTTAAACAGCAATGTGAAATCGACATCACCCCATCCCAATCGATACATGGCAACATCGGAAAGAGCGCCACCTGGGGATCCGAAATCGGGCCTCTTAACGTATTCGGATAATTCCACGGCAAATTCGTTGAAGCGTGAAAGCGAAACACTGGCTCGCATTTTAACTTAAAAAGTTTGCGGAGTTAATTATGAATACGGGATGGAAGAAATTTACCGCGCGGGGTTGTACCATATGGTACCACGGAATTCAGTTTCCCTAAAACTGAATTCCGCAGCAAAGAAAGAGCCTTCTTCCCACTCCAGGGCCGAGGCATGGTGGGTGAAGCCACTGCGGGTTTGGATTGGTGGAAGGATTTATTTAATATTCTGCACATACCGAGAGATATACGAAAAATTTACGAATTAGAGCCTAATTATCTCAAAGGAATTCAAATGTTTTGCTATAGTGTCATTATAAAATAAAAACCTACGGCGAGTCTATTGCACTTGATATAACACTTGACAACGAGAAAAAACAGTGTACATGAAAGGTCGACTTAACACCAATTACATGCTATTTTTTTCATGTCCTTTGAAGTCAATGGTTAAGAAACTGATATATTAGTAATACGATATAATCGTGGAGACCGTATACGTGTAGATTACCACTGGGGTGCGAAGGCTTTAAACAAAGAAATATTGTAGATACATCGAATTTGTAATGTTGGCGGATGCTGGCAGGTTTCATCACACCGAGATAGCCTCTTTATCTAGACCGATATTGGAATGAATAGTGCACATCCCAAATTTACACCACTACATAAAACAACACGGTCACGAGATGTATCTCATTGTTTAGTGATTAGACAAGAGTATTTAAAACCATATAAAAATCGTAAATCGGAGCCCATTCATTGATGTACCGCAGCAAACGCCATTGAAATGCGAACTAGATAACGAAATTTCGTAAATAAAGCATACTTAAACCTGTCAGGTATATTCTGCACAGTAATACAGGGTGCGGCAACATTACTTCCTTATTTAAACGTGTTTTGCCTTATGAAAAAGGAAGTTATGTTGCCGCACTCTGTACAAACGCGCTAAGAGTTTATTTTTTTCGTAGTCTCTCAGTCTATGTTAGTCTACGTCCATCCGAAGCCTACCGTAAACGATAGGATTCGGATGGACGCAAACTGACTACCACTACATTTCAAAGCCTCGCATAACACGACATAATGTGACATTCTGCCATACAAAAAGGCCATTTTTCAATTCCGCCGACTTTATACTTCCCACTATCTCGTCCAACAGACATATTCTTTTCCTCGCCCTACCTAAGCTACCAAACATTCTTCCCTCTATTACAGTCTTCAACATTCCGCAAACAATGAAAATACTCTGCATCCAATTTTCTTCCCTCGGGATTTCTCCCGACAATTCTCTCTCCTCCCCAACCATGCACAGTGCTTTTGCTTTCCAAAGAAATTATCTCCTCCCTTGCCGTATTATATTGTTAACATAATCGCAGTACGTTAATCACCTGAAAAAGTGCAACAAAATAATAACCAAGCGCTGAGGTTATCAGGCACGAAAATAAACTGAATTCTTCAAGAGTTTTCAATATGCCATTCCTTCCTTAACCAGAAGAACGTAACCAGAAGTCACACCAAGCATTCTGGGCCCGTAAAGGGGCACCTTCACCATCATTCATACACGCTAAGGATGAGCAAGACTCTGGCAAAAAATGTTCGCGTGCACGTGATTCCCTGCACTCGAGTACCACGCCCATTGGAACAGTAGTTGCCCACTACCGCATCCCATGGCCTCATTTCCCTCGGCGAAAAATCTCTTTCGATTATGAGTGGCGTCAGATACGCCCCTTTGAGAAATTAAGCGTTTCGTACAATGGAGACAACTTTCATCATCTTTAAGTGCTACCGTGAAAAATAATACAATACAGCTAAGGAGATACTGTGTATCCTGCACTTGACTTTTCAGGGCGTGGTCGCCACCCTGCTCGCTTTCCTCTCACCCCTCCTTTGGATCAATTGCGAGTCCACTGTCTTCGTCTTCAATCGCTGAATTCCTTTTCCCCGACTCTCTTGTCTTTTTTATCTGTCTCATTCCTCCGCTGCTCTCTTTTCTTCATCTACCCTCACCCGATCACCCCCTTATCGAAGGAAGGGTCACGATGAAAATTTCAGCGCGTCATGGAGATGGACGCGGGCAGAAAGACGAAAACGTCATTATTACACTCCTTGGTATAAAAATCACTTCGGTTGGAAGACTACTTCGTGGCCCCGAGATTAATTATTAATAATTATTATAAATACACATGTGCTAATAGACACTGTCAGGTGGCACACAAGTCCCAAACAATTGCAAAATATAATACATAAAACCAGACAAACACAGATCTCTTTAACAAAACAAGTGAATCCCCATCCCATTTACAACCATTAACCAGCAAGAAAAAAAAGATACATAAAAAAAAAAATTAAGCTATAACATATAATACCATACACCACACATAAATCAAATTTTTACATATATACCTTACATCTATTCTTAAAAGTATACACTCTGTTAGGAAAGGGCTCGAATATTTTTGCAGGTAAGGTGTTCCACTCAACAATTGTTCTATTTAGAAATGAAAATTTTTTTTTATTTGTCCTCTGTGCCCGGCATTTTATCTTAAATTTGTGATCATTTCTGCCTATAAAATTTGGGTTCCCCGCCTCTTTCCTAAGATCTGCCCAAGCTTTCTCCCCCTTCAAAATTCGGAACATTCCACAAAGTCTGCTTACTTTTCTTCTAGATTCTAGAGGTTCCCAGCCCAGCGTTTCTAGCATGTCAGACACACTCTCCATCCTCCTATGCTTCCCCAGTACATATCGGGCAGCCTTTCTTTGCACCTTTTCCAGTTTTTTAATATGACCTTCTTCATGAGGGTCCCATACAAGAGAAGGGTACTCTAAAATTGGTCTTACTAGGGTCTGATAAGCCTTCTCCTTGGTTGCTCTAACGCTCCCTTTTAGGTTTCTCATTACCCAATGAAGAGTTTTGAAAGCTTTCTTATAGATGTACTCCACATTTAGCCCCCACCCTAAGTCCTTAGTTAAATATACACCTAAGTATTTGACAGTATCACTTCTAGGAATGACATTTTCTGAGAATTTATATTCCCTATGGTTTCCATTTACCTTATTGCTAAAAGTGATGGATTTGCATTTGTTAACATTAATATCCATCCCATTTTTTGTCACCCAATCAGCCATTTTATTAATGTCCCTCTGAAGTTTGTCACGGTCTCTGTCATTTTCGACTTTCCTGTAGATAATACAGTCGTCTGCAAAAAGTCTTAACTGAGAATTAATATTTATTGGGAGATCATTTATATATATTAAAAACAATAGCGGGCCAAGTACGCTTCCTTGTGGGACTCCCGATGTTACCCTTGCTTTTTCAGAATACACTTCTCCTAATTTTACCCTTTGTGTTCGACCTTCCATGAAATTTCTGACCCAAGAGATTACTCTTCCATCTGTGTGTAGTGGCAATTGGCCCATCTTAAGCATTAAGCGATCGTGGTCAACTTTGTCAAAGGCTTTTGACAGGTCGACTATTATAGCATCCACCTCTATTCCCGCATCCATAGAGTCGAACATCGAGATCGCTGGATGATGCCACGAAAACAGGAAGAACCAAGTGTCGAATTTAAAAATCGGTGACAGTAACAGGTTTTAAGCTCACTGATTAAAACGATCTGGGCAGCGCAATAAATACTTGGATATACAACTATTTCGCCAAAAGAATTTTAAAATACTTTTACGAGCTTGCCATTAGTGCGTTTTTGGAAAATTTATTCTTAAGATTTATTATTATTATTATTAGGTAATCTACCGGTTAAGGAGGGTTTTTGGATGGACGCAAATATTAAATAAATATTTTGTGACTCCTAACACTCCTAAACAAAATCCAGCAACCTAGTCTACATCAGGTCCCTCTGAGTACTTCCTTCATCCCATCCCACATACCTATGCTGCTCCTGCCCTTTCCTCGTTTGCCTAACATTCTCCCATTAATTATAGTCTTCAACATCCCATTATTGCCCATCAATATACTTATCATCCATTTTCCTGCCTCTTTAGGATTTCTCCCAAGAAACCCCTCTCTTCGCCCACCATACCAAGTACTTCCTCATTTGATTTCTTCTCTGTCAATTTCACCTTCTCCATTCTTCTCCACACCCACATTTCAAAAGCCTCGAATCAACTTCTATCATCCTGCTTCAGTGACCACGTTTCCGCGCCGTACATAGCTACGCTCCATATCAAAGTTTTTACGAGTCTTTTCTTAACATCCTAACTCAGAGTCCCTGTCATCAACTCCCTCCTCCTTGTGAAAGCCTCTTTGCCTAGCGCAATTCTTCTCCTAACTTCCCTTTTAAGTGACGTAATTCTAGTTGAAGGTTATAGATCGGTTAAATCTTTGCAAATACCCATCCTGTATAGGCGAACCAGGAAGGATGCCGGCATTACGGGAAGGTGGGAGAGATGAGAGCGTAGCTGGGAGAAATCCAAATGAGGCAGGGAAAGTGGATGCCGAACATTTTAATTGGAGATGGAATGCTGAAGAGTGATTGAGGGGAGAATGTTAGGCAGGCGGGGTAGTGGGATTAAAAGAGAAGTTATGTTGCTGAATTAATATTTGAAAAATTTGCTGAGATATCTACATGGAATTCCTTTGTTTCTGTCGTATTGCACATGAACGCCAGTGTGTTGGCGATGGTATGTTGGAAGATGGTGATAGAGGGTAGAGCGCTTGGCAGGAGAGGTACGGAAGGTAAATGATAGGCATGTTGGGCGGAATGAAAGGGTGATTGAAGTATGAGGGAAGAATTAATATCAGTTTAATGCAGTTTGCTGAATGGAAGAATGAAAATAAGAATAAACAGAAAAGAAGAAGGATTTACCGTAGTGTAGTGCGTCAGATTGTCCGTTTAGGTGAGGCTTACAAATGTAAATGTAGCAGTGGTTCGTCAAGAGTACCCATCCAAAGCCTAACTTAAACGGTAAGCTACCAATAATAAAAATCGACGAACGAGAATAAATTGCTATTCAACACTTCTTCCATGACTACTTCCGAGAATGACGAAATATGATGGACACTTTAAAAACCAAGAACCCATCGATTCCTCATAATTAAAGGAAGCGTTAAATATCGTCAATCAATTCTCCTTCCATTACCACAATAATAAATGGCAGGGTAAACATGTTTAAAATCAAAGGTCTGACTAAACTATTGTAATTACTGAAAGTGTACAATGTCCGATAAATGTACAAAGTCCGATAAATGTACAATGTCCGATAAATGTACAATGTCCGATAAATGTACAATGTCTGAAGAAATTTTATAAACACAACACAAACTCCGTATTTAAGTTTTATAACATCTTGATAGCACTAGAAATCGTTTTTGTCAAAAAATAAAATATTTTCAATTTGCACCAAGTGATTTTCGCGGAGAACGATTCGCGAAAGATGTCTCGTGGCAGTTGCGCGTCCACTTAAAGAAGAGAGAAATTTCATTTTATTTCCGCCATCATGCTTCATGAGAGACACCATTCCGATGGCGACGTCTGGACGTGTCCACGGAATAAGTAATCCACGAATTAAAACGTAAGCGAATCAAATATTCCGCGCCTCTGATCTAAAACGCGTACGTCAATTCACAGATTAGTCGGAGATGGCTAATTAGATTAATTCCAAATGCAAAAACCAAACCAACCGCAATCGTCAATCTTATTTGCAGGGGCGATTTGAGCAACGGATAGTGACATTACACGCCGGTAAGTAGTGGTAAGCCCTTCCACGGATGAAACCAGGACTTCGGAGTTTTAAGGATTATTATCTCTCTTTCCCCCGTCCCAGACGGTTTTTCCCAAGCGGATCACGATTCCGGCTAATCCCAACGACGGGAGGGAAATGACCGAGGGGGTCGGGAGATATCGTTTTCATTTGGGCCCAGGACCCAGCCCAACGTTTACATCACCACCACCATCGGACTCCCAAAAGTGCACGTGGCCCAGGAAGCGACTCCGAAAGAGGATTAGCAAAAGGATGCCGCTGCTATCAGAGACATGGCGCACGGCTTTACATGTTTCGCCCGAGGTAAAAAATATAAAGACCTGGACTGAAATAACGAAATCTCGATCTTTCTGAAGTTTCTGAAGCGCTCGATAAAACATGTCAAAGGTGGCTTATTTCTGGTGTGAATTGTTGGAGCCGCAGCGTTTGCCTTAAAACACATGAAAGATCCGACGTAGGCATACGACACGTCGCACTGAAAATTTGCCCTCTGCAAATACCTCCAGGCGCACACTCGAGCGCTCGACCTACAATCGCTGGAGATCTTGTACCCACTCTGAATGCCGTTACCCCATTTTGTGATAGTTGATTTTGAGCATCGCAATACGATGTAAATTGACCATCACATGTATGAATTTTGGTATGACAGAAATAGAAAACCGAAAAATGGTGCTAAATCTTAATCAACGCTCAAATATGAGTGACATGACATTCACGTCGCAACACTGCATGACGTACACCGTATTCGCATTAAATTTATCTAAGGTTTGTGCGGTTTCGTTAAAATTCCACATGGAATTTAAACCTCCCACCGTACACACCGATATTGGTGATGAGGATGCAAATTATGTTGCTCGAATTTCAACCGCTCCATATCCTTCTATACACCTCGATATCTTTAAACATTGGGATGGGACTCGGAATGGACCATAGCACACCCCGCAGACTCAAATTTCGATTTCAATGAAATACATCACGTTCCTTGACAGACCGTGGTCGTAATATCAAATCAAGAGCATATCGAATCGATGTAACGGATGCTCTTTCGAACGTACCTGTAAGCAACAATCCCCATCCCTACCCTTTGAACACCTAACAATATTTAGCAGACCAACTAACATTTTCTACAGAGATTTCAAAGCCATCCGTTAAAATAATGATTTTTTACAGATCTATAAGGACAAGAAAAATGTACAAAACGATCATTCGTATTTCAGTTTGATTTTAGCAGGAGACGTAAATTATCCACAATTATCTTACCAGAAATCCTCAAAAGTTTTTTTTTCCTCTCTCAGAAGTTTATAGAATTTGGGGCCAATCACGAAAAAACCCCATAATAAGAAAGTAAATTATGATAATCATGATTTTTCGAATTAATTAAGTCCACGCAAACTTTTTATTCGCCTATAAGTGGACTTATTTTCCAGTTCTGACAGAGTGAGATTTACTTTCCAGTTTGCATGACCTGACTTGGTATGGTGGAGGTCTACCGTATGATTGGTTGTGGTTCATTTTTACTACCTTCGTTTTCGTGTAGCAAATAACTATTTGATTGCGTGAAAATACCACTGGTTTTCCGCCAGCTTGCATTTAAATTTGCACGTTTTTTGGAGGTTTTAGTGAATGTTTTTCCCTTCCTCCCCTAACATATTCACTTATCCCTTACCCATCCCACCTGGTTCTTGCACTCCCTACCACACACCTTTTTGGTTGATCGCGGGAGATTTATGTAGATTTAAATGTGCATTAATCTTTTAAAACATTAATTGGCCTTCCCCAAAAGAATTTTTTTCTTCATCTCCAAAGAATACAAAATTTAAGAATTCCGAAGAAGTTGCTCACAAAAAGGTTCACTATTTTGAGGAATTTCTATAGGAACCCAAGGGAAATTCCGTTCATAGCTACATGTTTTAAGGAATTAGCACAGAATTTCCTGGCAGGGCTAACGCACGCCAGGCACACACCAAAGTGAGCGAGGGACCCGTAGGAGGCAAAGAGTTGTAAGTGGAACGATAAGGTTTTTACGACGACGACCCTTTCGAGGGTCGAAGGGAGTGGGATTGAGGTGCCAGGGTTCCATACATTACCGAATCCACCCTCTCTTTCCTTCTCTTCCCTCACTCCATCGACCCTCTTCTCACTCCTCTCCCATAGCCCTCATTCTACCCAATATCCCTCGCCTTCCGATGCTCGATTTTTTTTAAATCGGAGCGTGACATCAGCAGGATATTGCCAAATCCAAAATTAGTGTTAGGTTACTACACACAACTTAAATGTCAAAATCGTCATTACGTATTGTACATTGTACCATCCCAAAAAGCTCTAAATATAAGCAGAAGTAGGCACGCAATCGATCGACTTTGGCAAAGTCGAATACGAAACCGAGTCCAATTCTTAGGAGAACAGTTCCCTTAAATACAAGTTCACATGAAACAGGAAGGCAAAGATAAAAATTAGTGTTAGGTTACACCAACTATAGTACGTAGTTCAAGCACAACAGTTCACATATTTAGGAGGCGTTTTTTAAGGTGGGTGAAGTAGGGAGGCATTAAAAAATTTCGTTAGGAGACGAAGCTTTCAAAAAGAGAGAGTAGCTGATGAAAAATATCTTAGGCAAATTCGTAAAGAAAAGTGCGCGAAAAATTAGTGCGCACTTTAATATGGAGCATGGCATTTGATTGTGCTTGGCTTGGAAACTTAGAGAACAGGCGCAGATTGGATGTTTTTGAGATGTGAATGTTGAATAGGAAGGAAAACAAGTGAAATTGACGAGAATAAAAACAAATAAACAAGTTCTGGGAAAGGCAGGGGAGGGGAGAATATTATTTGGAGAAATACAAAGAATGCAGCAGGGCATGCGGAGTGGGAACGCGATGTTTGGATTAAATAAGCTTCGCAGTGCGACATTGAATAAACATCGAGGTCGATATCAGACACAAGCTGACTCCTTGACCGCGCGAGGATTTAAGAGAACGAAGATAAGGATAATTGGGAGAAGACTGTGAGATGTGACAATATATTAACCGCACTTTGACATTTTTTTGCATTTAAACCAGGTCGATATGAATAATCTTCAGGACCTGGTACATCGAGGGGTTTATAATTATCACTATAGGCAATCTACCGGTTAAGGTAGGCTTTCGATGGAGACAAAATACCAAATAAATATCCTGGTTCTCCTAACAAAACACAACCCGACATCATCATCTCTACAACCAGCCCCTCTTCAAGTTCATACACTTCCTTCCTCCCTTCATTCCGCCCAACATCCTTGTCCTATTCCTGCCCCTTCCTCATCGTCCACATATTCGATGCACGAAATGGACGATTTTTTCAAATAGACGATAAAATCGACATATGCTGTGGTCGATATTAGTCGAAATCCTCGATAATTTTCTCTATGTTGACGTATCGCCGCCACCTTGCTATTCATTTTATATCGACGACCGATACTGGAAAGCGAATATCGCACGGCCCGATGAAGGTAAAAAAGGGCAAATGGAAGACGAGTGGGGGCGTAGCACAAGGGGGATGGGGAGGGGAAAGCTGCAGGCGTGGTTGGTCGCCGTCTTCGGTTGGTGACGGCGTGAAATATCGTTAGGGGCGGAGAGCATCACGTCGCCGCCCGCCGGAAGAATGCCAATGCCCCCCCCTCTCGCCATTCAATGCCACCGGCAGCACTCAAATGACAGCCCTTAGGGTAAGGAAGGTAGCGTATACGAACGGGAGGGGGAGCCTGAGGGTTTTCGGGGTTCGCCGCCGGGGCCCCGGTCGAAGTGAGGGGAGGTCATTGAGTTCCTTTTCATGTTTCTTGCGGGGCAACGGAGCGAGGGCTCAATTTTTTTTGGGCGTTCATCCTTGGAAGAACAGGTCGCAGGGGCATTTGGGTTTCAATTGTATATTCTGCCCCTCTTTTTTTACGCCACCTAAACCAGCGGAAATAACTGGAGGAGATAACTTTTCGAATTCAAGGGAGAAAGTTAAAGGAACCTTTTTTCAAATAACTGAAGAACGCACTTTCACTCACCAACAACCATGATGTTCGCCATCGAAATATCAAAGTAAACATCAGCAAGCCAAAATATTTATTAAACCATTTCACTCGAGATGTTATACCCGAATTGAAATTTTGAGGGTGGAGCCGCATTTAAATTTTGAGGGTGACTTCATTGAGTTTTCTTATTTAACAAAGTTTCTCTCTGCATTCTTATTGCCATTATACACTCATGTTCACACTCTCTCGATCGACTAAAATGCTCTTCTTTCCTCGCACACACGTAGACGCCGATAAAAGAATTACTCGTGTAGGTAAAATTACATTCACGAATCAAGCGATTCGGAATCGTTCATAAAATTACAATCGCCCATCTAGAATTCCCATTTCTACAAACATTTTTTTTTAAATCTTGTAAAAGATTAATTTTTCATTTAGCACCAATCTAAATAGAGCAAAATTGGCCTTTTACATGAAATTTCAAACCGACCTTTAACATAGACACAACATAATAATGTAGACAAGCAACCTAGGCGCTAAGAGGACGAAAGCCCATTCAAGTGGGAATATCGAACCCACGACCCCTGGGTCATGGGTTCGATACGGGAAACCAGGACGTTAACCCACAGCCACCGAGGCCGGAAATAAAATCAAAATGTATTAAAACGATAGATTTTCGAAATCGCATTAAAATAACAGACTTTCGAATTAATCGAATCGGAATCCATCCATCTCCAAACGGCCCGTCTCGGCTTGGCGAGAAATTAAAATCATTCTAATTGGAAAAAGCATTGAAATAATCGCTTTCGGAGTGAATCGAATCGTAATCGTCCACACCGAGGTCCAAATTCTTCGCGATTATGGATAAAAAACACCCGTGGTGGGTAAGAAATAAATGCACTCGACTAACTAATGAGTTGTTAAAGAGAGCCTCCGGCGCTACGTACGCCAACACGGTTTGAGTGCCTACACCGGGAACAGCTGATGGATTAACGGCGGCGGGCTGACTCAGGCGCACTGGTGCGGAGATGGAAGGAGATTGGTGGAGAGGGAAGAGAGGATGGTTGCCTCCTGAATCACGATGGAATTGATTGTCCCCGCCGACCAGTCAGTCGGAGCAGGGAGGGATTACGATGCAAAAAGCGAGAGACCGGGAAGCGAAACGAAACCGAAGAAATCTTTACCGCCTCCGGGGACCCCGACCGCCTTTCCTTCCCAATGCAGGGTCCACATAGCACAGGCACCTAAGTACGTCTCACAATGGTGTCGAACAACTAAAATATCGCAAACGCCTCAGAGATATAATAGCTATAAAACGTTTATATGATGTCTCAGAGACATTCGTATTACTTACTCTTTCTCAGAGATTATCCGGAAATCTTAGTGGGGTTGTCCGAAAACGGTGTCTCAGAGATATCTCACGATATGTCTCAAGAGACTTTTCAGGGTCATTCCGTACTGTATTAGAGAGGTCACATAGACAACGCAAAATATTACCTTAGGCCTCGAAAATTTCTCCTGTACCTCTCAAACTACAAGTTACATCTACAATGTCTCACACCCTGACACATTGAGATGCATTAGACACACTTGATACCTCTCAATAAAGCAGTATAATCTCAATAGTTGGCATTTCATTCTCGAGGATTCCTCCGTCCCACCATGCTAATGTTGAATTTTCATAAGATTTATGCATCTCATTTGATGTCCACAAGACACGTCTCTGAGACGGCTCACCTTTAGGTCAAATATCTCAAATATCGCAAGCGATTCTGATATATGTCAGATATCTACATCTACATCTACATAATACCCCGCAAGCCGCCGCAAGGGCGTGTGGCGGGGGGTGTTAGGTCACCAACCGTAAAAAAGAAAAATACCACATGCAAAAAAAACAACACGGAAAATAACACCCACAGCAGCGCACACACTCATGCAAAAATCTCTTCATCCAATACTCATGCAAACACATAAACCGCAAAACAACTAAAAAACTGCACCCCATGATGCAGCACGAAAGACATCCTACAACACGGAAGCCAGGACACAACAAGCAAGAAATTGAAACATCACTACCACATGAAAATGCACCACGAAACACTCTACCCCCAAAGAGTCTCTAAATGGCAGGGAATGCGACCCAACGTTGCAGGTAGCAGGAATTTGCCCCCGCGGAGAGGGACGAGGGATTGAAAGGGAGACTTAAAAACAGATGAACGGAACACGAATGAGGTCATTCGGAAAGAATGGGTTATTATAGCAAAACACATAAGGTTAGTGGAAGAGCATGTATTTAAATACAACTAATTATTTTTTAGACGCTGAGGGTGGCAAGTGGAATTTTTGCTATCTATAACCCTGCAGTTGCTATCCCGTATTGTCCGTGGGAAGAAGGAGTCCTTGAGTCGGCTAGTTCTGGCATATATTTCCCGAATTTTATATGCATGATCCAAGCGACTAATGTATGTAGGAGTACGAATAATTTGCGAGACCTCGGTGCTGAAACATGAGATATATAGATAGATGTCAGACATTAATTGCCCTAGAAACATTCGTATAATAACTCTGATATATCGCCGAGATGTCTCAGAGAGGTTACTATTCCCGCCAAAGGGGTATCAAAGACAGCTCGTGAGATATTTCAGTGATGCCCCGAGACGTGCCAGAGGCAATCCCTGAAGTATCAAAGAAACTACGGAGACAACGCAAAGTGTTAATCAATGTCTCACAAAATTTTTAATTTCTTTTAAGCTACTCGCCGAGCCTCTTTGTCGGACCCCTCTGAGACATCTCCACTGATCTCAGAAGCATTTCTGAGGCATTAATCAACATTTTTCGTGGTCCATGAGAACCACTGATATATCACGGAATGACTAGGAGACGTTTCGAGACATCTTGGTGATATCTAATGGGATGTCCCCGAGACCCCTTTCCCCGGGCATGGCAACCCCTTTGAAACATCTCCGTAGTATCCCCGAGAATTATTATGCGAATATCTCCGAGATACAGCTGTATTATGCGGGTGGAAAGGTTGGCGGGGAGGGTAGAGAGCGAACGAAAAGGGAAGTGGAAAAAGTGCACTTTTCTCAACGGACTCCCTCAAACTCCCCCTCCCTCGTCACTCAAGGTGACTCAACCTCCTCTGCCGGAGGAGGGACCCCGCTCGCTCTTTCCGCCTTCGCTTCATTCTCCAATCCAATGTGGTACCAGATTTTTTTCTTCCCTCCCCCCCCACTCAGATACCCCGCGTCATCCCTCCTCTCCCGTCCTTTCCCGGAGTTCTTGAATCACCCCGACCGATCCGTCCGCCGCCATGATGCTGGCTGGGGGCACCACGAGGTAGGCTGGCTTAGTTTATGTCAACACTAATAAATGGAGAAGAGAGCCGCTGCTGCACTACACCCCGATTGATGCATTCACCGAATACCAAATGGCACTTCACGATTATTTCAATTGACCCTAACTACGTACATTTAGTACCCCGAGAGCAGTCTCGAGGATCCGTGGCGGGGAGTATTAGGACACCAATCTTTCTTACAATAATATGAGCTCACGCACAGCCGCCAGCGTTCGAAATAAGCGGCAAGGATACTGGATCCACGCGAGGAAACGGTAATTTAGGAATTGAAAATGTTTCAGAGAAAATCCGATCCCCTTTTTCGAACGATCTGGCAACGGGAGCCTAAGAGGTCCAGTGCCAAAGAATTGTGCAATTCTTAAGGGAAGGTGGCTTTGATGATGTAATGGAACACAAACAATAAGGCTTCGTCGGAGCTGGAGATATCTCTGATTATACGTAAGCGAATATCGTTTTCTGCTTTAGGCGCGCTGGCGGGAATACCATATTGGTAGAGCCTTTCAATTAGGATACATAGATAGATTAATAAAATTATTCAATTAATATGAAAAACTCACTGGAGTTAACTTATGAAGTTTCCTTACTACACCATCTTATAAGTAGTACAACTTTATCACTCCTAAGTAATTCTGTGTGTCAAGTGGTATTGACACTGAAACAAATACGGTGCTAAGTAGAACAATTGACTTTTTTATTCTAAAGTTGGAACGTTCATAACAATGCAACCCTGGAATACGAGATACAACTATAATTAGAATATTAATATTAATTGAAGAGATTAAAAATACATTTATATTTGCACGTTTGTACATTAAAAAACGTTTGAAGCAAATGACACTACATGAATGAAACGTCGTAGAGCTCCCATTCTCACATGTTTCCCATACCCTTGGGACAATTTCAAGAGCAGATTATCCCATAAATGGGCATTCTGTCCTTATTAGGAGCCTGCTTACCGCCGTTGTTTGTTCTCGTGATACGCCGGTGCTCTCGGGTGCAGAGGCGATTTGGAGTTGTTAAAAAACTCATGACATATGCATACTTACATCCAACCGAGATATAGTATTCGTCACCATGACATCCGGGTTGATTAGGCGACATCCACCCGTATAAGGCCCGACCGATCAGCTCAGCAGTCATAGGTTAATTTTCAAAATACGACCAAATATAATTACGAACCTTCTGGGATACGAAAACGTTTAGCTTTTTTCCCATGGCCTTGATTCAAAGTTGGTCCGCGAAAAGGAAAACGTGCCATCGTAAAAGTTGTTAGCGAGCGTGATATTAATGGCGGAACTACATCAGTTGAAATTACTTTTGCGAATGAACTTCAGCCATTTTGTCATCCAAAGGCGTTCATTAAAATGTCATTTCATTAACGGAAGTCGCCATGTACATCTCTCGATCGATTTACACACACAGTTATAAACTCTTAATGGCTTTCAACGGTAATTATACTATATATGAGCATCTATCATCATTGCATTCGCAGCACCGGTTTTTGAAAACCGGATACATTAGGCACGGGCATCCGAGAGAACGAATTTATTTTTAAACTAAATCTGCCTTACCCTTGCAGAAAATATAACGATAGATACCCTAACGAAATTTAATATTTATTACAAATTTCCCTTCGAAAATCTTCATTTAATGAAGCACTCTTATATTCCGTGACCGATTCGCAACTGATGATTTAACTTTCGGTGGGCGAAAGATTATTTTCATGAATGAGCGAGAGAGAGGGTTCCGAGAGAAAAGGGATAAAAGAGACAGCGCCCAAAAGGGAGACCGGGGAAAAAATCCCGACCTAACAGTAATGGGGCAATTTCCGAATTCTCCGCTCATTTGATATGCAGGCCGAATGTATCCTTTTTTTTTAAATGCTCTCCTCGACCCCACAATTTGAAGCCGGAGAAAATCAATGAATAATGCGCGACTTTCGCCAATGAGAATGCTCTCATATTCTGCCCCCCCCTCCTCCTAAACGACGCTCTTCCTTTCGGCGTCGCCCTCCCAGCTGAACCAATTACACGATCTCCTCTCCCCTTTCCGACATCCACGAGCCGCGACGAGCCGATAAAGCGAGACAGGAAACGGTTAATACCAAAAATGCTTCCTCTTGACCCGACTTGGCCGAAGGCTTCACGCTCTCCCGACCCTCCCACCCCTCTCCCCTTCTGCATCTGAGGAAGGGAAGGAGGAGCCGACGTCGCCGCCTCCTTTAATCTTGTCGTCTCGAGATTTTTACGACGCCCACGGGATGCGACGCCGCGAGGCATCGGATGCGAAAGTGCGACGTCCGAGCGATGTCGCGAGCCCGGCGCCGAATCACCGGGAGCACATCATTTCTGCTTCATTAATCTCCATGGGAGCAAGTGTGGGATGCCCATGTGAGTCGACAATCCTTTAAGGTTCATCTTCATCATTGGCAGTCTACGATATCTCTTATAGGTGGGTTTAAGGAAGGTTCCGAAACGCAAGTCTTAAAACGCAACAGAAAATATTCTAGACATGGTGCCTTCCTTTGATACGGCTCATTCGTTGCCTGAAAAGCGCAAAGGCATGACTGAGGAAAGACGTACAATGAAGTTTTTTTCTTCGTTCGCCCATCGAAAAAAAAACAATGACTCTTTGCTTGAAACTCGGTCCATGAATCGCTGAAAAAAAATTCAGACAGTCGATATTCGTTACCAGCCGCCCTTCTTAAACGAAAGCAAAGATGGGGAGGAAGAAGATAGCTACTGTAAGTTACATTGCATAAAGATTTATGAAGCGCTGCGTTTTATGAAAACCAAAAAGCAATATTCATTGGCATATATTACGAACGAGTCAAGGCTAAATAAAATTCAAAGGATGAAAACCAGTACGCTCCTTCCTGGAAAAAAAGCATGTATGACAGTTATTAAAATTTGTTGTCTCAGGCGTAACTTTGTGGAATTTGCATAACATATTGAAATGTAATGAAATAATTGACTTTGTAATTCCACAGACTTTATTTAAAAACACGACCCAGGTTTCGACGTTGAACGTCATCATCAGGTCAGACCTGATGATGACGTTCAACGCCGAAACCTGGGTCGTGTTTTTAATTTAAGTGTGTAGAATTACAAAGTCAATTATTTCATTACATTTCAATATATGACAGTTATGCTTGAGTACAGAGCGAGGAATATTCGAAAAGTAAGCGCCATCTGGTCATAAAAAATATATCAGTTAGAAAAGTTTTTATCAATGATTTTTGTTCACTACAACATTCACTTCTAAGCACTTTTCATAACGCTGCACCAGCTTCTTTAATCCGTCAGCATGGAAGTTCACCGCCTGGGAATCGAATCAGTTGACAACCGCGGTCTTGAGTTCCATCGTCGTCTTCAAATCGTTGTCCACTAGGCAACTGTTTCGAATGCAAGAAGAGGGAGTAATCGCTAGGTGCAAGGTCGGGACTGGGTCTGACGGTCTAAAAACGCTAGTCCACTCAACATTCTTTGCTCTTTGTGTAGGTCATTAAGCATTTTCGGTGCCCACCTTGCACACAATTCGTGATATCCGAGCTTTTCGGTGACGTTCGCGAAAACAGTGGGGCGTCCAGCAAGATGAACTTTAGCCAGCCAGGGCACTTATCATCAGTCAGATAAGGGAATCGAGACTATCGTACTGGCTTCCCACCCAGAGGACCCGGGTTCGAATTCCAGAGGCGTCGAATATTTTTCAGTGTTATCTCAATCCCTAATTTAGGTGCTTAGTGGAGGGCACTTTGAGTGAGTACGCCGTCCGTCGGATGGGACGTTCAGCTACGGACCCCTTTGGCGCCTTTCGTTAAAAGTAGGCTAAGGGCCGACGCCGGGTTCCTCTCCATCCGTCATCCTTTCCTGATCATCCCTAATGGCGCATATGACCTTAGCTGTCGGTCACCTCCCCCAAATACTACAACTGCCAATCTGATCTCAGTTCTTGGCCCTTGGTTACTGAATACTGGGCCTGCCACTCCACACACTTCATTATCCACATTTGTGCGGCCATTTTCCAAGTCTCGACACCATGGTCTTTCCTCCTCTCATTACTGTACGTCCAAAATCTAGGCACAACTCCTTACGAAGTCAGGCAGCTGATGATCCTTTTGCGCTCAGAAATCGAATGAAAGAACGCATTTCGCAACTGGTGGGATCGACGATTTTCTCAGGCATTGTTTTTTATCTGTATTCACCAACCGCCAAACGACTGCTGACAGAAAGCAATAATTTCGGTGGCTTGGGAAACAATCAGTAGATAGCGCTGCATGCGTACAACTTTATTATTTTCAATATTTAAATATGAGATGACGACCATTACTTTAAGAATATACCTCGCACAAGCTTGTATTATATGTCCCATAGTAGGTTTTTTCAGAGAGTTAAGTTGCCTAATTCCTGGTATTTTAACAAGCTTGTAATCACGGATTGCCACGAAAGAAACCACATTTTTAACGTTGCTACTTTCAAAGAAACTGCGGCAGATGCCGCAGCAGTAATTTTTAACGGAGTCATCCGCTAATGTGCATTTCAATGCAACAATTTCAGAGAGTAAAAATCATTCGCCATGACCGGGATCAAGGCGAATGATTTTTACACTCTGACATTGTTGCATTGAGTTGCTACTTTCGTTCAAGGAGTATTCCTTGAGTTAACTAGTGTTTGAACACCATAGGAAACAATAATCAAGGTGATTTCCGCGGCGGATAACCTTACTTTCCAGATGGGCCTTTTACGGGGTTATAAACCGAAACTTTAACCAAATGGGATTTTTAGTTCCGTGCGTCTGCCAGATTATTCGCACCGTTAATAACTCATAAAACATCCATAAATATAAAGAATAATATTAAAAATATAGACATTAGGATACACCCGCATATATTGAACTCGCGAGATATATATTTTATACTATTACAAAAACTAGTTTGCTGCTAGCAAAAAAACAGTTGAACACTAATAATTGTCCTTTGGATATCCGCTAAAACCTCGTAAAATTGGTCCATTAATTCGTTTGTACGCATTTTAAAAGCATTGGTTCAGTTCATACTTTTCAGTCATAGCCAAAAATGCAAAAAAAGCTCTGACCCAAAATCGAACCAGCCTTGGAATGTCAGCCGCAGAGAAGTAAAACGAAAATTTGAGTCGAGTATTGTGTTGTGACCATATTTTTTTCCATATTTGTAAAGAAAAGGACCAATGGGCTGCAATTAGGCGGAGCTAAGATACCCTACCTCCTGACTTCGAAGTGAGAATCCAGCTCCGTTGCTGAATCTCTTAAATACAAGCGAGGGAAATACCAAAATACCAATTGTCAGGGGGGTCGGGATGGTGCGGTGACTAACGTACAGGCTTCCCACCGAGAGGGCCCGGGTTCACATCCTGGAGACAACAAATATTTCCATTGGTATCCCGATCCCTACTTGAGGTGCTTCGTGCAGATCACTTTGAGTGAGTACAACGACCATCGGATGGGACGTTAAACTGCGGACCCCTTGGCGCCTTTCGGCAAGATTAGGCTAATACCGACGCCGGTTCTGTCTCCACCCTTCCTTTCCCATCCATCCCTAATGGCGCATTGACCATAGCTGTCGGTGGCCTCCCATATCAACTACTAATACAACCTATTGCCAAGGTCATAGAGTCATAGTCACCGCTAGATTTTAGTATAACACTGGGTATGATTCGCCGAAGCAATTATCAAATACCATATGGAAACCAAAAGAATTAACGAAACAAATGCAACATTGAGTGAAAGAGCATCAATCGAGAAAATCTAGAAATTCTGCCAACAAATGATGAATTAATCCCTGTGAGAGGAAAGGGGTGATGGAGGAAGGTGGGAGGAGAGAGGGGGGTTTCTCCCTTCCACGGAGAAGGTAAGATAAAGGACCAAGTAGGTTATTTTCCATGCGAACGTGCTATAGTGTAAAGCTATGTTTACGTGCGCGTTTGGTTCTGCGTTCCGTTTTCGCGTCGCCGTCAGAACCACGTTTCCGAGCCTATGGCAGCGACAATCGGAAACAGCAAATGGCCGTTGACCTGTGTGCTGTGTGTTTCCATGGGAGATGAACAAATGACAGAGCCCAAGCGTAAGCAATCGCTCGCTGCCACCGCAACTCCGTCACCGCGTGGGTTAAGAGAAGTTGCGATGCAACCAGCGGCGGTGATCTGCGTCCTAATTGGCAGCGCTGTCTGCGGCGCCGCACAACCAGATGCCTGAAAACGTAGCTTAGCACTGTGACCGATGTGATGTGCGAGGCTCAAGTTCGAACATAGAACGTACAGCACCATTCTTCCTCAGACACTGCATTCGGTGCCAACCGCTGTCCGAAGATATGCCTCCAATGCTCGGCAACTCCCACTGGCCACGCTCATGAGGACGCTTAGTCATGAGGGATAAAAATAAAAGAGTTCCCCAAAACATTCCCCGGACCGCGACGGTATATGACGCATGGAAGAGCTCCGAATCGGGAGAAACTTTTTTGGGGGACCTTAGATTTTTTTCTCGAACGGAGGCAAAACCTATTCTCTCGACGACCAAACATTGGCACTGCCATGCCTAAAATCGAATTTCGCCGTCGAATAATTCGTCACGAGACCGACGCGAGAATTTAAGAGAAGCAAATCTTCGCGCGTGTTTAGTTCCGCTAAAATTACAACACTTTAAGAGCGAGATTCGCGGTTCTTAACATCACCCCCACTTCACGCTTAACAAGGTGAGAAAGTGAACTGAAAAGGAACACTTCCGGAATGATTACACCTGACTAATAGTGAGTATGCGGGGCGTTTCTGAGTATCTCCCGCAGCGTCCCCGCCATCTCCATCTGACTCAATTATTTGGGCTCATTTAGGGATGACAAAACGATGCCATAAAATGGGGCAACCGTCACATTTCACCAACGTGATTATTTCACGTATAAGGGCGGTAGGTTGGGCCAAAACTGACTTAGCATTGAGGCCGTTAGGGAAACAAATACCCAGGAGAAGCGAACACAAAGATGTGGACTTCTAGTACCATCGAAGAAAGAAAATCCCTTGGTAGGTCAAAACGTCCTTGCGATAAAATAGACGATGAAAGTACAGTATTTTGGGAGGATTTTTTTATTTTCCAACATAATTTCCCTTTGGCGCGACACACTCTTCCCAGCGTTTCTCTGACTTTTTTAAGCGGTCCAAAAAGTAGGATTTCAGAAAATCCTCAAAATAGGAATCTGTGTTGGGGATAACCTCCTCGTTCGGCGTGAAATCGTTTTCCCCTATGCCAATTCTTCAAGTTTGGAAATGGCAAAAGTCGCTGAGGGTTAAATCTGGTGGATACGGTAGATTTTGTAACAATTAGAACTTAAATACCATAATCTTCGGCATTGCAGAATACTTTTCTTCGCTAAATAAGGCCGTTTTCTCTGGATGTTTTCACTGGACCGGTGCAATAAGGACGGATAGTACCCCACACTTCTCGTTTAGTCCTTATTGCAAATAATCGATTTAGATGATTCCACGTGTATCTCAAAAGCCGAGGCCATCACTTTGTCGTCCGATTTTACCGTCTTCGCCTTCTTCGGAGCCGGATTGACTATAGAAACCCACTACATTGACTGTTCCTTTCACTGTTGTGTGTAGTGTAGCCATTTTTCGTCCACAGTTATGTAGACGCAGAAACTCGGCAGGATTGCAACGAAAGAGAGCCAAACCAAACTCCGAATCGACCACACGATTGCGTTTATTCTCCAATTAGATCAAACTCGGCACCCATCTTACCGAGATTTTTTCGCACCCAATTTTTCGCGAAAAATTGAAAACATACAAACTCATGATATGCCTGTGACCTCAACTATTTTGCGAAATTTGATTTGTCGATCACTCAAATCCACATTGTCAATTTTGTCAATTATTTTGGAGAAAGTCACTTTCATTGAACCTACCGGACGATGCTCACCATTTGTGTATGTATGGCCTCGTTTGAACTCATTTCCCCATTTGTACGTGTAAACAGTCGCAAACACAGATACAGTTATGCCATGAACTTCATTCAACTCAGCTTTGATCTCTTTCAGTTTCAGCCTTCTAAGTAGAAGTGTTTAATCACCGCACGAAACTAGTTTTTTTTCGTTTTTCTAAATAAACAAAAGTTTGTTGCAACGCGATTAAAACACCAAAATAAGTTCTTTCCCTCCACTGAAATATTGAGAAGGGATGACACTATAGAGAATATTAAAAACTCCTTTGGAACACACCATTTTGTTCTTCCTCTAATGATTCATCGCGGAACATCGATTTGACAAAAAAATGGCACGAGAATACATTATAATGAATTGCTTTCGAGCTAAGGATGTCAACAGGAAAATACCCAGCGGGTAATCAATTCGAAGGAAGACATTAGAGCGAATCGATTCACGACCACGCGATAATGAATTCGACAGAAAGAAATTTTCGGTTTATGACGAAGGAATCACTTCACCCTGGACGTGGGAAGGGGAGCAGATGGCTTGGCTCTCGCCAGAACCCTCTCCCCGCGTTCCACGGCGTAGCATGACCTTTTCGCGATCCCCCATGTTATTTTGTGGCACTGGAGCAGGTAATGGCAGCTCTTTACACAAATGAGCCCCTCGGTACATAATCGCAATACCACGGAGTAAAGAGCAGAGACGGTCTACGGCTCGCTTCAGCTCTGCAATCCATCACATTAAGGCGACGGAAATGGATGTGGAGGGGGAAAGGTCACCCATTTCCGTTGATCACGAACTCGGGTAACGCGTTGAGTCAACTCGGCGCGTCTCATACAGTTACTTCCGCAACAAAATCATACACGCACTTAAAGTGGATGTTTTCACCACATGATAGATAGGTACACACCCATTAAACAATCAAGGAAACCTTGAGGAATGCCGCAAAAATTACTCTCGCAGAGCCACCTGCTGATTATCACACGAATGCTGAAATGTTAGAGTGATATATACATATATATATATATATACATATATATATATATATATATATATATATATATATATATATATATATATATATATATATATATATAACACTTTTTGAAAGTCTCACGGACGTGAATAATAATGTATAACACTTAGCACTAGTGGACACAGACAAAACCACAGAAGCACACAAAAAAGAGACTCACTATTTTTCGAATTTTCGGTGGTCTTTGCCACCTTTATCAAGGAAGAGAGGGACAGAACTCAGTTCTGTCCCTCTCTTCCTTGATAAAGGTGGCAACGACCACCGAAAATTCGAAAAATAGTGAGTCTCTTTTTTGTGTGTTTCTGTGTTTATATATATATATATATAATATATACATATATATACATATATGTATACATAATATATATATACATATATGTATACATAATATATATATACATATATGTATACATAATATATATATACATATATATATATATATATATATATATATATATATATATATATATATATTATAATATATATACTCATAATAAGTATAATATATAGACACATATATTGACCGTCGAGTCGCCGAGACGTCCTCTTCGGAGTATATGTAGGGCTTTAAGCGTAGGAAGACCGGCTGCCAGCTTAACTTGCCGAAAGTACTCAGCCGGATGTCGAGGGGTGCAGAGACGAATCCTGGGCAAGGCAAACAATTTTCTGACAGTGGACTTCTCACAATTCTCCCAATACAAACCCTTCGCGTCGCTCCCACTCGGTGTAGGCCTGGTCAAAAAAAGAATACCGTAATCTTAAATTATTTTAGGCAATTTGCTCCATTCCGTAATTTCTTCCATGTTGCTCGATCCTGCCATACTTCTCACGCCTCTGTATAGAGAATTTCGACTTTCGGTGAGTCCCTTTCCTAATAACAACTCCGAGCCGGGGTGAGGGATAAGTCTAGGAATTAAATCGTAAGTTTTTGAATGAAAACTAATCGGCTTTTTTATTAACCGATTTATTGGCACATAATTAAAGAAATATTACATGACGGGAGGCGTCTTGGACGGATGAGCGCAGTCGATGGGCCCCTTGACCCCTCTGGATCCGTCTCTGACTCACCCCAACTTGCTCGGTCTGTAATTTCCTATCAAGCTATTCAGTCCCGTCTCATTAATCTGTTTTGTAATGCGACTCTCATCCATTCTCACAGCACGATCTAGCCAACGTGAAACACTCCTCTCCCTTTCATGCGATGTTTCCACACTCGCCAAATATTTAGGCGTCTCTCCCCGAGGCGTCCCTCTTTACGGCGGGAGTGTTCGACACGAAGAGAGGCAGACAATGCCCGATTAAGATCCAGACCCGGGGTCGAATGACGGGAGTCTCGAGCGACAAAATAGTCGCAATCGGCGCGATCGACTTGACCCCGTCCACGCCCGATCGGTCGCGATAGAGTCATTTAAGAAGATTTTTAGATTCCTTCTCTCATTTAGAACGCAATTAAAGTAAAGCCCCATCTGCCCCTGGAAGAGGCCCTGGCCTTAAGGTTGGGCGAAGTGCTGCGTCGTTTACAAAGTGAAAACGCGACTATAATCTCTTCCTGGTGGGGGGTTGAATAAGTAATACGCGAAGCGACCTCCAGTTATTCGCGCGAATAGGGAAAGTTGGGTGACTTTGGAAAAGGTAGAAGTTTCAAAAAATGGTAAAAGAATGGAGAGAGAGAAACCCGGCACTAAACTTGAATACTTAAGCGATACCCTCACTCATTTCCTATCATGGGTGAAACACATACAGGGAACATGTGGATAAGCTAACACAAAATTGGAAGTTATTAGAAGAGTACTAGTTAAATGTGATGAAAAGGTCAAAGAGAAATATTATATTTCGCTGGTTAGGCCTCATTTGGAACATGCTGCAAGTATATGGGATCCTCACGGAGTTGGACTAATTGGATCTCGTGTAGCGTATGGAAGCTAGATTTGTAAAACGCCACCATAATAAACTGAGTAGCGCATTCAAAATATTATAGAAGCTAGGCAGGGAATCACCCACGGAGCGAAGGTTGAATTACAGATTAAATCTCTCGCATTAATTGGAAGGATGTCTCTTTAGGAATTATGTTGAAAATGTATTATTACCCCCATCGTACTACAGTAGGCGAGATCACGCCAGTAAAATTAGAGAGATTAAGTGTAGAGCAGATATATTTAAGATGTCATTTTTCCACGAATGATAAGGGATCAGAATAACATTGTCTGCCAAGGTAGGGACCAAAACATTCGGGTCAAAATTAGTCTAGTGTGTATTCACCCCCTCCCACACGCCCTAGCGGTGGTTTGCAGGGTATTAAAATATCAAGTATCAAAATATTACCAGCCAAATTTCAACTAAAAGCGCCAGGACGTCACTTAAATCATCATCTCATCCGATGGACGGCGTATTCCACCATAAACTCTAACCGGAGAGTTTTTTGAAGAGCGAGAGCGGACAAAAAGACGTCCGCGTCAATAAGAAGTAGCTTTGGATCTCGGGATACGAGACAGGGGAGGTCCGAAAACCATCCCGTTCGACTTTCGCGAGGGAGGGACGGAAAAGGTCACCACGAAGGGAACGTCTGCAGCTGCCCTCCTCCTCCTTGCCAACCCTCCTCCCACCCCCACACGTTTCCTTTTGACAGTAATGCACCGCGATTAACTGCGCAAGGAGACGGGCATGTGGGCGCGCCCTCTCGAGGGTGGCTTGTAATCTCCCGGCGCAGCGGCGGCGGAAGCGCGGGGTCATTTTCGGAGGAGCGGGAAGAACTCGTAAAGCGTGACGATAAACATTCAAGATACCGCACCGCCGCGTTGGTTATGAGGACTTCAATGAAATTTCGCGCAGGATTAGCCCGCGCGCCTTAAAAGCTAAGATAATCTCCCTCGAAGCGTATAGACATACATCCCAGCCTCGAGACATGCAATCATCTCTGGTGTATTCTTAGTCCTGAGTTTCAAACCATCTCATAAGCAAATAAGTCACCGCTTAAACAAGAATGTCCAATAATTGTTGAGTAAAATATCGGTTCACTGAATTTGCCCAAGTGTTGTAAGAGGGTTGTAAAAGTACCAAGGGAGAGTCTTTGTCCATCCAGAACGTACCTTGAACGGTAGACTTACGTAACATATACTGACATCGTCCATGACAATAATTAAATGTTATTTTTGACGTCCCCTTTTCTGGTCATTCAAGAGATATCTGTTGAAACTATAGTCAAAAAATACGATAACAGTATAAAAATCATAGAGCCAAGAAAGTATGAAAGAAATCTGCCACCTGCTCATTAGTCAACATTTTGAATTGAACGATGTTGACCATGGCCATTGAGAACGACATGTTATATACATAGATATATATTACATGTCCATTCCCATGAGTTCTGAATACAAAAAATCTAAAATGTACACAAAGTGAAGCCAGTGACAACGCTCATAATGACTTTAAAAATTTAAACGCCAGAACGGTAGTATGAAACAGTTAAAAAACCAAACAAAAAATATTTTCCACTAACATTGTTTTTTTGCATTATGTTGGAAATTAAACTTGGGCACATAGTAAACAGGTGCACATGAAACCATTACTTATCAAGCTTTCCATGAGGCAAAAGAATTCAAGAGGATGAAAATTATACGCATGACATTCGCCAGGAAGATGGATGAGGTCGCCACCCAAATTTGGCGAAGTAAATAAATTCGAATCAACATCATCGGCCGCAATTTCTGTTCGAGTTCTAAAAGGAAAAATGCATTAACCTTCGGAGCTATATTTAAAAAGGGAAGACGCAAACGACCCCCTGACGTCACTTCACAAAAGGAAGTCCAGCCCTTGAGCGAGGTCATTGTGACTTATAAGGATAACTACTGAAGTCGCTATCCACACCACGAAAATGAAAGGCGCTTTAAAATTTACATGAAGACAGTATGCACCTGAGTCACTCAGTGTCACCCAGAATTAGAATTTCATATGCCGTTTTGTTTTGAAACATATTAGGACAAATTAGAAGGCAATGTTGACAATATGACACAAAATTGCGGGGAAATATTTTTCATATCTTTTGATACCCATTAAAGGTATGTGAGAGTTCGTGATGATAAAAGAGGGAAAAATTTAAAAAAGCGGGATGTATTAAAATACGTCCATTTGTCGACGATGCAGTGATTTACAGTTATATCCGTAATCCTGAGGACACAGCAGCTCAACAGATGACCTAAATGCTATACACAACGCTGGTGTGACACTTGGCAATCAGTATTAAACTTTAAAAAAATGTAGAGATGATTTTTTGAAAAAGAGTAACTCCCACCCGAACGCTTACTGCATCATGAACCCCGAAATGTAATCAGTAGACTCGATTAAATACTTTGACGTTACCCTCACTCACGACCTCTCCTGGGCGAAACATACTCGCATTCGGGGAATATGAAGACAAGCTAACAAAAATTTAGGATTCATCATAAGAGTACTGAGTATATGTGAAGAGACGGTTAAAGAGAAATGCTATCTTTCAATGGTTAGGCCTCATTTAGAATATTCTGCTAGTGTATGGGATCCTCATGAAGTTGGATTGAATGCCGAATTGGATCGCGTGCAGTGCAGAGGAAGTGGATTTGTAAAATGTTGTCATAATTAACTCAGTAGCGAGCCCAAAATATTAGCGAAGCTAGGCTCGGAATTACTCACGGAGCGAAGGTTAAAGTAAACATTAATCTCTTGCAAAAATTGGAAGAACGTCTCGTTAGCAGTGATAAAGAAGATGTATTATTAGCCCCACCGTACTACGGTAAGAGAGATCATGTTAATAAAATAGAAAGATTAAATGTAGATCGGATAGATTTAAAATGTCATTTATTCCACGAACGAAAAGGGATCACAATATTGCTGTCCGACCGCGGTAGGGATTAAAATATTCGGGTCAAAATTCGTTCTGCGAGTATTCATCCACTGGCACACACCTTAGTGGAGGATTGCGGGATACTGCATAAATACTTTCAAACATTCTTGTAGCGTTAAGTGGATCTTAGAAGAGAAGCAGTTCATAGTTCACTGGCCCCTCAAAAACCCATCTCGAGGGGTAGGCTGATGATAATCTGGTACATTAGCTTGATTTTTCGTCCCCAAAGAATACGTACATATACGTTTCCTGTGGATGTTGAAGATCCCCCTAACTACATTCATTAACTCAATTCACGATGAGAACATTTTCTCCACTTCAATTTCCTTGCTCATAAAACCAAGCCGATACTTATCGAAACGGGAACATGATTTCAAAAATATTGACGAAAATCTGTACCAAGTCGATTTCACTGCCGTCTTCAAACCTGCTTCGAACCCATCCGTACGGTGTGTTCCCAAAACCTGACCAGTGATGGAGGTAATCGCCACGGCTGGGGGATGATCACTCCATTAAGGGAAATGTAATTCCCACCTTAGGCTTCGGCCTAAATGACTCAAAAATATTCAAATATGAAGTGTGAGAACAAGTTAATTATTTGGTGAAAATAAGAGCAAGCCTGTGCCATTTGGGTGAATCACCGAATTCAAACGCGAAGCGTATTACTAGGCCAAGTGGGATAGCTTGAATACGGGGTGTTGCAAATAACCATGAGCCACTAGCTTGTGATCATTGAATGGCAAAAAAATAAACAAAAGGAAACGAGATTATAAAATACCAAAGTCAATATATTTTTTATTGATAATGGACTCTCACCATCACCTAAGTTAACAAATTTTATAGATTTCTAGGGATGTTAGAGTTATAATCTAATTGAAAAGGAGAATATGAAACGCTAAAGAAAACCTAGAAGTACGAGACACACGGACAGGTGCATGATAGATGGTAAAATTGAAGGTAACATCCGAGGAGGAAGACGAAGTGTGACTAATGCGTAGACCAAATAAGGAGGAATGAAAAGCGGTAGAGGCATCTGCACGTTAAAGAATTAGCGCTGGATACAGAAGAAAGGAGTCCTGTATTCAATCAATCATCATCGCATAGATACAATAATGATGAAAAACAATTAAATGAACCCCTGAATCATAATCTCACCTAATACATCAAAGACAAACCACCACTTTATCATTTTCCAATTCTATTACCGTTGCTCTCAAATGTTAAATATGGCCTTTGCCACTGTCCTCGACAAAGGGTAACACGAACCCTTGCTCAAATTATCCTGTGAACATCCAACCTTGAAGACTTCGATGTTTACTCCAGGGGAAACTTAAGTGCCACTATAAATACTCGCCGAAATATTTGGCCAAATTCATTCAATTTTTCTGGTAATTCTTTCCTAGTTGAAAATGGTCGTCGCGGGCGTGGCGTGGAGTAAAACCCGAACGATGACAGGGATTCAACGGCCAGTGATGAGCACCTAGCGACTGGTATTTTCTTCAGGAAAGCAAAGCACGCTTTCAACAACTTTTGTGAGTCGTGCTATGCATTTCCAAAATATAATAAACCTTGGGCATTAAAGGAGTCAATGTGAATGGCGAAAAAATGAACATACTGCGGTTCGCAGACGACATCGCAATAGTAGCAGAGACGCGAGAGGAACTGCAAGCAAAACTGTATACTATGGACCAAGTACTTCTGGAATATAATATGAGCATCAACAAGAGGAAAACGAAAATCCTTGTGTGTGGAAGAGAGAATCTGAATGCAGATATCACAATTCGAGGAGTGAAACTAGAGCAAGTTGAATCCTTCATCTACTAGGGCAGCAGTATCACTTGTGGTGGAAGGAGCTCGACCGACATCAAGCGAAGAATAGCCCAAGCAAAGAAGGCGTTTATTGAGACTGATGAGACAACTACTATGTTCAAAGAAGATTAGATTGCAAACAAGGAAGCAGTTCATCAAAACGTTCGTGTGAAGCATGGCACTCTACGGATTGGAAACATGGAATATTCGAAAAGTGGACCAACGAAGAATATGAGCTTTTGAAACATGGTGCTGGAGGAGAATGATGAAGATTAAATGAACAGACAAAAATTGGAACGATGAAGTATATCGGAGAGCAGATGAGGAAAGGACCATATGGAGAGCTCTACGGCAAGGAAGAACCAGATGGATTGGGCATAACTTGAGGCACAATGGATTAGTTAGAAACATAATAGAAGGAAAAATTGAAGGAAAGATCCCGCGACGAGGGCCAAGAGACAAGTATATAGGGCAAATTAAGCAGGACATTAAACAGGAAACCTATAAGAGGGTGAGGGAATCAACACTAAATAGGGAAGAATGGAGGAATGCAGTAAACCAATCTTAAGATTGAAATACTGATGATGAATAAAGCTTAAAATTACGCATTTTTTCTCACGCACTCTAAAAGTTCCTCCGTTAAAAACAAGAATGACACTTTTATCTACTAGTCGGCCGAAAAGGGGATTTCCGTTCATTTTTTTTTTCTCGTTTAAAACCCATATCAGTTGATGAGATCTTTCAATCGACTCATGAAAATATATAGAATAATCAATTTTTAGTTACAAAATTCTTTTTTCCCGCGACCGACGGAGAGGGGCCTATGAAGAATGCATCATTAAGCAACCCGTGTCTTACAAAACACTATTCTCAATTCGTTTAATTTTCGTCGAAAAATTTTCTCATATTTCTGCGGCTGTCCTTTTCCTGGTCTTGCCTCCTAATTGCGACGGTTTGTCGCACGCGAGGCGGCGAGAGAAACGCGGACGGGGACGAAAATCTCAAAAAGCGGCGCATTTAGCCACGGTTTTTTTCGGAGTGGGAGTGAGTTGATGCTCACGCGGCGATTCCGGAGAATTACGTCAGAGGAAAAAGGGACAACGCACCACTACCACCACTCAGACAGGATGGTAGGGTGCGATGACGACGAGGACGCTCTTTATTGGATGAGACTAGAGGCTTCTCTCCCTCCTTGAGATAACGCACCCACCCCGTCGGCGGATAATTCTCGAAAGGATAAAAGAGGGGGCTGGAAGGGCGGCCTCATCCTTTGTAAACCTTAATTAGCGCCCTAATTGGCGTCTTGGCGTACGTCTTATCGAGCTCACACTCGCGCGCACTCGTTACGCGAACGCGGGGGTGCCTCAAGAGGGATAATTCGCGGAAGTCATCCCGGAACGTCCATTAAGCTCGCGGAAAAAAGTCCACTCCTACCGGTGAGTCGCCTCCCGACATGTGTGCCCACGGCACCAAAGCGAAAACTGCACGAAGTAAGGCCGTATTGGTCGATAGAACTTCGACGAGCCTGCCCGCTTGCAACTGAATAATATTTAACCGATGCTCTTTACGGAAAGGAAAACAAACGAAGAAGTACCTGGTGCGATGGGGGATGAGAGAGAGAGTCGTTGGGAGAAATCCAAAGGCGGCGAGAGAAGTGCAGAAAATTTTTTTTGCCACGGAATTCTGAAGAGAGTAATAGAGGGGAAGGCCATTAGGCAGGAGAGGTAGGACGACGTAGAGAACAGGTATGTCTGACGGAATCAAAGAAGGATGCGGAATTGAAGAATGGCTTTTTGTAAGGTTGGGCACCAAGTTTTGCGTCGTTGGAGGGTGTAGCTGTTGGCTCGTTTGTTCAACCGAAGCCTACTTAAAACGGTAGAGAGAACCATTATTTATATTATTAGGTAATCTACCGGTTAAGGTAGGTTTTTGGATGGACACAACAACCAAATAAACATTTTTTGTGACTCCTAACAAAACAAAATCCAGCAACCTACTCTACACCAGGTCCCTCTTCATCTCTGAGTACTTTATTCCTCCCTTCATCCCTTCCAACATCCCTATCCTGTTCCTTCCCTTTCCTCGTTTGCCTAAAATTATCCCCTCTATCACAGTCTTCAACATCCCACTGCCGATCAATACGCCCTTCATCCATTTTTCCTGCCTCCATAGGATTTCTCCCAACAAATACCTCTCTTCGCCCACCATACCAAGTACTTCCTCATTTGTTTTCTTCTCTGTCCATTTCACCTTCTCCATTCTTCTCCACACCCACATTTCAAAAGCCTCCAATCTACGTCTATCCTCCTGCTTCAATGGCCACGTTTCCGCGCCGTACATAGCTGCGCTCCATATCAAAGTTTTTACGAGTCTTTTCTTAACATCCTTACTCAGCGTCCCCGTCATCAACTCCCTCCTCCTTGTGAAAGCCTCTTTGCCTAGCGCAATTCTTCTCCTCACGTCCCTACTACTTTGACCGTGTTGGTCCAAAACACTACCGAGATACGTAAACTGTTCTACCTGCTCTAGTTTTTGCCCTCCTATTCTAATGTTAAGCTTGGCCTTTTTCTTTCTAGAAAATCGCATCGCAGAGAACCATTATCGATTATAATATCCTTAACCTATCCTAACCTAGATATAAACAAATACATATGAGAAGATTCATCTTCACTTTGCTTGAGGTTTTCAACACAAATATTATTTGAACTGACTGAAATATTTCATTACACCCAAAAAGAACAAAACGCTGTAGAGGGTCGTTCCCCTACTTACGTACACTGGCTTCAACTTTCTACGGCGCAAACGCGACCCATCTCAAAAATTTTAATTGCTACACATGTTTTCCGACCCAAAGTGTTCTAAAGGGTCGATAAGAAACACACCACCGAGGGTGGTCCGTTTACTTACACCCAGCCAGGACAAACTTTTAACTTTCTACAACAGATGTGTGACCCATGTGGAAATTTTTAACTACCAGAGACGATTATCAAAGGTTAATCGAAAAAAAAACGCACGATTTTCCCAGAGGATTGCTCTTAACCGTCCTGATCTGCCCAAGGCAAGTAGCCCCATCTCAGGATACTCACTCACTGTGGACTTTCCATCACCGAGTGTCTAAACAACGACTTCCGAAATTACATCTCGAAAAGCTACATTATGCGATGGGAGTTGGTGAAAGTTCGGGAATTATCATTAAGCACTTGAAATCGGGAACTTCAAAATCAGAGCCCCCTGGTTCATCGAAAATTCCCGTTCCATGCTAATCAGATCAAGGAATAATATAAAATGCGGAGTGCGAGCACACAGATACGGGATTAAGAACGCTGCGATTTGCGGATGGCATACGAAACTTGCAGCTTTGGAAGAAAGTGGACCTGACAAGGACACTGGGCTGCATGAAGATGGGGATGAAAGAGCTAAATCTCTAGGCCAACAAGAATAAAACCACGATAATAATGGAAATTCGAAGGAAGATAATACGAGTAATAATAATAATATAACCATCTGCATTGATTAATTGAAAGGGGAACAACGATAACAGGAGAGTATTATGCGTCATTATTGGAACGGCTGAGCAAATAAATCAAGGAAAAGCGTCCTCAACTGAAAAAGAAAGAGATTCTCTTTTATCAAGACAATGCACGGATGCACACCTGCGCAGTTGCGATGGCCAAAATTATGGAATTAAAGTTCCAATTATTACATCATCCACCGTATTCACTCCGATTAGATTTCAATTTTAATAAAATCAATCAATCAATTTTACTAAAGCAAGATCGACGAGAGGATGGCAGACAATAGCTTCGCAATACTACTCCACACATTACTGTTGACTTTTACATTTACGTTACATTCACCTTGACTACAAGAATAACAACAATGCTTTCCTGCAGCATAACCATTAAGAAAATCAAATGGGGGCTGACTTCGATCATTTATAAAACAGCGAACTTGGGACACTTTTACAAGATTTACTTGGCCACAGAATAAACATCGACGCAGTGGAAAGATACAAAAACGATCAGGGTGCCAAAGACAAGCACGAACCGCGGAGGAGAGCATGAATATTCATCCAAAAAGAATGTTAAACGATTTATTGACGACACCGAGAAGGTGTGACTAGCATTCACGCGCATCGGGCATACCAGATTTGCTGAAAAACATCTCAGAGTAACTCAAGAGAGACTCGAGATTAAACCATCGATTTTTACATGCATTTTTTCCCACTAGGTCGCCAAACAGGGGAAGTTGATTCGAGGATCTTCAATGGGAAGGAATGCAAATCTACACACTGTAACATGTCAAACCACTTTATAAAGCCTTCAAGCGTGTACTATATGAGCCATGTGATGTGAATACGACCTTGAGATGAGGCATCGTTAGGAATTACGACTTAATCCACTTGACTACTATATACACACACGTGCCAATCGATTGTTATCGAGTCACAAGCAAAATCAATTCGCGTTTATAATGCGATTGGTGACTATTGGTTCAATATTACATAATATTGATGACGGCATTATTTCAGCATTTTCAATTTGAAAAAAACTCAAATGACTTTCGAGCAGAAAATAAATCATCAATAATAAACCGTTATTTATTAAATTACATATAGTGTCCCTTTTCACGGCTCGGTACCCCTATCCGATTGACTAGCTCGAAATAATCGAATCATCCTCACAACGACTAGAATGGCGGCTGGTGCATTTAAGTATCGAACACGGCCGTGTACTATAATGAAGTCATAATAGGGCTGAGCACGGCTCACGTAATATTTGATCTTCCAATTGGACTCCTAAGTATACGATCCAAATACTCCGCGTAACTGACACTTAGCAATACACAGTATATTGCGATCTCTTCATTTCGATGCGCGACATCCAGATTATTTCGCATTTCGACTTTGCGCCACAAAGCAATCCTACATATCGAACTTCTTTGATGAGAAACTGTAACAAGACATTCCAGAAAAAAGCGTCGACCGTCGGCGTTCAAAACAGGTCGAATAGAAATTTAAAACATAGTGACAGAAGAGAGTCGCGGGAGATGGGGCCATAGATCGTATAGACAGAAAGGAATGGAAGCTGCCGCTATCGCGCATGGCAAAGCGAGGGGGAGGTATAATCAATGTGCTGTAACATGTCACGAGCCCTAATGCACCTGAGTCAAGCGACGCGAATTCGACGTTTACGATGAGGACCCGATAGGATATACGACGGAGGCCATTTGCATCGCGGCACTCGATATACATCGACACTGTTTTGACATCCAATTTATTCTGTGCTGCCAGGCTCAACGACGAACATTTAGCGTGCCGGGTCCCTGGAGGGAACACCTAGCACACCGCCACCAGTTGCACTCCCCGAACGCCCGCCGTCCCGTCTCGTTCAATTGATCGACGAGACAGATTTAGGGGAGTCGGCGGGGGATATAGGGACGGGAGGGATGGGAGAAAATAAAAATGTTACGACTTGTTGGTTAAGAAATTACACCCTGGGTCTCCCAAACTGTTGCTCTCCTCCTTCCCACTTGAGAAAGGAAGGGAAAACAATTTCATGTAAATGTTGAGGAGAACAATTTTTCTTCTAGAAGCCCGAGGACAAATTTATATAGAGCGCGCTGTTCTCTCTCCTGTTATTTCAAATAAATTTAAAGGAGTAAATTTCTTGGAAGTCTCTTTCATTACTATGATGTAGAAGCTCTTCCATACGCAATGGCCACAAAAAAATCATTTTTTTAACCGCCCCCGTACAATCGTCCTGTTGGAATAATGACGCTGCTAAACAATTCCTTCCCTTTCCCTCACTTCCTGGCATCAATCTCTTTTTTACTCAGACCTTCCCATCACAGTGCCCAATAGAATCGAGGGCAAATATTTGGCTAAAAACATGATGCAGACTGTTGACTAACCACATTTTGGAGCGATGGCCTACTGACTGGAGGGTCAAAGTTCGATTCCGGGTAATGCTTCTTTTCACCATTATATGTACTGGGTATTCCAAAAATAAGTAGATCGATTTTTTATTTTTTTAATCGTTTAGGCTTTATCCGCGAAGGGTTTCGTGCCTCAGAGAGAGACAGTGAACAGTAAGTTTTACTTGAAAGTCCTTCAAAGGCTGCGGAAAAGGAGGCTGCAGCACGACAACACGCCGTCCCACACAGCCTTCTCCATGACGGAGCACCTCACCAAGCACCAAGTGGCAACGCTGCCCCAGCCACACTACTACGCCGATGTGGCACCGCCTGTCTTATTTTTGTTCCCAATAATAAAAAAGAGCTTGAAAGGCGACCATTTTGGAACTCTGAATAACTTCAACGAGGTGTGTGACCGCAGAAGAACTTTGAAGAAATTTAGTAATTTGTACTTTAATCTGCGATACATTTTCCCCAGATTTATTCTACTTATTTTTGGGATAGACCCCGCATGATTTTTCGGACTCAACATCTTCCTGGGAAACCACAGGTGGTACAGGTAAATTGCACCCCCCGTCCACTATTCTGATGCATGAATTTCACGCAGGCAGAGATATTAGTGCCTGTACGTATAATGCGAGGTGAGACATAACACCGCCTGTCAAACCAGCCTTCGGGCTCATTACTGTGATGGTACGTAATGGGTCTTACCTATTTCCTAAAATCCATTATACGACTGCAATTTAGCGACCCCCCCCACCAGAAATGAATCGGCGCGTTCCACCCGGGCAGGGCTGAGGGGGGAGAGGGGGAGGGAGATACAGCGGGCGAGAAAAGAGAAGCTGACGCGTCACGACTGTTGGGTCAGCGAATTTTTTTTCCCTCCGGAAAAATTGAAATAGCAGGAGCGTGAAGAGCGGAGCGGGAGAGGGTTGGAGGGGGTGGGGAATTTTCGGGAGTTCCGAGAATAATCACACGGCGGTGGGACGATCAGACTACAACCAGCCCCGTGGAGTGGGAACGCCGCGATCTCCCGAAACCGCGGAAGCGAGCGAGAGGTTGAGAAGGAGGAGCCTTGCTGTCTCCCACAACATCGGCTGGTCCAACCCTAGGTTGCGCCATCTCCCTCGAAGCTCGGCCGACTAAGCGAAGTGAACAAGCTATAGATAATGAAGAATGGTCTACGTCTGGATGCTGGATGACCTAGGTCGACTCATATCAAGCCGGCGCCGAATAATTTTATATTCATATTTCACCGTTTTTGGTAGTTTTTGAACGAACAACGATAACTTTCTTTGCATAGCAAAAATACAACCTGACTACCGACGGTAGAATACACCCTAGTTCTATTCCGCACACTTCCTTTCATTCTGTCCAACATTCCTACGCTATTCCCACCCCTTACTCGCTTGCCTAAACGTTCTCCCACCCTATCTATGTCTTCAACATCCCTAGCAACTAATAAATGATATTATTAAATTTCTGAAATCATTAAAATCATAAAGCCAGACCTAATAAGATGTGGTATTCATTTCTTTATAATATACCACACGGATAAATTTGGAATGAAAAAGTACTTCGATGTATGATTAGGCCGAGAATCGCGTCGTGCGCAACGTTTGCCATATTTTATAATCTAGAAGCAAGGACCAGCACCAGCGATATCAGTGTATCAATACGGCCGAGAATGGCGTCGCGAGCAACGTTGACTGTCCTTTCAATGTAAAGCCTTATGGAAAAATGAGGACAGTGACGCCACGCTCCGGAAGCGGGTAAGTGACGAATTCACCGGACAGACGCGATCGTTTTATTTTTTATTTCTTTCGCTCCGACATCATTTTTTTCATAAAAACTGAAAAACGGAGAGGAACTTGGGATTATTGCAAGGATGCCAAGGCTTCCGGTAAACGGTAAACCACCGTCATATTTTTTTTTGCACCGCATTCGGAGCACGTTCTCACAGACTCGACTCGAGGAAGATCCACAAGCCTGATGTTTAATCGGTGAGAAGCAGTGGAGCCGAACATATATGAGCTGGTTACACGTGGAAACCGTTTTTTGTAATTCCTTTTATTTAAACATGGCTGACCAACCTATGGACGGATACAAGTATTCGAATTACATATGCGGATGTGTTTCTCCCGAAAAGGGAACAAAAAATTAATTATATATATATATATAATTAATTTTTTGTATATATATATATATACAAAAAATTAATTATAATTTGAATCATATTAATATAATAATGTACATAAGTAAGAATGAACGATAGTGAGCGTAATGCTCTTTTTCGCCGAACCGATGACTAGTGCGGCCGTAATTGGGGCGTTTGGTGACTGAAACGCTTCGGTTCCAGACACAAAATGCTCTATGGGTAAGTAAACTCGAAAGACAGATAGGCAGCTACTAACAAAGAGTTACTTATTGTTAGCGGAACATCAGAACAACATATTTTTTTATCCATTTTTAACTTTCAAGAATACTAGCACAGTACGTGACGAGTAAATACGTGTATATTGGGCCTGTGACCTAATCGAGGTGGCCCTTTAGTTGGTTGATAAGACATCTTGAATGTTGATGTGTCCTTGTAATTCAATCAACGCAATCACTATCACAGGAAAAGCTACTCAACTAATCCCTACCATCAAATATCAATATGAGAATGATTACCCGCAAAAATCAAGCAACTAAAATTATACACTCATGTATACATACGTGTGTGGGTTCGTTAAAAGAGCACGTATGCATCAAACACACCAAGACACAAATACACAAAGGAATTGCCACCGATTCATTCATGTTTAATTCCATCAAAATACGAGTACTTGGTTCGTACTAGCAGTGTTAGGAGTGATTCCATAACAACTTTTAAAATTGAAAAGAAAAAGAATGCAGAATTTCCTTCATTTAAACGAAAGTGCTCGTTTCAACACGTGAAAATGACCAAGAGCATTAAAATGCATGGCATTGTTTTAACAAATTCAAATTGCGGAGAAAGAAATCATTTCTTTCCACTAAATTTTTTCCATTAAATAATTGAACACTTCACGGCTAAAAGCATCATTAAAACTCCAACGCACCCGACGTATTGGTTCACCTGCTTCCACGAAGTGAATTAAGTTCCGCTCATTTGAGGGCAAACCGAGATTGCCGTGAACATTGCTCAACTTACAAATTGTATTGCATAACTCACAGGATGGGGGAGACTTATTAATAATATATCAAATGTTTCCGGGAGAACCAGTTTTTTCTTCAAATTAAAAATTCAAAGCTTGGTTCGCACCGACTATCCGATGAAATCGTATTTTTCATAACTGCAATGCAAATGTAGACCGCGCGCCGCTCTCGCTGAGGACGGACGACGAGAAAGCAATCGCTTCGGAGCTGGACGACTACATGGCCGACTCCTTTAAATGCACACAGCCGCGCTAACTTCTTCGGAACGCATTACTCTCATTTTCACTTTCGCTAATTATTTTTTCGTCATTTTCAATTAAACCGCGCGCTCATTGGAGCTAAACTAATTAAGAGGGTTCTAATGATGAACAAATACGCCCATTCTAAACGTCTTTCCTTCTTCTTTTGAGGGGAAAAAAGAAGGCATCGCGTTTATCGTGAATGGCCTCGCTCCCTCTTCCCATCATTTCACCGAATAATTTGTGGACGCGGAATTGCAACACACGCAATGATGCTTCCCGGAAATGCTCGCGTTATTCACGCGTTAATGTGCATGAAAAATATGAAAAATCTCAGAGATAATAAGGAATGGTTAAGAGACACTACCCAGCAATATAAATTTACGCGACGTTAACGAAAAACTTCATTCCCCAAAAAATATTAACTTATATAAAATACTGATTTGGGTCAGACGGTCATTAAAATGATATTCTAACTCTATTCTATTGTATTCTAACTCAAGGATACCGATCGGGCACCATGGTGCTTTGACACCTTTAGGCCTCTATTCTTCCGGCTCAAAGCCTTTTATGAACACCGAAGAATTATCGCGGCACCATAAAAAAAATGCAAACTTGACTTTTTCCCATCGTAACTAATTTAGAGTATTCCGGGAGAATTTTTTTTTACCGTTTTGAATGGTAGGAAATTTTGTGCTTCCTCCATTACCTGTGAGAAGGTCGCCTGAAAAGTGGGTTTACGAGGCTAATTATCGGAGCAGAATGAAGAGTGAAGAATCGCTGATGGAAACACGCTCCATTTAAAATAGGAACTTAGACTGAGAGGAGTCACTGTAAAAAACATATATATATATATATATATATATATATATATATATATATATATATATATATATATATATATATATATATATATATATATATATATATATTATTATTTTTATTATTATTATTATTAGGTAATCTACCGGTTAAGGTAGGTTTTTTTGGATGGGCATAATTACTAATTAAATAATTTGTGAACCCCAGCAAAACACAACATCCTACTTTACATCAGGTCCCTCTTCAGCTCTGAGTACTTTCTTCCTCCCTTCATCCCGTCCAACATCCCTATCCTGTTCCTTCCCTTTCCTCGTTTGCCTAACATTCTCCCCTCAATTACATATATATATATATATATATATATATATATATATATATATATATATATATATATATATATAATATAATGTATATAAAGTTAGCACTTGTGGACAAAGAAAAAACACAGAAACATAAAAAAGAGAAAAGAAACTCATTAGTTTACGAATTTTCGGTGGTCCAAGCCACCTTTCTAAAGGAAGAGAAGGAAAGAACTCAGAGGAAGAAGAAGTTCTTTCCTTCTCTTTCTTGAGAAAGGTGGCTTTGGCTTGGACCACCGAAAATTCGTAAACTAGAGAGTTTCTTCCCTTTTTTGTGTGTTTCTGTCTTTTTCCACTAGTACTAACTTTATATATATTATTATTCACATCTGTGAGACTTTCACATAGGTGTTATATGAGAGAAAAAAATGTATGTATATAAATATATATATTAATACCTACATACACATTATATATACGTGTATTCACGTCTCAAACTGATGAGGGTGAATTCCAAAGAAACTGCAGGAGATACCGCAACAGTACCTGCGAGCTGCGTGAGATGCCGTAACTTTTATCGGAGTCCTCCACTAATATGCATTTCAATACAACAATTTCGGAGTGTAAACATCATTCGCCTTGCCCGGGATGATTTTGGCGAATGATGAGGGTGACTTTGACCACCGAAAAATTTAAAAAGGTCGTTAGGTCGTTTTTTCCTTCAGTGTGTGTTCCTTTTCCGTTTGTCATATTATTATTACAAATCATCTACCGGTTAAGGTAGGTTTTGGATGGATACAAGCTAAGCGGTGGTACAGCGACGATGCCCTTGTTCTCCCAACAAAACTCAACGCAACATCCTAACCCACAATAATAACCCTCGTCATTTCCGCATATTTTCTTACTACCTTCATTCTATCCTATCCCTCTGTCTTATTCCTGTCCCTTTCTCGTTTGCCTAACATTCTTCCCTCTATCTCGGTCGTCAACATCCCGTTGCTAATTAATATGCTGTGCATCCATCTTCCCTGCCTCCTTCGGATTACTCCCAATTCCCTCTCCTCACTCAACATATTTGGCACATCCTTATTTGTTTTCCTTTCTGTCCACTAGACTTTCCCCATTCTTTCCCACAGTCATATTTCAAAAGTCTCCAGTCTAAGCCTATAATCTTGCTTCAATGACCATGTTTCCGCGCTGTACATATCTACGCTCCATATCAAAGTTATAACGAGCTTTTTCTTAGCAATCTTACTCAACGTCCCTTTCATCAATTCCCTCCTTATGAAAGCTTCTTTGCCCAATGCAATTCTTCTCCTTACACCCCTACTACTTAGACCTTTATGATCCAAGACACCTCCGAATCTAAACTGTTCCACCTGCTCTAGATTTTGCCCTCATATTTAAACGTTTAACTTAGCCTTTCTCGCTCTAGAAAACCGCATAATCTTTGTTTTATTTACTTTTACTCTCTTACCTATCACACTGACTTTCCAACGCACTCCGTGTGTCATGTATAAATAAATAAATATACATATATATATATATATATATATATATATATATATATATATATATATATATATATGTATGTATATATATATGTATATTTATTTATTTATACATATATATATAGAGAGAGAGAGGGAATGAGCCAAAATAGCCTATTAATCACTCATTTTACACGATAGAAGAAAGCCAAAGCCTGCTCGGCGATCGATACCAGAGCAAGGCGTTCATTAAGGCCAGAGAGGTCGAGAGGCGTAAACAATAAAACACGGAACAAATAGGGAGAAAGCTACTCTCGTTCTCGCAATGCTAAAAATTAAAATCCTAAATACGGGGACGTCGGGGGAAAAAAATTTACAACGGCGCAGTTAGGAAGAGAAAAAAAGATGCAGAAGGAACAGGAGAGGGCATCTGAAAAACCGACATTGAGCGCCGAGATGTGACGTGAGGGGAAAGAAGGGAATGGGGAAGTCTTGTTGGGGGGATATGGGAGGGGAGAGGAAGGAGTTGAGGGGCCGGAAGTGAGACAGAAGTTTATAGAACATCCTCCGGGCCCCCACCCTCCACCATATCTCCCCGTGAACCCGCTCTCCTCTCCCCGCAGCCGTTCCGTCTATTCCCGCCGTTCCATTCTTCTTCCTCCCCGTCCCTCCTCCGGGTTGCTTGACGATAGCCCACACCATCCGAGGGAATGCGTCTATGTTCGTCGATCCCCCTGCCATTTCTTTTCCGTCAGTGGAGGCAGATCAATTATTCACACAGATGTACACCCTCGACGTCGTTCTCTATCGAGGTAGATGCAATACAAAACGTCTGAATTTAAGCTGCAACAAGAAAATTACTCTGTTTCCAATAATTTCTTCCACGTAGCATTGTACACTTTTTTCCTCTTTCATATTCAGGCATTGTGCCACGCGTGCTCTTTTATTTGAAACAACTAAATTCCTCAGCCTTTTTTAAAAAAATTAGTACATTCCATTACTCTTTATATTTTAAAACTTACAACTATGATACGCCTAATTTATTTATTTATTTAACGACTTTCATTGAGGCGAGATTGAGACATTTCTTCCATGTTACTCCTATACGCGAACATAAATATACTACAGACAATTACGAACACCAAATTCATTCACCATTCACGGGAGAAATCCTAAAGTAGGCAGGAAAAGGTGGTATTATGTGACACTGGAATGTTGAAGCCTAGACAAAGGGGAGAAGGTTACGAAGACAAGGTAAGTGGATGACAAGAATAGTCGGAGGGAATGGCTTTGGGAGCTCTACCGGCTTGATGAAGGGTTTATTCTACTGACGAGTGTCAAGTCGTGTCATGTTAGATGAGACTTGGAAGTGTTCAGGCTATGTACACATTCAACCTACCTCTAACGGTAGACTACTGTTTAATATTTTTTTAAATTTATTTTTATCTCTCTCGCTCTCGGTACACTAATTAGCCCTGAAGTAGCGGAAGAAATGACGGTGTTGCCCAAACAGTCCAGGTTAAACAAACAATGAATGCATTAAGCGAATAATAAATCCATAAATATTTATTCTCTTCACCCGACTTCAGCTATGAGGTTTCCTTGGTCCCATGAACTTTTCTCATCCCTCCCTCTCAAAACATTTCCCCTCCTCTTAACATATTTGCTTGGCCACTCTGCTATCACCCATTCTCTCGAGATGACCAAACCAGCGAAGCACAAGGTCTTTCGTTCCCGCTTACTTCGCATAAACATTCACAACATGAAAAATATCATATAAAATAATGACCCATTAAAAAACTTCCAGGATTCAAGCTTTCAATGTGGCCTCTCGACTGTGTTCGATTAATGACACAACTGTACCTGTTTACCATTTACTGTCGTCATCAGTATTCTACCAGGTTGAGCAGTCTTGGGGATCGAGATGGTGCGGTGGCTATCGTACTGGCTTACCACCCAGAGGGCCCAGGTTCAAATCCCGGCGGTGTTGAATATTTTTCAGAGGTATCTCGATCCCTACTTGAGGTGCTTTGTGGAGGGCACTTTGAGTGAGTACGCCGTCCGTCGGATGGGACGTAAGCTGCGGACCCCTTGGCGCTTTTCGTAAAGAGTAGGCTAATGCCGACGCCGGGTTTCTCCCCACCCTTCATCCTTTCCTGTCCATCTCCTATGGCGCAAATGACCTCAGCTGTCGGTCGCCTCCCCTTAATACTACTACTAATTTCACTACGAAATTAAAGTCTCGAAGCATAGATTCCGAGTGTTTTTGCTACATACGTATGCCATTAAATAGAAGAAAGAAATCTTTACATTTGTATATTGCCCCAAATTTTTAAAAATGATTCCGCTAATTCCGCAAATCAACAAGTAGGCGAAATTTAAGAAGGGTTTATTGCAATGTAGTGTGTTATGTTGTACCGTGGTAGGTGAAGTTGACAAATGTAGCGCAGGATGCCAGCAAGCCCATCCAAAAGCTACGTTAAAAGGTAGCCTACGTTTTAACAACATTAACAATCACCTCATCCCTCTGCGTGCATTTCTTGTCCTTTCCATCCCTAATGGCGCAAATGACCTCAGTTGTCGGTCGCTTCCCTCTTAATACTACTACTCGAGCAGTCTTTCCTAGAAAGAAGTCCAAAAGATGTCTTTTTGATTTTCATACACGCATGAAACTCTTAATGACATAATCAATTCATTCGAAATGTTCAACTTATAAAATATATCATTTGAATAAGTGAACGTTTCCCGTACTTCATAAACTGCGCTGAAAAAATACATCAAATACTACCATTAGTTGAATCGAAAGGGGGTCCAAGATTTTGTCAGTGAGTTTCACGACTTTCAGAGGTTGAAACGCTAGTGGGTGTGAGCGTACTAGCGAAAACTAGCAACAAGAAAGTCAAAATATGATTTACCATAGTTAAACAATTTACCTCTAAAAACGTCACAATCAAGTGAAATGACTAGTTTTTAAAAAATCTATTTCAACTAAGTCATACTCATAATCGGGGAACCAATGGCCGGCCCTACGAATGATTCAAGGCGTGCTTCACCATAAAACAAAACTTGGGACGCCAAAGAATTTAGGGAGGATTTGGATTGCCTCAGAAAGAATGGAAAAGCAAACAGAAAAAAAGTCCAATACCCAAATGTGCTATTGACTTCCAGGGCTCTCTCATTCAAATTGTCCCCATTAGCATTCTTCTGCCTGCCCTCTGTCATATTAGCAAAATGCCTCTTTCGCATCCTGAGAGCCCTCGCCTTCTTGCATCATCTTCTCCATCTGCTTGTCTTCAAATATTCTCCACTCCCTCTTCCCACCGCCCAGCCCTCTACACTCAAGAAATGGTCTCACAGATCGTGGAGATTTTAATATTAGGATTAAAAACACCGATTCCTTTGATCAATGTTTCCATTCGGGAATTTTTTCCCCAGTCCCTGATTGGCATATTCACTCCTGTGGGGGAACTTATTCGACGTTACGAAATGCGACACTGATCTGCGGCTCTTCAGCAGTCTTTTCATGGAACTGAGGGTTTATTTTCTCTCTTATTGGGACTCGATGGAAAGAAGGTCCACTGAATAATCCACCGCCTTCGATATCAAAGGGCATTAAATGAGTATTCACGACTCCATTCCGAAAGCTCGGGGATGCATGAAGTCGTTACCACTCCCCAATGGACGGGAACCTTAATAAGAGTAATGTTTACGAGCCGCCCCCTTCCCAATCGCGTGCAAACGAACTGAGGAATTCCATTGGAAATCTTCGTTTTCTTTAACGGCTAAAATCTTTGCAGACAGATAACCTTTCGAATGTTGGCACAACGATTATGCTTGTTGTCAATTGGTTTTACTCGTCCATCACCACCCGTAATTGTAGCATGGCTTGTCCGACGAAGAGGATGGGATGTTTGCATTTTTCACACAGCCGCGAGGATTGTTAAGGCATAATTTTGCCCCAGTGCGATAAACAGGAACGAAAATATGAGTATAAACACGGCTTATGAGCTATGCACGGAGTAATTTCCACCGGTGATTATTAAGCACCTCGCACCTCGTTATTCCCGCGTGCATGCTGCATGAGCATTCCAGGACCATCCCTCATCTACCTCCCCCGGAACTGAAGCAATAAACCCGGCGGCAGTAAAAACTTTTGTCCATTCCTCCCTCCTCCTAAATTCGTCTTCCCCATGCACACTTCCCAAACCCTTTGCCGCAACCCACTGAAACCTCCCCCCCCCCCCACCCCACCTCCATGATTTCAACCAAGATCCTCATGGTTCGGTGCGGGAGAGAGGGGAGTGAGGTTTGGTGGATGGTGGGGTTTAAGGGGGGAGGGGGATCCCTCTTACGCCTCCCGCCCACGCAAGAAGAAACCTCTTCAACTTCCTCCCCAGCGAGCTCAATGCGGCTGCGGGCGAACCTCAACCACCCCCGCTGACGGGGCGAGGCCACTTTCCCTCGCGCGAGGGGAAGGGGAGAGTGAGGTATAGGAAGGGGGGTGGGTGGCAAACCGGTGCATTATTTCTGGGACCCCACCCCAGGGCCCCTTCCCCCAGAAGAAACGTCCTCTCGAGGCAAAAAGCACACGAGCCTCTGAGTGAGACGACACTCACCATCAGGGCGAGAGAGCTTGGGGCAGGGACACCTCCTTCGTCTGATGAAGCAACGCGCACGAGGTGGCAGGAGAGAGGCCGAAAGAAACAAATCTATGTAATCAGCCTGGATGAGAGCCCTTGAGAGTCGAGGGAAAGCTTCCACGCGGTGCACTGCATGCCAGCGCTGGGGTGTGTGAAACGGGGTGATTCAACAACAGGAATTCCACATCAACAATAGTTTTTCTCATTCGTCATTAAAAACAAACATATAATAAGATTCAAACAATTCAATATTGAAAACAACAGGTACGTGCACTACGGTATCTAAGCGTGAAATAGTTCTTCACCTACGCCAAGGAGACGAGCTCCTTTCATCAAGAAGGACATTCAAACCAAGATTAGATGTGGCAATGACAATATAATAATACCATATTGAAATGAAATATTGACTTTGTAAATCCATACACTTTGCTCAGGACACGACCCAGGTTTCGACATTGAACGTCATCATCAGGCATACTCATCATACACTTAAAAAATACTCATACCATACTACTTAGAATAAAAGAAGAAATATATTTTCAACCCCCCTCCCCAGTGTGGTAACTCACATTTATTCTAATTTCTTCTCGTTCGTGGGAAAAATAACATATTTTATCTATTAGTTATACACTTCACTAATCTTCTTGTCATCCGCCGTACGCCGCAGTAAGATGAGAATAATAATACGTTTTCAACATCATTTCTAATTTTTAAAAATATCCTATCACGGTGCATACACCATATATTACAGAAACAATACAAAATAGATTGATGCACATGTAATATACGTAGATCGTGTACGGAATGAGGAAGCTTTGGAAAATATCAAGGAAAGAGAACTCTTCAAGTGACCATGAGGAAGAGAAAAGCGAAATGGATAGACCATGCGTTCAAGAAGAGACGGTTTGTTGAAGGGCACTATTGAGAACACGGATTAAGTAAAGCAGTAAAAGGAGAGAAAACGAACCAAGATTCTCGATGAGCTGAGACGGGGAATGAAGTACGGAGAAATGGAAAAATAGATGGTCGTCTTTATTTCGGGGGGAGATTGAGACTATGGAGTCTCTTCTACCAACTAACCCCTATAATGACAAAGACAGGGTGACAGTGGAGAAGAAAGTGGTAAAGGGTTGCTGAATCAGCTCCAGGAGCATATAATCTTGGACGATGAATAACCGAGATGAAATGCATTCAGAATAATCTGACTGTTACCTACTGTGGTAATTTCATAAAGTTTAATTTTACCCCACTGCACTTAATTTTTATTTTTAATGTCTGGTGGCCATATATTACAGGTAAATGTGGAATTCAAAACAAGGGATTCATTAAAAGCTGTAGTCCTATGAGCAGAGCAATACTACAGCCTTCATTCACTTCTAGTGATAACATATACAAATATACGAAGGTACGTGATTAAAGAGATAAAACATCTGACCTGATCAAGACCTGATTCTTTGAGATAAAAAAAATCTGCTAAAAAAACACATACTATCGACATTTCTGCCTGTCTGTCTGCCTGTGACAAGGGACCCAGAGGTAATGCAAATGTGGGGGTGGGGAAGAATCGCCATCAAGACCAAATAGACGATCGAAAAATCCAGCAAAACCACACGAAAGACCAAGCAAGTCTAAGAGGAGGACCTTGAGAAGAAAGGAAGGACTTAAACGGTGCCTCGTAATTGGTAGCAGTAATATTACAATGCTTCCGACATTCATATTCCATGTAAAATATAATTCCATCAGGGCGTGAAAGTTTTAGGTTGCCTGTGTCAGGCCAAACGTCATCAATAATTAAGTGAAACGAAAGAAAATAAACACAGTCACAATATCAGAGCTAAAATAACATTCTAAATGAACTAGATAAGATTAATTAGGTCAATCTCAAGACAATACATCAATGCCTCCTTTAATCACTATCCAAGATTTCCCATTTCTAGAAACGTTTAACTGTTCAAAACGTTTAACTTTTTCAGACAACGTATTCGTTCATTGACAACTTTTGAATCCATACAAACAAATGATCGCTTGAATATAGTTAGATTAAGTTTAATCAACGGCACACTTCTTCTTCGAATTTCATATGCACTGCATCAGAAATAGACGGCATGCTAACTTCCTGAAGATCACTTTGGAAGACAGGGTGAACGAGAGCGAGGCGTAGGAAGAGAAGACGAGATAGATAATTATTATGACGAATGGAAGAGTTTAGCAGATGGGAGGACTAACATGAATCAACTCCAGGAATAATGAATACTGAATATGGTGATGATTCAAGACTCTTCCTCTCAACCCCCCCCCCTTCCACCCATTTTAAAAACTAAAATCGCCCGCCCACTCACCTTACCTGCCTCAGGCCCCTAAGATGGGACTCCGAAGAGGTATCGACGGCCTAAGCGGGCACTTTCAGTTCTGGGAGAACATCACTAGGCGTAAAATTCCCCCAGGCTGCTACGCTCTCATCCATCCCTCCCCCCGTCCAACCATTCCCCAGTTCTGGATAGTTTCTCCTCTCAACAATAGACGGCCGGGATTTTTTTTCCTTTCCTACCACCGTGAGGCCATGAGGGGCGATAGGCGGAGGAAGAAGGCATTGTCCGGAGCCCCCGCACTGCCGTCTCGTAACAACGAAAGCTTGGATTTCCCGAAAAGGACGAGCGACGCTCACGCTTAGATGCAAAATATAAGTGGAAAAAAATGTTGGACACATCAACATCGATGCACCAATTATTAAATATACATCATACATATGATAACACCTATAACTTCAACAACATATCGCGTTGCCGACCATGCCGTTTGGCTTTGACTCGATGTTTCAGATCGGCAGGAAAAATCTATGTAACTACGCTGCAAGCCGCCAAGAGAGGGTGCAGAAGATGGTGACAGAATTATTCTCATTCTGCTAGCGTTGAAATCGAATTACTTCCATACATCCAGTAGCTTGTTTGAGAATAGAAGTTGAGTATGCGACCCAGATGCTTCAAATTGTTCGCGACTCAGGCTGTCCAATAATTATGTGACGCCCCCCGTTCACTTATAACGATATTTCGGGAAAACGAGTAGCTTCCCTTGGTAGGATGATGATGGAAGGTGAGGAAGAAAGAATAGCCGTGTCAGTTTAATTTGCGTCAGACTGGGAGCTCGCGGTCGACGTGTTAACCAACGGAAGAGTAGGCACAGCACCGGCGAAACACTGTCTCATTTTATGTTGGAAAGGAGTTTAAGGACACTAAACTGAACCCAATACATCAGGTGATTCCCTATGCATCGAGGTTTTCTAACAAACGGTGGGAGTCATAGGAAAAGGAACTGATCCTCCGAAAATGAATGCAAGAATTTTACACTATGACGACCACAACCGTGGTCCGTTTCTTGAAGCCTCGAGTGGAATTACAATTAATTACTACCTGCGACGTAAGGGGTGGAGACCATACGTTCCACGGCCATGGATTAACACCATTTTCCCCTTATTGCTTTCCAGTTCTGCATGACTTGTCTTGGTAACGTGGTAGTCTATCGTATAAGTTATTGTCATTCATTTTACTCCCTCCTTTTTCGTATACCCGAGAACTTCTGCAGTGGGTAAAATGAACACTTGTTTATAAACTACGCGGTCCGCTAGCATGTACAGGATGTATATGAATCAACAGGTCTTTTCGGGGATTTTTAGTGGTTTTTCCCTTTTCCTAACCTTTTAAAAAGCCTCCTTCGACCTTATCTCTTACCCATTCTAACTGGCGCTTACATCCCCTGCAACAAACCTTTTCGGTGGATCGCGGGGCATTTATAAAGATGCAGAAGAGACCTGCTTCTTCCACACGGTACTCAGCAAACCACCGATATAGCGTGTGGCAGGGGATGATCCCACAACAGATATGCAACTCTTTAAGTTAAGTTTTGCCTATCTATTAGTTAACAATAATTGTGCAAAATGTTCCAAATAATGTAGATGATGGTAACCACCTTAAATCAGCCCTTAAAAATGTAATCACACAAAACGACATGTTACGCTTAAGGATCTAGAAAGGCAACTTAATTTTCGTGCACAGACCTATGTAAATTCTGAGACACCACCGCACACGCCGCAAATCACAATCGATACATCGGCCCGGGGGGGTTGGGAGGGAGCAACGTGGACTCCCAGACGAAGAGGCCAGGTTCTTACCCGAGGGGGCTTCGATTGTGCTCAAAGAGGGGATGGTTTTAGGGATTCATTCTTCTTGAGACCATTGTGCCAGAGAGAGGAGGGGAATGGTGCAGGCCGCTGCGACGCAGAGAGCGAAGGCAAAAGGGATCGGGGGAGGGAGGGGAAAAACTGGGGTGCCAACGCGGACGGATGAATCAAACGGCTGGGGAGACAAAAGAAACAATGCCCTCGGGGCCCTTTCCTTTCTCGGGCGGGAGCCTCCGCGGCGACCATCCCCGTGAGAAAAGTACTCGGCTCGGCGCAGGCGAAAGCACAACCCTTTTAGCACTTTCTCGCGATCACTCCTCGCCGCAAGCACCGCGACTCGCGATTCAGTACACGATCCCATTGCCACAAGCGCAGCTCAACCCACCAGATTTGTCGCTCCGTCTGGGACATGCTTCCTGCCGAGTTTACACAGACCAATCAAGAATTAATTATCACTAATGGCAATCCGCGATGCTATTCATTACTAATGGCGGCCAAAGGGGTAGCGAAAGAACCATTTACAAGAAAAGTGAACTGATGACAGGCTAACTAAGTGAATGTGTGAAAAAGAGATTAGTGAAGACAAATATATGAAGCTTAGCCCTGCAACATAAAGCTTGAGGGAAGAGAACGAGTGCAGACTGGAGGATTTCGAAATTTGGTTGAGGTGAAGAATGGAAAGCAATAATTTGGGCATGGAGGAAGACGAGCGCTGAAGTTTTAAATAAATATGCCGGGTGAAGATATAGGTAGTTGCTGGTGGTAATCCGAAAATGCCAGAGAAATTGGGTGGAGGAAACATTGAAAGGTGGTGAGATATTGAAGGCTGTGATTAAAGGGAGTGTATGTTGGGCAAGCGGGCTAGAGGAAAGAAGAGAATAATCTTTCTAGACAGCATGAAGGCAGGTAAAAGTTTGATAAAGAACTGAATAAGGAGCTAATGTAGGGCAAACAAGAGGACGTTCTGGTGTTACGTAAAATATAATATTCGTTATCGACCGTTCAAAATTTACCTTTAATAAGTAAAAAACCTTCAATGATCGGAGGCAGTCTGTTACTATAGGTAGGCGTTTAATGGAGCCAGAGAATAACCACAAACACACTTTGAAGAAACGCCGAACACGGCATTAAATATAGCAAAACCCTACACCACGATGAACCATTCTTCAGCGCAGCATACCTCCTGCCTTACTTTATTTAGTCACATGTGGCTAATTTTCCTCCCTCTCATTTATTTGCCTAGCTTTTATTCTCGACTCTATCAGTCTTCAACACCCCATTTCCTCTCCGCATTTCCTGCATTCATTAGCCTTGCTTCTTCGAATTTCTTCCATCAGCCTTTCCTTTCCTCCTACCTTCTCTCTCCGCCTAGCACTCCATTCGTTTTCTTTTTTTTGGTCTATTTCACTTTTTCCTTAAGAGCATTTTATTAACGCCCTATATTCACTGCCTCCATATTTCAAGTCCTTTTTTTTACTTTCCCGACGATGGAAGACGCAGACATATGACGTAGATCCAGATGTAGACAACTCACAGATTCGCCACAAGGGAGAAAAGGCGCCGGGAGCACGAAAATGATGCGCCCATTTCTAGCAGTTTCCTCAGAAACGGATCTCGGCACCGTCCCAAAACGTGCCGAACGAAGGAACCCTTCCTTTCCCTCACTCCTTCCCCCAGCAGTGAAATGGGACGACGCCCAGAGCGAGAGACCCCATTCACTCGCGGTCCCATGCGTGCATGGGAGGCCGACGCAAAAAAATAACGAAACCGTCAGCGAAAAAAAAATATATAGATATGTTCTCTCTCTTCCCACTTTTTTTTGCGTTCCGAGCCAGCGAAGACTATGGGAGAGAGGGTCGAAAGGGGGAGAAGGGGTGTTCGGAAGAGGGGGGAGGATTCCGAAGGCGGAGGTGGGCGGCACGGAGGGGGGGAGGAAAAAACTACCCCAAATGAGAATCGACGACACCCGAGATGAGCCCATTGTTGCCCGCCTCTCTCATTTTTGCGGAACCCCCATCTCCGAAAGGGAGGGAGCGAGCGACTCGGCGACTGCGCATCATGATGCAGCCGCTGGTCGCATTCACCATTGCGAGCGGGGGGAGGGAGATGACAAGTGGAACGCTCTCGAAGGTAAATCGGAACATTTCACAAAGCACGGGCGCGGGATTGAAAGGACTCTTTTGTTTCCATTTTTCATGGAACGAAATCCATCCGTTTCATTTTATTTATTTCGAGTTCACCGAAAAGTATGCACGAACCACCACCGTTTTATGACGCTTTGGCAAAAAGCTGCGAACTTATAATTAGTTGAGGATGGGTGACGACGCGTGAAAATGGAATGCGTTTGCGATGCTGAATTGAGAAGAGAGATACCTCCATTTTTGAATGCCGAAGTGATCGAGGCGGATGAAAAACCACAGTCATCAACTCGGGAGGTTGGTTTGATGAGCGAGGCATGGCCCACCGCGCATCAAGCCCTGCAGTATTTGAAATGTACACGTCAGAGTAGTGGGGGAAGACAGTTCCTTCCCCTTTGCCGCCCGTGGTTTCCCAGGAAGAGCTGGTACCCGAAAAATCACAGTAGTTAGATTGTGCAAGAGAATCATCCAGATTTAAACCCGAAACCCTCCGGTCAGTAGGCAAACGCCCTACCCAACATGCTCTTCATGATGGTACGTATCGCCATGGAGAGCGCGCATAATCGTTATTACGGAGGACCAAAACACACCGTAACAATTACATCGGCCATCCTCATCCCTGTTTCGGTCATACACGATACAAATTTACACGTAATTTAATCACATTTTCGATTACAATGATTTTCAATATTCACTTTATAACACACATCGGCATTTAAATTTGGACACCACACGGAATAAATACAAATGTAATCATTTTCGGCGTCTCATCGAAGACTGATTTTGTCTGAATGCGACACTCTTAAAAACTTCATATTTGCTTCCGAGTTACTTCAAAAACTACTTTTCCCAGCCAGCACTAGCAAACCAAGTAATATGGAAGGAATATAAACAAAATAATGAAAGTGCTCTAAACTTTCACATGAACTCCGATGAATTACACATCAACACTCAAGACACGCCAACCGGGTATCACTTCATTATTAATCAATACCACTTTGAATGATAACGCTCAGCTGCATCGGATACAAACCGACTATTGTTATATCCACATCCTTTGTTTGAACTTACGCCAGTTCTATCGTAAAAAACAATGCTAAATGGTCACAAATAGTCCTCCAGCAATTAAGCAAACTGAACGCGTCTTCGCGTGCACACAAGCAGTGAAATCTAAAACTAATAGAGGCGGCCATCCATAAAATTATAACATCTACATAATATTATGGGTTGGAAAAACGTAAGCCGCAACCGCAGGAATGTTAAGGCTGAAGTTTCGGCCTCGGGAGAAGTGCCATAAACCACGGCTACCCTTTCCGGTCAAGTTCATGCCGCGGCGATCGCGTAGGGAAAGTTTTCCCGGCCGCGGAAATTAAACTTAGGCAGGGCAACTTTGCGGCCACATATTTGGGCGAAAAGTCGAGCATAACTTAAATGGCAATGCTTTAAAAAATACCTTATGATCTCCGTTCCTCACTCCGATCGTCTGTCTGCACGGGAAGGACTATTTCTCTGAAACGACAAAAAGGAGAAAAAGTGAAAATTAGTATGAGTGTTCAAGAGAGGATGACTGAGATAACTTTATACATTAAAGACGACAGATAAAATTTAAACGTTTAAGCACCCTGAAGAGTAGAGAAGATGTAACATAAGGGGTGAATTACACCCTAAGGGTCCCAATTCTCTCCCGTTAGTGAGGGTATAACTGAGACCATAACGCAAAAATAAAAATTAACATATTTATTATTAAGGTTAATTTGCATTTACTTCCTTTTCTATTATGACTACGATAATCAAAGTAAGAACAATTTTTTAAAAGGTAATCTATCGTTTAAGGTAGGTTTTGAATGGACACATTTACATAATAAATATCTTCTTACTCCAAACAAAACACAACCCAACATCCCACTCTACAACAAGTCCCTCTTCGTCCCTATGTACTTCCATCCACTCTTCATCCCGTCCAACATCCTTATCCTATTCCTGCCCCTTCCTCAGTTGCCTAACTTTCTCCCCTCTATCACAGTCTTTAACATCCCAATGTCAATAAATATGCTCCGCATCCATCTTTCCTGCCTTCATAGGATTTCTCCCAACACACCCCTCTCCTCGCTCACCATACCTAGTTCTTCCTCGTTTGTTTTTCTTTCGGTCCATTTCACCTTCTCCATTCTCCCCCACACCCACATTTCAAATGCCTCCAATCTACACATATCCTCTTACTTCAGCGACCATGTTTCCGCACAGTACATAACTACGATCCATATAAAAGTAAGAACATAATGGGTAAAACAATAAAAAACCATAAACACAGTAATCAACCCGAAGGTCGGTTTGGTAGGTGATGATAGAGTTCACCCAGTACTAAGCCCGACGGCGTGTGAAATTCACACATCAGGGTAGATGGGCCAGTTCATTTCTCTGTGCCGGTTATGGTTTCCCAGGAAGACCTGGTACCCGAAAAATCACAAAGCTTGGGTGGGGCTGCAGGTGCCAAGAGAGGTTTACCCGGGAATAGAACCCGGGCCCTCCGGTCAATAATCCAACGCTCTACCCCCTGGACTACCGCGACCCACACATACATATAATAGTCAATTGGTTTGATAAACTTGATGTAGCAATATGTCACAATTATCATTGGTATACATACACTTGAATACATGTTAGCTCTTATTCCACTCTCATGCGTTGAGGCATAATTGCTGCGCAAGGCGAAGTCTTTAAATTCTAGTATTCTAGTTAATTTTATTTTGCGGGTTTCTTGGTATGGTTTTGTTAAGTTGGCGTATCTTGCGAGGGAAGAACGAGTACTGGAATCTGTCTCTAATGATATCTACATCTATTATTATATCCAGGTGGTCGAATCTGCCAATGCAATTCGGTGCCCAAACAGGTATTAAAGGTATCATGAACTTCAATATCGCAATATAAATATTAATAACAATCGTGAATACTGTCCAAGATATGATTCTAAAGCCATATGATATTGTATCAGGTCTCACATGTGTGTCGGAATTATTCCAACGTGATAAAAATACACCGCTTGATAAATTTTCACTGTCAATTTATTACAACTGGGTTCGCAGCGTTAGCTCCGACATTACAACACGCACAAATTCAGATAAGAATCCACTAACCAACAATCTAAAAGTGCCAGATATTAAATTTAGGTTAAAAACTTATCTAACTTAAATTGTCAATGGGATAACATTAATTTTCTACGAAGAAAATGCGAATAAAATACAAAAATAAATTTCATGCAACAATTCAACACCGATTCAAATAAACCGATCTCATTGGCTCCGAGATGGCAGTAAACATGTCTTCAACGAGAAAGCGCGCAGGCACACACACTGACCGTTGGTACAAAAATCCCTACGATCATTTTCCAGGACGGTTGGGATTTTTCGCATAATATTATCCACCCATTCACGTGGGAAAATTTACTGTGGCCTCCTGAGTTACTTCCACTTACTTGAAATACCACCGTACAAACTAAAATTTAAACGAAACTAGAATATTTATTTGAAGCCATTGTTTCTGGAACCGTGGCCTCTAACAAAACCAACTCCCATGGCAACGACCCGTTTTTTTCGCAACCGATGGAGCACGAAAAATGAGCCCGCCATGCCGATACGTGTGCACGGAAAAAAGAAGAGTACTTTCCGTGTAACACCATCCCGAAAGTAAAAAAAATCGAAGAAAAAGTAACAAAGAAAACACGCCGGGCGGACCATTTATCTCCCGCGATAACGGGCGGCGCAGAATTTTTCAAAGCCCCCGAAGACGAATGCGAACGGCGGTAAGTAACAGCGAGAGAGGTCGCTGCGAAGTTTCGCGTGCCCCTTCTTAGCTTTCATTCGAGCAAGGAAGAGGAGACGGTCGGCGAACCCCGAGTTCCCTTCTTCCTCCCATCTCCCTCTCCCCCTCCTCCACCCACCATTGCAGAAGGGCACGCGTCCGTTGTGGCTAATAAATTTAATATGGCCGATTTAAATTTAATTGGCAAAGATTTCCCAGAGGACGATAAGATCCACCCATCACCCTGGACGCTACGAGATATAGAGCCCCGTGGATGGGGCGGGTGGGCTAGATGCAACGGACCACTTGCGCGAGGGCAAAGGAAAAATTTGTTGAAGGGCGGGGGGGAGAGAACGATGTCGGGAGTAGGGCGTGGGGGCAGACGAGGGCATACTAAATCGTCTCTGGGTGTGAGCGAAAGACCGGGAAGCGTGGACACCCACGGGACAAAGGAGAAGATATCGGACGTGCTACAACGAGAGAGACAGGAGTGAAAATATTGCAAACTGATTCATGAAAAAAAACAGCAAATTCAACAGCAAAACAGAAACGCGGGAATAATCCCAAAACTTACACAATTCACCGGCAGGCTTGGGTCTGTATATAAATCAAAAGAAGCAGGAGCAACGCGCTTTCCACAGAATTAAATTAAAATTAAACTACGAGTAAGTTGTTATATACACAACTTTCACGAAGTGAATCCTGATTCAATAAATTTTACCAATTTTTTATTTATAGTTTGTATGCAGATCTGCAAGACTATGAAGGGGTCTCCTGTGTCAAAATTTCACCTGATCTTCCACTCAGAAGACTTCTCTAAAAACACGCAGAGATTTGAAATCACATTGAAAACTTTGACGCAGGACACATCTAAAGTGTCTCAAAAAGACTACTAAAATTACGTGCCTTAGATAGCCAGACAGCCAAGGGATATCCGCCAATGCTGAATGCAATGCAGAATCAGTGCGATATACTTCGAATGAGAGTCAACGTAAAAAAACGAAGGTAATGATGACCGTAAGTAAAGATTCAGAGAAAACGACGAACAATAAACCATTCAATAAGGAGAATCATATTGTACAGCGCGTAAATTTTGAGGCGTTGAGGCAAGCTGATGGGGCTTAGATTGAAGGATTTTACGATGTGGGCTTTGAAAAGAATGGAAAATTGAAATGGACGGAAGGAAAACAAACGAAGCCGTTCATGGAATGGTGGGGGGATGAGAGAGGGTTGTGTGGGAGGAATCTGTAGTAGGCAGGAAAAATGGATGCAGGGCATATTGAGTTGCGCAGGACTGTTGAAGACTAATAGAGCCTAGAATGTTTGGTAGATGAGGTGGAGGCAGAGAAAAGGCTTGCTGGACGAAATAAAAAGGGGGCAGGAAGTATGTGACTTCGAGGAATGGTTTATGCAGGTTTTCGAGTATTTGTTGAGTGTTATGTTATTTATGACTTAGAAATGCGGCAGACCTTAGATATTGAATGCAACCAAAACCTTTCTACACCTTTGGAAAACTCTTAGTAATGAATAACTTCATTCACCAATGTTGTACCCCGCGAAAGTTTTAACGATCTGACGATTTTCAAACTAGACCTAAAGCCGACCCCGGTGGCGGCGGGGTAACGTCCACGTCTGCCATTCCAAGGGTCGCGGGTTCGATTCCCGCCTGGGTGAGTTTTCCTCCACCTAGGGCTTGGGTGTTTGTAAATGTGATCATTGTTATCGTTGTTAATAGTTCGGTGTAAAGGCCAGAATGCGCTGTTTTCGGACTTATACTGAATAAATAAAATAAAATAAAAAAAAATAAATAGCATTTCCACCTACGAGGGCGTCAACTAAAGACAAATTCCAGTTACCAATGAGTCAAGTCAGTATTTGAAAAAAGTCATTTCCATTGTTGCCACATTTGTTCATAAACATTTATCAGCTCCTCGAGCTGAAGTTCAGGATGCGAGATTCGACAACAGTGGCATCCTTTCAACTGGGAACCTAGTGATCAATAGGTTCGGGAGGTCCTTTCAATGTGCTATATTATAACTTTCGCTATCATTGACGCATATCTCTTCTGCAGTTACAATTATTCGTAGTAGCGCCAAGAATTCTCTTATGCTGAGTTCTGCCGCCCAGAATATGAAGAAAGGTCTGAACGATTCCACGACTCATTGCTTTAATAACGATAATTTGCGCGTCTTGAGCATATCTAACTGGCCCTCCGGGTCAGTTAGTGAGCCTTCGTGCGGATTGAGATGTCGTGGTGTCCAGCGCACTGGATTCACACTGGTGTCTAACGCACAGGGCCCGGGTTCGATTCCCGGTGTTGGCCGGATTTTTTAGAGATATCTCGATACCTACTTACGGTACTATATGGAGAGCACTTTTAAGTGAGCTCGCCGTCCGCCGGATAGGACGATGGACCCCTTTCGTTGTGAGTACGCTAATACCGACCCCAGATTTCTCTAAACCCTTCCACCATTCCAATCCATCCCTATAGACACAAATGACCATAACTGTCGGTCACTTCCCTTAATAACTACTGCTACTGTTAGGGAAGCTCCGTTCAACAGTAAGGGAGTGAAAATACGTACCTTGTGCCGGATTTCTCCGCGATCGATGATCCGAACCTCAAGTCTAAGGCCAACAGATCATTAATTGGACAACTGTGAAGAATTTTACTAACGAACCGTGTCAAAAGATTGAAATATAATTCGTAAAGTCCTTAATTGACAACATTCGGGTGCCTGCTAGGGAACTTCACGCCCTATATGACCCTTGTACCATAACTCACGAATCTAAATGTCATCCAATTAAAGTAATTTCCAATTGATTTTAAATAAGACCTCGCAGATCCTAGGCCACAGATAGCCGTGAAATACCGAAGATTCTTAATTGCAGTACTGGAACAGGAGTCCATTTTAAACCGAGGACGGATTCGTAGCAAGAAGGAAGACGGGGCAAGTAAGCAATCAGCTAGATTGCAATCATATTCATGGGCAAAAAGCAAAGAGATCTTTCACTAATTAAGAAAGCATTTTCGACTATGTTTTATCCCCCAACTACCCCCCACGTAAAAAATAGAATCCAACATGAAGCACCTTCGCAAATCTTATCTAAGAACCTGAGGTTTGTTGGAACTCGTGCCTAATACTACCTTGATCAAAAAGTTCCCGGAATAACCACCGTGTGGCGCTCCCATCGTTCCGATTTGAGTTCTGTTTTTTTTGTTAAATTGGTACATCTGTTGTTGATATTCCCTTTAAATCTTAGTGTCATAACTTGACATTTGCAAAAGTTACGTAGCCAAGAGTACATCTATCTCTGTGTGTGTTGGCGATTTTTTACAATTTCAGAAATGGATTTAAATTTGCAACAACGAACTTGTATTAAATTTTGCGTAAAAAACGGATTTAGTGGCGCACGGACGTTGGAAATGTTGGAAAAGTGTTTCGGCAACGATTCTCTAAAAAAAACGGTCGTTTACCAGTGGCACGAGCGGTTCAGAAGTGGTCGTGAGTCAATCGAAGATGATGAACGCAGTGGCAGACCATCGACATCGAAAGTCGGTGAAAAAATTGATAAAGTAAAAGAAATGTTGGTCAATAACCGCAAATTAACCATCAGAGAAATAGCGGAGGACTTGAACATTGCCTATGGATCCGCCCAAGACATTGTGGTTAATGATTTGGGTTTCCGTCGTGTAGCAGCAAAGTTGGTGCCAAAAGACCTCAATTTCATGCAAAAAAGAGACCGTGTTGACGTCGCAAAAGACATGATTTGCGAGGCTGAATCCGATCCCACATTCATCAAAAGGATCATTACTGGAGACGAGACGTGGGTTTATGAGTACGACACGCAGTCCAGACATCAGGCAAGTGAATGGCGTTCACCAAATGAGCCGAGACCAAAAAAACCACGTCGTTTTCAGTCAAAAAAGAAGGCAATGCTGACGGTTTTCATGGATTACAACGGTGTAGTGCATCATGAATTTTTGCCAGAAGGCCAGACAGTAAACAAAGAGTATTATTTGGGCGTTATGAGACGTTTGCGTGAAGCAATTCGCCGAAAGAGACCAGAAATGTGGGCAGGAAACTCGTGGATTTTGCACCATGATAACGCACCGTCGCACAGTGCTATCATTATTCGTAATTTTTTGACGAAAAATGCAACAAATACCATCCAGCAGCCACCGAATTCACCTGATTTGGCTCCCTGTGACTTCTTTCTGTTCAATCGAGTTAAAAAACCATTACGGGGAACGCGTTTTAGCATCTGAGAGGAAGTAATGGAAAAATCGCAGGAAGCACTGATGGACATACCGAAAACCGAATATAAAAAATGTTTCGAGGATTGGATCAAGCGCTGGCATAAGTGTGTTGCAGTCGATGGGGATTACTTTGAAGGGGACAATATAGATTTAGATGAATAAACTTGTATTTTTAATTTTCTGAATAAATTCCGGGAAATTTTTGATCAAGGTAGTATATTTCTACAGATGTCCCACTCAGAATATTAGATAGTTTCGGGAAGAGGGAGTTAATCTTCACCTTAATTGAGCATTATATAAAAACAGGTTGAGATGGAAGAGTCAGGAAATAGATTTCATTAAGTGCTGCCCCAATCGATGAGCACAAGAGAAGGGTGGTTCAATAGTTTGGTCATGCTGAAAAGAGTGCATTAGATAAAAGCTTTTTTTTGTCTCTCGAATTGAAATGCCGCAATGGATGTTCAAATCTGCTTATTATTTCAGCGCGAAGCTGTGCTTCGCTGCCAGTTACATCAAACTCCCCTTATGTGGTGAAGAGCGATTAGAATTACCATAATTCCTGTTATCGATAAAGTGCAGAAGCTAGGCATTAGAGTACAGAGTATGGAATATTAGAGAGTAGAGGGGGCAAAGTAGAGACTGAGTAAGGAATAATTTGTCGGGACGACCTAAATTTTATTGTAATTAGATCATTACGTTAACAGCAGTCCACTCCCGTTTGTAATGTTATATTCATCCGCACCTTCCCCGCGTCGAAGGTCCTACACAATATATTTTTTACGGATGACTAAAAAGTAGGTCCCGTCCACACGATCACAACGACCTCAATAAAATTCAGCCGCTAATCATCCGAAGGACTGTACTGAATCGCTTCATTGGGAAGATGAGTGATTTAAAACCTTATTTTACAAACAATCAAGGCATACCATTAAAGGACACTTTAGATGGAAAACGAGAGCGGCAAAATAATTTTTCCAATGTATTTTTCCTACATTCTCTTGTGCCTTATAGTTATTATTACTCTTCTGCAAGCAGGTTTTGGATGGACACACACTATAAAATGGTACAGCATTACATTTCCTTGCCTCTCCTGAGAAAACAAAAATCTCCGAAACAAACGAATACATCGTGATTGTACTCGATGTTTCTCTCTATCAGTGACCTCTTCACTGATATGCCATTGCGCATGCTCCATTTTCCCCCTTCTTGAAACTAAATTAATCATCCCCTTAGATGATTTTATGCACTACCTTTGACTATTGTTTATAGTCCTTACAAACCTTTCCCTTTTTTTGATACCTTTAGCACTGATCTAAGACAAAATCTTCCGGAAAAATTCATCCCTCATAAATGTCAAATCAGTCATGAATCAATAAAAAAAACAACTCTTCTTCCCGAGTTTTCCTACACTCTTAATTAGTTCCGCGGATTCTCTTTTTAGCGGTCGAAGCATTGACCGACTAGTTTTCGTCAAGGGGTACCCTTTTGCTTCCTTTCACATTATGCTCACACGACAATAATCAGCAAAAAAAACCGAAGGAAAAAAAACAAGAATTGCAATGTCCCAGCCAATTCAATTAATGCATAACCGGCTTGGACGTTCCCGCCGTTAGAAAGGTACAACGTGAAAGTACCAGGGCAGAAGATTGGTTTACATAGGCAGAGGAGGCGTATACGACCGAGGATCGTTTTAAATTAACGGGATATAAGGTTGAAACAAGGTTTGACTCAATTAGGTTAGGTGCTAGGATGGTGAGAGGCACAAAGAGCTGGAGGAGTCTGCATTGCGAAGTGGGAGAAGGAGTTATAGGGTAGGATCTTATTTAAACACATCATGTCTGGAAGATTAGAGAGCTGAGCACATGAAAAATTTCAAACTAATGCAATTCAAAGCCTTTTTCATAGAAATGCAAAGACGTTGGATCAAACTTAATTCCGTGGCTGGCGTGAAAACATGCATAGCAAATTTCGACTATCAGATTAATATCCACAGTATATCTTTCGTTATAAAACATGGATGCTAAATCTTCCACCCGTTAGGCTCGCATACTTAATCCTGATGAACACCTTTTAGTGCGCAATAATTATATGCATAATTATGTCCCTTAGAGATAGCTCATATGGAGAGATGTCGCCCTTAAAAATTATTCATGTATTGGCATTAAAAATCTTTCAGACAGCACGGATATAATGAGAGGGGCAAAAACGCGTTTGACTTTAATACAGTACCATTAAAATTTTATTTTTTAGATTATCTCTCAACTCGTTTATTTCTTTTTCAGCTAATTTTTTAACTCAACTCGTTTACTTCATCATAAAAAAACCCTAAAATAACAATTCGCACATTAAAATTTTTACCTCGTCGGGCGAAAGGGGATCTCCTAATCTAATTTTATGCTGGAACAAATGGCGAGGTAAAAGAGGAGAGATCGAGAAGAAAATTCAACTTTTATCTTATTTAGAAAGCTCTAATTATTCTTCAGCTTCTATAATAAATATTCATGCTTTGCCAAATGTGAAATAATTTTTTATCAAGTTTCTTCGGGAGTGAGAAAATTACTGTCATATCAAATTGTGGATTACCGTAAATTTTGTTCTCATATGAGAAAAACAAATTTGCACTTTTCCACAGATTTATTCGTAACGTACAACGCGTTTCAGTTCATCGAACCATCTTCAGGAACAAGATCGTCTCGTACCTGAAGATGGCTTGATGAACTGAAACGTACGTGACAAATAAATATGTGGAAAAGTGCAAATTTGTTTTTTCCTCATAACAACGAACTTCCACTACATCTCGCCTGAATCTGCTGAATATATTTTAATTCCAATTCGACTCGAGGATTAAACTTTAAACTTACTTCAGTTAAACTCACATTTCAAATAACTATATTCTATAGTTACTTAACTTCACCATTTCAGTATACGTGCACTTTCATTCACGCACTTCATGGAATTCACTGAGAAAGATATTGGAAAAGATGTATTCATCAGAGTAAAATAATGTAGAATGTAACTTTTCCCCTTGGAACGCTGATCGCTACATTACGAAGAGTTCGCGACTTCGATCGGAATGACTCCAGATATTTCAATACGTCTTCAGCCCTACGTCCTCCTCGCCATTTGCCAACATCCAATTACCTACAGTGAGCAAGAGAAATCCCACTAAGAGTTATTTACGCCTATCCATAAAAATGGAAGAAATAAGTGGAAAAATGCTGCCACGATAAAGAAACAAAAGCCGCGAGGAATGATGACGCCATTCTTCGGGAAAGCTGGGAAAATCCCGTGCAATAAGATTTCACACCAAATTTAGGTGTAAAACACTAAAAACAAGCCTCACTCTCACGGCACTTGAAGAGTGTAAATTAAAATCAACTTTTAAAGGAAAAGTTATGCAAGCACCACACCATTCCTTTCCGATCTCCCATGAATATCACTCACCGATGAATCTTATTTTTTCAGATGATTTGATATAGTTTTCACTTGGATTAATAGCAGCATTCCTTAGGGTTAAGGCAACCTTTCCCATGGATTCTGAATTCCCCAGACCCGTACTGCAGACCTTGCTAACCCGGCCTAAGAGAAGGGACTACCCCGGCCACCTTCCTTGCCCGCCCGGGCCCGTCTCGCCCACACCTTGGCCCCTTCTCTTCCCCCCGACCCACCACCACACCGATTGAAAATTAAACACGCGTTATCCGACCATTAGGGCGACAGACCACGCACTTTTGGTCCACTTGGTTGCCGACCTCCCTTGACCCTCAGAGCAGGGTGAACCGTCGGTTCGTGGAGGGGGGAGGACGAAAAAAACATCATCCATCATCATAAGGTGGAGTTCTGCCTAGTGACAGGTCCAGCACACCAGTATTGTCTCCATCCACCCCTGTCCAGGACTTGTTCCTCGGTCTCCTTGTATCCTCTTCCCCTCTTAGATCCATCTATAAAATTCAATTTCCTCACTCTTCTCTTTACTGCTCCCTCAATATCCATTGTCAGTATCCTTTTCCACTGATCACACGATTAATCCAGTTTTCTTTTCTCTTACGAATAGCGTTCACAAGTTCTCTAACCTCGCTAACACCGTTTAAAATCTCCTCGTTCCTTATTCTGCCCACCCAATTTGTCCTTTTCGACCTCCTCCACACCCACATCTCAAAATCCTCCATCCTGTCCCTCCCTCTCTTCTCCAAGATCCAAACTCCACACCGGTACATCAGAACACTTTCACGGAGAGCATGTGACCAATCTCTTCTTCAGCTCTAGTTTCACATTGCTACGTAGTAAGATTTTATTATTATAGAAGGATATCTTTGCCATGGCCATCCTTATTTTGAACTCAGCCTCACTCTTACAATTCTCCGTGAAAATACTCTCTAGATATAAGTATGCTGTAACATAAATCTTCTCTTCCTTCATTCGTCACGACAATCATTTCTTCTCTGTTGTTTATCCTCATCATTTTCGTCTTCCCCACTTAAGCTCTCATTCCGTACTCACATATTCCTCATTCAAAGTTTACACACTTCTTTAAGTGTTTGAGTATCATTAACCAGTACTACCGTATCATCTGATCCAGTTTATCTTCTGTCCCGCAAAACTTATCCCTTTTTTTAATTTCGTTCATTCTCTCTAGCACGTCCTCAATTGAAATTACTGAAACTGAATTAGCCGGTGATAGGAAGCAACCCTCTCTCTCACTCCTCTGCCCAACTCCATCCGATTTGCCAGACTTATTTAACCATTACGGCTGCTTCTTGTTCCATGCACAATTCTTTGATTAAACTGTCCCTCCTACATCAAACCCGAAAGGAAAGAGAAGGGACGGAGATGGGATTGAAGGGGGGGGATGGAGAGAAAGAGTTCGTACCTACGGGGAGAGAGGCCGTCGAGGGCAACACAAGAATGTCCACTGGTGAGAGAGTGGGTGGGTGCGGAAAGGCGGTCGTTTCTTTTTTTTTGCGAAGGGGGAATAGCGGGGGGAGGGGGGCGGAGCAGGAAGGGCTGAGGGAACACCGGCGCGTGGGCAGGGAGACGGGAAAGGAGGAAAATGAGGAATGTTTGGTGCTCGTGGGGGCCGTTGCCCTCCGCGCGGATCTTTGGGAAGCAGAAAAAAATACGAAAAAAATTAGCGCTTGTTTTCCTCCGTGGACAGTCTCTCGCTCGTGTGAGGAATGAATCCGAGATCCGATCGCTCGAGTGGGCGGGAGATGCGGGAGGTGTCCCACGGGGAGGAGATGCGGGCCTCGGAAAACGAGTGAGCGTTTAACGCATATTTCGAGGCGGATATGCGCTTAGAAAAGCCTCGAACACACGCAGGAAATGATTCTCAACCGATAGAATCGAATACTAACTCGAAGGGCACGGAAGGATGGCCGCGAACATGCGTGTGCGCAGCGTTGAGCACACGTTTTCTTTTTTCTCACTTCATCCAAATATCTATCATAAGATTAACCAGAGGTAATATTTCACGGAGATTTTTAAATCAAACATACTAACATCTGATAAATAATAGCATAAACATAAGTAAGGCATTATGTACCCTTATATGTATATCGAGTCTGCAATTCTAATGTCGTGAGGATCGGTAAGATTACTGGAGGTAATTCAAATTACCTCCAGTATTAATTTAATTAATTAATATATTAATAGAAAATATACATACACACACACACACACATATATATATATATATATATATATATATATATATATATCTTCGAAATGGAACGCTCTTCAGCGACGCACAAATATATAAAAACACGGATGTAGATTTGTAGACTATAGAGACACACTATATATATATATATATATATATATATATATATATATATATATATATATATGCACCTATGGGAAAGTTCTTCGAAGAGTGAGTGAAGAGAGGAGCCTACGACTTGCAAAAAGAAAGAAGAGGGATATTGATTGGAAGCATCCTCAGGCACGATAGTTTACTGAAGATCTTAACTGAAAGACACACGGAGAGGATGTATTACAGAAAAAGATCAACAATGAACTAATTGATGCAGGTAATGGAAAATGTCAGTGCATGGATCTATGAGGAAATTAAGAGATAAGACAGAGAAGACGACGTACATCGGAGAACTGCTACCGACCAATCCACGGATTGATATCCCATGATGATAGAAAATATCTTTATTGGTATTCTACCGGTTAAGCTTCGTTTTGAATGAACAGATCCTCTACAATTTTACATTAATACATTTACTTGCCTATATAATGCCATTAGTGTTGAACTACAGAGCAGTGGAGGGAGTTCAACGGCGAATTTTTGGATAAAAACATGAATTTACTAATCGCCTACGTCCTTATTAGTTAAGTTTGGTCAGAGCTGTTTCATGGTTTTAAACGGAAATCAATACCTAAAATATTCTTACCTCTAGAGATGAGAAGGCCATCATTTCAATAACCCTTGAGTGTACGGACATCGTGCGTGACTGATCACATTGTAGCCATTGTTTTTCATTTAAATATTTCCCAGCGTATCGATAAGTCAAGACTGAAGGAGATTTCCATCTCTTCTCGGTCTGGACTTTAATTTTCGCAGAAAGGTTTCGCATTGCCGCCTACTTTCGTTTTTCCGATCGCGATTATTTCGATTCGATCGGATAAAACAGCATGTAATATCGGAGAAATCACAAATCGCGAAAAGGTCGAACCACGATCGGCCATAGCTCATGTAGGCTCACATTGACTCGTACTCGTCCCACAGAAGATAGGACAAACGAGTCTTTACCGACGACTCTTATCGCAAAATCACTTCAAAAGGACGTAAAAAAATCTGAAACAAAAACGATAAATGACATGTACATACCTACAGTATGTACCTGTATCTACAAAACACGTTTTTCAATCCATTGCTTCTAACTTGAGGATTAACTTTCGGATCTCAATTTTTGCAATTAATTTCTTGAAAATTACGTATTTTCTCACCGCTGATCGTCATGCTCATGAAAGCGTAGACTACAACTGCACTAAAATAATATTCACAGTATACCCGTAAAACTATTGTAGTTTATTATATTAAAAAATAAATAACTACTATTTTAAATGAAAAAATTTAAATTTTATTTTAAATTTCAATTGAGAAAAGAGCAAAACTCAAATGCTCTTGGCAGAAAGGAACTCTCAGCGCTAAGTAATCCTTTTAGGAGCACCCCTCCATACGATTAGCGATGTAAGTGACTCGTTTGATAACGAAAAAGACGGCTATTTTTTCTACAAATCTATCGTACGCCATGTGGAAACGATAACGTAAGGTTCCTCTAACTAGTTCATAGTCGACCTTCCTATGAAAAGGCGGTCAATCTGAAAAAACCATCTCCACACGAAATCTACTATTTATGTTGATGCAAAAAAACTGCATTTTCCACCAAATGTTTTTCTTGGAATATAACTCTTCTTAACCATCATAGCGCCGAACTTGAAATAGATGTAACTCATTGACCTTTATTTACAATGATATGAATCCGAGTTTTCGGCGAATCCATTGATTCGAAGCGCGCAGTTATCATTTACTTCATGCACATTTTTCGTTCACTTTGAAATATTTAAAGGTGTCATTTCTCATCAGAGACAATTAAGAAACTGCAATTACTTTTAATTCAATAAAAAGAGCGACATTGGTAACGAAGGCGTTCGGATAAGGAGAACCGCACCATAACCCACTCAATACACGCACAATTAACGATTTCGTTATTCCTCCGGCTGAATATTCAAAAATTTCAATCGTAAATACGCAATTAGAGTTTATTCATAACTTTTACGACACACGAAATGGATGTGGAATTAGAACATTTGTAGAATACAAACGCGCCAAAAGAAACTCCTTCAATAATTACAATAAAAAAAAGACATTTAATAAATGTCCTAGTCTTGTCGAGGGCCGTCCCGAGGGTTCAGCGAATTGTAAGGACGGCCTCTCAAGGGGCCGACGCCAATTAGCAAAGCGCAGACTGCTGCGTAGCCGAGATTTCTCGAGCGGCGCAAGTGCTCACCTCTCCTGGCCCAGCGTCCAATGAGGCCCATCCAACTGGAGTTACTGTTAACATTCTTTGCTTATAAATTTTCGATGATGTCTGCCCATTTGAGAGCGCGCGTGCACTTCTTTACTATATTTTGTACTTGTGTGTGTACTAACATTACGTGAGTGGGACTTTGTGGACCTGATTTGGATAATTCTACCTATCTGGGCAACACGAAATGTGATGTTTGTTCAGCATTTCATTTAGAGTAGACGAAATGAATTAGCGACACTGGAAATAACAATACCCGGAAGTTATTAGCCAATTTATAGACCAATGGATTCTCCTATTCGTATCTCACACACTTAGAAAGATAATGAGTTTCTCCACCGCGCACAAATGGTTGCTACGTAACGTTCTATCAACTAGCGTAATCTTGGTTTTTGCGATGTTTCTGCACTGCACAGTTTTACCCGGCACCAATCATTTCAGTGATATTTCGAAGATTTCCAACTTCCTCCTTTAGCATCTGATTCAGTGATGCCACTGGATATCATTTCAGTAAAAATAAAAAAAAGTCTCCGCAACTTGTTCCCCTGACAAGCTTTCGTGCATTTACACTTGGAGAGTTATTTCAATTCATCGGATCCACTATAGAAATACCACCTAATGAGAGAATAAAGAAATAGCTGGGGACGAAACGATGGAGACTTTTTATGTCAAGCAACTGAATGTTTACTTCTCTACAACGATCTCGAAACCGGCAGTGAATAATTTAGCACAAGACCTAAAGTGAAAGGAAACTTGTCCTATAATTAAAAGAGGAAATGCTAGCGCGTTTGTTCCTTGAATTTACCAGGCATCATTATGAAAAGAGAAAACTTTGCAGGATGGAATTACGGATGAAATTTGCAATCGGGAGAGAAGCATTCATTTCTTCTTGCATTTAATCTTAGGTGCATTTGGAAAATTATGTCGTTCATTCATTACACTCGAATTCATCGTGACAATAAAATCCTTTTTGAAACACAATATATAATATTATCGTATGGAGCTATTATCAACACTATTTTCCCTTATCATTGATGTTTGCAGGAGGGATTCTAAACCTGATGACAGATCTACGTGCTGTCCAACATTTTGCTTTCAAATGGGGATGTGTTAACAAGGGTGTACTGTGGATTAGTCGGATGTGTCACCTAAAAGAGTACCGCGATGCTTCCGAAGATAGATAAAAGTTGAGGTGGCACCATGTTAACAATTTAATTCTTCATTAATCTCGAGTGTGGAAAATTTAGGAAAAGTTAAAGTAATTTGGAGTATTGGCAACTACCTCGGTCTAACCACAACCGACAAACCGATTTATTATATAAAAGCCGCCAAGAATTGTGAATCCCCAAAGCGCCTACCAAACTGGATCGCAACTGACACTTAATGCAGTCTGGATGTAAAGTAATTATTTTAAACTGTCGTGAACACGTTCAAGTGAATCGCTTCCACCACATCTCACAAACACTACCCTGGTCCATTTGGTGAAATTTACGCGCATTTCCGCCAAGATAAAATCGCTTGAGCTCGTGTAATGATCTGGTTTTGGAACGTAAAGATGCCGAGCTCGGACCCAGGCCCTTCTGTTATTATCACCTACCGCTTACGCTCAAGAGAAACCTCGCTTCCCTCGCCGCGAAACTCGCTTGTTTCCGTCGGCCTGCCCCCCATTGGGAGCTCTCACACCTGCATCAGACAACACATCCGAGCGTCTCTCCCCCAGTTTGCGTCCGATCCTGTGCGCGCCTCAGCGGGATAGAGATAAGGGCACTTCCCTTGACGTGAACCAGAAAATTGAACGCGACGGATGACCTGCACGCGCGTCGCACCGCGTAAGAAGATTGGAGCGAGATGCGATTAGGGACAGGCGGAGGCGGAACCAGGAAACAAACTCAGGGGCGGGGAACAGTTTAGAAGTTCTGGTTTCCTACGTGAGCAAACCTTCAAAGCTGATAACATTGACAGCTTTTTTTCTTGAGCTATTATTTTAATTGGTATTCTATCTTTTAAGAAATGTTTTCGATGGGAACAGGGTGAAAACCGACACATTTCTAAGTCTCACCGAAGAAGATATAATCTGACACCACGCACTACAATTGACCTTCTTCAATTCCGTATGATTTCTCACTCTCTGCATCTGGTCCAACGTTCTTTTTCTTCCCCTACCCCCTTTATCTCGCTTACCTAACATTCTCCGCTCCTTCACGGGGTTCAAAAATCTATCGCCAAATTAAATTCTCTTCATCTGCCTTTCCTGGCTCCAATAGATTTTTCCCAGCAATCAATCCTCTACCCCCAGCATGCTTAGAACTTCTCCGCTTGTTTACCCTTCCGTCCATTTTATCTTTCCCATCCTTCTCCACACTTACTCCTTCTTAAACTGTACATCTCAAATCCCTTGAATCTACGCCTATCATCTCCCTTCAACGACCAAGTTTCCGCGTTGTAAAAACCATACTTTAAATAAAAGTTTTCACTAATTCACTGTGAAGCGTTGGGAGCTTTAGAGATATGATTGTGGGGAATAATGGACGATATAAAATCGAAGGAAAGGAAACAATGACTGGCAGGGATGAGAACTCTTTTGGAAGAGATCCGGAGACAAATTGAAACGGAGCTAGGAATACAATGATACTTTTGTATGCCCTGAAAGCAAGTGGATCTAAATGACGATTTTTTTAGGAAGAAGAATTATTAAGACGAAAATAGTTTTTAGGAAAAAGAGTTCTTTGTCGTCATTAGTTAATCCGAACACCTCGGAACCGAGCGATAGTGTAAATGGTCAATATATGGTAAAACCCTGCCAATTACCGATGTACTAGAATAAACAATGATATTTATAGCATGGCATCTGAAAAATAGACAAAAAAAGGATAAAATGATCGCTAAAACCCTGTTATTGAAGAGACTTCAAAAATGACCGCAGAGATGACTTTTTTCAACTTTTTCCGAATCGTCGGAAGAGTTTCTCGGATGGGGGGAGGGTTAGAAAATGTCCAACCTTGCCCCCTTCCTACTCGTGAGTCCGCTACTCAAGAGCAGGGGGAGCTAAAAATGGGGAGAATGGATTCAAACAGGTCCCCCGGCCGAGGAAGGCATGGTCCCGTTTACGACACCCCGGGAAAACCTCCCCATTGGCTCGCGCCCCCGCGTGGGAGGCCCGCGACAACACTTCCTCAAGTGCAGCGCCCTCCTCTTAACCACGACGGCGTCTCTTGGCAACGCCACCTCGCCTTTCACCTCGAGTTCCTCCCGATTCTACCAACGCCGATGCAAACACCGGTTATTACTTTTTTTTACAGAGCTCTTACTCTTGCACGATAAAGAAAACGCACCGACGACATGGCAGTTGAATATGCCAACATAGCGGCATATGGATGTAATCATAAACACGACCAAATTTAAGTCCGCTCTCCCTCAACACCCTTCGGGGAGATGAAACCGCCCGTGACCGCCAAAACCAATCTCATGAACACGATTTAGGACAGAGTGACCGCCGACGTTTGCGCCCCTGCATCGAATAATCACCACGCTGTGGTTCCCAGAGGCGTTATTCCCAGCAAACCCTGCATCTACACAATATAAAAGTGGCTACTGATTACTGTAAGACTATGAAATGCCCGAATTTCTAGTGCCCCATCCACGCGACCTCGTGGAGGTTTGAGGAATATTGCGCACATGTACCTGACAACTGGCGGGATTTTCTATTGTATTTTACATTTTAACAGTTCGCAGGGAGAAAAGTAGAAGAACACACAAAAGTAGCAGTCTGTACCCTACCATAGCAGGATGCGTACTGAGTGTAGGGACGTTTAGACACCAAGATGGTGGCTCAAGCCCTACCCACCGCCACGCTAGGCCGAAACGTAAGTTACTTTCTTGAATGCCCTCGTATATTTTACGACCGAAGAAAGCACTCAGGGCTACTGCGCGATACCAATAAATACAACTTCCTTTGATTCTCTTTGAAATTAAATTTATTTAAACTGCATCGTAAATATGCCCAGGGTATATGGGACCCAATGCAGAAAGATATAATTTGCGGCTTATACAAAATAAAATAGAAAGTTTGGCTATATATTTTTATGAAATAATAGCGTCACCGATTCTTCAATACCATATAAGTAGCCCACTCGAACCGCGACGATTAAGTGGAAGACTTATTCCACGGGTTAAATATATATCGTACAGTTTTAACTCCGACACTGACACCGAGGGGAAAAATTCAAATACGATATACCAATTTTAATATACAAATTAAAAATATTTTCATATAGAACCAACCGTTATAATGCATCACTTCATGATAGAACATTAAAAATATCTAAACTAATATATTATCTCACCGCATTCCGAATTACAAAATGTACCTAATATCCCTTGGATAGTGAACTAGCGCCGTGCCCAATCATAGATTAGCAAGGCACCAAATACATTTAGCCAAATTTTAAACCCAAATTTGGTGATTTCTGAGTTTTAGAATTGCTTGGCAAGATGAAAACAAAATACCTTTGGGTAAATGACTGATTCTTCCAAGTCCAAAATAATGTATTTTTTCAGTTGTCATGTACAGATAGTTCTCTGTACCAGAATTCTCATTCAAGTGAAACACGAGAGTTAATGTTTAAAAATTATTAAAACTAGGGCAATTAGATTGTGATAGTGTGCATTAAAAGAAATATAGTACATTACTAAATTAAAACTATTGAATTACCAAATTGCAGATTTAAAATCAACAACTTCGTTTATGCTACAACTGCTTATAATGGCGGTATTACTACTGCCCTAATACTGTCATGAACAAATAAACCGACGGTTGTCGTGCACGCACAGTTACATGGGAATGTTTTTATGGAGGTCTTAAAGATACTCAGGTGAAATCGCCTCGTAAGCATAACATAAGGAAGTTCACTGTAAGGTATGATTTCGAACCACGAACCTCAGAGAGGATGACAAACAAGAAGAATGTCTGGATCTGCTACCGTGTACGTGTGCTCCCCGAAGCAATAAAGATACGTTCGCAATCAATAACGCCAATTTTCGGCCGTAAAAAAATCATCAGAAATGCTCGCCCCCATAATCGCGGAGAAATCCATTTCGAGCTGAACGAAAACGTATGTATTCCAACACCAATTCCCGGAGTGAACGTATACCCGTTACAAAAACAATTAGATAAGAATCGGTCGTACACGGTTGTGCCAATAAAGAGCCGATCCTTACGTGGAGAAGAATACATTCCCAATGGGCCCCACGTAAGGAGCAATGTGTCTTTCGCGGCATTTATTCTTCTTTCTTTTCCTTTTAATTACCCCTCGGAAGTCGTTAAGGTCCCCTGCACGCAACCTTCACCCTGATCCCATGAAAACTATTCCCCTCGCATGCCTCACTCCTCTCCAGTGAATGCCATATATTTTTTTTTTCATTTTTGCGGAAAATCATGCCACTGCTCTCCCATTTATCCACAGCCCTGGTTCCTCCCCACATCACTGCAGAAGTCATGTGCTCGGAGCCTTCCCCGTCCCTTCTCCACACACAAACCCCTTCCTCCCGGCCTGATTAGCGCGGTGGCTCGAGTTTTCTTGTGGCCTCGGTGGAAGGGAGAGGATGCTGACTCACGCAATAAAACTAAGCCGTCGCAAGAGAGCACGTCCCGAGGTCCATGTCCTTATGACAAACGACAATTTACTCAGCAAGCAGACCTCCTGAGGATTTCCGCATCCACCTCCCGTACGACAGCCACCATCCGAGCCGGATGTTTTAGCCGAAAATTGGAAATACATCCCATAAGTACGCGGTGAGACGCGGTCGCAGATCTCTGCACCCAAAGTGAAACGTACCGAAGAAAATGGTCTTCCGCGGCGATTACTGAAATACTACCTTGATCAAAAAGTTCCCGGAATAACCACCGTGTGGCGCTCCCATCGTTCCGATTTGAGTTCTGTTTTTTTTGTTAAATTGGTACATCTGTTGTTGATATTCCCTTTAAATCTTAGTGTCATAACTTGACATTTGCAAAAGTTACGGTCGGTTTTCGGTATGTCCATCAGTGCTTCCTGCGATTTTTCCATTACTTCCTCTCGGCTGCTAAAACGCGTTCCCCGTAATGGTTTTTTAACTCGATTGAACAGAAAGAAGTCACAGGGAGCCAAATCAGGTGAATTCGGTGGCTGTTGGATGGTATTTGTTGCATTTTTCGTCAAAAAATTACGAATAATGATAGCACTGTGCGACGGTGCGTTATCATGGTGCAAAATCCACGAGTTTTCTGCCCACATTTCTGGTCTCTTTCGGCGAATTGCTTCACGCAAACGTCTCATAACGCCCAAATAATACTCTTTGTTTACTGTCTGGCAAAAATTCATGATGCACTACACCGTTGTAATCCATGAAAACCGTCAGCATTGCCTTCTTTTTTGACTGAAAACGAAGTGGTTTTTTTGGTCTCGGCTCATTTGGTGAACGCCATTCACTTGCCTGATGTCTGGATTGCGTGTCGTACTCATAAACCCACGTCTCGTCTCCAGTAATGATCCTTTTGATGAATGTGGGATCGGATTCAGCCTCGCAAATCATGTCTTTTGCGACGTCAACACGGTCTCTTTTTTGCATGAAATTGAGGTACTTTGCTGCTACACGACGGAAACCCAAATCATTAACCACAATGTCTTGGGCGGATCCATAGGCAATGTTCAAGTCCTCCGCTATTTCTCTGATGGTTAATTTGCGGTTATTGACCAACATTTCTTTTACTTTATCAATTTTTTCACCGACTTTCGATGTCGATGGTCTGCCACTGCGTTCATCATCTTCGATTGACTCACGACCACTTCTGAACCGCTCGTGCCACTGGTAAACGACCGTTTTTTTTAGAGAATCGTTGCCGAAACACTTTTCCAACATTTCCAACGTCCGTGCGCCACTAAATCCGTTTTTTACGCAAAATTTAATACAAGTTCGTTGTTGCAAATTTAAATCCATTTCTGCAATTGTAAAAAATCGCCAACACACACAGAGATAGATGTACTCTTGGCTACGTAACTTTTGCAAATGTCAAGTTATGACACTAAGATTTAAAGGGAATATCAACAACAGATGTACCAATTTAACAAAAAAACAGAACTCAAATCGGAACGATGGGAGCGCCACACGGTGGTTATTCCGGGAACTTTTTGTTCAAGGTAGTACTTCAGGTTGACCTCGTGCTAACGCATATATGTATGTAGTTATGCATGTTTGCGTATGTATATTTTAATGCATGTATGCATCTATGTGTGTATGCATATGCTCACACATGTATGCGTACATATATTTAAACATTTAAGACTATATGTCACAATCAATATATCACTCTTACAGCATGATTTGACTAAAAATGTTGGTGGTAGCATGGGCATTCCTCTCGAGTCCGATAAGCGGTAACAAGTTCATTTGCATGTCGGCATAATTTTCGGTAATGGTGTCTCGTGCTTAGTGCGTGACTTACTCTGTCCATGTGGTGTGCATGTCTGATGTAGATACACCCCTAATACACACCTTCCCAACGGCTTGAAGGGTATTATGTAGATGTGACAAACGAACAATGGGGACGGATTCAACGTTATCAATCACGTCCATTTCAACGACGGATAATTCTCTATTCCAAAAAAGTAAATAACCATAAGAGAATGTTGGGAGAGTAATAAGATGTAAAATAATTCACATAATGCAGATCATGATAACTTACGACGAATTCATTACGGTATCCAAGGGAGAGATATATTTCTCCACGCATAATCGAGGAGCTATTAGTAACAAGGTCAATAAACTAAGGTTATCTGACATATTGGAAACATACAAGGCTACTTGAACAAAAAATGATTCCCCTTTCCTAACTTGGTCACTCAAAGTTTTTCGGATTCCTAATCGTTCTAAGGGAAAATTGTATCTTAAATCTGTCGGTTCTACACTTGACCTCTCTAATCTAATGAGCATGATCTCTTCTACCATAGTACTATGTTGCTAATAATGAATTTTCAACACCATCGCTACTCTTACATCGACGGTCGATATTGAAATATTAATATCGCAGGGACCTAACCGCAGCGGGGAACTCCCATAAACTTGGTTCAATTTTCCCTCTCCTTTTTTTCGCCGACGGCTTATCTCGCGCACACCTTGGGAGGAAGGCGACTAAATTCCCCGTACTCTTGTCCCCTTCGATCATTAAAATGCCCAAAACTCCTGTCCTGCCCCTCGACTCGAGAAAACTTCCCCGGGGCCTAATTATGCTTCGCCCGCGATTCTTTTGCGCCGCGGGAATTCTTCCCATCTCAACAATAGGTGCGTGAGTGAGTGGCGTGGAATGACGGGCCACGAGTTCGTGCTCGCTTTGCGTGTCGTCGTCGTTCGACGGATCAAGGACGACTGGGACAAAAGTGATTCACAAAGAACCCACAACTGGTGAAACTCGTTATCTCGAGCGTAACTTTGTCGAATCGAATCATGATGAATCGTAACATGAGCATGCACACACTTTGGTGATCCGACATAAAGTTAATTCAAACCAAGACACAGAGGTTTAGACGTAAAACGCCATCTTAAAACCGTGCCAGATACTTACAGATGATATATTCCAACCTTGACGGTACATGCATTCATTCATCTACAGAATTTATTATTATTTATTTATTTCATTACTGTCTGTAAATTTGGAGATATCCGTTTCCTACTCCGCTCGAGGGTGACAATTTATATAAAAATCTAGGACGTTTAAAAAAAAAACTACGTGAAAAAATCAAGTTTTTGAGTTTAAACAAACCCTTTGCGCTATTTCCAAGTGGTTCGAATGCTCACAATAGATATTCCAATTCTAATGACTCGAAAATCGATTGCATTGATTGATGATTGCAAAAATTAGATTTTGATTCAACTCCAATACGCTTACGATGAGTGTATCCCTTCCTCAACGCAGCAAACAAAAAAAATAATAGCAAACAGAAAAAAGTTCCGATTCGTTTGTTGAGCAACATTTTTTTATTTAATATTTTTCTTTAATTCTCCTGATCGCATTTATTAAGCAAATAACGTTGACATATACTGCCTAAGTGATAGATCATATTAACTGTCATTTCGGTTATGAATAAAATACTACTACCTACTTTTCAATTATTCTTTACTAAAAAAATATTTTAATACTTGAATACACTCGTAAATTGACAATGTATGCATACTTCCATGTATGCACATCCTTGAAAATGTCAAACCTTGCATCGCTCACTCCATTTAGAGTACACATTCCATGAAATTCAATATAATATGAACAACTTCCTATACTAAATTAATCAAATATCACTTCAACAATTACTGCCGATTAAAGAACTTTTCTGTTATCATCAAAGGCAAAATATGATCAAACCGAATTCATGTAAATCTATACTTTCTCGTCTCTTTATGATTTACTAATAACTTCTAAACTTCTATTTTACGCATAGTAGATAACGTTTGACTGCAGGTGAAATCAACTAGATAGTTAAAACAAGATCGACCAATGGAGTACCCCATGTCATTTTCGCGATAGCCCGAATTAATATCACAGTTCAGAGCTACCCGAAGGATACTCCTACCTTGAGAGGTAGCTTATTTGGAGCGTTACCTCGACAACGACGAGCAGATCTTAACCTTTGAAAATTAGGCTTTGGAATACCGACTTGATTGCACAAGACCATGATACACGATACCACCAAGCCTTTCAACATTTTACGGATCATAGAATGATTCGCTAGCTCGAAACACTGTCACGGAACGCCAGATGGATTAACAAGCAAAAAAAACGAGGAATTGGCTACTTTCCTTTCCCTAGGATTCAGCGGGGAAAGGAGGAGGGGGGGCAGGGAGACGTGGACAGGACGATGGAAACAAATGCCTCCGTACGACGCTCAAGGACCAGCCACATGACCCATCATCGCAAAGTCGCGCTGTTTACTGTCACTCATGAATAATCTCTACCGAAGTCACGGAAAGACAAGAATACATTCAAGAGGGCACGCACACAATTCCAGGCGACAAGGGATGGGCGGGTGGGGCAGGGAGGGGGCTGCCCCACAGCCGGTCCCCAAAAATAATTTTACGCGAATAAATGATCGCGACGAAACATGACTCCCGGGAGACCCTGCTTTTTTTTAAAAAACGTCTTTTCCGAAGAAATAAAGACGAGGGGCAGTAGAGGAAAGAAGATCGGCAGCCGGGTACAAGGGGGGTACGACGGGCCAAAATATTTCTCCGGCTAGGAGCAAAGGAGACGTGGGGAATGGAAGCGATGACGGACGTCCGAAAACAACCCGATATCCAGCGTGCGGTGGAATGCCAAAAGACCAGGAGGGTTGAAGGGGATCGGGATGGTACGGTAGCTAACGTACAGGCTTCCCACCGAGAGGGCCCGGGTTCGAATCCCAGAGTGGGACGTTAAACTGTGGACTCCTTGGCGCCTTTCTACTGAAGTAGGCTAATGCCGACGCCGGATTTCTCTCCACCCTTCCTTTCCCATGCATCCTTAATGGAGAAGGAGAATTACCTTAGCTGTCGGTCACCTCCCCTAGAACTACTACTACGAATATAAAATATGACCAATGCGCTCAAAACACCCTCTCCGTGTACCAATGGATATGCGAGGGTAACTTAAATAACTCGCAAAACAGAGGCAATAATAATCAAATTATTATTATTATTATTAGGTAATCTACCGGCTCCATATAAAAGTTTTTACGAGTCTTTTCTTAACATCCTTACTCAACGTCCCTGTCATCAACTCCCTCCTCCTTGTGAAAGCCTCTATGCCTAGCGCAATTCTTCTCCTTACGTCCCTACTACTTTGACCGTCTTGGTCCAAAACACTACCGAGATACGTAAACTGTTCTACCTGCTCTAGCTTTTGCTCTCCTATTTTAATGTTTAGCTTAGCCTTTTTCTTTCTAGAAAATCGCATAACCTTTGTTTTATTAATATTGATTCTCATCCCATACCTGTCGCACTGAATTTCCAATTCACTAAGCAATGCTTGCAACCCCTCGGCTGACTGACAAACTTGATAATCAAATTAACCTCCTGAAATTTATTCCACTTTTCTACATATCAACCCCGTTGTAAATACAGACACTCATTCCATCACTTTACAAGCCCTTGATAGCCTGCTGCAAATAAATCTTTTATTTTCTGCCGAAAGGCAACGAGTAACCTCAACAGCCTACGGCCACCCTAATGATTTTTAGTAGCCGATCAGATGAAAATCACTGGGGATGAAGCTGGGACTGTACGGTGCTTGTTCCAAGCCTTCCCAATGAAATATTCGTAAAACACGTTCTCCGCGTGTAAACTCATGCAACACACCCGCCATCTTGCACTGGATGCCACTAACTGACTGACTGACAGACTGACTGCGAGATGGCACGCAGCCTCTTCAAGCATAAATGCTGCTACCAGCTGGCAAAATATGCCCGTGTAATTTTTAAACATGGCATACGATAATCTGACGTTCGCAACTTATCTATCGACTTACCCACGTACTTTAAACGTCGACGGTCAATAATCGCACGACCAAAATGTTCACCGCAACATCGCATTCGCCCACGCCTGAATGAGTGCGGGGCCGCACAAAGGTCGCACATCGCAGCCCACACATCGTAATTATCGTCCATCCGTGGGGATGGATGGAGGTTGCCGTGGGTGGAAGCGCACGTCCCACCCCCGCCTCAATCCCCTCCCCCTACGAAGACAGTGAAATTCCTTTCCGCTAGGCAGACCCACTTGCTAGAAAATTCACCCCCTCTGCCTTCCGATGCCACGCACGCAGCGCAGTGAAAACACAACCGCGGAAGAAGAGGAAATTTCTCAAACGTGCAAGTTGGGTCGTCCACAGTCTAAATTCCGGATAATGTAAAAAAAAACAAAAATATAGTATACCGTCGCAATCATATCGAATAAGAAGGGTTGGGCGCCAGCATCTTGTTTACACGAGCTACGTGGGAAAGAAAACATAATTTATGATCCATTTTTAATATTATTCCGTAAAACATAGTATTGGCAAAACAGTCTTAATTGTAACCACAATTAAATAATTCATTTTCATACAAGTTTCAATGTAAATTTTCCCCCAGAACTCTTGCCCCCTTTCTTTGCTACCCATTAAAACCTATACCGAACTTAATTACTTTCATGCCCGAGACAGTTGGACATTTACAGCCAAGAGAGCCACACGCTAATTTTCAACACCACACATATAAAGGACAAACTACGCCTGCGTTGACTGAAAAATAAGTTTTGGTGGAAAACGAAATTTTTCACAAAAAATTTTTTTTAATTTCTTTTTCACTTTCAAATGAAAAACCTTCTTTGACGTTTGACAGTCGCGCAACGTTAAAAATGGACTTTATCTCACGCTGAGCGAACGTTTGCAAAAATATTTTCAAGAACAAGCCCTCGTTCGAACTTTGAGAGAGCCAAATACGTACTATTGCAAACTGTTTCTGCCATAAAAGGAGAAAATGCACACGCCTCCTTTGCGTCCCACTTTCCAGCACTGAGTTAAAACAATTCCCTCCTCGGGTGTACTATTTTTTTACAATACTGTTCATTAGAGCGATTACAGTGGTTATGGTGGTGGCGGCATTGTCATGGAAAAGTGAACAATGAGCCTCATTATCACTTAGGAAGAAGGTCGACATAGGGGGAAAAAAAGATCATACTCCTTAGATGTCTAACGTCGACAATGAGCCTTTGTTGGGTCTTCGATTGAGGAATCAGTCACAATAGTCCATTTACGGAGATTTTGTTCCGTGATGGGCGACGCACAGAAATATCAGCCCACTCATGAAATCTGGGTGCATGAATTGACGCCATTTCGAGCATGACAATTCAGTAGGACGCCCCAGTCTAAAATTCGCTCCTCAAGAAATATTTTATATTTTTCCCCGGGAAAGATACCGTCGACGAACAAAATTTAAGTTTAACACATTTAAGACATTTTAGTCGAAAGCCTGCGGAAGTGGAAATCCAAATTGACCTTGGATAATCGTATGAAATCTGGCCTCAAGAATTCCTGTACTTATTATCCGACAAAAAAAACTGAAAGGATATAAATACTCCCGAGACGGTGTCTTTCAAACGATTAGCTAGAAATCCTTGAGCAAGAGGAAGTTTCACTCATTCGCCATCATCGTATCCACCCACTTGCGTTAAGGACAGTCCCTTGATTGATAAATTAATTAGATCTCGCAACTAAACTTCAACATTCAAAGGGAGACCATCTTCATCATTCGCAACTTTACCCCGTCAAGTCAAAAAAAAGAGTTCAAAGAGAGACGCCATTGAGACCAATACAAATAACTACAGGACGGATGATCCCACTGCAACTCTAACAATTTTAAAATTTACTGATGAGGAGATACACCGAATGAATATCTAAATTAATATCTTATTTTAAGGTGTCGTACTCCCTCCCAAAGAGACGTAAATAGCGAAGTAACCAAATACGAGGGGTAACATCAAAGGAAAGTTGGTAGGAAAACGGATGCCATTCGCATCTGCTTCATTGCAGACGGCAGCCTAAACACAAGACGACGGGACACGACTGAAATGTGGAGTTTAAAAGGGAAAATAATCAAGGAAGAGTCCTTAAGATCAAATGTAGGAAAAAGCTTACAAAAAGCACTGGTGGGAGGGCGTGACAAACACTGGATGTATCCGGTGGCAAAACAGCTAGCGGAAGACCAAAATAGAAAGGATGAAATACAAACAAAACCTGATACTGGCATTCGTTAAAATTCTACTGTGATATTAAAATGATACAGTACTAGCTCAGCAAATTTATTGTGGGAGACAGATTCAATACAATCTTCATTAAGGGCGCCATATCATCCAATCCCATTGGGAATAATGATTGAATAATATTAGCCTGAGTTGGTGAATTTTACTACAGTATCAAAAATGCAATCTACGGCGCACCTACAACTATGAATGAATAAAAGGACTGGCGAATAATGTAGCGCACATTAGCGCTCCGACATCAAATCAAATAACTCTCAACTGCCGATAGTGTAAGAACATACATTCGCCTAGTTAAGTACGACCCAAATGATTACTAATCCTTAACATGTCGTAAATGCCTCCTGACGCAATCGCTTACGCTTGCTTCTAAAATCATTGCATTTGTTTTCCGAAAATGCAACGCATAAATTCGCGATAGTTTCTCGCCTAGTTATTATCTATTCATAAATATTCTTCGCGTAAATAATAATATGTCGTAAGCCAATGAACTTCAATTTCATCTCCCGAAATTAAGAATTGCGAGCTTGAAGTATGCATTAAATAACTCAGTTACCCAAGGTTTTCCGCCCGAATTTGCGCATCTCCTATCATGAAAACTAATTTTGACAAATCAAAATACATCTCTATTAAATTCCATGACTTCTTGAACATAAGTGAGAAAAAAATAAGGTCGTGTCTCAAGGGGTTTGATGAATGAAAACTGAAACTAGGCATCAAGTTCCTAAAGAGACTCAAACACCATTTCGGAAAAGACGGAAAGTCACAAATCATAGACGAGAGAAAGAGTAAATCGACATTTACTCACCTTAAATCGACCTTAAATTTTGCAAACCTTTTAAATTCAATAACATCGGGGTGGCGGAGATTATATTGATTCCCCGGGGTCATTCCGGATCCTGATTCGAGAGTAAACCTTGAAAATGAAGCATTAAGTCCGCGGAAGGTGGTCAGCAAATCATGGGGAATGTTGCCACTGGTTTGAGTCCGGCCGTCGGCAACCACCCTTCGCGGGATGCACGAATAAGGAAAGAAAATTACCGCTCGTACACTCTCCGAAGGCCACTTAAGTGCCTATATGCCCGCTCAAGCACTCGGGACTGCATTCGAAGCCGAGGGAGATCGACGAGGCCGCCGAGTAAACAAAACGAAACCTTGGGTGGGGTCACCAGTTGCCAGCCAAGGATGCCTCGCGTTGCTGGGGGCAAATCTACATCTGCACAGTACCCCGCAAGGACGTGTGGCGGAAGGTGTTGTGAGAACAACAGCCATTTACATATACATTCAATTTTACATAAAAATTTCATACGCATAAACACACGAATATTTACATATACATGCTCATTGAATAATGTGTGTACGCGAAGGAACACAAGCCCGTCACTGTTGTTATCCATATACCTCTCTTATTTTATCCTGGTGGTCCAATATGCCAATATAATTTTGGGTTGCAATAATTCATCTTCATCTACGCCGTACCCCTCGAAGCCACCCAGGAGGCGTGCGGCAGGGGCTGTTAGGTACTAATTTTCACTAACGAAACGGACAAGTGCTCGAGTTTGGTAGTTAGCAGCTATTTCCATCGGTTGCTTTTTTGCTGCTTATCTTTCTTTTTGCTGTGAATGCGAATCCCAAGATGAAAAAAAGTCTAGCAGAAAGAGAAATCTATCGGTGCCGCAGTCAATCTACTTCGCCCTATCCGGATGGTCCAATCTGCCAATATCTTGAGCTCTTAATTATTTCTTCGGGGTCGATAGTTAAAACGAGTATCCTGTACTTGTCTAATAACCTTTGTGTACATCTAGACATTACCCCGCAAGCCGCCACAAGGACGTGTGGCGGATGTTGCTAGGAAACCACCCGTAAAATAGAATGCAACTACACGTAAAATCAACGAGTCTACTTTTCTCTCTTGGTACTTGGAGAGACTTTCATCCCAATTCCTGTATTTACCGCGGATAAGGTTAGCCTTAACCTTGCTTGCTCTTTACATGAATCTAGAGACTTCCATCCTATTTCCTCCAGCATACTCCTCACGCTTACTAGTTTCTCGTAGCACACTGCTGGAGACAACACCAAACTGAGAGTGGTGGTGGATCAATGGTATTTCTTTCATCAGTGACACTTCAAGGAGTGGGAACAGTGACATTTTTCAATGGGAATTGTAATTACATTAAAATGACACGACGTTGAAATATGAATTATAATTAGACCGCAGCGTTGATCGTGTGTAGTTTACGTTGGCGGTGCGAAATGAAGCACTCGACGCTCATTGACAAGCTGACTACGCCATCCTTGTATTCCCTCTTCGACCCAGACACTCGAGTATGCGAAGGTTCACCACCACTGCCAAAGGGCTTCTCACCCCCTTCCATAACTATGCATGTAATTACGATATTAAATAGGACGAGAGAGGAGGTCTGATCTGTTCGGTGGCCTTCATACCGAATTCCTACGGTGAGGGCACAAAACCCAACCGACCGATCTTGACCGAGGACGGATTTTAAGTAGAATTTCAATTCGAAGGCTTTTGAGAAGTGGGTGTGAATAAGTTTTGGAAAGTGAAATAAATGGAAAGAAAACCAACGAAGACGTTCTAGGCGTGGCGGGAGAGGATAGAATGTGTGCTCGGAAAAAAATTCAAAGGAGGCGGGATAGGTGTATGCAGGACATATCGAGTGGCAGGCTGCTGAAAGCAGGTAGAGCGTAGAACTTCGGGTTGATAAAGCAAAGGTAGGAAAAGAATAGACATGTTGGACGGGATAAAGGGTGGCAGAAAGTAAGAGGGTTTGAAAAAAGGCTGAATTTTTTGCATGCAGGTAAGTTAAAAAGGTTTCCACATGAATATCGCATTCGGCTACATGGATGTAGGTTTGCAAGAACTTGTTGGTTTTGCATATGGTTTTATTCTCTTTTACGGGTGGTAACCTAGCACCCCCGCCCTACGCCTTTGCGGCAGCTTCCACGGTATTATGTAGATGTAGATGCATTGCAGGTTTTTGGATTCATTTGAAACCTAATTCATTGGAAACCTAAGTTGAACGGTAGGTTACTCTTTATACTAATTCAAATATATTCTTTGGCGTGTGAATAGCGATGCTTCCGTAGTGCTTTGTTAGACGGCTGGGGCTTTACCCGTGCATTCCGAGTAGACGAACCTGGACAGACCCCACCCATTCCCACACCTCCTAATTTCCTAACCACCACCTAATTAACACTACACATCCGCAATGGCACAAAAGACTTAGTCCGTCGGTCACCTCTGCCTAATGACAACTTCTCAACACAGAGATTTCACGTAGCTCTGACGATCGTTGTTGGAACTAACAACTCAGTCGCTTCGCACAAACATATCCAGAGCGGTCAATACTCGGGATTTGTCACCTGCTGAAAATTTTCGGTGCAGGAAACACGGACATGCTCTCGAGGAAGAGAACCTTAATGGTATTTTCGTCCGGGAGACGGAGAGGAGCAGACGGGAGTGAGTATTTGAGTGGAAGGGACGCGACGGCGGAGGGCGCCGGGGAAGGCGAAAGGAGACTTCAAGATCCAGTGACGGAAACGGCGGCGAGGCATGCACAGCAGCTGAGGTGGCTCCCGCCCTCTCCTCCGCCCCCCTCCAAGTCTCTCCACCCACCCCCTCCATTCCTTCCTCCCTTCGCGTGTTTTCCAGAGCCCGGCTCCCCCCTTCCCGCACATCCATCACAACTCCCCCCAGCCACGGCCCAGAGAGCGCTACACAATCCACTTTCACTTCCGAGAACGAAAAAGCAGCCTGCACTCCGCCGCAGCTGGGCTCCTCCGCCCCGCATGTGACGGGGACAAACCAGTTGAACCGCCGGTCGCCGCCGCCACTGCTGCCCGCGAACACATGTAAGCGGTGTGGCAAATCTCACTTCTACAACGGGCGTTGCTCATGAAACTACCACTTCATTCTCATTTGACCACTCCAAAAATCGATGGCAGTGCCCGCACGGTAACTAGGACTACCCCAAGCGGAGAGATCCTTCCTCCCGAGATCCTCGGGTACGAGGGCTAATTCATTGTTAATTTACGTGAATATTGGCATTGAATCATAGAGATAAAAACAAAATAGTACTCAAGATACACCCGCACGCAAATTTAGAGGAAAGCTATTTATACGCAGGTACATACCTACAGCGGAAAGCACGCGAAAACGGATAACACATTAATGGTTGACAAGAAATGTAGGCGCGGTCTGTTTCGCCTTCCATATTTTCCGATGCATATTCGTTCATTTTACATGAAATGGTTAACGTGAAAAAATATTTCTCTTCCAAGAAAAAAAATTCGAGCAATTTTTTTCGGACAACACGAAACGACATTTTCGGGTGTGTTTTCCAATTTTTCCCTGCGGGGTACTACAAGGGGTGCAGGCAAATCAACTTAATATTTTCTAAGCGGCTATTCCTTAAAAGCCTCCACCAAAAGTCGATTCGAGGTTTCCCATTAAAACAACGCCGAGGATGTATCTTTACAAAAGTTTTTATGATTGTTTAAAAATACATTAAAACATGGCGAATTATAGGTGATTTCGTTGGTTTGATGAAACTTAGCAAATTTTCAAATTTTTATCTGTTAAAATATGTGGCAATGTATATTCCTGTCTAATGAACCCAAAGCGGCAAAAAAATACTCGCTTGATATTTGTTTAGAAAGGCTAAGGTGAACATTAAAATAAGAGGGCAAAAATTAGAGCAGGTAGAACAGATTACGTATCTCGGTAGTGTTTTCGACCAACACGGTCAAAGTAGTAGGGACGTAAGGAGAAGAATTGCGCTAGGCAAAGAGGCTTTCACAAGGAGGAGGGAGTTGATGACGGGGACTTTGAGTAAGGATGTTAAGAAAAGACTCGTAAAAACTTTGATATGGAGCGTAGCTATGTACGGTGCGGAAACGTGGTCATTGAAGCAGGAGGATAGACGTAGACTGGAGGCTTTTGAAACGTGGGTGTGGAGAAGAATGGAAAAGGTGAAATGGACTGAGAAGAAAACAAACGAGGAAGTACTTGGTATGGTGGGCGAAGAGAGGGGTTTGTTGGGAGCAATCCTATGGAGGCAGGAAAAGTGGCTGAAGGGGGTATTGACCGGCAGCGGGATGTTGAAGACTGGGATAGGGGGTAGAATGTTAGGCAAACGAGGAAAGGGAAGGAACAGGATAGGGATGTTGGATGGATGAAGAGGGACTTGTTTGGGAGTAGGGTGCTGGATTGTGTTTTGCTAGGAGATACAACATATTTACAAGGTAGTTGTAGGACGACATTCGGCCAACAGGAACTATTTGGATTTCCCCTCTACATTTCGGTATAAGATGCTTTCACTCAAATACCCCCACAAGTCACGAAAAGGGTGTATGGCATGGTAAGTTTCATCACCAGCATAGGAAAATTAGTAAAAATGACCTAAGTAATGAGAGAAAATGCGATAGTAATTTAATCATCAAATTAAAGGCCGATTGGGAAATAATTTAGGTTCGGGTACTCTGAATTCAAATGCCCATTTTTTCATACTGTAGCGAATTGTGCGAGCGAAAATGGACAATGGACCTGTCGCAATGAATTTCAATTAACGTCTACTAATCGTCTCGCCAATTTAAAGTAATGGAGAATAAAATATATGTCTAAACCAAACTATCACTACTTAGTCGTATTTTCGGTAGATGACCCATGTTATATGTGCGTTTTTCATCACTGGTTTTGTTATCATATTGCATACCTTCCTGTTCATTCATGACAGTCATAAATGAGGTGGATATCCTTAATTTCTATTTTCTTTAATTGATAACCTCCTTGTTTCTCCGCTGAGTACCAAGTAATCAAGATTCATTAGGAATGAGGTCAAATCATCCAAATGCGTTACTTTATCGTAATTACTTATTCAAGTTGTCGTTAAAACACATGGACAGATAGACATGAGTATTCCCAAGGTAATCATGGCAATCTCAGACCTCCAATAATAATTCCATATCCAATATTATACGCTAAACTGATTTCCAGTGAAAGCTTTTTCAAACTGTGCTTATGGCTATGAATTTTTATATTGATAATATTTTAATGTGGCTTAGATGAGCTGTGAGGAATAATTACATAAAATACAGGAGTTAATTTGATTTTCTAATAGGTCTTATCAACAGCGCCACAATTTTATTACGATAATAAAACGTAAAAACATGCAATGTCGGCTCTCTTCAGGTCCTTGCATATTTGGCAATGGTACATTTGATGATATGGATGTTTGAACGTGCATGTGGTATACGCACATACCAGTAGAATTCTACAAGCCTGTGTAATGACATTTGCGAGAGCATAAGAGTCCGAGATATCATAACTTCGGTATTTTCCTCACATCCCAAGTAAATACCTACTTCATAAAGGGCCTGTATGTTTTTGGCGCTACAGTATTGACAATCGGTACAAAAACAATATCGCCGTAGCAACAATGGATATGTTAGCGGCGTAGCTTCAAACAGTCTACAACTTGAAGGTCACTTTTTGAGACGAAGTCGTCCGAATTTCAATCCCACGGATTGCGTACTTCAGACATTAAAAGTAATGCGGCCAATTTTATTTCCAATTGGCTTCGCTGCCCAGGAGGCCATGAATGGCATTATGGCTGCCTGGTAAATACGAGATACTAATCATCTTGGAATTGCCTTGGGCTGCGGAACGATATCAAACGGATTTAATTCCGAAGCTCTTGATGTCAGTAGCTGCACTCTGTACCGAGATTAGTCAACCACACTGCTGATAGGGTCATAACAGAAGAGAAGATTGCCAAAGAAAGAGTAAGGACTTTGACACATTTGTCATTACAGTAGATGCTTTCCTGTTCACAATAAACCTTAACTGGTGGGCGGAGGGAGGAATTTCTTGGGAAATCGGAAAAGGCAGAGAACAAGGGAGGGGGATATGTTGAATGGTAGTCGCGAATTAAAGGTAGAGATAGAAGGAAATGTTTTGGGTAAGTGGACTAGAGGAAGGAATCGAATGGACTTCTGGACGGCATAAATGCAGGTAAAAGTAAAGGAAGAAATAAAGAAGAAAATAATGCAGGAAAAACAGTTTCCGCGATACGCAGACCATCCAAATTTAACCTTTAATGGGCAGACTATCGTGAATGAATAGGTTAAAAAATTCTTTCACTAATCATCAATGGAGTGGTTGTAATCAGAGTGACATGTGATGTTTTCGAATTTATGTTCGTGCTCAATTTGATAAAAGCAAAACCTGCACCACACCTTGTACGGCGTTATTGCGCGCGTCTCGGCCCTGACGTAGAAGTCAACCCTCACAATGTATTACACTGAGGATCGCAAGGGTCATTACAGTCAATGGTCGAAAAATTAAATTTAAATATCTGTACAGCTCAAAACACGCTATTTCATGAGACAAGGGAGATATGTCTTAAGACTGCATCTCTGAATTAACGGACGAACTCAAACATTGGCTAACTATTGTATTCTAGACCCATGGCAAAAGTAGAATCTCTCCATCTTACTTTTCAGTTCTGCATGTCATACCTAGTAATAATGGAGGTCTTGTCGAAAAAAAAATGGAGGTCTTGTCGGTTGTGGTTCATTTTCACTCCCTTTTTTCGTATAACAAAGAACTAATTGATTAGGTGAATTATCAATTGTTTTGAATGAAGTCTCCCGCCAGCATGTTCACAAATGTGTATACGCTCTTTGAGGTTTTTTATTGAATATTTTTTTCCCTTTTCCCTTCCTCTCCCATATCCTCCCTTACCACTTACCCTTCCAACCTTGTCCTTGCACCCCCCGCCACACACCTTTTTGGCGAATCGGAGGGTGTTTATGCAGACGTAGATGTGTTTATCTCTCTCCAAGACGTTCCAAGGGATATATCTTCACAAGCCACGAAAATATTTTTTAATTTCTGTCAATCATTAATGAACGTGTAACAACACTGAATTAACCAGGGCGACCTTCTCAACTTGTAGCAAATTTACGAACGACGTCATCGCATTGCCATATCGCACGGTGCCCCACCGCACGAGCAAGCTCGAGCAAGGAGAAGCATTTTTCCCTCCCAGCAGAGGGCGGGATTAGCTTCCATCCGTGGAAACGATGTTGATGACCTTCGCCACGCCTTCGAACCCAGAACGATCTGCTGGTACACGCGTCCACGACATCGGCCCAGGGCGCCTCCCTGCCCCGCCGACGTTGCCGCCCTCGGAAACACTCGGTGCGCCCCGCGATGGCGTTGCCGCCTTCTCCCCAGAATCCCGAGACGGTGACGGATGCTCAGTCACAACCGTTGAGTACCTTCTAGTCCTTGAATGATGCCGACATTATCTACAGGCATAAGTGAGCTTCGATCTGTCTTTGTAAACTATTACAGGCCATCGCGGATGCTGATAGCACATCAAAAAGAAAGATACTCATATTAATCACATATAATTGAATCGACACATGATCATGAGCTTCCACTGACGTTGGAAGGAATCCAAAGTATACGCTTCCATTGCAGAAAAATTGCGAGACAGCAAAAAATCAAGCAAAAAATGTATAAACTATTTAAACATTATTTTAATAGTTTTTCGTAAATCACAGAGTATCATATAATTTCATTTTTTTAAATTCCAGATAACAAATATAGCCCTGTAAACAGAAATGCCTTGTTTTCAGAGGAAAAAGTCAAAATGCTTCCTTTTTTTGAGTAGCATGAAAAAAGCTTCTTTTGAATATATACACATTTGGATTTGGAAACTGAGTTCAATGTTTCATAAGAACATGTTCGACAAAAGTTTTACCAGAGCAGGAAGTTCTCTCTACTTCTGGCCCCACACTATTCCCTTCCTTATTTTTCATGTTAATTCCATACCGCCTTTTTTTCACCAAGGCACTCACATTTACGGCGTCCAATAATACCTGTTCTCTTTTTCCCTCCTCCTCACCCAAATCTCTCCCGCCTATCACAGTCGTCGGCATCCCATTTTCAACCCCACAGGAAATCCACTTTCTTTAACTTCGAATCTCCCCAAATAAACATCTTATTCACTTCCTCGACCATTCCTTACTTTTTTAAGTTGAGAGTATTTGCCTTTCCTTCCATCCAGGTTAAGTTCCCTATCAATCTTCATAATCACATCTCAAAAACCTCCAATTCCCGCTCAAACTCTGCCTTCAAACATTACGTTTTTGAATCTTACTTGGACTAAGTTTTATACTGAGGTTAACGCTTTTTTAGGTATCTTCTAACAATTTGCTTCACTCTCTTCAATAGGATATTCATATTAAACAGCTTCCTAGTTCCTTTTGCCAACGCCAATATTCTCCCTAAGGCTTAAGAATGCGAACATTTTCCATAAAAACTGACCAAATGTGTGTATTCTTACGACTACTCGATTTTATGCCATTATTACTTATTCGCAATATTCCCTTAGCTTCCTATACATTTCCCATTCCATTACTGTTTTACCAATTAATCAACAGAAGAAAATATTCCACAATAAATACGATAATACCATAAAATTGCGTTAATACACATTATTTTCTTAATGTTTTCATTCTGCAGACGGAAACATGCCAAAAACAGAAAAACATGAATCTCCGAAAAAAAGAGCTCACACCTGACTTCGCCCGAAGGCAGAGAGAGAGGAGTGATGATTATTTTGGATCCTTTCCGCGCGAAACGTCAAGGAATGGAAAGTGATTGGAGATTAGGAATTCGATTTAGAACCTGAGGGTCATAGCCATGATTTTCTGCGATGCAATATTGCTCCTTGATTGGTTTTAGAATTAAATCATTGTAGGTAGGAGAGGAATGCAATTTCTATCTTCAGAGGAAGTTCAAGGACGAGTCAGATATAACATTTACTGGAAGACGTGAACGAGAGGAAACGGGAAAACTGAAGAAACCATTGGGGAACAGAAAAGAAAGGGAGAGGTGCCAGAAACCAATCCTAGAAATCGTTCGCGCATGACGGCGAGGAATGAAGGTAATATGAAATTAACGCGAAGGGAGAATTGAAATTCTGAAATTTAGGTGTGACGTTTGACTAACATTGTCATATAATTACCGGCTTATGACATGCCATACCCAGTTCATGGCACACCGGTTTCAATAATGGAAAGTTCGCGGGGTTGAACTCTCCATGGGCATGGGTTCTGCGTTTGAAACTGTCTTATTTAGATTGAGAGACTACTTTCGCCGTTGGAGCACCAAAACCTGATGCTGAACACTAGGTGCCAATTTATGTCTTCGGCAATAAGTGCTATTTTTATGAAAAACATTATATCAGAACTAAAAATTAAAAAACCCAAACTAAAACGTGATTATGATAGTTTTAATCGTTTACTTATACCACGCGTAATGGGACATAGGTATGCTTACAGCGCTGTTTAATTATTAGCATTGTGACTACACGTTTTCTTTTGTTTTTAGGACATTAAAGTTAACGTTAAAATAATGTCAAATATTTTATACATAGGTGTGTTGAGTGTGTGTGTGCATACACATAAATACATAAATATACAAACATGCACTAGTGTAAACTCTTAGGCTTTATTTTCACGATAAATTTTCTAAAAAACAAATTTATAGTTATAATTTTCAGCAGTGCCCATTTACTAAATTCAACAGCAACAGCAACAGCAAACATATATGTCCCCCCGCGCGTAAAAATCGGAGTAATTACCTTCCGCCTTCGTAGCACAAAAAAATATATTTTAAGAGGAGTTATTTAATCATACACAATACACGCGAGGAGTAAAACAAGCAATGCATTGCAATTATGAAATCATTGTGGAATTTAATAAAAAGCTAATATATCCTTCTATTTTTTTGGTAACGTGATTGTGATGAGGATCTCAGAGAAAATTCTGGATAAAGCACTTGTCAACTGTGTAAATACGACGGTGATTTCACACCGCTTTGAGCACCATCAGGGAAACTCATTCGAATGCCCTCACAAAATAATGATCCACCAGAGATCACTGCAGCAATAAATCGATTAAAAAATCCGCATCCAATTCACCTTGAGAAAGGTTTCCCCTCAAACCGCAACCCCTCGGCGGGTTTCTTTAGTTTTAAGCTCGACACGGCAGATCGATTGAGCCGGGTCGTCTCGTTGACACTTTCCCAACTCCATTCGCACCGCTGCGCCGCGGGGATGGAGCGAGCGATAATCCCTTTCCCGCGGAGGAACTTTACTTTGGGATTCCTGATTCGGGCACCCGCGGCTTTCGCCGAGGCCTCTGCTCCCTCGAGTGAAGACGGGACCTCCCTGCACCAGCGAATCCAGCCTACCCCCCCCTCGAGGAACAGTCGAGAATGGCACCGGGAGGGTGGAACTGTTGCGCTCGGCGACGAGCGCGGGGGAAAAAACAGAAAAGAGAGACGAAAGAAGACGTTCCTCGAGATCAAGGGCGGGTTGGAAGGGAGAGAAAAAATATGCGACTCCGCACGTCCACAAAGACACATGCTGGGTCCAAATGTGTGTGAATGATACAGGGGCGGATTGAACTGAATTTCAGCCAGGCTTCAGGAATCCCCTAAGAAAAAATATCCCTAAGCTTTAACAAACATCTCTTAATCCAATTTCACTTTGGTCTATGACCGTATAGCATCATATACCTTTAATCAGCAGCAGTCAGCCGGGTTAGGGTGAATTTCCGACGGTCACAGATACTAAACACTAATACACTCCCAAGCCCGGAATAATATGAAACCAAATATCCTTGGATCCCATACATGATAAAGGGATGTGGTAGAGGGGATAAAGTTCGACGAGTGAGGCGGGTCAAGGAAAGGAACGGGAACGTTGGACGACATGAAGGAAGGCGTAAAGTATGCGGAATGAGGAACGTTTAATTTGCGCTGACAATCACGTCGTGTTGCATTAAGTGTAGACAAGAAATCTAGAGACGGTTGGTTTTTGTGTCCATTTAAAAACTACCATAAGCGGTAGATTACCACAACCCTGAATAAAAAAATGGGTTTAGCATAAACATGCAAGTTTGAGATGGTGCCTCTACGATCCGCCCGGGACGAAGGAGATAGATTGGCGAGAGTCCAAGGAGGGATGGGGGTAAGAGGGGGAGAGACGAAAAGGAAAAGGGAGATAAAAAGTGAAAGGAAAGAAGTGTGAGTGAAAAATAAGGCTTCGCAGCTCAAGAGTTTCAAGCAAGTCTCGGATGTAATACTGTATCTGGACCGACTCTTCTGTATTGCTATCGTCCCGTTTTTTGATTTGCTCTGAAAATTGAATTGAAATTTTCAGACGGCTGGGTTCGTTTAGCTCTGCACACTGACCATCAGCAAGAAACACAAGAATTTTACGCCGCGGAATCCGACCCCACAACCTGCCGAGGGCTGCAGACTAGAGCGCTACCAAAACTCTTCGAAAACTCTTCAAAAGAGTAATCTGGTGATAATGCTTCGTCAAAAACTCAAACAAATAACCATCCACTCATACGGTTTTTTTAAAGTCCGGACTACCAATCTCTATCAATATAAATAGGTATCCAACCAATCACAGGTGGCTTTTACACGGTTTCCGTGTTAGTAAAACTAGTAGACGTTTTCGTGATTTTTCACACATAACAGACACCATCTTCCTCATAGCTTTTCCTTTTCTACCCCACTCATATGCTTCGAATACCTATTCATTTTTCCCTCTGAAACGCCAACTTAGACATTCTCCTCTATGTCAAAGCTTTGAACTTCATCCCACTACATTAAAATAATTCCCTTTTCCACTTTTCCTGTATTTTTCATAATACCCCCCTTTTGTTCTGTCACTTCCCTTATAATATCCTTCGTTTTACCTCCTCTCGGGTCAGCCTTTTTCATTTCACTCTCCCTTCCGATTTCACTAATTCATACCTCAAAGGTTCCAGCCTACATCCATTCACTTTCCTCAAGCACAAAGTGTCGTATTTGCATCAATTAAACGTTTCTTTACGTCCATCGGGTACCTTGGTGTCATTAATTAACTCTTGATTCGTATGTCTCCTTTGCCGACGCAATTATTACCCTTGATCTCTAATTATAATGTCCATTTTCATCCGTGAATACGCTTACGAGTTCGGATTATGGATATAGCATTCCAGAATGAAGCATAAAATAGCTAGTCGACTAATTCCAAGCGAGAGAAAGCCGAACGAATTGGAAATGAGGCGCTACAGAACAATGGCGGATATTAAACAAGCGGATCAAATTGTCGACGACGAAACCCTAAGAAGATTTGCACAAAAATGGAAACCTTGGGAAATACTGCTTCAAAAAACTACGATGTGCGTTTGTGATATTCAATGGAGGATTACTTCAGCTTGGAATTTTTTATCAAAGGAAAATCCATATATTTCGACAACGGGTATTGTTAAACGACAGATAATGACCCTCCTAAGAATATCACCGGAATAAAACTATTGAAGCAGTTAAGCTATCGTGACACTTACATATAATGAAATTCCTCTGGGGTTCAAAGAAACAAAACTTTCAGCTGAATTACCACATATAACCACACTGCCAACATGTGAAGGCTGGGTCATTTCATGTTGTTTATTTAAATTTACCATTCTGATGATTCTTTACAGTTTTTAAAGATTATTTTAATACTAGCGAGATGGCACATTCTTTACCTTTCTAACTATGCATTGCTTACGGCTCTAGTAGCGAAACATTGAACCAAAATGTAGCCCAGGGAGGAAACACCCTATGTGGACATTTCACGTCAAAAAAAATCACTTCAATTGGTTCCCTTGGGAGTTCCTGGCACAAATGACAATTCAAAAATGGACGGAGAAATGAACGAATCCTCCGCTCCACCCACCCCCCTGCTCGTCTGTCTACGCACGACTACGCGATAGTTCAACTCGAGGAGATAGAGCACGACACGGCGATCGAGTCGCACGCGTCCCTCCCCCCCCATTCGCGATGCTCGCGAAATTAGCGTGAGGAAATTGAATCGACCAATCGGTTACGACGAATCGGCAATCGACATTCCTTCCCATTCTTTCGCAACACCCAACTACAATCGTATCCACGGCGACGCTCCTGATTATTCCCCCTTGGCTCATCAAACTCCCTCACGGAAGGTGGGATTGAAAGAGGGGGGGAGGGCGCGAAGCCGCGCAATCTGACAGACTCGATCCGAACGTCACCGCCGGGAGAACTCTCTTGCAAACCCGCCAGACCGCTTTTATAATGCTCACGACACAAAAGTACACAAGTAGGCACGCCCGTGATAGGCATTAAAGCCAGGCGCTCGCTCCATCAAAAGTAGACGAAGCAGGTACTCGCGCCAGGGAATTCTCTTCCACTGAGATTTATTCCTTTCTACTGCACGAGTAGCAAGTTTGTTGAAATAATATCTGTCGCTAGCTTATATGAGAAAACTATGAAAAGAATCAGTAGCCAAGGGCTTGCGTATTAGCGGTTGTGGTTAATTTTTATTCCTTCCTTTATCGTATAACAAATAACTATTTTATTGGGTGAAATTAACAATTGTTTTGTACCAAAGTTTCCGTCAGCATTCAAATAAATTTGCTTTTTCTGAGATTTATAGTGAATTATTTTCTTTTCCTTTTCCCTTCGTCTCCCTCATACTCCCTCGTCCCTTGCCCATCCTACCTGATGCTCGCACCTCCTGCCATGCACCTTTTGGATTGATCGCATGGAATTTATGTAGAGGTAGATGATCGTAATCCCTCAAAGTATTTGGGATGCACTGGTGATTTGAATATTTATTTCAAATACTTTACAGGTACACGGCAGGTATACTATTTAACAACATTAATAAAATTCAGGTCATCGCGACATGAATTTTATTAATACAGTTAATGCTTATGCTAATTATAAAGTGGACCCAATACCGATTGAGCTCACAAAGAGTTCAGACGCCTTACCACCCAAATACTTTTATTTAATTACCTGAAATTACTACTATCTTCACACTATTTCCTTCATTTACTTCAAAGATATCGATGTTCCATTTACACGGTGGCACCAAATAGCTTCATTGATATCGCCACTGGCATAGTTTTTAAATTGCTTATTTTTCCTTACTGTATACATAAAAAAATGCCGTGCCTGAGACCTGGCTCCATTATCTCATATTTTTTAACTTTTACGACGAAGAATTCATATGCTCACGGTCGATTGAAACAACCAAATTTCATATTTAGTTCAAAATTCCATAAAAGTCCACAGCCATCTCTTCCGGGGTCCCTTTCCCTAAAAACCCGACGCGAAAAGTCAACATCGATTTTTGTCCATAATTTCCAAGTCTGAGGAAATTCACTCTCTGAAACGGTACACTCTTAGGAAATGGAGGAACAATATGAGGAAGGCTTAAGCCCTTCGACCGCTGAATAAACAGATACGGTGTACCGTACCCTTCGATATAAGACCTTCCCAACAGATTACTCTCCGTTGACGTCACGTCTTCGTCTATATATCTCTCCCTCTCGCGCGAGAAGCACCTTGTTTTCATTACGCTAGGAGTACCTCCTGGAATGATTTGGACAAGTATTGGTGCTCTTTCTGATTGCACCCCGCAATTTCGAACAAAATCGAACGTGAAACAAATGGATTGTTCAAATTATACGTCATATACAATTTATTCACATCCCATAACAATAAACTCGTGTGACTAACACTTAGCGATTTTATTTCGATAACATATAAGTTTTAATGATTACAATAATTATCTTTTATTTAAAGCCCACAAATACAAATCCAAATTATAACATATTAATAAAGGTTGTTCAAATTAAACGGTAATAAAATATTGTAAACATCCAAGGCTTGGGTCGGCGAAAATTCCCCGAGGTGGGGTTCGAACCCATGGCCCTGGATTAGCGGGCATTACGTCGCCGCCACTCAGGTAGCAAAGTGCACTTTGTGTCATCATGCAAATATATAACGTCAATAGATTGGCAATAATGAAGAAGATGAATGTGAAATTTCAAAGGGGAAAATGAATACTTGTTGCCATAACGCCTGCCTGAATCTGCAGAAATTTCACTACGTGGGGTCAAGATAGTGCGGGGGCTATCGTACTGGCTTTCCGCCCAGAGGGCCCGGGTTCAAATTCCGGCGGTGTTGAATATTTTTCAGAGGTATATCGATCCCTACTTGAGGTGCTTTGTGGAGGGCACTTTGAGTGAGTACACCGTCCGTCGGATGGGAGGGTCGTTTAGCTGCGGACCCCTTGGCGTCTTTCGTAAAGAGTAGGCTAATGCCGACGCCGGGTTTCTCTCCACCCTTCATCCTTTCCTGTCCATCCCCTACGGTACAAATGACCTCATCTGTCGGTCGCCTCCCCTCAAAACTACTACTAATTTCACTACGAAATTAAAAATCTCGAAGCATAGATTCCGAGTGTTTTTGCTACATACGTATGCCATTAAATAGAAGAAAGAAATCTTTACATTTGTATATTGCCCCAACTTTTTAAAAATTATTCCGCTATTCCCGCAAATCAACAAGTATACGAAATTGAATAAGGGTTTATTGCAATGTAGTGTGTTATGTTGTACCGTGGTAGGTGAAGTTGACAAATGTAGCGCAGGATGCCAGCAAGCCCATCCAAAAGCTACCTTAAACGGTAGCCTACGATTTAACAACATCAACAATCACCTCATCCCTCTGCGTGCTACTGGTAATCATTTTTTTCCACGTGTAATTTAAGAAATTGATTAATGACCGACATTTTACCGATTCATCCTATCGAGTTTCCATCCTGATCTAGGATGATTTGAAATGTGAGTTAACGAAATGAATTCGATAAATATTACTTATGAATTAATTTAAGAATTAAGAATCGTAATTCCAACTCTAAATAGATAATTATTTCCAGCTTATCCTATATAGAGAGAAATTTTTGATTTAAGGATCCGAAAGAGGAGAGAATTCTTCCCGACATGAAGAAATCATCGGAAGATGCACAGGTCGTGATGTCATTTGATGAAACCATGTCGAAAAGATAGCGGGCAGTAATTTGATCCTCTCAGTTCAAGGCTTTGACATTCGAAGGTATCACGTGGCGAATAGGGCATAGCTGCGTATCTAGGATGTGTTTACGATGCTGCTGTACTTGATACGCAAATGGAAAGAAATGACTGGGTCATCAGGGCACCTCCTAACACCTACATTCGAGAGACGAGTTGGGGTAACTTTTGGTGGGCGTTTCCCCGCAATTGTAAGTACCGTTTTTATTGAAACTCGTATTTGTATCACAAAGCATCGAGGCCAGGAAATTAAAATAGGGCGCGCGCCATGACGCCCCGCCAATTCTCGAAAAACGTCAATTACATCCCTTCTGTTCGTACTTCGCACATTTCACCTCAGCTTCAATTTTTATCGACGGCAATCAATCGCCTTCCATTTCGAAATTTCCTCTCGGAGGTTTTTTTTTATTTCTTCATTTGTTCCATTTCCAATGAACTCTGCGCGCATAGTTTCTGTAATAAAAGAATTTTTGTTTGTTAATGCAGCATATGGACGTCGAAAGTGTGTTCCAGTTTTTGGTGGAGAGGTAGCATTCGCACTACAAGGGAAAATTTCATCTGATTATTCGCATTGGAAAGTTAAGGAAATTTATTTTATTCCTTCCAGTTCAATGACTCGATGAGGATCTTTCCGGGCATCAAAACATTTTAAATCTAGAATATAATAAGGAAAATTCCACAAAGACACATTGAAAGCAGTCAGGCACATGGGTGCCGAGTAAAACTTTAGTCCAAACCGTAATATCTAAAACTTTTGTATTAAGCAAGCAAAAATATCACAGAAGGCTCAGCTGCGGAACTGATGAATAGACCCTGACCCTAATGTCAAATTCCGGAAGCGTGGAAAGATTTTTTTCGCAACAGATATCCACGTCATCAGGACATTAAATTCTTAAAAAAATCTAAAAAGGGCTAGGTATGATCCTGCCCAAAAACAAATATTGCGATCCACTTTGAAAAGAATAAACTGAAGTCTGAACGCACAAGCATTAGATTTTCAATTCTAATTGGAATGCCACAGACAATTAAAGTACTTCGGCTAATCCACGACAGTAAAAGGCTATTGGGGAGAACTCACGCAAATAACGGAAAAAACAAACGTTTCGCGAGTACTGCCAAAGAATTCTGGACCCCGAATCGACTTTCTTGAGGGGGTTTCCTGATCAAAATGCTGAGAGGGAGATGAAGAGAAGACTGACTTCAGCAAGAAATGATACTTGACAGTTTTGTTAAAACTAAAAAAATTCGGATTTGGAGCTGTTGGTAATTTTAAAAAAGGTATTGAAAAAAAACACGAGAATTTGGGAGCGTAAGAATCATTCGTCATGAACCCGGATCTCTCGATATTAGGCCGATTGTTTTTAGCTATTTAAACTGCCTAGACTTCTCTGTAGCTTAACCGGCTAGAAATATCATTTCATTAAAGGTTCTCGCGCGAGCAATGGGCATTTTGAACATCCTCCATGGATAAGCCACAGGCTTGGACATCAGTTTTCCACAGTAATGCATCCGACGCCATCGGGTTACTTATAAACTAAAGACATCGACTGCAAACGACGGTAAATTTGCTATCCCAACTAAATTGACCAACCCGGAGAAATATCCAGAGGACGGATCACCGTTAGGCAATTGTTTACGCGATATCCAGGGAGAAATTCTTCTAGCATGAGTTGTACTAACGCAAATAATACGTCACGCGTCCCTTCTAATCCGTGTCATTACATTTTATACACCTACACGTGGACTGAATATCATCATCATCAGAATTTCAATTCTACGATACGTTGACTGCAGTCCTCCGATCTTCTCTATTCAGTGTAAATTCCGTCAATCCCTGAGAGCTTTTCCGTTTTACATCCTTCTAAATATGACCTACATACCTATCTCTTGGTCTTCTTCGCGAAATTCCCCCTCTATTATGTGCCTATGGATTTAATGAAGCAAAAAAAATGAGCTCACCTGCACCGTCATGTGACGCATTTCGCCCACGCGTCGACACCCGCGTAAAAGTCGACCTTTCACTCGTGAGCAGCTTGGATTCCTTTCGTCGAGCAGTACGCGGGGTTACACGAGATCCAGTTTTGAGACAAGAGGGAGAAATTCCTTTCCCCACGTTTAACTTCCACCCACGTCGCCGAGCTCGAAATCGAGGAAAGCGTCGCCCACGCCGAATCCTCTCCTCCGAAATGTCGCCACGATTCCTAAATGTCACTCATTCGGAACGATGCACCGCAATCATCTCCACCACCTGCCGAATGAAATTTCCTCGCCCATGCGGACGCGGGGGGGATGCAACTCTTCTTAATGCCTTCCGCACTTCTCCCGCTACCTTCCCTTCCCTCCTCGAGATCTCGCTCGCAACGGCGATTGCGACGTCACCGAGTGCCTGAGAAAGGAGGATCGTTTGGTCTCACCGACTCTCCGGCGGCAGTCTCGAATGATGCATCGCGATTTAATCTACCGATGATATGGCGCGACGGCAAAACATCGCAATACCAATTAACGCGGCGCCCGCGGGGGGTTTGGCGAGCTGGCGCGGTGAGATCGGAACGGGGCAGAGTGAGAGACAAACCCAGGTCCGACGGGATGCTGCGACGTATCGAAGCCAGCGGCGAGTAATGTCGAAACGCTAATCGTATGGGTGTGGTAGACCACTTTGAGAAGAGTGTTCGACTAATGACTGGAGGGTCACGGGTTCAAACCCCGGGAAAATCCATGACGCAATTCTATCTATAAAAAAATCGATGAGGCACGATTTTCTGAGCACTAGATCTTCAGGGAAAACTCAGTGGTGGCAAGGGTAAAGGAATCGCCTCCCTTCACCCAGAATGGGTGAATTCACACGCTTAGAGGTTAGTTCGGAGCGAGATCCAGGGTGGAAGCTATCGAAGCTGGGCTGATTACTGTGTGTGATTACTGCGGGAACAATAGCCACTTCGTGCTCGGGTAATTGTGCTTTCTAAGAAGTTGTTTCCATTTTCCCTCATCAGAATGTCACAACGATGATTAACAATAAATTTATTTTATTTCCAAAAGTTCAGTAGGCAAGACTCAGCACGCAATCATATTAAGAACTTTCGATAAACTTAGAAGAGAACCTCAAATCAAATTAGCTAATGAATGATGTGTGCGAAATTATTTTTAAAAAACAAATAATAAAAGAAAACTTGCGGGAAAAAACAGGCATGAATACTGTAGCAAAAGAAAAGAAAATTTATAACATATTTTTGAGTACGTTACTCACTAGGATATAATTCCAATCGTCCAAATTTTAAACTAGCTCAGAACGGAAACTACACCTTTCTCTTTTCAAGATTTATAAGGCAATAAACCAAAACACACAAAAAATCCACATTAAAATACCTCTCTTTTAAAAAAGCATCACTTTCTTTTCCTCCTTTAACGAGTCTACTAGGCGTAAACATCATAAGTAATCTTGAATGCGAAGAAGTGCACATTGCAGAGCTTGTTGGAGTCAATGTCTAGCATAAACAAGTTGTGAATTATATTAATGTACAGGTAGAACTTTGACAAAGTTTTAACCTGTTAATTTCCATTGCATTTTTTTAAATAGTCCATTCTTAATGTTTAATATAATATATTAGAGTCGTGAGTCACTTTAAACTCAGGGAATTGCCACAATACGAAAAGAAGAAAGTGATTTTTGATGTCCATGCAACATGACACCGTCGCTGAGAGTCAAACAATATGAAGCAGAGTAACGAAACGCAAATGCAGCGTGATTAAGACGACGCAATGGGAATTCAATATCGCTCATCAAAATCATCAAAAAGACTTCGTTACTTCTACGATATTGTATTGTGAGCCCAATATTATGTTCAAAAAGGAACATCACACAAGCCTTTGCCACGAAAGGCAATATACAGGATTTGCTACGTTGTAGTTAATAGCGGAGAAATTGAGAATTGAAAATCTATTTGATTCCTTGTCAGACGCCGATTCGTTCGTAAGAAAATGTATCAGCGAAGCGTGCGGGAAAGACTTCTGGAGACGGAGGTGGAAAAAAGTATGTTGGCTTTCTACTTGGTGCCACGCTAAACGTTACATCGTGCACAATACGTTCAAATTCTGCATTAGTATTCCAGTACATTCGTGCAACTTAGTTGTCGAAATGATGAAACCTACTTATCGAAGCATACGATTTGTAACTCGAATGAGGTAACCTATCGAGTCGAAACAGACCCTCGAGTAGAAGTCTTCACCTTTCCTTAAAATTCTCGCCTCCGTCTGATTTTAGTGGCAATGACATTTTAACGAGCAACCGATAGCCAATCAGTGAATATTAAGATCGCTCCGTCGATCGAACGACACTTATCACGGAAGCTCATGCTCACTGGACAGATATGTGCATTCCTTTTTGAATGAGGTCGGTTGGGGAATGCTATCAACTGCCACTGGCCGTAATTCAATCTCCAGCATGCACTTCCGCATACTTGTCAGGTCGAAATAAAAATATGTTCCTTCTCAACCACAATCAACCCACACAGAACTTTCCACTATCCAAGCTACTGTATTCGTATTCTCATTCTTCTGAACAAGGTATGAACTCACAATAAAAAGTTTACAAATAAACACGCGGATATTTCTATATTTTTACTTTTTTTAAACAGTTCCAAATTGTCATCATTCTTGCCTCCAATTCAGGTTTTAGGTCATCAGAAAGATGTGGTCATGTCACTATCATTCAGATCATAACTGGGGTTAAAAATGCTTCCAGGGGTGGCTCAATGGATGAGGGCTTTAAAAAGCCCTATTTTTGAGATGGACACTGAAGACCCCCATTTTATTATTATTGTTATTGATGACAGCCCAACGTTTAAGGTAGTTTTCGGAAGTAATCAGAATTTCTAAGTGTCACTATACACGACACAATGCGACACCCTGCCATATGATAAACCTTACTTCAATCTCGCATGCCATCCACCTTCCTTTATCGCCTGCAACATGGATTTTGTTTTCCTTGCAATCCCTCGCTTGCATTATATTCTCCTTACTACCATGGTCTTCTACGTACCATCAACAATCAAAACCTCCCGAATCCACTCTATCGGTCTCCTTTGAACTTTTCACAAATACCCTCCCCCAATCCCTAACATACTTCATACCCTCCGTATGATTTCTTTTCCCTGTGATTACATTAACAATAAGGATTCTGTTCTGATTATGAGAAGTTTTACCAAATATTTATAGGTCGCCCGAAAACGTTATGAAGCACTACCCGAGACATAAGACACGGTACTGGGAGGGTTACATCATAACACGACCGACATACCAAAAGAGGAACCTCACTGCAAAAAGAGTAAAGGGAGAAACTCTGTGCCCACGAACAAAACCATATGCTGTGATTAAGACAGTATTCGAGCCAGTTCAAGTATGTGGGGAACATGACTCGGATTATTGTTATCGGGAGCTTTCCACTCAGATTTGGTATTTACAATATATTGCTGGTAAAAGGGTGGAAAAGGTAAAATGGATGGGGAGAAAAACACACGAAGAAGTACTACGAATAGCTGGGGAGGATAGAGAAATGCTGAGGGAGGTGGATGCAAGCATTATGATCGATGATGACGACTCTGATAGCGGGGAGAACGTTAGAAAAACGAGGTAGGGGGAAGGGGAGAAAGGATAGGTGGGTTGGACGGAAAGGAGGTGGAGTATGCGGAATTGAAGAATATTTCATAATAGTTGGGAAGTGTCAGGCTTTATCTCGCTGGGCGAGGCTAAGAAATGTAGCGACGTGCAGTCTGTGCCCGTTCAAAACTTAACGCAAATGGTAGACTGACAAATGAAATATAAATTGGTTAAATGTAGAACCTTGATGATTCAAGATAAGGCACACTGCTCAAGGTCTCTCATGGACTAAGGATGGCAGTCGTGTGCAGCACGATACGCAATTAGAAAAAAAATCGAACACAAGCACCGGCATACTTTTCCTAAACACCAAATATTAAAAATTTAGTCAAATATATCAATTATATGTGCATGTGTATGCTCAAGTGTATACATTCAATTGCGACTATGAATCAATACTTGTGCATGTACGGTTGGTACCCTAAAAACCCCAGCCACATGAATCATATTCGGGCAACTTCCTCAAAAATATATGCGAACGGTAATAACCCTGCTATTCAATTTTGAGCCATTATTCTGAGAATCATCCAAACCGTCATATGCCACAAGTGACCGCCGTCCTACTTATTATCTCTAATTTCGGTGAATTAGTATCATGCACTCACTAATACGTTAAACGCATGCGCAATAAAACTAATCAGTTACGACTGCTTGTGCAGGTTAAATATTTCTACTGGATGGCTGGCACTTTTTCGTTTGTTTCCTTCCCATTCATTTCATTCTCTCCCTTCTATTACTTTTCATTCACTAGCTCATTTGCATTATGCTTCGAATTTACGAGAACGAAGGGAGTCCGTCTTCAAACGTGTTATTGTTTGCAGAGAGTCAACCAAACGGGTAGGCACGCAATCAAAAGTTCCACCGTTTCCCCTCGCGCGCATTCGGTCGCTTTCAGAAGCATTTCCGTCGCAGCCCTTCCGAGAGCCTGCCACCTTAATCACCATACTGGAGATTAGAGCAGCCGGGGGTAACGACTCCAAAACGGTTGAACGACGAGTCGCCATTGTTTTTCTTTTATTTTCGAGATTCATCCATCACCTGCACGAGCCATGCGGGAAGAGGGGAAGGGGGATGAGGATGAAGGGGGAGGGGGGAAGGGACGAGGGGAGAGTCAAAGGAAAGAATCGAGGAGAAATAAGACAAAACCTTTCTGAGCTCACCATGAAATTCGCCGAAGAACATCCGCGCGATATAGACTCCCCCAGTCTTCCATGAGTTTCAGAAGCGAAGACCTGTTCGATGCCGATTTATATCGAGGTGAAAATCGCACATCGATACGAAACGAACATCGTCAAAGAATTTCCATGAAATACCAGACCATGAAGGAGGACAACGACGAAAACATTTCCATCTAAAATCAACGTCCCCTCGCCTCTTTGCTAACTACATTGATACAAAATTTGGTGACTTCAACGAGAGAATTGCATCATAAATATCTGCTATTACCTCATCACCTTGATTTTTCCCATTCTGAAATTCGAGTGAAATGGCAGATCCGAAAACAGCGACTTTCCGATCATCACTTCAGTCTACGCAGTCTACGCTGTGAACAATACCGATATTAGACTTGATGGCATCGGCAAAGCAGATGAACTCCAAGATATCCCCCGCTATCCTCTCATCAAAACGATATATTTCATAACATTGGCCGAATTTGAAAATAAATTATGCATCTCGAACAACCTATATCCACGATGCCATTCGAAGGATCGAGTTATTCGGCGGCTTACGAAAGTATCGCATTTCGTAACCGAAGATGCACCGCAATATCGCACAGCCCCCAGGATGGTTTGGGGGTCTAACGTATGTTAAACCCGCCAGGGAGAGAGAACACAAAGGGGAGGGCAAAGTGAAGTCTGCGGAATTTCCAACCAATCGGACGACATTTCTACTCCTTTTTATGTAACGAAGGTTTTCGAAAACAAAAACTAAACCCGCCGCGTGTGGTTCGGGTTGATTCTCTCTCCCCTTCCCACTACACTCTTGCCCCCCCACCCCCAACACTCTCATTGTCGCGCGATCTGGCAACGCCGCGGCCGGGTTCTTTGCGCGGCCAGATGGCGCTTGCTTTCCGCCCTCCGCTCTTCCACCAACGGCGTAAATTTTAAAATCCTTAATGGCGAGTGATTCATCGTTCATATTGGGGGGAGGGGGGCGAAGAACTGCAAATGCGGTGCATCCAATGGAGGCAATGTTTGATGGATTAATAAACGACGATCCTCGATGGATGACGACACACGAGTGCCGGCTGACAGAATGACCCGAGTGACGAAAAAGCCGAAGTGCGTCGCGCGGCGAACAGCTCTGCATTGCCCATTGCATGCAACAACCATCATTCGAACCTCAACAGAGCGATTGTTTCCGCGCAACCAATCTAATGCGCATAATTTCCACATAATGTCGGTCGTTTATCTGGGTGGCCACCGTTCGAGCTTGATCGATTGTCAATGTACGCATGCCATTCGCCCTTTCTATTCTACGGCATGCCATTATTTTCGGGCGTTACATTCGAATTCGCTTTTCCACAAAAGGTTTTCATTCCATGCTGGACTTTATAAAAACCTAGAGCCACCGCCCGGAAAATTTTCGGAATGTCCAATTGACCGGAGCAGGTGTGACTACGTATCCCTGTGCGTTATCATGCGAACGCCCGAGGAACGTTCACGTGAGCGGTAAGGATTTCAAATGTAATTTTCCGCATTACCATTCGCCCAAAGTAAACAGAAATGCCCATCGAGTGAAAATAAGCTGCATCTCATCATAGGAACGTATCGGCTGATAATGTTTTATAATTAATTCCAAACGTCAAAATGTGTTCGTAAGTAATTTATAAGAAAAATCATTCGTTATTTTATCGAAGGTTACCGGAGGATCCAATCAATCTTTACTCTCAAATGTGCTTTCAGCTATTCTTACTGTGAGGTAAGTAAGTGCGCTAAAAACTCAAGCATTGGTTGTTTTTGCTGATAATAGTATGGCGAACTGATTAAAAACCTCATTTGTTGCTCTTCAGTTTTTATGCATCCTCCCAGAGCATTAGAAAAAACTCCAAAATGCTAAGTGTAGATTACACAAAATACAACTTATGAACAATTTAAAATTATTATTAATATCCAAATCAAATTCTCTTATCACTTCGCGAATCAAATTATCACAAATGGCACATACACCTGATCTCGAGACCTCTTTCCATTATTCCCTGGCCGGATTGTATTGAATAAATAGCTATAATTTAGCTACTTCTGTTCTGAATTGTTGAATATTCCGCAAATGACCGCTATTCTAAACTTAGCCACGGATATCTTGAAACAACCTAAAAACGCTCGCTTCAAAGAATCTACATGACGTTGCGTGAGTAGGTATACGTAAGCACGCCTATTTGACATGACAACTTCAATCTCTACATAACGAATCCCTCTCCGAAATTTAATTATAGACCTGACTATTACAAATTTTCACGTGAACTGTGAAGGTAATTTGAACTTACGAAGGTAATGGGACCATGATTAAGGCCGAATCAACAGTAGGGAAGTCACAAAGACGGTCTAAGGACCATATCCGTCATTATCCGAGTGTGTTGACGTCACGAGTAAATATGAAATTCCTGAATTCTCAATACACCAAAAGGTTTCGTGCAATGCTCGGCCTGAATCCACGGCAACATTCCCCTGCCAATGAAAATGGGGTACCGACACCCTTGAACCATGAATATTACTCTGGCGAAGGAATGCGCCGAACACCGCAGGGTTTGACACCAGAGCGGCGGCAACATTTCTGGCGATTGAATGTTGTTCTCTGGACATATCAGTCCAGGCACTAAAGCGTTCCTCGTTACGTATGGCTTCGCTCGCCTCAGCCGCAGCCGTCATTAGCGCGGTAATGATCGTAATCAAGGAACGCCCGCGGAGGCAAGACGGAGACTTACGAGTCGCAAATTTATGTCAACAATTTAGGCATTCGCATTAATTATTTCGCGTTCGAAAAAAGATACACTCCTCGCATTCGCCCGAATGAAATTAACAGAAAGCACAGGAGATGCTAATGAACCATCAACCTATTTACGATCATGAGCTCGACTATTTTTCAGTAGTCTCACAAACAGCAGTAGGAAGTCTATGCCCACTTCGTTCGCACAATGAACCTGGTTAGAAATCACATTTCGAATGCAGGTCCTAGTTTTATTTCGCTGCTTGCCGTTTGTTCTATTAATTACGGACGGAAAGTGATGATGATCGTTAAGTTCCCGGAAACGAAGATGAAACTGAAGGAGCTTATCCCAAAAGAATAAAATAGAATTCTGAGGAATGGACATGAGTACCACTGTAAATATAACAATACTAATTTATTTCAGACTTTAATGTATATACCTGTATAGTTGTAAATAAAGAGCGGAGTGAAATCAGGCACTCCAGTAGAGAAATCTTGGTCTATTTTGACGTTACCATCCTTTGAAAGCAACAGTACGTACATAGGTGTATATCAATAAATAGCATTCATAGGTTCGATTTACATAATGGAGATAACAGTTTTTGTCCTGAAGAAGGCCTAAAATGCCTTACGTAGAAAAGACCAGACTTACCGCGATGTTAAGAGTAATATTTGCCGGTTCATAGGTGTTCTGAGACGTCTAATACACATTTCAAAAGATATTCATGACGATTATAGAATTAGTCCACCTTATCCAAAATAATACACCCTCAAACTTAGCGAAACCAATCCTCCAATCCTTAATGAATAAAAGGTGAAAATGTTACATATTTTACATAAATCAGATGCATATCCTCATATTATGAATATATATTTCTAAGCAAAGATTCTAACGTAAGAATATTGAAAAAATGATACTCATATAGTCATCAGAAGTTATCAAATTTAATGTAAGAACTCCGAAAACACAAGGAACATGAGGGTCTTATTCATTTATTTATTCAGTATTCGTCCGAAAACAGCACATTTTGGCCTTTGCTTCGAACTATTAACAACGATAACAATAGTCACATTTTACTAACACCCAAGCCCTAGCTGGAGGAAAACTCACCCAGGCGGGAATCGAACCCGCGTCCCTTCGAATGGCAGACGAGGACGTTACCCCGCCGCCACCGGGGTCTTAACGAAGATAAATTTTCTTTAATAAACAAAAAGACGCACATCACCATTCTTCAACAGCTAAGCACGCGATCATTACGAAAAAGTCACCGATTATAGTTCAATCATATTAAGTAATTGACCAAAGAAATAAATACCAATATCTATGAAACGTGATATAAAAATCCTAGTAAAATATTCGCTGCTGAAAACCGGAAATATTTAAACATGAACATTTCGCCTGCAGAGAAAATTTAATGACCTGAGCGACAATCAAGAGTTCTTAGTATATGAAAAGAGATGGTTCGTTGATTTAATAACAACAGTTCCTTCCTACACCTGTAGCCAATTTGCCCAAACATTCTTTTCTGGGAAACTTCTAGAGCAGCAACACCTGGAAAGGAGAACTCGGCCATTCTTCCCTCATCCAAAACATTTCGCAATAAAATCGAGACTTCACTAGAGAAGCTGGTTTTTGCCTGTTTAATGACGGGCGATGGGTAAAACCGGGATTTCGGGAAGAAAATTCATTTTTCCGACTCCTAATGGGGCTAGTTAATGAGAACGACTTAAACTCTCTTATGCATTAATTTAACTCATCTATTTGATGCGTACACAGCACACATTGAAAATTACAAACATTTCAACGTTGTGGCAACCCCAAATGTAATTTGGGAAGTAATAAAAAATTATAGAAAATATCATGAAAGCGAGGAGACGCTATGTCTTACCCTAAAAAATATTCAAAGCAAATGAAAAATTTTGATCTCGCAAAATTAGAGACGAAAACGGGAATATTAGTCATAAATTCCTAATTATATTACAAAATATCTTGGCAGAATAAAAAAAATCAGCAATAAAAGTAGGGAAAATGCCACACCTCACATTGAGAAGAAATTCTTTTCCGTTCACCCAATTCCAGATAACTATGTCTGGAAAAAAGTAATGAAAAATCTCTTAATAATTACCCCACGGGCTGTTGACTTAACACCTACTGCCACACCCCCTACGTGGCGTCTTGTCGGATAAGACGAGGTTGAATAACTAACTCAAGGTAATCTTAATCAGTGATGATTTCCATACGCCCACGTCGGTTGAAGCGTTCATATAATAACCATCACGAAACACCACATGCCCAATACTTCCAGAAAATTGATACGAAAAACGATCCGGAGCGACAAACCAAACCAACTACGAGGGGCAGCGCAAATATAACAATAACGCCATCAAGGCAAACGAAAAAAGCCGTCTTAACCGCCGCCCTAGACCCAAGCGAGGGTCTCCAAGGCAGAGATTAATAAAAGATTCGGTGGGAAGTACAGCTACCCTTTCCCGGGGACCTCATCCTCTGCGCTGCAGACTGGAGTAGGCAGGTATTACGGCAAATGAATCCGCCCTTGTTTTAAGGGTCGCCGCGGGAGTAATTTAGAATTTTCGGGGGACGGCGGAAGAAAGAAGTGGGTAGGGGGAACAGCAGTCGGCCATTCGGTAGAATCTCTTCATTGAACGCGAGAGCCGAGAGGGTGGAAGAGGAGGCTTTTGTTCTGACCCTCATATATACGTCCACGCATTTCACAGTGGATTAGGCTAATGTCTAAAACGGGTTTCTCCTTCCTTCCTGCTTGCCTTCCCGCCATCATGTGGACCTAAAGGAAAAAAAATTCTCCCGCCCTCACTCCCCCTCTTCAAGGGCAAAAAAACTCGTGAGAATGGAGGGGGCGTGCGTCAGGGCTTATGCATGCCTGCGTGAATGGTAATTACCCACCCCTTCCCGCGGTGCGGTTTTTTCCGTCCGAATTTCAGGAACCAGGGCCGAGGGAGGAGACGAAGAAGACTGTGGGGGAAGACTGTGAAGAAGACTAAGCCGGTGCCATGCACTCGAACGATCGGCGTATTCGCAACAGCGGCTGGATTTTGAGGCTCGTCCAGGCCCATATCCGCCACACTGAGGATCTTTCTTTCCATTTCACTTTTCCCACCCTTCTCCACGGCCAAATTAAAAAAAAATACAATCTACGCCTGTGATCTTGCTTCAACGACCATGTTTCTGCGCCGCATAAAACCACGCATCATAGCAAAGAAAAATCTTGTCTCAATATCCTTACTCAACTTCAGCAATTCCTTCCTCCTTGTGAAAGCTTCTTTGCCTACCGCAATTCTTCTTCTTATGTCCCTACTACTTTGACCGTTTTGGTCCGAAACACTTCCGAGATAGTTACACTGTGTTCCATTTCCCCCAGTTTTATGAAATTCTATTTGAATATTTAAATTCGCCTTTATCTTCCTCATAAGTCGAATAAAATTCGTTTTCGTTCCATTTATTCTCATCCTCTACCTATCGTACATACTTTCCGATGCGCTCAGCAATGCCTGCAACCCCTTGGCTGTCAGAAAAACTAAAGCTTGATCACCAGCAAACCTAACTGTTTTCATGAATTGTCCACTAACTTGTCATTCCTATCCCCAGTTCTTTTCACGTCTCTTTGACTATTTCCTCCACATGTAATTTGAACACCCCTGCCTTGCTTCTCTTTCTAACCCCGCTTATCCGGACTCTTCATCCCCCAATCAGACCTGAGCAGTCTGAGGCATGTACAGATTGCGGATAAGTCTCCGATCCTTCCAATTAACTCCTATTTTCTACGACAGATTCATTGATTTTACCCAATTCACTATTTCAAATGTCGTCTAAAAATCTATGAAACTAACAACTAAAAGCTAAATAAATGTATTATTTTCCTCTCTATTAGTGACATCATTATTACTATGGCTTCACGCATGCCCCTCCATTTCCTGAACGTAAATTGATCATCTCCTAAATAATCATTTGCCTTTCTCTCCATTCTCTCATTAATGAACCTAAGTACTACCTAATCTGAACACGTAATCAAACTTATTGTTCTGTCGCCCTCACATATGGCAGACTTTCCCTTTTTAGGGATGGGAACCAACTGATCTGACAGTTCATTCCAGTCCCGTTACAAAAAAACTACGGAGAGTGTAGCATAACCCATACTATCAAGGTTCAATGGCTAAGTGATATTTGGCATTTATTTTATTTTACCTTAGCCTGATGACAACCATTCGTCACCTCCTCCCGCAACACAGGGGTTATTATGGTTCAAGTTTTACTGCACTCATGAAATATTTCAAATGTACAATAGGTACAGGAAAGCGGATGTTAAAAGTATGTAAGAGTATAGAAGTAGTCACAAGCATGAGGTAACACTTTCCATAGTAAAACACACCTTCAGAGATACTAAAATTTAGCACGTCTCATTACTTCCTTCCACAAACAGATTATGTGAACTATAATTCGTTATCTCAGGCGTGACTTCATGGAATCGACTTAACATAATGAAAGGAGAAACTTTGTATTGAAACAATCTATGTGGAATTACAAAGTTTCTCCTTTCATTATGTGAACTATGCCCATATTGTCCTCCACGAGTACATTGGGAAACACCTATTACTCCTCTAATGTCCAATGAATGGATATTATTACAGGGGAAGTCTCTTATCCTAAACGGTGACGAAAAATTAATAATTATTTGAGCACCACGGTGCACCATTCACGGACAAGAGGGTCGAACAGAGCGCAAGAAAGTCCGAGAATGAATGACAAATCCACCACATGAAATTGAATGTCAGCCGCAAGAGATCCAAAAAAAAGAGCTGAAATCGAAATAAATTGAGTTTATTAGCATCATGGTAACAACTTTTACGTATCACAGGCAACCTGTACTTAATCTACATTTACCCAATACGCAGTAAACCACTGAGAGGGTGGGTGACGGGTGGCGTTAGGACACTAGTATGTTATGAATAAATACAATTATATACATATGTTTTGGCAAATTTACATACAGACGGGCGGGCACACATGCCATAATGGGTGTGTTCGAGCGTATCTTTGCATATACGTTCATCAATAAATATCAAGGAGTGATTAGTTTTTAATTTGTTTACGATCATGTGTCACGTGAAGGAACTTGGGTCACTTATGAGGTAATGTGTACAATTTCAATCAATTTGTTTGAAAATAAACATAAACGGACATAAAACAATAACTAATGCCCACAAATTTCATTGTTAACACCAATGGGCTGAGTATTTAATCAAGAGATAGGAGGAGTTACCAAATGGCGGACGAGTTCAACGCATACCAAGCACAACCGCGCGTGACATTCACATCTACGTGTACGTATCTCACACCGCAATCCACCACTATGAAGTACGTATGTCAGGGGGTGTCATATTTACAGCAATTAGGGTGATTATCGTTCTAAGCAATCCGTATAATTTTTCTTTCGGGTATTTCAACATACCGTACGTGACGTTTTCTACTGTTAGTGCCACACTGATACACACATCTTCAGAGTGGGGGTGACAAACCAATCACAAAGGTTATGATTATCTCGGAGTGTTCAAAGTCGTCACCCGGATTTCAATGAAGGACACAGTGCAATCAGAAACTGATATTGTCCCCGAAGAGAAGCGAAAAAACTCAAACTTTACAATCGCTTCTAATTAGCAAAGCAAAAAGAATATTTAAAAAACAAAAATCACGAACCATAATCCTCCCCATCGTGTGCCAGCCGAAATCATTGTTACAGCGGGAGATATCTGGACATAGAAGTGCCGGTTTATACTTGGGATCGTATATCTTCGGATATAATCCCAGTGCTTTACTTCATAACCGATTACATGGTATGTAGGGTCCGCTGAGGGTTCAGGTACAAACCCCTTGATGTGATAGCTGACGTGAGGGATTCTACGGCTGAAACAAATGACGAAGCACCGCAAAACAAGAAGATTTAGGTCGAAACCTGCCACTAAGGGTTTGACCTCTAAAATCCATTACGAACGTGTCGAGAATATTTCGTTGGCTGTTACCGCAGAGTACGATATACGTCAGAAAAAAATAGATTTTCCACAATATCGTCGTAATGGCTTACGCATAATAAACATTTTCTTCAACATATGAAATTTTCTCTTTTGGATTGGGGTCTATCATTACGACAACCACCCCCCCCCTCCCCCGACACATACAATCACACACAAAACTATCCAACTATAATCATAAAATACGACTATATATACAACACGAAAAGGAACATTTACATGAATATATTTCCCTTTACGACAGCCATGCCACCTTCGTTTGGACTCACAATGACAAAGGAGGCATGACCACCGAAACGTAAAATATATATATGCGAGTGATTATGTACAGGAGTGTCTATTTCTCAACTCTCATCTTTTCTATAATGATTACTTATTGTCGTATTTGGTGTTGCCTCTCTTCAGCGTTCTTCCGCGAGGGTGCACAGAAAAAAATGTCTAATAAGACGCCATACAAGACGGCAACTGGTCAAACCAGGAAGAGTGGGAATGATAATACATTGAACCTAAGTCTTAATCTCAAATAACCCCTTCTGAAAGCCGGAATCCATCGTACGCTGCTGGAAAGAATTCAACGTAGCTTGTACTCTACGGATCTTCATCCACGAACCAGTTGAGTTTATATTCAAAGAAAGAGTACAATTCAAGAACAAATAATTTCAGTGAGACTTTTCTGGCGTCAGAATCAAAGTTAACATACAGCTTCATCGCAAATACCATTAAAATTATTCTTTTACCAGACTTTTAGACTTGTAAAGGTAAACCATTTCATTTTTTAAATTGAGCTATGCCTTTTAGGTTTTTATGTTCTCAATATAGTCCGCTAGTGCCATTACTTCAACCTGTCTACGATGGATATTTATGAAAAAATATATCTATATATATTTATACTTTATTAGGTAATCTACCGGTTAAGGTAGGTTTTTGGATGGACACATCAACCAAATAAACATTTTTTTGTGGCTCCTAACAAAACAAAATCCAGCAACCTACTCTACACCAGGTCCCTCTTCATCTCTGAGTACTTTCTTCCTCCCTTCATCCCGTCCAACATCCCTATCCTGTTCCTTCCCTTTCCTCGTTTGCCTAACATTCTCCCCTCAATTACAGCCTTCAACATCCCACTATCGGTCAACACCCCCTTCAGCCACTTTTCCTGCCTCTATAGGATTTCTCCCAACAAACCCCTCTCTTCGCCCACCATACGAAGTACTTCCTCGTTTGTTTTCTTCTCTGTCCATTGCACCTTCTCCATTCTTCTCCACGCCCACATTTCAAAAGCCTCCAGTCTAAGTCAATCCTCCTGCTTCAATGACCACGTTTCCACGCCGTATATAGCTACGCTCCATAGCAAAGTTTTTACGAGTCTTTTCTTAATATCCTTACTCAATGTCCCTGTCATCAACTCCCTCCTCCTTATGAAAGCCTCTTTGCCTAGCGCAATTCTTCTCTTTACGTCCCTAATACTTTGACCGTGTTGGTCCAAAACACTTCCGAGATAAGTAAACTGTTCTATCTGCTCTAGTTTTTGCCCTCCTATTGTAATGTTTAGCATATTGGTATGCATATGTATTGAGAGACTTCGGACGGAACGGATCCAAATGTGGGCTACCATTTCTCGACCGCAATTCCTACGGAAGCCGGACTTTATTGCTACGCGAGCTCCGCCCACACTATCGCCATGAAAATGCGAGAAAGTCTGCGGGAAACAAATCAAAACCGTGCCGAAAGCATAAAAATTTGGTCATGTGGGAGGATCGTAAAATTTGCCCGGGGAAATGCTTTTTATTCCACTCACCTCATTTGGAAGACGTGCACAAAGACGCCGACCAGTTTACGGGTAATCCAACCGTTCCAAAGCTCTTCCATCCAGCAAATCCTTTCTGCTCAAAGTTCTTATTTCACGAGACACCTGAAAATGGAACAAATCGATCGTTATTAATGTTTAAAATATAATTCAGTCGATAGAATGGGATTGATTCTTATTTTCAACATTCAATTTCCTTCGGCACAATTTACCATGATATAGACACATGAATAGAAGGTAAAGAAGTTTGCAGAAGGTGTTAGGACCAGGATTCATTGGGGTGATATTCCGTCCATAATTGGAGAATGGGTATGAAATAAATCATTTTGCTAAACCGGGATTTGCACTCGGGATGCCCTAGTTTCCGGTGGAACGTGCTACTACTGAGTGTATTGTCCGTTCATGCGAATTTGGAAAGATAATTTGCAGAGGAACAGCTGTCAGTATTTACTTCCAAAATAGATAGTCCATAGTATCACCTCCTCTGAGGCATTGCATACAGTTTAGAGAGTCAATTTAATACACTAAAATAAAACTTTTAAGTTAGAGGCTTTGATTTTATTGGAAGATGAGAAGTTCCTGTCATTCAGCTTTATGATAGCAGTGATTGTTTTCTATAGGTTGTACTATTCGTTTAACTCATTTTTGGGTGCCCAACACGATAGTAATAAAAAATCCACGAAGTCTATATTCCATTCATCTGGAAATAATGCTCAGAGGATATTGTTCAATTTCCAAGTTATATTGATTTTTTCAGCTAGACAAATACGCTTTGACGATGGTTCACACTGGTGTGTCTATTAAAAAGGCAAAGCAGCCGACCGAATAAGCCAAATAAACATCCTTGGAATAAAAATGGCTGTTTAATATCCGTACGTTTATGTTTCTCATGGCATAACGGCAATCCAGACCAACATTTTGCCACTATTGCGACACACAACGCTCCATTTTGCAATTAAATCGCCTAAAAATACTGCCACGACAACTACAAATGCACGTTTGACTGAACACTATCTGTATAACACTCCTGAAATCCGCCTTCCACGAAATAAAGCGGATGCAAATACCATTGGATTGGGAAGAGGGATGGAATTAGGGAATGCATATTGAATTATTGGGGACAATGGGCATTAGTACGATAAAAGCGGATAATCAACTACTAAATGCATTTACTGTTCTCTATAAATACTTATCTAAGGATACCAATTTTATAAAACCTTTTCTTGGAAGTATATCCGTCAAGCAATTTCTGTTAAAACTATATTTTCCTAAACGCTCTGGAAATATTTTTCACAAAATTTAAATTATTGACCTAAAGGGACAAGAAAAGTGAGGGCTAAGAACGTTTGACACAGATTCAGCACGCTCAAAAAGAGGAGTGAGATTTATCTGGTTAGTATTTTATTGTGTAAATAATTCTGAAATTGATTAATCCACCCATAATAACCACTAATGCCGACACCCCCAAAGAACAAATCCATTCAACGAAAACTTATTTTGTAACGTGCTTTGAGCAGTTGACTATATTTGCGAGAAAAGTTTACACTTTTCTCATTTGAATTCCGCGCTTAAATTCGCCGCAAAACGTGAGGGTGAAAATATCGCCTGCGAGTGTAAGGAGGGGGAGTCAAAAAGGCGTCATGGTTTGTGGTGACTCAAGTAAAAGCCGCGGAAGCGGGGAGGCGATACAGTTTCCGAGAGAATCCTGGCAGAATTTAAGGTGAGGCACGGGTAATTTGGCAAGGGAACTTGGCGAGGATCTCGGATAATGATGAAGCAAGAAAATGCTCCCGAGATGTTCTTCAGATAAGACCATCCGTGGTGGTTACTTCCTCCTTGGGGCCCATAAAAACGAAACTGCCTCGCTCTTCATCATTTACAGCGGACGCTATACTAAGGTGGTGGATAATATCATGAGAAGGCGCCACGTGCTTTTTTTAAAGGACCCCGAGCGGAGGTAAATGACTCAAAATGAAATGGTTAGAAGCCATATTCCGAAGAATACTGGGTGCATAAAATCATAAAACGATTTTTCCAACAGAACAATCATTAGAAACTCCTTCACATTTATTATAGCATTGATAACAATATCAATGTTCACTAGTTAGTTACCTACTAGTGTTATTACTCAATTAATTCATTCATAATACTAATCGCGATTAATACGCAGAGCGTTTACATTGAATAATCGTGGCAAAGAGAACTATCGATAAAGATCAATATCATGCGAAAAATTTGTGAGAGATTATGAAGAATTCCCCAAACACTCGTAGAATTTTATCGCTAAATAACCGCGTTCTCCGCGAATACAACGGGAGCATTCAAACGTCCATTAGTGCCGTTGCACCATTAATCTCGCGGGAGGGTAAGTAGCTCGTTGCTTTGACGTCATATATATCTCCCAGTTGGTCCGTTCGAAGTGGAGCGATGCTCAGAACCGACGCAGAGCGCGCGTCGCACAATAACGCCATCAGCTAACTCTCTTTAAGTTACCAATTACGAGAATCCTACGGTAACTCGACCGAACAGATGAGCAAAACCACACGGTGTAATCACGTAGACAGTTGCCTGTTCCTTCCCTCGGCAAACATCTCCGAAAGTTTACTGAATGAACTGTGAAAAAGGAAAATTATAACTTAGTAATTCAACAGTGTTTTATTTAGAAACCCCCCGGACTTGGACGCTAAACGTCATCATCACTTGGGTCGTGCCTTGATGAAATCCTGTGGAATAATAAAGGCATAGTTTTCCATTATAAAATGAATCTATTCGACAAAACCATGCCTCAAACAACCAATAACAAATAAAAGGCAGTTAAATTATTGTTTAAGTACCATATACTTATTATTTAATTAATATATCTTCATATTTGTGTTTATTTACCGAAAACAAAAGTTATAACCGTCCAACGGAAGTAATAAAAAATTGATTTTGCATATTAGTCGCGCGTGCACTTCGTGACAGCATGAGTGGAGTTAGGATTAGATGCATATTTTTGCCTTTACTTAGTATCCGTCTTCATATGAAAATCAAGTGTCGTCGGCAGCTATTCTATCCACTTTGCAAACGTCATCTTCAGTTTTCACGAAACTGACAACGCTGAATGACTTGGCAAGTAAGTTCGGGGAAATCCATGCTTCGAAGACCAGACGACATTTTAATCATTTATCATCCACGGGTGGGTCCAAGGGTGATGATCATGTCCGACCTTTGGAAAGTATTTTTGTCTTTAATAAAATTTATAATTAATAATTTTTTTAAAAGCCCGACATTAGTTTTATGTCCATTGCAGAAGATTATTTACAGCAGTTTGCATTTTAATCTTTGAAAAATAAAACTGCTTCTGGCGTGACTTGATGGAAAATCTTCATATTGCAATTGAAATATAACAAAATTGGCGTTTGAAGCTTGGTTTCTTCTCTTGGCTTTTGCTTTGAATAACCTGAAGATGTTATACCATAACGAAACCTAAGTCGCAGATTAAATTTTCTAAGTGGAAAAGCCAAGTTGGTTATTTTTCAATTTTAATTTTTGAGTTAATGCGAATTGTTTCAGATTTAGAATAATTTCCACCTTTCTTTGCGAGGAAAATAGTTTAGAAAATTATTTTTGCCCGGAAACGAAAATTTCTCCCCAATACCCTTTGAGGTTTTCTAGACCCACTACCGCTGTCAGGTAAGTTCCATCTCGATTCCATTGTCTATTAGCGGCATCTATTTCGTTCCATTGCAATGAATTACGCAATTCATAAAAAAAATTTTTTAATTTGCACATCCTCCGCACCCTTCTACACCCGTTTCATTATTTATTCCCACTCGAATTCTCATCTTCCGCTGTTTTCTGGCTCGTACGAATGAAACCGTGATTTCATATTTAAAATTAGCCACTTCTGACGAAGTTTCGTAAAAGAGAACGACAAAAATTACACATAAAAACAAGAAAGCCGTCATCAGCAGCTGAAAATTTAAAAGACTGCTTTGCTAAGTCCCTAATTGTATACTACTCTGTTAAAACCCTCTTCTCTTTCCAATTCATTACAAGTGGATCGTTTAGCTCTTTCGATTTTTTATTTTGCTCTTTACATCTCTTTTTCGCTCTTCTACGATATCAAACAATCCGTCATGGTTCAAAATATCTTCAAAAAAAAAGCACGACTGTTATTTTTCACAAGGCTTCGTTATTTCGTATGTTACGCTCCGCCTTCGTTGCGACATTTCCCAGATGGAACTCAAGATGACACACAAGAGAAGAGAAAAAATAGGAGCTCGGTGAAATGCTTTCAATCCTTGGATAAAAATTTAGTGATTTGTAAAGTAAAAGACATTCTTCCTTTCCACTCAGAAGTAACTGAAGCTTATACATTGTACGCAATGCAAGGAATTTTAAATTGTAGAGCCATTATTCGAAAAATAGGACGGGCGCATTTTTCTATTTTTTTAAATAACAGCGTAGCTCCAAAAGTAAATGTTATTGTGAAGAGAATAAGTCAGATAAACTTGAATTTAATTCCACAACCATACAATACGAGTACAAACTTCTAAAATAACTATAACTACAACAGATAATTATATTTTTAAATTCAGCACACTTTCGTCAAAAACGACTCCATTAAGAAACAAAGTTCGCTCTCAATCACACAAAAACGTATTAAACGATACATTCATTTGCATATTAAATCGATATCATTTCCGTTTCACCCAATGTTGAGTTCAGAAGAGAAAGTAAATTAGGTTTTGTAAGAGAACTGAATATTGAATTGAATAACTTTTTTTTACATCCAGCAATCTCTTCGCAGCCAACCACTTCATCAAAAACTAAAGAAAACCCAATTACCCCCTCCATTTCACCACATAGAACCCAATAAAATAATTAAGCACCGAAATTAAGCTGGCGGTTATTTTTTTACGTATGGAAATTGGATGGTTCTTTTAATTTCGTCGGAATTGCGCGTGAATAATGGTAGAGGGAAGGACTATTCCAAACGAAGAGTGAGAGAAACAATAACGAGCCCGTGTTGACAGTCCCATGAGAGGCTAGGAATAAGGTTCCCCCTTCTCCATCCCGGCGAGCCTTTTTTTCGCGGAAACAATGCCAGAGAGAAGAGGAGAGGTGGCGAGAGCGGTCGACTGCATCCCCCGCGGCATTCATCCAGGCCGCGAGGCACCCCCCCCCCTTGATCCCGCCCCTCCTCCTCCACACCTGATCCCCTCCCCCGTGAATAGACTCCTTGGTCTCCGCCAGCGCAGAAGCAAACAGACAGCAATCTTCGAGGGGAGGATGGGGTTATTCCGCGGGATTTCGGCGCAAAGAATGAAGAACTTGAACGAGAGGGTAGCGGGGATTGAAAGTTGTCCGAGGCATATTAAGGTCATAACGGACGTGAAAGAATTTGGATTACTGAATCAAGTGGCTAATATTTCCATGGATAGGACCGCTCTCGTGATATGTGCTCCGCAAGTTAAAGACTCCGAGAGAACTTGAAACTGGAGAGTGCACAAGCAAGTTCGCATTGAGTCGGCTTAACGGGATTCCTATAATAAGTTTCATAATTGAACGCGTTTTACAATCTAGCCTGATACCGTAACGTAAAATGGACGGGAAGGTAAACAGACGAAGAAACACCAGGTATGGTGGGGAAGGAGAGAGGGGTTGGTGTTGGAAATATAAATAAAGCAAAAATGTTGGATGCATAGCATTTTGATTGGCAATAGAATGTTGAAGACTGTGATGGAGAGGAGAAATTGGACAGGCGAGGTCGGGGGAGGAAAAGAATGGGTATGTTGGACGGAATTAAGGGAGGCAGAAAGTATTCGAGATTGTAAATGAGTTTATTATAGTGTAGAGGGGCGGGTTGTGCCGTGTTACGTGGAACTATGAAGTGTGGCGGTGATTAGTCTGTGTTTCTATCCTAAAAGTACCATTAATTAGGAAAAGTACCTAGTAACACTTACTATCCTTTTTTTGGCTCTATAAATCGGATACACCCTATGTATACTCACACTATTACAAAAAAAAATAGAATTCTACGCCTTGCTGATTTCAGAGTGTGTTGGCATCGAAGAAAGTGACCCCAAGAGATGATGAGAGTATTAAAGAGACGTCGCAAGAGACCATTTCATGAAGTCCACAAAGAGACGGTGCAATGAGAGTTGAAGCATTATTGCTATGGGGAACACATATTCATGCGCCTCAAATCGTGCCAAGCAACAGCCTGACGAAGGCACTGAATGAAGAAAAAACGAAATGTAAATGAAGGAATGGAGGAAAAAAACAGGCAATGACTCGTGATGAAGGCGATGAATAATTGAAGGATAAATGAGCGGCATCTGAAAGGAAATTAATCAGCCCTTGCGTGCAAAGAGAGGGCGTAAAAACCGCAATGGGCAAACGATTTGGTAAAAGAGCAAAAACCAGAAAGCTGGCACATGATAGACGACTAGAGGAGTAAACGAAGCCTGAGACTCGTACTAAGGACTGCGCGGCGTGCGAAATTCACACACGTCAGGGGGTGGGGGGGGGGGAATCAGCCCTTTTCCCTTTTGCCGGCCGCGGTTTCCCAGGAATCTCCAGCGCCCGCAAAACTCACACAGCTTGGGTGAAGCTGACTGACTTCGAAGTCGCCCGGAATATAATTCATGAAGCGGTTGGAATGTTTAACTACATGTACGAAGCCAAGGTTGAAGTCTTCGGAGGAAAACAAAGAGGCCGCCAGTGAAGGGAACGGATTACAGGACCGCCTCGGACCACCCCGCCGAGGAGGAGTGCCGGCACCCGTTGTCCCACTCGAAAGCGGTTACGGCCGGCGGGGAATGGCCTAGCCACCCACGGGCAATTCATTAGCTCAAAAACCCGAGGGAACCCTGAAGTAAGTGCGGCGGGGGGGGGAGGAGGAGAGGCTGAGGGAAGCCGAAAGAAATACAATGAGAAGACGTCCGTCCCTTGGAACTACCGTTAACAACCCACGGATCGCGTCTCCGTTATGCGTGAGGCCCTTGTGCATGGACTGACTGGTCGGGGCCCTTGATTCGCACGTTCCCCGAACGACATGAACAATGAGCACTCTCTTGAAACATTTCGCGTCCCCCGCACAGCACGAAAAAAACACATGACGACTGAGGTCTCCTCGCCTAATTCCTAACGGCAATGGTATAATAGCATTATGCGGAGCCCAAAAGCACGAAGTTCGCAAGTATTCCATCTCGTACTGTCACTCTTGGGGCGGATTCAAGGTCGAATTTTGGGGTTAAAAAATATTTTGATGGCGGCGAACGAGAGGAGAAGACTGAAGTTAGTGGAATTACCAATCGATTTTGTAAAAACCAATTTTTTTTAATTTTTTTGGGTGCTGGGTAATTAACAACAATTTTGGAATCGAATAGAATAAATTTCCAACTTTACCTTCGATATTCTATGTGCACTCGACCAACTCTTTTTCAGAGATTGCACGTATAGAAACCCTTCCACGTGGAGTCACTTCCTTATAATCCAATAGCATGCAAGGAATCTTTAATGTCTTAAAATAGGTACTCGGGGAGTACGAACCGTCACAGTTTTGAACTCTGTAAGTTGTGGATTGCATCAGCTTTTAAGATAAAAAAGTTACGTTTTCAGAGTTGGATCAATTTCAAAAAGGGTGAGTTTTCAGAATGCCACATCCATTAAATTCCTCACTAATAGGATACAAAACAATGCGTTTATCACGATTGAGTATGACACAGCGTGGGGGAACAAAAATACGACAATATAAAAACGACAATTTTCGTTTAAGTATTACGATGGCCTAGGTAAAAAAGGAACTTTTCAGCAAATCAGCTTTTTGAAAGCATCATCGAAATTTGGTATTTCAATGAATTTACAAAATTTTCACGGTTGAATATTGAACGGCTCACAGTAATCACAGCAGGATTCAAATATTTCGTTTTTAGAAATTACACAAATTTGATAATATTTTACCAATCAAAAGCCATTTATAAACCTTATCCCTGAGATCACAGAACATCATTCCAGTAGTCAAGCAAGAATGAACTTTGAAGTCAATTCTTTTTTTCAGTCCAATACACTCAACCTACTTATCCTCATCCTCCTGTTCTTAATTGAACTCCGAAACCATTTTCAATCGTACAAAAAATCGAAAAAGATACTGATAATCGCGATATTCGTCCATGCATCGCAACCATCTGACAGGCGAAACTATCCAGTCATCAAAAAACCATTCGTTAATCGAAATTCTCGACACTTCCAAAACTATCAAATCATCGGAATTGAATCAATAGTAACGGCATAGGTCACTCGCTGAAAATTGACAACGATCGAAATCCCATTTACCGGACCGTCAAACTGGCCTAGCTACACGTAAACGCTTTCCCTTTGCTCACATGAACCCGCAATGAGAACCCACCCCTTACCCATCATCCACCCACCCACACCCTCCCAGCCTATCGCGACTTTTCCATCTCGGAGCGGGATTGCACAATCGCAAAACAAGAGACGCTGCTGCGGACCCAATGCAAATCGATGCGAGGAGGATGTGCGGCCCACTGCCCTCCGCTCCCGTGTAAGCGGTTCAACGAGAAAGCTTTTGGGCTTTAATTAATCCGATTCCGCCATAAACCGAAGGGACGTTCGCTTGCTCACTCAGCCCGAGGTAAAGGAAACGGAAATCATCTCGAAATCCTCCCGGCTAGAGTGGCGAGAGATGATTTCTCCCCACTCGCGAACAGGCAGCAATAAAAAAGGAAGCGAGCTCTCTCCATCCGCAATGGATTGCTCAGCTTTTTTTCTTTGCCCATACGTCCCTCCTTTTTTTTTCTCAACGGCTGTACTTTGACATTTATGTTATGCCTCACAACGCTGGGGATAGAACATTCCTGAGTCTCGGAGTACACTTTCGGTGATTCATCATAACACTCTTCTATGGACCATAAGGAGAATTGAGACTTTCCTGGATGCTGGGCCGGCAAAAATGGTATCATGAGAAAGCCGTCAATTTTGTAAGACTTTTATGCACATCCCATTGATTTTAATAAATTTATGGGATGGGCCATCCGATTGGCACCCCATGAGAAGCTTACGCCGGCAAAATTTTCCGAATTTGCCCGAAAAATAGTACGGTTGCACGAGGGTAAGTCAATATACAACTCGCAAAACTGGATTGACGCAGAGGAAATAATAATCGAGGTAACTTCCTGAAATTTATTTCACTTATCGGCATATTCACTCTGTACATTAAAACACTTATCCCATCTCTTCTTGATAATCCTTATTTATAATCACAAGTCCTTGATAATCGGCAGCAAAGAGGTATTTTGGTCTGCTGAAGCGAGTAACGTAACGAGTAACCTCTACGACCACCCAAATGATTTTTTAGGGGCCCGAATAGATGAAAATCACTGGGGACTAAGTCAGTAGACATATGCACGCAAGTGTATAACTTCGCCAAGGCCCTCATGTGATGCGTGCCTTCATGAATGCCTGCCTGCCTCACTCGAATCACCTCAAGCGCGGATAGTATACAATAAAAACCTTCAATTCCCCGTTTTCGACCCCGAAGTGGGTAGCTTGAAACTTTATTTCTCCTTGACATAATAGACGCTCCACACGGTTTACCGAATCAAGTCGACTTTTACTGAATACGTAGATAACTTGTGACACTTATCATCACTTATCCATTTTGTTTTACTATCCTTGCTCCTAGTTTCTCATTGAAACAATGAGACAACTAATACGAACAATCATATGAGGACAATGTCAAAATTGTCATCAGTATAATAATTAATAAAATAAACCACGATTGCATCAAGCAAGCTCTCAACACGAAGCAAGAGAATTGAAAAACCAGAATTAATGTAAACCAGAATTAATGTAAAGAGTTCTTTCCTCAAAGATGTGTAAAATTTCCAAAATCCAATAGCCTTTCTCTTCAAATAAATGTAAACTCGGTTGAAAATTAATAGTTTCATATTTAAAAATTATAATAACTCTAAATTGTCCCATAACCCAAATATCCACTCCTTACGAAAATATTGTGGAAACACTCCGGCTGGTTCTTATTAGCAAATTATATTTTCGCTCTACAGTGGAGCCATCGCAGATAACTATTGGCATCAATATTGAGAAACCATGCTGGAATATAAAAAGCCTCCTGGCTAAAAACGTGAACGATCAACAGCGCACACTCGTAATCGCCGTATAAAACGGCTTGAAAATTGACGAAAGCACGACCAAGAAGCGTGAATACTGCAATTAACTACAAGTTGATACAGCTTTACTATAAGTCTCCGCTCGGATAGTGAGTTCAATCGCCCTTGGTGCGCCTAGTACGGTGTTTTTCCAAGGAAAACAAAATAACATTGGTTTATGTTCAGGGTTTAATGGAGGTTTATATTTTATTTGGGCACATAAGAACCTTGAGGGGCTATAACTTGGGCGGAGGTTTGCTGTTGGTAAACCCAACCCGGCTTACACAGTAAACATGTGCCCGCGGTAAGGTCCTTGACTGTGATACCTGCCAGGCTCACGTTGATTAACACCCTAACCAAAAATTTATTTTTTTAATCAACATTACTTTCTTATTTCTGAAAGGTTGGCCCAAAAAGAAAATCTAACAAAAACGGAGAAATCTCGTCCTATACTCGATATTCATTGTCTTTGGAAATTAGAAATTATTAATACCATTTTGTCAAGTGATTCTTTTAGCAGTCGTCTGTCGGTCTATAGTAAGCTTCACACGGAACGTACGAAAACTACGAGGGTCATCCGGAAAGTAGTACCCGTTCGTGAAATAAAGACACAAAAGTAAATATTAACAAACATAAAAAATTTTATTTGAAAGAGGATACTTTAAACTACTTCTCAACATAATCTCCAAGCAAATTAAGGCATTTGTCATAACGTGTGACAAGTTTCTGTATTCCTGCTGCATAGTCCTTCGCCGCCAGCTCATTGAGATACGCGAGGGACCCATCTTGCACAAATTTTTGCATAATGCAGATGGTGTTTAACAATTTCATGAACAATTGTTCGAGAAACATTGGGAAAATGCTCACAGATGTCATCAATTGTGACGCGCCGATCGTTCCTCACGAATTCGTCAACTGAGCTCACCAGTTGGTCTGTAATGACAGACGGTCTCCCCGAACGCTCATCGTCGTGTGTGTTCCCCCTCCCCATGTTGAAGTTGCGACACCACCGCCGAACAGACGACTCGTCCATTACATTGTCTCCATACACCTCCTTTAATTGGCGATGAATATCACATGGGCGAACGTTTCTTGCATTGAGGAATTTAATCACTGCCCTCACTTCACAACTGGCGGCGTTCTCAATTTTTTTAAACATTGTAAACAATCACAGAAACAACACAGGCAATGCTAGCGTCACGCAACTTGGCTCAGAGAAGGCAGACAAGCCACTGAAGCTATCTGACCTCGTCCAGCGGCTACTCGCGTCGTCAGCACTTCGTGCGGCACGAACGGGTACTACTTTCCGGATGACCCTCGTATCATTAAATCGTTTGAACTTCCAACAAAACAAGAACGTCTAAAAACAAAAACGTAAAAAACCATCCGCCATTATAAAAACCATTGCGCATAATAATTTTCCAGGTTCACTCACTCTTTCTATCTCCCTACTTTCAGCCAAAAATTTCTTCTCTGAGCCTCCCTCTACCCCTTATCCTGAACGTTTCCCCCTCCAACAGTCTCCGCCATCTCGTTTCCCCTCAATTTCGCAAAATCGGCGACATCCCCAACCACAAAAAAGCATTTTTTTTAATGAATGAGAGCACACTTTGAAACTTTGCAGAGTTTCATTTTGGCGGAGCCACCAGTTTTCGACGCCTAAGCGTCATCATTGGGTACAGCATTTTGACAATCAGGGTTCATTTCCGTATAATACACACGGAAGCTAAACGGGGTGGGGGAACGAGTGGAAGTTGTTATAACGAGAGTCGAGATGGAAGGTAATTGGGGTCGAGTGGGTGAAATGTTTTTTTTCAATCTTTTCTCTTTAAATATTTCCTTTAACATCGCCCTTGAACACGCTCGCCCAGTTATACATATAAAATATAAACACTCAAGGATAACCGCTGGAGAGCGGCGATGGGAAATTAAATTTGATAAAATATAACTTCAATTACATTTAAATTATTGGATACACATAAAAAAAGAGTAACAGCATACATACTGTTCACCTTTTGTGTCAACGCTGTCCGTTGTAGAGCGGTGTGTGCGCGAGGAAAGATATAGTTGCCATATTTTTCATATGCGAATGTGAGTGGCAAGTTTGTATCAATCCAAAAGGTTTAAGATGTACCAACCTAACACCCACATATTTATAAGCTTCGTACAACAAAACTACAGCCTTATGGAATCATGATTTACTCGATTAATTGCTCTACTGATGACATTTATGAACGAGTGCTCGCGTGAGAGTTAGTATTAATTGCTTCAATGTTTCAATACGAACCTAGGAGAAAGAATGGTGAAAAACGGATGCGTAATGCTAGCAGACGGGCATTCATGAAGGAACGCAAAACAAGGGGGGCCAGGTGTGTATGTGTGTGTAAGTGTGCACACACACACACACACACACACACACACACACATATATATATATATATATATATATATATATATATATATATATATATATATATATATATATATATATATATATATATATATATATATACATATACATATACATATACATATACATATATATAATGTATAATACTTAGCACTAGTGGACACAGACAAAAACACAGAAACACACAAAAAAGAGACTCACTATTTTTCGAATTTTCGGTGGTCGTTGCCACCTTTATCAAGGAAGAGAGGGACAGAACTGACTCTCAGTTCTGTCCCTCTCTTCCTTGATAAAGGTGGCAACGACCACCGAAAATTCGAAAAATAGTGAGTCTCTTTTTTGTGTGTTTCTGTGTTTTTGTCTGTGTCCACTAGTGCTAAGTGTTATACATTATTATTCACGTCCGTGAGACTTTCAAAAAGTGTTATATATATATATATATATATATATATATATATATATATATATATATATATATATATATATATATATACACACACACATATACATATATATGTATGTACATATTCTTATACTTATACCTACATACTTATACATACTCATTTATAATACTCATACTCTACATATAACTTACTCTTATAGTATAGGTTATATCTATATAAGTGAGTATGCACATTTATATATTTACATACTCATTACATATTATATATTTATATAATCATTTATAAAGATATGACCTAAATATAAGGAAATGGGATATGAACACGGATAATATAAAAACAATGGAGTGGTAGGGAAGGTGGAATCTTCGACTTGCCGGGCCGATCTCTCACCACTTGAGCTATCGAGGAAAAGTAAACTACACTGAAATCTGCGGGGGGTTTGCGCAACCAAGTGCCCCGATTGTTTGGCTATTATATATTGCTCAGTGAGACCAGTTCAACATTTACTCCAAACCCTAAGTTATCGTGGCGTGCGTATATTATTTGCCGCACAGATAAAAAAACTCGAACAAAAGGAGAGAATCTCGATGGCTTTTTAAATTAAATTCATCCGTACAGCTGCAGCTGGGTTTAATTCGTATCATAGGTCTTTTTCTGTAAACAGGCAGTTTTTTGTCATGGTGATGTCTGTGAGCACGCGATTTTGCAGATGCTTTGAACAATGCGATTTGATTGTGGTGAGCTCCGAATCTATCTTTCCTGCCTCTTTTGCATTTGTCCCAACAATCGTCTCTCATTCACCACTTCCTTGTTTGTTTTCCTATCTACCCACTTCACCTTTTCCAGCCTTCTCCGCACCAATATTTCACAAGCCTAAAATCTACACTTATCATCTTGCCTCAATGACCATTTTTCCGCGCCGTCCGAAATAAAACTAGAAATTTCACAGAAATATATGGAAACTAATGATTAAAGACCTAAGTTTAAAAGCCACATACTTAGTGTGTAATCACCCCTGCTACACACCTCAGAGGAGGCGAGCAGTCACAATGTAGACAGGCAAGAAGCTGGGGGTACCCAGTACCCTCACACGGAAGAGAACTCAGACCCTCCGATCAGTAGCTCAGACGTCTATCCACGAGACTACTGTACCCCGAAATATACAAATTATTTCGAAAGCAATTATTGCATATGAATCCTAAAAAAACACAGAAAATTTTACACAGCAATTTTCTCCCCAGCTCAAGGAGGAATCAAAGCCACCAAAATTAAAAATATGAAATCTGTGGATAGATGATGTAAATTAATTATTAAATATTGAAAAAAAACTCGAACATACAGGCAGAATCTCAATAGTTTAAAAAATAAAAAAAATACCTTCATTCGATAAGTATATTACACCACTGGTATAATAGTATTTAAAGTTCTGGAAATTCTTGAAACAATCCAGACAATCCTAAGCTTAACTCTTTATCATACATCTCCTTTTCATTTTCAATCATCTGGCCTCAAGTTCAAATTCAAATGCTAGACTTTTATATACATAGAAACACTTAATCGTAAAAAAATAATAAAAAAGATTAATTTAAAATTTTATAACACTCAATTAACACTTTTAATTTCGGTGGTCCCAGCAACCTTTATTAGAGTACGAGTAATGAAGTGGCAATTGATACGCTACTCATCCCTTTCATTCCTTTATATTCCTATATTATCGCGGAGAATACAAGCATATGTATGCGTGTATCAATAATCATTAACATATGTTTTAACTTCGCTCACATAAATTGGTATTCCCATTCATGAAGACTGCCTTTATAGAGCGGCTTCACAAAAATTATTTAATCGAGAGGAGATCTAAAAAGAAAGAGACAAAAATATCTAAACAATCATCCAATTTTAAGATGATGTTTGCTCTGAGCGAGGCGCAGCCGCCGGAAAGATATTTTTTTAAAATTCTATTTCACATCTGAAGCGAAGAATGGACTTCTTCTCTCGATGCGGAAGAGGGCGATCAAGATGTATTCCGAAGAAATCAAGATCCGTTAGTGGGAATTAGGATTCGTGACGACTCAATGTAAAAATCAAGTCGGAGCAGTAACCGGAAATGTGTGAAAACACACGACTGCCGGGAGGCATAAATGGTTAGCTAAAATGCTTCAAGGGAGCTCCATGACTGTCGGCAAACATTTAGCGCTTGTGGGCCTACAAAGGGCGAGCATTGAGGTGTGAGAACAATTAATTCCTTCGACGAATCCGAGACATTTATTGCCATTCGCCACCTAACTTGTGCGAAGGTCAATGGCCCTGGTGCACCTAAGGCCGATTGAGAGGGGGGAGGGTGGGGAGGGGTTCCCAATCATTCTATTTTTTGTGTATCCCCTAAGATGAGAGAGTGATGAACCAATGGACAGAGCTGCGTCGACTGCCCCACCCTTCGACACGTGGACTGCCCTTCGAGAAGTCGGCAGTCGGTCACTCGAGAGAGACTCCTTTGGGGGGTTAACAAGGGCAATGCATTTAAAAAAAAAAGGAAAGGCGGGCCGAAACGAAAGGGGAGGAGATGGGGTATCAACACGGATGAGATTCTTTTCATAATACGAAGCGATCCAAGGTGATACAAAACGCTCGCAGCCACGGGCAACGTTTAAAAACAGGAGAAGGGGAGCGTAATGGCTCCACTCGAGGCGCGAGGGAAGAAAGTCAAGTCAGTCATCCCGCGAACATCAATCATCGAATACGGCCCGCATCCCCTCATGACATCTAACCACGCGGAAATCAATTGGGGAATCCTTCCCATCAACTGTTTCCAAACAGCGTGAGGGAGATAGAGAGAATAGCTTGGATTGGGATATGGAATAATAAAAAATACATCTTTTAAACATTAGGCCTCGGGCATTAGCGGCGTTCGATGTTTTTCGAATTTGTGAAAAACGCTCGGTAACCCATTTCCTCATTTCCGCGTGTTGTTTTCTGCTCTCCCAGATAAATGAAATGGGATTCGGCCATCTTCGTAGCATTCAGCTTTGTATATATATATATATATATATATATATATATATATATATATATATATATATATATATACATTAGCTGATACACCATTTGAATTAAAACGAATAAATAACAAATAATACAACACATGATGGTAATTAGAAATTATTGTTTACGCCAGAACGATTTCACTGAAACTTGATATGCTCATGTGGCGGGACAGAAATGTAACTGATCAGTGTCACGTTTCCAGGGTTAATGATGTCTAATAGTGTGTTTAATTAATCTCCTGCTTGATCGTATTGGCTTTAATGGCATCATAAAAACCATTGAGCATAATAGTTCTCCAGGTTCACTCACTCTTTCTATCTACCTACTTTCAGCCCAAATTTTCCTCTATGAACCTCCCTCTGCCTCTTATCCCGAACGTTTCATACTCCATACATTCACTTTATTATTCCTCAATATCTTTAGGTTTAGTTCATTAATTTTAAGTTTGGCCTTTAACAATAAGGTTAGGCTTTCTTTTGTAATCTTTTAAGAACAATTTTACAAGTTGCCCGCATTCGCATAACAAAATAAATATCAATAGGCAAGAGGATATTAGAAATCGGAGTTTGCACACGAGGAAATTCAAGTTTAAATACCTGGGGGGATGGCGGAATAAAAAGGGGTGGATGGATCGAAAAACCTGAAAATAATCACCTTTTTACACACAAGCTTTCACTGATTTCGATTCCTAACTCACAGAAATGATAACTTAATATCACATGAATCCGAATATTTTAATTTGACTTTCTCGGGATGCAGGCGTACGATCTTTGTTGGATTCAAACTATTGACGTGGACCTTAATGCGAAAATTAAAAAAAAAACATTTATGGTGTACCCGCATTTATTTAAATCAAAAAATTAGCCAAAATAGTGAAGAAAATTATTTGATTTCAGAAAATAAGTAAGAGTAAGTAATAAGTTACGATTCCTATACGCTGGAATTCGGCAGGATTCATAGTTCATAGGCAGTGCATAATTCTATCTTTCGCATACGTATGAGTTCCATAATATCTGCCACCCACTTCACCTTACTTCGGTAGTTTTCACTGATATGCATATACACCTCACCGGCAAAAAAGCTCGCTTATCAACCTTTCTTTTCACTGAAGTCCGGTTCCTCTGGGAGCAACGTCAAAGACGAGGCGGGTATATATACCGTGCCAACTGTCAAGTCGTGACAATATCCGCCTGCTTCTCATGCAACGAACGCTTGCAGAGGCAAAAGAAGGAATACCAACACACGCAGTATTCTTGGAAGCCACCAAACACGGTGTAGAATGGAAAAACAAAGAAAAACGACAATGTTTTCAGCAACTTGCCGGCGGCAGTAGCAGCAACGAGACTGATGGTAGCCCCGTGTACGTACACCCCCTCGTCGTGTTCGACCCTCCCGTGGGAAACACGAAGGTCCGCGCGAAACAAAAGATTCGGAGGAAAGGAGGTCGGAGTGAAATGCTTCGTGCTCATTCGTCGCGGTTCTTTAAGGAGGTGGCATCGGGAGGTCAAATATATGTCATTTTGATAAAATATCCTGTACTTGTCGTCATAAGTGCACTCTATCATATGACAATGATAAAATAGGGTCCCCCCGAGTTCGTTTCAATAGAAATGGACATAAAATATCCAAAACTGTACTTTTGTGGCAGTAGAGGACCACCACCTGAAGAAACGTGGATTAATGGTGCATAAATACATGTCGTTCTCGCGAAAAACTGATATCATATGTGCAATTGTATAATAGTTGCGATAGTGTCAATGTAACAGCATCCACTTACATTTGATTACACGATATTAAACAGCCGAAATCGCATATTTCCAAAAATTACACCTAAAAACTAATCCAAAATAAATTTTAGAGCACGTTTCAAAAATTAATGAGGACCACAGGAGCTATTAAAATATGTATATTCATTGCATACCTGTTTACAAAATACGTATGAACAAGTGTTGCATCAATTTCATCAATCTTCATTAATATGTGAACTAAGGTGACACATAGAGTCGTGCAGTCACGATCTAACCTCCCTTAACGACATGCAGGTCGTTGTTGACCACATGTGAGGCCTCAAAACTCGAGACAAATGCATTCCTCCGCCGCGGATTGGAAATTTGGTGAGATAATGTCATCGACTGTCATCTTCCATTTTTTTCAGGCGGTGATGGAAATGAGCGATCGCGTGTGGTGTATAATACTTTAAACCTTCGAATTACGAGCACGCGAGCGTGGGAGCAGCGCAGGCCTTCTTCTTTTTAACGAAAAATTACTTTCGTGTTTCTATGTCAACTTCGTTCCTCATCGTACCAACATGCCCGGTTTTATTTTATTTATTTATTCAGTATAAGTCCGAAAACAGCACATTTAGGCCTTTACATCGAACTATTAACAACGATAACAATGTCACATTTACAAACACCCAAGCCCTAGATGGAGGGAAACTCACCCAGGCGGGAATCGAACCCGCGACCCTTGGAATGGCAGACGAAGACGTTACCCCGCCGCCACCGGGGCCGGCAATAATATAAATTATATCGCGTATTCAATGCATACACACGTAAACACACCCTCTACGACACGGCGATGGAACCAACTACAAAGGAGACGATTGAAATTACGCCCATTACCACTACATATCTCGTTCGACACTGATATACTCCTCCAGACAAAAACAATGGGTGAGCGGCATACGAATATGTACGAAATTGATCGCCCCAGCAACAGTAGTGGCTATGGTGATTAGGGGAGGCGATCGACAGCTGAGGTCGCTAGCGCCATTGGGGATGGGTACAGAATCCTATATGGATATGATTTTCAAGTAATTGGGGAAGAATATCGGAGGGAAACCCGGCGTCGGCATTAGCCTACTCTTCAATGAAAGTCATCAATTGTTCCACAACTGAACGCCCCATTTTACGGTCGGTGTACTGCACTTGTTCTATCATTGATTATAACCATCGCAGTTCTCTCCGCGTGACACCGTAAGTGGGGATCGGGATACCTATGAAAAATTCAGCCACATTAGAGATCCTAAACTGGGCCCTAGGGATGGGAAACCAGTACAAAAACAACCGCACCACCCTGATGATCTCATTTCGAGATTATCAAGATCACTTCCACGATTGAACGCAATATTTTAGAGAGATGAAACATCCTCCATTTGATCTCGCATACCTTTGTGCCAAATGCTATAAAAATACTCATTGGAAGAACAAACGCGATTCAAGGAAAATAACCTTCTCTCCCCAAGGGTGCTCAAGACATCGACGGCGCTTTCTCCGGGAAGGATTTTCCAACAATGAAGATGAACTCTGGTCTTTAAATAAGTAATTGAGAAATGGCAAGTAGCCCCTCTTTTTCTTCTCTCTGAGCACCCTAGCTTTGCAACATAATCTTTCAGTAAGAATAAATTGAAGCATTTATTAATAAATTAAACAAAGTAGTCCTTTGTTGGATCCAATACCCAATTAACTCTGCAAAATTTCTGAGCCCCATCTAACACAGTACAAGGTAAATACTCTTAAAATCTACATAAACAATTCTTCAAATCCATATACTTTGCGCCACCATTCATTCCGTCCAACATCACTATTATTTTCAGTCTCCACCTCGTCTACACAACATTCTCCCTTTCATCAGTCTTCAACAGGCGATCGGCACTCAAATGTCCTCTGCACCCATTTTTCCTAGCTTCTTTGAATTTTTCCCAGCAACCTAATCTTCATCACCGTGCCTAGGAATGGTACGTAAAATCACCGGTTAATATATTTCAGCAAAGGGTAAGTGGAATAAAATGTGAGGAACAAAATAGAGCAAATTTACACTACATGGTGGGCCATTCGATTTCCAGCCCCATGCTTTACCCTAATTTTTCCGCAAGGAAAAATGGAATACGACGACGTCCGAATTTCCAGAAAAAAAATGAGCGATCCTCCATGCAGATAAATGAACGGTGGGGAGCGAGAAAGAGAGTAGAAAAAAAGAAGCGATTTCGACGAGAGATTTGAGGATTAGCCGTTCGGCGTGGAAATGGGATCAAGAGAAAGTACTCTTACACTCTTTCCGAAGTCTTTTGTCTCGAAAGTTTTCCTCCCCGCTCTCGCGGGAGTCGAGGGAAGCCAGCCCTTTCCGCCCCCCCTCCACCTCGTAAGGGCTCTCCTCTCTTCTCTCCCCCACCCCCTCGAAGAAGCATCCGCGTGCTGCCCCTGCGTTGCGGACAGAGGTCACCTCGACTCCGTACCTCCCTCGGCCCGCACCGACGATGCGGTGGACTCGTGACTCGGACTTCTGACACCAATCGAATCCAGCTGAACTGATTAATCGCCGAAATTATTTTGCCGGAAATAATTATTGAGTAGTAGCGTAATCCTTCTCCAAACATCTGGAAATCTCCTCGTCAACATCGACTGGGGCAAGCCATGTAGTCTCATGCACAAGGTTGGGGAAGAGAGGGAAGCTGATGTGGGGGAAAATTCGGAGACGATGGAAAGGGTGGATTGGCGAGATGTGAGTCAACGGGAAGCTAAAGGTCGCAATGGGGGAAGAGGAGTGAGGACCGAAACAGTCCATTTGGGATTGAAGTCGCAGTCAACATGATAGATACGTACCTAGAACTTGAGGTGCCCTACGGTAACATTGGGCATGATCTGTGGAACAAATCATGCAGATTAGATTCATCAAATCGTCTTTGGAAAGAATATTCATTAGTCTTTAAGTTCAAACTTAAATGTTGGGATAGTATATTGAACCTGCCCCTACTAATCGATTAAAAACGTTATAAAACGCGATTCAAACCCGTAATATCTCTTAGAACTACTTACAGCTCAGAAGGACACCGAATACGAGAGAGCAGTGCATTTTTCATTACAATTCAGACACATGGTCCTGAAGAATCTACATTTTACGAGTCATTTACATGATTACTACATTCCTGGTAGACGTTTCAATTAAAATTCAATTGAAGATTAAGCATTTCATCTCTGTAAGTAGTTGTAGTATTAACTGGACTTCGCCGTGTTTCCCCGAGAAAAAACGAGCCGTAGACCAGTCCAAAGGGTACTGATAGAAAACAGGCAAAGAAAAATCGGTGTCTGAGGAGAAAACTAGAATGAGGGGTAAATCGATGGCAAGGGGTCAAGGAAATGAAAACACTTTGGGGCTGAATGTATCGTTCGTCGCATGATTCCGCAAACAGACGCTTGAGAACAAGGAGGACGTTGGTTTTCATGTAAGGGTGGATTAAAAAAGAATGAAGAAAATCAGTAGGTTAGAGAAGAAGAAGCAAACATGGCAGTTGAAGGGCTAACCTACATCAGGGGACGGGGAAAAAGGGAGAATGAGTGAATGGAGGAGAATCTATGTAGCACAGAGGCGTTACGCGAAAAGTATGCGGATGACATGAAGCACCAAAAATCTACTTTTAAGAGGTGAAGGACACATTTAAATTCGGTAGAACACTGGCGATGGAAATAAATCAAAGCAAGATAGAGTTCGGGAACAGAAAACCGCATAAAAACCGCGAAAACCGAATAAAGTTTTCCATCAGTAGGAACCAGCGATGAGGACTCAAAACCTATTCGGTCCAAAATCTTCGGAAATGAGTCAATTCCTCGTGATTCTTTTGCATACCTTTTTCGTTAAAAACTTATATTCGCGGAGAGTATTGAAATTTAACACTAAGCGCAACGCATTTTCACCTACTAGCAGACAGATTGGGGAATCGACTAGGAATGGTATCAAACAAAAAGAATTAATGATGAAACTCACCTCAAAATATGGTAGACTTTAAAGATAAGTATTAAAATTACGACGGAAATAAATAATTTCTCTGCTTCCTTATAAATGCAAACCATTCCGCGTGTGATTCGAGACACAACTAGTCTTCATTTATAAAATGGATCGATTGCATCATCATGGCAGTAAGATGAAAATTCTGAATTTTGTACATCATTACAATTTGATTGAACATTGTTGACTATCACTCGACATAATTAAGAATAGCTAAATACGGTAGAGAAGGATTTAATGTGGCGTGAATAAATCGCCGGAAACCTCAAGTATTAATTCTGCTTGAATTATTATTCAACGATGAGTCGTGTGCCTACCGTAAAAAGCATGACAAGAACCGGAGAATATCATTAGCAACCGCATTCGGCTCGAGATTTCTCCTTATCCTTTTGAAAGGTGGCAGATATATAACGATGTGTGAAATAATGGTTTTGCAACACGCATTGCCGTAATTAATGCCGCATTTAGATCTTAATTAAGTATGCTCCGCGATAGCTATGTTTCGACAGAGAACTCAGAGCAGCATTTTGAAACTGCGAAATGGAGCACAAATAAGCAATAATGGAAATGGCGAGGTGCCATTTTTGGACAATAAATGAAAGTTCCAGCCATACTCAGAGTATAATTATCATCCAGGAAATTATATTATAATTATAATCCAGGAAAATCGCCAAATTGCAACGTAATTGTGTAAATAAAAAATAAATAAATAATGACTGCTTTTCAATTAACCATTAAGGGGTGATACAATTGCAATGGGCCACCTGAAAAAAATAATTTACACGCACGTGTATTCAAGAGCGCCAACTTTCCCAGGAATAACCTGGTAAAAAATCAGTAATCTCAGGCATGACTGCGAAGAAAAAAACTCCTTTAGAAGAACAATTGGTCCTTCCGCATAGGAGACTATTGAAAGGATACGGGTTTGGATGGTTCAAGCCATCATCATTAGGCAATATAAATAGCAGACAACTGACTTATTTAGTGCAGTAGGATGACCTGCCATTGCATTGGAATGACTTTTTATAATGCTCCCTTTCAGTTTACCAATTTTCTAGGACGAATTTCTACGTGAATTACCAGCAAAAAATGCGGAATCGCTTTTAATCAAACCCTTAGGAAATACATTAAGTTTAGAAGCATGGAAAATTGATCTAAACATCCCATAAATCTGACCCACCGAACCACAAAGAGGACATGTCGCAGGAAGTATTAGGAAAATTACCTTTGATGTAACTAACAATGGGGTATTATGAAGTGCTTATCAGGTTAATCGCAGATGAAAATCGGGTATTTCGCCTTAAATGGGCTAGTATATAATAAATATAAGTATATATAAATAACTCGTATTATTTAAATCCAAACAATTTAACGTTTTCAAACATATATTTAATAAAGTTTTCACGCTAATATTTAATATAAAACGGCCACTGTTTCCACGTCAGGTGTCATTTGTTGGATGCATATGACAGTGACAGTTTGGCCAGGTTTAATTCAATGCCATCATGACAACGAGTGTATTAATTTCATTAACACTAATATAACACGCTTTCACCAAATGACGCATGCAAATCTATCTAAGAGGGGTTTGAAACTTTGGTTTTACTATGACCGCGAACAAGGAAATCAAATACATTTTGAATCGATAATTTCAAGAATTTTTACTCTCTAATTTTATCCGAATTATCCAATCGGCAGACAATGCGTTGGGGTCATAATAAGTGAATAACTCGTCGCAAGTGAACTTGGTTGGCCCCTAGCTTTCTAAAAAAACGTCTTCCTGTAGGCTTGGACCTTGAACTCCATGCGAATAAAGTTACTTGAAACCCTAGTGTAACTGACAGCTCTGTAACACTCACTCTAGCATATTTTGACTAATTACACCTGATCTTTTTAGGGTTTCGTCTAATTATCTGGCGAATAATTTCCCCGATCTGTTCAAAATACACATTAGCCTTAGGAGAAGGTCAAATAAAGATTTAAATTTGTGGCAAAAATTACCACTGCCGTCGTCCGACATCGCCGGGGGCGGAAGCAGGCGTTTAAACGTATTCCCCAAGCCGCGAAAGATTACTTGTAATCGAGGTGTGGTTGAGTGCCGATCATAAATTTTCGGCGACGGAAAACTCATGCCCGCATGACTTGCAGAGCGCGAGCGCATCGGCGACGACCTTAAAGAGAGGACGGCCCTGAATTCCGAACTCTCCCACACGAAAATAAAAAAAAGCAATCGCCAGAACAAGCAGAAGGCGTTAAGAGTTGACAGCCCCAAACAATGCGTCTTGGACACCTGCCTAATTTCGACGGGGAATTAAAAGATCGTTATCGCACGCCTGTATTCATTGCAAGTGGCCCTCGGCGTGCGCACTTTTCCGGCCGCTGGATATCCTTCAAGAGGAGGAGTTCACCATTCGCAAGACTACGTATTTTGCAAATGCCAACTACGGAATATAAATGCCTTCCACAGGCGGAAGAACAGCCCTTGAAGAAGCGTTCACTCTGGAAGCATTTCAGGGTAAAAAGTGGATATGTACTCGTTACATACTATCATACTGAAATCGGCTGAAGGAAAAGTTAAGAAAACGCTACTGATATCACAAACGCTCACCATCACAGCATTTCGATGAGCACCCAAAAATATAAGACAAGACATTTTAACACGCCCTAAATCCAAATGTATAGCGGGCGGTACGACCTTTGACTCACTTCAAAATTTATGGAATGTGGGTGTGGAGAAGAATGGAGAAGGTGGAATGGACAGAGAAGAAAACAAACGAGGAAGTACTTGGTATGGTGGGCGAAGAGAGGGGTTTGTTGGGAGCAATCCTATGGAGGCAGAAAAAGTGGCTGAAGGGAGGAACAAAGTACTCAGAGATGAAGAGGGACCTGATATAGAGTAGGATGATGGATTTTTTTTTGTTAGGAATAATAAAATGTTTGTTTGGTAGTTGTGTCCATCCAAAAACCTACCTTAACCGGTAGATTACCTTAAAAAAAATTACTCCACTCCGGCATTTTACTCTATAAGCCACAACAGGGTGGGGCTAAGTCATCAGCCATTAGGGTAATCAGTGATCATCGACAATATTTAGTGGGTGATGATCCATGCTTTTATTTTCACGAATTGCACGAAGGAAAGATTCCTTAAATGGCTCCGCCCGGCAGTAAATTTACTCTCATTCCTCGTGATGGTAACGCTTACTAATATAATGCGGGGCAAGAATTATTTCCTCTATGCCCGCGTTAGCCTTGTACGCTTTGTAGATACCTATAAATAGAACGCTTAAAGCCTTTTGTGTGATCTACGTATTCCCCTGGGCACTGATACCATTCCCAAAATCTCATTATTAAGGATTTCACAAATTTAGCTTTTTAATCGTCATAAATTTTGACGCGTTGTATCTTTTGTAATGTTGGAATAAAGCTGAATCCTTGTGTATTATTATAGGTAATCTACCGGTAAAGGCAGGTTTTGAAAGGACACAAACTATTACGCTACCAACCTAACAAACGGTACACTGATCATTATTTGCCTATCCTAGGAAAACACAACATAACATCCAAGACTATAGTAAATCACTCTTCAAACCCCGCATATTTCTATCCTTCCTTCATTCCGTTTAAAATTCTTATTCTATCTCTGCCCCTTCCTTGCTTGCCTAACTTTTCCCCTCTATCACAGTCTTCAACATCCCATTGCCAATCAATATGCTCTGCATCCATATTTCCTGACTCCTTTGATCTCTCCAAACTATCCTCTCTTCTACCCCAAAATACCTGGCAGTTCCTCCATTTGTTTTCTTTCTTTCCACTTTAACACTTCCATCCTCCCTTCAAGCCCTTCCTTCTCAACGCCAATCACCTTGCTTCAATGACCATGTTTCCACGCCGCACAAAACTACACTCCATATCAAAGTTTTTACGAGTCTTTTCTTAACATCCTTACTCAAATACCCTAAATTTATAAAATTAATTTATCCTTGTGCATAATATGTAATAACTGACACTGGAAAAAATGCAACATAACTTGTATAAAGCGTGTGTTGTGAGTGGGAATTCACCTTATTCTCATTACAAAAAACTGAGCTCACCCGTAGTTACTTTGTTTTCACTGCGTTGACACCATGGTAGCTTTTCCGCAGTTCTGCGTTTCTCCAAACGCCAGGAAGACAGCGAAAACGCCAAAATTTCACCGCAAAAAAACACTACATTATAACACACGCGTCGTCGGTTGATGAGTACACAACTAAGTTAGCACCTCTCCCATCTCTGCCAATTATCCTAAACATCCATCAATATACGAATATGTATTACCCTACCAGCACACGGACAAATTAATTTTTCAAAGTCAAAAAATTTAAAATGATAATATAGAAAAATACCCCATACGCAAAACCATACCACGACTTCAGAAAAAGGAAGCACTATTTTTCAGAAATTACCCTAATAGCCTTCCCTTGCTTTTAAGAAAAAAAACCGGGGTTTAACTTTGGAACAGCGTATCTTTTCGATTTTTCATTTTTTAAATAGCCATCGTTTCCACGAATTCACACCAAACTCCCTTAATTTTCACTACGGAATTTCTCGATTCCAAGGACGAGAGGATAGTCTGCACCCCGTTAATCCTTAGTGGAGGAACTAAGAATTTTCGCGACCGGAATGGAGGTCACGAAAATCAACGAGGTCACACAGATTAGAGAGTACGAAATAACAGAATGCGGCCCTAAAGAATCATGCACATGAATTCGTATTGCTCTAACTGACCCTGTTAGACCGGTGGGTAATGAGCGCATTGACTAAGGTATTGGGTTCGAATCCCACATTGGGCATGCACGACGGGCTGTCGTGTTACGAATTGTTCCGATGAGGAGCGTAACTTGCCTTATGAGCCTCGTTCTAGGACACGAAGCAACTTAATGTTTAAGTTGATAACAATAATAAATGGATCCTACAAGAAGAAAAAATATATAAGCGTCCATAAAGACAATTTCGCTTCAACTTCCGTCGCGGCGACATCGGCGTGTCAGGACAGATGTAATTGATGCACTATTTCAAAGAGCTGCATCACATAATGCAGTGAAATTCTAATCTGTCATCTTTTACACACGTGACCGGCTACCGCAACGCCACTGACGGAACCAATCCCAAAGGGTTTCTTGGACACAGTTATTTTTTTCCAAATAAAGTTTTGCCAGTTTACATAGATGATTGATAAGGATTATTCCCAATTAAACTGAAAGGAGGCAGAGAAACTCAACGAATGGATAAGCATAGTTTCGAAGAAAGAAGCCCATTCTGAAGTTCCATCTCTTGGCCCCGTCATCACTACGCCTAAATAGCAGACGGAACGCCATGAAAAAATTCCACCCTGTCCGAGAATCGAACCTGAGAATACCACAGAGAAACAAATGGCAGCTCATCTATGCACAGGCGTTCCTAGAGTTCTAACGACATGCCCTTTCAAATGGTATGTTATCCGAAAATTCAGTTCGCCATTTCAGTAGGTTGAGAGAGCTTTTCACTTATTTAGGCAGTGCTTCCAACGGAAAAAGGGGAAAATGATGAGGAGATTAAAATAAGAATTCCATTACGCGGAAACGTTTTTGAAATGAGGAGGGAGTTTGTGTAAAGATCCTCGAGTTAAGATGCAAGGAAAATAGCAAACAAAACTTTGATATAGAGCTCAGTTTTGCATGGCTCGGAAAACTGGTCGTCGAGGAAATAGGGTGTGCGTATACTGGAGCCTTTTGAAATTAGGGTGTGGAGAAAAAGTGAAAAAAATAATTTGGATGAAAAGAAAGCAAATTAAGAAAGAAGTGGGGGGGGCATGGTGGGAGAGGGAAGAAGATTGCCTGAGACATTCTAAAAAGGCAGGAAAAATGGATGGAAGAACTAAATTATAAGCTGGCAAGTGCTGAAGAGAAACAATGGAATGGTGGAGGCCGTCCGTCGTGAGGGAGGAAGAGTTTTGGTTATGGGTGAAGAAAAAATTAACTTTGGATAGCATGAATGGTGGTAGGAAGTATGTGGAATACAACAATGGTTTACAGAAATATATATATATATTTCAATGATATTTTCTGTCGTAATAGGCGGTGATTTTGAGCGTGTCCTCGTCCAACAAAAACCTACATTAAACTGTAAATTACAGCTAAATTATTTTCGCAGATATACTTATTGCATTCGGTTCAAAAGGCCCCAGCACGGGTGTTAGAGCTAAATCAACTGACTGATGTGAATGCATTAGATGACCAATGAAACTGTCAAATCGATCCGAACGATACACTTTCGATCCATTGAAAAGCGCGGTTCTGGCTGCTCAGACATGCTGAACAAATGATAACGGCATAGCCTCTGTTAAACCACCTAATACAGTAGACAAAAAAATCGCAAAAACTTAGAAAACACTGAAAATGCATTAAATTCGCCGTGATCGATAAGCACTTTGAGTAAGGGAAACAATGAGCAATAACGTGCGTTACTTGAAAGACAATCAAGATCACAATAACGGGAACTTAATTCGCAATTGTGTGATAAGCCGGAGCGAATCTTCGGAAACCTGTAAGGTTTTCCTTTAATGTCATTCATGTTATCTCCGTGTTAGAGTCTCCGTTGAAAGACGTAGATAACTGGCTGAAAGCAATCTGCTCGTTTTGAAGGCGTCGATTAACTGCTCACAGCCGGGTTCAGTGGGATAGCGGCACACAAAAAGGAAGTTATTTCATAATAAAATTTCAAGTCCACGGCTTTTGAGCTAGCAATTTTGGGGGCGAGGAAAACATTTACCGCCGGCCGGATTCTCCAGCGTGAGCTAAGAAGTAGTCACGAGATTATGGAATATGAAATTCATGCTGTCTCGTAGGATATCGAGATTGGAGAGATAAGCCACCGAGGAGAAAAACAAAGAAACACCTTTTCACTTGCGAAGCGGAATATGTTAATGGAATACGGTATGGACGCGGGACCGTTGCCTTATTTTATATCCATTCTGGCGCCGAATTTTGGAAATTTCCGTGAGCGTTTTCTTTTAATAAATCCCAAACTGGGGAACTCAAATCATTTCCGACCCAAAGCTGTACTTGAGGTGACCGAGGGATGGGACAGTTCGGGGGGAGGGGGCGGCCCCGGAGAGCCGAATGGTGGAAGCAGTTCTAAGGTACAAAAGTGCAACACATTCCCGAATCCTTAGGACAAACCGAAATCATTCAGATGAATCCGTCTTCGGCGGAGAAATGCACTGGACTGAGAAGACTGCACTTCCGCTGAGGAAGAGAGGAGGTTTGTATACCAAAAAGAGTACGTATGTAAGTTTCAAATGCATCCTTAATCTTAATTTTCCAAACAACTTTTCGGCAGCCGAATGCCTGAGAACATAAAGCCGTACTTCTTACTAGGCACGTGGGGTAGCCATGAGAATTGTAAAAATCCAAAAGGAATCAGGAAAAGTTAATCCAGAGCATTTGAGTGACATTGATGTGTAGAAGATTGTAATAGAGGGGAGAATTCTAGGTAATCCTGGTAGAAGGAGAGACAAAAAATGGCATATTCGACGGGATGAAGGGAAGCAGAAAGCATGCGAAATCGGTTTACAGGTATTGTAGTGTAGGGCGCTTTCCTATTAGTGGCGCGTCACACAGAACAGAATTCTGATGATCTTAACCAATGACCATCCAAAACTTTGTTTCTCATTAATCTTAAACATGTCCAATTTAATTTCACATCAAAATCCTAGCTTGACCGGTAGACTATCTTACAATAATAATATATAACGTAACGTATGTACATTACACACATAGATTTGTGTTTGCCATGAAGCTTACGTTTGATGAAGCAATGTTACCTCAACTGTAGCACCACCTAAAACCTGAATCGAACCCCGCAGCTAGACGGACCACTATAGAGTGGAGAGGGACGAAAAATATGAGTTCTCTTCGAGAAACAAATTTTAATCTCCTACCTCATATTCTCTCCAGGAATTCGACAGCGTTTGCGTGGGTGATCCAGACTTAAAATTGCATTTTTTTGAGTTATTGCGAAGGTCTTCACGGGTCCCGGCGTATTTACTGCCAGTTCTCCTTCTCCTGGAATTTTCCAAGGGGATTGTAAGCGAAGTTGCGCGAACATACATTTCCCAATCAAATGAGCTTCGGGCGCATAGATATGAACTTTAGACGGGGGGGGGAGAAGGGGGACATTTATGAGATATTCGCTGGGAAAGCGCGCACAGAGCCAAGCCATGGAGAGACAGAGAGAGTACGTGGGCGCGTTTGGGGGGAGCGAGAGTGGTAGGGCATGCACGACAGGTGTTTCACAATTCCAAAAATGTCCCATCGGCGATGGAAGGAGGCATGCAAGTAATCACTTCAAACCCACGCTACCGAAACCCTTACCTCGGAAAACCCATCGTTTCAATTAGGTTTTGGATGAACACGCAGACTTTGGATGAACACCGCTATATTTCTAAACATCAACCGACAAGATAAAACCTGATAAAACCCTACAAAAAATCATTTTTCATTTAATTAATCAATCGTTTCAACCTTAAAGAATCTGGATCTCATTAGACGGGCACAGCAAACTGTAATGACAAGAGAAATGATTAATTTACTTCCCTTTAGGTATTAGGGATATGCGGAAAGCGTTCGGAGTCAATGAGAGAGAACAATAATTAAGAATTGGAGAAGTTCGCCATGTCCGCCAAATGTGTTCAAATTTTCTACGATAGGATAGCAGGCGCGGGGTATTTGTTAGATGGGGGATCGAGATGGTGCGGGGGCTAACGTACTGGCTTCCCACCCTGAGGGCGCGGGTTCAAATCCCGTCGGTGCTGAATATTTTTCAGAGGTATCTCCATCCCTACTTGAGGTGCTTTGTGGAGGGCACTTTGAGTGAGTACGCCGTCCGTCGGATGGGACGTTAAACTGCGAACCCCTTGGCGCCTTTCGTTAAGAGTAAGCTAATGCCGACGCCGGGTTTCTCTCCACCCTTCATCCTTTCCTGTCCATCCCCTACGGCGCAAATGACCCAGTTGTCGGTCGCCTCCCCTAAAATACTACTGCATATGTTAGATGGATTAGGTTTGGAGCTCATTAATTCATGAAGGTAGAAGACAGACTTTTTGAAAGTTACAGAACACACTAGTTTGCTTGCGATTAATTTTTGGCACGGAAAAGAGCTTAAAACGAGCCTACATCCATTTAGATCCTCAAACTGAATCCCAGAATTCAAATTGGCTGTTTTTATCACGGTGTGTCGGCAAAAAGCGAAAACGTCCGATCGGGTCGAGTGGTGTCGGTCGGATTTCCATTCCCCCATCGCTCACAAAACGTTTCTAACGAACAAAACAAGAGTGAGTAATAGGATGCATTCGCATTTTCGAATCGAAAATAAAACACACACAATAACACGCGCGCTTGGAGCTGCCTGCGAATAACAAGGAGGGAACCTCAATTTCGCACGCATTCAAAATATTTCACCTGCATTCCTTCCCCCCCCCTTCTTCTCTGCCGCGCTCGATCCCCGGCGCCCGAGATCGCCCACGCTGTGATTAAGGGCAAGGAGATAAGGTCCGGGTGGGAAGGGGGGAAAGGAGGCGCTAACAAAGGATTCAATTCCCGGGAACCTCACGACTGCCACCGACGCGTCGGGGAACACGGCAAGCGTAACCCTGGAGGGAATCGGAAAGGAGGTAGGAGGGAAGGAGGTCGGAGGAGTGGGGGCGGTGGGGTGGTGGGAAGATAGCGGTGCGCCCTCCTACCCCTCCCCCAAACCGACCACTTCTCACCACCCTCGCACACACAAACACATGCACGCGAGCGAAGCACCCACGCCGCTAAACCCACTCCCCCACAAAACTGCGGGCAGAGACATTCACGTAAAGAAACGGGATGGTCTCGAGCAAAAGATGTTGCTATATATCATCCCTGGGCGCGTGTTAGCGTTTAGCGGTTACCCAGAGCATGACAAAGCTCGCTATTTTTTCTATTGTTCAATGAATGAAATAAAATCACGAATTTACCAATCCTCTCACCCATATCTACATAGCATTTATCAATCCACCGCTTGGGCATGTGGCAGGGGTGAAGCCACGCCAGGTTTCAGCACCAAATTAAGCGTTGCTTAATTATTTATTAACAATTAATTAGTTTCTCCGGATGTTTCCATTCGAATTTTATGATATGTGATACTACCTCAACCATTTTAGCCCCTTACACCCATGAATCAGGCCCTTTGATTCCACAGAAGAGTAAAGCTGTTTTCCCATGTTTCACCCTTAGCCTCGTTTCTAATGAAGAACAGTCGTTTAAGTTCACTACCACGAGTTTAACGAAAAAAGGTAATGAAATTATAACTGATGCTGCAATCAATGAATATAATTACACATATGCCAGCTGCTTGCTCATAGTGATAGAGAAATACAAAAGAGCCCAAAACTATGCAAGTTCATGAGAAGATACCCACAGCCACTAACATATGTCTTGGGTTTTCGTCGCGTTCATTAGAGTTGAATAGACTGAACAACGATGAATTTTTCTTTATGAAACTATATACATTTCTTCTTTCTACTTTATCGAAAACTCCAACGCAAAACGGAGTCACAATTCGACCAATGATTAATGTATCAACGAAGAAAGGAATTGCTGATAAAATAAGCAAAAGTTCGGGGGAAATTGAATCCCTTCTCTGCCGGATCCAATGGGCGGATGCTCGAAAACATCCTCTTCGCGCGACTTTAAGTTGGGCAGATAAAGAACTTATGTACATATAAGTGGGTGAGACCAAAGCGTTATTAAGTTAAAGGAAACTTTTACGTCGAACTACAAGGAATTCCCTTTTTCCTCACACACGTGCATGCCATACGCGATCATGAGAGTAGGAAACAGAATGTCACATTAAATTATTAGAAAACACGAAAGAACAGTAGATTACATTAGAATATTAGGAAACAAGACAGGGTAGTAAGCTTTTGAGTTTTATTTTATTTATTTAAACACCCTGCAATCCATCGCCAGGGTTTATGGCAGGGGTCGAATACACGCCAGAATAATTTCACCCGAACATGACCCTACTGCGGTCGAAAGTACGCAATTGACATGAAGCAATAGGGAACAGGACAGTAGGCCTAAATGACAAAACACTTCAATCATAAAACCTGTGCACACAATACACCGAATGAAGACAGCTTTTTGTTTTTCATGTGATGAATTAAATTTAGATGCAATAATTTTATATAACGGGCGTGCATAATATATTATACGGATCGAAAGAGAGAGAGTCCGCGATGGAAAGAAATCTCTGCTCGAAAAGAGTGATGAGGGAACGATCCGATCAAGAATGGGACGGAGTAGCGAGGGCACCCGCGCACGCATTGTCGGGCATGCATCACCCTAGTCACTAGCATTTCTGACCCACCCCTACCGCAGAAGACGGCCGGGTGCAAGGGCCAACCCTGTCACGTTCCTAACGGGCAGGGAGGGCAAGCGTTTTCGCAAATGATAGCAATCGCGACGGCGGATCATTTTCGCAGAGGATGTTGACTCCCAGCGCGGCGGGAGAGAGTTCCTCTGCGATGACGACTCCACTTACTCATGAGAAAACCACGACGTGGACTGTAATTGTACGCGGAAAACGGGCGTCTAATCTAAGGGATGTTTACACGCACGCTAATGGAGCCATGATCGATAAAAACAACGGAATGCTTTCCCAAACGCATTTCGAGGATGATCCCCATCAGATAACATAACGCCGCTGGCCGAGTAGCAATGTGGCGCACGCCTCCATTAAACGAGTCAAAAATTAACAAGGGTGGTTAAGAAAGCAGGGACGGAATTCTAGTCATGCTAGTTTCATTGCTAGTCCCGTTTCGTCAACCGGATGTAACATCAATAAAAATATATGCTATTTTTAAAAAATATATCGACATAAATATTATTGATACATCGATCTGATTGTTATTGAACTATCGGTAATATTGATGTCGATACATCAATAAAAATAAATATGAAATTTATAGATATGTCGACATAAATATTATTTATAAATTGGATTTATTATTATCCATATGCAAATTTTAATAATTATAACACCAATTTAATTATCCGCTTAATTCGATTCGCCCATCGATCTATTAATGCAATGTGTTTTTGCATGCGAACAAAAACCAAACGAAGAGAGCAAAACTTATTCATCAATTGAAAAATTACTTCTTCCAGAAAAATGACCATCTCCTGATAATCAATAATACTAGCTTTCATGTATTCCAAGGCACGCATTCTCTATCCCGGTATCCTTCCGTCTTGCCACGTTCTTAAACAGCTCGCCACCTGCTTTTTCTCCTCACGCCACCTTTTCTATCCTTTACGAAAATTCTGCATCAACTTCACCGATCCTTTCACATACTTTTCACTAATCTGCCTATGAAACTCATTTCTTCCAACCTCCTTCAAATCTACATCTCGAAACCCTCGCAATCTTAAAAAGTCATCTTCCTTCCTTCTCCTAAACTCAAGCACTGGAACCGTACGACGCCGGGCTGTATATAAAAAGTCTTGAAACGCCATTTATTTACTTAATTACGCCAATATTTACGGTAATGCCACAACGGTATGTTGTCCTTAATTACGCATGCGGGTGCAAGTTAATGCACTAGGTTCGTTGAAGAGATTTTAACCTGATCGGGTTTGCAATCAGAATGTCTTTCAAGTGAGGCACCTAAGTCACCGTAGACGGGAGTAACTCATTACTCTTTGAAACGCACGGTCTTCAGGAATGATGACGTCTCTGAAGTTTTGCATTCGGTGGCCAACTGAAATGTAAAAGGGAAACTGACCTTGCATTTGGTAAACAGAGGTTCGAATTTAAGCCGCATGAAATCATTACTGGATTTGGATTTTCATTGCCTCATCTTAACCTAAGGCAACTAAGCACGGCTGGGCACACACACGGTTAGCTTTCTCGATGCATCAACGAGGAACGTTTAATTCTGAGGCTACAACATATAATATTACAAGTGATCTTTAGAAACGTGCCTCGCGGATGGTACAACGTTGAATGCAGGAACTGCAGTGCATTGAAATAGTATGAAAATCGTAAGGGACATTTTCCAGTAGACCATTTCCCCACCGATATGTATTCAACTACCAATCTAGAGAGGGCATTGAGTGAAGACGCGAATATTAATAACAAAAGAGCCCCGCTGAGCGAACGATAAATATGGTGTCGTCACAATGGTCGACAGCACCAAACATATGTTCGCGGAAGCTGGAATAAAGACAAAACGGATATTTTAATCTTGGGTGAGGTGGAATACCCATGCCTACACGACAAGAACGACAATTACTATCGCGTTAGCAAAGATCTTCCATATTACTGTACGCGATGCTCTCAAAGTTATCGTGTGAACGGACGCCACAAGATAAGTTTCGTCATATTCCGATCGGATGACTTCCCGGTCGAAATGTTGAAGGGAAACTTTTCCCGTGTGACTTGCCCTCTGAACCCCCCCACCATTTACCAGATAAGCGGAGAAAATTACGTTACAACGAAATCAGTCATTTTTAACCTAGCTAGCGAATAACAGTCCAAACATTTACCGTAATAAGGTAATATAAATGGAATAAAATTAATTTTATTTGCTGAAAACTTTCATGGTCATTGATTTCCCTAGAAAATAGATTATGCTAAATACAGAGACATTTTATTCAAAGTCTCATCGAAAGCTGCAAATGCTTAATAGAAAAATTATCAGATAACAATTGCAGAGCATACAGAGAAAACGGAAGACTTGGACATTGATTGATTACGAAGATAATAGAACACGTGCGTGCAACGAAACCGGATTTGATGCCCTGATGGGAAGCTGCAAAATTTACTCAAAGCGATTTCTTACTCCATGTCACCAAACACAAGTGGAAACAATCCTTTGCACTCGTTAAAGCCTCCAAAAGCATTAAACATAACATTCAATATCCTGCCAACATTACGTCAGAATCCGAACGCTCCGCCTGCGGCGAGCGAGTCCCGATATCCGTCTTCTGAAAAGATGGCCCGAACTAATCCGTCACGAGCCGACTGCTTTGGGCACACTTGCCAAACGTGCTCACCTGAGTTTCACTCCGTGCGTCACCTATATTGAGTGCGTGGGAGGTTCGTGAGGCGGCGAAAGAGAAGGGGAATGTGCACACGTGTAAATACACGAGTTCGGACGTCTTGCATGAATGCCTTACCCGGGGGTGCCCGAGCGAAAGCCCTTGACTCGCTCACCACCTCCCCAAAAAATTAAATCGTTCTTCTCTCCTCCATGGGAAAAATAGGTTTCCGATACAGGCGATACATGAAGACGTTGAGGGTCGGGAAATATCCGAGGAGCGATTAGCTATTCCCGATGCACGCTGGGGAGAGGGAAATTAGCGAGTAAACCATTTTAAACTGATTGTGCATGGTCATCATATTACCAAACCCGTCAGTGAATTTCTAAGGATGATAAAAGGAAGACAGTAACACCACCATCGTGATCCATCCGAAGGTTAGTTGAACAAGTAACGTCGATTTAACCTTCTTTTAAATTCTAAAAGACGTATGAAATTCACACATCATATATAGGTTGGCCAGGCACTTTCCCTGCGTCAATTGCGGATCCCAAATATGATCTGGTACCAACACGAAAAATCAAGCAGAATCATCATTATTTGAACCATCATTATTTGGCCCTCGCACGCTTAATGACCCCTCAGTAGACGATAATCCTACCTGCTGGTCGACCTCGCACCTGAGCAAAATACAAAACCGGTAAAACCATACTCTAAAAGGTTGAGTCGCTATTTTAGACTAAGAAGAAAGTAAAACTACCTTTCTAAATTTTATAAATTATAAATCATTACTTTTGAATGATTCCAATGTCTTCATAACCACGTGCCTACCCGAACTAATGGATTCAGAGGTGATCTAACTGTTAATTAGCATAAATTTAGAACGAGATAAATATACCTGGTTTAAATACTCCTACAGCCAGCTTGATAATATCCCTCCACTGCATGATGTTTAAATTAAAATCATTAACTTCAAGAATGAATCTATTTTTAATAAATTCTAGCAATTCTTCGAAAGTCAAAAGCTATCATTTAACAGCTCTGGTGAATGATCTTACAGGCACAAACGAAACGAACAGTGCAATAAATCACGTTCATTGGAGATTCATCTTTGGCGTAGAGTGGACAGCATTCAAAAGAATGCTCATACTAAGCCTATGTAAATTGCTAAAATAATTCAAACTGACATCGGATTCAAAGAGATCGGGTCCCAGAAATAAAACTCACGACGAGAACAAGTATTCCACAGAATTATCAGAATCAGGCACGCACCAAATAAGCACAATGGTCAAGCAACACATACGTATAAACTCAATTACAAGCAAATGAAAAATAAACATTTTAGAGAGATTGTGAAAAGATCCACTTATTACCAATGCCATGCCCCGGAATGGAGCGCACGATGCCATCCTATGTACATCAATTCCTTTTCCGGCAAAGAGTACCGATCCCTGCCTGTTAATGAAAGTTATTTTAAATCCAACCTCAAAAATACAAAGGAATATACGACCGCGTGCGGGCAAGACTGAGCAAAGAGGAAAAAGCTAACTAAAACTTTCATCCACACTGTTTTTTTCCGCAGCGGGAAATTTTTATTTCTCTCGGCCCCCCCCCCCCTTCCCACCCTCAAAACAGCGCTCTTTCGGGTTTTGCTCGCAAATTGAGAAGATTTAGGCGTGGCGTGGTGGAATTGGACCATCATGGGTTCCAGAAAAAAATAGGAAATTTTCCACGGGAAATAAACTTTGATACATCCTGGGCTGTTCAAACGTGATACATAATTGTTGGTTGAAAAGTCAAGCGACAGCTCACAACTGACCTGAACCCGAGTGACCGTTGAGAATGACAAGAAGGATGGGTATTGGTGATCGCGTTAAAAGTGATTTCCCTCACTTTGCACATAAACGGCCACCGGTTCTCACTCTTCGCCCGATGATGACGCATCGCTTTATCGGGTCTCATTAAATTTTCATGACGCGGAAAGTTATTTTATTTACTTATTTTTAGCAGTGCTCTACCAGGTTAGGGTGTATTTTTGAGGAAACTTGGCACTACACACTGCTGTGCTCCTAAGGCCTAACCTTACATAATATTGTTAAACTCAATACTTAATATCGCAATAATCCGATCCTTGGCTCTTCTCCTCTTAATATGCTTTACAGCCTGTTCATTACAAATGCATTATCCTAAAATATTATTTCTTTACCTTCCTATATATACCAGCATTTGCTTTCCCATTCCGGGCACTTATCTCTCGGACTACCTTACTGGCTTCCATTCTGTTGAATTGTTTATTCCACGTCTTTCTTCGCTCTTTAAGCTAATTGTTCATTGGTATTATTTTACATTTGCATTCACTAAGTATCCTAAATACCTCCAGTAGATTGAATGGGTTGGGTTGATTCCAAATCATGCACTTTAAATATCAAAATGAATGTTTGCTTAAACATTAGTAACCAAAAAATATTTGAATTACACCAATTCAATGATTTTTCAATCGAACTCTTCCACTTCTTGCAATTTTTTTCTAAGGTTCTTCATATCGGTTTTTCTAGTAATCTAGCTGCGTATGCTTGTGCTGCCCTAGCTTTACTATTATTGTTCTCATAATTATTAGTTCTCATAGGCAAAACTTTGATTAGGGTACCGGAGATTCAGTTGACCTAATCTAGTCGTGTTTCCAGTTCATATTGTAGCATACCATAGCATACTTTCTCCCTCCAATTACTCCATCCAAATGCATATTCTCTTCCTCCCTCTCCCTAGTTTTCCCGACATTTCCCATTCCATTACGTTCTTCGGAAAGTTGTTTATCACTTTATACTTTAATTTGGTTTTGACTCCATTCCCATTCCTAAGTCCCACGCAAACGCAGAAAAATTCCTTTCGACAGAGCTGGACGTGTTTCAATCCCCTGAGTACTTCCATAATTCGACACGGGCGAGCACTGGACACCTGTAAGCATCAACGCCCTCATTGCCCGACTTACACCGACGGCTCGAATGGAAAGTCGAACGACCCAACATATCTTTCGCCAGGTCAACTCCATGGGCTGTCTTCCGCGAACGCCCCGCTCCATCCGCGAGAGTGAGGGGGGAGTGGATGGGGGAAAGAACGGCCCGCCGCCGCCGCCGGGCCGAAAAGTCGGCGTTGCCTACTCGCACCCGCACCGACACGCGTTCCCTAATAGGCCCGCGCGCACCACCAACGCGGCATTTTTTCGTGGGCGACCGGTTGACCGCTGCCCACGCCGTGACGCACCCCTCACCCCCGAGCGGGTTGCTGAGAGAGCAGCTCGCGCTCCTCCCCACCCCCGATTCCCCATCAACCGCGCTCTTCCGCCCCCGCCCCTGTTATGAAAAAATATGAGGAGGAACCCCTCTCCTTACGCCCCCCCCCCTTCCCCAGAGGCGGCGCATCACTCTCTCGGAGATTTCAATCGGGGACGAGGAACACATTGTGTGCCCGCAATGTTAATGAGTCCCCGAGCTCTCCTCCCCCATACCCTCCCTCCCCAATGGAGGTCACACGGGAGACCCGAATCCCACGCGGAGGGAGCTACACAACAAGACGATTCGCCGAAAACCCCGCATCAATCCCGCGACAACCCGAATTTTAAGCGGGCGGAGCACGCGAGCGCGGAAGCTACACAAAAACACGTTTCGCACGACACGTTTCGACTAGGCGTGCTGTTAACACGCGCGCCGCGTCTGTATTTGCACGGCGAACATTAAATTTTATTGTCGAGGCAAACTCATCCTGCCGCACCCGAGATTAAGCATTGTTGGCTGTTGGGTGTGGACTGTTGTAGGGCGTGAGCAAAGAATGCCTACCCACTGGGCGAAATGGACATATGGTTGAGGGGAAAAAGTATTAAATGCTAGTTTGTATTTATACTATTTAAAATTTGAAACCCAGTAAACTCACGACCAGATTCAGGCTTTGGCTTGACCTCTAGAAATTGCGGAAAGGTGGTCACTGATTGACTGTCCGAGAGTTGGGAATTTGTAAGTGACCTAGTTTCCCACCCCCCTAAAACTCTATTACTTATACATGTGCCAATGTGATCTAGTTAATTTCTCCGTATTACGTACGTAAATTAATAATATACCGAACCAAAATCACAGTAATCAACCCAGGCGGTTAGTGTAATATAGGGTAGAGTAGGGTAACAGGGTAGGGTAGAGGTCACGTAACACGCACAACTTTTATACTAATAAGGATAGGGTGTACAGTCGGTAGCCCAGCGCTCTACCTACTGAAATATCACGTCTCAAAATATTAATTGTATTGTAAATATTATTTCATACAATAAAAGCTATTAAATAGAAATTCCATCGCCTTTCTGATGAAATTCGAGCTACTGCTCGCTGGAGCTTGCAGAACAAGCACTCTTAAGAAGAAAACACTCGTAAATTTAATTAATGCAAAGAGTTGAAAAACGATGGGATATTATAAGCCTACGTCCGTAACGGCACGAAGGCATTATGATAGGTGCATCCTATTATCACAGGTTATAAAATGAAAAAAATAAAAGAGTTTAAACAAACATGCGATGTGTTCCAACCCAGTTTTAACATTTTCTTGTGAGGTGGTAATGAAAAAATTGACGACTCAAAAGCGTGTATGCGCATATATTAAATTTCATTCCACAAAATAATAAACACAAAAAATAGAAGGTACGCCTGAGTAAATTTCACGCCTAAATATTTTTAATTGGAAAACTCTTAGCAAATTTTAGCTCTTGTTTCTGCAGAATAATCTAAGTACGTACGGCTGATTCATGAACATATTCGAAGGAAAAGGGAAATGAAGAGGGAATAATTCAATGAAATATACATTGAGTGCATAATTGAGAAGAGGTAATGAAAACAGTCGCTAAAGTGGGTAATAAATATAGCTGTGTTCGCGAAAGTCCAAGGAATAGTGAGGAACTGTACACGAAATGATAAGTATTGATATTGGAATGTACTCTTGGCGAGAGATAAATCCAGCTCCTGAGAGGTCCATGTTCACCATATCACTATTTCATCTGAACATATCCGGAAGAAAAATTAAAAAAAAGGACAGACTAAAAAAAATGGCATTTTACACACGAATGGAGCGTGAGAAAAGAACTGTCAACCTAGGGAGCGAGTGTTGAGCAGCCACGCGTTCAACCGTTGAGGTTACGCCAAAAGGTTGATTTGGGAAAAAAATGATTTAACCCGACGAGCGAACTTCTCTCCTTTTTAACCTTTTCGTTCCAGGTGCATTGGAAAAACATCAAGCGCAGATAAGATAACTAACTCTCTCAAAAAAAAAAAACTTGGACCGAAGAGACCAATGTTTTCCATTGCCGTGAATTTAGCTCGTCCTGCCTCGGTCGTATCAATTTTTCAAGCAATACAAGCGGAACATCTGATTCCGGGAATCTTTCGCACGCAATCAGTCAACGTTTGACGAACGCTTGGCACTCGAAATAATTTCATTGAAATGCGATATCTTTCCCGATGGAAAAAGAATGTAAGTTTCACTCACGCAGAGACAATTCCGATTGTGGACCATGCCCATATAGATCAGCACGTATTAAGGTACAAGCTAATTAACATTAAGGTAATCATAAAACATCTCGGTCATGTAATCGCTTTGCCTCCATTACATTCCAATTTCGATCGTCACGGTGAAAAACCACATCTAGAGGTGGATTCTGGGCGGGATAAGACCACGCCAAGGGTGGCCATGCATTCCCATTGAGAGATAGTTTGTAACGCATATTTGAGGTACTTAATTTATCACTACCCTATAACCACCTTTTAAATTGAAATAAATCATCTAATACCCTTGATTCAAGATTTTATTTGCTAATGAGTCAAAGGATAACAACAAATATTGCAATAATGAGAGATTTAGCGCCATACCACAGGTATGGATTCAGGAAAAATCATGGCGGGGATAAGGTGGATAATGTACCTGCTTCTCACCCTGAAGGTTCGGGTTCTATTTCCGGAGGTGGCAGGAGTTTTCAGAGGTATCCCCTTACTTGGGCTGCTAAGTTGAGAGTACTTCAAATGGAGTACGCGTTTGCCGAATGAGACATACTATAAAACTCTGTGACTCCTTGGCTACTGTCGTGAAGACAAGGCTAATCAGATTTCTCTCCACCATACCTCCATTCCCTGAAACATCCTACCTCTATCAATTGGTCCATCCATTCCTTATGACGTAAAATACGTTAACAGTAGGCCGTCTCTCCTTACAACTACTGCTACTAAAAATCATAACCAAACAAAAGCATTGAGATTATAAAAAAAGGAGAAAACCAATTTAACCATTATAGTAAAGGGGCCATAATAAGATCAAGCGGAGTACTTGAGGAAGATTTAGCGGAGAAATAAATGGCCACGTGGACGACAGAAAAAGAATTCTATCAGCAAATCAATTTACCACGAAAAAAGATGGAATTTACGGAATAGCTGTCTGCGAAATCGCTGAGTGAAGATTGGTAAACACTTTTATAGGCAGCGTTTTACATTTCCATGGCTTTAAACAAAAGAGGATGAGCGTGAGTCGTGAGTATTTGAGAAGCGGATGAGGAGAGGATGCAGAAGAAAGTCAAGCTTTAGGGAAGTCAAACGAAGAAGAATTAATCAAGGCAAAATGGGAAGAAAGGTAGTCAGAAGAAGAGGATAATAGGCGACGGAGAAAAAAGTGAACGGAAGAAATGTTGAGGGTGTGAGTGGGATGTTAAACGAAGCTATGCTATGCTCCCTTTGTACTAAAACATAATCAATTAGTAACTACCGCACAACACATTAACGAACGCATCTCAGAGAACAAAATGACATTTAGAGTTCGGAAAAAAAAAGATTTTTTTATTCCCAGCTCCTCATTAGTGACCTTACTCCTAAAGTGAATATCTTCAATTTTTTTCTAAGACGTTCCAAACATTTTTCATCCATTTAAAGCCACTGATTCCACAAAATAAGTTCATGTCTAACTTTTAATGGCTTCAAGAAATACGACCGTAACAAGGCCACCCACTTTAAATTAACACATCTTTCGTAAAATGTTCAATAAAGTTGAAATTGAAACTCATGAATTCTTTACACGTTGCGCATACACGCCGTACGCGCGAGCAGTGAAAACGGTCACATTCTTTCCCAATACACACATGGATCCGCTTTGATACAAGGCCACGGGCGCAGTGCCGGATATGACCTCCGCATAACGCGTTATATTTTTTTCTACTTGGCAAAGGGCGACTAAAACGAGACTTGAGCGAGACAGGAATATCAAAAGAAATAGCAACCCTAACGCGAGGGAGCAACGGTCAATCTTGGATACGTGTAATGGGTATATGAACCGATGAGGCTTACGGCGGTCCAAATACAAAACGCGAACACAAAAAAAAATTGGGAATTACATACATTAAATATGCAAATGTGCAACCTCAGAAGAATCAACGAAAAACAGTTGCCTAACATCTGATCATGTGAGAGGCATGGATTCATATTGGCTCGTAAGAATTCGCGATTACATCAATCTACATCTTATGCAAATGTAGATAAGATATTCTTGCGATTGTTCCCTGAAAATCAGATATTATAGTAACTAGGATATAAACGATTCATTTCAGCCAGGAGGAAATTTAGAACATGAGTCACGCGAAGGAGTTAGAATCATGGATAACGAAAGAAATTCAGCCAGGGAAGGGCAAGATATACAAACGAAGAGACAGGGATACAGAACACAGGGATAGGAAAGGAAAATGCTCTGAATCAAGGAATGCGGGAATGTGAAATTAAAAAATTAACACGGTGTGAGACCTAGTTCCTTTCCCTGAGGGATCATTCGGTTTCCCACTAAGGTTTAATAAACAGAAAGTCGCACCACTTGTATATTTCGAGTAGTACAGAGGCATCGCTCAGGACTTTGACCCGGGATCCTCCAGATAATGCCCGAATGCTCTACCCAATAAGCTACCTCACTACCTTGGAAGGGTGCATTTTCCAGCGTATTCGCACAGGGGTTCCGGCGGTCGGGTTACACTGTCTTGTTCAAAATTTAACTCTTGAGAAGACTCATTACTGGGTAATTAAGGAATTAAGGAGTAACAAGAAGCGTGTACTAGGCCAATTTGGCTCCCGAGATTTATGGGGGAGAGGGTAATGTACTGGCTTCCCACTCACAGGGCCTGGGTTCGAATCCTGGGACCGGCAGATTTTTTTCAGTGGCATCCTGATCCCTACTTGAGGTGCTTTGAGGAGAGCACTTCTGAGTGCACCATCTGCCGCATGGCACGTTAAATTGTGGACCCTTTGGCACCTTTCGTTAAGAAAACTTTAATGTCGACGCTGGGTTTCACTCCACCCTTCCTTCATTCCCATCCATCCCTAATGATGCAATTGACCTCAGCTGTAGGTCGGCTCCCCTAAAGCTACCACAATTTATGGTGGGGCCACAAAAACCACTTGTCCATAAATAATTCAATGACATACATAAACATGAGTCATAGGGAAGCCAACAGTTGCAATGGGGTCCGATATTTTGTCATCCCCGAGGGCACAAAACATTCTATAATCGTATCAGGACGTTCTATCGCACGAGCTACCAAAACAAAAGAAATATTTCTTTGCGACCGTTAAAGAATCATATGCGTTCGGTTGTTGGCGAGCATCCATGGGAGGGGAAATGTTTTCTGCTCCCCCCCCCCTCCTTATAGAGGCATGAGATGCTTAAGAGCGGAGAGAATGCATGAGCCAACGTCTTGAAAGGGGACCTCCCTGGCAAATCCGACATTTTCGCAACATGTCTCGGAAGCTCGATCGCACCTCCGGCTTGCTTGTCCCTTCCCCTGATTCGGAGGGGAAGAGCCGGGGAAATTAATTACCCTGGCACATATTCCCAACCACACCACGCCACAGGTGGTCATGTGAACATACGCGAACGCAGACATTTTAACAAATGCATTACGCTGCTCCGAAATCGGGATTTCGATGCCGTCGCGATAACCACCTGCGGGAACACGAATGCATCGAGCTTCGGAAAGGAAACACGAGACTGGTTCACATATCTTTTTACTGGATTAGGTCGGATTCCATTAACCCTATCTAAAGTCATGAATATGCTAATGATACGGATGAAAATATATATCTTTTGTGACTCTGCGACCGGCTGACATTTAAACAGAAATTAGATTCCAGCGAGTCAAAAGCAATCTCGATAAGATTACTTTCCATCGTATGGCTGTCTCCAAAGGATTAAAAAATGTGCATTTCCTTCAATGGGATAGTCGCACGATACGCAAATCGCAAAACTCGATGGGTTGACCCATGGTGTCATCATCACTGACCATTAATGCCATGATTAGTCTATTGCAACTCCCCACTCAATTGTTCCATACGCTAACCTCATCATGCCTCCGTATTCCTCCTCTTTGATATCTGTCATCAAGTATCCCATGGGGGTTCTTCCTCCGCACTTCCTTCCCCCAGCTCACCTTTTCCTGAAATACCTTCCTCATCAGACCAGGCCTTTTCACGTACTCACCCTCCGTAAAGGCACAAGTTATTTTTCTTCACCAAGGATTCTCACAAAGTTTTGATTTACACCCCCGTAAATCAAGAATACATTATCTCGAAATATTTATAAATACATAACATTTTAGGAAATGTATCTATGAGATGAAATGTTTAAAAATTTTAGGAAATCACTAACTGTAGCACGTGGAGATTCTATGAAATGAAACTTTTAGAAAATAACAACTACATTATACCCCAGCAAGCGGCAGCGAGGGCATTATGGGGTAAAAATCATTCGTGAGAAATTCATACCATTCCAGCATACTGCTGACACGTAAGAAGTCACACACAGCGACGCATTATATTAATAGGCGAGACATCATTGTTTTGTAAGTGAACAAGATGTAATCAGACATTGTTACGAGTACGCTATTCTTATCTATCATTACGTTATTCTCTTGAATTGTATTTTTGGCAATAATTCACGGTAAAAAGGCCGAGGGAAGATTTTTGAACAAATTCATGTCTACGTAAAGGGGTTACCCTAACACATTAAAGTTTCTGTCTATCATCTGTATATGTCCATGCAAAGAGTATTTTGATTGGCGATCGAATGTTGACGACAGTTACCAGAGGGTAGAACGTTAGGCAAATGAAGCATACCGGGGGCATATGTGAAAAATAAGCATGTTGGACAGGATGAGGGAGGTAAAAAGTATGTGGAATTGAAGAAGGGTTTATTTCAGTGTAGCGTGGCAGGATGTCTTTTTGAAAAGCCAAGAAATTTAGCAGTATTTTCCATTGTGTTCATACAAAACCCAACAAAAAGACAACCAAATTACTAATATAAATTACAGATTCAGATGTGATGCGCGAGAACTGTTTCATAATAACATAGACGAAAACTTGAGCAATTTTCCACCAAATTACTATTGAATTTTTGGCGACAATACATTTTAAAAAGTTTGAACAAAGACTTATGTACCCATGAATTCGTCCTTTAACAGCTTATCTCATCATCAAACCACACGTTCTTCCCCCGCACGATATGCAACCATAATGAAATCGAACCCATACGCCCGAAAAACTAAACCAACGTCAATACTAAAATTTGAATGAATTAGTCAAGCACGACAGATAATTCATGATGCATACGAGATACGCATGTATGTATGTTCTTGAGTTTTTTACATATCTACATCTACATAATACACCGCAAGGGCGTGTAGCGGGGGGCGTTAGGTCACCACCCATAAAAAGGTACAAAACCTCAAGCAAAATCAACACATACATACAAAACTATATGCAAAGTGGCATATACATTCATGCAAAAATCCTTTCATTTTACACGCATACAATTAATTGCATATACTATCATCTAACAAATAATGGCACCTAAGGATATATATGAACTACCATAGTGTTAAATGAATGTAAAAAAAATAATATCACTCCTCATGTGGCTGGTGCCCGACCACATGCCCTTGTGGCGGCTTGTGTACATGTAGATTTAGATGAGAGGATTGAATTTTCTATCCATTGGTCAGGAAAACTCTTCATTATCCAATAGTTCCTTCCTCTTCAGGTTTTTAATGCACTAACAAACAATTTAAGGTATCTGTATTTCCGATTTTCAATACTACTCGACGCCTCAAGTATTTGGATTTGGATTTCCAATGATTACTCGACGCCTCTCCATGGAGACGCGATGCACAAGTTCTTGAGCCTCAGCTTCGAATCATTTTTTGCCCTCGATTTTCCGATTCCCATCCACAATACCGTTCACATCAGCCGAACCATGCGTCTCCCCTGATATTAAAATGAGCTTATCCGCACCCATAAATGGGAATGATCGCGCAATGACGTCCACAAAGAGTGGGTGGGGTGGTATAGGGTTAGCCTGTGGTTTCAGACGGGCGTAATGCCTCCTTCGATTTATCGTTAAGCGGATAATCACTTGCGCCGCGAGGGACGAGCACTATCGGGTGGAGGAGGAAAAAGAAGAGCGTCGCCCCGCAAGTACAGGGGCGTGAAACACGAGGAAGTTTCGCCATTATTCCCTCGCGCTCCTTATCCCCTAACACCCTCGAGGGAAAATTTTCCAATGGAGGGGAGACTTCGAGCCCATTATCTCACCCTTTAATGCCCTCCTCGAGCGAACAAAAAAATAAAAGACCCGAAAGACAGGGTGAAGTTCGAACGTAAATCCACCTCGGCGATAACAACTCGATATGGGGATCACCTGCTTTTCTGAATGGGTCACCACCACGTGGGCTTGCGTATGCATTTCCGAATGATGTGCACATCGTTCCCCGACGCGAGCGAGTGAAGACGGTCCAGTATCGAACGCATGGATCGAGTGGGAAACTTGAGGTGATCAAGGGAGATGCATGGGTGGGTACTAATGGCAGGAAGTTCGGGTTATGGGAGATGCGACACACACGATGAAGCACGATGCATTTTTTGAGGAATGAGGAGACGAGGCGTGCTCCAAATAACTAACTCTTCAGGGACATCTATTTGCCCGAGGAATAATCATTCCTGATGGATAAAATATCAACGTAAAGAAATTTTATCTATGCTTTTAAAATTCATTCATTTGGACATACATTGGAAGCGCTCAATCTAATGACATAGTTCAGTTCACATTGTGTTTTCAATTTATAGCTCGTTAAATTATGCAAAATTTTATTAAAAAATGCTCACTGCGCACACCTTCACTGGTGATGATCAACCACCGCGTCTACGTCCACGTATTAATTTTCCAAAATTTGACGGCGAGACGCTTTCACAATAAGGCAATTCAACGTTCAACGGTAAAGAGCCCGGAGATTAAACAAGTTTAATCACATCGAGCACACTTCCTATTGATCCTAGATGGCAGCAACAGACAACGATACCGTGTGAAGTGTAAATTTGGCATTCACGCCAAATGCTGGAGATCAATTGCACGGATAGGACACCCATTGAAAAAGTTCTGCGAAGGGTGGGGAAAGAAAAATACATAAAAAATTCAAGACTATAATAAAGAACAAGCATATCTGACATATTTTGAGGAAAATAACCGGATGAAGAAAATAATGGGAGGAAAAGTTAACGGGATGAGTTACAGAGCAAGACCCTTGATAAGACGTGTGATGGACTGCGGACAAAAAATATAAGCAATCACGAAAAGGTTAGGCTGGCAAAAGAATTGTGTGAACAGTTTTGTCTAACCAATCCTACTAATGATGACTACACATGGTGACGAGGATGATGGTAATGGCATATTCAAGCATCGCATAAGAAAGTTTACCCTTAAAAGACAAAGTGTCAATTAATTTATTGAAATCAGCATCTTATTATCTCATCGGCTCATGCCCGTCGCCGCAAGTGATCACGTTCAAAAGAAAATAATCAGACGGCGGCACGAATTAATCGCACACATCCATCATAAGCACGTACGAAATCGACGCTGACCCGCCATGGCAATAAAAAAAAGCCCAAATCCAAGTTTTTTTTCCGGATTCACCACTTCTATCTCTTAGCCGTGCGCGATGTGGACCGGGAAAAAAAATCTGGCGAAGGATGCCCTGCCTTCGTTTTTAATCTTAATCCCTCTGCAATCCCGGCACAAAAAAAATGCGACATACAGACGGGCAGTAGAGACGATAGCCAACACCGGTATTGCATCATGCGACCGCGCCGTGGAAAGCGGATAATTGAACCCTTTTCATATCGATACGTGAAAGTAATCGATCGGCCCCATTGTGTACACCATAACGAGGTCTGCGGTGATGCAAATGAGAGAACTCCCAGCAATCTCGCTTGACAGGACTGCTCTTTTTAAAGAAACCAAAGACTTAAAAGAACATCGAGAAAGAAAGAAATGGCCACCTTACATTACTACCGATACGCTGACAAAGAAAAACTGGCACCCCTCGCCTTGGAAACCAACAGAAAATGGTATTACAGGAACCTGAAAGAAGAGTATGACTGAATTATAATCCACCACCCTCCAGCCTCTTTCGTATCGGCAGCAATCTTCCAGGTGTAATTGAGAGAGGTTGGCCAGAATCAGAGTTGTGACCTTGGAAAAAGAAACTAAGACGGGAAGGCAGCTTGCTCGCCCGGAGATATTACTCCGCCTTATAAGTATTACGGTCCCAAGGCGCCATTATAAATTATAACGACCATTTACTTTTAGCCCTCATGTAAAGCGCGAAAGGAAACTCATGGTGCGTGAAAAATAAGCAACACGGGGCGTAGCGGACGGAAGCCCGGCGTAGTCTTCACAGTTACGAAACGAGAAAACTAAGCAACCGGAAAGAGACGTTTTAAACAGAAGCGCCCCATATCTACTATTTAAGGAGAGGGAAAGCTCTCTCGTAATTATCCTCCTTGCGTTTCGACACGGGGGTACAGCAACGGGAGAGAGTGTTGGAAAGATTCGAGCGGGTGGGGGGGGGGGGGTGGCGGGACGAAAGGAAAACGCTTCCACCCACGCAATACATGTACGAGGGGCCGGGGAAATGCCACCGAAACGGAGCAACCAAATTGACTCGCTTGACGACCAAAAAACCGACGGAAGGGACGCGGAGAGAGAAGGAGAGAGAGTGAGGGAAGGAGGGGGACGAGCTCAAGGAGTTGCCCGCTGGAAAACTGGCCAAAAGTGGAGTCGCAAGGAAACATGCGATGTTCACTTTCTGGATAATCAGGTTTACCATCGTACACTGGTTAAAACCCTCCATGGTAACCTGCACGGATAGGCCGAAGGATGGGAGAAAAATATCAGTGAAAACTTGGCTTTGAGTGAGGCTTTTGGGATGTGGGTGTGGGAAGGACGGAGAAAATAGCAGTGACGGAAAGGAAAACAAACAAAGAAGTTCGACATGTGATAGGGGAAGAAATTTCGTGGCTGTAGAGAGGAATTCGAAGAAAGGGGGACAAGTGGACGTGGGCATATTGAGAAGCAATGGGATACGAATTTAGATGGTAACATAGGGTAGATGCTAGAGCAGCGGCGGAGGGTATGGAAAATAATACGCATTTTATATGGAATTACAAGAGGTCGCAAGCAGCAAGTATGCAGAGCTAATGAATGAGTTAGTAGTAGTAGTATTTAGGGGAGGCGACCGACAGCTGAGGTCATTTGCGCCATAGGGGATGGACAGGAAAGGATGAAGGGTGGAGAGAAACCCGGCGTCGGCATTAGCCTACTCTTTACGAAAAGCGCCAAGGGGTCCGCAGCTTACGTCCCATCCGACGGACGGCGTACTCACTCAAAGTGCCCTCCACAAAGCACCTCAAGTAGGGATCCAGATACCTCTGAAAAATATTCAACACCACCGCGATTTGAACCCGGGCCCTCTGGGTGGGAAGCCAGTACGTTAGCCCCCGCACTATCTCGATCCCCATGAAAGACTTACAGTATAGCAATATTTAGAGCGTGATCTAGGGATATTATGTGCCATGTTAGTTAGGTCTCAGGGGTACAGTAGTGTACAGGGTCAGGATCTATCATAAACCTATCCTATACGGCTCAACTACTACTTAAAAAGATCATTTAAACAACAACCTAACGGGAGAGACTCCCGTATCCATTTACTCGAATGTATATTTATTTCACAACTCTCGGTCAACAAAACATTATCATCAAGCCGAGACAATGTTTTTTTCCGTAGCAAGTCGTGAAATAAAAAGACAACATTCATGGAAATCGTCACTGAGTCCTTTTGACCCAATTCCACCGAAGTGACGGGCGGGTCTGATCATCTTAGAAGACATGGACAGTTAGAAAAATTGAAACAAATGTAGGTTAAACTTTTTAAATACTACAGACCTTTCACGGAAGTTTTGAACATCCATTGAAAAAGAAAAATCGTACATTTCAACGTAAAATATCTGAGACTATGCTGCGACTCCATGCGGAATATAAAAACTAATCTTTTCTCAATGAGGAGTGGGTAAAAATACCAGCGTTACTCCAATTAAATGATTCCAATTCATAAACTTCCGAGGCCATCAGAGAGAGAAGAAAGAAAAGATTTTCAAAGAAAAATTTTGGAGTGTAAGTGGTGTTGTTAATTAATGCTAATTAATCACTCGCGTTAAAAAATTCAAACAATACGAATCGCTGATGCAAACTGAGAGCAGATATACCCGTTCTGTAGAAATTTACCATGGATGAACGACGGAAATCATCCCAGTATTATTACCAGAAAACCTAGGATAAGAACTCGGATACCTCCTCACTTTTTGCAACATATGGCTCGATTCGATATGATATGCAAAGCACTAGAGGCTAATTTTCACAATGAGGCCATAGTTCAAAGCACTCTTTTAAAACCACGACAGACAACCGCGATTACGTTCCGGGAAGTAGGTTTCGAACTAACATGCGCAAGCGTCTTAATAAATCAAGCACAACCTTCCACCGCAGTAAATGAAAAAATTCTAATAAACGACCGCTTCCCATATTTATTGTGACAAATATAAGTGCAACTCTTCTATACAAATCACAAAATGCCAAACATGTTATTACCAAGGGAATTATTTTAATAAAGGCTTTAAAAATGTTACCAGTTTTTCTACTAGGATTTGCGCCCTATTACCGCAGTCCATGAAGAACTGTTACGGAAATAAATTCGGCAATCACAGTGACCTAAAGGCCGGCTGAATAACACCGATCATGGCGTACGTCTCCTCGTGAATGTATCACTTTTACCGCAGTATTCGCTCATAGATACCGCACTAGGCGGATGAAAAATGTCACGACCTTCCATAAACCGTGCGACGGGGTAAACATTCTCGGGAAATTGAACGTAAGAAGTAGCAACTTCATTGGTCGAAATTTAACAGGTAATGAATGTTTTCGATGAAACCAAGTTATCTGCACAACCGCATTCACCAACATTACACGACGCATAAATTCCACACCAAAAAAATATAATATTTTAACTCGATGCACTTTCTACCTTCCTTCATTTCATTCAGCATGCCAATTTTTTTCCTTCCCCTAACCCACCAAACATTCTCCCCACACTTTTTCACAGCCTTCAACATTCCATTGCCGTTCGATATGCTCCGCGTCCCCTAGTCCCACCTTCTTGGAATCCCCCCCAAACGTTCCTTTCCCCGTTCTCACAGTGCCTTCTTTTCTCGTTTTCCTTTCTCCTCGCTTAAATTGTTTCCATCCTTTTCCGCACCCACATCTGGAAAGCCTCAAATCTACGCTTCTTCTCTTGCCTGGAACATCAAGTTTAGGTAGGTTCCACACAAAACCTCTGCCACATCCAAGTCTCGAAATTGGACATGTTGCGACATGATTGTACTAGAAAGTTGAAATTTTCCACCCGGATTCATCCCGAAACCGGGAAATGTACGTACTTGCATGCTACACCATGAGCAAAATGCATGAGACCCTTCCAGGACACCAGTTCTGACACCCGTGCGCCAAGCATCTCGACTAGGAACCAAGGGTGTTATTTACCCCTCCAGACGTCGCGACGTGGGACAAACGACGCGTCGTCCGCGCGTTGCCCGGGGGACGTCACGGTAGATTCCAGAGCATTCCACCCAGGAATTTCCCGTGAAATCCCAATTCATGTCTTAAATGCGGGGTTCTCGTAGGCCACGTGGTCGGGTTAACATGTGTGCGGCACTCCTCCCACCAGTTTCCCTCGAAAAGGAAGACCAATCCACTCATCGACCTCACCCGACATCTTCGCGCGTATTTCTTCATCACCCTGCACTGGATCATCAATTCAAATTCAACCAACTTTCCGTAGCAATGCAAGACAGGTCATACGACCATCCTCGGGTCATGATTTTAAAATACTGAACGGTTTGACAAAAGATAAAAAAATTCTTTCACACTCTGCCAAATTTCAAACAGAAGACTCACGGCTGTTACCAAGTGAAGGTAGTCCACCGTTTAAGGTAGGTTTAGGAAGAACACATATTAGCTATCGTAACATTTCTTAACCCCGCCTCACAAGACAACCTGACATTCCCCACAGCTTTATATCCCTCTCCAATTCCGCCTATTTTTTCCCCTTCATTACTTAAAAAAGTGCAGAGTGATAAATTTTAGGGAAAAGAGCAATTCCCTCCCGAACGCCTACTGAATTAGGAACACCGAAATCAAATGTGTAGACTCAATTAAGTACCTAGTCGTTATCATCACTCACGATCTCTCCTCGGTAAAACATACGGGGAATATGTGGACACGCTAAAAAAACATTAGGATTTATTAGAAAAGAACGACATAAATGTGATGAAAAGGTCAAAGAGTATTGTTATCTGTCGCTGGTTAGGCCTCATTCAGAATATGCTACAAAGTATATGGGATCCTCACGAAGTTAGATTGATTGCCGAATTGCCGATCGCGTGCAGCGTAGAAGAGCTTTTTTTTAAACGTTATTATGATAAACTTAGTAGCGTATCCAAAATAGTTGAGCAGCTAGGCTGGGAATCACTCACGGAGCAAATGTTAAATTAGAGATTGAAGCTCTTGCATTTATTGTAAGGATGTCTATTTAGCAGTGATGTTGAAAATGTATTATTAACCCCATCTCAATACGGTTAGAGAGATAATGCCAATAAAATTAGAGAGATTAAGTGTAGAACAGATGGATTTAAGATGTCATTTTTTCCACGAACGACAGGGGATCATAATAAAATTATCCGACCGCGGTAGTGTCATGCTCGGATAAAAATTATTCTGGTGTGCATTCCACCCCCTGCCACACACCCAATAGGTGGCTTGCAGGGTACATAAATAAATTAAATAAATTCCGTAAAACGTGCCCATCCTTTTCCTCCCACAACATAGCTCGCCTAACGTTCCCCCATACTGTATATCACAGTCTCCAGCATTTGAGCGTCAATCAAAATACTCTACACCCACTTTACCTACCTCCTTCGGGCTTCTCTCACCAACCCTCTCTCCTCCCCCTACATATCTAGTTCCCTTTTCCCCATGCTTGTATTCCTTTCCGACGAAGGAACTAATATATAAAATGAGCCAGGGAAACTTATTAAATAGAAGTTTTCCAAACCTAAAAGATAACATTCCCACTTGTTTATCACATACATAAATTTTTGAAAGCATAGTATCAGTTGGAAAAACACCTTATACCGTCACCAGGTAAATAGGGAAATGACTGACAAACAAAACTTACGCTCCGCGGAACCCGCAACATACCTAATTGTGATGAGAATTAAAATTGGCCCCAAGACATGTACTAAATGCTAAAACAAACACTGTTTAAGAATTTATTGAATTAGACCCACCAATTTCCTTCAGCCCGAGTTTTTGAATTCCTTTCATGCATCAGCAGACCAGCTTTTTCTGAGCGGAGTTAATTACCCAATGGTAACTGGGCGCTGAAACTCCCTGCTATTTAAAAATTGCTTGTTTACGCTCATTTTGGAATTCCGTTGTTTCCGCAACCATTTTCCCCGAGGGGACGAAAAACCCCTAGCGATAAAATCGCGTCCCCCCGCTTCTCAGCAATTAAGACAGTGACTGAGAAGAGTTCCTCCCCATCGGAAATAGTAGTCTCAAGAGCGAGCGAGAGACCATTATAAGAAGGCGATGATAACCGAGGAAGCATCCGACAACAAGCCTGCCTCCACTACACCCCCCCCCCCTTCTCCTCACCGCCTCTCTCCCGGAGCCATCATCCAAAACCTTAAAGGAAGAACGACGGGTGAAAGACAAAAAAAACTCATCATCAAAACCCCTACGAGAAATGATAAAAGAAAACAACAAAATCTTTTCCCCTCTCCCCCTTCCAACTCCCCGCCGCACGCTCCTCTCCTCGGGGTACCCACCCCACGGTCCCCATGACTCCACTCGGTCGTCTCACACCCTCGGCCACGTTCCGCCCTCCCCCCCGCACCAACCCGACGTCGCTAACGGGAACCGGTTGAGGGAAGACAGTTAGACCGACCTCTCTCGAGAGTTCGGCAGGGGAGAGAGGTAAAGAGAGAGAGACGGAGGAGGGAGGGAGAGGAGCGTATTAGGTGTTGGAGAGTGGTGTGTACGGTAGAGTTTCCCGGGGCAGTGAGGTGAGGTGAAGCGGGGTTTTGCGGGTTGGCAGAGGGCAAGGTGGGGCGGGGGAGGCGGGTGGGAGAGAGAGGGGGAAGAGATGGTCGGCGGTGCGGAGGAGGGCGGCGGGTGGAGAGAAGGAAGACCACTGGAGCCAGACGGCAGCGCCGCAGCCGCGCGAATTCTGGAAACGCGATTGGATCAAGGAGCGAGAGAGCGAGTGGAGCCGGGCAGTCGGCGAGGCGACACATCGATTCGACTGAAGTACTCGATATGTCAACGCTTATGAGGAGAGGAGATGAGTCGTCGAGACCATATTTCTTTGCGCTCGTCACACAACACGACACGAAGGACATACTAGTACGTACAGGACCGTTGCGATACGTCCATCGTTGATATTTGATATTTTAGTACCCTGCAAGACACTTCTAGGGTGTGTGGCAGTGGGTGAATTCACACACTAGACTAATTTTGACCCGAATATGACCCTACCGCGGTCGGAAAATGTTATTCTGATCCCTCATCGGTCGTGGAAAAAATGACATCTTAAATCTACATCTTCCTAGTATCCCGCAAGTGCATGTGGCGGGGGACGTTAGGTCACCACCCATTACAGAGAAAAAAACCACACGCAAAATTAGCATCCATGGAAACCTACACCCACAGAGGCGTATACATTCATACAAAAAACCCTTTCAGCTACTGCGCGGACAAATTTTCATTATTGGCATTTGCATTTTTTATTGACATAATCTCTGCTACTGCAGCACGATGGGGGTAATAATACATTTTCAACATCACTGCCAAAGAGACATCCTTCCAATTTATGCAAGAGATTTAATCTGTAATTTAACCTTCGCTCCGTGAGTTCGTTCATTCGTTGTGCGCAAGGCACAAGTTACATCATGGACCAGGAAAGGTGAAATGGATGCAGGGCATATAGACTCGTACGGTACTCAGTTTCATGTTAGAAGGAGCTTAAAAGTGTAGCAGTGATTAGTCCCATGATCCATCTAATATCTAAATTGATTGGCGGAATATCTTAATAATAATAATAATCACCATTTAATGTCCATTAGTTAGGCATGTGAAAATAATTATGAGGTAAATGATACGTAAAGCTATAAATCTGAGCTGCGCGACTGTCCAATACCAACCGATGACTTAAAAGGTGATCAGGACAGTGTATGGGAGGTCTACCCAATATATCGTTGTCGCAATATTACACACTAAGGCAAGCTCCAATTCATAGAAATGTTCACTTATAATTGAATGGCGATTGTATTTTTCCACTACTCTTTTCAGGTTAAGGCATGCACGACGCGTTACGACGTTCAAGCGTAAAAATCGCAGATAAAATACATCTATTCAATACTAGGGGCTCAATGTCCAAAAATCGACTAATTTTGAAATCCATGGTCCATCAGATCAAAATTTCTATTTTTTCATCACATTTTCCTAGCATAGGTCTAGACCGAAACTGGGACACGCATACCAAAACTTACAACCGCTTAATATATTAATCGTTGAGATAAAAACTTACATCAGGGGCTAATATTTTGATAGCCTTATAATACAAGGAGCATGACAGAGGGTAGCTTTGTTTTCCCGACTGAATTTGGCCCTGGAATTCAGTTAAAGTTTTCGCTGGTCATAACTTTTCCCAAGTTTCGAAACAAGAATTTGCACGACATTCACGTAAAAGGCAGGACTTGCAAGGTATCTTCGTGCTACCAGGCGGACGTAATGACCTAGAGGACGCCCCCGGCCGCCATTGTCTCCTTAAAACAAATCATCTACATTTTACACGGCAATCGGTTGGGGGTCGGGGGTTATTATGAAGAATAACTGAATATTTATTGCGGTTATTTTTTAACTCATCAGTACTCATGAAAAACATCATTCTCATATTAATAATCACTCCCCTATACTTGACTGAATATGTCGCCGTTTTTACGGTGAAAGAAGAAAGTATTCTTCATCGCTATCGCAGAATTCCGAATTAGAAATAGTGGGGCGAATGGAGATGTTTGCCCAGGGTAACGAAGTGTTTACCACGACCACCCCTGTCGACATGCCTCGGATAATGATATGCTTTTCCGCTCAACATCGAAAGAGGAACGCTTCGATGCTTTTCCCTATCGGTGTCGCCGACCCACCCATCCGACTCCGAGCACTGGCGGCCAGAAGGAAGGTAAAAGAGCGGCGGCACGAAGTTCTGCAAGCGTGATCGGTCCCTGATTTGCCCGACCGGCCCTTTCCATCCACGGTGGGAGGGGCGGAGGAGAAAAGAGGGAGGACGAAGGGCGGATGAAGCGCGAAGGAGACGAGGAACGAAAGGAGAACAAACAGGCGCCCATTGACCGAGTCCACGCCCGTGCGATAAAATCGATTGTCATCCGTTTCGCAGATTGACCATCAGCGTAGCGTCCGCTCGCCGCCGCGAGGATGAAAGAAGGGATGGGCTCGGAACGAACATCCCATCTCGGTCCGATGGAATCCCGGACGCTGGAGAGCGATGGCGCGATCGTGGTCCTTCACGAAGAGCGGTATCGTTCGTTATTAGCGCGATGGATAACGTGAACGCCGCAAAGGGAACTTCAGACTGAATATCCAAACATAACACGAGATCTTCACCCAAAGAAAGGAAACTTTATTTGGAGTTGATGATGTTCGTGGGAACGGGTCCATCCACACCGGGCCTTGTGGACAACTTCATGTGCATAACGTCACGCTGAGTTGCCATGATAACGTGAACGCTTTTAAGGGCACTTTACATCGAAGATTCCAACTTTGAGTGAGAATTTAAGTCAAAAAAGGAAATAATTTCGAATCCACTGCATGCGTGAAAACGGAAAGAGGTTCTTTCTTTAAAGTCGGAAGTAATTAAGATGGCCAAAAATTCATGCGAGAGCTAGGGTCTTAAATTCTCCGTTCGCATGCTATCGGGGGCCGTGCATGTATACTGGCGATTAAAGAAAACAAAAATTCCAATACCGTAAGAGTTGAAATACTCGCAAAGAGTAGAAATGGAAATTTAATTAATATAACTGATGTGATAAATATATTCCTCTGACAAATATCGTTCAGAGTTATAAATAATAAACGAATTTTCACCAGAATCGTATGATGAAAGATAAAAAATGTATATTACAGAAAGAAAATATAGAATAATAAATAAGGAAGTACATAATTTACACAAATATTTAAAATATATTGAAAAATTCGATCACTCATTTCAAAATACAGTATGCATCACATCCTGCGCAGCGGTGGTCTAGCATTTATTTATTATGTATTCTATTATTATGATATTATTCATTATCTTACCATTATTACTTTAGTTAGTTAATTAATAATTACTGATTAACACAACTATATTAATATTCATCCTGGCATCTTAAATTGTAATCGTGAAAGTATGAACTTTCCACCCACAAACCAAAGCCCGCTTCTAACAAAAATCTAACTATTTCCATGAGTTAACAGAATTTCGGATGTTCAAAATTTTAAAGCTCCAGGTTTTCAAGGGCAAAAAGGCGCCGTAAGTCGAGCGCAAGGAAAATATTTTTTTCGAGGACAAAAACTGTATCTAAGAGAATATTTCACTGTTTGTACACGCGTAAAATGTGTGCCGGGTTCATTATGCAGATTTTCAATTTGCAGTCCGTCCTTTTCACCAGTTGACTACGCTAATTTCAATACGCTGGTTACAAAGATCTTCGAAGGCAAAGGAAAAAAAAATATTTTCCTTCCAAAAGAACAGTGATACCATTCTTCCGAAATTACAGGTTTTTCCACGTTTTATTCGTGAATTTCACAGTTTCCTTGTTTTAGGTTTTCAAGGAATGAAGACTACCCATTTTTTCGTACCCTTTGCAATTGAGGCCGACGGAAATGGATTGATTAGAAGTGGGAGAATTTCAAAATGTTACTATCCCACATTACGTAGTGTGGTAAGTTGGATTCTCCAAATAAACTTTTCACATTTTCTATTTCTCTCATTTAATATTCACATTTCGGGAGACAAATATTAGTTCGTCGACGAAGAATATTTTAACTTTTAGATGTATACATACCCGCTCTAAATTTAAACAAAATTATTCCAATCTAGCGGTGATGTTTTCTTTTCGCCAATTATTTACAAACTTTTAGTGCTTTCACTTGTAGTACGATAGATAATACTGCGCTTGGGTTCAAGCATAATATTTTAACTATTTTTCTCACTTGAAATATCTCGCATTTACGCTTCGATGACCCTTAAAATATAGAATTCATAGCCAGCGTGAGCTTCACCCACTTCCCTTCCCATCCACTCAAAACTCACTTTCCCAGTTTCTTCCTTACGCCATTTAATTTCTATATGAGGACCGAAATGAGAAGTCCTCTCGCTATACGGGCACACCTCCTACCAGCGATCAGACAGGGCTCATGGAGGCTGGAAATTTTGACTAAAATTTTAGCTGGTACGACACCATAGAGCATTTGACTCCTTGTGGAGGTGGGTAGACAAATGAATTCGCCCCTACTCGACCGATCCCATGTTCCTGCCCACGTCCCTGACATATACTCGTAGCCATCGGATGGATTCAAAATCAAAATATTCCACATTCAAGAATTTGCAATTCACTCCAAAGTATAACAACCCACTTCGGACGTAAAAGCTTATTTGCACGCCAATATGGATTGTAAGAACTGTCAATTTCATCATTGCCTATAGTTTCCTTGAAGGTTTGACTTCAAACGGATGTAATATTCATCTTAATTTTCATCATTGAGCACGTAGCTCAAAACAAAATGAAATAATAGAAAAACCTAGCGAGTAATTCAACAAAAGGGTTTTGCACACAACTAATGGTTGAAAACAGATATCCAACACAGATATTATTCCCTTCTTGGCATATATACAGGTATATATGCCTGTATAATGGCAGGTATTCTTTTACATACATCAACGGTGATTTTTTAAAAAGATGGAATTCGATCGAATGATGTTCTTTGCCATTAATTTCGATGCACAACTTCAACGATAGATTCCATTCTGAGAGCAGCCATTCATCCTAGCCATAGAGCTCCATGACTTACCATCTACTCCTAGGCAAATACGAAAAATGGCATGATATAGAGGAAACGAATCGATGGAAATAAATCGATGCCTAGGCGACGTCACGAAGGTTTACACCAAAAAGTTTTGAACATCGAAAGCCAATGTGTCTCGAGCAAACCCGTCCCCCATCTACCTCGTCCCAGAGCTTGGCTCACAACCACGACTTTTATCGCTGCTTAAATAAACCTCTTGTATGAAGCAATAAATTGATCTTCGAACGACAATAGGGGAGGACTAATTGCCAATCTGTATTCGGATCCCACGGCTTTGGGTAACGAGAATTCGATCATGTATGCGGTCGTGGTAATAATGGCTTCACCGACGTAGTATGAAATATAGCGGGTACGAGCGGGGGGGGGGGGAGGGGCGAGAGGGCGAAGAATTCGCAACGTTCGCGACAGAAACGAAAAGCTTAAAAGGAAGACGTCCCCGCATTTTAATTCATGGCGATGCTCTCGACAAGGTTGCCAAGGCAGAAGAGGGAGAGCCACTCCCAACGACGGTTGTGGAATAACTAAGCCAATAATAAAGTTCACCCTCATTCACAAATCTCTCCGACAAGGGTGCCGTGGAAATTTTTTAATCCCCTGCCCTTTAACTCCGTGCAAAACCCCCGGCGTTGCCTTTATAAGTCATCTAAACCCCCTGGAAGCCATTCATATGACCGAGGCCATTTATATTTATTCGAGAACCAGGTTACTGAGCGCATGAAAAACGAGTGACCGCGTCGGTAATTGGGCAAGGGATTCGTCGTCCTTGAAATGAATGATTTCACGAACGAGACCGCTGTCCCGCGACAGCTGAGGAACTCATGATGCGATGGAAACTATTCCTCCCTCCCTCTTTTCTCTTACGAGGAACATCTCATCTTGGAAATATTTCCCTCCGTTGGAAAAGTTACTCATTCCGGGGAATCTCTTTCATTCCTTTCTTTCGGCCACGCACACTCACGATGTCACATTCGCAGAATATCATCCGCATCGAATGGCGGTTTCGGCAATCTCGAGGTATCTGCTTATCACAGGGAATAGGTAGTCATTACGCTCGTAACAATCTCCATCTCCTGTCCTTTTACGATCTCTCACGCAGTTTACAACTGGTTTTCCAAACGAAGACTCGAGTAATGTTTATTTCATCCTGTTGTCCACGTTCACAACAATACAAATACTACCCATTTCCCGGTCAACCCAAAACGCTGATTACAATGTTTTTTTCCATGCGGGACATCCCGTCTTATCATAATTGCACACTGATTTATACATTGATTAACATAATGTGGGAGATTCAAATTACTAATCAAATGAAATTAACAGTGCATCTATGACGTTATCAGTACACTGCATGACTTGTGAACGGTTCAGATATTTATATACTATACCCTAAAAATTACATTGTGAAAATCGCAGTGCCTGAAACTTTATCCACAGTTCAATAATTCATGAAAGCCCTTCAAACACTCACCATGTTGAGTACGATCGTTCAGGGATCATACAAATCCTACCGTCTATCGGTGAACTACTCATATTCACTGCATTAGAGGCAATTTCAAAAACCACGCTTGGGTTGCAAAATAAGTAACATTTAGTAAACCGCCGATGATGAGCGATATCACGGAACATTATTTCGTTTGGGCTATTGACAAATAAAAAATTCAACTAAAAAATTCACCGTGTCCAGTGAAAATCCAAGGAGAACATGTGAAGGGAATGAAAACAAATTTTCACTACGTACTATTATTTACACGCCACACCCGCATAAAGCCGAGTGTGCTAATGACCAAATGTTCTCTTAGGATGATAGCATTAAACTCGTGTCACATTCACAATCGAAATTTTTGTCTGATGTGAGATGCCTAATACATCTTCTTTAAAAAGCGAAAAAGGAGTAACTACATTAAATGACGTACGTTGAACGCCACGGCAACGAAGAAGTCGACGGATTGGACACACCTTGAGGCACAATGGATTAGGTACCAACATACACCATAAAAGATGGGAAAACTGAAGTGAGAATCCAGCAAGTAAGACCTAGAGACACGTATTGTAGGACACGTTAAGAAAGACCTAAAACAGAGAAGCTATCATGAGGTAAAGGAATTAACACTGAATAGAGAAGAATGTAGGATTGGAGCAAGTCAAGCTTAGGATTGAAATATTGATGACGACGATCAATGCTACTACAATAAAAAATAAAAATGAGCAGCGTTGGAATCACCATTGCACTTCAAACTCGCATGAAAAACGAGTAAAAAAATATATATACATGATACCCGGCTCAACCGCAAGTGCTCAGGTTTGCAGACGGTATAAGTAACGAACTCAGTGTACCGCAGGGGAGGATTCCGTCCTCAAAACAGATTTCGCAACGGTGACGACTCTTTTCATTTTATTCTCCTGCAGACCCAAGTAGCAAACACCACCAACACCATTCAGCCCGCAACCATTCTGAGCGTTATTGCACACAATCAAGGCCTCGAGCGGCGACGTGACGTACGAAGTGCGATGCAAGGCGCACGGCGAAGAGGCCGAGATCGCCCGGGTGAAAACAGGCCCAACCTCATCTCGGGCGCGCTCTCCATGAGAGAGAGAGAGAGGGAGAGAAAGACGCGGAATTTCAGCGACGAAAATGTTTCGAATAGCTTCGTTGGAGGTGACGGCACTGGATGCTTCACCGGCGACAGAATCTTCGCTCGCCTTCCAAATTCACACCTCCGCATGGAGATATTTCCCCTTATATATTCCCTTTAACGAATTGACGCTCTGAATGAACGCCGAGGAATGGGAAGCCTAAAGCGAAATACCTCCGAGGGTTAGGGATTGTGAAGTGCTCGATGCAAGCCAGCCATCCCCGTGGAAAAAAGAAACTCGCGCAGCAAGTTGTATAGATGGCTCTAGCAAGCTCTATGGATGAGGATACGCTCGATAGAACCAGTAAACACGAACGAATTCATTCTTAGGGTAAAGGTGAATAAAAAATTGGTTTCAACGGAGTTTCATGGCATATAATTCCGAGAAAAATCATCGGCGGGAGCAGTACAAACTCGTTCTTCAAGCAAAGGTTAAAAATATTTATTTTCGAAGCAGGCTATCAAAATATTTTCAAATAACCTTGGTATTATATTGAAACTTCAAAAAAATGGATAAAATCACGTTAAAATCGTAATTATTTTTTCCTTAAATTTGCTATTTTATTTATGACGTGAAATAAAAAAATAGACGACCATCAATATAAACACGTTAACCAATAAAGCCTTGCCCGAGACGCTAGGACGATTCGCAAAGTTCATGACTTGATCGTGAAGAGCTCACTTTTTGCAAAATGCTGGATTTTGGAAAAGTTGACTTAAATACCGCACATTATTCAAACCACGACTTGAGTCCATTGTAATTGAGAACTTGAACATATCGCAATGCTTGACAGTTCCCCTGATCCACCTTTCAAACTTAATCTTGCTCACCAATTTTAATTAAAGGTTAAAACCTTGGCCCTGCGAACACTAAAAAGATTTCTGGGTCCAAAAAATATTCCCGAGGTCGCTATTCCAATGGGCTGACGAAAGTAACTGATAATCCGAGAAAGACGAGGAACGGTGATTGTTAACCTCGTATATTTGTTGTCAAATAAAGATTACGCCCAAAATATATTTTTATTCCTCATAGTTATCGTAATTCTTCCGATAAAATTGTCGATTTCGGACTCTCACGAATCAGATTGCTCATCACGAGTCCGAGATCTTAATACAAGGAAATCGGCACGACTTAAAGATGGAACACACAATGATACCTCTCGAATTTCATCCATTTCCCTTCCTTGATCCAACCAGTTCCGAATCCTCGATTCACGAAGGTTTCAGTCGGACCGTGGGGTTTCCGAAGATTTCTACTCCGCTGCCTCCTGCGGCTTCGGATCGCACAGAATTGTGAAACGCTAAAGAAAAATGTTCTCCACGCATCCTGTACTCCGGAAATCGACCTTTTTTTATCCTCCACAGCCACTCATTTCCGCTCGGGGAAAAAACATCTAACCCTTGGACTGGTCCTGGTTCGCACATTAAAGGAGGAATTTATTGCCCTATGCTTCAATTGCGCCGCCTCTTAGCCAAGAGGAAGCGCGAACTTCCCGATATTGGCGTAACATGCGTTAAACGACAAATTGACGTTCGCGAAATTCGACGGTTCCATAATGCTGAGGGATGCTTCAGCGAAAGTTGAGGCTTACCAAAAAGTTGGGTGATTATTAGTGAGGGAAGATCTGAAATAATTATCGCATTTGTTATTTTCATGGGACAATATCTTCGACGGCATTATCAGGTTATCATAAATATAGATCTCGCAGTTTTACGGAGAAGGGATTAAGTTGAAGAGTCGTTCCCTCTGAGGTTGAGATTTATTTATTTTAAAACATTATTCATATACATCAGTAGTACCGATTTACAGTGAAAACTAAAACAAACATGAAAGAGGACAAAAAACAACTACAGCATAACAATAAACAACGAAACCCGAACATGGGGGGATCGAGATGGTGCGGGGGCTAACGTAATGGCTTCCCACCCTGAGGGCCCGGGTTCAAACCCCGGCGGTGCTGCATATTTTTCAGAGGTATCTCGATCCCTAATTGAGGTGCTTTGTCGAAGGCACTTTGAGTGCCTACGCCGTCTGTCGGATGGGACGTTAAGCTGCGGACCCCTTGGCGCCTTTTGTAAAGAGTAGGCCAATGCCGACGCCGGGTTTCTCTCCACCCTTCATCCTTTCCTGTCCATCCCTAATGGTGCAAATGCTCTCAGCTGTCGGTCGCCTCCCCCTAAATACTACTACTACTACCAAACATGGGCAGGGGAAAAATTTAATTTGTTGAAAGGCGGATAAGGCTTGGATGGTGGAATTGTTGCATGTTAAATTAAAAGGGTCAACATTGTGAAGGAGCGAATTTAGAATGGGAGGAGAGGCGAAATAACGGTGAGCGCTCGGGGAGAGATATTCTAGGAATAGGTTGATGGAGTTGGCAGCGGGTGCGGGTGGATCGAGTTGGTATCCTGAAGTTGAAGAGGGAGAGCAGTGTAGGGCAATCAATAGCCGAGTTTAGGGTATTGTGTACGAATTTTAATCAGCTTTAAGTCTGTGGTTTTGGGGACTAGAAATTGATAAAGAAAACAGAACAGCATTTGAGGACATATTGCAGAAATGTGGGACTCTTTATTTGACTATTTTGGCAAAGAAGTGAGAGATGCAATCGTGGGATTTTAGATTAGTTGGGGTTGAGGTGGACCAAATTGGGGAGCAATATGATACTATGGGAAGGACAATTGTTGAGAAGTATGAATGGAGTGCTATTGGATCTCTAATTTCTGTGAAGCGGTAAAGAAGGCCTAATAGGGACATAGCTTTATTTTTTACACTCTGTATGTTGTCGAAGTAATTTAGTTTATGGTCAGTTAAAATACCAAGGTCTTTAATGGTTGTCACTCTATTTAAAGGAGTTGAGTTAATTGAGTCGTTGAAAATCAGGGTTTCTTTTTTCAGAGCAAGAGTCATGATGTTGCATTTTCCAATGTTTAAGAGTTAGGCTTCCAGGTATCACACCACAGGGAAAAAAGAAGGAAATAGGGCAAACAGGTGGTATTCCTGGTGGTGGGTAAAATATAATAGTCCTCGGGGACCGTCCGAAACCTACGCACGTACGTGCGTGTATAACAGGGAGAATACCCTGAATAAATTAGTTGCAACATTGCAATCGTGTTTCTCGTAATTATTTCTTATGTAATTATATGGACAGAAATGGTAAAACACGGGAATTACCCAAGAATTAGTCAGCTATCCCATGCGACTGGGGTCGAAGGTTATGCATTGCCAAATTGCTCCGGGCGGAAATAACACGTGCTGTTGTGGAGGTGGAGTTACGCGGGCCGAGGGGAAAGCAACGTAACCGTCCGACCCTCCCCACGTAGGTCCTTTCACCCTCACCGGGCGGCTAGCCTGGTGAGAGTCGGATGGAGAGGGAGAGGACAAAAAGATGCGAGAGGAGAGAAATTTTTTGAGGGAAATTTGGGATTGATGGAGATAAAATGCCTGCCTCAGCACGCCACTCAACCTTTTTCTCCCCTTTCGAGTTCTGCCTGTCCCATTAACTCTACGCTCACTTGCATAACAACTACGTCGGCGGCGGAAGCAGTCCGAGATTTTCCCGTTTCCAGAAGGGGAAAGGAGAAGGGAAAAAAAAGAATCACACTTGAATGGGAGCTCCCCGACGTTCGAATTGGCGAAGGAAAAGTTTTTCCGAGTTGCTGATCAATTCCGCGGAATGTACCTTCAACGACAATGGGGATGGAGCGTCTTATTTCGCCGGAAGGATTTCGTTCCGAAGAATTTTTTTTTCAATTATCTTTTTAAATGATGAGAGAATCCACCAAATTCACTCGAAAAAAAGATAGCAGAAAGAATTTCGAAGATTTCGTTTCGTTTGGTAACGTATAATTACATCCTGCGGTCCTTTTAAATAAGTTGGAAAACGTTTTTAGGCAACAGGTTTACGAACTAGATCTCTTAACTAAACGTTGATTCCACGGAGACAAATCACTTTTCAGCCCATTTAAGCACTGCCTGGGTCTGTAAATACACGGTTAATACGTCCAAAAAATCTTCCACCGATTTTATAAATATATATAAATCAATTTAAATGTCCTCTAAAACAATTGCGAGGAGAATACAAAATATTACCGACTACAGTGACATGTAATATAAACCAGTGATAAGCGGTAAATAAGATTAAACGAGTAAGATCAATTACGGTTAGAATTCTCCATGCAATAAGGCCTTGAGGAAGTATAAATACGTTTGACCTTAAAAAATATTGTCACTTTGAGTACGAAATCAACATTGCGTCTAGCGCAAATAGATTTTAAAAAGAGGTGATCATATCTGAGTAAACCTATGTGGAAACGTATGGATACCTGAGATTTTAATATTAAAAGCTCTATAAGATGCAATAATTTCAGAGCGTAAAAATCATTCGCCTTGACCGGGATTCGACCCCGGATCCCTCAATGTCCGTTTAGCCAGTTAAGCTATCGAGGCGTTCCTCTTGCACTCTGAAATTTTGAGGGGCTTTTAAAGGAACAAGATGTTGTGGCGAAATACCGTACATACAATGTCACAGGCATTCGTAGATTACACATATCTATAAGATATTGTAAAACAAGAAGATGAATTCTCTACCTCCACAACCAATTAAATTGTTTGAAAAGTTACCATATCGAAGCATCTTCTCTAACATTTATGCCACTGAAACACTTGAAAAGTTACATTTTAAAATGACTTCGTGGGGAACCAATTGGTTGAACCAAGGTAAGGGGCTTGTCCTTCCGACTGTGACTGAGAGAATACCACATGCTTTAAGGCTTAGTAGTTCACGGTGATATCTGCCTTCGCGTATCAAAATGCACTTTTGCACGGATTACCTTGGGCAATCTTGCGAATTCAATTCAGGGCCACCTTTCATATTACTAATATTTATGCTGTCTACAGCACAACGATTGGGTGTTAGATTACTGGAAAACCAATGTATTTAATCACATTCCGGTGGTACACAACGAACTATTAATGACCGGAAATACTATCTTCTCTCCAAAATTAACTGTCTCCATGGCGACTACGATATAAGTTAGGAATACATGATGAGCACTTATAGCCAAAGAATGGATTCGCTGAAATCGACTCCGGAAATTGCTCAAGTTACGAAACCTTGGATTCTACATTGGCTGGACTATCTGAATTCCACGAATCGTTCACGGAGACTGATGGGGCAGAAGTTAAAAAAAAAGAAGAGGACCCATATGGATGAAGATACTACTTAAATTAATTGAAATTAAACGGTAAATTCACTCATTATAATGGTTAACAGGTGGCTTGGAAGGCCAGAAAGTAGAGAGCTGGGCCACTGACCTGATGGCCAAGGTTCGATTCCGGGTGATGTCTTTGCCAAGCTTTACCCTCAGCTCCACCCAACTTGTGTCATTTTTTAGGTACCAGATCTATCTAGGAAACCACAGACGAACCACAGGCACAGGGAAAGGAACTGGTCCCCCTTATTACTCTGTTAACGTGTGATCCCCGCACGCAGGATTGGGCTCAGTGTACAAGGTGAACTCTACCCTCACCTATTAAACCAACCGTTGTACTGTCGCGAGGAATAATGGCTTACACCCAAGCTATGAGAGAACTAGCGGCGATATACCAAAGACCAAGCCCTTCGTGCTATATCTGTCACGTACAAGTTTTCCGGGTGGTAGTTCGGTGGCTATATTACTGGCTTCCCATCCCGAGAGCCCGGGTTCGAATCCCAACTGTGATGGTACATATTTTCTAAGGTATCCCGATCTGTACTTGGCTGCCGTATGAAGCGCACTTTAAGCGGAATACGCCGTCCATCGAATGGAACTGTGTGAACCATTTAGCGCCGTTCTTTAAAGAGTAACGCTGGCACTGGGTTTCCCTTCACCCTTCCTCCCCATTCTCCTCCGGAAAATTTTAACTCCCCAAAAATATCCACTTATCTCGATGGTGAAGATGATCTCTGCTGTCGGTCGCCACCCCTATTAAATATTAATAGTACGATTCGCCGGGACCGACGGCCGGCCCTGATCTCCCGGACGTGTCTGCCCTCACGCACGAAAAGACGAATAACAACGAAGGAATTTTCGACGCACGGTGGCTCGAAGAATGCCGGTAGCGGCCTCAAGTTTCTCGCAAGGCGCCCACATCCTTAGCCACTGGCGAAAATAATGCCCCAGCAGCCGCAAAAACCGCCAGATCTCAGCCATCATCACTGCTCCCTAGGTGATCGGTGATTCACGAGCCATTAATATCAAACGCCTCCGTTTACGCCCCTCGCCCCACGTATTAGGGGAAAGGAATTTCGCACGCTCACCCGCGGATGGCCTCGCCGTCGACTCGACTCGTTCGTTCGTAAAAAGTGAGCGTCACGTGTACGAGTAGCAAGCAGCTCGGAGCAACGACAAAAAAGAATAGAAAGGAACGAAGAAAAAAAACCTAAACGCACCCGATCGAGCGGACTTCCAAGGAGAAACCCAATTCGTCATCGAGTTGTAATCCGAGATGGGAGGGGAGAAGAACGGCCGAAAAGTACGGCGACGGAGAGAGCACGCGATCGATTTCGCGAAGGGCAAATAAAGATAGCCTCTCGCCCATCAATGCGGCCGGTAATTGCGACATCTGCGAGGCCTTGCGAGGCAAAGGAGACATCTCAATACAAACTTTCCAGTACAATGCCGTTATAGAAAAGGGAAAACGTCTCATCTTTCGGAGATTGGGAAAGTACCTTCCATTAGAATGACAATTTATCGTCTCCGGTGACTTTTTTTAATTACGACCAAAGTTGGGATTGGGTAGCCATCCGTGACTTGATGGGAAAATGAGGTATCCATGTATGCATATATCTAAGAGTAAATGAAAATAATGGTGGAATAATTGACTTTTGATTTAATAAGAACAATTATTCCCGAATATAAAATGGTAACACGAAAAGAATACAGATCAGAATAAATTCCAGACGGCAGCTCTCATGTAATCTCTTTCTCGATATCAACGGGCGAAAATCATTAAACTATTTCAGATTCAATCCATCTCACATACAATTAAACGAAAATTATTCATCCATGATATTTCAATAAAACTTTCAACACTGCATTGCCTTCTTCGTCAAACTGAATCTGATATCCCCAATTATACGGCTTCAAAACGTAATCAAGTGCTATAACATTTGGTTCTTCACATCCAGTCAGCATTTATTACCCTGCCAATGATGACACCAGAATAACGCCTCAACATTGGAATCACCAATTGAAAAATACAAAACTTTAATTTTAAAATTAAAACTAAAATTTAAAAATTAAAAATAAAATCCACATCTACACCTTTCACTTAATAGCAGTGACTTTCAGACATTGTTATTTCACGGCACACAATAAATACATACTACAGATAAAATTCTACCGCACACCAAAAATATAGTTTGTCTGTGTTTATATTGTTTCTTACATCTCCATACAACTATGTTTGCTTAAAATTTTCTTCTTAAGAGTCATTTCTAACGGACATCGCACGATAAAAAGTTTATAACTAATATGCATTCAAAATACGTTACGCTTGCGTACTTCTCGTAGCACAACATCCTTTCACGAGCACACGGATTAACCATCCGTGCCCTATGCGATGAAATTCGATTTACTTTTACGTGCACCGAACTCACTTTCCCGCAAAAATTTAAACCCTAAAAAATGAACTCAATCAGACGCAATAAATTTCTTATCGCAAACGTTGCTACCTTCCCGCAGACCGAATGAGAAACTAAAACAAAAATTTTCCAAACAAAATATTGAACATTGGAATTTCGGGAAATAATGCTACGTAGAAGTGGCAACAAATTCCTGTGAAAAGGAATACGTTGGCACCAAAGACCTTTATTGATATTCCCTAAAAGTTACGGCCAATTTGATATATAAAAACGTCCGGATGCTTAAAATAAGACAGACTGGTGCAGACTGAATGATATCCGAATCTGATAAGAATTAGGAGGGGAGTCGCATAATAAATTTTAAGGAAAGCGAAGAAGTATGAGACTGGCTAGTTTTTTTGTATCTTCCTCTCTGTTAAGTTTCCATTCTTGTAAACTTGCCATTATGGCAAGCGTCCAATGGAGTACGCGAATCTCTTGGTCCAGAGAAATATACGTCGTGAAACTCGTAGGTAATCATAAAGAACTCATTTTGGGCATTTTCCTGGATTTATTTTCTAGACCCTCTAACTCCGCCGCCACAGATAAATTTCTTTTATCCCCTCCATAACCTTTCTTCAGGGGTTAGTCGATGGACAATGATATTGAACTCTGATAGGATGTCTACTTTTAAGGTGTTATGACTCATCTTACACTCTCCACCATAAATTTTGCCAAAATTTTATTGATTCCTCCGATGATACGCAATACATTTTCAAAAGGTTTCGCAACTTTTTCGCATATTTACTTTAATTTCCTTATATATCTTTTATTCAACATTCAGACAGTCATCACTTATTCATGTCGATCGTTGTTATAAAGAGATAAAGGGTTTTCCAGAGTACAGATAAAAATTGTTCAGAAATGAGAGATTTCGTGAGCAACATTCCTCGCTTAAAACGATCGCTCTTGTGGGGAGCCTTAAGGGTATAACGAGCAAATCTTTACGCCAGATAAACGTGCAGATAACTACCATACCGATGACATTATCGCATTGCCTCTGCACGACCTTAACCCCTCCCCAACTCCTCCATCCTTCCCTTTATCTCTCCACGGTGAGAACAACTTCCAACAATTTCAAAGATATTTTCAACCTACATTCACAGTGATTTAGGTACGGAGGTCAATAATTAACGTTATTATTTATTGTTTTTACCACACCTGCCACACTGCACAAAATATATTTGTGAGAATTCACAGCGTCATTTCTCGGAACATCCGCCTCAACTTTACAATGAAAATCAATCGATTTTAAGTGCATACTCGCCAATTTATTGAAACCACACAACACGTTACAATGCCTTACATTGTTTGCAAGGGACATGCAATGAATCTTGTAGGTGTAAAGAGGTTTACCTCACGGGATGGAAATGATGATGGGCTGGAGAACGGATTGTGAGGAAGGCTATTGCAAGTGAGGGTGAGAAAAAATGAGGGGAGGTGAATTTTATTAGAAACCCAGGAGGTTAACCTTAACATAGTAAGAGTCAATCTTTAGTATATTTGGGATTGTGAGCGTGCGAAAGTGAGTTAAACAGTACGTGTACGTGTATATAACATACTGCTACTTGCTACGGATAGTACGTGAAATGACAATTACGAGCATTAGTCTTCGGTCCCCGGCATCTCGTTTCAACCGAGTTCATATTTATATAATTACATTTTGTAACGTTCTCCGTCTTTGAAATGTTTTTAGCATAATTCGGACAACCACCAGGGAACCGAGAAGTGGGGGGGGAAAGGGTTTGGCTAGACTGCCTCCCCACAACCCCTGGCTACGTGCCTAATTCACCCACATTTCGAACACACCAGAAGCCACGAATTCAGCTGGAATTTTCACCCGCCGCGCAAGCGAGAAGGAGGCACTCCGCTCATCCGGACCGAGGTAAGAGATGGGCATACATCCTGAAGCAGTCTCGTCGGCTAGACAATAATGACAGAAGCGTCTCTGGGAAGACAGCGGGACTAGCGACCGCGACCTGCAGGCTCTCGCTCCGGGGCGGAGGGGAGGCTGAAAAGGTAGGGTGGAGAGGGTATCTCCCCTTCTAAGGCAGGAAGTGCACCGCGGACGGTGGTGGGGGGGGAGGAAGGGATGGATGTGGGCAAAACGGGCTGGATGGGGCGGCAGGATGGGGGCAGAAGAGTGGTGGTGGGAACGGGAGGCGATCCCCGGCGGTCGGTGAAGATGCTGGCTGACTGCTCCCCATACTTACGGAGCGAGAACTTGCAACCAAACGAACGGAAGGATTTTTGAGTGTCTCTCAAGACGGCGCTGGTCCTTGAGGGAGAGAAGTGAGGGAGGAGAAACGAGTTGGTATGGGGAGGGGGATGAATAAATAAATAAACATCTTTGCTGGATGGAGAGACTGAAGAGGGATCCTTACTCCACTTCAACCCTTGTCCGACAAGGGTCGGAAAACGAGGGACAGATTAGTACGAGTGTGGGAATGAGCATTACGGGCTCGCTGATTATCATGCTAAAGTCGCTTGCTTCGTCAATTGACGGTTGCTCCTGACTGATCCTTTGTTAGAACGTTCTTCAGACGGTACCGACGACGGAAATAAACTCTCACTCAGGCGTGAGAAAATATGTAACATCTCAACGCTGCCATTCCCTTCCTATTTACCTATCAAAAAAACTAGATACGAAAGCACTCGTCCCTTTTTGGAAAGGTACAAAAAAATGTTACGTAGCTTTTCACGAGACACATAATCATATTTCGCCACACTTAGACGCCCTTATCAGTTCAACATCGGGTGGAGCTATACGTTTGGGAAATCAGAAACACTAGTTTTACACTTGAAATTTCCCACGCACGTGGACGCGCCAGATACACGAGCGATAATTAGTCGAAACTCCGTTGTTACCGAAGGGAGACTTGTGATAAGTTCATAAATTGGTCAGATAAGAACCAATTCTTATTCATGCAATTCTACCATCATGTGATTTATAAATATTTAATTCAAGAAATGAAAATCCAAATCCTCGCCGCCGTGACAAGCGTGAACGCATTCACTAAACAAAGTGCACACGAGGAAGTCGGGATGAATTTCACGGCCGCACAAGAATTTCTGCGATAACTAGCCTAACGTGCGAAATTCACAGGCTCGAGTACAAAGGAAAGTCCGGTTGAATCGGCATCACCGTAAGAATCTCTATGGCACACACTCTCACAGGTAAATTCTACACTAACACGCGGAATTTCTACGGCAGGTGACAAGCCTATCGAGTGCATTCCTTCAACAGGCAAGGGGATTCATCGTTAAGCCAGGCCCACTGCAATAATATCCCATAGCAAGCAATCTTGAGAAAAAATCTACGAAATCCTAAGAATTCCGAAAAACATTCGCGCAGAAATCTTTGAATACGTAGCAGAGAAACTAACCTGTAATTGTAGTCATACAAAAAACTTAATACTTAGGCAATTCGGAGGACAAAATTTATAATGACCAATGAAGCCAAAATAAAAATAAAACATTTTTCCGCCCTCTTCCTCTTTAAATCGATGCAGTTGACCCTGAGAACACGCCGATTCATTCGGAAAATAAGTGCGCTGCGCGAAAATTATAGACCCACTGAACGGAAACGGGTACACATAAAACCGCCAATTCGGGTGCTTGGAAGCGGAACGCGCTGCAAGAGTGACATTAAAAGATAAGAGAGACTCTTACGTGTCAAGAGGGCCGAATTTATCCATTCCACTTTCATCGTATCCTTCTACCTCAACGTAATTGTTGAACTAGCTGAAACCTTCAAGAAAACACCCTAAACCGACAGGAAAACTCATTTCGCGTAGAAGTTTCACTTCATTATTAAATTAGCGGTAGAATACCGGGCTACGGTAGGTTTTTGATGGCCCATGCACGGCACACTCCTTTCCTCAAAATTCATCACTTATACGACAAGAAGTTTGCCTAAAACCCTTACTTGACAATACGCTAATTCATTATTCAGTCTGTATACTTTCTACCCATCCCCAAAATATCTATTCTTTCCCTCTCTCTACTTTTTTCTCTAGCATTCTCCCCTCTATTAGCGTCTTAAGCATCCGATTGCCTATCAGTATCTCCATAATCAACATGTCCTATTGTCTTCCAATTTCTCCCAGCCACTATATCCCCAACCATGCCCAGAACTTCCCCTTTGTTTTCGTTTCAGCCCATTTCAACTTTCCATTCTCCTTCGCACCCACATCTCATTAGTCTTCAATTTACGCGTATCCTGTTGCACTAACTACCATGTTTCCGAGCCACACAAAGCTCAAAATCTCAAAGTTTTCAAAACCTTTATCTTTACATTTTTGCTTAGAATGTCAATCATCAACACGCGCCGCTTTGCAAGCACTTCCTTACCTGATTCAATTCCGCTTTTAATGACCCGACTACTTTACCCACCATCCAGGGAAAACACCTCCTAAATAGGTGACCTATTCGATCCTTCCTAGCAGATGTCCCTCAATTTTAATGCTAATTTTGGTCTCCTTACTTCTTGAGAATTTCATTATCTCCTTTCGGTTCATTAAACGCATAATGAGAGACCATAAAAATGGGCGGTTTAGGGAAATAAACTGAGCAAGACTCAGAAAGCAAATGAGTATTTATTGCCTTAACTTTCCTCATTTAATCCTTGATCCGTTAGTTCGGGGTCTCTCAAACTCAACGACTCCGAAATATCGGTCCACGTACGACGTATGTAAACGACACTATTCCTCGTCGACTGGTGATGAAGCTGCCCTTGGTCGATCCGATTGTTTCAGGCATACCCACATCCGAAATTTGAGGAATTCGCCCTGAGAAGCATCAATCAAAGAGGTACGATGGGAAATAGAAAGGCGGGAAGTGTGGTCTTTGGAAATGCGTGGGAAACTTGAACGTTTGTGAGAAGAGGAGCTCTGAGGTAGAAAAGAAATTAGCATGGAATAGGGAATAATGGCGGGTTGTAGTAGCCCAACTTCAGAATGTACTCTCGAATGACGCTGTTCAGGTACATTTCGAACGCGGTTCAGGCGACTCAAATATTATTGATTACGACTAGTATTTCCCGGCATGGCCTTGTTACGATCTCAAGTCCACGAAAAGGATGTCTGCTTTGTTTGCACGGCAGTGGAAAAAATTGACCATCTTAATTCATATGCCAAGACCGCGTATTTCCCGAGGTCAGATATGGTCACGGTTCGTTGCAGTTCGCAAGTGGAAGACAGGGGGGCAAGACATTTCGGAAGCCTTGTTGAACGAAGAAAATGACTGGAAATATGAAAAATGCGGTTTATGGGAAGCCTAAAATAAGTGGAAGTAACTTAATATCAGTGTACATCGTCGACACTGACAAACGAAATGCTATCTGAGAAGTCATCTGCAAAATACGCCCCAAATAGGCATCTATCCATTACAGAAAGACATAAATTGAGTAAGATCATCTCCTGTGGCTCTTAGATCAAACCACGAAGCTGTCATGGCGCAGATAGAATCAACGAAATATAAAGACCTCTTCATTAAAGTAGACATAGCCACATATTATTCCTAGGTAGTCTACCGTTTAATACTTCGGGAAGGTTCTAAATGGACTGCACATCGCTAAATTTCTTATCCTGGCCTCACAAAACAAAAAACTGACACCCCCAAATAACAATAAACCCTTCTTAAATTACAAATACATTTTACCTTCCTTTACTCCGTTCAATGTGTTTATATTTTTCCTCCTTGCTTAAAGTTCTCCCCTCTATCGGAGACTTCAACATCCCATTCCCAAAAATGTGTTGTCTCAGGCTTAACTTTATGGTATTTGCATGACATATTGAAATGAAATAATTGACTTTGCAATTCCACACACGTTTAACTCGTTACTTAATAAATTAATTCCTTCATTCATTTCTTAATTCATTAATTCAATTAATTAACTCCACACACAAAGTGTGTAGAATTGCAAAGTCAATTATTTCATTTCAATATCCCATTCCCAATCAAAACGCCCTGGATCCATTTTCCAGTCTCCTTTGGATTTATTTCAAAAGTCCTCTCTCTTCCTCCAACTTGCTCAATCCCTCTTCGATTGTTTTCCTTTCTATCCATTTTACCTTTTCCATCTTTCTCCGTACCCAAATCTCAAAAGTATCCCATCCATCCCTATTGTTTTGCTTCAACGAACATGTTTCTAAGCCGCTCAAACCCACGCTCCAAACCATAGTTTTTATTTCTTTTTTTCCGATTAAAAACATATAAAAATCCTTCCCGAAACATCTAAATTGTTACATTCCATTAAGAATTGAATGAATAAAAGTTATAAATAATGCCTCTGGCTTCAAGTTGGGGAAGCGTCTCATAGCAAATAATATAATATCTTACTATTTTCAATTGATTCATCATTTATTGGCACCAAGCATCGTTTAAACAGAAAATTTTCACTTCCAAATTTTTCAGCTTAACCGCCAATGGAAAGTGACACGTCAGTTGTCAGTCGAAACACGTTGGACGTCAATAAATAATGCGTCAAAATTTCCAGTGGCACGCCCATTTATTATACAGTTAAGTTTTTCCTAGTTCCAACCCAGTATTTAAGTATTCATTCCACGAACTAGATTCGCATGCCATTCAAAAATGAAAATTATTCATTACAATACAACGACCGACCCCATTCCACTAGTAGTATTGGCAAGAGGTTCATCCGTGAGGAAGCATGACCCGTCGCGGGTGCATTAGCACCTACTCATGATCTACTGAGCCCGCCCGACCGATTGAGGGATCACAATGAGGCCGAAATACTCACCTGACAGCCTCTGTTTATTTTTTCGACTCCTTTCCGAATTGGCGGCGTGTCGCGGTTGGGTCGTTTCACGTCCATCCCCATCGATCCCATTGATGCCAGGATGGCCTTTTTTTTTGCTTCCGGACGCCCTGTTTATGCCGAAATCAGGTTGAGCGTCCTCCAAAATGCTTTGTCTCCGTGTAGCATTATCTGTCTTTCTCTCTCGCCTTTTTTTTCAACCATTACCCATCGTCTCAAACAAGGGGAGATCGTGACAGATTCTACGAGGTTGGTTAGGGAATTGGGAGTCCTTTGCCCGTGAAACCGATAACGGCCCAGGTCGAACAACAGTATCGAAATGTGTGCCTTGCTCGTCATATTACAAGCTTCTCACGATGAAAACAAATGCAAACCTTCGTGAGGATCCCATATACTAGCAGCACATTCTAAATGAGGCCTAGCCAACGACAGATAACATTTCTCTTTTACCTTTACACCGCATTTACCAAGTACTCTTCTAATAAATCCTAATTTTTCTGTTAAAAGTTATCATACTTTTCCCAGATACCTGTACTTTTCAACTTATTTTTCTCCTTGCTTCATTGACCAAGAATTGTGAAAAAATACATCAATGTACGTGCATATTTTCGGTCGAAAGGTTAAGACCGAAAAGTTTCGTAATAAGACGGCATGCCCCCACCTCCTCTCACATGTCGAAGGAAAACAATGTCTCCTTAGACACAAAGTAAACAATCTCCGGAAGACTGATAAGCTTCCTCGCACCCCCCACCCCCCAGACTCCATTCCACCAGTAGTTCCTCCCATGTCTCTTGGCGTCAAGGACAGGAAATAATAGCTCATGCCACTGTGAAAAACATTTAAAAGGAAAATTTCTGAAGCGAAACACTCGAGCCGAGATTTTAAAGATGGTGCTGGAAGAATAAAATTGTCTGAGGCGTCACTTTGTGGAAGCGATTCATATCGGAAAAGAAAGAAATACTTGGTTGTTCCACATATATATGTGGAACAACCAAGTATTTCTTTCTTTTCCGATATGGTGCTGGAACATAATTCGAAAGATTAAATTTTTGCTGATACGTATGACACATTCTCGGTTGCTTTCTTTTCCAATTCAAGACTAATAGACTCGCCGCCGTACATCTTCTGTACCATTTTATTTTAATATCAGTATTATTTTCGTAGGATGATAGAGAAAATAAGTCGACAATTCCCACAGTATTAAGATAACTACTATTTACTGCAATTATCAGAAGTCAATACGTGCGTTCCACAGTTAATATAGATGAATGGCCCTTAACAAACAGACACCGTAAAAACAAACAGCATCGCCAGATATTTATTCCCACTCAACTATCATTCACACAAGACTAATTTAAATTAATCTCATGTCAAAAACCGGAAGTTCAGTTTGAGTGGCAATTTGACCTACCGGCAGCAAAAATGGAGAGAATTCATCATAAGGACGAGACAATTCAACTCCATTTTCCGTATCTCTTACGGAAATGTATGCATGTATGTAAGAATCACCTGACATCAAATTTCTAGCTATTCATTCATTTATATGTATATACTCTGCAAGCCAACACGAGGGTGTGTGGCTGGGGATCATTTTTAGAATTAAGGCCACTCAAATGCAAAGCGATTTAATACCAAAGGCAGTACTCTTACGGGGGGCACGAAGTTAGAAGAGGTTGAAGGCATAGAGATTACACACACGCGCAAGAACGATAACCCCACCCCCGGAGTTCTTGCTGGATAGTGAACCTCGAGAATGAAGAACAGGCACAGGCGGTCTTACAAATATGTACGGTTATTTTTGAAATCGTCAAGTGCCATCGTTATTCTTGAAAATCCAAAATCCCTTTTACCTCCATTAAATTGGAAATATTTATTTATCGACTTAATGGGGCGAGGTTGAGACCTATAGTCCCTTCTTCCACCTAACCCAAATATTAGGGTGCTTTAAAACATTGAATTAATTTTGGAATTAATTTTGTAGGCATATTTTTATCATACAATAGCAGCTTTGTTCATACATATGACGTAAAAATAATTTTTCGTAAAAAGGAAAATGCAATTACTGTTTCCCTTACTGTCATTAGGCACCGTGGTAGCCTACTAGTAGTGGGTAGAGAGTAGCGGTTAGAGAGTAGTGAGTAGAGAGGGCCATAGGCTCCTGGTTTTTCTGCATACCATATAAGCTCTACCATCACCTTTCAAGGAAAATCACGGTTTAATTACTGTGGTTTTTATCACAGTCTGCGCTGCCACGACTGGATCTACATAAATCACGTATCCTCAGTCAAGTAATATTTCTGTGCAATCCGTAATAAAATAAATATAGTGTTTATCGTCTCTTTTTACACCCACTTCAAAATCCTTTACCCTGTCCGAAATTTTAATTTCACGCCCCCAAAAAAGGATTCCTTTTAAACATCCCTGATTATTAATTTCCAATGGAAAGATTCAAGCATACACAAACGCAGGTTAACCACAACCCCACTCTTACGAATGAGTGTTTCCACATCTTTCCTACTTCGTTCCTGGCCCTCCCTTTTTGCCTCACCTGTTTGCTTCCTTCGCCCTGCTTCCCTCCTTCCAATCACTATATTTCCCCCCTCCCTACATCCTCCACCACCGCCGATCACCCCGGACAAAACGAAGAGGAATGGGCCGCGCTGGAAAAGGCCTAGAGGACGGCGATCCGCCCTAATGCTTTAAATGGCCATTCGAGCGGAGAATTCGGCTTCGATTGATCCCTCCTAAAAACTACCTCGTCTCCACTCTCGACTCTTCCGATTCGGCACACAATCACTCCCAAGCAGATCCCTGTGGGCATATATATATATATATATATATATATATATATATATATATATATATATATATATATATATATATAACACTAACACTTTTGCAAAAGCCTCACGGACGAGAATAATAGTTTTTAAAGGTTAGCACTAGGGGATAAGGACAAAAAACAAAAAAAAGAAAATAAACTCACTAGTTTTCGAATTTTCGGTGGTCCAAGCCACCTTTCTCAAGGAAGAGAAGTTCAGAGCTCAGTTCTGTCCTTGCCTGTCCTGTCGTGTTTCAGTGTTTTTGTATATGTCTACTAGTGCTGATAAATATATACGATATATATATATATATATATATATATATATATATATATATATATATATATATATATATATATATATATATATATATTGTGTGTGTGTGTATATATATATATATATACACACACACACAATAAATATATATATATATATACATACACACACACGCCTATATCCACGACGCGCACCAATGCACGAACGGCCGGCGGGCACTCTCGTGGGTTCCGATCTCATAGAAGACCAAGGATGCTCTCCACGATGCTCCCACAGCGCAGCGGAGCCGCGAACGAAAACAAGAGCACGGGGAAAACGGCGCATTCCGCAAAAACTACAATCATGGGGAATCGAACAAATTTCGATGCTGCAAAGGTTCCACAGCGGAGATTTCCCGCTAGCCGTCCGAGTTTGTTGCCCGCTGGCTCTCTTGGGCGAAACGAAATGTCATGGGTCGACTGGGTGGATAGGGGGAGAAGGTATAATAAGATCATGGTAGACAGTGGAAAGAAGAGGAAATGAACTAATTGGACACTTCCTGAGTCACAATAGTTTATTGGATACCGCAATGGAAGGTACAGTGGAAGGGAGGATGAGCGCAGAGGAAAGCAATTACCAGACGCAGCTGCCAGAAGAGGCAAATCGTAAATTTCGATGTGGCTATATAGACAATTTTTTCGCTGCACGTCATGAGTATCGCTGAAAATATTCGGGAAAAATAAATGAATCCGTGCTAATTGAGATTCTTCGGAAAAATTGCAAAATTAAGTTTTTTTTTATTTCCAAAGCACTTTGATGGAGAACAGTGTATCCTGGGCATCAGGATACTGTCAATAATGACTCACTTATATGGGCATGGAGTGCTTGCTACAGCAGAAGCAGAGAAAGGAATTTAACCAGCAGCGGACGAACGATGTAAGGAAGGATATAGAGGAGTCACCGATTATAAAACCCCCTACATTTGAAAGGCCGAAGTGTGTCAAGGAAGACACGGGCAAGACCAAGAGTGATTGGACACATTTTGAAACAAAATAGTTTACTTGATATCAAATCGCAAGGGTCTAATGGAAGGGTAGGAATAAGGAGGAAAATCAAGGATGAATTTCATACTCACGCGAATCAAAAGATGGAAGGCGGCGAAGGGATGAAGAAATTGGCAGAGGGGTTGACAGACTGCAAGGCTGCTGCGGGCAATCCTGGCATTGATAACCTAGGGTAATGAAAGAAAGAGCGGCGAAATATAAAAAAATGAGAAAATAAATAGCATCGGTAAATTATATCTCGAAAAAAGCTAACACATATAAAAGGTTGACGAAATGACTTTTCATAGACATGTGAGATTAAATTCCATCTAGTTTTGGATTTCTAACATCGTTTTGCGTAAGGTTGGTAGCTTGTTTAACCAAGTGCATCTAATCTTCAACGCGAAAATAAAATTATTTTCTCCAATGACGAAGAGAAAAGTGAATCTACTTTTCACAGATTTTGAAATGAATGCTAAGCATTAATTTTAGCACAATCTCGAATACGCATCACTTAAATTAATTACGTTAATACGAAATTTTATGAGACTAAACAAGTGGCAAATCTACCATTACGAGACTTCGATGTTTATTATCTTTCAGAGGTAACGTTTCCCCTTCAAGCACGTGTGCACGATTAGAAAATGACCCCATATAATGCTGTCAACTTATAAAAGAGTACTCATTCGGATAAGAAGGAAGATATTACAAACTTGAGTGAATCACATTCGGAAGCATTCGTTTTCGCAATCATACGCACAAACTGCGGCGAAAACAGAGCGGAAAAAGACGTTTCTATCGGGGCCTCGCCCATACTGAATATAAAAGAACAGCGGGTCCGCTCGGTATATTACGGTTGACTACGAAAGAGCAAGCCGATCAGGTTTTCCACCTTACCGCGCATAGTAACATTCCTAACAACCCGTTATCACCCAGACAAGTTCTAAGAGCAAGCGCACTGACTCGGGGACGGAATTGTACCCATTTCGAGGTCACCCGTGACTTTTACTTGCGAACGCTATGGAGACTAAGATTAATCAAGTATTTTCATTTACGCTTCAGTCTATCGCCCGCGACGACGGTATCCCCTTCGGTCCCTGAAAACTACTACACAGCCTTGCTTACCCTATAAAGTGATCTGAACAAACCCTTTTTGACCTTCCTCTTAACTTCTCGTGGGTTCTATCCTGCTTTATACCGCCCATAATGTACATTCTCTTCCAACACTCCCCCTTGCCCAACCATTCACCTTCCTCTTGCGCCCTTCAAAATACCAAAACCCTTCCTCGATCAACACCCCCTCCGTTCTCCACTTCTCTGCCTTCTTCACATTTATCCCACCAACTTCACCTTTCCTCAAACACTTTCCTTTCATCTCCTCCTCTCTACACAATTTACTTTTTCCATCCTCTTCCAAACCCTCCCCTCAAAGAGCTTCCAGTCAATAACCACCATTCTTTTCCCCTAGGACGAAGTTTCCGAACAATTGGATGCGCTTCACTTTAATGCTTTCGCTCACTTCTCTGCTCAAAAGAGTCCTGGAAGTATTTTCCTCCACCAAACTCCTTCTATAAGCACGATTCTTCTGTTCTGAGCACGATTCTCTAATTCATCTAAGCACGATTCTTCTGATTTCTTCTGTTCTTAATATACATAAATGACTTAAGCACACACGTTAGTAGCAATCTAAGGTTATTTGCTGACGACACGGTGATATACAGGGAAATAAGGAGCCAACTAGATCGCGAGCTACTCTCTAGAGACTTAGACAATATCTCGGGATGGTGCAATAAATGGGGATTAACACTTAATATAGATAAATGTGCAGTTTTGAAATTTTGGAATAAAGGAAGCGAGGAACAGGATATAAACTACAAAATAGAGGGTTCCGTATTGACTACGGCAAATCAAGTTAAATATTTGGGGGTTGTTCTAACACCACGCCTTTCATGGGGAGCACATATCAGGACAATATGCGGATCAGCTTTAAAGAAACTTGGCTTCATAAAACGGGTGGTGGGGAAATGTAATGAAAAAGTTAAAGAGAGGTGTTATTTTGCTCTAGTTAGACCTCATTTGGAATATGCCGCAAGTATTTGGGATCCGTGGGAGAAAATTTGGCAAAAAGAATTAGATAAAGTCCAGAGAAAATCCGCTAGATTTGTTAAAAATTGTTATGATAAAAACACAAGTGTGACAGGTCTCTTAGGGGATTTAGGCTGGGAACCACTTGAAGTGCGGAGAGAACAAGCGAGGCTTAGACTTTTAGAAAGGTTCAGAACAAACGAGTTTAAATATGACACTGAAGGAATTATAATGGCCCCACACTACTTAGGTAGATCAGACCACAAAGATAAACTAAGGGAGATAGATTCCAAGACAGATAGGTACAAATACTCATTCTTTCCCCGAACAATCAGTAATCATAATAGCAAGAAACCGAAGTAACTTTAGAAATATTAAAAACTTTGAATTTACAAGTCGGAACAAAATTAAACACTATAGAGATGTTAGGTATACTTTCAGGTGCATGTGTATGTTAGTTGGTAGTTTGAGTGTTTGCATGTGTGTGGGGTGTAAGTGTTCATGCATGAATGTATGCCATGTTTTTTTTTATATATGATTTTGTCGTTATTGCATGCGATTTTTTTTTTCAATTATTTTTCTTTTCTAAATTATGGGTGGTGTCCTAGCACCCCCCGCCACACGCCCTTGCGGCGGCTTGCGGGGTATTGAGTAGATGTAGATGTAGATGTAGATTCTCCCCCTAATGCCCTTCCTACAACCCATTTGCACCTTCTAAATACGTGAATTGACACGCGAGATCCACCTGCTCTGATTATTGTCCTCCTACATCACCGTCTAATTTGGTCACATTGCTTCTTCATTATTTCATCACTTTCCTTTTCACGTGACTTGCAATTCCAGGGGAAATTAATGATAATTAGACTGTATTTTCTTGAGGGAGTAATCTAGTACCAACACAACAACGTAAGATAGTGATGCTCCGTTTAATATCTCACACTGGTCAATTAGTTTCGCGTATTAAAAAGAGCAATGCTCTTCAATAACGCTCATGTACATTCCGAAACAAGGCATTGCATGCAGTCACGCCAGCTGGATAGGTCAATAGACTCGTGCGTGGGAGTTCACGACCATGAACAATATTGAATCGGTCGAAATGGAAGTTTTATTCTCCCGTTGCGCATGAAAACATGGCCACAACTGGCAAAGGCACGATGTTTTCGCAAGCGCATAATTCCGAGGCCTAACTCTATGTAAGTCACATATCCAGGGACGTAAAATCCTTCGCAGATTTCCAAAATGTACTGGACGACCGCTTTAAATTCAATAATGGATTATCTGGCACTTACAATTAGTAGTGCTTACATTAAATCATGACGGGAGAGGAAAGCTGTGGAAAATGTGGCAAATAAAGCACAGAACGTTGTCACCTGATCTCATTATAGGGAGAAACTGATCCGAGAGCGTTGAATAAAGCTGTGAGAAATACGGCAGCTACATGTATTAACTACATGGACATTCCAAATATTGCAATTGCATATCATTGGAAAAATTAACCAAATCACAGTTTGGATCAAAGGGTGTGGGGCAAATGGCAAACGGCACTTATCCTGCTACGAATGTACGTGAAATATTTCGCATTCCTGCGTTCTGAGAAAGTTATCGAGTATATCAGGAACTGTCAGCAACTGCGCATGGCCCACTGTAATGTACGCCATTGAAAAAAATTGCCTGAGTAATTATTCGTGGGGAAGATACATGTTATTTCTTTCTGTATAATACCACCAATGATAACTAAGAGGATTGTATTTCTCCATGGGTCCTTAAGACCCAGCGGGACATTCAGTGCAGAAAAATAACACTTACATTCAATACAGAGCAACGATAACACCGGGATATTATTGAATATGAGCAGGAACGGAAATAGAAAATGCAGATGCAAAAATTGAATGTTTTTCCTCGATGACACTCCTTTCGTAAATAAATTACGCAGACTCATCGTACATGTCATGTATTTGGATACACATGACACTTCCTTCCCTGCTCATGCAAAGTCGTTGCGCTGAAAATGAACACCAAAAAGAGAGAGAAGTGACATATAACGTCAAAACCGATGAAAATCCCTCAGGAAATCCGATGAAATGCATACTACACTCCGGCCGAGAGAGCTTCACCGAGCGGACGCACTTTCCCCGGGAATAACTGCAGACGCGCGCGTGAAAACACACCAAAAACAGAAGGATGTCCCCCAACGCAATGGTGAGCTCGGAAGCCTCGGGAGCCAAGTTTCCGTGAATCGCGGCTGCGGAGCGAACAGTTTCCGATGTTCCCCGGGGGGGGGGGGGGGGGGATTTGTGTCGCGGAAAGGAATCTCCTTCCTCGTCCCAAATACTGCAAGGAACAGGCACTTGGAAAGCGACGAGGAAGTGTCACCGACGATACCCGTCGCTCCCCGGCATATCGGTTTCGGGATGAAGATTTTTCTTAAAGCGAGCGAGAGGGACGTCGGATAGGGTAATGATTCGCCCCGATCGCGGTGGTGTCGGCTGGAAAGGGGAGGGGGAAACATTTTCACGCGTCGCCACCGTGCTAGTTTTCCCGCGGACAGCTGATGCCACGATTTTTTCATGCAGGGATACAGGGCAGACCACTCGTTTCCTAACATCGTATTAATCTCCACTTTCTCGAAAAACTAACCCTGATTTTTTCAAAATTTTTCTGACGAATGTTTGAACCTGATTGAATCCTTATTGTGGATCAATATGTACTTCAACGCTGAACGTGACACTGATACCACTGCAGTCAGTTCACATATCGTTATTTTTCAATATTGCATGATAGCATGATCATGTGCGAGCCTATGTATAGGTGTAATTGTGCATATTTATACATTAGGGCATATTTGCGCATAACAGACCATTGTCCTATAGTCCCGCCACACGTTCTTGCGGAGGCTTGCGGTGAATCGCGTAGATATGAATGCAGTCAGAGCGCCTTCCTGCTCCATAGCACCGAATTGATTTGCAACTCAGAGGAACATTGTCTTCAACTGGAATTCCCGATTCGCATTTAACTTTGTCACATTTTCAAGAGAAAGCCTCCCTCAAGAGAAATGCACGCCTTCAGTTCTCCGAAGAAACTATTCCATAATAAATTACAGACGGAGATGTGCGAAAAAATTTAAAAAATCAACCTTTTACATTAAGGGACAAAAACTGATTAGTTAAGGGCGAATAGGCTAGACTTAGCTCTTTGCTAGACGGATTGCATAGTCACATGTTGAAACCCTAATGATGCCATCACCAGGCACTTGGAATGACCTATCTAAAGCAAATCCTATCCAATGATATGTGCAGCACTAACTAAAACACTTCAGATTTTTGGACATTAAAGCAGACCATTACATAGAGCATATCGTGATTCAAATGTTAGGCAAAATAATCAAAAGATGCAATCGAATAATATCGGCGTAAATTTTCAAAAGTCGAGTTTGCCTTTTCAGCTGACCACTTTTAAAAGACTCAATAAGAGCGCATAGAAAACAATTAACGAAATACGACAACTCAACTATGATACGCAATCACCAAAAATAGAATCCCACCAGCATAAAATGGTGTAAAAATGCAGCGAAGGTTGAGTGAATTTTTTTGGAAATCACTGTCGCGGTTTTACTCTCAACCGAGAGAAATTTCAATATTGCCCCTAAAACGTGAATTGGGCATGAGGAATGAAAAAATCATTCGGGTAACCGATTCCATATTAATGATACCACCCGATGCACATACGTAGCGTAGAAAATAACGAACATAAATTAATCAGCGTGAATCGAAATGTCTCGCCAACTATTAAAAAAAGATGAGGGAATGATGAAACGTTTCCAATCAAAAAATTACCCCCTTCGGCAACACCCTATCCACCGATAACTTTCATGGAGAATACAATGGAACTTTTTGTCCGGTAAGAATTCAATTTATACTCCACATCACGAAAAAAATCACACGAGGGCGTTTCCATTTCTTTTGTCACGCCATCAAATTTTACGGATGCGACGAGAAACCAAGGAAACAGTGGCATTCGCACCGGGCAGAGACCAACGAAATGATGACTCATCGAGACTATACATTCAGCTCCAAAAGTGGAACTTGAGGTCAAAACACAGATGGCAAATATGGAAAGAGAGAGACTCAATATGGATCGTAAAGAATGTCAAGGGCAGCCATAACAATCGCCTCTCGTAAGCCACATTTCGCGTAAAGGAAAGTCGCTTCTCAAACGTTTCTCCTGGCGCTTGTAAGCTGTCGGGTCCCGAGAATTGAGTTATCCCCGAAGAAACAGCACTTCCATTCTTTACCCCGGAGTAAAGTTACGCCGGCGGTACGCTGTGTCGCATTTACGGAATGTCTCAAACAAATTTATTCGCGGCAGATTGGTCAGTTTAAATTAGGAAACTCATCGAATACTCCAGATTTATCGCAAAATATTCCCGGACTTAAAAAAAAAGAAATCTTCACAGATTTTATCGTTTTCACGGGGTTAACTTCTCATTATACAAGAAACTTTATCGTTTACTTTATACAAGTACGATTTACCTTCTTATTCTTGATATCGCAACAGTAGCAAAAGGTGGGTTTCACTTAAAGTACGAAACCAAAGGTTTTTGGATTTTCTCCTTTTTTGGGTCGCTCAGCATTGACATGGCTTGAGGGATGATCCGAAAGGTTCTGGCAGGAATGACAAACAAACTCAAAGCCACAATTACATTCATTGCTCTTCGTTCATCTCTCAGAAAATTTAAACGGCTTCTAGAGAAAGTCTCCATGTACCCACTGTTGTACGTGAAGCCATCTTAAACCACAAGAGTCATCCCCAATGATCGAGCAACTGTTTAAACTAACCATGATAATATAATAAACAGCTATGCACATCTTCGCACCGTGTAAGTTATCTGGTTACGACAAGCACGCTTTGTATAAATAACATGCTTTACGACTAAAAAAGCGAAAATACATTGTGAAAATTTACACAGTTGTTTATCATCATGGCTATTAGACATTTCCACAAAGTGACACTAGACATAACATCTATTAAAATGGGATGAAAATGATGCACACATATAGGTGAAAATAAATTCAAGACTTTAACGAAGATGTACGATAAGACATTTCCTTTTGATATTTCAATCATTATTATCCTTCGCGTTTACGTTTACAATACGCGCATAACTATTCACCATTGAAATGGGTCATCTTTGGAGGCTTTGGGGAAAAACTAATTTAAATGCAATCCAAAATAATATTGTGTACTCTCTGAAGAAAACCCTGACTTTCCGCGAAATTCTCTCACCTTTCCCGGTGTTTTCTGTCACCGGCCAAATGTATGAGATAACTCTTTGACACCCAAGTCTTTCGGTTTGAACCCACGTTCACCCATATCGCTGGACTAGAGTTTAGTCGCCATTCCATTTGGCGACCTCAGATCCGAGAAGTGACGCGATGAGGATGCACTTCGAACCTGAAGATGACTGAGATGATCGTCGCCCAAAGATTAGGATGACAAATGTGGGTCAGTTTCTGTAAAAGTACAATTTTACTTTTCTTCGATACATCAAGGATATTACAATACTATAATAAAAACCATAATCACAGTTATCAACCTGAAGTTCGGTTTGATAGGTTATGGCAGAGTTCACCCAATACTAAGAACAACGGCGGGCGAAATGCATACAACAGGGTACGAGGGCTAGTTCCTTTCCCTATGCCAAGAAGTTCTGATGCCCGAAAAATCACACAGCTCGGGTGAAGTTGAGGGTTCCCAGAGGTGTGCCCGGGGATTGAACCAGGGCCCTCCGGTGAGTAGTCCAACGCTCTACCTCTTGACCACCTAGTCTTCCTAACATAATACTAACCATAATATTCTAGAAAAGATCAAACATCCAAGAAACGTATATCGCTCCTGAAGTTGGGTTGTCGGCAACTCCATTATTTTTTCTGCTAGCTTCTTTATTTATTCACAACTGCCACCATGCACATTTCCCCTTACCTCAAGAAACAGATATTATTGTTCAACTCCTATATTCAATAATGGACAATTCCCGCATTTTTATATTTGTTCATGATTTAAAATGAAGGGAAACCATTTTTATAATCAAATTAACTTTTTCGAGCAATTTTGAATTATATACAGGCATATGATACGTACAAAATATTAACTCATTTCTATTGACATGTCAAATATACTTTTCAATTCATTTCCTACACTACGATTAAAAAAACTCATTTAATACTGATGTAAAAGAAAAATGAGGTTCTTACGGCCTCTTTTTAGACTTACTATAATAAATAATGTTTCCTCAAAAGGGTTTTTACACCACTGTAAAAGTACAAGGTATCTCAATTTTCCCCTCCTTTTTCACTTTTACAGTGGCGTAAAAAACCCTTTACAGGTCACGGAAATATTATTTAATAAAGTCAGTCTACTGATGCTAGGGTTATGCCAAATAATCCAAGCTTTTTCATTATTTACGAAATCCCTCGATCATATAAAATCCTTTTGATAATAACAAGGACGAAAATTAAAAAAATAAAAGGAATCGGAGAGTATTAAACAGAGTTCATGAATGGGAATCCAATTGGAATAATAAATCATAATAAGTTAGTTATTCATGGTTCACTTTACATTGTCTCGGGTACTGTTATTCAAATTAAAATATTCATCAGTTATCAGACGAAGTGAAAAAATGAGAGAAAAAATTTTAAAATGAATATTCAACGCAAATTTTCACGAAAAAAAATTATTTCACGAAGCGATTAAGCAGATAAGAAGATTTAACGATAAAATGCATGAAATGCTGCCAGGCACGGAACAATATTGACCACGTCCTTGGAAAAATATGCTTGCCGGAAAATTAGACACATTTTGGATCGCATACATTTTTGTGGTGACCAGTCTCCTCCTCTGAAGCGCATATTTCAACAAAAAGAAAACCGTTCGACGCATATTCTTTGAGGGTCCTTGAAAATCCCCGCTATTCGGCCGTCGAACTAACGAACAGGCCATCCCTGTCGACGGTGGTCACCTACTGCCTCCGAGAACCCAGAGGACGGGAGACTGGGTCCGGGGGAATAAAAGACGGGAGGACGATATTCCCTCTTTCTTCTTGTTGTGGGGGAGGCGGCGGGCCGAAAGGGGAAAAACCCGGTCTTTCGCGCAAGCCCACACCCAAAGGGACAATGAATCATCGACCCCGTGTCACGGAGACCTGGTCTTTTACGCGCGTTATTATCCCGGAGGAGAGAGGGGGAAGGGTCCGCCTTAATGGGCCGTTATGGTCGGACTAAAACCATCGACCCCCTTCGAAACCTCGCCGCCTTCGGTGCGCTGAGGCACGCAAGGGTTGACCGTGGATTGTAATCCGGCAGGAATCCGAAGGGGTGAAATAACCAAACGCCCGAGGGCGAATCGGGAGTTGAGATGTATCGAATGCGATGCGCGGCGTCCGCGCGATATCTCGATCTCGCGATGTCGAGCCAACACTCAAAGGTTTGAGAATGGGAACAAAGGACGTGTGATGTTCCCACATAAATATCGACCCTCGATGTCACCGAAAACGCATCGAATCATTGATAATGCATGTATAGACCTGGCAGGGGGATCAATATCTCAAGATGAAAACGAGAGGGAGTTGATAATCGACGAGCGTGAATAACAGTAATTTCATGCTTCTAATGAGGGACTACCAGGGCTAGTCTCTCATAAGTTTAGTTATTCCCAAACAAGATAAACATTTGGGTTGAAAGGAAAAACATAGGCCAAGTATAGCGCACCGATTATATCAGAAAATATTTGCAAGAAATTGGGCAATAGAAGTAAAGAATAAGGAAAACAACTAAGGGAACGACTGCATCAGGTAAAGGGAAAAGCCCAGATTTTCGGTATGAGTGAAAACCTTCCTATTTTACTATTTTCTTCCATGCATGAGGGCTCTCCAGAAAGAAAGCTCCGTTCGCGTGTGGCGAGCTAAGTAGGAAGGGTATCCGATTGTCTGCTGTATTGACACATACAACGGGGCAGTACGCCTCGATCTGCAGTGTTTGAAAGGTCGCGTCGCTTGTCGTTTGTTTACCGTTGCGAGTCAAATTGAACAATACAATTGGAAATGCCGCCAAATGTGGAATCCGTTCAGTGATAAGATTTCTATTGGCAATAAACTTCAAAGCTGCTGACATTCATCGGGAATTCGTGCTGTGCACAGACTCAGTGATGAGTGAAAGTTTCATGCGTCGGTGGTGTTGTTATTACGATAATAGCAGTTAATAGGGAGGTAACTGACAGCTGAAACCATTTGCACCATTAGGGATGGACAGGAGAGGATGAAGGGTGGAGAGAATCCCGGCGTCGGTATTAGCCTACTCCAGTCGAAAGGCGCAAAGTGGTCCTCGGATAAACGTCCCATCTGACGGACGGCGTACTCACTCAAAGTGCCCTCCACTAAGCACCTCAAGTAGGGATCGGGATACCACTGAAAGGTATCTGCCACCGCCGGGATTCATACCCGGGCGCGCTGGGTGGGAAGTCAGTACGTTAGCCACCGCACCATCCCGATCGCCGGTGTTGTTAGTTAAAGAGTGAATGGACAAATGCCCATGATGTCCAAGAACTGGCCAGCCGTCAGTTCATCTGTCACAAGGCTAGGACGACCACTGTGGTCCTCGCTGTGAACATTGGGGCGGTTATTTTTAAACTGAATTCACCTCCGCCTCACTCTACCTTCACTCATCATTCCGTCTCCGTACACTTCACAAAGTTGCCCAAGAATTTCAATTGGCTGGTAGTTTTTTATCAGTAAAACCTAATCATAGATCGCACTTCACAACTCGCGGGAGTTTCTATTGTAGCGCACATTTTAACAGTTTGCAGCGAGCAAAGTAGAAGAGCCAGTCTGCACACTGCCATAGCAGGATGCGTACTGGGTGTGGAGACGTTTAGACACCAAGGTGGAGGTTCTAGCTCTACCCACCGCCACGCTAGGCCGAAACGTAAGTTACTTACTTGACAGGCCTCGTACATATAACCCTGTAATTGGATTTTCCTTTCAATTTTTTTCACATTAGGTATACCTTCATAAGGGTTTTGCTATTCCTGAAACTTAAGAATGTTTTTTGTTTCGAAGGCCTCTTCGGCCATATTCACTCGTGAATATCTCGTTTTAGCCCTCCCTCTCGAATCATTCACTATTCTCTCATTTAACTTTTGTTCCGTGATCCGACTCTCATCCATTACCACATGACCAAAACAGCTCAGCTCACAATTCTTTCATACTTAACCATTCCATATTTTTCCATCCAATCCATATTTTTCCTTGAAACACTTAGTCTTCATTCTATTTCTCCTTACTTCAATTAAAAGGGTCCGCTTAAATGAAAGTTTTTAAGCATGGCTATGAAGTTTTCACCAAAGGAAACCCTGATTCATAAACGCTATCAAAAAAGTATTATTAGAAAATCATGAAAGTTTTCCAACTCTTGGGTAACGAAGCCTGCGGTTTCCATCGTAAAACTACACCTTGAAGATAGGCGCAACCCCGCATCCCCTCACCCCCCGAATGATAGAGCTGTTTGCTGCGCCCCCGCCGTCTCCTCCGTGGTCGGGAACCGCGGGCCGCGAGAGAGAGACCACGCCCCGCCACTTCCTTTCACCTCCCCAGAAATTGGAGAATCCCGGAAACCGAAAATGGGGCATCACGTGCCAGTTTTTTTGCGGCAGCATCGAGAAGGCTTCTCTTCCTTCCTGCGGTAATTTTCGGATACATATATTAAAATAAATATCCGCCTAACTTTCCGAGTGAGTGCTCGACCAATGTAAAATGTATTATAATGTAACATGCGAATATATATATATATATATATATATATATATATATATATATATATATATATATATATAGAGGGTAGAATGCTGGGCAAAAGAGGGAGGAAAGGGAAGGAACAGGATAGGGATGTTGGACGGGATGAAGGGAGGAAGAAAGTACTCAGAGATGAAGAGGGACCTGATGTAGAGTAGGACGATGGATTTTTTTTGTTTTGTTAGGAATAATAAAATGCATGTTTGGTAGTTGTGTCCATCCAAAAACCTACCTTAACAGGTAGATTACCTTAAAAAAAAAAAAAAAAAAAATATATATATATATATATATATATATATATATATATATATATATATATATATATATATATATATATATATATATATATTTTAAAGGTAATCTACCTGTTAAGGTAGGTTTTTGGATGGACACAACTACCAAACATGCATTTTATTATTCCTAACAAAACAAAAAAAATCCATCATCCTACTCTACATCAGGTCCCTCTTCATCTCTGAGTACTTTCTTCCTCCCTTCATCCCGTCCAACATCCCTATCCTGTTCCTTCCCTTTCCTCTTTTGCCCAGCATTCTACCCTCTATCACCGTCTTCAACATCCCACTGCCGGTCAAAACCCACTTCATCCACTTTTCCTGCCTCCATAGGATTGCTCCCAACAAACCCCTGTCCTCGCCCACCATTTCAAGTACTTCCTCATTTGTTTTCTTCTCTGTCCATTTCACCTTCTCCAATCTTCTCCACACCCACATTTCAAAAGCCTCCAATCTACGTCTATCCTCCTGTTTCAATGACCATGTTTCCGCGCCGTACATAGCTACGCTCCATATCAAAGTTTTTACGAGTCTTTTCTTAACATCCTTACTCAATGTCCCTGTCATCAACTCCCTCCTCCTTGTGAAAGCCTCTTTGCCTAGCGCAATTCTTCTCCTTACGTCCCTACTACTTTGACCGTGTTGGTCCAAAACACTACCGAGATACGTAAACTGTTCTACCTGCTCTAGTTTTTGCCCTCCTATTTTAACGTTAAGCTTGGCCTTTTTCTTTCTAGAAAATCGCATAACCTTTGTTTTACTAATGTTGATTCTCATCCCATACCTGTCGCACTGAATTTCCAATTCACTCAGCAATGCTTGCAGCCCCTTGGCTGACTGATAAACTAAAGCTTGGTCATCAGCAAACCTAACTGATTTTACGAATTCCCCGCCCACTTTCATTCCTACCTCGAGTCCTTCCCATGCCTCTTTGATCATTTCCTCTGCTTACAGGTTGAACAGCAATGGTGATAATGGGCAACCCTGCCTTACACCCCGTCCTAAAACTGCCCATTCTGACTCCCCGTTTCCCACCCGCACCTGAGCAGTCTGAGACATGTACAGGTTGCGGATTAGCCTCCTTTCCCTCCAGTCTATACCTATTTTCTGCAATATACTCATTAGTTTTTCCCAATTCACTCTATCAAACGCTTTTTCGAAATCTACGAAACAGGCAAAAACCTCCTGGTTGTGTTCTATATTCCTCTCGATTAATAATCTCATTACTGCAATGGCATCACGCGTACCTCTCCCCTTCCTAAACCCAAACTGATCATCCCCTAAGTAATCTTTTGCCCTACTCTCTATCCTTTTGTTTATGATCATGAGAACAACTTTAGCTGCGTGGGATATCAAACTAATTGTCCTGTAGTCCTCACATGACGTGGCCTTAACCTTTTTCGGAATAGGAACTAAAACTGATCTCACAAAGTCTTCCGGCCAGATTCCCTCCTCATAAATACTACGGATCAGCCCATATAGCCTCTTCCTCCCACATTTTCCTAAGCATTTTAAAAGTTCCACGGGAATGCTATCTACCCCCACGGCCTTATTTAGTTTCATATCCCTTAATGCCCTTTCTATCTCATTGTCTAGTATGCCTGGACCTAAGCTGTCTTCCTCTACGTTATTTTCTTTTTCAATGTCTAACTTTGTTGGTCTAAGCTCCTTACTATACAGTTCTTCTATATACTCCTTCCATCTCTCTTGGATCTTTCTTGCGTCAACTATTACCTTACCCGCCTTATCTCTAACTGTTAGCAGAGCTCTTCCTTTCTTACTTCCCGGTAACGATTTAACTTTGCTGTACAGCGCACCGATTTCACCCTTCCTCTGGAGACTCTCCATATCCTCGCACTGCGTCTTCCACCAGGCTTCTTTTGCTTTATTTGTTGCCCGCCTCAATTTATTGTTTAATTCTTTGTACTTCATTTTGCCTAACTCTGTATTTACATTCTTCCATTTTCGTCGCTCATCCATCTTTGTAATCATCTCATCCGTGATCCATGGTTTCCTAGTCCTTTTAGCGTTAACGGTTCCAATAGTGTCTTTTGCGGCTTTAGACAACCCTTTCTTGAAACTTTCCCATTTTTCTTCGATAGTACTTAGCTCTTTACCATCCTCCATGATTTTCTCTACCGCCTGTTTGTATTCCTTCCTTTTCAACCCATTTAATGCTTCTACATTCCATTTTCTAACTCGCCGCCCCTGCCTTATCTTTTTGAAACGTACGCTACATTTCATAACAACTAAATTGTGGTCTGAGTCGGCATCCGCTCCCGGGAAGCTGTGGGAATTCATCACACTGTTCCTAAACCTGTGTCTAACCAGGATATAATCTAGCTGATATCTTCCTGAGTCACCTGGCATTTTCCATGTATACCTGCGTCTTTTGTGGTGTCTAAACCAAGTGTTGGTGATGACTAACCCCTGTCTCCTGCAGAACTCAACTGCTTTCTCCCCGCGGTCATTCCTCGCGCCTAAACCGTAGTCCCCCACCTCATCACCATCTCTTCCTTCGCCTACCGTCGCATTCCAATCCCCCATCACTATCAAATGTTTCCCTGCAGGAACACACGCGATCATGTCCTCTAACTGATCGTATATCCTATCGACCTCTTCTTCCTTATGGTTGCTCGGTGGCATGTATACCTGAATAATAACTAAGTTCGTCGGTTCTGCTTTTATCTCCACTAGTAGTATTCTATCCGTTACCTGCTCTATGTTAACTACGCTTCTCCCTACCTCTTCATTTAGTACAATGGCAACCCCTCGTTGGCTCTCGTCCCCACCGCTGTGTATTATTCTATACTTATCACTCCAGTAATCCCCGCTATCTTTCCATCTCACCTCGCATAGACCTAAAATATCTATATTTCCCCTGCCCATCTCTCGCTTAACATTCTCCAATTTCCCTGTCCTCATCATTGTCCTAACATTCCACGTTCCTATTCTAACTAATTTGGTCTTCTTCTGCGTCTTCTGTCCTGCTGCTGCTGGTTTTCCCTTGCAAGGTTTTCGTGGGATGACGACCGCGGAAGCCTTGCCTCCCCCGCTGCTGGGCACGACACACGGCCGATTGGGCGGAGCCCCGTGGTTGCCAGGACTCAAAATATCTCTATTGTCCATCATATTTTTCTAGGGAATGATAATTGAGGTGGTTTCCCGTTGCCTTCCTCAATAGTGTTTTTAACGTGACACCATCACTTACTGGCCGCCCCACTGGGGTCAGACGCCATTGCAGCCGCCTCACTGAGGAACAGACGCTGCGTGGACTACCTTTCGTCTGGCTCCTAACCTTCGACCTATCTGGCATGGGTGACCCTACCAGGAGCAATTTTTATTACTCCCGCCAGTACAGCTCTAGGGGTCATCGGAACGCACAAGCCCTTCCACCACGTCAAGGTTGTAGTCCGGGGAGGGATATATATATATATATATATATATATATATATATATATATATATTTATTTATTTATTTATGTAATGTAACATTTATTAATGCAATGGTGAAACATTTTACAAGAGCCGAAATAGTAGACTCCTGCATCATTACTTCCGCTTCTCAAGTACAGCTAGGTTTCAAAAGAGCAAAGGTTTATAATATAAACACCACTTTATAATACCAGTTATTTTAAATTCGAGTCGTCAAATCGGAGATTACAAGATTGTAGTTGCGGTAGGCTCTAATTTGTTTACATTAATCCTAATCCGAAATAATGAAAATTGTAATTTAATTTTGTATCGATGATGACACTTTGACACCTGAATGCGTTGCACACAATAAATCACAGCGGAAATCACAACCGCTGTGGTTTCAGAGTAAAGCTAAAAAATATATATATATATATATTAAAAAAATGAAAAAGAGCACTCTGATGATGGAACGACGTTTTTCAAGAATGCGCAAGTGTAAGACTTTATTTAAGATTTTAACATAATACGAGTATCACATACTACTCCGAGAGGACTTATAAATCATCTTGTGTACCTTGACTCCGCAGCTGAGAAGCATTCGGATCCAAGTCATAGATGATGACACTCAAAAAATCGAAATGAAATAAATCGCACGCTTTTTTGGGGTTTATTTTCCTGATTCAGTCTATTTTCTCGTAACCCTGTTATCCCGGAGACCATCCACTCCAGAACTTATGCCTCTCCGGGACACAAATATCCAAGTTTTGGGACTCGGATTCGCGAAGAGAACTCAATTTGAGAGAAAATACGACTTATCCTCAGATTCCAATGTTCCTCGGGCACATATTTTACCCATCCTTCCAAAACAAATCTTCCACTAATAAGAGAGGGTCTTATATAGTATATCCCAATAGATTATATACCCCAATTTCCTCATTTAACCGATCCACGGATCCCGGGGACAACATACCTTGAGGCAATTGATACTTCCTAAGCGATCTATAAATGTACTGCACCATTAAACTGTTGGTAACCAAGCGAAATGAAAGAGAAGGGAACGGGAGTTGGACAGCGATGTACCACGAGGCGAACTGCGGAAGAGAAAAATAAACTAAATTGAATGGACAATTTTTACATTAGCAGCAAGGGCAAACGGGTAAGCAAGACCCCAGGAAAATTCCTGGGATGAAAATAGATGGGAAAGATTAAGGAAGACGCTGACAATGGCGCTATTGGGTGTAAAAGAGAATGAGGAATTAGGAATGGAGCATTTCCAAAACAATGGTTTGAAAACTAATGAAGATTCATCTGACACACGAAAGAACCGTTGTGAAAAAAGCATAGAGGTACTCGGATTTCCAAGGTGACAACTTGCGGTAGAATGCCATAGAGTAATATACCTTTGGAAACCTAGCGATTTAAAAGAAACATTTATGTCACTCTTTCGTATTCACAGTAATCTCGCCCAGATTGCACCTTGACATTTAATCGCACGGCACCATCGGTTGTCCCTGCGGAAGTCGATCATCATTTTCCTGTCGACAGCAAACCCTTCGGGAAACATCCATCCAAGTGAACGTAACGCAGTCCCCAAGCCCAAGAGGTGACGTGAACCACTATGCCTTTCCACTACCGATCATACTTTGTTTCTTACAAATCAGGACATCATAGAAATGTTGAAATTAAATTTAAAATACTTCGCCTTTCCACATAAAATACTTTTATTACGACCTAGGTTTCGTTATGTTATAACATCATCAGGTAAAAATACAAGTCAAACACAGTATTTATAGCTCTGGACGGAGGAGAAGAGGAGGGAGGGAGGAAAGCAAGGATTGGTTGAGGTAGGAAGAGGGGGCGGAAGAGGAGGACTGGTAATATTGATAAATTAGCAGGCTGGGAGAAGAAATTAATACATTGTTGAAAATATAAAATAACAAAAAAATAAGTTGTTGAAAAATACATTGTTGAGAGAGAGAAAAAAATTAAAAAAATAAAATAAAATATTTTTTTAATAAAAAGTATTTCAAGGCGAAGTATTTTAAATTTAATTTCAATCTGAAGAATTTCCACCAACTGTCGTCAGAAACTGTTTCATTTATCATAGAAATAATTTGGGATCAATGGCCCCGATTCATTTTTCAGTCTGCGAGATGACCATTCCAGCTATACCTCATGTGGTAAACGATGTTGGAAATGGGAAACAAAAATTCTTCTAGAACTGCAAAGTTAATTGAAATACGTTCTGTTACCACTTATAATTATGTCGACGGATGCGCCGTTCGAAATCCATCTGTTCGATTAAACCTATCAATCAATTGATTTTAGAATCGCACTTCACCAATGATACATTCTTAGAGAATTTAATTGCAAAAATATCAGAAATCCCGAATGAAATCATTTTAAACAGTCGAGTGATTAGAGAAAGATTCTCAACGCTCTGTCATCATTTTTACTCATGCAAACATATGCACGTTTTTCTGTGCACTTGCTCCAAGGATCAACTCACATTACGTTCTATATTATTTCCTTCTTCATTTCTTCATCACTACTACCAGATCTCTTATCGTTCCAAAAGCCTTTAATCTATCCTCCCTCTTTACCCCATATTCAACATTGTCTTCAGAATGAGCTACTAGTACACAAATGAAGTAACATTCTTTCTGGGTCATTCATTACTGACACCCATTGTATATTTATTCATATTTCCCGGGCTTCCAGAAACCCTGAGCGAGCACCATTCTACACCCTCGACCGGGGTTGTGACCTTGATCTCCACATTACCCATCGCGTGCGCCCTTCGCCGTCCATTTTCGACACATTCCACACGAGCGCACCTTTTTTCAGCAGCGCACGGGAGTCTCTTTTTAAGTCTTCCCCCGGACTTTTTAGCCCGCAATTAACCCCTCGCGCGGTCGGTCGAACGGGACCACTTTCATTAAGCTCAGTGCACCTCGTTCCCTCCCCCCCTCGTCCCATTCCCCACCCCGCGATCGATCAGAATGGAGCATTTCACCCAGATCCAGCAGCCTCAACCCCGCCCCCACCCCTCCCGCGGCCTTCCGACTGCGGGTGCGAATTCAAGTGTCACATCCCCTTTAGGCGATAGTGTCCCACCGCGTCGGCCAAAAAAGAATCAATCTTCTCGGTGAATAGACAAGGATCGCGGGCGTAGCCCAGAGATAAGGCCTTAATGTCTATTTCAAGTACGTCCTAGTTATCAGGAGTTTTTATAGGTGTGGGTGGGGAGAAAAATAGAAAAAATAAAGTGGACGGAAAGGAAGAAGCCAAACGAAATTCAATGTAAGATGCAGAAGATACCGCGAGGCAATGCGATGCCGAGGAAAGCGAGTTAGAGGGAGGAAAAGATGCATGATGAACGGAATTAAGGGCGGTAGAATGACACAGATCCAATGAGTTATTCAAATGTGTTGTATGGGGATCAAAGACATTTATGAGATGTTAGCCAAGGTTTCAGGAGCACAGCGGTGTCCTGTGCCATGGTCCATCAAAAACTCATCCTAACCCAATACCAGAACAATCAATCGGTTTGATAGGCGAGGATAGAGCTCACCTAGTACTAGACCCGACGACGTGTGAAAGCCACACATCAGGGTAGGGGGGCCAGTTCTTTTCCCTGTACCGCCGCCTATTTATTTCCAGTAACCTCTGGTACCCGAAAAATCGAACAGCTCGGGTTATGCTGAGGGCGCCCAGAGGTGTCCCCACGAAACGAACCCGGGTCCGCCGATCAGTAGTAGCCTAGCGACCCTTACGTCCGCCACTGGACTACCACGTCCCACCTCACCCGGTAGACTACTCTCAAAAAACAGCCATCAGAGATTGTGACCGACAGCTACGATAATTCGCATACTTAGGGAAATATACGAATTGGTAACTAGGTATACCTGTAGGTAAAGGTTTCCGGGGACGGGAGAAGAAGTGTGAAGAGAAACCCGGCGTCGATATTCGCCTGCTCGTGATGAAAAGCGCACAGTCCTACCCGACGCACACCACTTGAAGTGCTCTCCACATGGCACCCAACCAGGGATCGGGATGCAACCGAAATATTATACTACCATCGGGATTCGAAGCCGGGTCCTCGAGGTGGGAAGGCAGCTAGCAAATGCTCCGACCGGGACCGGGCACCGCTGCACCGGGACGCCGTGAGATGGCTTATACGACGCGGACTTGCGCGAATGGAGGGAACGCCGCGGACGACGACTTTAAGTGCATTTCAAGGGCGGGGCTTAAGCTTCTCCCGTCACCACGAGACGTTCCCTTTAAGCTCACGTACTACTTCTCCCAAAGCTGAAATCTCTTGCCTCCAGGTCCGAGGATGGAAATCCAAAACAAGTAGTGGGTAATTCGAGGGCGTACGGAATGTAGCGAGGTGGGAGAGGGGTGAGACCTTGAAACACACTGCGGAGATGACACGACAAGATGGAATAAAGACAGCGGTCGTTGCAAGAAAAGCAATCGCAGAAAGAGCAGAGGGAGGAACGGATCCGTAAAACTGACAATTGATGATTGGAGTCCGAGCAATTTTGGGAAGGCTTTACCCCGTACACAGAAACTCAACGGGGTGGCAGTCAACGATAAAGATCACTCACCACAAAATACTAGGAATAAACATAGGGGAGTATTTATTTTTGGAAACAATGGGCACGTATCGCCTCTTGAAGCAAAGGGAAAATTCGCTGTTTGACACAACGTCAAAACATTCGAGTAATATTGAACGCACCTCGTCAACCTGCACATAAAACCAATACACAGAGAACGAGGAGATAACAGATTTAATGAAAGTATTAGGTCCGTGCACGGGATTGAAAGTGGAGATTACGTACGTAAAATGAGCATCATGAGATAAGTCGAACCAGATTGCACTGGAAGGAAATAATTCTCCGTGCAAGCAAACTCTTGACGCTTGGGTCAGAAAATCAAAGAAAAAGGTAAAAAACGAAATGTGACAGAAGTGCATGTGGCAATGTAAAATTAGTAAGACTCCATTAACGACCAACGACCTGACTTCGGGAATTAACCTGTGGAACGTTTCCATTTGTAACCGAATGAAATTAATATCATCATTTTAAGTCTCCCACATCATTCCGTGATGAGAAAACTGTCGTTGAAATTAACTGGCTCGTAAGGGAAGGCGTCAACAAGTAAGCATCTTCATCTGCCCAGTCCGACGGACACGCTACTGAACTTTTATGCCTTCTCTCCGGATGACATCCTTTTATGGACCAGAAACGACTGAACCACAGGAAAAATCTCCATTATAGTGATTCCGTGATCTTTGTGAGAAAAGACAGGACTAAAGCGATAACACGAGGCTTTGGATTGGGAGGGACATTAGGAGAAATATACGCGTTGACGTAGAGGTCAACGATGCCCCAAGGACGGTACAGGATGGTCGTGCAGGTGTTGACAAGAGATCTAGGGAAACAGAGCACCATAAATCCCATGACAATCATTCATCATTGGAGCTCATATTCCCACCTCCTCACTAATGGAAATATAGGATAACCTAATTTTAACGCCAGAACATACTATGCAGGAGAAAACCTGCAAATAAACGATCGTTGATTTAATCATTTAAGCAGTTTCAACGTAATTTCCATTTGGTTGAAATTAAATTATACTGAAATCTCTGAATCTTTCCCATGTCTAACCATGAAAAAAGTTTCTATTACACTTTTTTGTATTTACTCTAGTTGCACTACTGTAGAAATAACTGACAAAGTAGGAAGATGATTTCATTTTAAACTTGTCTTTTCCGGCAACTGAAACCGAAATGACGCACACGAAACCGAAAACCGCTGCCGAATAAAAACGAGAAAGACCAGAGGAATCAGTCTGACAGCTAACGCCTGCTATAGCAAAGCTAACAAGCGCAATCCAAGCCGCTAACATGAATCTACATTGTACCCTGCAAGCCACCCCTAGGGTGTGTGTCAGGGGATGATTACACACCAGGCATGCAACATCAAAAATTAAGTTTTTCTTAATTGTTAGTTACTTTATATACATATTCATTTATTTAAATTATTAAAATAATGAGTGCTGCGTATTCGCCATAATTAAGGCGCCAGAGAAACCAAATATGAATCCCAGGGAACCTAGAAACAAACGGTACACAGTAAATGGTGCGGACAGAAAATAATGACGTCAGAATGAGGACCCAAGGTACTCTTTTTCAGGACTAATTATGAAATAAAATAACCCATAATGCCGTACTCGAAGACGTCTTTCAGGAAAAATAATGTCCCACCATTGGCTCGGGGCCCGAGAAATCTTCCGGCCACCCGCGAAGACGGAACACGTCCCCTATTGGGCACGCCACTCCAGCGTCGTTCACTGTCAATGCCCACGCACTCTTTAGACGGATTTAGAAGAATAGGAAAAGGGCAGAGGGCGCCAAGTAAAATAAAAAAAACTCTAGGAGGACCGAAATATACATCGAGAAAATCGACCGACCACCCAAAACACCCAAACGAAGAGCAGAGCTCTTTCGGTTTTGGAGTCTTGAGATCATACCCCAAAAACAAATGTGACAGTTGATTGTTTGGTTCTTTATTGCTGGGGTTAGGAAAATCACACCGTCAGATCAAGTCCGAACAACTTAAATGTGCACCACTATATCAACTCAAATTAGAACTCATAAAAATAGCACTACTCGCGCGCTCGAAGATACGCTCGCGCGTTTCGAAATTTGTTTAAAGTTTCCCAACCCATATACTATCGTAAATGCTAGCATGCATTTAGCTGCCGTCTTGTCATTATTAACAAGTCTGCTTCCATTCAATATCTATACTTATGGTACGGAACAATATGAATAAAATTTGATACCCGCAATACTGAAAGACTATTTTTCGTACCCCATTTCAATTATTTAAAAGGTTGAAATTAAATGAAATAATTGACTTTGTGATTCCACACGATTTATTTAAAAAAACACGACCCAGGTTTCGACGGTGAGCGTCATCATTTCATTTGCTTCTATGAGGACCACCTGATGATGACGTTCACCTTCGAAACCTGGGTCGTGCTTTTTAAATTAAGTGCGTGGAATTACAAAGTCAATTATTTCATTTCAATATGTCATGAAAATTCCATAAAGTTACGCTAAAAATATTCAAAAGGTCTATGAAATAAATTTAATTCAAGATATTGGATTATGTATCCGGAAATCCAGTACGCCAGCTCACACTACCTAGGACATAAGACAATCTCTTTCCAGCTGATGGTAGAGATTTTTGATAAATTCTAAGGAAATCGCCAGGAATTTTATACTTACGTGTTTAATAATATCGAGCGAACGGTTGAAAGGCTTTTAAAAGTACATACTCAACAAATCCTTAGGGAAATAATAAAGTCCTTCAATGGGATAGAATTAATATTATTCCTTCGTGTGTACGGCGTAGAAAGATGTGAGGTGAAATCAACGCATTAGATGAAGAAACAAAGTCCTTGCAAAGGAAAATGACGAATGCAATACGTCAAGCAATGAGCAATGTAAATGCGGGGAGTGATGAAGAAATGAAGAAACCGCCTAGAAATGATAATTACTAATATATATTACATTTTACTGTTCCCGGCTCAACTTTGTGGAGATCCATGTTAATTAAATGAAGAATACAATGTATCTTTCTAATAATAAAATACAGTGGAAATGAATTAGTATAGGACAGTGGAATGATACCTTGTAATCTTCATTTAATTAATATATTACATTCATTCACACCAACGCAAAATAACAAGACCCAGTTCACTACGTACAAGTAAATGGATTAGAAAACGCCTAGTATAATTATAATAGCGTGTCATAGAGGTTGACAAAAAAATAAGTTCCGAAAACGGATACTTAGGACCGCGCCGGGAAAAACATAACTGGCACTGGATTAATATTCGCAAGGTCGTGAAATCACTAAGTTTTCCCGAATCGAGTCGCAATCGGAGTTGAGTCCCCTTTCTCTGGAGCAATACAGGGTTTATGGCTCGACTGCTAACCCCATGGAGCCAAGCACCAGATTAAAAAAAATCCCTAGAGGATTACAGAAATGACAAAAGACAAACCCAACAAATCAGCGTCATTGGAAGACTAAAAAAAGAGGCAAACAAAAAAATCGACGAAAACTTTCACGATGAAATTGAGCCACGGAACGACACAAATTGGAACCGGGAAGAGTGACCATGGATTTAGGTTTTAAGATTTGGAAACACAAATGGAAGAAAAAAAATAATCTGTATGAAGAGGGAGTGTGAGAGAATGACCGAAGATGGCGATGGGGGACAATATGGTAATGGAATTACGCCAGCGGGCGGTCGCCGGTGGCGGAGGGCGATGGGGACGGGAAGAGCCACCGAAGACCACTATCCCAAGTGCCCAGAAAATGAAAACGGCTGGAACGGAATCAATTACGTGAAAGGGGTGGGGAGCGGGAGGGAGGGTTGTTGGGTGGGAGGTAATGGGGGACGAGAGGGGAGCGGGACGGGGGGCGCAACTCCGCTTTCCGTGGCGAAGATCGTCGGCAGTTCCGGCGGAATTGGGGCCAAGTGGCGGACGGGGGGCGTGTGGGTTGGGGAAGTGGCGGTGGAGAGGGTGCGGATGAGAACGATGGGTGTATTGGGTTGGGGGCGTGGGAGGGATAATCAATCGGAAATGGAATAAGATGGGCGTGCGGCAATAGAGAGAGATGGGAGTGACGGGGGAGGAAGGGAGTGAGATGGGAATGGGCGTGGCGCCATGAGGTGTGGGTGGAGGACGCCTCGGGAACTGCGTCCTCTATCGCCGGCGGAAACGCGCGATGCTCGACCCAGAATATGGCGATAATTTGATATACGAGGGTCATCCGGAAAGTAGTACCCGTTCGTGCCGCATGAAGTGCTGACGACGCGAGTAGCCGCTGGACGAGGTCAGATAGCTTCAGTGGCTTGTCTGCCTTCTCTGAGGCAAGTTGCGTGACGCTAGCATTGCCTGTGTTGTTTCTGTGATTGTTTACAATGTTTAAAAAAATTGAGAACGCCGCCAGTTGTGAAGTGAGGGCAGTGATTAAATTCCTCAATGCAAGAAACGTTCGCCCATGTGATATTCATCGCCAATTAAAGGAGGTGTATGGAGACAATGTAATGGACGAGTCGTCTGTTCGGCGGTGGTGTCGCAACTTCAACATGGGGAGGGGGAACACACACGACGATGAGCGTTCGGAGAGACCGTCTGTCATTACAGACCAACTGGTGAGCTCAGTTGACGAATTCGTGAGGAACGATCGGCGCGTCACAATTGATGACATCTGTGAGCATTTTCCCAATGTTTCTCGAACAATTGTTCATGAAATTGTTAAACACCATCTGCATTATGCAAAAATTTGTGCAAGATGGGTCCCTCGCGTATCTCAATGAGCTGGCGGCGAAGGACTATGCAGCAGGAATACAGAAACTTGTCACACGTTATGACAAATGCCTTAATTTGCTTGGAGATTATGTTGAGAAGTAGTTTAAAGTATCCTCTTTCAAATAAAATTTTTTATGTTTGTTAATATTTACTTTTGTGTCTTTATTTCACGAACGGGTACTACTTTCCGGATGACCCTCGTAGATTGAACATCGCAATGGTCTCCATAACTCAATCGATGTAGTACGGACGTCAGAAGAACAATTTTTTCAAGCAAAGAAGCTTTTTCAAGGAGGAAAGGCGTTGGGTACAGATATTAAGAATTTATCAGAGAAAGCCTTGATGTGTAGCTTAGTTTTGTACGGTTCGGAAACTTGGTCTTTGTGGTAAGATGATCAGCGGATAGAGTGGAGGGTTTAGAGATGTGGATATGGAGAAGAACTGAATAAGAGGACTGAAAGGAAAACAAACGAGGAAGTACTAGGCAAGGTTCGGGAGAGATTATAGTCGGTAAAAATCCACAGGAGGCAAGAAAGGTGGATTCACAGCGTTTCTATTGGTGATGGAATTTGGAAAAATGTGATACAGGGGAGGGCGTCAAGAAAGCGATGCAGTGTTAGAAAAAGTATGGGCATGTTGGTCGGAAAGAAGAGAGGTAGAAAATATGAGAAATTGCAAAAAGAGTATTCGACGGTTTGCATGAACTGTAAAGAGGTTTATCACAGTTCAGGGATTGAGGTTCAGTGTGTCTAGTTAAGCGAGACTTAGAAATGTAGCAGTAGTTAGCCTGTTTCCATTCAAAATCCAACTTTATGGTACAATACCAAATAAAAATAATAATAGTCATCATGGATTGATAACCCAACATACATCGTACGAGCCGGAGTCTACGAGAGGTGTGTTTTACAATAGTAAGCTGAGTAAAAGGAATGATTTGTGACATTATGAAGCGAAATTCTCGACACGTACTTGCAAGAATGTCAGCAGAGCTTGCACATGCCTTGACCTGACGACCTGCTCGTGGCAGTCGTCTCAGCGGGGTGTGCACTCGTAGATGAGCGAAAACGACACCGAGGGAAGCTGTTGGAATTACTCACAGTTACACCTGCACTTCGTGGCGACCCCGATAATGTTTTTCTTGGGAGCGTCTGGTCACCCAGGACGAAGCATGGGTCCACCGTTTTTACTCGGGGGCCGAGAAGCTATAAAAAAATTGGGGACAGTCCCAAGCAGAGACATTTTATCGAGGATGTGGTAATATCCCGATGAGGTGGCTCCAACGATCCCTTCTGTGTCAGAGGTGTGTTCGTGTGTCTAATGGCTTCCTTAAGACCGATTTACACGATGCTTATTTCAGTACTGAATTCAAGACACTTGTAATTGTATCGTTTAGAGGCAAAATCGTATTCGATAAATGAGTTGAATTTGATTTTCAGCATGTTGAAAAGATAAATAAGACGATACTCAATATCTAACCTATTGTTGAATCCAAATACCAACCACAGATGAGCGGGAATGATTCAAGAAACTGCCGATTGTGGCGATGCAGTACACATTTTTTTACGGAGTCAGTGTTCGTGGTCTGCCGGTAAAAATTTGTTTTAGAATAAAGAAGTCACACGAAGATTGGAATACCTCACAATGCGCAATTGGGGGACATTCGCAATTAACCTCAGTCACTGCTAACTTCTAAATTAAGCGGTTTATTGCGCAGAATCGCCTATGATAAGTAAGGTTCCTTAGCTTATGCGAATTCAACTCTTTGCCCAGATTTCACTTTTTCGTTTTGTATACCTTTGGAATTTAACATTGCCTTTAATATTAATTTGAACACTTGTTAGAATTGAATATGAAATCTGGCACGACGACTATTAAATGCGTGTTAGACTTGAAGCGTAAACATTGTCGTTGATCGATGATATTATGCAATAGCGTGTGTGAAAAATCGAAAGTCTTATGGATAGTTGGATCGTGTAAAAGGATTCAGCCAAGACTTGGTACTGAGATAGCATCCGATACTGAATAATCTCATTCGAGTAATCATTTCGGTAACTGAATTAATCATCACGTTTAATGACCCTAAGTCCTACATTCGTCTCGATTGTTCTACGTAAGGGTGCGTATCGTATTTAAACACAGCCCACTTAATAGATTTTCGCTACACTTTTTCACGTTTATATCGCACCATCTTTGAACTTGGTCTAATATCTTTAAAGACATTATCTGGGATCAATAGAATGGTTTAAGGCGTCACTTTGTGGAAGCGATTCCTAACGGAAAAGAAAATACTTCGTTCTTCCACATATATTTTATTATACACGACCCAGGTTTCGACTTACAAAGTGACGATGACTTTGCAAGTCGAAACCTAGATCGTGTGTAATTAAATATATGTGGAAGAACAAAGTATTTTCTTTTCCGTTATCTATGATGATTCACAAATGGTTATCGTATTTCCGAAGAATGTTTCCTTCCAAGCCACAGTTTTTCTAGTATTTTCAGTTCATTCCAGTTAGGTTTAATGGTACGTACGAGAGTTTTCTATTGGGAAATCTTGGAACGTAAATTGGTATTTTATTTTTTAAATTGACACCGGAAGCACATCGCCTAAATTGAAAATCTACAACTGTGCTACAACATACTGGGAAGGGCGTTCTGTCTTTTGCCCTAACAAATCTATCGGAACTTAAGTAACCTTTACCTTTCTAAAGGATTAGTATCGCTAGATCTCTTCCAAGCGTTTGAAGGCTCCCTAGCCTAGTATTAAGACTAATCATTGCGCAAAGATTTTCCACAAATCTAATGAATATGAAAAAGTCGAGGTATTATATTATATATATATATATATATATATATATATATATATATATATATATATATATATATATATATATATATTCATAAATTATATGAATACATTGATAATAGTAATACCAATGACATTACACCTTGAAATTTGATGATTGCTATGTTTTATTTTTAATCCACGAGACATATTTTATGCACACAGTATAATACTGCACACTGGCCATTTATTATATGCAATAAATAGATACTACCACGAAGTGAAATTTACGTTTGGCAAACATTTTTGAGATCAAATACGCGCATAATCTAAGAACAATTATATAGGTTAAAATAATTTTTGCTGTTTGAACGCTTTGGGCTGAAAACGTTCGGGTATGCGGTAAAAACGTACTATTTGAGCGACGCCTTTTTATTAATAAGATTGCCAGATGGACCGTTTTCATTGAAAATGAGAGCAGGAAGAACGCACGCTTACCGCGGTGCCATATGTACAAATCGGCATCTTGAAAAGCACCGGAAAAATATTTTTTGCTGTGCCTAACGACCCGGAGTGGAGGGGGATGGTATTTCACATCTCTTTGGAGACAACATTACACCGGAGAGAGGTTCACATAAGAAGCGCGAAGAGCATTTTATCGTACATTTAACGTCACTACGGCTGCCGTATACTCCGTACGTTACGAAGGAATCATCCAATGGAAATAAATTTAGCGGAGAATGTGCGAAAGTAGCTTCGGCCTAACAAAACATAAACTGTATCACATAACCCTACAACACATAAAAATAACAATTTAACACCGAAACTGATGCTGCATTTTTTTCAAATTTCCCAAGTCATTGCGACAGGAGGTTACCATGCGATTTATAATTTCAGTCTACATTCTCACTGAATGAAATCCTTATTGAGTCCCAATATTTCTCTCTGCAGAATAACTCAAAATCCGTAACAACCTCATACTTACTATTACTTCCAAAAATCTGGAGGTAGTTACCCCACGCTGAGGTCTGGAAAAAGACAAATATGTTCTTTCTGCTTGGATTCAATGGCAGGCAGGCACAAAGGATGCGATGGTTTAGGGTCTCTCCGAGTGGCGGGAGAGTAAGGCAACCATTGTATGGGAGTATCGCCGAAATGTATTTAACTTTTCACATTCACTAGATTTGTGGAAAATGTTTGCGTTATGACTAGTAGTAATACTAGGTTGCGACTCCTTCGAACGCAAGGAAGAGATCTAGCGAGACTAATTCTTTAGAAAGGTACAGGTTACTTAAAGACCCTAACAAATACATCGACACAAATCCGATGGATTTGCTAGGGCCTCCACCGTAGCAGGTCAGACCAAGGCTGAAACAGTTTGTTGAAACCAATAATTCCAACACCGCCCAAAAACGAACACCTTGCCCAGCATGTCGTAGCACTGTTCTACATTGTAAATTCCGGCGATAGAAGCTTCTAGTGCCCATTTAAATAAACAAAATACCGATATATTCAAAAGTTTTCCGATGGAAAACTCTCGTGTTCACCATTTAAGTTGGCTAGAAAGAACTGGAAATACCAGTAAAATACCTCGTAACAATATAAGTATAATCAGCTATATTACCATGACTTTTGGAAATGATGGTAGCTACATGTATTAGGGCTGCAAGACTTGAAAAAATATTTCACGGAATGGAAGCCCTCACCTAAATTCCTCAGGAAATACAGTAACAGTAGTTATTTGAGAAGGCGACCGACGACAGAGATCATTTTTGTCAGAAGGGGATGTTCAAATGGGTGGGCAATGTGGAAGGGGAAACGTGGAGAGAAACCCGGCGTCCGCATCAGCCTACTCTTGACGAGAGGCGCCAAGGGGTTCACAATTTAACGTGCCATCCGACGGTCGTCGTACTCAAAGTGCTCTCCACACAATACCCTAAGTGGGGATCAGACTGACTCCAATGACACTGATCAATTCAACGGATATACTCTGTTGCATTGAAAATTAAATGGATAGAGAAAATAACAAATGAAGAAGTACTTCCAAGAGTTGGCTTTGGAAGACACTTAAATGAAGATTGAAACACTACGGATATCCCGAGGGAAGATATATCACCAAATAACTTAACAGAATAATTATAGGGGAAAGACTGTGAAGAGCCACGAGAACCAGGCAATAGAAAATGTCAGTGCGAGAAACTATGAGGAAATGACGAGATCGGCAGGGAACAGGATGTAGGCTGGGAAGATGCTACAAAACTATCCTCGGATTGAGTCTTGTTACGATACTGGCGCCGCCAAATCCTCATCACTCCGACAGTATTTTTAACCGAGTGTCAATGTGTATAACTTAACACCGCACATCCCGAAATTTACGTCGCACTGTTTTGGCAACTACAGGTTCGTCCGGAAAATAAGTGTACTGAGCTCAGGAAAAAAATGTATTACACTTTTACATATCTTAAGCTAATATTCCTCAAAATAGGACCCTTGTGAGTCGATACACTTATTCCAGCGGCGTTTCCATTCCTGGAACGCTCCCGCGAAGGCATCATCGGGAACCTCTCGAAGACTCGTCGTCGACCTCTTCTCTGCCCTCCACGAACATCTTGTGCCACCGAAAGATCATGTTTCTGGACATGGCTGACTCCCCGTAAGCCTGGTTAATCATACCGACAGTTTCGGTAGACGATTTCCCAAGCTTTACCGCAAATTTGATGGAATAACGCTGCTCCAAAAACTTCGGCATCGCGTTCCCTGACGTGGGTCGAGCGTGGAGGTTCGCGTTAACAGAGCTCCTCACTACACCACAGCTCAGAGCCGACTGCCTTTTTCAGCGTCGCTTGCCAACATACCCCCCTTCAATCGCAGCCCGTCAGAGCGGTGCTGGGCGCGCCTGGAGCGGCGCGCCCAGCCCAGGAGTCAGTACACTTATTTTCCGGACGAACCCTGTAGAAGATAAGCTTGATCACATCACACCAACCCACACGGGAGCCAGGCGACATCAATTTCTACGACACTCGCATCATTCGATTCGTAAGATATTATATATATACGTACATATATATATATATATACATATATATATACACACACACACACTCACACATATTTATGTAGGTGCATCACTACTTTTTCCGATTTTATTCCCAGAGAACTTTATTGCCCTTCCGTGACATACCGCAAAGCTCGGGGAGGGGAGACGAATTTATCCACGCGCTACGATTTATCACCGCTCGGCAGTCCATGGGGGATAGCGGAGACGTGAAAAAATACGTACCCGATATGATGAGAAACTTAATTTTCCATGATGAGTTACGGCAAAAAAAAAGACCCATTCATTACACTAAAAGACAAGACAAATTAAAATCTTACCTTATTTTGGGAGGAATAAACATTAGTCAGGGCGACTCAAAATTTGATGTATTGTCACCGCCATACCCACGCATTGTACACGTAATTCCAGGAGAAAAATGTTATTGACCAAACTCTGGGTATACGCACGAAACATGGTAAACTGCTAAGACAGGCAGACTGAAAATTATCTAACGCCAAACGTTTTATGTAAGGTATATATTTATGTGTGACTTGTATTGAGACACATTATCACGGTTATGCTACCCTTCACAGTCTTTAACTCAGAAAAAGACATTTGGTTTAAAGCACGTAACACGGGAGCAAAGTTACTGTAGGAGCATCGGGAATAAAAATGATTTTGCTTCAAGCGTATGCACCTAAAAAGCAACTTTCTGAGGCAATGAGTCAACAGGAATATTTACAAATCCCCAACAAACAGAAAGAAAATAAATGCAATTTAATTGATCGCATAAACGAGTAACTTGCAAACGCATCTCTATTCTATTATCCTCGCAATTAAAATTTTTAAAATGACGCATCTCTATCCGTATAAAATGTATATATATTCTTCTTCCTAGCATACTTTTCAAATCTACACAGGATTAATAATGTTACGTAAAAGCCAGATAGGTAGAGGTAATAATGTACGGGCATAGTTGTCAGTTACTAAACTTTTTCACACACGCACAACCGCGGAAAACAAAACCGAAATTGATTCCCCTCGTAAGATTATTACTTGTATAATATCCTCTATCCATAGCATGCTATCTATTGTAAACTGTACTTAAAGTATATTTTCTTAAACACCTTCATAGTAATAATCTTCCTGCATTAAAGGTCCCAACCGTTTCACATCGAACAATTACGAAAGAACAAAATTCGCCCAAAAAGAGAATGTGTGTTTATTGATATGTCGTATCGTTTAATCATTTATGAGGCGAATCGGAAGCGAAGATTGCTTTAGTGAGACTTTTTGCAAGGATGTTCCATTACCTCAATTATTGAGCTAACGTTAAGGCTGGGATCGCCCTCATAGGTTTCCAGGCAACTAACACCGCCACCAGTTATCACCGGCAGTACTGACCTTACGCGGAGAGGGCACTTCCCTCCTTGATGTAAGGTCTCGGTACTTGCTTCAAGAGACGAGAGGGGTATCTAGGGAGTTTATACTGCACCTCATTTCGGAAAGAATACCCTCATCACCGTCAAATGCACTCATCACTACGAGAAGAAGCTGGTTGCGGCAGTACGTTTAGCTACCCTCTCCATTTTTCCGTGATCCATTCTCGCTTTAAAATGTTTTATGGACTGCTGGGTCCGAGGATCAAATTAGGTTGACGCCTCCGAAACCTCCCCAACTAAACACACAAGTTTTGCAATTTCCTGAGCACTAGAACCTCATGGAAGACAGATGGTACGGGGAAAGGATTTGAAGCCCGCTCTCAAACTGAATTTCACATTCTGCAACGCTCAGGAGCACGGTGAGCTTTGCAATAAATTATAAAATGGACGTACAGTCAAAGAATGGGTTTCTAGTTTTGGAATTGCATGTATGGGGAGAAACATAAATTATACCCCGATCAAAACGCGATATTTCCGGAAGGTCTCTCATTTACAAATCTTTCTGGCTCGCATCTGAATTTCATCTCTTTGGAATGTCCAGCCGCAAGCACCAAGAGAAGCAGCCCACTCAACAGGTCCCGCAATCAGCAGAGTAAACCCAGGGCGACAGCTCTGATGAGATGGAGTTTTCGTTTTAATTTCTATTACCCTAAGTCCCAGCTTCCATGTATCACTATTAGTAGCAGCCTACCGGTGAAGATGGAGCTATGCACTGCAACACATTCATGCCATTGTAACGTGACATTAAATATTCATACTAAAACTACAATTTACAACAAAGCATTTCTTAACTCCTAATATTTTCTATCTATTTTCAGTATTCAACGCTTCATTGACATCCTACATGCCATAATTCTATTTTACTGCCTCCTTTGAACTTATCCCAACATTTTTCCAAATACCATGTACATGTACCATGCGTAGAACTTATCGTATGTTTCCCTCTCTGTCCATTTTATTTTTTCCAAATTCGCACCTCAAAAGTTTCCAATCCAAGGTTACCATTTTGCCTGAACGACAAAGTTTCGGATTCCATTTAAACTACGCCGTACATCACAGTTTTTCCTGATATTTTCTTTAAAATCTCTCTTAATCTCATTGACATAAAACCCCCGCTCTTTTCTAAAAGCGGAAGTAAATAATAAACTCTTTATTTAAGTTATACTACTTAGTCAAACATTACTGCGGAAAAAATCACCTAGCTAAGTATTGTTTCAACATAAATTCGCCAAAAAATTGCAAGTTTAAAATTAATTATGTAACTGTTCGTTATGCACAACACACCCCAAAATGATGCTGAGGAGGCATGCAAATCCTCAGGTCGAAGGCATCCGTGTAGGTTCAACTTTTCATGAAATATTTTTTAACGCATAGGTATGTACTTCAAATAACGCAAAAATCAACCAACAGAGGGAGGGCATTAATCCACCCACAGGGCATCCATCCTTCGTCCATCCGTAAAATTGTCCAACGCCCAACTTCCAATCCCATTTTTGAATATATTGCCCGCGCACGTTTCAAGGGAAATAACGGAAAGCAAACATGAAACGACCCCTCCGTCGCTATGTCAAAGTAAAAATTCATGCAATTGCCATCACGGGCACATTCCGAGTGGGATGGGGAGAAATAAAGGGGAGAATCAATCTTGCACGACATCAATTCCAATCACCTTCCCTTAAATTAACCCACAGCCGTAGTTCATAAAGCTCGATGTGACGGATATAAATGGTATGGCAGCACAGGCGAAGGCGTGGTTCCCGGTGAAAGGACTTCTGTCGTCCCATACGCCTCCGCGGAGCGCTGACGAATGCATGTATCTCCTTTCTAGGGACGCAGTTTATCCATTTCGACGACGACACGTTTTACGGATGCACTATAACAGACGAGAGGTTTCATTGAGTAATCACTACCGACCTGCACAAACCAACTGGAAATCAAACGATACTTGTCGCACGTCAAAATAGTTCGATCGGATATCATCCACGAAAGATCACGGATCGAGACAATTTGCCAAAATGATTCGCGTAGGACACAAATCGCGGAAAATGGAAGAGGAAAACTAAAGAAGAACTTGCCCGAATAAGTCTCCTAAAGGGCCGTAAGAGCACAACGTTGACCTAGTTGCAACTTCTGAGAGAAAAGAGTCATTTCATTCTTCAAAACTTCACAGGAAGGAAAAAAAATCTCAAATTACATTGCGTAATATAATGAAATAAGATAACGCTAATATTAATAATCATATGATCTGGAAACAAATCTTACGAAAACGGTATGGCCGTTTAAAAATCCAGCGATACCACATGAACTAATAAACTCGCACAAGGTTTCCCACGTGGCGGCGCAAGAATTTGTTTTCGGTTGCGATGTTATTCCAACGGAGGTGTGAAGTGGACAGGCAAAGTAAGAAACTGCGGAGACATCCAGAGGAGCGGGAGAAGAGAGAGAAGAGCAAACATAAAGGGTAAATGATGAAACGGATACGCTGAACAAACCACGAGACACACGAACACGCGAGGAACACGATGGAAAGGGGAACTACGGGGCAGATAATAAGATATAACAAAGTGAGCTACAGCGGGGAATAATGGAGAGTTGGGGAACCAATCTTGGCCATGAAAACTAATGATGATGAATAAGCCATGAGCTGCTGGCCTTAACACATCCCGCCGTGGGGGGCTCCATGCCTTTTACTTCATCGTCAGACGCGGGTCCAAGGGTTGGTTTTATGCGACACACTCGCTCTGCCGCCTCTCGGCTTTCACCGACTATTATCATCACACCTGTTTTAAGTATGCTATTGCAGTCGGAGTCGTTTCTCTGGAATCCCACCATCAAGTTTCTCTTTCGTTGTAGTTTCCAAAAAGCCTAAAAAAAACCGATGTTCCTCAAAATTCGTAATTTAATCCTTTATCCCCTTTAAATGTCAATATCATCCTGAAAGACTATTCACATTCCGATCTCAAAAGGTGAAAATAATCAATATGATGAGCAATAATGTAAATTCTAGTTTTAATTAGACACAACAGACTTCGTTTCCGAAGAATTCGTTTGCCACGGGACGAAGGTAGGTGTAAGATACGCTGAAAGGAAGAAGAAAATTACGCAGGACAAAAAAGAGGAATGCCAAGCGATACACGTAACACAAAGCAGTTGTTTGGTGAGTGTCCAAAACAGTATCTTCTAATAGGTAGATTACCTTTACCGAGGGTCATTTTCCTTCAACTGTAAAATTATCAATTTTGCAACCACTACCCAGGGCAGTATCTTAACAATGTGAAGACAATGTTGTAAGTCAGTAAGCGTTTTAACGTTCATGGAAACTTTCTCAAATTACTGACCAGCTTTCTTTCGAATAGAAATCAGCGAGTAATACTATCTGGCGCCTCATCTCCTTGGTCCTCTGTGACATGTGGAGTTCCTCAAGGTAGTATTCTCGGGCCATATCTTTTTAATCTGTACACTGATGACTTAGCTTCCCTAGTCCCGACCTCCCTAGCCCACACGTTACTATATGCCGACGACTGCAAAATTTTTAAGGAAATTAATTCCCCAACGGATTGCTACCACCTTCAGGAGGCTTTAAATAAAATTTCAGAATGGTGCAGCACATGGATGCTAAATTTAAACTCAAATAAATGCAATACTCTAGTTCTCTCCCTAAAAAAATCTCCTCTTACCTTTAACTATACAATTAATTCAGTTCCTCTGAATCGTGTTGCTTCTGTCAAGGATCTTGGTGTATTAACTGATCGCAAACTAAATTTCTCAGGTCATATCAAAGCAGTTAAATGCAAAGCCATGTCTCTTCTAGGTCTACTTTACCGCTACACAGAAATAAAAGATGTACAATCTCTAACCGCATATTTCTCAACCATTATCTTACCATTAATTACCTACTGCTCCCCTATATGGTCAATGTCTGCTCTATCTAACCTTAATACCCTTAACACGATAACTAATTTTTTCAGTAAAATTGTCAAGTACAGAGTCCCCCATCTTCGGGACTCGCCCACTGAATCACTTCTTTCCTCGCTCTCGATTTGTAATCTCTCCACTTAAACTAATTTCCCTTATCAATTTCAGAGTTCCCCCCCGAGTTACCCGCGATCACTCTTTATTCCACCAACCCGTTCCCAGATTGTCCCTCACCAAACGGTCCCTTTTCTTCCGTCTCCCCGCTTTACTGAATTCCCTTCCCGAAAGTATTGACCCCCTCTCACTCCCAGCCAACACATTTATAAACCTTTCTCTGACACATCTCTCACACCTCCCTCAATAGTATAGTCTTGTTGATGTTTGTATGTTTGTGTCCTTATATGTTCCTGTTATATGTGTCACTGTAAATTGGCAATCCTGCTGTATATGCACAATTTTTACTAAATAAATAAATAAATAAAATAAAATAAAAAACTTTGAAATTAGGATATGGTTCTTCGACATTGCTTTCCATAGGCTTCTTTTTGAACTAACCAATTGCAGGCTATCTCTATCAAGTAAACTTCTTGTTGTACACCCATGGCAAACTTTCATGCAACAGGAAATCACGATACTGAAGTATGCTCTAATTTTGAAGATTTGCCCACGTGTTCGGATAAATTTATTGCAGAAAAAAATTATTCCTGGCCATACTCGGATCGCCAATGCTACTTCCATGATTTTCCCAACGAATTACTCTCGCTTCGTGGGTGACGGAATACTTTCGATCCAAAAATTTCATTCTCACTTCCAAATTTCCATCCCAGGACTACTCGAGATAGTAAAAGATTCCCTTTCATTTGGTTCTACCTCTATGCCTCCAGGTGAACTTGCCATGTATTATGGAACATTAAAATCTATAGGTTGGGGTGAAAAGACGGTTTCCATACTGAAATTCATGCCTCTATGATTCAATTCTCGTGAAGCACTGGAATTATTGTCGGAAATGAAGAGATAATGGGAGTCATTTAATTCCAACATCGCTCAGGAAGTTCCGCAATAGATGCCAAACGCTCGACCATTGCCGAACATTCGAACAAGAAATCCCAATTTCATTCACGAGTTCGAGAGACGGAAGCCAAAAAAATAAGTTTTTGATGTAACGTTCCAAAATTAGTCATCCACTCAAAGAACCAAAATGATAATACGGAAAAAGTTCCGGTCGCTCAAAGAAGCCGGATAAGTCATCGAGATTTTTTTCATTAGTGGCTTCGCCAACGTAGACGAGAGGAAATACGGTGTCAATCACGGAACGTTTCCGCCCATACGCTGCGAGTAAAAATGCGTTCAGTGCGATCAATTTTTTTTCCTTTTATAACCCTAGACCCGATGGACATGTTGATATTGACGGAGACGGAACCATTATCGAACGAAAGCTTGCGATATATATATGGGCAAATTATGATATAAACATAAAATAATGAAGTTTCACTAATCGAGATTAAAATGAGGAATACTTTAATGAATGTCGCGGAAAGTCATTTTTGTACCTAAGTAGTTTGCTTTGAGAGCCTAAAATAAGTTTCTAGAATTAATTTTTGGAATGACATGCTTAGAAATAATGGGAGATGAATTATTACATTTTTGTTAACGTTTTAATTCTCTAAATGACCTAGCGTAAATCCCATTACTACCGAATGTGAAGCGAATACAAACATTTCAGAGGGATCTAAAGGGTAAATCATCGGAACAATGTGGATAAATTTTAGAGATATGATCACATACCAAATTTTTTATTCACTTTGGAAGAGCCGTGAGCAAGAAAATAGATTAGTATCTCCACCTTCCGAATCAAAACAATGGAATGGATGAGGCGACAGACTGATGAACAAAAGGATAATAATTTACGTGCCTAACTTTTAAATGCTGGGGTACCCTAAAGTCGAGAACGTTTCCTTGGTGACCGAAGGACCCGGGTTCAAATCTGGGCGACATTTGGTACTCTTTAAACTTCACCTCAGCCGTGCGAAGATTCGGGTACAATTTGTTCCCGGGAAACGCCAGGTGGTACGGGGAAAGTACCTGCCTCCCTAGCCTGAATGGTGAATTTCTAAACGCCGATGGGTTGTCTGATAGTTGAGCTCTATGTTTATCAATTTCGATTTTTATTGGCATAGTCGTCAACGGAAAACTGCAATAAAACGTATACGAACTTGTACACACATCCACACGCATGCGATACTGAGCGCTGCCATTGGGATGGCTTCGGATTACGTGGGAAGTGAAGCAGCAGCAGCGAGCAAACAAAGACGGCAGAACCGCACCGAAATGTGTCGAGCTCGAGGAGCGCGCGTGCGCGTCGGCGGCTTTGGGTCCCGGGGAGGAGGCACCTCGAATGTCCGGAAACCACTCGAACCCCTTCCAAACGACAATGCCCAACGAATGAGCGGACGCGACAATGGGCCGCGAGGGAATCAGGAAGGTGGGCGGGGGGAGCGGGGAAGGAGAGGGCAATCGTTTCACGGCGCAACAATACCGAAGCGCAGTGGTCGAGCCCTCACATCCCGCCCGCGTCCAGGTGGACCTTACCTAATGCACTCTGCGGAGAGAGGGACTCCCACTTTTCAATGCAAACCAGTTACGAACTCGACCGCGTGCTATGCGCAAATAGGAAATGGGAAGAAAGAAGGAAACGGAATGGTTAAGGTTTACGAATTGCACCTATGCGAATTTCAAAATTCGATCCTAATAAAGATCAAATTTTGAAATTGGCACAGGTGCCATTCGTATACCGTAATGGTCCCATACATGCGAACTCTTGAGTGGGAATGAGGACTACCGCCGAATCTTTTAATCCCCACGCCTAATCGTGTCGTAAAATACAAAATTACTAATCATATCACTACATATTTAGAGGGTGGTTCCATGCGTCAAGATGTGGGCGTGTGTGTGTATATATACTGAAGTTAAAGAGTGACAACAGAACTTTGTTGAGTCATATCACATTAAATGGTGCGGATATATTGGAGTTAAGTCAATAATTATCATTTCATTCAAAGTACGCCACTTATTTAAAGGTGGGTTTTGGGCGGCACTTAACGCCAATTATGTCCTGAATATCACCAGAACTTCCTTTTTTTAACTCTAAATATTTCCTCCTCCACTTCATCATAACTTTACCCATGGTCTCATGCCGTCTAAAAACGACATCATTCCTATTCCCTTATCTCTGTCGCAACATTCTCACTTTCATCACCGCCTTCAACATAACACTACCATTTAATATTTTCTCCGTCCACTTTCTCTGATTTTCCCCAATCCCCAACCCCTCTTCTCCCACCATAAGTGAAATCCCTACCTTTGGCTTCTTCTCTGTCCAGCATATTTTTGGAGTCACCTGAAATGGCATATTTCAGGTGAGCGCGATGGATAAGCGAGCTGGATGTATAAAATATCAAAACAGTCCACATTCAGCAACGATATAAATATATCGCTTAACTGTACCAAACGGAAAAAAAGTTTTTCGTTTCATTAATAGATCTCAAAGAACACACCTCACGTAATATGAATAAATCAATTTTTTTAATGCAATATCATCAATTTATCAATCACATTCATATACGGTACCGGTTTAAAATGGGAATTTTACGACATAAAACGCAGGAACGCAAAAGAAATGAGCAAAATATAGGATATACTTATCCCATTACTATATATATATATATATATAGTAATGGGATATTACTTCTGAACAATACATTTTTCAGATGGATGAGAAAATTAGGGTATTTATTTGGTCTACATTTCCCAATCTTGAACTAAACGCGACACATCGTGGTTTTCGAGAATGCGATTAAAAGCGAAAGTAATTATTGTCAGTAAGACGAGGAAATTGTAATTACTGAATAAATTATGAAGTACTGACGTTGCTTGCCGACAGGTCGCAGTGAAGAAAGTTGAAGCAACCAAAAAGCGGATTGATGACTAATGATTATGAAGGAAATACCATAACTGAAGTATTTAACTAGTAAAACTTCATGAAGATGCAAGGTTCGAATCTCAGAACGATTAACCAACAAATAATATAAATTTGAAAGCATGGAAAAAAGATTCAATAGATTTATTCTTTCATAAACAACCGCCAACGAATTACCAATACAGTTACCAGTTTCTTTTAGGAATGAAGTAAAATATAGCAAAAAGTGTGGGTATTATGCGGAATAAAGTGAATGACTTAACATAATTGTAAAATAACTTGACAACCTAGTGTTCTAATCTTAAAAAAAAAGTTGAACGCGTGAATGACGTCACGCAGTAGGGGAGGGAGATTTCGGATCAAGGGGCGATGGAGCGTGAAAAAAAATGGAGGGGTTGGGGGGGGGAGGAGTTTGGGGATCAAGTTACATCACTTTCACAAAGGCAAGGGACGTATTGACCCGTCAGCACCGAGCGCAACTCTACGGTAACTGTGTGCGTCTACCATGACACTTAAATCTCGTACCTGAGTTGACGAAAAAAATTCACCTCGCGCGTGAGAGAACAGGAAAACCGAGGAAAAATCCGCATGCCATCATTCCTGCACGAAAGCGAACGAGAAACTCGTGAAAGGATATTTATTCCGAGATTCCAAAACTTCCCTAAGAGAAAACCTCCGTAAATATCGTGTCCCGAAAACCATTCGCAAAGCATTCAATTACGCAATAAAAATCCAAGCCGATTTTCTGCTGAATCCAAAAGCTTATTGGTGACTGTTATACTCTTTAAATTGCCCCAAATAGTTGCATACTATCCACACTTTTGAAGAAGTATACTTTTATTCATCACCGCATGCACATAAAAATGCATATGGTTAATTGAGTACACCACGGCACAGAACTGCGTAATTGACGAAATTAAGCAGTCATTCGTTGCAGCACTATCACTTGATGGCTTCATTGCTGAATTTGTAGGCTTCATCCGTAAATGGACTGACTTAAAACTTTGACTCTATGCTAAACATTGCATTTCCTCTTACGGTATGCACAGGAATAGGATAATTCTTCACCTTTACAACACCTATCTTCGTACTCGCCCGGAGCCTTCACAGATGGGCCATACCTTCTTTTTGATACCTCATAAATTTTATGGGTTTCAATTTACGCCACATCCAACTCCTTTCCCGTAGAGTTATATATGCCTTCTCCTCTGTTCTCCTTCATATCGTCTACAACATCTGCCTCCAATACAAGATCCAATGGGTTTTCGTTACCCTCCGATCAAAACTTCCGAAACTCCGTAAATTCCATCAAATGTGCACGCTCCAACCGAAGATTCCGCATTCCTGTCCTCTTTGTTTCCAGCCCTATCTACTGCGGAGTATCACAGTTTCCCCTTTGACGCCAACGCCTCCTTAATGTAGGCCCTCATTGTTCAAAATTCCCTCAGGAGTTTTCCCCGACCTGTGGCCAACGCGGCATCTCCCATCCACCGCCAGGAACTCAGGGGTGCACCCCGTGCGCATATCGGAATGCATTTGGCTCGAGAGAAACCGGAGATCGGGGTCGGCTGCAACCCCCTGATCCCCACCCCCGCACAAGTTCGCGAGCATCCTCGTGAAGAGCAGGGCAGGAGAGAAGGGCGGTGAGAAGGCGCTGATCGATCACGGATTTCTCCACGTCCCCCGGAGTGGGGCGAGTGAGAGTGGGCGGGGTGGGAAGGGGACACGACGCCCCATCCTCGTCCGCCGTCCAAATCCCCCTCCCCACCACACACTTCACCACGCCACTCCCCACGAAGGCTCGACAACCAGAGTCGCCGAACACGCCACCCCCTTCTCCCTCCTCCGACACAAGGACATCGCGGAGACCCCCAGGGGGAAGGAGCAGGATGCGCACCCCCCCCCCCCCCCCACGACCGCGAAAGAGAGACGGTGGGGCGCAAGGGAGAATGAGGATTTCCTCAACGCCAGGAGGAAGCCTTCTCAGCCGCCGGGGTGAACTTGGTGCCCGGGAGGATTGCATTTTGAAAACATTCGGAAAAGTGAACAATGGATTACAATAATGAAGATGAAGACAAAAATATTGAAGACTTAAACATGGATCAAAGGTCGCATGGATCAGATTACTGGTTTCCGAGGCAATAGGATGAGCGCAAATTGGAAGACTCTTGGAGGAGACGTGAGTGCGCAGAAAAATGGAGTAAATTAGTTGGACAGAGAGCAAGGCTAACGCCGAAATGTTGAACTTAGGATAAAACGGAAAAAGTTACCGTAATAAATCCCATGACGGCAAAAAAGTACGTGGAAGGAATTTTGAGAGGTGGTGAGATTAAAGAAAATAAATAGAGGGGAGAATGCTACATAGTTGAGCGGGAAATAGGAAGGAAGAGAAAATACTTTGTTAACGGCATGAAGGCAGGTAGAACATGTAAAAAAGAAGGAAATACGTAAAATAAATGAGAGGCAGACCACGCCTATACCTACTTAACAGCAGTTTGTAACGGATTACCCAAGACCTACATTATAAAAACAGATTGATTTAGAAGACTGAGGAGTGAGATCATACGTGCTAAGGTAAACTGGATCGGAACACTACGAGAAAACAGCGACCAGTACGAGAGATCTAAATCTGCAGACACCCGACTCTTTCACTTACCAGAGAGAGAGTTTATTGTCCCCATAGGTTTCAAACCTAACCACAAAAAATAAGAGAGAGACCATATGGATTTGAAGGGTAGCAGATGATTAGTCCGCTTCCCCCTCGCCTCCAGTCGATCCCTCTTAGCTAATTTCTTTCCCTCTCTACATAGTTTTGGAGTACCTTTGCCTTAACCCCCAAAGTTGCATCTTAATACATAATTAACAAATGCATACTTATCACATAATTATACATTCATATTACACAAACATAATAATACATTAATTGGTTATAATACAATTAAATGTCAATTTATCTTATATTCCAAAGAAACTGCGGGAGGTAACGCAACAGTAACTTTTAACGGAGTCATCCGCAAGTATGCATTTCAATGCTACAATTTCAGAGTGTAAAAATCATTCGCCTTGACCGGGATGATTTTTCAAGGAAATTGTTCACTTTATCTTGATTCAAAAATAGTTTGCGTCAGCTCTTTTTCTTCTTACTCCTAAGTTGTCTTCCTCACTGGCCTGGATGTTTTCTTTCAGGAATTTAAATGCTAACGAATTTGTCGGCAGTAGTTTTCCAATGCCTTTCAATGTATATTCAATGTTATTGGGCCTCTATTTATTTCCTCCAGCTGTCTCTAGTTTTCTGTGTATATTGGGCAATGAAGAATGCGGTGTGCCATCGTATCTTCGCCCATTCTGCAACTGCATTCCCCGTCGTTGGTTTTTTCCCATGCTTTAAGATAGGCCCATAAGTTCCCATGTCCTGTTAAGAGTTCCGTTAACTTTTGGCTCATTTCAAATTTTAGCTCAAGGCGTGTCTTAATGTCAGCGAAGAATTGGAGGGTTAGCCTTCCTAGGGTTCCCGCATCCCATTCTGCCATTCGTTTGAGACCAGGGTTCTAATTTGTCTCTTGACTATATTTAATCGGTTTTGTTCAATTGGTTCGCCTAGTAGGTTAGTTACCCCTTTTCTCTTTAGATCTGAAATAGCTTTTCGCCCATATTTGCTAGGGTTGTTGGAATGATCCCAGTCATAGCAGTAAGGGTATGATTGCTATCGGTTCTATACCCTAATATAATCCCGAGTAAAGAGCATCTTTGGGCCTTATTCAATTGACGGTCTATTCTGTTGAAAGTTAGTTTTTCCCTCAACTTTCGCATTCGTATGGTAGGATTGGTAGTACCGCTGAGTAATAGAGGATATTTAGATTTTTACTATTAATGGAGTAGTGAATTTTATATATATTTGCAGAGGGTTTGAAATATTTTTACTTTGGTAACAATTTAGTTCACGCGTGTTTAGAAGGAAATTTGTCGTCAAAAACGATTCCAAGGTATTTAAAATGGGAACCTCTCTTGATATTTTTCCCGTACAGTTTTATAGTAGGATTCCTTTGAAGATTCTTCCCAAAACACATACACACAATCTTTCCTGTCGAGATTTTTAATTTAACTGAAGAACTCCGGGTGGTTTACTTATTCATGCACTCTTTAGCTCTGTCTATCTAGCATCCCTGGGGAAGGGCCGTGGGGAAGTACCCATTCATCATGGTATTCCAAAGTAATGGCCCAAGGATGCATTTGCTTGATCATATGGGATAAGAAATAACTAAGTTTTGTCCTAAAATCTGTGCCATATCTTCTCTGGTTATCTCGTAGGCTTTTTCTCATAATTTAGTAACGCACTAATCACGTAAGATTTTTTCCTTTAAATTTTAAACCGTTTTCTACTTTTTTTACGATTTCCCATAACCTAACTCGTCAGCTCCGGAGAAAACCCACTTGCTCCCCTAACCATAATATCGTGGGTTCGAATCTCTCCGAAGGCACTAGTACTTAATACCATAATATTTCTTTTGGATGTAAAAAAATCTCAACGGCCCTAATATATCCCTAAGTAGAGACCAGCTCCTCGGCATGAATAAATGCATTTTCCTCACTGAAACGTGAACGGAAAAAGGAACGAGTAAAATATTTAATCTTCATGTTCACAAACAACTCCCCCGACTCGTTTGAAACCCCGGCTTCACTTGACGGAGAAGCCTGAAGCCAATCATGGGATCGCCTTCCGCATCGCTGATTGATTGATCCACAACGGACGAATCATATTCCACTCGGGACCCCTCCACCGATGCCGTGACCAGAGGAAAGCATAGCAAATGTCGGTCGGACCAGCTCTTCCGGCAGTCAAACAAGACTCGGGCCACCTGCTGACCCAAAAGGTTACGGTTTCGAGTTCCGCGTCGCGCAAGTGTCATGTCGCATCAACGCTCTCGGCTTGCCCCCTCTCCACCTGGGACACCGGACAAAACTCGCTAAAGCCTTAATGAGGTTCCCAGCAGCGAGGGCGACGGTGAATCCATCGCTGCTGTCGGGAACTGGGACTTCGTGTCGGACCACTGATTTGCCCGTTTGACGCGAAATTAAGGAAGGGTCCAAGACCCGATTAGGTGAGGAGAAAACACCCTAGAGTGGGTAAATTAGATATCGCTCAAGGGTTAGAATTATTAAAGGTAATCTACAAGTACAGGTAGAATTTTTTGGGTCTAATACCTTATCTATGTTACACTTCTTCAGAAGCAAACCTTTATAGCCATAAATTTGAGTGTATTAACCCCTGCAGCGAGGAAATCGGACGCGTGATATTCTGGGATTGCATGAAAACATCTAGCAGTTATATAGATACAGTAACTAAGACGGAATAGTAGTTAGTACCCGCTCTGAATTTCAAAACGTCCTCCAATTTCACAGCTTTTGCGACCCAAATCACATTTTTCCCGGTGACAACGTAAAGGAAGCAAATAACTTTACACGATACTATAAAAAGGAGTAATTATTCTGAGATGAATGGAAAACTGCCAACACATGTCTTTTTGTAGAATGAAGCGCACAGGCACCAGCATTGTCCATGAAATGTAATCTTCTCAAAATAAAATCAATGCATCATAATTTTACAATCATCGCATTAATTACACTTAAATCTTTAAATGACACTCGCATTTTTAGGTTTAATTATGAATTTGTCAGGTTTGTCTCACGTTTTGCTGGATTAATATTTCACTTTCGCAACTTTTCTACCCATTGCGCATTTCCCGTGGTCGTATTAGTATTTTATACAATATAATGGCTCTTAATTCTAAATCGTTTCTTAAAATTAATATTAATCATCACATACTACCTAAACTATATTGCACATGCATTTTTATATTCATCCACAATTATTCCCTTCCATCCGTTCGGTGTCTTCGATATGAAAATCAACAGGATCATCGGAGCAGAAACAGCTACAGTACCACGCAGCAGATACTAAATGAATTAAACGGCCAAGAATGGTTTTCCAGACCGAGAATTTTCGTCTGCAGATGAAGTCGCAGATAGATGCGTACGTGCCGACATTTGGCTATCGCAGATCGTAATTCTACGGCGATAACTTCAGACGCAACTGCTCCTGAAGCGATCCGCATTCAAATTCAAATCATCCCATATTGGCTAATCTCAAATCACTTCGCGCTGGGAAGAGACACGGGCACACATCCGCACCCCTTCTTCCCTTTGCCCTTTTTCACCAGCAACGGGATGCGTGGTTTCCACACACACGCACACATTATACCAGGGCGATAATTTCTTCGCATATTTTATTCATGACATCGAGCCGAATCGGCCCGAGAAGCACCATCATCCGCGGGCAAAGTTTTTTTTTCTCTCTCTCCTCCATCCTCCCGTCGAGACTCGACATGAGCACACACACTGGGGAGAAAATAATAATCTAAAAAAAATAGCAGATCTTTAAAACACTCCCGACCGCCGCGAAAAGGGGACGATTAAGTCTCTCCCTTGCCCGCTCTTTTTCAGGCCTCAAACCCCACTTAAAATGAAACGATCCGTGTCGGAAATGTCCTCGGCGGGAAGAACTCCCCTCCCACCCCGGAGGCACGTGACGGGAACCGAGGGAACTGGTGAGGAAGAAGGCGTTGGACGATGGATCTCGGAAACGAATTATCCTCCCGCCGATAATTTTCCATCTCCGAAGCTTCCCTCGCTTTCGAAATCACGACTCCCGACGTTTCTTGAGATCCCATCTCGGGGAGAGGATTAACACATTTCGTCTCGACGAGCGGTGACTCCGATCCGAGACCAATCGAATCCAAGATTAGTCAATCCGTCACCGGTAATCCACCCAGTCGAAGTTGGCCACCTCTGAATATTTTTGATGGACAGCATTCAGGACTCCTGATGCATGACATTCTTGTTTGTGTGCATCAAAGACTATGCATACATGTACGATATATCGTACAACCACCGCCGGTAACTTAGCAACGGGACGCCAATCTCACATGACTAGAATTCCTATTAAAAATTATTATCATTATTATTTATCTACCGAGTTTGGGTATGTTTTTGATGTACCACGACACGAAAAACTGCTGTACCTCAAAGCCCTGCATAAAATATACTTAAACCCCAGACTACAGATTATAATACTCGGGTCTTTAGCCATGCATACTTTCTAACTCCCTTTATTCCATCCAAAATGCCTATTCTATTCATCTTTTTACCTCGCTTTCCCGACATTCTGCCCACTGCTGTGGTCATATAAACTTTATAACAAATATAAAAAGCCGGAATCCTCATTATAGATAACAATTCCTCTTCGGAGTTAAAATAAATGAAAAGGTGCTGCAAATTTACCTGAGGTGGCAGACATTACGAGTTCAAAACTACGCTCCATACTAAATTTGTCAAATATCTTTTCTTAATATCTTTACTCTAGATGCCTGTCATCAACTCCTACCCTTTTGTAAATGCTTCTTTACGTCTGGTAATTATTCTAATGATCTTTTCTCTCTATCAACTCTGTCGACCCTCCTCTAAAACACTACCTAAATAGGTTAAGTATTTAGGAAGTGTTTTGCAAGAGGGTGAGCAGAGTGGTGGGGACATTTAAAGAAGAATTGCCTCAGGTAAAGAAGCGCTCACGAAGCGGTGGGAGTTGATGATCCCAAATAACGCAAACGTCAAAGAACATTTTCGCTACGCTTTTCTCTAATTAGCCCACCTCCATCAAATGGAAGGCTGGTTTACCACATGAAGATACAGCTCAGTACATACTACGTCTTACATTCCACCTACATCCGGGGTACGGGGCCAATTCCGTTTCCTGCACCGTGTGCGGTTCGTTTACATAAATAAATCAACACCTGGCCGAAAAAAATACCTAGGTTACCGGGATGATATTTAGTTACCAACAGTACGGCGCGGAAACGTGGTCATTGAAGCAGGAGGATAGACGTAGACTGGAGGCTTTTGAAATGTGGGTGTGGAGAAGAATGGAGAAGGTGAAATGGACCGAGAAGAAAACAAACGAGGAAGTACTTGGTATGGTGGGCGAAGAGAGGGGTTTGTTGGGAGCAATCCTATGGAGGCAGGAAAAGTGGCTGAAAGGGGTATTGACCGGCAACGGGATGTTGAAGGCTGTAATTGAGGGGAGAATGTTAGGCAAACGAGGAAAGGGAAGGAACAGGATAGGGATGTTAGACGGTATGAAGGGAGGAAGAAAGTACTCAGAGATGAAGAGGGACCTGATGTAGAGGGGGGTGCTGGATTTTGTGTTTTGTTAGGAGTCACAAAATGTTTTCTTTAGTCGCTGTGTCCATCCAAAAACCTTCCTTAACCGGTAGATTACCTAATAATAAACCGGGATGATAACTCGCATTCTTATCTGGAACCCCAGGGTGGACATCCGAATTCCCTGACCACTACACCATCTACCTCACTCGAGTCCCCACATATCCCCGTACGTATTCTCCCTTCTGTGACAATTCTTAACATCCGATTACCCCATCATTTCTCCTCTATCCAACGTTTCATTCTTCTTAGAACACCTCTCACCAACGCCCTCTCATGCCTCATATAGCTAAACTTGTTCACCTTTTTTCCTCCACTCGATTAAGCTCTTTTTCTTCATATTTCCCCTCGTCCACGCCTGAAAAGCCTTTCACTTGCGCTCATCCTCTTCCCTGAGAGGACTAACTTGAAACGCACATGGCCGTGATGGATTTCGGAATGCCGACTTACCTTCTTCATTTACATCCCTGCTCAGAAAAGATTTCCCCTCGTCAATTTCCCACATTTCGAAAACACTTCGTTCAATAACGCAATTCTCTTCCGCGCTGCTGTGACCGGTTTTCGATCAAAATTGTGCGAATTCACGCAAATTATTTCAAAAGATATCAGCGACGCCATTATTTCAGCACGAAAACATCTAGCGCATATCACCGTACGCGAAAGCCACGGTGACTGTAGAGAGCACACGCATAGTAAATCCAGGAATAACTCCACCAATTGGAGTTCTAAATATACCATACTACACCCGTTGAAAAATATAAATGACCTCACTGCGTTCCATTGTGAAGCAAAAATGGTAAACATGAAGCTAATAGAGGGGCATTTGACGAGGGCTCACCGTAAAGTAATGTCGAACTTGAAATACACGAGGAGAAAATTAAAAACATTCACCGACACATTTTTCTCGGACAAATGTTTTGAATAAAATAATTCTATGCAATTTAAATGTCATTAAAAATATTGGCTGAACTCAGGCTGGTTATTCACGATACTTCACATTTTGCATTAAATATATTAGACACGAAAACAATACTTTTATCGTTTAATTTATTTTTAATCGGGGTTATAACCCTGAATGCCAGCTAATAACCAATTTGCGAAGCTAGAACCCAAATTCTATAGGTTGCAGAGGAACACAATCGAGAGGACATTCGAGATGAGATTCAATATTTGCACACTACAGTACCAATGAACGGACCAAAAAAATAAAGAAATGTTAGGGTTTTTCAATAAATGAAACAGTTTCTGGCGTCACTTGGTGGAAATTCGTCTTCTTGGTGGAAAAATATTGAAATTAAATTTAAAATCCTTCGCCTTTCCACATAAAACACTTTTATTACGACCTAGGTTTCGCTATGGTATAACATCATCAGGTAAAAATACAAGTCAAACACAGTATTTATAGCTCTGGACGGAGGGGAAGAGGAGGGAGGGAGGAAAGCAAGGATTGGTTGAGGTAGGAAGAGGAGGATTGGTAATCTTGATAGATTAGCAGGCTGGGAGAAGGAATTAATACATTGTTGAAAATATAGTATATATTTAATTTAAATTAGGGTTTTTAATTGAATTTTTAAAATAACTGCGGGGGAAAGATAATTGTGTTTTGCAGATGCCATCATTTAAATAATTCGAAATATATGAGCATCCGAAAAACTATTTGACCTTTCGTCGGATAAGGTAATTTAGGAAAGATTAAAATAATCAGTACCCAAATCACTACATTCTCGGGTCGTCGTGGGCAATGGTCCTTTCCCAGCACGTTCGAGTGAATGCACGCCTCTACTAGCAGCGTTATATACCAAAGTACAGATAAGCTAATGGACATCAGAAACGGAAACACAAGAAACAAAATTCGATCCTCCGAACATGCCTCTTGATTTTCGACATCTCATTCCATTCATTTTAAAAACACATCGCCGTCTTGGACGCAATCCAGACGACCGGTAGTCAAGGCAAGGACGACTGCATTTGTATCGCTCATAATTATCAAGGAGCCTTTGCCTTTTGACTCGCTGACCTGCAGCCACTCATCATTCGTCCTTTTATGGGCGTATCAATTTTCGGATATTGCGACGGCTACTGGATATCATTTAGCAACAATATGGTTTGGTTGATTTGCGAAATAAAATTTTAGATAGCCTCATTATAGCTTATTATTTCAGGTCAAAATCGCATCAGAAAAATTAAAAGCATTTATACAAAAAGAAAAACAAATATATGCCGTGGTGTATACTTAATTCTTAGTTACTCACGGAGAGAAATTCAAATTCGTCACGTTGTGCAGCTGTTCTTAACAATTATCTTACGTGGGATTCATTATTCACTGGGAAAGAACACCACAATAGCTCCATCATCTAGATTTTGAACTGGAATAATGGATTCCGAAGTATTCAGACATTTTCAAAATAAGTTCAGTAAAATTTTTAAGCATCAGGTTATACTTGAAGGAATTCCTCGATGCTATTCCTAACATGTTAGTATGTGTCTCCTACGTTTCAATAAAAAGGGAATAAAGCAGAAAGTATACTCTAGATTTTATTTGCGAGCGATTTAAACGCAAATTACTGTTTCAAATCGTGAAAAAAATAGGTGCGAATTTTACAGATTGTTTTCCTTCCTCTTCCCTATATTATAAACAAGACTGGTTGTGACCTTTAAATAATATCCAAATAGATTTTTCAAGACAACTTATGGACCCCATTACCGTCAGCATTTTGATAATAATCAGACATGGGTCTCATCGAATCACTCAAAATTGAGATAAAGGACCCTCTAATAAAACCACTTCCCAATGCTTTTACGACAAATTAGCTTCACAAAACCGGATGGCGAAAGCTTTAAGAGTCCCCTTAACAATCCCAACGGAGATATAACTCATAAAATAAATGCTCGAAAGTCGATCGAGCTATATAAAGCCCAGGCTGCTGTATTTGCGACTAGTTCCCTAGGATGTCGCCATGGGTTTCAATTCTCACTTCAACTAGGTAATTGATAAATAAACATCGAATGCGAAGGAACATTTAAAAATGTATCCATCCCTGTGATCATGATGATAAGAGAAATGAGACGCTTTAAAATTTAGACGTCACCTCCGCAGGTCAAATTTATGGAATATTAGACCGAAATGTCATCTACTCGAAGGGAAGACGAAAATAAAAACGTCCCCGGGGGAAATATTGGATGGGGTGTTTTACAACACGGCAGAACGGAAAAATTTGAGAAGTGTGTGTGTGTGTAGGAATGAGACAGCTTCGACCAAATTACGTGAATGCGGCGCTATTCCCCGGGCGAAGACGCGGCTCCGGGAGGGAGAGGAAAACCAGATACCAACTGGCACTTTCTCCGCAAAAAAAAAATATCGCGCAGCAGGAGTTCACTGAGGCAGTCGCCTACCTAGCGGACAACTTTCCGCGAATCGAAAGAGGAAAAGTGCGTGACATAAAAAAAAGAATACATGATACTTCCCTACACGATTCGATTACATCGCTGGAACATTTAACGCACCCACGCATAGGGAATTTATACATAAACCTCAGGCTTCACGCGAAATCTTCGCCGACCTTCCCCGGGCCGGGAAAACGATCCTGAAAGCCCAGCCGACCTCACGTCTTCCGTGCCCTCGCCAGTTCTTACCCGATTTTCCCTTTCCTAAAAAAATCCACTTCCTCGCCCTCTTTACGGCACTCAGGAAATGTAGACGTTCGTCCCGACCATTTCCTCCCCGCGTCCTTCCTTAACTCCTGACTTTAACCTCTCTCCACCACCCCCTCCTTCTCCTCCTCCTCCCAACTCCTCCCCCACCCATCGCATTTAGCCTCCCCCAAGGTCGCCCGAGCACTCAAGGACGTAGTCATGGCAACAAGCGAAGACACCACGCCCTCGAAATATCTCTCTCTCTCTCTCGTCCGCGTTTTTTATCCCTCCCACCCCCCTCCCCCAGCCGCTATCATTTCCTCCACTTCGTCTCCCTCCTATTCTTTTCGTCCTCTCCCTTGCCCTCCCCTCTCAACCATTGTCCCCAACCCCAAACCCAGTCAATCGGCTTCCCAACTCAACCTCCCCCTGAAGCCATGGCCATTCTTTTCTTTCAGGATCTCGCCTTTAAAGAGACGGACACACCACACCCCCTACCGGGGACTATCCTGGACGACTCTGGCATGGGGTGCGTCGAGCGCGGGGGTGGACCCTCGTGCTTGATCCCACGACGGAAAGGGATAGAAAAACGGGGGGGGGGCCAATTCGATGAAATACGCAATTTTTTTCAGCACTCTAAAATTTTACCCATCACACACATTAAGTAAACTTTCAACTTGCCGAAAAAGAAAACGACATAATTCCCCCTTCCCCATAAGAAGCGACAACGAAAATCAATCTTTAACAGTACATCAAAGCTTCAGTTGAATTCACAACATATCTGAATCGGGTCTACAATGAAAGCATCTAGATAATCGCACATCAGTACAATCATGTACGTGCTAACGATGAACTTTGGTATCTACGCGTATCACAATTTACTGACCCATCGCACGAGGTCATTAGAATGTAATTACTGATTATTTCAAATTTTATGAGTATACCATTTCCGACTCTCCTGAGCACTTTCGCACAAACCTAACTTTTTACTAGACGCGTCATATCAAACTTTTGGATCCTCAGGATATTAATCTTAGGTTTTGAACAATGCACTTCTCAAATAAAATCAGACATACTTTAATATGGAATCTATGAATACGTTATGAAATCCTTGGAGACGATCTCTTTTTTCAACGGATCGAAGCTTTATCAATTTGAAGAGGCAAGCGGAAAATCTCTCAGGAAACGCGATGAAATCTGGCGAGACCTAAACGCATGGCCGTCCTATCCGGGGGTGAATTCAGAGCGAGGGATGACTTTTCCCCCTTACAATGCAAGAGGGCAAAAAAGACGTCATGGAGTGCGAAAATTATTGTTTCCCTCCCGCTTAATAGGTTTACTTCGCGTGCTTTGCTTGGATACCAAATTTCAACAATCCAAAATGTGGCTTTGAGACCGAATTTCTTACGTTTCCCGAAATTTCTATTCTAAAATTGCATTTAGAGACGGTGAACTACTGTTTTAAATGCATATTAGCACCAATAACAGTTATCATAAGGCTGGGAGAAACAAGATGACAGAACATATTACTCCGACATAAAATTCGAGGTCATTTGGGGGAATTCACCCAATATCTATCCAATCATTTAACATTTTTGATTGCATTAAAATTTAATTTGATTCCAACTTCCAAACGCGGAGGACAGAAGTGAATCGTAAGTTATGCAATTCTAGTTGCGAGTATCGCGACCTCACACGAAACTCAAAACTGTGCCGAGGGCTTCCGTAAAATGTTTGCGATCCCGACTAACACAGGGAAAATACGTCCATAAATCCAAAATACTGTTTGGATGATAAGAATTTCAATGCATACATGGACAATAAGGACTAAGTGAAAACCAAAGAAAAAAATCGTTCTCGGAATCGGCCTGGTAATAACGACCAACATAAAGGCTGCTATTTTAATGGGAATTCAATGCGTGGAGTTCCGAGTTATAATTCTGAGTTAAGCCATGAATTAGAAGGAAATGTGAAACCATACCAACAATTCAAAGGGTAGGCTTAACTTTTGCACAGGCCTTCTCTCGGCCAATGAGTAAAATGTGAGGATTCATACGGAGAATATTTCAAAACATCTACTCATGTCATATCAGACCGCTTCCGTAGCTGTTAACAATGAGACCAATACAACCTTGATGCTAACCAACCTGACGTCATTTTAATAGCCAAAATTACGAAATAGCAGGTAACAAAGTTAACCCAGCATTATAGGGATGTTCTCAGACGAGAGGATGCAACATAGGCTGGATAAGTATTTCATTACATTTCAATGCAACAATTTCAGATTGTAAAAATCATTCGCCTTGACTGGGATTCGAACCCGGATCCCTTGATGCCCGGCCGAGTGCATAAGTCAGTTAAGCTATCGAGGCGTCCTCTTAAACTCTGCTGCATTTTGGCAGATGACTCCGTTGAAAAGTTACTGATGCGGCATCTCCCGCAGTTTCTGGGAATTCGTCTAAAGTATAAACAGCCTAAGTGTTTATAGTTGGCTCTAACCTCGTGGATTGTGGCGCGTCGCGCACGATTACGAATGCCTGTGACATTGTATGTACGGTATTTCGTCACAACATCTTGTTCCTTAAAAGCCCACAAAATTTCAAAGTTTAACAGGGCGCCTCGACAGGTTAACTGGCTAAAGCACTTGGCCGCACATCAAGTAATCCAGGTCAAGGCGAATATAACTTTTACACTCTGAAATTATTGCATTGAAATGCATATTAGCGGATGACTCCGTTAAAAAGTTACTGATGTAGCATCTCCCGCAGTTTCCTCTCCAGCATTTCATTGCAGTCAACAACCTGAGCAGCATCATTCTTTTGGAATGTTCTTCGCCCCTCCGCCCTAAACATCAAGACTACTGGTGCTCTCTTCCGCGGCAACCGCGCACATCCCTCCCAACTGACTCTCGATTAATCTCAAGAACTAGTGAACGCGTCACTTGCGCTCAGGAATCGGACTCCATTCGCGAGTACAACATTTCACCGGAAACTTTCAACATCACTCAGTTCCATTCCCGTAAAACTCGAATACGACCTAATATAATTTGATGAGGTGCCTTCACTCGCTTTTTATCGCACCGCTAAAACATTTTAATGGCACACAAAACAATTCATTTTCCTTCAACGGGCGCAACGATCCAGTACACTCACGTCCATTCATGCAGCAGCCTCATGCATTCGTCATAAATTATCAAAACCATCACCACCAGAAAGCATATTTGTCATCAGTCTAATGCAAGAAGACAAATTATCATTAGCACCAAATCGCCAATGAGCATTTTCATTACACTTTTTTCTCCAAAAATATCAAGGACTCTCAAAAAATCTCAATAATAAAGGAGGCGCGCAAGTTGCCCTATATTCTCATTAAAATTATTATCCATTAATAACTTCGAAATCAAGCAAACATCCACCTAAACCCTAGCCATTGTGTATAAACTACAATGGTAAATTACAAAAGTCGACGATAATTAAAGTTATCTGTTCATATTCACCTGATCTGACTATTGAAATCAACATTTTTATTTACACAATTCTCATGAGCTTGCTCGTATAAATGGAAACCATGACAAACAAACATTCGTTGCTAAGCCAGATGGGCACACACAATCAGACTCTTATAGATAATCCTGGAGGAGGTTAAAGGTGGGATTCAAGTACAGTTAATACCAAAGGGCTAGCGGAAGAGGAGAAATAGATAATCATTTGAACCTGATTTTTCGTGCACTAACGTCGTGCCGGTGAAAACGAACGGCAACAAAGGACCCCAAAGCAATAGTCCGGGCAAGCGTGATAACTCTTGCATATAATAACTATATTAGTACAGTGAGGACAGTCGTGGAGGTCGTAGTAGTTTTGGTGACATTGGTTACCTGAGGGAGTCCCACAGCTTATATTATTTGCGCCATAATGGATGGGTGGGAATTGTGGTAGAGGAGCAGATTTCTCGGGATAGAGAAAGGAAGGATGAGCAGACATCTGCCGCATCGACATTGGCCCTCTCTTTAAGGAACTGCAACGAAGAGTCGCGCGATTCAATACAAAGTTCTTTCCGACACGACGGTCAGGTTAGTGCAGCTGGCCTGAGATCTTCACACGGCACCCAAACAAAGGTAGGGATATACATAATAATACTATTCTTCCAGGAGTATTCAAGAAATCGAACACCGGAAGAACTCGGCGCCGCATTGTATTGAAGGCGGACCGGAGTTGCGTGAGGGCAATGCTCAACCCCCATCTCAACAATGAGATACCAATCTCACCCCGATTGTGCACGTCCTACAAACTACCGATTTGGAGGAGTTTTCAAAGCGAAATCACCTAGGTAACCGCCATTTAACCGTTTGAGAGGTGAGCAAGCAGGTTAGCCAAGAAGGGAGAGGAATAGGCCGCTCAAAAGATCGTGTGGCATTGTGCACGGAAAGCACACATGCGCGAGACAAGTAGCAGAGGTGGACAAAGCCCTATAGCGTGCCGGCCAGCGACATGGACTTACTTGGCACACTCATTTCATTGACTTGGAAGGGAGATGACACAAGCCCATTTGGATAGCGCGTCCTACTCCCAGTCGAGGATTCGATTCCCGACTAAGGGTACGGTGAACCTTGATAGACTCAACACATGCAACACCTAAGGACATCAAAAATGGCTTGTCAGGATCATGGAGACAAAAGAAACAACAGAATTGTCCAAATACGTGGGTGCTTCAAAAAGATCCTTAAAAAATCCAACAGATGGCGCTCGCAATATCGGAAAATGTTCGCTTTCAGTAAGCCTCATCACATAGTAGCCTGCTGTTAAGGTTTCGGCTACACTCATGGCGTGGATTAATTTCCACAATCAATCGGAGCAAAAAACTTTTGCTTGCTTAGAACAATGGAAAAAAATGAGTGTTTACGACTGTACACAATTGGGTTAATTAGTCTAACCGTGATTATACATCCACAGATGATGAACATCGTTCGGGACGTCCAGGGGAAGTGGCTCCCTGCGAAATGATTGACGAAATCCACAATATGGTTTCGAGTGATCGACGAATCAAAATTCGCAAAAACAGTTGAGGCCACTGACATTTCACAAGGTGGAGTGTTTTCAATTTTGCACTCGAAATTGAGCATGAAGATGGCAAGATGAGTACGGAGCTGGGACTCGGTGGAAAATAAACGCAATCGCGGGGTCGATTCGGAGCCCGGTTGAGTGCTTTTCCGTCGAAATCCTGAGGAGTTTCCGCGTCGATAAAAAACTGTGGACTCCTAAGAATCCGAAGAATTGCCACAGTTTTTTGGGACGCACGCAGAATCATCCACCGATTACTTGGAAAAAGGACACACAATAAATGGGGAGTATTATGCGTCGTTATTGCTCCGTTTCAGCGAAGAAATCAAGAAAACCCGTCTCCATTTGGCAAAATAAAAATTCCCTTCCATCAAGACAATGCAAGGGTACACACCTGCTCGTTTTGAGGGCGAAAATTGTGGAGTAAAAAGTTCGAATTATTACAACGTCAACCGTATCCACCAGATATGCTGATATTTTTTAAAAATTTACAATTTGGAAAAAATGTTTGCACGGAAAACGATTTCCGTCGAACGAAGAGGTCACCGCCAACACAGATGCCTATTTTGGGGACCTTCTGAAATTCTACTTTTTGAACGACTTAAAAAAGTTAGAGAAACGCAGGGAAAAGTGTAGCGAGTAACAAAGGGAGATAACGTTGACAAATATTTTAAAAATCTACCAAAAATAATTTATTTTTCTATTTTCTCAATAGGTCTTATTGATCGCCCAACCTAACGAACTGAAAAAGGTAAAGGTTTCTCAGGAAAAATCTATTCGAAAAATTACCCGTTAGTGTTGCTCAAATTGACCACGGTGATTCATTTTGAATAGGCACCCGGAGGACCCTTACACCCGCAAAAAAATGACGTTAAGTTGCCGGGGGGAGGGGGGGGCGAAGGTCACGTCGGGTCACGTCAGAAAGTGGCCCACAAAAAGTGGTGCAAGACACTAATGGCCATCCACTCAGCTGATGTGGGAGCAACACTCCCATTATCGCCGCAATTTGCGGGCCCTGCTGGCCATCTTCGCACGTCCGCCCTGTCGGAGGGAAAAGCGAAAGGGACAAGGAAACCTTCTTAAAGGGAATCCCGGACCGGAGTGGGAATGTTTACATTCCAGGAATTAATCTCGGTCCCACCGCCTCCGGTGTGAGGACGGAATGGCTTCCTCCTGCTTGGTGCGGTTTGATGAAGTAACAGAGACGGCGCGCATGAGCGTCCTGCCTCCCCAGAAGGCAGATAACGCACCATGTACTCCCGGCCTCCCAAACCAGGGCTGTCGGATTTACGAGCCCGATTCCGATAGTCGTGCATAAATATACTTCTAGAGGATTTTCCGTTCCAACATCCTTTTTTACCCACGTCCCTGGTCATCCCTCTCAGAGCCTTCCCCTCTACATATTATACATAATGGCAGAAGAAGTAAATGCAGCAATGGCAGGAAAGGCAGCTGAAGGTAGGATTTGGATGAAAAAGGAATTTCTAATCCTCACATAACTAGACACAACGTGACATCCTAAACTAAAATAAATCTTTCTACGTTTCCACATACTCTCCGCCTACCTTCAACCCGTCCCACATTCCCACTCTTTTCCTCCCCACACTTCCCCACTATCCCTGAGCTCAACATTTTATAACCAACCAAAATTCTCTGAAACCATCTTTTTGATTTCTCTCAACAACCATCACTCCTCCCTCACCATTCCTAGGACTCCTCCGTTTGTTTTCCTTTCAGTCCATTACCATCCTTCCACACCCATAATACTAAAGCCTAAAATCCACGCTTATCTTGTCTCAACGCCTAAGTTTCTGTCACGTTCATTACGACGCCCTACGTAAAATTTTAACTAATTTTTTCTCAACGCCAATACTCAGGGTAACTGTGATCAACTTTTTTTTCTAAAAAAATATGATGCATCGAAGCGCGACTAATACGTCCGGAACATCACAGGTTTTACCACCATCTTTTAACTCGCGTGCAGAATTATTCCGGCCGTGGTCCAACGTCAGTCATGAAGCTCGTTCTCGGCACTCCTGTTTTCACAAAAACTTAAAAAAAGGCTGACCGCTCTCGGCGTTATTTCAACCTAGTAACAGCCTAAGGAAAATGAGAAATAACATTGTCTGGGTAAACTGATACATTTAAATTTGGTAAAAACAAATAAAAAGAGACGTTTCAGGCGTGATATGGTGGAATATCATGATTAATTAAAAATTGGCAATTTTCCACAAAATAAAATACCGGTTTCAATGTAGCTACATCATCATCAGGTTTAGAGTCCTGATGATGATGTAGTCACATTGAAACCGGTCGTAAAACAAATTATTTTGTGGAAAATTGCCAGTTTTTAATTAATAATTGGTAAAAACGATGTCATCAAATCAACGATCAAATAACTCAATAAAATTTCAGCTAACGTCACCACGATCATGGTATTCCCTTTTGAACGTTAATAAATGCACATCTGAGATTTTTACGTATATGATATTCGCGTGAATCTTCTGCAAAGAGCAACATCAAACAAAACACAATCTACGCGCGACGATAATACTCGACGTGCGCAATGGTCTTATTCCTTTGTTCTGGGGGATCGAGATGGTGCGGGGGCTAACGTACTGGCTTCCCACCCTGAGGGCGCGGGTTCAAATCCCGGCGGTGTTGAATATTTTTCAGAGGTATCTCGATCCCTACTTGAGGTGCTTTGTGGAGGGCACTTTGAGTGAGTACGGCGTCCGTCGGATGGGACGTTAAGCTGCGGACCCCTTGGCGCCTTTCGTAAAGAGTAGGCTAATGCCGACGCCGGGTTTCTCTCCACCCTTCATCCTTTCCTGTCCATCCCCTATGGCGCAAATGACCTTAGCTGTCGGTCGCCTCCCCTAAAAACTACTACTACTACTCCTTTGTTCTGTTCAATCAACATTCATCAATCCACAGACTACCACGCCAAATATGCATCCCTTCACTCCAAAGGCGAGCCTTCGCCTTACTCCGCAATTTCCACATATTACGGCACACGTCGACCACACCCGCGACACTTTACATATTAGGAGAGTTAACTCTGGAAGTCTCCCAAATGGATTTCATTTATTCGATTCACGGCGCCGCGGTTACATCGCAAAAACCACTTCACATTCAGACAACTCTCACCCAGCTGTGGTCCGAGCTGAAGAATTCTGTCATTTGGCATTTGAAGATGGTCTCTGCGCTGTTTTTCCCTCGAGATCTATTCCCCGTTTGCAACTAATTTTCCTCCCTGAATATTCCTTATGATTTATATGCAAAACAGTAAACAGCAACAAGGCTCGCAAAAGGTGTTACAGGGTAAATTTGATCACGTTGGCCGCACCATGTTCCTGACATCCAATGCTCAAATTTAGTTCGCAACTCAATAAATATAAACGTAATAACATTTCAAAAATATTTTATTACTGGCGACGGATACCAATCAATGGTTTTTTCGTTCACTCCATAACATAAACACCAGAATTCCTGAATGAATACCCGAAGGATTTCTGAGATAAGCTTCTCTGAATGCGGATGATCAAAATTAGGAAGCAGCCAGAGTTGATATCACACAAATGTAATTAAAACACATTAGATTAGCTAACAGCTTCAAACAATCTGTATTCGAAAAATTATGCTTCTGAATTCAACACCAGTTCTCACATTTTTTTTACAAACTAATAATCCCAGCAATTCGCAATTTGTTTTGATTTTGCAATTTTTTTAGCTCAGTCCGTCTAGAATTTTATAAAAAGTACGGTTCCCATTCAAACGTTTAACCTAATATTTTTAGGTATAGAATTAAAATACAAAATTCACCCCGTAATCTGCCCGCAAAAATCATTCACTTTCTGTTCAACGCACTAATAAACCCTTTCATGCATCGCTATCAATCGACGCGAACATTACCTATGCCGTCGGAATTGAAAACTACGGTCCAAAAAATCTTCATACAGGACCCGTTCCCGGAGTACCAACAACCCACTAAACTACATAGGCGCCCAGAATGATGCGACAAGGTTACAAATAAATGCCATGCCCTATTAATTATGACATTTTTCCTTCATAACATCGCAATGAGCGCACTGGAATATTTGAACATGAGTGCCTATTTGAATATGACTAACTCGTGCCTTCAGGGAAGATAGCCCAATTTCCCCACAAACTGATGAAATATAGCAACATTATAAAAAAGAAACTGCAAAGTGATCTCACGAGTAAGACTTAAGTGCTCATTTACTAAACTGATCGGCCATTGAAGCGCAGTGAACGAAGGAAAACCAGTGATAAAATCCACGTAATGTAAGCTGACGAAGTTTCCGAGTGGATTAACCTTCCGACTCAAAAGTTATTACCAAAAAATCCTCATACTTCAAGCATTCCAAAAAAACCGCATAGTAGGAGTTATTCCAATTCAATAAATCGGTGATTTGACCCAGAGCCTATGGTTCCAAAATACAAGATTTTTTATCGAAACCTATTGTGGAGAATAACACCAGAGAACACCACATTCAATCCGCAGGCAGGAGCCACGAATTTCATTGAATGCGTGTCGACGAACCCAGTCAAGACTCATCCACCCCAGTCGGCCTCGAGTAAGATTATTAGTACAAATACGGAACCTGATAGCGCGGGCATCCGCTTCGCCATATCACGAGAAACACTATCTCTTTGGCTGACGCCCGCAGCGTCTTTACTCAAAAGAGAAGGGAAAGAGTTGTTTCCCGTAGTCAAAAAGTAGAGCCACACACACAGAAAGGTCAAAGGCTCGCGACTGACACGAGAGGATAGAGAGCTTTTGCTTATCAGAGAGCGAAGAGAGGATGGATTCCCGTCGGAGCAGTACCTACACACTGTGTGTTACACCTTGCAACACGACCGCATTATCCTCTCCGGCCAACACCTTACGCCTGAGCGCTTCCAACAAGGGAGTGGAGAACACGGCCGGCCGCTAATAGCAGACGAAATCGGCGTTGCCAAACCGTACATGCGTCACAGCCGCGGGCTATTGTTTTTTTCACTATATCCACGAAATACATCACGCCCAGACTATCCAAACACTTGCAAATTATGCGACGACGCTACCGCCTTCGGTTACAAGGTCGATGCACAAATGTGCACAAGATAAATCTCTGGAAAGGTGGAGGATTTCCTAAGTTATTGCATAAATGCACTCGAAATTAATGTTTCCAGTTATGCCGTATTGTAAATGTACTCGATCTTTTAGAGCACGTCCAACGTAGGAATTTGAAAGCCCAGGTGGACATTTATTTGCGCCGTGGAAAATAATTTTGAAACACCTGGCACACCGATTTCGATATTTTTTTTTCTTTTACGAATAGTGGATGCGAAGGAAGCAGATGTTCCGTCGAAAAAACGGTATTCAATTGTTTTAATCAAGTCTTCGTCGTGATGACACAGGTGAGTTTTCCTCCCGAAACTTGAGATAATATTTCATCATCAAAAACAAACGAAGTTCACCCATGAATACATCGCAAAATCATTGACACGTTCCACGATGATCGAACAACTAATTTTCTATGATGCATTAAAAAATCATAAGCACAGTAATCAGCCCAATTGGCAGGTAAAGCATAAACTTCTAATCATCTCCGACGTTGATAGAAGGCTTTTTAATGATTCATATAAAATTTTACAAAAAAATCATTCACACTCATTCCACGAACAGCTCAATCCGCATACCTTTTGAATTTCCTAGCATATCAAAATACAGAAACTCTTTCCTTTTTGGCATCCCGTCAATTAAATTTCATAATTTATTTTCACCTCAACCGACATAAGAATATTTTTTTTATTTGCACGTCTTACACCAGTGTTACATGGTTGGAGTTTACGCAAAAATCCATTTAAAGGCTTAGCACCTATATGTATAGCATAACGATCCACATGTTTTAAAATGTCAATTCCATTTACACAGCTAGGGATAATAAAAAAATTGAATCAAATATCAGGAAAAATTCCAAGAATCTTCGGGAGATGCCTTAGCAGTAACTCTTGACGGAATCATCCGTTAATATGCATTGCAATGAAACAATTTCAGAGTGTAGGTCCCGGTCAAGTAGAATGATGTCTACATTCTGAAATTATTGCGTTGTAACAAATATTAGGAATTCATGACTGCGGATTCAATTACCGCCTTATCAGACTCGTGCGACATCCTTAACCAATTCCCAAAGCCCTACCTGGTGCCGAGTTATGTCTTCATGTGTGCACTGAAAGTAAAAACATGCTCGGATCTGGACTTCCGAGTGGTCTACGAACGTTAAAATCCCCGTGAACTTGAACCGGTAAACGTAAATTAATCTAGATCATATTATATCCAATGTTCCTAAAACCGAATAATGGTGTTTTTTAAATTATTCCCGTCACATTGTCGGTGAAAAACTACACAATTCACGGATATTGAGGAAGACTGCAGCGGTGGAGTAGAAACGTTGGCTGAAACCAAGAAAACTGCAGGAAATACGCCTTGCTAGGCATGGTGTAGCACTGAGTGTTTGACATGGTAAATTTGATACGCCGTTTTTAAAAAATAAAATATATTCAAAACACTTTGATTTCAAAGCCTTTTTATCACTGAAATAGTCCGTAGCAATACCTAAAAACAACAGCAAAAAGAAGGAAACGTAATAATTCAGAAATCACGTGATGCTCAAAGAGGAAACAATAAAAAAGTACAAAATGTGTTTGTTTACGATAATTACGGATAAAAATATCGAGACTAAAGTAACATTTCGACTGTGAGGGTAAGATTCGAATTTACTCATATCGACGGAGCCCCACCGGGGCAGCGGCATATTACATCACCTGGATAGCACGAAAGAAACATTCTATTTAAGATATATTTAAGCATTGGCTCAATCCCGTGAAGATTTGCAATAACAAAAATTTATACACGGGGTAATATCCCAAAAACTGTGCTCTTAAAAATCATACGGATGTCATTACCGTTATTAACGTCACATATTCACCGTTAACCACAAAGTTAAAAGGTTGTGCCGCAACACGTCCTCGCGGGTCGTGACGTAATTTCAAAAGAGGTGCTTCATAAACCTAGGGAACGTGAAAAAATCAACCCCCTCCCCCGAGTTACCAAGCCGTACTGAGTCAAATACGTCAAAGGGAATAAGATGCAAAGGAGTGATTTCACCACACCGACCGCACTTGCCCGCAGGTTTTTAACGGTATGCTCTCCGCACTGTCCTTGCCATCCGCCTCCTTCCTCTTCAGGCTGAAGTGCATCTCGTCTACCACAGTGGGACACAAAGATCACACACAAGCCTCCCGTCCTTCACCCCCTAACGACTTCAAGATCTTTCACCATCACCGCGAGCAATGGGGGGGGGGGACTCAAACGGACTCCTGATGCCCGTCGCGTCGGGTCTTGTACGTGGGTATTTCAATACACTTCCGTAAACTTTTGCAAAACTCCCCCCCCCCCCGGCCACAGAGTGTAAACAAATACGTGTCGCCACGCCCAGCGTCCGTCTATATTTGCCCCGATGCGACCTGATAAACGGGGGCCGCAGGAAAGGTCTTGATTTTTAAGCCGGGAGGTTATACCACTCCGCGCAGAAACTTGCGAACGAGGCGAAGAGATAGAAAGGGAAGATGCTCCCGTTCTCCGATCCATTTCTCTGCGATTAACTATTGCGGCAATATTTGGGAGTCCAACAATTTTTCGCCTCAAATTAATTACCGTAACTAATAAGGCGAGCGCGCGCAGGAAAGTCTTCTTTCTTTTTTTTATTTGATTGACGTAAACGAATTCCGCCGACGAAATTCGAATATTAGCGGAAAAAATTCCTATGGCACATGGAAATTCGTAAGAAGTAAATACACAACCACGCATTTCTCAGATGCGATGCAGAGTGCGATGCTATTCTCCTGAAAAATGTCAGAATTCTAATCAGAAGAAACGCAGGTCAACTGAGAAAATTAATGTTCATCATCTTATCATTATTATGCACTTTAAATAGAATTGAGAGATCACTTCGGACTCAACGCACAGGTTCCCAACAAGGGTTTCGGATTTCTTCCTTCTGAGGGATAAGGAAAATTGACATACTAACGCGAAAATGAAAACAAAATCGCTAATTTATCTTAAAATCAACATATCGCACTCGCAAGTGCCCAATCTTCACGACTCTGCGAATAGATCCACATTGTCTAACGAGAGAAATGTGGGGATCCCGAAATACAACAGGTTGCGGGCCCTTGTTCGGATAAATTAGAATCTTTGGCTGTCATGAGAGGGTAATTAGAGCTAATGGGGAGACGGTACAAAAATGTGATTTGCATGGCCAATAAACGCCTAAAAATATTACTCATTTGTTATAGTGTACGCACCGCAGTGCAGCAGTGCCACTTATCGGCTCACGTTGAATACGCACTACATCACCATACGCAAAAAGAAGTATTTGAGAGATAAAACGTATCCACAAATTTAATAAAATCACAATGCAAGCATAATATATACTCTGTGGGAAATTACAGAAAATAGCAGTACTCAAGTACCCAAATATGATGATGAGAGCAAGTCGGGCAACTCTGACAAAACCCTATACGTTGCAACACTGAATTATGGGAGGGCGATTCCATAGTACTCGCACCCAATCATTTCGACCGAAGAATGAAGGCAGTTATGTGAGTAGGTCCGATTGCATGTAATTCAACGTACAGGAACAATTTGTATCAAAGTGATTTTCCACAAATACACATTTTGAGACTTGCAAATCCTCAGCAAGCGGATTTAACAGAATACTGACCTGCAGATGTCTGTTTTTCAGTCTTAGACGGCGAATGAAACTTCAGGTTTTTGTGTTAATATACCCAATATGAAGTATAAGAGATCTTCAAATATTTCAAATATTCTACAAATATATATACTAAATCTACGACCACGAAAGTGAAAAGGGGAAACGACACCTGGGCGGTGGTTGCCCATGGCGTCCATAGTAAATAAACTGGAGTTCAAAACACGATTTTTACTCAGCTGCAGCGGCAACAGCTACAAGCGACTTTGGAAATAAAATTATTTCTTCTTACCGAGAGTTCCGATATTTCGTCAAATTTTAATACGAAAAGATCACCCCGAAACAAGTATATCGGAAAACGGGAATGTCCTAACTAGCAAAGGGAATGAAAAGCCTCAGAGGAAAGAAAGAAGGAAAATGTAAACCAAATATTTACCTCCAAGGCCGGATGATGCAAAAATAACACAAGAGAGGAAAGTAAAACGTCTCGTAAAGGGTATCTAAAGAAATTGCCAATTTGATTCAATCCTGATTTCCGATAGGTGAAGTTTTAGAAGGACGACTAGATCTTCGAAAAACGAAAGAATAATTAAAGAGTGCAGCCAACGAAATAATATCAACACCATGTAATTGAGCACCAGCACAATGATATTTTCGTACACCCTAAGAAACATCCATCGCTAAAGGTTTTTATTTCCTTACAATGTACCACATACGCAAAACAAGGCTTAAAGAAAGATTATAGACGGCAAAACATGATCAACACTCACGTCAAAGGATGTAGAGTCCGCGTCTTATTTTTAACGGGCATAACAAACACAGGAGTGAGAAGTTGCTATATTGTGACCGCGAGTTCCGTGCAATGACAACAGTGAATTCAATGTAAAAAAATTCTTAATATATTAAGCAACAATAAGCGAATGATAAAGGATAACGGCGAAGGCTAATGGCAAAATAACTTTGGCTTATGCCTTCCGAGGTAGAAGCGAGCCAGCCTGCCGACGTCGACTGGTATCGGGGAGGGCCCAAAGATGAGGGACTGATGCGAGGAGGCTGAAGGAGATTATTCCCACCTTCTTGAGGTCGGTGCTCCTCGGCCAACTAGTCACTCCAATAGGCGCGCAACAGGCACCGCCTCCACCCCTTCCTACCCCGTGGGTGCAACCGGGTCATGTATTAGGTATCAAGTGATGAGAGCAAGTAGACAGCACACAATGAAGGTTGTTAAGCGGTCCAATCCGCGGTAACTCTGTTCAACACGCTAAATGTTATTGTTATTCAAACAAAAATTACACCGTAATTAGTTTTTTAAAAACAAACACTGTTGAGTTAGTAAAACACACTGATGAGACCCTAACTTCGTCACGTGTCACTGTAACTTTAGAATGGGCACTTGGATATGTTTCACATCCAGAATTGTAAATTATGTGCGGCCAGAGGAAAAACACGCTCCTTGGGCAAAGCACACACCACCTTGCACTTTGCAACCTTGCCGGGCACTGTCCAGAAAATCGAGCTTCAATTTCAGAATGTGCGCGACACTTACAGCTTCGGCGGTAAAAATGGCAACTACAAAACCGGATGGATTGGTCCACGGTGAGTGCAACACAATGGATTCCATGCTGCCATCTATGTGTCAAGTATAGAAGCGTAAGATACAGGTAGTTTTCTTCCCTCCAAATTTCAAGTAAAACATTAAAATTCCTTGAATTCGAGCCCATGGGCAGCATTGTAGCTCGTTTCCAGTAAGATTAGTAGGAATTTTTATCAACGTAGTATTTCAGATTCTAAAATAACAAATTAATCTGTCATGCTTGAACGTAAATACAAATGCTGTAATATGAAAGGATTATGTTAATGAAACGATCCTAACTTTCTACATTACTCGCATACAGGTAAAAACAAATCACATTGTTATGTATAAATCTTGCTCAATATTTAACTTTAAAATTTACCAATATATGAAACTTTTCAATATGACAATGTGGTCCTTAACCAATATGAATTTTGGAATGTAGGATAATTTACGGAACTAAGCGATAGGACAATGAAACTCTCATTGAAAATGCTCTCAACTTTCTCAGTTTTCGTCTAATAATTATACTATTATTATTGCACAATCCAAGTATTCGTAATGCGCTAATCACCACATAAAACGACGTAAGATATGTACATACACATTTGTTTTGTAAATATTAATACTACATAGAAGTCAACCAAAGTTCATTGAAAACATATGAAAAGAGGGTCTAAAACACGAAAATTGAAGTTTTAAAGATAAGTTATTCCAACTAAGTGACAGAAAACATGCTAATATCTGGCACGCTGAGCCCGGTATTAACAATTCAACAAAAACTAACACTATTTCGCAGGAGCAGAAAGTCTTTCGATTAAAGAAATAAATTAATAGTGGCAATATATTTACAAATGAATTCAAAGGAGTCAGGATATAACATAACGATTAAAATAATGAATAAAACTGAATATGTCTACCTTGTTCTCCATTTTCGAATCCCCAGCCGAGTGGTCACAGTGCTTTTGTTCTCTTTCGCATTTCTAGTTCGTATTGTTCTCCGCATGTGCTTTTGAATTCCCGCGTGGACTGAAAATAAGATACGATAAGATTTGAGCTCTCTGTAACGTAGTGTGGACTTATTTTCTGTTTCATAAATTCTGTTTATACTGTCTATTAGATATTTCATAAAAAATATCGCTTTCCATAAAAAGCACTCCTTTTTAAAATGGCTCAAAGTTTTCAAGCGCTTAAATGTTTTCGGTGTCACACTTTCCAAGTAATACTAAATTTGTTTTATCATTTGGAATTTGTGTCGTTCACTTCTTAAAACCGATCACTTTTCGTATTTTAGGTCCAGATAAAGAAGAAGAGTAACCGATGGGCGTGTAAACTTTGCGGAGAGAAACAATCGCTCGTTAAGGTAAACGAGTAAGTCCCAATGTGGTAGAGTAAGATTTCCCTTTACAGTAAAGACATCAGCTTACCTAATATCCTCGCCTCATGTTGTTGACCAACTTAAGTGATAAATCAGGTAATGGTTTGGTTACTATAATGGTGCAACTATGATGTTAATGAATCCTGCGTCTGTGATTTTTCTTTATTATCAACACCTAAACGAAGCCTTCATGAGCTTTGTCCAAAGTGCCTGGCGTCGTCAAAATTTGCCTTGGAATGAAATTAAGAATCAAAACACTGCCATATACTGATTGCATTATTTAAGCTGAAGTGATACTCAATTTGTACCTGTTAGAACTTTTCAATTAAGAACAACTTTCATCAATATTTCCTTGAAAATAGTGAATTCATTACGTTTCTCTACAGGCTTATTTAATTACCTGATTATCTTATTGAAACTAAGAGCAATATTTACTTTAGAGAAGTTTTTTACTCAGAATTAGGTCAACTTCTTCTTGTACTCGTTACTTTTGCTCAGTGTAAGGCTTCTACTTGCCATGTTCTCATATCTTCTCTTTCATTATCCTCTAGAATTGGACATTACTCTTCATGGTCACCCAATTATGATCTGAATCCTAAAGCCCTCCCAAGAAACTGAACTGATGGTACTGTTCCTAAATCTATGCTTACAATAAATATGATGTAATTGGTGTGATCAGAAACCAGTAGTGGTTCTATAATACCTGTTATAAGGATTTTAATTTATGAAAATAATGTTAAATTTGTCACTAATTGCACTAATTTAGGGACTCTAATGCACCCTGCAGAAGATAATTTTATGCTTTGTGGACAGCAGCTATTGTAAAGTAGTGTCAGGCATGTAAGAAACATTAATTTTTAATATTATTAAAGCCAAAAATATTCCAGAAGAGAGGACATGGTTCTCGTGCTCCTTACCTCTTGAATTGGGTCCACCCCATTGGTACATTTTCCAAATGTGTCTGTCTGTTGTGGTGTTAAAACTGTATTAGTTTTAATGCTACCATTTCTTCTGCAGAACTCTATTGTTCTATTCTTGCAGTTATTTCTTGTTCTTCAACCAACTTTCCCACGACACTCTCATCCCTCCCATCACCAACCTCCTCATTCCAAACCTTCATCACTATCAAATGTTTCCTTTGAGGAGCACTCACTATCTTTTCCTCTAGTTAATTGTGTATACACTTTCTACCACTTCCTCATCGTGATTACTTGTTGACATGTGGACCTATATAAGAACCAATTTCATTGTTTATTATTTCATCTTTACTACCACTCACCTGCTCTGTGTTTACTACACTTCTTGCTGCATTTTTATTCAATGCTACTGCAATTTCTCACTCTTACCATCGCATGTATATTACTTGTAATTATAATTCCAATAAATATCTTATCTTCTCATCTCAACAGCTCGAATAAATCTAGTATATCTATTTCTTCTTTTTCCATTTCTTTCTTGAAGTATTCCAATGTCCTTGTTCACAACATCATCCTTACTTTCAAAAGTCTCTATTCTAACAGTTGCATTGCCCTTCTGTGTTTTCTCTTCTGCTGATGTCAATGCAGCTGTGCAAGAATCGGATTTGACGTTGCCGCAGCATGCTGAATAGATAAACTGAGGGATATCAACGTTGTTTTAAAATGATTATTGAAAGTGACATGTCACAAGTATTGTTGTTGAGGAATGCCAATCGAGTGAAATGATTTACTATTTTTCAGGTTATTTTTCTGGAGAATTCGTGATCTTTGAAAAGGGGGTTTCTGTCTCACTTGTGAATACAAGAGACTTCATAATCAGAATAGTGCACTCACCCAATGTTCTTCATGTATTTATGCATACTTCAATCATACAGAAGAATATAATGTTAAGCAGTCAATATCACATTGAGTCTACCAGCATCTGTATAATTTTTTATGATTAACTAGCGGGCATTCTAAGCCAAAAGAAACTTATTTGGGATTGTGGAATATCCTGTGGGATGGAAATATTCCCTGGAAATGTTTGGGAGTTCCTTGATAGACATGTGGTTGGATATTGGACATCCTGAGGTTTTGATGTAATTTGAATTTTTCAATTATGTCCATGAGTCATGTGTTAATGTCACTAAAGTTCTCTTGACTCTGAGTCGAAAAATTTGTCTTAAGATGAAACCAATAAATAGGTGTGTGTTAGTGGTGACAAAATGGATACATTGTTAATGTACTAATTCATTGTAGAGCTTTTTTCAGTTATTAATTAAGTATTTTAAATCAGTCATAATAAGTGTAGGGAGACACTATGCATTGGTTTCTAGCTGAAACCATGGATGTTGGTATGAAAAGAAGTTGCATCATCTTATCATATAAACTAAGAATAAGACAAATTAGCGTAAAAAAGGTCTATGGTGACTCTTCAAAAATTGCTTGAAAGTTTTCAATATAACATAGAAGATATCATAAACTTGTGGTCAAAATTTCAGTTATCTGACTTGAATATGGAAGAATATCTGAACAGATATCTTGTTGAAATGTTGAAGGTTTTTAAAACAAAATATTCATGGCCGCAGAATGAATAAGTCTAAATTACAGCTATTTGTGATTTTATTATTGATTCATAAAATGTGCATAAGATTGAATGTGTTTCAACATCCCACTGGCGATCAATATGCCCTTTATCCACTTTTCCTGCCTCCATAGGATTTCTCCCAACAAACCCCTCTCCTCCCCCACCATACCAAGTACTTCCTCATTTGTTTTCCTCTCGGTCCATTTCACCTTCTCCGCACCCACATTTCAATAGCCTCCAATCTATTTCTATCATCCTGCTTCAGGGACCACGTTTCCACACCGTACATAGCTATGCTCCATATCAAAGTTTTTACGAGTCTTTTCTTAATATCCTTATTCAACATCCCTGTCATCAACTCCCTCCTCCTTGTGAAAACTTCTTTGCCTAGCGTAATTCTTCTCCTTACTTCCCCACTACTTTGACCGTGTTGGTCCAAAACACTTCCGAGATACGTAAACTGTTCTACCTGCTCTAGTTTTTGCCCTCCTATTTTAATGTTTAGCTTAGCCTTTTTCTATCTAGAAAATCGCATAACCTTAGTATTATTAATATTGATTCTCATCCCAAACCTGTTGCACTGAATTTCCAATTCACTCAGCAATGCTTGCAGCCCCTTGGCTGACTGACAAACTAAAGCTTGGTCATCAGCAAACCTAACTGATTTTACGAATTCCCTGCCCACCTTCATTCCTACCTCCAGTTCTTCCCATGCCTCTTTAATCATTTTCTCCTCATACAGGTTGAACAGCAACAGTGATAATGGGCAACCATGCCTTACACCTCTTTCTAACACTGCCCATCTGGACTCCCCGTTCTCCACTCGCACCTGAGCAGTCTGAGACATGTACAGGTTGCGGATTAGCCTCCTGTCCCTCCAATCTATTCCTATTTCCTGCAATATACTCATTAGTTTTTCCCAATTCACTCTATCAAACGCTATTTCGAAATCTACGAAACAGGCAAATACCTCCTGGATGTGTTCTATATTCCTCTCGATGAATAACCTTATTACTGCAATGGCATCACACGTATCTCTCCCCTTCCTAAACCCAAACTGGTCATCCCCTAAGTAATCATTTGCCCTACTCTCTATCCTTTTGCTCATGATCCTGAGAACAGCTTTAGCTGCGTGGGATATCAAACTTATTGTTCTGTAGTCCTCGCATGATGTAGCCTTTACTTTTTTCGGAATAGGAACTAACAGTGATCTCACAAAGTACTCTTACCAGATTCCTTCCTCATAAACATAACAGTTTAGGTTTAACTTTGTGAAATTCCTTCATGATAACTGCACTTCCACATGTCTTTATGTAGAAGTGCAAAGTTTCTTTTTTACCCTCATCCTTCCTCATAGATACTACAAACCAGTCCATATAGACTCTTCCTTCCACACTTTCCTAAACCTTTAGTAGTTCCAAATTGTGGTTGGAGTCCCCATCTGCTAATACACATATGTGCATATTATTTATTGTCTAATCTATATTGTCATCTAATGGTTAAGGTATGTTTGGTATGGACTTAACTGAAATTTCAAATCATGAAATACTATGGATTAACTGATCGATTATTGTGTCTCATTTATTGAAAATAAATATTTTAAATCTTTCACTTAGGTGAACGCTTCAGTGGACACTATGCACTAATTGTGAATAATGGTACCAATCAGCTTAGTGAATTAATAGTTAACAAAGAACAATGAAAAATTAGTTGTGCCGAGTGTGTGACATTAAAATAACTTTCATGCCATTTAGAATATACATTTTTCTTCACTGTCATTAGTCTAATAACTCCTGCTATGAAATAGAACTTTCTGACCAATGATAGAATGTGTTGGGCATACATTCATGTTAATGAATGTTTAGGTGTAGTTTTCTTGCTGTCTCCTAGTTTTCTTGTAGCTTATTATTGAAAGGTTATGTCCCATGAATGAATTGCTAACTTCCAATAATGGCTCAGGGTACTAAGTCTGTGAGATGAATTCAGTGAATTTAAAATGTCACACTTTCTTCAACGATATTGACTTTGGAAAAGTTTCCTGTTTGGAAACTTTCTTCTTCACTTCAATCTCCTTCCCCCTCTGTCACAAGATATTACCCATGGACTATAGTGATTTATCCATGGTTTTTAAGGATTTCTGTCAATTTTCAGTTTTTCAAAATTATTGTAATGTAATCAGCAGAATAGATTATGGCCAGTCTTTATCCATTCGTTTTGGCTAAATTTGTTTTTTCCCCTCACTTTATATAACATTCATGTTAGATTGGCGATGACTAAAACATTTATATTTGTGTACCTAATGTCATTTAAGATTTACTATTACATATTATAGCCATCATCAATCTTATGCTGACATGCGGTAGTTTTAAATGTCATTATAAGAAAAATTCTACTAAGCATTTTTATTCTGTTATAACTTGTGCAACAAAGAACACATTATCTCTAGTAAGTACATATTTAAGTCCATAGTAAGTCTATAGTAAGCATGTGGTAGTTTTAAATGTCATTGCAAGAAAAATTCTACTAAGCATTTTTATTCTGTTGTAACTTGTGCAACAAAGAAAGCATTATCTCTAGTAAGTCCATAATGCACTGTCCCTAAGAGATTAAAAAGCTTTGAAAAGGAGAGAAAGGTCATTTCATCTCGCTATTTGTAAAAGTGGCTGTTATTGCAAATATAAATAGCTGTTAATTGCAACGATTTGAAAATATGGGCCCGAAATTCAATATTTCAATACTGTCATAAAAGAAATTAAATTTGCTAAGACTCATAAAGAACTCATTTCCTTTTTAAGATTTAGTATGAACTTGACAATTAATTACACTTCAATATTTATGGAGTGCACTTGGTAAATAATGTATTGAAATATTTTCATCGTATATTTTTCTGTTTTAATGTTACTTTGTAATTGGCTTCACCTGTGAAGAATTTGAAAATGAATTGCAAACAATTTGGTGGGTTTTTAGATTAATGGAATGAGAGGTAAACCATGTTATTGACTTCCTGAGTATAGGTAATGGAATGGTAGAATGAGTGTAGTGAGAGTTGTAATGGTCATTATGACGTGTATCATCTGTTCCAGTAATTGCAGAATCATCGTGGAATCAGCAGAGCAGTGGCTGAGGGAAGGGGATGAGCAATGTTATTGCTTGGTGGAAAAATAGTTTGTTGAATTGGAATTGTAAAGTGTTTACAGATGAAGTTGCTTTGTAATATTCTGCACTCTAAACAACTACAAGAATCAGTTTTTAACAATTAAGTCATCATCTTCAAGTAGCTTACCTGAAGTAACTGGAGAAACCAATGGCTGTAGTTCTTAAAAGTTACAGATTAAATTAAATATTACATAAATTTCTTTCCATGATGACGATGTGGATTCAAGCTATATCCTATAGAATGTGTATTTTTAATTATTCTCAAAAATGTGTTTTTTGGAGAAAAAAATTTTTTTTCACCATTAGAATCCTACTTATCATAATTTTTAGTAAATATTCATCCATGTAAAAGGCACAAAAAAAACTAGAAGTTATGAGTGCACAAGTTGTCCTCAATAGACTGCAAAAAACTGAGTATTACAAGACTAATCAATACTCTTCATTTTGTTCTGGTATATTTTATTTAGATTTATGGAGAAGGTAGCAGCAAGGATTGCAGATTGCACGTTCAGAAGTTGAACAATTTGCGAGGTGCTCAGGAGGAAGCACAGAGGGCTAAATGGGAGGCCACTAATGAAGCAGAGGAAGTTTTAGCAGCCAGCAGTACTGAATGCACAAGTGAAGATGTATCTGGGCATGGTAATAATTATAAATATTAAATTTTATTATTCCTCGGACAAATTAATATGTAATGGATCCATAAATTAGAGCAAAATCATCATCATGCTCATGTGATACGAGGGTAATCCCAGAAGTACCCGACCCAACAAAGAAAACGCAAATATTTTGGAAAAAAATTATTTACTTTTCAACATTATCTCTTTTCAGCGATGTTCAATAAGTTCGATACCCTTTTTATAATAAGAACTGCTTACTCCTCAAAATAGCCATTAACTGCAGATGCCACTTCTTCATGGTAAGAAAATCTTTGACCACCGAGCCATTTTTTCAAGTTTGGGAATGGAAAATAATCAGAGGGGGGGTTAATCTGGCAAATAGGTTGCATGAGGTAGCAATTCAAACTTTAATTCATGAACTTTGGCCATTGCAATAACGGATATGTGAGCTAGTGCATTGTCTTGATGAAACAACACTTTCTTCGGAGCCAAATGCGGCCACTTCATTTCTTTGCTTAAACTTTGCAATAAGTTTGCATAATACTTGCTGTTGACAGTTATTCCTTTTTCAAGATAGTCAATGAAAATTATCTCATGAGCATCCCAAAAAACCAATGCCATGACCTTGCCCGCTGATGAATCGGTCTTCGCCTTCAGTAATGTCATGTTTCATACAGGGTTAAGAAATGGTGCAAAAATTCTGCTTTGTTGCTGTGAAACTTGGCTAAACACTCAGTTGAAACATCTTCACAACACTGGTTTTGCTTGAGTATGAGCAAACATGGCAAAGATCTTGCACACGGCCTTCTCATGTCCAAATTTTCAGTTAATATGTGATGTAGCACACATTTTGAAATGCCTACTATGTCTGCTAGCTCATGCACTTTCAGTCTATGATCATCCAGTATCATTTTGTGGATTTTCTTCACCGTTTCTGGAGTCATCGCCTCATTTGGTCGACCAATGCGATGCTAGTCTTGACAGCTCGTGCGGCCTCATTTAAACTCTGTTACCCAATATTTTACTGTTGTAAACGAAGGAGCATACTCACCCAGAGTAGAATCCAGTTCAGTTTTTATATTGGTTGGGCTGAGGCCTTCCAAATAAAAGTATGGTAACACATAACGATGACCAATTGTCTCCATTTTCACAAATTCACTGAAAACATTCACTATTGATGGCTGCCAAACAAATACCAAACAACATAGCATCTTCAAACTTGAAACATATGCTTTATAGGTTGCATACTTTCTAATGCAGTAGTATTTCACAAACAACTACCACCATCTCTAGGTCAGGCGGGGTACTTCTGGGCCTTCCCATTGGCTTTTGGATCTCGGGTGAAAAGTGAAGCGGGCCAATATATTGGCTCCAGCGAAAGCTATTGTTCATGATTAGTACACTAAAACAATTACAATTATTTTGTAAGGTGATGTAAAATTCATTCTTAAATATTACCTAATTTAGTGAATGTAAAATTTATAAAAATGCATATGGATATATTTAAAAATGACTTCGAAATATTTTTTCCCCTTAGATGATTCATCTTAATAAATTACCCTGTGGTTTTTTCACTATTACCGCTGGTAGGACGCAGCAATGACAGGGTTTAATACCTTAATCCTTTTCCATATTCATCTAAAACACTTCTTGGATAGGTAAACTCTTCTACCTGCTCTAGTTTAATGCCTCCAGTTCCAATGCATTGCTTATCCTTATTTCTTGAGGACCTCATTACCTTAACAAATTCCAAAGAAACTGCGGGAGATGCCGCAACAGTAACTTTTAACGGAGTCATCCGCTAATGTGCATTTCAATGCAACAATTTCAGAGCGTAAAAATCATTCGCCTTGACTGGGACTCGAACCCTCAATATCCGGTCGAGTGCTTTAGCCACTTAAGCTACCGAGGCGTCCTCTTAATTGACTTCATTGATTCTCATCCCATGTGTATTGCAAAGGTTCTGTAATGCGCTCAGGAATGATTATACTCCTTAGGCTGAAAGCTCTAGGTTATCGTTTGTAAATCCAACTGATTTGACGAGTTCCTTTCTTAATTTCACTCCTCCATCCTGCCCTGAACACATATTCTGTAAAATTTTCTTCATGTAATCATTGAAAGATATTAATGAATAATCTTTTCTTTTATCCTTAAATCATAACTTTTCATCTGCCATAACTCACTTATACAGGGTGCGGTGCTTAAATCCAGACAAGCACGTGTTTCCTCGAATGAGACTTCCTCGCCGGGTTACTGAAACCTTCCCCAGACTTCTCCCAGGCATTATGCTTGGCCACAATATCGTAAAAAGTTGATCTGGGGTACCAGAAGAATCAGAAGTATTATCAAATGAAATGCCCAGCATGAACAATTTTGATAATAGCAGCTATTCGATTGTACTCCGCACTTGTTTGTAACATCTCGACATTTTTGAAGTTATGACTGTTTACTAGATGCCTATAGCTTTCAAGATTGCCAGTCATGACCTCCAGTGGCACTACAATATGGCATGAATTTCAAATTGAAATTTTTCCGTATTTAAGTGTCTTACCCTGTACAGTCTGAAATTTGCTCAGGTTTTGAATAGGGATAGGATCTCTAATCATGAAATCTACTCATACTTTCTACAATATGTATGTTAATGTTGCCCTATATACTCTGTTAATTACCTCATCAAAGCCCATGAAGCAAGTGAAGACATTCTGTTTAAATTTCATATCCCTTTCTATCAGTGGTCATATCATCCTATTTACTTTTGCAATAAAGTATACCTGGGCCTTAGCTGCTGCCAATCACATCATAATCTCTATGTATGCCTAAACTTGCTAGCTTAATATCATTGTCACACTCTCTTCCTTTTTATTCGGGGCATCTAGCCTGAATCTTTTCTGATTCAATTTATATTTTCCTATTGTATCACTGATGGTGTGCGTAGAATTTTGTGATTGCCTTCCTTAGTGCTCTTTTTATTGTGACACTTAAAATGGGTAATCTCACTTGAGCCATCTCCTTACAGTCACCTCTAAGTATGATGCAGGGGTTATGGAATTTTAATGTTTGCTTTTCATGCTAATGCCAAGCTGCAAAGGTTTATATAGACCTTATTTGCCTTGTAGGTGATACAAACTTGCAAGTCAGAAATTATTTTTCAAATGTGCCTTTGGTCAATATATATTATTGATGTGCAGATTATGACCTACAGATTATGGTCGATTGTACTCTAATTCTAGTATTAACTCCTTGCATTCACCTGCAATTATGCAAACGCTAAGGTTTTTTACCTAAATTTTTTCTATTTTAGCTGGAAAAGATGGGGTTGTACATGTCAGGTTCGTTTTGCCGTCTGGATAGATACTTCAGCTAAGGCCTTGAACTACATATTTATAAAATTTATGAATACATATGGAAAGATTGTTTCAATGTGTTTATTTATGCCTATTCTCATTTTGAATTGCAAATATGAAATTATTACGTCAAGTACTTACCCTGCACATTGCCACATGGTCACATTTTAGCCAATATAGTCAGTCATCAGCAGTCAAGGTAAGGTGATTCATAGCATTTAGGTAACATTTGTTTTCAGGTAGTTATATTTCTTATGCATGATGCTTTCTACTTTCATGATAGTGAATTTTGTAAGGGAGAAAGGATTTCTAATATTGGTCTGTCTGTGAGTTCATATGTCTCTAACTTGTCACTGCTGTCTTTCCTACCAATCTTATTACTTGCAATACCACTTGTACCAGTGATATTGCAAGTGGTATTGGTTGCTATTATCTTGTCGTACTTTTTTTACATGTGAGTCATCAGTTTCAGACACATTTCGGCCAAAGAGCAAGTGGACAACCTATCTTGAAAATGAGTCTGGGAATTCAGAGAGTGATGCAGAAGAGGAGAAGACATGCCAGCCCAAGATGACCCATTCAAAAAAAAGAATAGCTCCAAGCAGCAAGTGGGCAGATTATGTGGGAAATGATTCAGCAAGCACATCACATGATGAGAAGAAGCATGAGATAGACCAAATGACTTCATCCAACTCAGGGTATGTATCCTCTCAAGTGTACTGTAAAATTGCATTCCAGTACCACTGCAAGTGACTTTGCAGGCTAGTATTTTATCTCTTCCACTTGAATAAAAAGACTTTACATTGCCAGTATAACTTGTGTTTTATTTAAATAAAAATTGTTAAATGGATTAGGTACCCCTTTCTAAGATCTTGCTATCATTTTAGACTAAAATTTAAAAATGACTGCATGTGTAATATTTGCCAATTGAAGAAGAATACTGACTATGTTTATTATTATTATTGAATATATAAATGTTAGTTTCTGATTGTAAATGCTATCAAGTCGCAAAAAATACTAATCATGGAAAGGTATTTGTTAAAGTAGTGCACTACCTTGAAATGTTTCTAACCACTTATTTCATGGATTATATTTTCAGTTCCCCGATGGAAGGGCGAAGATCGCAAGAATTGAATCGATGCACCGAAGTAGTTGAAAAATGTGAAGTAGATTTATGTGGCAGTAATTATTCTCCTCAACATAAATCAGTTTCACATAATGTCACCGATTCACGAAGTTTCAAGAGAGCTTCAAATGAAAATTCCATCGACAGCCCATCAAAAAAACTTTGTGAAGTGGATGCGAAATGGGTAGAATTTTCAGGTGTAAATACCAGTTCCTCACCTCACACGCGTGCCAAAAAAGACCACGGAAAAATATTTACCTCGACTGAAAATGACGAATTAGATGAAGTTTTGAAATTGTAAAAATATCACCTGCATGGATTACTGGACATGACAACTGAAACGACTATTATAACGACTGCAATTTGAAAGATTCAAATGTATTTTTATCAATTGTATGATTTATAAATAAAATGTGTTATATCAAGTAATTGCAATGAATATATAGCTGTATTATTTATACTTGTGGGTTAAGTTACCGAGAGCGTCCTATTAAATAACGGTTATTCACGTAACAAAGCGAAAAGTAATGACAGATCGGTATCAAATGGATATTACTCTCAAGAGTTTTAAGAATCTTTAAAAGAGAGATACACACAAGTGTATATTGAAAAATAAGTAACAAATTTTGTTGACGTAAACATTAGTTCAAAATGTTTCACATTTTTGAAAATTGGTGCCTGGTTCTGTACAGTGGTGACACCTCTACACTGGCATCATAATGCGAACTGCTTACATGACTCGCCCATAAGCTCGATATAAAAGAATACATATAATAAAAATATTTATTATTTTCAAATTTTAATATAAAAATTACGTTTTAATTTAATAATTTAAAGACATACATGTAATTTTCTTACTAATAAATACCTTTAAACATTGATTTCAAAACTGTTGCGAAGACCGATCTCTACCAGAAAACGACGCTTTTCCCACCTACTCTATCACTTGAATTTGAGAGACCGAAATGGACGAGTCCTTCAAGATCGGTGATTTGGTGTGGTAAGAAACTCTTTGTATAATCGTAGTTAATGTTTCTAATTTTAGACAGGTGTAGATTGTTTCTAATTTCTTAACTTGAATTTTGCTGTTTGATTACAGGGCCAAAATGAAAGGGTTCTCCCCGTGGCCCGGTCGGGTAAGTGGTGAAGCTACACTTTACGACACAACACAGGGTTGCCCTGCGTGAGCCCGCGAGCGGGAAGTAAACTGAATGATCGTGGAGGAACAGTGTTTAACTGTCGGCTCTTGCGAGTGATGCTGTAGTCCTGTGCAATATGTTGTTAATTGTGTCGTCGTTGTTTTCGAGTATTTATGTTGTCTAATTGACGTGAGACTGTCTTGGTGTAAAGTTTTCTTATTTAGTTCAAACTAGGATAATAGTGACATGCGGAGTGAAAATTTTCAATCTGTGTCGTTACTGTTAAAAAAAATCTAAAGTTTCGTGAAGAAGATAATCGGAATATTAAGTTTTCATTACTTTACGTACTTCCATTATTTCACGGTTATATTTTTCACAGTTTAATTCTTTCACGTAATATACGGAAACATCCTTTTTTTGTAGCAGTGCGTTGACTCTTATTAAGTCTTATATTTCCAGGTTGCCAGCCCGACGAAGGACTTGAAAAGGCCGGTATCCAAGAAAAGCAGGTTTCATTGTATCTTTTTCTTCGGAACCAATAATTAGTAAGTACTTTCTTTTCCTTGTTATACTACCTTTAAGAATGGGTGATGCAACTTCATTCCAAGTACTTGTATTTCGCAGCTACATAGTCTTAGGTGGCAGTATTTCCCTGTGAATTATAGCATTCATGTTCTCGCTGCAACATTGTTTCGCGCCCTACACAGTGCAGATGATCTGTGCGTTCTACTTACAGCGGAACGTACATCCTTTTACTTGCAATTTATTTATTAGCATTTTATTCGTGACAAGCTCATTTTTGGATAGCCTCAATTAAATGTTTTTGTCAAATATTTTGGTCTTATAAACTGTGGTACTGTAGTTTACTAAATTTTATTGATGGCCTACGCTCGATGGCCTACTATGCTCTTGATATATGGTTACGCTAGTCGCATTGTGCAGGACAGTAGACCACCGACCGTTACTGATAATTACGTTGCTGATATTGCAGAAGTGTTAAACATGTATGTGTAATATTTTTCCAATGACGTATTCAGTGCATTGTTTTCCATATGACATCTTTGTACTATTTCTCCAAAAAAAGTGTCGGTTATTTGTTTAATGGTAATCCATAATTGGATGTATTATTAGCACATATTTTTCATGTTGTTTGTCTTAGTGGTCGTGTTTGCTGGAATGACTGGCCCGTGCTATAGACTATTTTGTTTGTGTAGTTTGGTCAGTGGGTTTGAATTATGTTTTCATAGATTTTTACATGACAAATCTCCTAATCGTAGATTTAATATCGTAAATATCTGTCAAATGAGTGGTGTTACGACAGGGTATGCCAAATACTTCACTAATATCCCACTGAGTTAAATATGGTTAACCTTTAAACTAATGTCCCAAGTAGTATGAAACTAAGTTAACGAGCTTTGAAAGTGCTATTAACCCACGTATGGTCTATTCGTCTGCAAGATGTATGAATCGGAGGGATTGAATCATTTCTCATCTCTAAATTTGGGTTCACATAATGAAATTACGTTAATCTCGATGGAATCGTCACAGAAATGATTTTTCAGCAGTTGTCCTTGGAAAATACAAAATTAAACGAGAATGGTGAATTTGGGTTATTGAGAATAGGAATTTAGTTTGGCTCAATGAAGTGTTGGTGAAATTCAAAACACTTGTAGGATTCTCAGAAGACCCTCTTTACTTTACTCCATGTGCTATTATAAATTCATCTTTGAAATTTAATGCTTTTAGGATTGTGAAATCATTTCCCATATTGTAGACTTTCTTTATTTAAATTTTGGTGACCTATTTTTTTTACTTAACACAAAGAATATCATCAGTTATGGCCCATATTCCAAAATGTTAGGTTCACTTGGGATACATTTATTTTCATCCATCCATTTTGATATTATTGTAAAATGATACAATTCTCTTATCAGTTCCCAAAAAATATATGCTTAGATCAATGGGTGGTTTCTTTAAGCTCAATTAGCATCAGTATAATGGGTCTATTCCATTGTTGTTAATGTTACAAATGTTTTCCCATGTACCAATGTCTGTAAATGATACATCAAGATACCAACAGCATTTTGCAAGCCCATTTTTACTGTTGCAGTCATACATTCAAGGTGAACTGAACGTTTTAGGTTCTTTGTCTTGGATGCTAGGTTAAATGTTGAGTTAATAAGATAACTGACAGAGATTTGTAGTGGACCACAAACTAGTATAGGGCTTGTGTAGTTGCATAATCACAATTGATTTTCATTGGATACTGGCATGACATATTATATGTCAATTTTATTTTGTGTTTTCATCGTATTCTGATTTAATAGAAATAAAAGTGACAGCATACCCTGTAATTGTACTGAATATGGGATTGTGGTAAGTAGTAGCTTAACGTAAGTTTGTGCATAAGTTATTTTCTGTTTGGGAAACTGCTGGAATGGTGGTTAGGAGGAGAACAGATGTCGGTCATTTACTTAACCTTAACTTCGGTGTGCATAAGTGAATGAAAATGTTTATCAAAAGTTAAATTTTAACAAATGCTTATACTGTTCAAGAAGAGTGGATGATGGGAGAAGTGAGGGAAAATTATGACGACCACTTATCAGGATATCTATTTGTTTTTTTGTGCAAAATTTTTGAAAGATACATGCAGTGGTAGCTTGTCAGTATGCATGTGCATTAATAATAAGTGGCAGTATCATATTTTGCCATTTGCATGTGACCTTAAATGGAATTCACCGTTGACACAATGTGAGTGATCTATCTTATCTAAATTATGCTGGTAGAGACATTTTTTGAAGCGACTATGATTATAGGTTTTGTTATTATAAAGTACTCTTTTGTAGGTTTAATTCCAGCACATCCAGTATTGTCTCCATTAGTGTTTAGTATTAGGAAATACTTAAATTGCATGGGAATGTAAATTTAAATTGTGCTGGCATAATAGGTATGGCCACTGAATGTACTCAACAATGTTTACAAAGTTAATTTATTGTAGAATTTTTTCACTTAGTTCAGTATTTTCTGGGGTGAAGGTATACATGTAGCAGTACTTTAGTATGTTATTTTTGAATGCTTACTTAACACAACTCAAAGTACTAAACAGTGAAGTTTCAAGCATATGGCATTTCTGGTCAAACCTCTATCCCTAAATTAAGTAATCCCATAATGATTTCAATAGATTTCTATATTTTTATTACTATCTCTTTCTGTTGAAATATGATAAGAGATAATATTTTTGTGTGTAGAGTGATGAGCTCAGCCTGAGTGAATTAGCTGGAATAAGAATTTCATTATAATTAGCAGGGCACTGTTACTATTTGCATATTAAATTGTGATCAGTTAAGCGTAAGTAAATTAGAATTAATTTTTAGGTTCAAAAGTTGTGTATCCTGCGAGATAGGCAATGTGTGTGCTGAAATGGTTGGCACTCATGGAAAACATCTTCAAATCCTCCCGTGGTGTGTATGTTACCTGAAAATGGCATTACACTTCTTATATATCTTGCAGACTTAATGCACTGAATGGCTTGAAACTTAAAGTTGTCGACATCTCATCATATTCATTTTTTTACGAAGAAAATACTGGAACACAGTACGCAAGTGTGATATGGTTCAGTGCTATGCTGATGAATTTTCTGGCAAAGGAGAGATAGGTATGTTATTTTTGGTGTTAGCCTTGGAACAGCATTGTGTTACTCACAGGTTTTGTACACAGGAGAAACAATACCTTAAATTTTGATAAATTTTTATGCATTTTATTTTTCGCCTGGTGCTCAAGGCATTGAATGATTTCTTATCATCAAAAGTTATAGCAATTAATTAAGAGCCTCGGTGATGATAGTTCATGGTTTGGTTTGATCGTTTTTCGCTGTGGCTTCTTACAAGAAAATTTTATAAATGTCTGCAATATATAGGTAGTTAAAATGTATTTGAAAGATAAGAGTTCACATTACTATGACCTAAATAAAAAAATGGAAACTCATTTTATTTCTCAAATGGAAAGTTTTCCGCTATCATATGTCTTCTCTGCTTATGAAAAAACTCATCTTCAGTTTTATCATTCTTTGAGGATGCAAAATTAATTGCAAAGTTTTTTCTTGGATTATAATTGTAATTTGACTGAATTTTTCTTCCTCGTGTTCAATTGTTTGGGGAAATATGTTAAAAACAATTCTTTTAAGGATTGCTTTAGATGTGTAATCAGAAAGATACACATTTTAATTGGTAGAAACGAAAACTTTTATAATTTTTTACTGCATGGAAATAGTGTGCATTATCTAAGGAGTTTAAACCACAAAGTAGCAATTTTGCATTGCTTACAATTTAGTTAGTACTTACCTGAATGGTGATTTAGATATCATATGATTTTGATCGATACTGCCGTTGGTAGTTCACCTGAAAATTAAATGCTTACCTACTCTACATTCTATTTATTTATGTAACGGGTTAAAAAAACAAAACTTTGTTTCAGAAATTATTACTCTCCACTGAAAACTTTATAAATCCTTTAAAACAGTTTTAAAATGAGATTAAATTGTTAAATCTACCAATGAAAACTAATTGAAAATAATAGTACTGCTACATATGATTAGTCAGAATGGTGTTCTCTGCAAGAACTTAGAAGGACTTATTATGTGACTTCTCTTTGAGCGCTGAGAGTAAGTTGACAGCAGTGAAAATAACTTGGTCAAGAATTATTGCTGCTTAGTGGGCCCAATAATTATATCATAACAAAGATAATTTTTACTAAGATATAATATATCTTAGAGGCTTCATAGGGTGAATTATGAAGTGAACTAATCATTTTAATGTGGAAAATGATTATAAAATATGGTAGTAAGAATGGCATAAGTGAAATAATTCTGTTTTTGTGTTCTATCAACTTAGATTGGGGTTTTTGTATTGGAATATGTTTTATTGGTAAGATTTAATTCTTCCAATCTCTTTTTTTATAAACAGTGCTGGCATGCTGAGACCTGTTTCTAACTTGCTTTGAAAAATAATTGCATTAATTATTCAATTCAGGTATTCATTGCCATGAGGGTTGTTAGAATCTTTTAATCGTAAATTCTATTTTGGGTGAGTTTATCATAGATTGGTGGTGGGTGATCTTGGGTGAGAGAAGGACAGAGGTGATAGAGGTTAATTTGGTAAAAAATGTTAACTTTAAAATCAATTTTATTAGGTGCTTCCCAAAATCTTAGATCAGTTCACACATGCTAATGCGGGTTTCACAAAATAGCCTGGCAGTTCCTTTAAAAGTCACATTATGCAATGGTGTCCAGCAAAAAAATACCTCATGGTATCAAGTAGCACACAATATTTTCTCAATAGTGACCACATGCCATCCATAAATGGCATCTTACTTACTGATTAGTGTACGTAATTTCATTAATGAAATAAGAATTACTGAGGAATTGGTGCAATTTTAATTATGTTATTTACTCAATTGTAAAAAGGTATTAGGGAAGATATTTCATACTTGAAACTTGAATCACTATTAGGTTAAGGGGGAGTGTATTTGCATAATTATTTGTGCCGACAAAGTAGATGTGACTAGTGTAAATTGAAGGCTCTACCCTCATCAAACTAAATGTTATTAACTAAGAAGTTTTTTTGTGATGGACATAGCAATGGGCTTGGTGTTACAGGAGAGGGCTAGAAGTGTTTCCTTCCTGATGGAACATGATAGGTAGTTTGGGTGCTTTGGAAAGTCTAAATATGTTTAATATCCTTAATTGGAGATACCTACATGAATATTCATATGTTCGCACAAACTAGGGTACTGTACTAATTGAATAGTTAAATACCATTTCAAATTTGGTTAATAAAATTTATAAAAAAACCTGCTTTACTCAATAGTAAATAGTGGTTAATGCTAGGAAGTGCATCAAAGTCTCCCAGGTGGCACATCGACCTTTATACTCCCAACATACCTTTATTGTTGGGTTCATTCCCAGTTTACATCTCTTTGGTTCCATCATAGTATCAGCTCTTAATCCCCCCTCCTTTTTGATGAGAAGGTTCAATGATCTGTTCCAAAGTCTTCAAATAGTAAAGGGTCGAAATAAATTTTTCTCGTTTGCGGTGATTTCTTGGTAGGCTAGGGGAAAATAATGGGTTGTAGTATTTGATTATTTTATTACATATGAAATCACCAAAGAATTAATTTTAGTGGAATCTTATCAGAATATATTTCAAAGCATTCAACTGTCAAATTTTACCTATCAATAATTGTTTGCTAAGTGCAATTAATCAATCAATTTGAGGATGTTATTGCTTTGTTGGAAGTTCCTGGGTAATTCCAATCTCTGTCCCACTATTCTGATTTTGGTGTAATATCTCACATTATTCCTTCTCCTTTCTCTGGTCTTCCTTGACGTTAATTTCTTTGCCAGACCTTAAAAGACTATGGCAATTTCAAGGTCATGTTTTTTGCATAGTTGAGAATAGTATTTTTATCATAGTTAACATTTGAACAGTTTATTACATGTGCATACATATTAAGATTAAAGGCCATTCCATGCTAAGAAAATAGAATTTAAAGCCTTGGTGAAAGTTTACAATTTTTACAATTGTGACATGCTGTCTGCATCAGCAATGAGCCTAGTAAGATGTTAGTGGTGAGAATTTATTTTGACAGCAGTTAGTTTCCAGGGCTTAGAATTGTGGCAGTAATTAATTCTTTTGCTTTTGGTATATTTACATAAATGTTACATATCTGGAAAAATAATGAAAGTTTTGTACAATATAGACGGTATACCAGTGCAATAGGTTTCCCAGTTCCTTCAAGTACTTTACAATTTGTATTGCAATGTCAGTCATAATTTGAAGTGTTCAATAAACATAGTTGTGCTTTGAATTTTTAGCCTAATTATCTATGAAATGATATGGCAGAGTTATTATCTGAAATCCTTCAAAATAGATCTAATTTTTTTATTTTGCTGTATAAGAATTGATGAGTCACATCGGAATAAGTCTGTTAGAGGAGAGATCATTGGGTTAACAAGGAAGGGGCAGGAATAGGATAAGGATGTTGGGAGGAAGAAAGTATATGGAGAGGGGCTTGTTGTAGAGTAACATGTTGTGTTTTGATAGGAGAGACAAGAGAAATATTTGGTAGTTGTATTCATGCAAAACCTACCTTAACCAGTAAATAACCTATAAAAATTGCAATAAGTTTGGCATTATATTTCTCTAATTTCTGTAGAGGTAGACATTCCAGTCCGGCACTACTTCACTCTAGATTTCTCTAGGAAATTACTTTTTCATTTTTTCCTTGCAGGTGCAAAGAATTTCCTCTCAGGTTTATGTCATATACATTAGTTTCAGTTATCCATTTTCCAAATTAAGATTAGTGCTGGAGGCAGTGATCGTGTCATTTTTATTTCAAGCTAATGTCTGGTCTTCTTATCTCATTTGTCTCGTTCAAATCTTTTATATCACCTCTTCATGTTGTGTCCATCATTTTGCAGCTTCCCTTTTTTTATGGATTCTGAGGATGTGAATCCCCTCCAAACATTCATCCTTATTTAATTATTAATGTTTCCAGCTGGTACTTTTAAAAGTTTTTAAATTAAGTTAAAATAAGTTTTTAGAAAAGCAGTATTTATATAATATAAATCAGTAAAATAATAATATTAAGCAGTATTAATGATAATAAAAATTTATTATTAAATTAAAAAAGTTTTTATAAAAGCAGTTTTCAGAATGATTGTTAAATGAGATAAACAATAGGAAAATTTTCCCAGGTTCATTTTTGCTTATAATAATACTTGATCAATAATTTGGTCGTTAGTGAGCATTTACCTCGTGTATATTTTAGTGAAGAGGGACAATTAAAATTCTTTCTTTTAAGTAGCGGTTGGGATGATAGTATAATAAACTATGTTAAGATAAATCCTGATCCCCCTCACCCCCTATAATGGAAAGTCAATACTTTTTTCCACAGCTCCCACAATTTTAATTTAAAGTCACCCCCAATTCCTGCAAAAAGATCATGGAAAAATATAAAATTTAAAGTTGCGGCATAAAATCATTGAAAACTATCCCCATGTTAATTTGGCATTCACCACATATTCATAATTGTAATGTTTTCGTATTGATATAAATATATTTGGCACATATTTTGATTCTTGTGGTGTCATTCAAGTAATCAAGTAATTCAGTTTTTTGTCCCAAACATCACTATCTTTTCTGAGAATGCGCCATCCTTGTGTAAATGTTACCAATGGTTTTTTTAAAGTACTGGTACATACATGGAAAAATCAGAGTAAATTGATATTTGTAAAAGATAACTTTGTATAATGAAAAAATATTTTGCCTGTAATTGTAGTGGTTGTATTAAAGGGGAAAGAATTTTTTTTTACCATCTTAAGAAAAAACGACCGAATTCAATGTCCCACGTTTGAAAAATCCAATTTAAAAATGCGCATCTAGTATATTATGTCTATTGTATGGTTGAAGTTATTTCAGCAATGTGGTAAACATGCCAAATTGGCTATCCACCACTTATTTTACTAATTGATTTGCTTTGTGTTAATTAAAAAATATTCTGTAATGAAGAAACTACTATTTAAGAAGTTTTCAATATGTTGGTAACTAGTGAGATTACAGGAATTCCCCATTGGGACTCGTATGACATTTATTCCTGAGCGAAATGTATGAATTTACTTCTGAGAATTAATGTTTTGGGGATTATCACATTAGGCAGATACATGTACATATCTCAACATGGATCCTAAAAAATTCAGTTAAGAATTCAGCATATTGAAATATTATTATTATAATACCACAGTAATTTACTCTCGTCAGTGTGATATGTGACGGTTGAGCTCGCCAAGTATTAATCCCAGAAGTATTTGAAATTCATACATTATAGATGGGATTCAGTTTAATTTTATGTGCTTCCTTTGGTTTCCCTGGAAGATTAGGTACCTGAAAAGTCTTACAGATCACGTGATGCTGCGGGTCCCGTGAGGTATTCCCAGGGATGAACTCATGCCCTCCAGTTGGTAGCCCATATCTTCACTTGACTATAGTGTCTAATGAGTTTAAATTATCCTCTTGGATTTCTCATATAATGTTATTGTCTATTTATTTAACAACTACCCCAGTTAGAGTCCACATTTTAGTTTGTAGTCGGGCCATTTTACAATCTCCACTTGTACCTAAAGGAAAAATGTAAAAATAAGTATTCTACTCGACAGGAACAAGAGGCCATTCATACTTCTTTGGTTGAGTTTTTCTGAGGTCTAAGGAAGCATGGTGCAGTACTCCTTGGGCTCATCAAACTTAACATTTAATGCGGTTGTAATGGTCTTTGTGATGCCAGGAGACATCAAAGGATTCTTGAGAATGTTGGTCATGATAGGGAAATTCCTTTGATAAATTGAGATGATAAAATATAAAATTTTAATTTGTGCATTCATTAAGAGTTTGGAAATAATAGAATTTGTGAAAACTAAAATTGAGTTCTGAATTATTCATACATTTGTAATAAATTATGGGCCTTATGACAAGAATCATATTGCATCATCTCTTTTTATAAATCTCAATGTTATTGAGTGGAATCAAAGCAGTAAAATCACATGCTCCACAAGCCTTCAATTATGAATAAAAACGTTTGAGAACTAAATAGCTATGGTGGTAGATCTGCATCATTTTCTCTTATATTCATATAAAATGCTTTTTAAGTGGCAAGCTTTCCAGTTTTTAGGGAAACTTATACTTACTTAAGTTCAGCTAATCACCTAGGCTACATTTCATAGGGTTATAGTCATTGATTAAAAATAGTGGTAATTTCATAAAAATGGTTTTTGAGCTTTTTTTTATCTTTGTTCAGTTGATTGGATTATATGGACTTCAATTTTCATCTTACTTAGCATCTGCTTATCATAATTTCTTTTGAAAAGCACTTAAAGTCGCACTAAAAAGAAATCTCATCGTAATTGGTAATCGCATCTTAGAAATCTCAAAACTCAAAACAAAGGAAACGATCGTAACAATTATTTTGAAGAGTAAATCAGGCAAGAGATATGTGGGTTTTAAAATATTGCTGTGTGGAGGGATTTTTATTTGTTTTTTTTTCATTTCAATTCTCTTTTGATTCATTCAGCATTAATTTTGATGACAAATAAAATGGAGGAATGACCTACGTTGCTAAAAATTGTGGTATGAAAACTCTGCATGACTGAGAAATGAAGCTAGCAGGAAGTCGTGAAAATTTTCCTTTATTGTGACATAACAGTCTATAACCATTATAAAAGTTTTGCAACAAATACTTCAAAGCCAGAATTTATGTCAATATAAAGAATTATCACCTTTTGGTTTTTAACAAGTGAACAAATTTTCCATTTTTTTAGTCATGCTTAAAGCATTTCATGGGTTAAAACTTCTCAATTGGGTTTTGGCTGATGTCATTTAAAGGCAGTTCATTATTTAAAGTGGGTACTTTTCCATTTGGAAGTATATTTAATAATTCATGTGAGTATGCATGAATGGTTTTTTTGAGTAGGCAAAATAGAGTATGCTGAAGTGTTAAAATTAGAAAAAAAATTCTACATTGATGGCATCTCTTTTTGCATTTGCGAATTTTAGCTTTTTAAGGAATATAAGTCTACATTTTATCTGATGCTGAACGTATGACTGTAATGAAAATAAACTTCATTAAAGATACTGCAATTAATGTCCATATTTGATCCAATGAAGGTTTCATGAGAATGGTCATTTATCATTGACATTCCGTTGAACGTCATGCGAAAATGTGGAAATCTCTTGGTGGGGTTTTTTGAAAATTTGATGCTTGGGTATTTACACCATCATACTGATGGCGATTATTCAGAATTGTTTTGAATCTGCTCATTTGGTGTAATTCCATTAGAATTCGCACTAGTACTTTGGAGTGTTGTTAGTTTGACAAGGATGCTCATTGCTATGGAAACAGAAATGGCTCCCTTTCGCCATACATTTTAACATATGCTTGCTGTGGTTTACAAGCATTTAAAGTTCTTCTCCTGGAATTCAGGAACTGTTTGTGTACAAAAAATTTCCTCTCGATCTTGAGTTTGTCTTTCATGCTTATTTTTTCCAAATGGATAAGTGTGTTGGTCTAACTTTTTCACTCCTCTATTTTTACTACGGACTCCTTTAAAGTACAGACTTATAAATATAATAATAGTAATTAAGTTTTTTCTATGTTTTCAGAAGTTTTTCAGAAACTTTTGTTCAACATCACCTGCTGATAGGACTGAGTCAGTTTTGGAATTATGTTAGTCTTACAATTATGAGTTGTGTATCTCAAGGTACTTCCTTAAGGAATGGCTTCTACTATCATGTCAAATTGAGAGACCTCATTGCCCAGCCCTATGATGGACAGGTCTCTAGTTAGGCCTTAGACTGGAGATTAAGAATTGGAAAGACGGTATACCCATTTGGGACTTCGTATGTAGTTGCTATTCAGGCTAACAAACCAGTTTTCTGACTACTCCTTTGATCAATTTGTAATCCCAAGTTCTTTGTTGATCAATATTTGTGGCTAACTTATTGGCTTCCCATCCAGAGGGCCCGGGTGGTGAGCACTTTGAGTGGGTACATTATCCGTCTGTTGGAACGTTAAACTGCTGGTTGTGATATTCCATGTGTAGCCACCATGTGGATTTTTGCATTTTGTTGTCGATTAATAATTTCCAAGAAACTGCAGGAGAAGCCGCAACAGTAACTTTTAACGAAGTCACCGTTAATATGCATTTCAATGCAAATTTTGTTTTAATGTCTTGGAAAATGGTCTAGTCATCCTTTTTATATATGCTAGAGTAATCTGTCTGCAAAGAGTAAATTTTATTGATGTTTATGATGGGTTTAAAATAGTCATGTTCTCTTTTAAAGTTTAATATAAATTAGCAGCAGAGGAAAATGAGTATCATGTCATTCTCCCTGGACTATGTAATGTAACTGGGAAAGTGTTCATATATTAAGGTTAGTATATGCATTTTGATATATTCTTAATTAGCAAATGGGTCACAGACAGCAAAATTTTCATTCCTTAACGCAAGACTAACCTACTTTTAAGCTTTACTAAGTGTGGACACAAAGAAATTGGTGAATAATGAACTTGGACTAAGCCATTTGTAATATGGTTCTTTTAAACTTTTGAATTCTTGCACATGGTATTTTGGTTGAATGTAAAATTGAGTATTGAATTGTGATTTTTTCAGTTTTCAATTCATAGAATTTTCCCTTATCTCAAATCATAAAACAGTGGCAAACGATTATGTTATAGTAATCCATTGCTGAGTAATGCGTACTGGGTTTATAAAATGGATTAACATTGGATTACCAGGGCATAAAAAATTCAAATCTTATTAGTTGATTTGGCATATCTTTCCATGTTTAAAGTATTGTAATTGTTGCCATTATTGTGTGTATTTGATATACTCTACTCTTTTATGGTAGCATGGTGAAAAGTTTTTTTTTCTTGAATACTATTGTGTTATTTTGTTTTGAAAGAAGGCTGTCCAGATTTTGTTAATAGTGTGTTACTTCCTTTTTGTTAGGGATTCAAAAGAATAGTTAATCACTTTCCTTTGAATCAACTTCAACTGTGGGAGGAAAAGTATTTAGACAAAATCATGTGTAAGTGGAAATTATGCGTGAGCACTTTTTCTCCAATTAGGAGTCTCCTTTGTCGCATGAAGCTTAAATTATGCCCGTAGTTATTCCAGTTCTTGGAAAGTTGCGAAATATGAAAATTCTCTGTTTTGGTCCTTTGAATGGTCCTAATTTGAACTAGTGTCAAATGGAATCTTATAGTGACCCTTATAAAGAGATATATTTGTTGTGATACTAATTACAATCCTTTATTCTTCTTTACGGAATCATGATATGTAATAGAAAAATCATTTGCATTTTATTCTGGTTCAGGATTTATTAGAGAAGTAAGAGGATTATTTTCAGTGGTAATGAAATGTATTGAATTTGTAATCACTGGGGTTTTGGTGTCATAATTTATAGTTTTCTTTAGTTAAGCCCCCTATATTCTGGTAGATCACAATATTCATGGCTAGTATTTGATATATTTTCAGCCACAGCTCCAGTTAATACTTTTGAATCTTTACGCTTTTAAATATATCCTAGAATGTCTTAGAATATTTTTTGTCAGAATAAGGTTTTTCTGTTTAGATGACGGTATAGTCTTAGTACATTTTCAGTGATTCTATTAGGCTGGTTTAGACCTTTTTCTCCAGAGTTTCATCACATATGTCGCTATCAGTTGGCAACAGTTTCACCAGTAGTTCGGTGAGCTTGTAATCTCAAGATGCCAACTGATATTCTGGTGAACTGTTTGTCAATGGGTGGCAGCATACGTATTGATCCTTAAGAGAATGCAGCCTTGTCAATCTCAGTACTATGGAAGGCACCAGCATTGTTCATGGTTATTTATTCCTGTCAACCATACAAAACCATTCTTCTCTAATCTCGGACTTCTGTCAGCATTTTAGTCAGAACTAATTTTTTTATAACCAAAGAAGGATGTGACAATTGTCTTTACTGTTGAAGCTTTGGTTTATGGATTCTGTTGCCTCTATAATATATCATGTGATACATCTAGCTAAAAAAGAAACCGCTTTTTTCAATAATTACTCAATGACAGTTAAATATTTATGAATTTTCCAAAGGTCATTGGCACATTTGGCTGTATCAGAGCACACACAATTAGGATTGGCAAATCTGACCAGAGAAAAGGTCACCATAGGCATTTGTGAATTACATCTCCCTCATATAATTACTCCCGAGGAGTCAGACAATTATTCTAGTTCTAATTATTCTAGCAGTACTATATGCTGAATAATGTTGTGTTCATGAATGTATTTGACTGATCAGCAGCTATAAGATATTGTAAAACAAACAGAACACTTCAAATTTTCCTTGGTTTGGTTTCCATTGAATAATTGAAACATCTAAGTTCAACTGAGGGTAATCAATACCAGAATGTGATAGAAACCCATGAATTATCAGAAAATGGTCTCATCCGCCCTATTCAGAATTTGTGGATTTTATGATTTACAAATTTGTTGATTTGTTCGATTCACATTTCTTGTGATGTGCGATGTACATTCCACGTATCATCTTGCTATGATTTGATGATAGGACAGTGATATTTGATTTGAATGCTGTGGTTTCTTTTTTCTTCATTAATGTTGGTTTGACAAAATAAGTAGATAAGAAGCATGGGGACTTAGTTCCCAGAAGCAGACAGATCAAGTAATCTATTATAAAACTTGATCTAGTGTTTGTCTGTAGTCATATAGATATTGTGAGAATTAGGTGATTACCATCAAAGTTGAAAGAATTGTTTTTAGCTAGGGTCACAGCAGCAATCAATTATTTTCATGGTTTTCATTTGTAAATAAGTGTTCTATTCAAAGTCCTCCTTTAATTTATTCCCAAGATATAAAAAGTTATAAGAGTCAAAGCACAGATTAACCACGCAAAGTGATAGTATTAAATTTCATCAGTCAACCCTGCAAAGAGTTATGATTTTGATTGATCCCTGTTGACTTAGATTAAGCACGAAAATTCGGTAATATTTATGCTTGCGTTGTTGTAATGAGTGAAAATGCTTGCAATTTCACCGCAGTAAGTCGTGAATAGCAAACATTTTGAGAAATGAACAGGCCACTTTGAACTAGCAAAGGATAAGTGGTAGGTTTACTTTACCAATTGCTTGTCAACATTGCCATAAATAATCTTATCTGTTAACCTCGGTTTACCTCCGGCGAAGTTTTCAAATTGGGTGCGTAAACATCTGGTGAATTTTGTGCCTCTCAGGAGTTGGTTTTTATCCTGAGTAAGCCATTGTTATAATGCTCTGTTGTGTGATTCCACAATGCTTGTGTCTTTGTTAATGTTTTGTCGAGTATTCCAGATTTATTTTAAATGAGAGATATTTTGTACAAAGTGTTCAACTGTTAATCATTGAATTCTTAAATCTGTAGATGCATGAGATAATCCAGTCATGGCTATAAATATATTTTCCCATCCTGGCGTGGATTTAGAAATAATCCACAGCATAATAAATGAGAAATATTAGCCAATGTTCTTATTGATAAATTGTTGAAATTGCTGATAACTTGTGATTACCTAGGCAGGGTTCCTGTATGCTGTCCATGGATAATGGCTTTGCTATTCCCTTTTTTATTAAAAAACTTGGATCTCTGCATTACTTACCTTATATTTGGTCCAAAATTTGGTGCTACTCTTGGGGCATTTTATTTACTTTTTCATTTGAAGTTTGTCAGTGTTTCCTTGCAGTGATATCTAGCATGTCAGTAAAACTTGAGTAATTACGAATGCATAAAGAGTGTGATGAGAGGAACCCCAAAATGTATGCTGTGATTGAATTATTTCCATCATATTGCTAGTAGAGTCCTGAATGATGAATTTTGTTGCTATGACTAGCATTCCCTCTTCATGTAAGATCTAACTCTTGTATCCCCAAATGTTTCTCAATTAGAACTCCTTCAGCCAAGCACGTAACAAAACATCTCAGTATAAAATATTATTTCGATTCAATGTTCCAAGTTCCATTGATATTTCTTTTTTATCAAAAAGTTAATAATGGTGTTCTTGTCCAAGTCTTTAACATTTTTCATTGAGTTATAATTCTCACAATTTATGAATTGGCAAAAAATTCAGCTGCCTTTGTTTTCACTATTTACTCAATGACAGTTCAATATTTATGAATTTTTTTTCTTTTGAGAAAACAGAAAATTCCCAAGTGCTTGAAACATTGACAGCTGAGGAGTGTGTTATGAACCATAAATTTTAACTGTATTCAATACTTTTGATGTAGAGTAGGTTGCTGGATTTAGTGTTTTGTTAGGAGTCACAAAATATTTATTTGGTAATTGTGTCCATCCAAAAACCTACCTTAACCGATAGATTACCCTATAATAATTCAATACTTCAGTTGATTTTAAGTGTCTATTGCATTGGTTGTAAAGAAATACATTGTTTTGCCTATAATGGTGACACTGCTTTCCATTCTTATCCCCTCTTTTTCCAAATGAAAATATTTAATCATGGAGATGGTTTTGTTTCACAACATGCCTGGGTCATCAAATAGTTCATAAATTATCAATATCATTTTTAATATCTCCTGTTAAATGTGTGGAATTTCTAATTAGAAATTATTTTAATCATTGTTTTAATTAATTATTTAAGTGTAGCTGCAACTTATTGCCTTGGTTAACATGGTTATTGGTCATTTCTCTAAATTGCATGCAGGTTTTATTTTTGGACTTTCATATTCCCTTCCTTTTTTCTTTTTCTACCAAGGATACTAGATTTTCATAGTTTATGGAAACATTTGAAGCTCCATGTATTATAAAGTAGTAGGCCTACTTACAGAATAGTTTTATTCCGGTAGGGGAGAAGGTAGCCCTTAACATGGGTTTCCTATGGAAGAATGGCAATTTTTGCTATTTTCGATTTTTATTTCAACTCGTAGGTAGCGCGACAGGTTTTTTCAATTCATTTGTCTTTTTGTGCGATTTTTGTGCCCTGCAACGTACCAAGAAACACTTCTTTCACTTTCTAATTGCAGTGTACACGGTTTTATTAGACCGTCAGTTAAGTGCGCCTATGTTCGCATATCGTATTTGAATTAATAAGGTGACCCTGGGCATCATTATCACGGAAAATCTGGCGATGCGGAAGTTGTGCGTTAAATTCCTCCCGCAAATGTTGACGGACGACCAAAAGCAGAGTCGAATGTCTGCTTGCGAAGACCTGCAATGTGTAGACGAAGACCGCGACTTTTTGGATTGGCACGGCTTGGCGCCAGCAGACTATTTCCTTTTCCGAATAGTGATATCCTCCCATCGTGGGACGTTGAGTGCCGTCAAATAAGCTCCCACGCGTACCTTCAAGGAACTTCCGGAATCAGCCTACCAGGGCGCCTAGGAATAGACGAAAAACCGCTGGCAAATGAGTGTCTATGTTTAAGGGTACGTAGAAGAATTTTCAGGCCCTGTAGCAATATAGCTTTACGAAATTCTTTTTTTCCGGAACAATTCCCGATACTTTTTATACGAGCCTTGTATGATCGGCAGTCAGATTTTTTTTGCATTTCGGTTTTTTAGTTAGTTATTTTAGTACCCTGAAAGCCACTGCTAGGGTTTTTGGTAGGTGGTGAATACACACCGGATTCATTTTGACCCGTGTATTATTATTATATAAATCTCGTTGCAACTAGGCAATTGTCCTGGTGGCAACGGTCAAGTCGGGTCAACGGTCACTCTTGCGATGCACATGCATGCATACGCAAGGAGGGCAGATTTGAGACGAAATGGTCTTGATACTTATATGACCTTGCCGCGGCTGGACATCGTTATTCTGATTCATTATCGTTCGTGAAAAAAAAGGACATTTTAAATCTCTCTGTTCCACGCTTAATCTCTCATTTTATCGACAAAATCTCCTCTACCTTTGTACCATAGGGGTAATAATACATTTTCAACATAACTGCTGAAGAGACGTACTTCCAATTTATGCAAGAGATTTAATCTGTAATTTAACATTCGTTCCGTCAGTGATTCCCAGTCTAGCTCTAATTTTTTGGATAGGCTACTAAGTTCATCGCAACAGCATTTAACAAATCTAACTCCTCAACGCTGTCCGCGATCCTGTTCGGCAATCAATTCAAATTCCTCAGGATCCCATATACTAGCAGCAGCATATTCTAAATGAGGCCTGACCAGCGAAAGATACCAATTGTGTTTGACGTTTTTATCACATTTACCCAGTACTCTTTTAATAAATCCCATTTTTTTGTTAGACTGTCCACATATTCCCCGTATGTTTCATCCGAAGGGGTCTTGAGTCAGGATAACTTCTAAGTATTCAATCGAGTCTACACATTCCATTTCGGAGTTCCCGATGTAGTAGGCGTTCGGGAGGGTATTGCTCTTTTTCCTGAAATTCATCAGTACGCACTCTTTTTTTAAGTCTAATTTTATTCTGTAACACCATTATTTTGTTGGCATTCCATCTTGCAAAAGCTAGTTCTAATTTTCTGTTGACTACCTGCCAATTCCTCTATATTTCGTGCGATATTTTTCATCGATTTTGCACCCAACATGTTTGCTTAAACCCTTGCATCACCAGTGCTTATAGAATGTTTAATGACTTGCCCATAACATCCTCGTGGTCGTTTTTCTGAATGTGAAGGCCTTCTCTAGTTATTGGAATGATTATTATGAGCGAAATAGCGGCCGGGAGCATTATCATTATTTGTTTTTCAATTTCAGTCAGTACGGCAGCCTGCAATTAAGATCCACAGTCGTCCCTCTCTCAAAAAAAAGTTTTACTTCCCCAAAGATTTTTTTCCGAACCATTGTGTTTCGTTATAATCACTAAGTGAAGGAAAGAGACTTATCGGTGTGTCTTCGGGTAGAAGTAAGCGTCGCCGTTATTCGTTGCGGCGTATTTACGGTTTCTCGGTATCACTGTGGGTGTGTTTCGTCGAGTCACCGGGAATGGTGTAGCCGTGGATTTCTCTCTCAGGAGGGGAGCGTACTATGTGCATGAAGCTGTAATTAGCTGCATGTATACATGAACTACGGTTTGCTTTTGAATTGTTCTCGGGAGTATTTATTTTTTTGCGTAGGAGCGGCAAAGAGTAGTAAAACCTTTCTTGGAAACTGCCAGCCTGCTGACATTCCCTTATCTCTTCCACCGGCATGGTTTCTGAGATTTTTACACTATAGCCTTGGACGTCGTCAGTACGTGATTATCCACAGTTTTGTCCGTTATTTGATCCTTTTCGTGAATTCCGATAACGTCTTTTGTTTACCCTTCGGGCGATTGAACAGTTTTAGGAAGCATAGTAGTTACTCTTTGTTGAATCAGAGGAAATAGATTCATGCTCTCTCTCTCTCTATTGTGTGTTATATGAGATATGTGGTAATCGTTGTTTTAGGATGTTTCGCAGCACCCTATTTGGCAATATTACACTTGATTGGGAGCTATGTTTTTTTTCGCTTCCTAACTGCGGTGTTGTGCATTACGCAAGAGAGGATAAGCATTTAGAGTTAGAGGTTTTTGGGTGAGGGTTTAGATAATCGAGGAAAAAATGAAAATGGCAGGTATAAAAACAAGGTAATAAGTTGTCAGGCATGGTGGTGGAACGGCTCCCGGCGAAATTTAAAAAAAAAGGCGGGAAAAGGGGAAGAAGAACATGTTGAGTGACGACGGAATGTTGAGGGCTTGCAACAGATGAATGCAATTTAGGCAAGTGATGTTTGGGAGGAAAAGACTAGGCGTGTTGGACGGTATGAAAGGAGGTAGAAAGTATTTGTAGTTTAAATCTTGTGGTTCTCAGATATTGTGTCTTGTGAGGCGAGAATAGTAGTAGTGTTGGCCTTTGTGAATAACGCCTTATTGCTTCATTGTTAGTAAGTATTCTTTCTTTCGGGCAGTCAACGGCGTGTCGAGGCCGTCGAGAGCACGGAATAAAAACTTTCGTTCTCCAAGTGCATGCTTAGTTGAGATTATTTCTTCCCCGCTTGCCTTGTGGTCAATCCTCCCTCCTCGCGTCGGTCCTGTGAGTACCCTGCAGTAGTAGTTTTGCGCAAGGTCTTTCTTAATATTTCGTATGTTCACGATTGATGTCGATCTGTGTAACTTAACCTCACCTGCTCACCTTGTTTGGATCACATTCGCGACTTCACTGGGCATTAGGTGGTTGTCCTTGATGGTGACAGGGTTAAGTCCTCGCCTGCTAATTGTCTCCGAGGTCGCAGTTCGAAGCCTGTATTAGGTAGGTTTCTCTGCAACCAGACAGGAATGAGTACCTTAATGTTGTATTGAATTTTTTTTCATCACGCTTTGTCCGTTTCACGCCTTCAAAATCGTTCTGCTTCGCCGAAACTACTCGGGTACAATTATTTCTGGGACAGCGCATTCGGCACAGGTGACGGAACTGGCCTCCATACCCTGTGTGAATTTCACAACACGTGGCCGAAGTAATTGTGCAAGTTCAAATATCACATATATCGCCAACTGCTTTTCGTACAATTACCTTTTATGGATAGGAGAGTTCTGGTAAACGTAAAAATATTTTTTCCTTGAGAGATGTTTGAACAAGCGCTGTGTTAAAAAAATGTTACGACGAAACCGCCGCCCACCGCCTGAATTTTTACGTTTTCCGGTTGAAAATTATTTTCCAAAGTTCCTTGAGAAAAGATGTAATGGAATCTTTTCTGTCCTCCGCCTTGACAAGGGTACTGCGTCTGCTGGATTTTTCTGGCGTCGTATGCAAATGCATTTAAATGGGATCGTTGGTGTTGTTCAACGTGCTTTCAAATGTGTTCCATTGGACGTTTCTCGAGCTTCAATTTCTAGAGTTACCTTCCTTCCGTCCCCCTGGTGATATTCAAGTGACGCGTCGAGTGCGCCTTTGTTCACCCGGCGCATGGTAGCCGCCAGCAGCATCAGGTGGTTTTGTACTGCCCGCCGCAAAAGGAAGATAGTGAGGGTAGGCTCCTTACGGGAGGCCTCCTCCTTTCCCCGTGGTGGCTATGGGGGATGGAACCGCGGTGGGTTTTTAAGAAGAGACGACAGCGAAGTCGCTCGGATGCAGTTACAGCAGCGGTAGAGACCTTTCTCTCGTTCCACATCCTTAGCTGCCTTTGCTCCGTATCGATTCACTCTGACGAGTTGGCCGTTTGTTGGAGTGTGCCGAGGCACGTCGTCGCGGAGCATTTGACCTGCACCAAGGTTAAATCCGATGGTGCTCGTGTGTCTTGTTAACTCGACAAGTTGCCAGTTGACGCTGTTTCCTAGAGATCGTGGGACGATTGCTCGACGTCAGATGGCCCTAGTTGGTCTTGTTCGCTCATTATTGTGCTACTTTTTCATGTGTATTTAATGACAATCGCTCAGACCCAATGTGGGACATGAAGATTATGAGAACTAATACGGGCATGCCATTGAGAACGCCGAAGATAGAATTGCCTCGGCTGTTGTGTCGGCAAAAAAGAACTGATAGTAGGAATTTATTATTGGGGATTTAAAGAAATAATAGAATGGGGTTTAAATATGGAGCACGGCGATTTGCGTATTGGCTATGGAGACGCATGGACGTAAGTCGCTGAGGAGCGATGCAGACGGCATAAAGTAGTTTGCGAATGAATAAAAAGGAAGACCAATTGTTTGGAAGTAATATTTAGGCGTACGAGGAACTTAGTGTTTGCGTTAAGGGAGTTGAAGATTCGGGTATCGGGAAAGAGGGGGGGGGGAAGGCATCGTAAGGTGTAGGCTTAGGGCTGATGTCAACCAGAAGGTATTCGTACCCACATGTATACCGCACCCTTTCGGAATAGAAAGTTTTCATATCTCGTAGAAGTGTTTCCGACGATCATGAAGATGTGGACATGGATCGTCCGAAAACCTAGAAATTTAAGAGTTCCAACAGGACACCACATTCCATTGCGTGTAACTGATTTTGGAAGTCTTATCAATTATGGGGCCTTTCCGTTGATATCATTATATTGTCGGGGTATTCTGCACCCGTAGTCGATAAAGGAATAAATTCGTTGCGCTACTGTGTCCAAAATTCGTACGTTCTACTTGCGTGCGTGATACCTGTCGATTGGCGCCAGACTTTCAATGCAGTCACTGATGTAGGTGCGTCATTCCTTTTCCCTCTTAGAAGCTCTGGGTAAGCCCCATACCTCACGGTACCCGCCCTGCCGTAAAAATGAAATCAGTATGTTGAAAAACTGACGCAATGAACTCCAGGTTGTAATGACTCCAAGCCCTCGGTGAATAGAATCATGAGTATTCAGTCAGAGTAGGATTATTTTCGATAGTTATTCATTACAGACGAGGCTCAGTCGAGCTTCCCACTCGAGGCGCATGCACGTGTAAACTTTTTGTTTCCCTCGTGCCGAATCGTATTCCGACATCACGCTTCCTTTTATCATTGACTCCGTTTTTTATCCAACACTTTTCTTTAGGAACCTCATTCCATAATAAAAAGCAATATCCCTTGAAATTCTGCGAGCTTACTGAGTGGATTATGCCTGATAATTATAATATATTTATGTATATATTATCATTTATCTCTTCGGTTTCATATGTATAAGTAATTGAAGTTATTGATTAGTATTGCTTCCTTGCTTTAATTATACCATGCTTCTTGTGCCAAGTATTAGCATTTTGCGTATCGGGCCCGCCGGGGAGTTGCTGTATTCATAATTTCAGACAAGCCTAGTGTCCTGGCGATTGCTGGTCGAAGGCCCCTATGTTCACGGATCAACTCGGGATTCTTACGTATGAACTAAAAATGTTGGAAGTAAACAGCATATGGAAAGTTCGCCGTTTCATGAAAGGTCGTAAAGAGCGAACAGATAGCTCCACAGTATTCCCTGATAGTCTGGGTTATTCGAAGTACGAATATAATTAAACCATTAGGTCAAAATAATTAGATTTATACAGGGAGAATTATTTCAGCTTTGCATTACATCAGTAAATTGACTGCCTAACTTCCTTTATTCAATTTATAAGAGAGCCTTTTTCCACGCACAATTCTTGATCGCTTCTGTAGAGCGTATCAACAGGCTCTCCACTCAGTCGGGAATTGCCCAATTGCCGAAAATATTCCAGGAAGAAAAGGGGTTATGAAACAGAATTGATTGGAAAAATAGGGAGTTTCTATGAAAATCGTGAATATGACACTCACGCTTTGGAATTCGAGTTGAAGACGACATTGTTTTAATGTTAAAAGTTACATGTTGGTCGGAGGCCTGTGCAAGACCTTTCAAAAAACTGAAATAAAAGCAGGGAACGATTTCGGCGACGCCGGTGGCACGCGAAATACTGAGGGATGGTGATCCGCACATAGATGAGGAGTACCTAATCATATTCCATAGACTAGGGAGGAAAATCCCCGGGGTTCGTGGAAAGTTGTCAATGTCACGCTTATCGGTGGCTACATGGCCTAGTATCAATAGAACATCTTTCGAGTATTTTAAACTGCAACGCTTACAATTATAATAACGTTTTCGTAAGGCCTCTCGTGTTCGATTCATTAATGTTTGTCGTGTGAGCGACGTGTTCCCCCCGATTGCCGGAGGTTCCAGGAATGTTAAGGCCATAAATCACTTCAAGCAAAACGAAAAGGCACGGTATCCAATTAATCGAGTTTTCCTCCGTAGCATTGAGCGGATTTGAATTTTTCTTTCATATTTATGTGCGCGTGGAATCATTAGTGGACTGTATTTCCGTCAATTTATGTATGCCGAAGACCAAATTGCTTCAGGTGAGCATTTTGTGAGTTCTTTAAAACCCTCTATGTTCTCAGTTAATGATTAGGACGTTTCCTCGTCTACGATAACATCATGTTGTTTTTCGGAACTGTTATAACCTCGAAGTGCATATTTGTAGTATTTTCATTACATTAGTAATTGATTCTTTGCATTTGTTCCTGATGTTTAGATTATTTATTCTTGTGGCATTGGAAAAATTTCGCATTCAATTATCTCCGATGAACTTGAGATTTCCTCATTTGTGTTACGTGCATTAACCCGTGGGACGTCCTATGTTTTGCAGCGTAGCGATTTTACTCTAATTGGATCGTTGAGATATTTTTCGCTCTTTAAAGTTCAAGGAATTTCCGCTATAAACTGAATTTCACAGTATTGCTTTGCAAGTCTGTGGGAGGATAGTAGTATGTACGCTTGTAGGCTCTTTTATGATTTATCTGCATGCTTGAAATAACTCCTTGGAGTGCCATGCAGAGGTAAACTGATATTGTATTTATTTTTATCGTAAATCGTATTACCAACCTTTCCGACTCGAGTGTTTCGTGACGTCTCTCCTGACCTAACCTGCGTAAATGACCGAAATAGATGATTGCAGCGTGCCCGTGAACTTAACCGTACTCGGCTCGCAATGCTTATGCCGCCTAAATCATCCTTTTCTAATCACATGTATCACTTAGGATTTATATATTGTGATATTTTCGGGAACTGATGAAGTGATATTAGTAATTACGTTGGATTAATAGGATTATTGACAAATGAGGCGTATTTCATGTGTATCTGGGATGCATTAGTATACAATTATTGTCTGCGATACTCTTTTAATCGATCGTTAGAGGAGATCTTAAGTAGCGATAATTGAGTGTAGGAGAAACTTTTAGGAAGACGTTGGGAAAGTCACATATTGAATTAATATCGTGGCACTGATCGACGTGTAAGAGCAATGGGACCCGTGTCCATTTTTGCTTGCGATGATGCAACAATTTTTAACGTTGAAACAACCCGCCCAAATTGGATTTCGTGGGAATATTGACCCCCCGACACTTCTATGGTGACGTTTAAATTTTCTATGTGGTCTCGCAAAACGGGATAAACCCTTAAGTATCAAGAATCTTCTGCCGTGTTCGCGGGTTTAGCCTACGTCTTCCTAGGATTAAATGTTCAGAAGGTGTCGGAAAATTTTTTTAGTGCCCGAACTACAACACCTAATGGATAATTCCATAATTAGAGTGCAACGGATAATATGCATGAAAGGTCAATATCAAAGTCAATTGTAGCAACTTGTTCCATTCGTTGTTTATCATTTGATTTCCAAGTGTAATTTTTACCGAGTCTTTGAATTATCTTTTAAAACTGAATATGACTTTATGTTAATGGCTGAAATTTGGTTTAGCCTGGAAATGGCCCGCGGAGGCATGGCATATTATAGGCCCGCGATAGTCTATTCACTAGTGAGAAGAGGAGTGTCATTTAAAGTAAATGGCAAAGGATACCTCTTACTTCCCCCCTCTCTTCGTCCCCAGTCTTCAATCCTCGCAGAAGTAGTCAACTCCCCCAACGTGAAGACTCACGAGGCAAGTACCTACTGGGTGCTCCTACCCCGGTCTCCTCTTCTTTGTCGTGCCCTTATCGCATTTCTTTCTATCGATGATCTTCATTGACAAACAATTATGGTGTTTTACCGATCTCCTGACTGCGTTGTATGTGGAAGTTCCATCGCTGGTAGCGGAGCTTGAAACACTTTACCTTTGGAGGCACGTCGCCTAAATTGTAATTATCAAGTAATCTACCGGTTAAGGTAGGTTTTGAATGGACACAAGCACCTTATAAATATTTTGTTATTCCTAACAAAACTAAAAATCCACCTACTCTACATCAGGGCCATCTTCATCTCTGAGTACTTCCTTCCACCCTTCATTCTGTCCAACATCCCTAACCTGTTCCTGCCCTTTCCTCGTTTGCTTAAATTCTCCCCTCAATTACAGTCTTCAACATCCCACTGGCGATCAATACGCCCTTCTTCCATTTTTCCTGACTCCATAGGATTTCTCCCAACAAACCCCTCTCCTCGCCCACCATGCCTAGTACTTCCTCATTTATTTTCCTTTCGTAGACTCTTTCTTCCACCTTTTCCTAAACATTTCAGTAGTTCCGCAGGAATGTTATCTACCCCCACGGCCTTATTTGGTTTCATCTCCCTTATTGCTCTTTCTATCCCATCGTCGAGTGTCTGGACCTAAGCTATCATCATTTACGTCATGTTCCTTTTCGTCTCACTTTGTTGGCCTAAGTTCTTTACCATTCAGTGCCTATATATATTCCTTCCATCTTCCTTGGATATTTTCTGTGTCAACTATTATCTTACCCAACTTATCTCTGTTAGCATAGATCTTCCCTTCTTACCTCCCGACAGTGAGTTAACCTCGCGGAATAGGGCGCACCAATTTCACTCTTTTTCCGTAAGCTTTCCATATACTCGCACTGCGTTTTCCACCATGCTTCTTTTGCTTTATTTTTTGCCCGTCTCAAATTAGTATTTAACTCTTTGTACTCCCTTCTGCCTTGCTCTGTTTACATTCATCGATTTTATTCTCTCATCTATCTTTGTAATCATCTCATCCGTGATCCATGGTTTCCCAGTCCTTTTAGCGTTAACGGTTCCAATAGTGTCTTTTGCGGCTTTAGACAACCCTTTCTTGAATCTTTCCCATTTTTATTCGATAGTACTTAGCTCTTTACCATCCTCCATGATTTTCTCTACCGCCTGTTTGTATTCCTTCCTTTTCAACCCATTTAATGCTTCTACATTCCATTTCCTGAACTGCCGCCCCTGCCTTATCTTATTGAAACGAACGCTACATTTCATAACAACTAAGTTGTGGTCAGAGTCCGCATCCGCTCCCGGGAAGCTGTGAGAATTTATCACACTGTTTCTAAACCTGTGTCTAACCAAAATATAATATATCTTATACCTTTTTGAGTCACCTGGCATTTTCCATGTATACCTGCGTCTTTTGTGGTGTCTTAACCAAGTGTTGGTGATGACTAACCCCTGTCTCCTGCAGAACTCAATTGCTTTCTCCCCGCGGTCAATCGTCGTACCTAAAACGTAGTCCCCCACCTTATCACCATCTCATCCTTCGCCTATCGTGTCACCTATTTCTAAAATCGGTCAACTTTTCCTCCTCTCCCTCTGTTATCTGCGCTTTAGGGAAATTTGCTTTTATTCGTGACTTCATGCATCGGGACGTAATTATTGTTATTTTTTGTCACCTATCGATCACGTGCTCGCCGTCTCCGCTCCCGCTCAGTATCTTCGCCTCCGCTTATTAAAAAGTCTATTTGTTTAACCTGTAAATTTCCGTGGATTGGGCTATCTTCTTGCCGTCTAATCGGTGGGTTGCATATCGGTGACTCAAGCTTTCTCAGATTACCTCGGCAAAGTTGCTTCAGCGGTCTATGAGTATTGTTAGTTGGAATGACATGCAAACGAAAAGAGATGGTGTATGTCCCCATTTTTTATTATGTCGACTGTAAACAATGAACTTCAATTAAGTATCGCAACCGTCCCGGTTATTTTTTAAGTCAGGAAGTCCCAAAATTTGTCCTCACCAGTGTGTAGCAACCCTGGATAAGTGTCTCTTGAGGTCTCCTAATCTTTTATATATCGTCGGATGTTATTGTTAATAGTTTGTGGCCTAATGCTGTAAAAATTCCTACGCCATTTTATTATATTCCTATGTTGGAGTAAAATATTCATTTCTCTTCACATTATGCGCGGACTTCTCGAAAAGTTGCACTTCCTGAGGAAAAACCTTCACCAGTAGTCACTTTTTTGACCGCTGTGACAGCGATACGTAGCAACTTCATATGACCACTGGAATGCGTGGTCTTGGGACAAGGCCCTTGCTAGGGTGGAGGGCATTAGGCGGCACCGGTACCCGTAAAGAACTGGATGAGGAGTGATGTAACTCCTGCATTTTGTTGCCCAGACCTGGGTATTCCTAATAGACTCCCTATTTTCGTTTAACGCAAAACCTGGTTCAGTTAACAAACCCATCTTACTATATTCTGACTTGCAGTTGAGGTTCCAAATCCTTTGTTTGGTCCTTAAATTCAATTCGCATTATTTTCTAGAAATGTTCAGCCCTAATAATCCACCTTTCCACTCTCCCCCAACCTGTTAACTTTGACCCTTTCGCTATCAATTGTAAACGGTAATTGATTATACAATGTACCAGGGTATTGAAGTAACTGATGTTTTTATTTTCTATATAATTGAGATGACTTCGGCGTTGCGTCATGTTGCTCATTGAAAATATCAGCCGCTAAACCGCCGGGAAACTTTTTTTTTATTTTACTCCATTACTGTGCAGATGAAAAACGTTCGCAATAGTTTCTTATTTCACCATTATTTTTGGTCACATTAATGTTGATGGAAGCTAGATTTCCCAAGATAAGAATTAATTAGAGGTTAATGTTGATGGAAGAAGAATTTCTCAAGATAATATTTCATCGTGGGTCAGGGTTTATTGTACTGAGGATTTTCGGGTTGTCTCGTGAGATGACGATAATTTTATTAAGCTTGGGTTGCTGCGACAATGTGGCCAAACACTATTTTTTCCTGGAATGGGAAAAAGTAATCAATACCTATTGGGAAAAAGTAGTGAAGAGAATTTTTTTCTAGAAATTATTATTGTTATAAATTTCCGTGTAATTTCATTTGAAACCAAGCATGTTCCTTTTGGGCAAGGCACACTAGTTAGGAATCTTCTGCCAAGTTCAACACGGTGAATGATCTAGTGCAGGGACCTCCCTTCGAAAAATCTTGGGAAAAAAAATGTTGTCCTTGAAAACATGCAAAAACTGGTAGAAGGACTGGTAATCATTTTGGTCGCAATCCTCTTCGGTTAAAAAGAGGATGTTGATGTTGCGTTATCACTTCGTTCACAGGGGTCAACGGGTTTGACCGGAGATAGGTAAGGAGTGTTTATTATACAACCAATGTCATTGTGAATCTCAGTACGAACACAGTCCGTGCCCCCAGTCTGTTCTCGAAGAGTGTAATAAATGGAACGGAAGGGTCTTGGCTGGTGGGTCGGAAAACCTGAGAGATCGAGATTATCACTCGAGAAGTGTTCTCATTTCTTTCCATTGCGTTCCTCGCCAAAATGTCCATTCATGTGTTAAATGGGGCTTCCCAATCTTATTCTACTCGCGGCTCCAAAATTATGATGGACTGCAAGTGCAGGCAGTCTTCATATATTTGCGTTATGATCAATGTATAGGATTTTATATCCTCGGAGGTTTTCAAATAGAATTGGGCGTAGTTTTATATTACGAACAAACGTCTAATGGGACGCCATGAGACACTTGGCTGGAGACACTTGAAAAGGAAGGACGGGAGTTCATGCAGCTTACTTATGGTTTAATGAGGGCGAATAAAAACAAAATGAAATGCGGAAGTTGTTGAAAATATTCTCGGGTACTTCCATGTATTTACACATCCCAGCCCGACGCTTTAGTAACCATCGAATGGTACATTACGTTGACATTCGCAATAGCAACCATCGTGGACGGAGGATTCGATCGAAGAACTATCCAGAATGTGATTTGAACAATATTTCATGTGGGAAGAAACTGTTTCAGGCTTTGTTTTTTTGGAAATTATCCATTGTGGAGAAACAAAAAATCTCCATGAAATCCCGTCACGTTTACCATTAATATATCCTAGGTTTCGGAGATACTTCTTCGGTTAAATTTCGCGTATTTTATTGTGACACGTGACACAAGAGGAATGACTGTAATCGCGAAGGGTCGCTAATTACATAGTCGATCTTATAGTAACTGCAATATCGATAACAGATGAGTATTATTTTTATTCTTATTTTCTCAACTTTGCGGTCCACACTCCGACGTTAAAGAGAGATGTTGTATTTCGCTCGTTAGGCCTCGCGTAGAATATGCTGCTAGTATATGGGGTCCTCATGAAGTAGAATTAATTACCGAATTGGATCACGTGCAGCGTAGAGGAGATAGCTTTATAAATCGTTGTTACGAAAAACTGAGTGGCGTATCAAAATTATGGGAGGGTCAAGGTTGGGAATCACTCGCGGAGCGAAGGTTAAATTACAGATTTAATCCCTTGCATATATTGGAAGGGTGTGTCTATGGCATTGATTTTGACAAGGTGTTATTATTCCTATCTCACTATGGTAGACGAGGGCATGTAAATAAAATTTGTATTTCCCACGAACGATAAGGGTTCAGAATAAAATGAAGTTTGCCCGATCGCGCTAGGTGGGAAAGGTGTGTTTTGGGTCAAGGTTAGTCTGGTGTGTAATCACCCCCTGCCAGACACCCTAGCGGTGGCTTGCAGGGCAATAGAAATCTAAATAAAAATAGATTTCTTTTGTTACATCGCCCAGGTATTACTCAAGTGGTGCAGGTGCTGTAGCCATTAGGGAAATAAAGTCAAAATTCCGCGTAATAACGAGGCTACCGAGAATGGACTTCCTACTGTTGTGGCTCGGCCTTAGGTGCCACATATGGTGCGGTTTTCCTCTACGCGTGTGAATCGCCTCGACTACTAGAGCAATAGTCAAATCCATGAACACGAAATCGCGAAAACTAGGGCCATGCTGTTCTAATGACAGCAACCGTTTTATTTCTGGACATATCCTGATTTGACCCGTTTTCGAATACAATTGGTCAAATGGTCGTAAATTCTTGGACCAAGTGTCAAACCAATGGCTTGCAAAATGCCAGTATGAGTATAGTTCATTGATGATTTATTAAAAGAAGTACTTCGAAGGACGTGTTAACGAGAGAAGGAATTACAGAGGAAGGAACTATGAATGAAAAAGTACGCGGAGATCAGGAACATGGAGCGTTGCTACAAACCAGTCATCGGGTCGATAGCCATTACGATGCGAGCTAGCTAGCCTCTCAGCTTAAATCTATATTAGGCACGGTGCCCGCAAGTGAAGTTCACGGGTGACGTCTTGCAGACGGATTTCAGTGTTGAACATTCACACAAGATTGTACCCAGGGGACCTCATTCACTTTCTGTGGCGCAATGAGTGCTCATTGAGTCGGTATGTCCGAGGATTAACCTTTGCTATGCGATAATCTGTATGCTCTCCGCTTTTATCGTCCAATTGAGGACTTTCGGTTGACAGGAATCGTCGAACGACGTACCGAGTGATTTTCTCGGGAAGTGAGGCTGACCTCCTTGAGTTACCCCTGCCTCCTTGCAAAAGTTCGCTGACACGCAAGCATTTTCCTGAGCCCCACGAAAATACGAATTAGGTACCTGAAAAATCTCATTGTCAGGTATTTGACGGTAATATCTCTGTTATTCCCAGGTGACCATTATTATTTCCCACTTAAGGTAATGATATGCTGTTACTTGTGGTGTTGTGATATAAATGTTTCGGCCAATGGCATCAAAAGTCATTTGATCTTAGGTATGGTTGTTGGGTTTTTTATAAAAAGTTTTTGGATAGGGATTTGGGCGGGATGGAGGGAGGAAGTAAGTATACGGAGATGAAGAGGGGCTTGTTGTAGATTAGGATGTTGGGTTGTTTCTTCAGGAGAGACGAGATATGTATTTGGTGGTCGTGTCCATCAAAAAACCTATCCCAACCGATAGATAACCTATTTAAAAAAATAAAAGGTTTAAACCGTTAGTCCACTATTTCCCTGGATGGAATGACAGGGTAATGCAGGTTAAGGGCTGACCCTCCGTGGAGTTATTACGGATAACATGATAGTGCATATTCAAGTGAATGGATGTTATAATTCTATTTTCGGCCACGTAAGAGCGTGCATCATTTTTTCGCAGCGTGGTATTTAAATAGTTGGTGTTTACCTGCCGACATTGAATTAACCAAGCTTTTAAACCTGGTTCCATGTGGCAGTTGTAGTTGAAAAGAAGAGAATTCACCCTTCGTGGTAAGATTAATCACGCTGTATTGATTGTGAGGCTAATGCACTATTGGAAAGAGTCAGTTTTTACTGTGCTAATCAGGGGGCAAATTTTTGACTCCACTTATTTTTATAGGAAAGAACACGTTTCGGGTAAACGACATGACTGCCTTTCTGTAGTGGCCTTGGTCGGCTCGTAAGCTCATTGCACTGAAATGATTTGAATCCGAATTTGTATTTATGGGAGAAGGGACCATTTGTTTACTTATGTGATTTAATTTTGACTGACAAACCCAATAACCGCTGTAATAATTTCATAACATAACCCTCTACTTACCCTTGCTAAATAGCTGGGTGGTAATTATATAGCGGATGCAGCCTCGACCTCTCGGGGGGCTCTTCTACATGCTGGCGGGTTATGCAGTGGTCATCTGGTATTAATGGCTTGTTTACGTTGTAATACTTATTTGTATGAAAGTGTAGGTGTGTGCCCTATTCCAAAAAAGTGTTTGCCAGGATGCCTTTCTTCACTTAAGATATTTTTTTCATTTGCATTAAGAACTTTTGGAAATCGGAATTTTATGGTTCTGGGCCACGTCATTTGGAAAAAGGATCCAAAAGATCCTTCGGATCCCTCCGAAGTCCGGCCGAGTGCTTAAGCTATCGAGGCGTCCTCTGACACTGAAATATTGTGGGTTTCAAAGGAACTAGATGTTGTGACGCAATTCCGTGCCTACAATATCACAGGCATTCGTAGTCGTGCGCATTTCGCCACAGTCCACGAGGTTAAAGCCAAGTTGAAATACTAAGGTTGTTTTACCTTTGACAAATTCCAAGAAACTGCGGGACATTCCGCAAGAGTAACTTTTGACGGAGTCATCAGCTAATATGCATTACCGTGCAACAATTTCAGAGTGTAGAAATCATAACTTGATCTTAACTGGCTGAAACACTTCGCCGTAAATCGAGGGATCCGGGTACGAATCACGGACAAGGCGAATGATTTTTACACTCCGAAATTGTTTCATGGTAATGCATATCAGCGGATAACTCCATCATAAGTTACTGTCGCGGCATCTCCCGCAGTTTCTTGGAATTTGTCAAAACATTTTTCTTAACAAAAGACTAACTTGACACCCGACCCTGCAATAGCCCATTCTTCAATTCCGCAGAATTCCTTCCGGTCCTTTCATTCCGTCCAGCATTTTAAAATATGTTGGGATATTTTTCTATGGACTCGTTGATGTTCCGGTATTTTTATAAAACTAACAATAAGCTTTTTAGTCGTGATATCGCAGTACGTATTTTCTGAGAATCCTTGTAGCTATTCCGTAGTCATCTGAATAAATTGCTGAGAAAAGCCATTCCAGACCGGAAGTTGTCAGCGAAAAGTTAATAAAACCAGGCTCCGGAAAAACGCTGTGTGAATAAAAAATGTCAGATTGTGCAAAATTATTTTAACCTGCGATTCACGGAAAAATGGTGATGCGATCTTCGAGTGAGATATCTTCTCTGGATAGTGATTGGTTTCATTTTGCCTCTCTTCCGAAGTGTCTCCTTTTGAAATTTCTGTTCAGATCGAAGAACGATGGATTGAAACTGATAAGTTGAAAGTAAGAAAAAGCAAAGAAATGCACACGTCTCTTAAAAGCCTGATGCGTATATTTGAAACGTTGCTGCATTCTCCATCATGTTACGTAAGCCTAGTTCGGTTGGTAATGCAGCCGTTTTTCCGTGGCTGATCAGAGTAATACTTTTTTGTGTGGGAATGGTTTACTCTCAAAAGATTCTGATATGATTGTGCAAGGTGAATAATTGGAAGTATGCAATGTGTAGAAAGATATGTTTCGGCTCACTTTCAGTGCTCATTCGAATTTTCAAATGGAGTTGGTTCATGTTTATATTAATGGAAATCATCTGTAACCAAAAGTTTTCATCTTGCACATTTCCGAAAGGCTGGCCAGGTAGTGGACCAGCATCAGATGAAGTGATCTTTAATAATTATTTTGAGGGAATTTATTGGAACCATGAATAAAACAATCACGTTTAAGTAGGGGTAGTTACTGGGCCCGTTGTCTTTCGTTGCAATGTTTTTCACAGATAAATATGGAAAAATTTTAAATGGTGCCCCCATGATATAGAAAATTTTTTCAATATCGGTCTTTAGCAAAAGCTTGCTCGTATTATTGTGCAAAATCTCCACCTACGTAAAAATAGGTTAACACGTCTCCAAGTGCCGTTTTAGAAAACTAGGTAAGAAACTGAAGGGAGTGAAAATGTGGGAAAAATTCTGGAGATTCATTTTTATGCATCCTTGTTATTTAGAAATCATATTCAACTCTTAGCATTACAACAATTATCAGAGGTGAATCAGGAAATACAAAAATTTTAAAAAATAATGTAGCATTCAATAATGAACTCATCCCGAACTTCGTGGGAGTGGCAACTCTTATGTTGGAAATCTAGGATTTTTAGATTCTCTTCGTGTAATTACAATTCCACAAATGGTGGCATTGTGAGGCCACCTCCGAGGTTTTTCCAAACTTCTCTAACACGGCGTGCGTGTTTAGGTATTATCAAAAATAACTCGCCAGAACGGTATTACTTTAAATACATATAATGTGGCAAGCGAGACTGTCATTTAGGCCTAAGCACGCGAACACGTATTCATGTGGCACAAAAAGCTAATTCCAGAATAGTTGGAAATCTGAATTTTATCGTGCAGCCTTACCAGTTATAAATCATGGCAGCCAAGTCAATTTTTGCTTAGTAAAGAAGAATATGCCGAATTAAAGAATGATATAAAAAAGTATGTTTCGCTCTGTTTTGTGACCTAGGCAATGCGTGAAGGTTAGAAGCAAGGGGGACTTGATTCGTCATATTTGAAGGTCATTTCCATATCAGCACCGATATTCACTGGCCCTGAATGAGGGCTCACTCTTAAGGGAAGGGTTGTAATGGTTTTTACCGGTTGCGATCGTGCCTTAGGTGGAGAAACAATTTAATCTCTCTTTTTTCGGCAAATCAAAGATGTTCCAAGAGAAGGAATTGGACTGTCGTCGATATCGTTGTCATCGTGTTCGGGACCATTGTCTATCTAAAATGCTTACGTAATTATGATATGCGTTGAATGTCGTCACGGAGAACTCACCTCAGCGGAAATGTTATGTTGAATATGATCAAATTTGGTAGGTGGTGGTAGAGTTCACCGAGTACTAAGCCCGACGGCGTGTGAAATTCACGCATCAGGGTAAGGGGGCGAGTGCCTTTCCCTGTGCCGGTTATGGTTTCCCAGGATGATCTGGTACCCGGAAAATCACACGGGTGGGGAATGAGGCTTGCCCGGGAATCGAACTCGCGCCCTCCCGTCAGTATTCCAACGCTCTACCCCTGGACTACTGCTACCCACTTAAATATATAAATAAATATGTAAAAAAAGTATATAATTAACGGGAATGACAAAGGAAACGTGGTTTTAAATTATCGCCGCGGAATGTCAGAATGCGAAGTATAATACTCCGATGGATTGGGAGTTTAGAAGCCCTCCCCAAAGTTCTGTTTTCAACCTGGTTAGTGTTGACGGAATTGCTAAACATTGCTATAACCAGAGACTTTGTAACTAAGAAATCGGGACATGATAAGATTAATTATGGTTAATATTTAGTTAATTATACACGTTCATTATCAATTTGGGTGATTGCAATTGATTGGGAAGTATAGCGTAACTAAGAAATCTGGACATGATGATAGGATTAATAATGGGTAATATTTAGTAATTGTACACGTTCATTATCAAGTTGGGTTATTGCAATAAATTGGGAAGCATAACCTTCCATTAATCTTGGGATTATAATGTTTATTATTGTTTTAGCCTAAAGTTAACATTTTTTAAACCGTTTTCCCTTTTCAAAACGATATTTGCTTCCGGGTAAAACTCTAAAATGTTAACAAATTTATAGAATGGAAGTACACGCCAAATTATGACTGTTTCTGGTCAATTTGTCATTGAATGCCGAGGGAGAGGTTTTTGAAATGATATTATTAAAATCTGAAATTTTTATAACTAACTTGTTATGTGAACCTGTATAATTTAAGTTACCTTGACTGATCCCTTGCTTTGACCTTTTTTAGACTGTACAATTAATTAAACATTTATTGGGAATTCAGTGTGAAATGTTAATCCATTTTCATATTTTTGCTACAGTAATTGATCATTTCTAGCTGGTCCAGGTAGATTATTAAATTATTCGAGTGGCACTTGATATTGTAAAAATGATTTTTTTTATCAATGTAATTTGATTGTAAAACCTGATTTGGAGCAACCCCAACAACAGAGTGATAAATATGTGATAACTAAAACTAAAATTAGAAGTCCCATCTACAGCCTTATTGTAAAACAATTCAATTATTTGCGGTAGGAAATTTTTCAGTTACTTAAGCTCTTCAAACTAATGAACTTAAGTTAGTGTTGAATGTTTTAGGACCCTGAGACGCACATAAATGGATAAATACAATTCCTTTCACAATTACGTAAATGTAATGGTGAAAGGAGTTGCTGAGTGACTGTAGCAACATTGGCACATCATGTTGAAAATGTTAATGCGCCACAGCTAGATTTTATCTATCCATAACTTTTCGTTTTGACAATTCCTTCATTGTCAATTTTTTGTAATTGATATTTGGGCAATTGGCTGCTGCTAATTGCTGGTTAGGACCCTTAGTTATCATGATGTGTACCAGCCTCTTTGCAGGATTAATCTGGCATTACATGAGTACATCAGTTTAGTTTCTTGGGCATCTGCACATTTGTTCCTCGTGTATGGTTCAACATTTAAGTGCTATTGCATTTAGATATGGAATGTCTCACATCTATTAAAACTTGATAATGCAGTTTGTTTTCATTTTTTGTCCTAGGAAAATTTCCTTATTAATTTAAACATTGACTGATCAATTTGTGTGAATTTTTTAAATATACTTTAATTCCAAGAATTTGTATGTCCACTGCTTCATGAAACTTAATAGTACAAAAGTTAAAATATATGATTACCGAGCCTTCCCATGCTATATTTGTCTTCAAGGTTACTCTAACATAAAATCTTGTTCAAGGATTTCATAATTCCAATCCCTTCAAATGAGATAACAACCAAGCTTGTGTTTATGCCAAGTAAAGTCAAAGTTGAGATCTCAGAGTATGTATATTTACTTCCTTCTTTTGTATGCAACAAAAATTCTGTCTTTTAACTTGAAATCTTGGAGTCATGTGGTGAAGGCTTTTATTATTATTATATGCTTAGAAGAAATATGGTAATACCATTTCTGTAATTTATTTGAAAAGAAATTGCATTGAATCCGTGCAGCAATGTGGAATAATTACTCTACATTTGTTTTTCTACTCTTGAATTAATCATTCATATTAATTGTGTAACGTCATGTATATGTGTAATTCCATGTGCAGATTTAATTAATGGATGTGGACCATTGATGCAACCATTTAAAACTTGCTGGTGTATTAATTGTTGTTTTTCATTTTATCCACAGAGTATTTATTGTTCCACACAGAATAAAAGTTTAATACCCAAGTATCCTTTTAACTGTGGTGTTGAACTTTAAACACTATACACATTGTGTGCTTGCATGCAGTAATAAATTCATTTGTAAGAGTAGTCTTTTTAGCTTTTTCGGAAATAAAACTGTGATTTATCTACATATCAGGATAAAACACTTCCCTAATCAGTGATCCCTATTATTGATATCTGGTCTCTCTCATGAATTATTTCCTATATTTATTGCCACCTGTTTGTTAGGGATATAAAAACCTTTTGTGATGAACTAATTCTTTTATTTCCACCTGATGGAATATAGTTCCTTATTCAAAATGATTTTATTTTCATTTCAGTGCCTGGATTGAAGAAACGAACATCAAGTTCTACTCTGAGTACAAAAATCAGTTTATCAAGATCAACAAGTCGGTCCCATTCAAAGATGCTGTAGAAGCTATTGAAAGTTACATAGAAAACAGGGGAGAGGTATTGCTATTTGAAGAATAAATGTTGATCCATCCATAATCCTTGCATTTGTGTTTCTAATTATACTATTCTCTTGTACATAGAGCTGTAATGACTTGGATGATCCAGATGTAGAGTTCAATCGGCTGCGGGAGTCTGTGAGCGGACAGAAAAAGGATCCCAAACCAAAGATCAGAAAGGTTAATATTCACATTCTACTTCAGTCGGTTTAAGTTAATGTTGGGGAATGTTATTCTTATTTTGAATGGTAATTTTTAATGTCTCTGAATAGGACCATCCCCCAAAGCCGGTAGTCAAAAGGACAACCTCCGAAAGCAGCGCAGGGTCACACTCCCAAAGCAAGAGGATTCGCTCTAACTCTCTGGATGAAGGTCAACTGCCAGGGATGAACTCACTCAGTACCTCACCAATTGCCAATCACAGCCCCAGGAAAGGGGTCGTATCTAACCTATTGGACCGCCCGACGAGTGTAACTAGGCCTGTAAGTTTTCAAAATATGGGTATAATCTGCCAACTAGGGTTGTATTTGGCTATATGGTATCATTGGACAGTTATTGGCTGAGCTACTTCTTGACAAAGATAAGACAGATGGTTCAGATAAAGCCTTACTTGGAGGGAAGGTGTTCTTCAAAGGAGCCTCCACACGTGCTTATGACAAGGACTAAAATTCACGGGATTTTAAGCTATATGTACTTATATATATGTGCACACACATATATAGTTGTCCTTTATACTGTCAATGCATACATTTTGTCATTTATACTTTCTTTAAATAGGAATGAAAGATTCTAAATGGCTTCCAACGATGATTTTAGTTATCATGTGTGCCAGATTTTCAACTTTTCCCCTCTTTGTGGAGGGACTTGCTTTTCTATCTAGTTTTAAAAAGTAATATACTGTTCAATTATTGTTTCGGTCTTCCTCATTCTCATTACATTGATGATTCTTAATCTGTGCGCTTGCAGGAGAAGTGATCTCCTCCTGCAAGCTTGGAAATGCTGAGTGTTGATTTACTATTTAATTCATTGAGTTCAGATAGATCTTTTTAGTCCTCATGTCTCATGTTATTCTTGAATCGTTTACATTCTTTGTGCTAATCTTAAGGTGTTTCCCTATATCCTTGTAGGATACACCACCCATTGATGTAATGAAAATTACAGCGACTCTTCAAGGAAAGAAAATAAATCCCTCACCCCTCAAGTTTGGCTTCCTTGGTTTAGGGATCATGGGTTCTGGAATTGTGAAGAATCTGCTGAACTCAGGCCATTCTGTTATAGTTTGGAACCGAACACCAGAAAAGGTAGGAACTCTATGAATTGAGATAATCTTCTAATTCTTTTAAGTCATTGCAACATGGAAAGTGCATAGGTGTTCATTTTTCAAGTAACAGTGTGTATACCAGTGCATTTAATCCCAAATGTTCAATTATTTGCATTTTCTGGTTTACTTCATCTAAATTTATGGCTTAACTGGTGTGTGACAGACAGGGGAACCTAGGTTAATGAGCATAATTCATTCCAGAATCTTACTAGTAATGCGAAACTCGTGCAGGGAAACGATTTTTTCCGTATCAATTAGTGTAAAATACGTTAATGCGTTCCATGCAGAAAAATTTATTAAAAACTGTACATTAGGTTTGTTGTTATTCAAAGAAAATCATATATATAATGTTAAGGATCTTGAATCATCGTCACCTTTTCTTCTGTCGGATTTTTTGAATGATTAACAAGCAGCGGTTTAATTTTCAAGCCCATGCATGCATTGGCATAAAGCAGTAGTGTGAGACGGTCTTTCATTTGGGCTGTGGCCGGGCAATGCATTTTTCTCTGCTATGTACATGGTCGCGTCGACATCTTTTTCCTGTTGGGACCTGTTTCTTCACAATTAAAAACCTGTTGCGTGTAGTAACCCTCAGAATCTTCCAGCTTCTTGAAGCCTGCCAAGTTCTCGGATGCCATTTTGCCAGAGGTTGCTGCTTCGCAGTTCCTCGCAACTCCATGGATGCCGGTTTTTCTGTTAAGCTTACCTAATCACCCACGGCTTTCCCTCAATTCTTTGGACGTTAATAATCCCGGTGTCTCTTTAGCGACAACGACAAAAGTCACTTTCACCTTTTCACAAATGATATTATCGGTAATAATGTCACATTTTTATTACTATTCGTTTATCCATACGAGAAGGAACCTATAAACATCGTTGAGAATACGTAGCCGTTGCATACACAGAAGATATTCTTATCACTCCCTCTGAAGCATTTATCAATTATTTTTCGGGATGGTGCAAATCGCTGATGAAGACCATACGTGCTTGATAATCACGCTAACTCTTTCTCGGTGTTTAATGATTTAACCTTTTATTTCTACGGTTATTTATTTTCTCTTATGGCCGCCTTCCTGCGGATTTATCTTCGTGGACATTTTTTGAACGGGTTATGAAATTTTGCCCAAAAAATCACAACTATTGCCTGAACATAAGCTCTGACTGATGCAGTCGGCTCACAATCTGTGACTTCCCCTCTCCGATCGATCAGCGAGTAAATTTTTAACGATATTCTTGCTTGTTATGCGAATTTCTCTTTAAGCTAGTTCGCACTGCGCACTGTAATTCAGGTAATTTGTGTGATTAGTAAAGGGGTGAATGATTTAAGTACGGTAAATTTGAAATACATATTTATTAATACCGGTATCACATTTACAGTCCTCAGTTTGAATCATTTGAGTTTAAATATACCAATGAAGTAGGCAATTAATCTCAAGTAGCCAAACATTTCATTTCTTGCAGTCCATGAGAGCATTTCATTACATGCTTTTTCACATAAGAGTTGAGAACATCTCAAGGTCTAATGGTGCAAGCAAATTGTTAATGTAAAACGTTTAAAAATAGGACTCAATGTTTTCTTAATTCCCAAATTTGCATTGCAAACAAGATGACTTTAACGATATATTTCCAACTCCCATCTAGCTAGGTTGATGCTCTCTATAACTATAGGCAAGTTGTTAAAAAAATATTTACAAGAAAAACATCACAGTCTTCAATTATTAAAGGAAATCAGTGTTAGGCTCTAACATTTTATTTCACCTTATATTCCTGAAAATATAGTGGTAGGGCTTCACAAGGTTGTGAGAAGAAAAGGCAGAGGAAATCAGTCCCTACTTTTCTACCAATTATCTGAAAATATTTTTTTTTTTGATTTTGCTAGGTTGAATTTCAACATAAGAATGATTTTGTTGCACCTTTTTTCAAAAGCCAATATTATATTGGTATTATTTCCGATTAACAATAGACAAATAACAAACAGGTTATGTCTTACCTTCACAGGATTGTGGTCCACCACTTAATTGTTGTTACTAATACTTAAATGCATTTCACTAGCTTATGAGGATGCATCCAGTTCTTCTATCACAGGGGTTTTAAATTATCACACTAAACCTTATTGGCATTATAAGGCAGTTTCACAATTATTTATTTGTCCACTTGGATTATCACTACTCACAGTCACTCTAATGCACTCTTCACTGTCAACAATAGTCTCATCTTCACTTCTGGGAGGGCTAATTTCTTCATCAATCTTGTCTTCTGATGTAGCTGGCTGTATATCCTTCCGGGTGGTTAGCTGAGGAGAATCAAGTTGAGTTCTGAACACTGCACAAGGGCCTTCCTCACTTATTGAGGAGGAAATTGAGCTACCTCTATGTTTCACTTTTTTGTGTGTTGTTGATCTCTTGGTGGTTGGTGTGTAAAATGGGGAATTGTGCAGATCATATGGAGGAGGGGGGCAGTCAAATTCTGCTGCAGCCGCTGCGGGGCAGGCTCTTTCGGTTTCCGGTGACATCTGAAGGCCATCAACTGATAGCTCAGTTGGTGTGTAGTAAACAGAGAGGCGACTCTGGTTGTCTTCTTCAATGGGCAAGATGTCCCTCAGGGCTGCAGCAACTGCTGCTGACAGGTCGACTGGTGTGTGCCTGTGGTTTGGAATGATAGGGGGAGGGATTCGTGGCGGGCGGAATTCATCAAAATCTCCAGTTTCAGGGTGGGTTCCAACGCCCCCACCTGTACGACAATTTTCTAAGTAGAGACTGGGCAGATTTTCCAAGAGTTTGTTGAGTGTCTGTTGTTGGTACTTGCAAGTCTCCCGCAGCCGGAGGACTTGGTGTGCGCTGAATTTGCGTATTCGGTTTCGTTGGAAGACATAATTTTCACGAACCCAGTTGAGCTGGCCTGTTGAATATTCTCTCACTCTTTTCACCTGCAATGATAAAAATGTTCAAATTTGATTCCCTGTAATGACAATTACTTGAATAGATCTTATGGAAGACGTGAGCTTTCTTACCTGGTCATAATATTGATCTCTAATGGTTGTTAAATGTTGTGTTCCATAATCCCTAATGTCTTTTAAATGTTTCACTTGTCCTTGATAGCTCTCTCGAATCCATTCAACTTGTTGGGTGCAGTTTTCCTTAATGCGGTGAACCTGTTGAAAAAGATGTTAAGTGTTAGATTGTCACCTAGAAAAGAGTAATTAGTTTGAAGTTAAGATTTTATTGATACAGGCATGTACCTGATCAGTATAGTTCTGTCTCAGTCTTTCGAGCTGTTGAGACTTATATTGCTCAATAGTCTCAAGTATTTGGTATATCTGCTTAGTTCTAGGCGACATTGTGTCATTTTGGCAGCATATTGACCATCCACACCTGAAAATAGGAATAGAAATGAGTAACATTATTAAATATTCTGCCTCAACTGACCTTTAAAAACCGGTATAAGGAAATGGAAATACTTATTTACCTTCTGAATATGTAAAGAACCAGTTGAACAATCAAGGTTATCAGCAGAAAAGAAGCAGCTGCTATGAACCCTACAATAATACTGGTAATTTTAATTTCATGAATCGTGACTGGATCAATGCTCAGTTTCACTTGCACTGTAATATTGGATATGGGATTCGAAGCAAAACAGGTGTAGCGCCCACAGTCTGACCGTAGAACGCTCTCAATGAATAGTGTTCCATTGTTGAGTATTCGCACCCTATGATCTTCAATTGCACTCATGTTTGCATAGTGTGCCCTTGGGTGTTTGGCAAATGGATCTGGTGACAGTTCTGCATCTGGAGTCCAATGGAATGTTTGACCTGTGGGTGTTAGCCATGTCATCGAGGGTGAAGGCCAGCCCCCTAGATGGCATTCGAGCATAGCACTACTGCCTATACGAAACTGTTTACCAGGTTCTGGAGTCACACCAATCAGTTTCAACGTACTGCACTCTAAATTTCTTAGAGTGGCCAACATTTCAGGTGGTGGTTTGTGTCTCTTTCTGTTAATGTCTAGCAAGCAACTGGCTTCATCAGGCACCATAGTGACATTTCGTCCTGGACCTAATCTCCAATCTACAAACCATAACATACGGCAATCACAAACCCAAGGATTATTACCTGCCAGTACTTCTTGCAATAATGCGAGGCCAGAAAAAGAATGAGGAATATGAGTAAGATTGTTGTCCCCTAGGTCAAGGTATGATAGTTTTGGGGTCATATCAAAAGCATACCTATCAATATCTTTAAGCCAAGGGTTTTTCCTTGCTATTAGAACCTTTAAACTTTTTAGGCCTATCAGGTCTGAATCTTTTAATGTAACAAGATGGCTACCCTCAATTATGAGAGTTTCGAGTTCTATGCAGTTGTGAAAGGGTTTGTTTCCTAGGGTCAGCAATGGATTGATTCCTAAGTTAAGCCATAGAAGTTGCTTAAGATCCTCAAAGGAATCATCAGGAATGATAGAAATAGTGTTATTACCCAAATTGAGGTATTGCAGATCATTTAGGCCATGGAAAAGACCCTCGGGTATTTCCGAAATAGATGAATTTGAAAGTTCAAGAGTTTTTAAGTCGCGTAGCTCTTTGAATGTATAATTGGATAATCCTATGTAATGGTTCCCATTAAGAAGAAGTGAAACAAGATTCTTGTTAGGTGCAAAAAAGTTATCTCCTAAATAGGTGAGGTGATTGTGTGAGAGATCTAGTGTGTGTAAGCGTCTCAGTGGGGAGAACAATTGGAAAGGTAAATCTGATAAAGCATTTCTGCCCAAAAAGACAACCTCAAGGTGGTCCAAACCCACAAAAAGACCCCGCGGAAGGTGTTGAAGAGTGTTTCGTGTGAGGTTCAGGGAACGTAACGATGCGAGGCCTTCGAATGTCTGCTCGTGCAGTTTCTCTATGTGATTATTACTGAGATCCAAGTGTTCCAAATGGGTCAGGTTTCGAAGTGAACCAGAGTCTATGCCTCTTATCTCACTGTGCTGCCAGGACACAAGCTTGAGAAATTTCAGGTTGTTGAAGGTGTCGTTGGCCAGTGTTCCGTCCACGAACACGTCCTCGAACACCAGGTGGACGGTGCCCTCCTGGGGCTGAATCCCCTGGAATCGCCGCCCGAAGCATGATATGGTGACGGGCCGGGATCGGATCCCGTGTAGGCAGTCGCAATGCGTGGGGCAGGAGGTGCTCGTCGGTGACGAGTGGCGGACATGGGTATGCGACGAAGACGTCTCCGCTTCGGCCAGGACGGCGAGGAGGATCAGGAGCGCAGCGGGCAGGCACCGCCGCGGCGCCGGGCACCACCCCCGCACCCCGGCGCACCGACCTCCCACGCTCATGGCTCGCTCATCCTTTGACCAACTAGGCGGCGATTTCTCACGTCAGGCACCTTCGAAAAAAATAACATTTTTCGTATTAGCAGTGCATTCCCGTGGATCAGCTGTCACGCACAAGGAGCAGGTGCCTGTTCGCCCATGGCAATTTAAATTTCATGTTCATTTACGAGAAACTTAAGAAGGCTACTCGCACTGCTCGCGTTGAGCAGTGCGAGTTTTAGAGGATCTTAAATTACAGGTCCCCCTCCCACTTTCTACAACTACATGTGCCCAATGCAAAGGAAATATATTCGCGGGAACGGTCATTATTTAGGTGTAAATCCGCAATTCCCTTTTAAGCGAGGGTGGCAGCCGAAAAAAATCTTGGAACGTTGCATATATTACTTCGCGTACGATAGAACGTTATTGATTTTTCTAACCGCCTTTTTTTAACCGTGTTTAACAATGGTACATAATCAGAATTGGAAATAAGGAAACCGGGGCCGCTAAGCTACTCCCCACTAACTAACGTATAGTGCGAGAATGACTGACGACGCGTGCTCGTTGCTCTGTTCTTATGGGATATTAACGCCGTACCCTTTGGGCCGCCATTCCGCGACCGTGATGGGCACGTTATCTCGGCTGGCCTTTCTCGTCAGTTCGAGGGGCTCGGAGCACGGAGCGGAGCAGTGGACCGGGTCGCGTGTAAATCGCGCGGAACTGACTGCAGCATGCGAGGGACGCGGAGCACACACCACTTTCATATTGCTCTCGCGCGGAGGCGACTTCGTGTACTGAGAGGACGTCGGCGGTGTTCCTCAGAACAGTGGCAGCAGCTGCTTCCTCTCCCCCTCGTCGGACGCGAAAGTCCGCCTCCCTCTTTCCCGCCGTGCAGAGGCGACGTCGTCGTCTATTCCGGCACCCATATCCTTCCTTCCTTCACCTCACCCAAGCCGAATTGATTTTCCTACCGCCCGACCCCGGGGTTGGTTGGTGTGCGTCGGGGAGCTTATAGTTCACTACGCTGGTGGAGACCACAGGCTAGCCCCTTCCAGTCTTTTCGGGGCATTCCTACGTTCCCACCCCTTTCTTTGCTACCAACACCACCGGTCCCCCCTTGCCATCTTTCCTCTCCCACCACCACGTTTTTATAGCATCGCCCCTCACCGAGGTTCGATCGATATTTTGGGGAAGTGTCCCCCCCCACGTCAGAGTTCGCCAACTCACCGGCCGCGGTGCATGGTGATCCCTTCCTTGGTGTGTGTTAGTATGAGGTAGAGGGGAGCGTAGTACGTGTGTTGTGAGCGCGGGGTTCCCAATCCGCCTGGTTCCCTCTCGGCCGCTCCTTCCGCGGAAGGTAGGGGAAGACTATCGTGCGCCGTTCCCCGTTGGCTCGACCGTGCAGCGTCGGCTGGCTCGGTGGGAAAATGGCTCCCCGACACTCGTCCTCTCGACCGGGTGGGTCCACTGTGGCGTCGGGCCGAGGGAAGGAAGGTTGTAGCGTGAGGGGGAAAGGTCGCAGCGGCCGGAGGGGTATGGTAGCGATGGCAACCGAGAGGGGAAGGGAACGAATGGCGTATTTTGGAAGGGGGAAGCGGGAAAGGGGGGGAATGTTGGTTGCTCGTTCGTCTGGATTGCTCGCTGTCGGAGAGAACGGTGTTCGCCATATTGGGATCTCGGTTTCCTTGAGACCTTATCGCTTACTTTGCGTAACTTAAGGTTTTTTCCGCAGGGACCCCGCCGCACACGCATGTGTATTCTATTTGTTCGTCTCGTGTCGAGCGAGATCATTTTGATCACAGCAAGTTTTGGTATTTTTTAAAATAGTGGCTCGTAAATAGTACCCGCGAGAAGTCCCTCAACGGGAACTCGCGCAAATTCTGTATGCCATCGGGTAGAATGATCTCAAAGAAGGGACGGGATTATTATTTTTTTCAAACATCAATGGCGAACCCTGTTGATCCAGGCCGGGTCTGGGGCGGGCGAAAAAATATGCGGCTTCCGCTCGGGTTAATGTTGTGGTTTTCTTGTGGGTGGAAGGGTCGGGTGCGATTCTGTCTGCATTTGAAGACGGAGATGGTGAATTATCTTGGGGGGGATCCATTAAGTCAAGTGTGGGGAGGGACCTCGGAGTGAGTAGCTATTGCTATTTTGCAAGGGCTCCTCTGCCGTCGCGAAGTCATGTTTTTGTCTCCCTATTGTGTTCAAATTTGACGCATTTACCTGTCCTGTCTGACCCTCAAGTTAATTCAAACGAAGTTCTCTTTCATCAAAGAGCTTTATTTTATGACTAATCAGTAATGCATGTTACTATTAGTGTTTTAATAAAAAGATCTGCTATTTTACTTTTTTAAATTTGATATTCATTGGAATCTGCACTCCCTCTCCTTCTAGAAATGATTTATTCCTCGTATATTTTTTGTGGTTTAGACATGCATAATGTTGGTGTTAACAGCCCATTTCACCTAGTTCTCCCCTCAGGATCAGTTGTCTTACGTTCACCAATGCGCGTGTGGCTTTCTATGAACATAACTTAATAATGAATGGTTACGGCCAGCGGACAGTTATCTATAAACCAAAGTGTTTTTATGTCCATTATTTGAACCGTCACCGCTTCCTTGCTGCCCTTTAGTCGCATTTGCCAAGCACGCGTGGAAGTCGTATTTTCCTTCCAGTGGGAAATCGTGAAGGGTCTCCCTAAAAGCATTTTTTTCCGATGCGTGGGACAGCCCTATCCATTGTCCAACTCCCCGGTCGCCAGCTCAACTTTCTGACCATGCGTCCGAAAGATTATGAATTAGAGATAAGTGAAGTCCGAGGTAACGTTTCGGACAGGCTTGAACTTCGTCGCCAAGGTGAACGTGCTTTCTGTCCGCGTTTTCATTTTCTCTGGGTTGAAAACAGGTCTGTCGGCAGTAAGTAATCTGAAATTAGTCCTGCCTACAGGGACGTAGACCTCGGAATGTCTCCCCGCATCCGAAGAGAGTCCTCTCACTAGTGCGAATTGGTGCGTAACTCACGAGTATTCGCATCTTCAGAGCTTGGAAGCTTGCCCTCATCGAGCCCGTCTCGTGCGGATGAACGTTCTGGACGGGAGCGTTTGAGCGGTCGAGTGTGGGAGCGCTCCGGGTTTTGTCGAAACGGAAAATGATCATTATCACCCCTACGCTTTAGGAAAAGGGAAGAAAGTTGGAAAGATGTCCTGGTGTGTGTAAGATAATGTCGGAATGAGTATTTATGCACCTTTTTGCAGAATGTAGCAGTGTGTATTGAAACACTCGTTCTTCCTTGGTACGTTTTATAACCATAACGAGGTCCAACATGGCCACTCCCGCTTTCTAAATTCAATAAGCAGGCTTTAAATCAAATGCTCGAGCATCCATTGTAGCATGATGTCAATATGTATTTATATGTTACTGAATATTTATAAGTAACAGGCTGGTGTCGCCACGAATTAATGTGGTCACTAGATTATCGTCGCGAGGACGCGTCTAGCATAGGGTGCCGGGTCCCCGGCCATTCTATTTCTAATCCATAACTTCCACTACACACAGCACCACGCGATGCACCGAAATGCCGCCTGCGAGGGTGGTGACCGGACATCATTCATGCAACATCCGTTAAGCATATTACGAATATTACACTGTTAGTAAATACTCCACTATCTACATTAAAAAGACAAGGAGATCCATTAAAAAGGGCGGGCTCACATGCAACGCACCCACAAATTATCGAGTGGTATTCCCCTCATATTAACGGACAATTCAAGAATGCATTAGATTTACAACTTTATTGCACGACACCCAACCCAAGGGTATGCGGTGGAGGGCGTTAGTTCGCCAGCCACGAAGTGAGTTGAGGGGAAGAAACATAAGTTCCACATTTCTACTTGCCATTGCATACCCAATCTTGACTTGACACTACTTTGTGTGCCCCCCCCCCCCCCGTGTTGCATATTATAAATAAAGATGTTTATGTATTCAAACCAGAATGTCATCATTCCTTTGCCGTAATACCTACGTGTTCTATTGGACGTCAGCTAAGGCGCCCGCTAGCGTATGTAATGGTCGCCATTACGTCGATAACTGCTGGGCGTGCTCATTAATAACCCATGTCCAAGACTAATTTATGGAATTTAATGCCGTTCACTGGTGTAAACTGCGCCTCTGTCCTTTATTGAATGTATGTCAATGCGGTGATATCGTCCAATTGTTGGCACGTGTTTTCAGTGTTTACGAATGATTTCTTTGGCGTTGTATCGTCTACGTCAGGATTTTCCGTGCGTATTACGATTGTCAGTCGAAGCTTAAGAAGACGCGGTGAAAAGTTTATCAGTTGGAGATAATGAAAAGCATTTATGGTTGCAAGAGGTTCAGTTGATCTCTGCGCATATGACTGAAAGGGCGTATTCCATAGGGCACAAAGATTATTGTCGACGTCTTTTGGGATGATCATAAGTTCAAATCATTTTGTGTGAAGAGAAGTGCCGTAACTTGCCCCTTCATCCGTCTGAAGTACGCTTTGTTGTGGTCTGGTTTTTCCCACTTCGATTTCGGTCATATCTTACATTGGTATCTGAAGTGAAACAGGAAATACTGCAGTCAAAGTAGGTGTTTTTCGGATTCAGTATTTTTCTCGTTCATTTTTAAATAACTAAATTGGGCGCGACTCTGTAGCTAGATATGACGACGTCCCAAGGTGATCCATTCCCTCCGAAAAACTAGTTGATTAGCGTCTTAGTATCAAAATTGTGCGGTGTATTTGAAGGAAATTTCTTCTCTAATGAAACAATACATAAGCCTTCATATGTTTAGGGAAGAGCATGCATCGCGACTGGCGTTGTATATCATTATGGGTCATAAGCAGTAATGAAAATATTTTGGTCGGATTTCAAATTCGCTCGCCTGTTTTCCCCCATTCACATTTTCTTCTTGGCACGGGAACCGAAATTTACAACGATCCGCTCATTTATGCCTCATTTTCGTTTTGTTTTTTTTTAGTTGCATCACTAGAAGTTTTGTGTTGGGCACATGCTGTTTTTAAATATGTGTTGTCTACGTTGAGTGCTTCCATATGTTCCCGGTGTATTGTCTCACCAACACCTTATACGTAACCACAGCATTTCATGATGACATCTCATTAGCAGAGCCTTTTGAATTTTTTTTAAATGGGTTACGCCCAAATTGCGTAAATTATGCCCCTAGTTCGTCTTCATATTTTTTTTTCTATACTCCATCCTTTTGTGGAATTGTGCATTGTGTAAAAAGCTTTTGTAATAGCTTGTTCTTTCGTAAAAGGCATTTATAACAGGTCTATGAAATTTCGTGGTACGCACTGCTAATTTTTTGTTTGGCTTGTGTATGAAAATTTTCCCCGTCCCGTGCTTCGCGGATAGATGATCGATTTATTTAAATTACCATTTCGGCTTTCGTCGATGCTTTTTTGTCGAATTGATGTAAGCGGCAGTATGTGGCTTGCGATGTAGTGTGGGTTAGTGAATTATTTCGCCGAAGTCGCTATAAACTCGAGACGTTGATTACTTTGCTTAAAGTTAATTTAGCCTTGAGGATTAGTGTTTTAAGGTGCGTAAACACCCCGTGTTTTCCAATGATGGCGTTACACTTGGTTTTTTCCTTGTAGTTATTCACGAAGGGAACGGTTATTCTATCTTTTTTTTCATTTCGTGGATTAGTTTTCTCCAAACTAGGTACCAAATACCACCCTCACAGCTAGGTGTTTACCACAGAAAAATATCAACTTCCGCCCTACATGCTGTCTGTCCGCTTGTCAGATTGGGGTATTTGCCGCTCCTGTTACAATCACTGTAGAATTTGCGACGTCGGCATAGGGTTGTTATTAATCGCAGAAACTTGGGATGGCAGTGAAGATAATTGAAGTTACGAGGCACAGAAACGAGATAGTTTTTAATGCGCCGTCGTTACTGGTGTGATAAAAAGATTATGGTGGCTCACGTAGCTTCGGTCTTTATGGCTTCTTGTTGGTGGGAGTTGGTGAAATAGTGCGAACTGCATTAATTATTACGGTGGAATTTCGAATTTAAACCGTAGTTAATTCAGTTTTGGGGAAATTGGGTTTTGTACAAATTGAACACTTATGAACTCGGAAGGCTTTATAGTATGATGAATCGCAACACTCACGAAATGGGCACATACTCGTAGATATTCATTGTTGAAGCAAGATCTGCGACCGAGGCGAGGTGAAAAATGTATAGATTCCTGGAATCAAACTCCTTTTGGGAGATACGGTGCTATCCAGCCAGCCTATTTCTTCTTTTGCTGCTTGGCTCCCGGGCTTACGTTTCGCGTGCGGGAAATGATAGAACGAAATGACGTAGTGAGAAGCTCGCGTGACCCGGAATCCTGAAGGACTCTTATCACACCCCCCCCCCCTCGAAAACGGAGCGAAACATTGCAGAATCTGTTTCTTGTTAATAAATTATTCGTGACGAAAATTTGTCGAGAATTTCTCTCGGAACTCGAGCAAAGGGATTGTCACGGATATTTATTTACTCCGCTGGTGAATTGGTCTCTCTCACCCATTCCCCCTACGAACGTATCTCGTCCCCAGAGACAGCTGTACGAGGACTGGGAAGGGCAAGGTTGGCGCACGATTTTTTTTCAAGAATGGTTCAGATTTATTGAGGGAATATCTGGCGAAGTTCAACTTTCGTAAACTATGAAAATATCGTGGTATCATTTCGTTTTTATAAATACCATGAGATAATAACTATTATTAAGAGTCATCTACAAGTCGAAGTAGATTTTTGATGGATCCAGCAATGTATTTCTTAACCCCACCTGACGCAGCACTACATAAGTATTCTTTAAATGCCTTCATTAGAACAAGTCATTCTTCAATTCAATTAATTTCTGCCTCTGTTTATTCCGTCTAACTTGCCTATTATTTTCTTGCCTCTTCCTTGTCTACGCCAGTATTCTACCCTCGACCAGGTTTAAACTGTTTTAGATGGATAAAGGACTGCTGCCGAAATCCGCACAATTTTGGAATAAAGGCGTCATGACATGCCCGGTTGACTCCGCGCAGATGCTAAACTGTGTCACTAGAGAGATTTAGGATAAAGCCCGAAGAGCGAACGAAGTTCGCTCCGTGACGTAAAAATACGCGTCGTGCGGGTTCTCTGGCAGATACTCCGCCCCCTGTTCTCTTTTTTGGGGAGAGTGCGAGGTAGAGACAACCGACGTAATAGTAACGGGGTGCTTAAACCTCATTCCTCGAAATTTTGTTTTTCATATTACATTAAGGAACAGTTTTCTTCCATCGGATGGAACCACGTAAAATCCAGTCAACCGTGAAAGAAGACGCTTTGCTTTTCCACTGAGAATTTTTTTTATTACGACCTAGGTCTGAGGTCAGGTCAAACCTTAAGATTTTACGCTGTAACGAAACCTAGATCTTAATAAAAAAATTCTATGTGGGAAAGCAAAGTGTCTTCTATCATCATGAAGGATTTTCATCATGTTACGCCTGCAACTGTGTCCCATAAACTGTGATAATTCAGTGAAATGTAAAGCTATTAAGGTGGCCCTGCTAAAATAAAGCTTGTCAGAGGCGGAATAAGCATGAGGTGAAAACTTGTCAAATCCTGAAATATCAGAATAATAACACTGAATGATCGCCGTATTCTGTAGTAAGTCAATCTGAAAGGAGGAAACTATGAGATACGGATGGAAAACATTGCTCTCGCCATTTTTTTCATGAATGGTTTTTGTGTTGATCTTCGAGAGGCGTATGTTAATCAGATGGGAATATCAGAAAATACATTGATTCGAAACACCGCCCTTGGTCTTCATCCCCCGTCGTTAGAAATAACTTGATGTATTTCTGGACTCGTGAAATTGAAAGGGAATAGATGAAATTGAATAAATGTAATGCAGCCACATTTTTTATTTTACTCCAAAAATCCGTTTTGCTCTGTTAACCTGTCTAATGTGAAAAGCCTGCTGATTCCGGAAATCATGTGATCTTTTTGAGTCTGCCTATGGTAAGTTTAGTTATAGTTGATTTAGCGATGTTGCACTGCAGGTTACATCAGCAACTCGTGAGAGATAAGTACCCATTGCTATTGCTAAAACGCCTTTAGATGTGATTACGCTGCCTCCAGGGCTACCTCGTGCCAAAGTTTAAACCCTAATTTGCAGTTCTTGGGCGAAATCTCCTAGGTGACGTTCGGAAAACTGCCGTATTACGGTTGTTAAGACAGCCTTGCGTCCAACGGAGTAGCCATTCCGGCCGGCGTTTTAAACATTCGACTTCTATAGCTACGTCGCAATTCACGAACGTTAATCTGTTACTGAAGTGCACCTGGTTGCTTTCACTAATTGCTCTCCTGATGAATATAATCCTAAAAACCATATGTCGACCATTTTGACCTCTGGAATTATATGCCTCCAAATCTTATTCAAAGGAGTAAAGAGATAATCTCAAGTCGGGGAGGCTCGTTGTACGACGTTTGTTAAGTTTTCCAAAGCGAGTAGTTCCGATGCCATGAAGTGAGAAACAATAAATTCTTTCTGAGCAACATCGTGAAAATTGTGGACATAATCACAGATTATACCGACTTCATTCCGGTTTAAAGAATATCGTTGTTTAAGGACCACAAATTATCGCATTGTGTTCCTTCTGTGAACTAGTAATCCCTACGGGCGTATTCCCGAGCACTAGTTAGTTACATCTGTACTCAAGAATCAAGCAGAAATCTGATCGAAGGTCCTTCCTGCCCGTAGGTGAATTGTTAAAAATGCTCGTGAATTTTAAAACTATTGCTGGAATTGTATCGGTACCGATCGCCAGCCATTTCCCAGTTAAAGGCGTGCGGCATGACCTTAATTGTCAAGGTGTGCTCCAATTCCTAGTTATTAGGTCAGCGAAGTCATGGATCCAATCAGTACTTGTATGAGATGTGATTCGCGTGGGTGTGCCTTTCACATTTGGAAAACCCACGTAAATGAAAGCGGACGATCGCTCTCTCTCGGTTCGATTAATATGGCAAAAGTGACCTATTCCAGCTTCCTCTGCGTAGGGTTGTCCTGTGCCTAAAATTCGGGACTCGCGAGCACACGTACGATGGACACTCCGTTTGTGATTCATGTATATATTATTATTCGCCGAAAATTTATTGTACGCCCGACGCACATGAACTCAATGGAATAGAGCGTTGGGTTCCTTTTCTCAAAATGAAACGATTCCGTTCGGTAAACATTGCTTTTCCTTGCGTTTAAAGCAACTTTCTGTACGAAATTTCAGAAGCACTCTAAAACTTACGTTATGTTCCCTAAAGTCAACGATGTACGTATTTGAATAAGTTTATAATTGGAATTTTTTTAATTCATTCATAATGGTTCCAGTTAAATATTTGAGGAAACTCGTTAACATCTGAATGTTAGCTCGCCAAAATTCGTAGGTTGTGTATAGGATTGCTCACTCCCGCTGTGGTGCTCATTGCTTATACATTTCTAGCACGACCTTGTTAGATTAAACCACAAATAATCTTCTCCAATATGCCATTTCCGTAGGCGGAAGTCTGTGATATGGACTTGTTTTTTGTCCACAGATATGACCCATTTGGCATTGCTGTTTCTCTCCATCCTTGTACCATCATAGATGCAATAAATGAAAGGCTTTTGAATGGTACGGTCATCTACGCCGAATGAACGAGGACAAAATACCACTTAAGGCTCAGGGCAAGGAGTCGGTAGGAAAGAAAAGAGAGATGTCGACCAAGGAAAAGATGTGAAGGACTACATCGTGGAAATTGGAACGAGAGTAAAATAAATGGCGCTTAGGTTGCCAGAAAAGTGGGGATCTAAAGCTGTAAATACTCTTTCTTTTTAATTAAAATATTCAGTGGAGAATATGTACAAAATTTGCTTGAATTCACTGTATTTTCGACCAACGCAATGATTATTTTTCGACGGAAAAACGCCCGTTTAGCTCATATTCATGTTTCTAATGCTCTCTACTCATTACGAAAATTTACTGGGAGAGACCGTGCTGTACGTTTGCGAATCCGTTATCGCCGACGTTAACTTAGTTCGTTAAAGTTACCCATTTTAAGTGCCTCTTCATTTTTTGCGAACTCGAGCGTGGTGATTCTTCATGGGCCAGGCTCCCGTTCCCGCCTCCAGTTTGTCGGAGGAGAACACTCTTGGGATCAGGCGCTGCTTCTCCTTACCAGAGATTAGTGCGCATCGCTGGAGGCGTGTGCGTGGGAGGGTTCGCCCAAGTGAAGCAGTCTCGTGAACTGTTGGGCGGGACGTGATGAATAAATCGGGCGTTGGTGTGACCGTCGCAGTCACCGCGGGCGCCGAGCCATTCATTACAGCGAAAAAAGTTGTTCTCTGTACTCCCCATCTAGGTCGTTCACGATCCCCCATGTCTCCCTCAGCTTACTGGTCGTCGGTCCCTATATTCTCGATTCGAGGGAGGTCGGGAGCGTTCTCGACAGCACGAATAAGAAATTTTAGGTCGAGCAGAAAAATTTATAATTGCAGAGAGTATTTGAGCTAAATAGCGCCTTTTAGGCAGCTACGCACGTTCTCTGAAGACCTTCGTGTATTAATATCGCTAACAGATAATGCTCTTCAATGGCTCATGTGAAATGCTTAGGTACGTAATGAGAGCAATGTGAATGAACGGGCTGTGTAGCTGTAGAAACTTAAGAACCAAAGGAATTTTTCTGGCATCTGAATCGGGGCGAAACGTATGCTAATTTTCAATTCATGTACGTTTAGGTTCGGCCGTGGCGGGAATTCGCTTAAGTTTGTCTCCACTCTCTGGTGAATTTCGCAATAACTCGGTAGCCTTCGCCAAAATGTAATAGAACATGCGAACCACGAGAAACTATATATCTCCCTTTAACAGGGTATATCAACTTTAATGTCGGGAGCGTACGCTGTTGGCATTTCGTTATGTAATTTAGCGCAGTAAGCAAGCTCGATGCAATGGGTAGTACGTCGCAGGTGCATTATGACGCAACGAATGAATTTTTTGGCACCTGTGAAGCTGGATATGTTAATTATTTTGAACGTGAAAGTGTAAAATGTCGTAGCGTCGCTTATTGTATCAACTTATCCCTGATACCAGAATGCATGGCGTTTTGGACCGAGGCGCATCGCCTCGCTGGTTATATTTTTCCCTTGAAACTGAGTACTCTCGAACAATTACGAAAACGACTTAGATTCGGTTAAGGGACAAATGGTTCGCAAATAAGGGTATTTTTGTGGTGCTATATTACAACCACGGCAAAATCATTCAAAAACCCCCCGTGTTCAAAGAAAATCTGTAGTGTGAACTGATTAAACTGTGTGTGGTTTCAATATGATCGTCAGTGTTAAGGAAAATTCAATTTAATCGCCAGTTAGTCGCGAATTGAATGTTAGTCTAAATGCTATAATGAGGATTTTCCCAATGCAGATTATTATTATTATCAGTGATCTCCTGGTTAAGGCATATTTTTCCAAGTACACAAGCTGTCAAACGGTGCGACAATTCCCTTGTCTCGCTTAGCAAAACATAACCTGACATCCAACATGTCAAAATCACGTGTACATAATTTTGCGGAGGTGATGATGAGTATCTAATGAACCATTCGTTCAGTGAGTGAACTTGACGATGGAACTGATTAACGCCAACTAATTGTGTTGGTTGTGCACGCGAATCTTGTAATTAATAGTACAATGCCCCATGACATTTTTAAAATGCTGATAGGAGTAGTTAGCGTCGTTGAGAGGAGCAACTGATTGTTTCGAGTATTTTACTACCGTCGGTGCGCTAGCAATGTTTTGAAATTTGTTTTTTTTCTTGGTTACTATAAAATAAAAGGAACTGTTCTGCGAATATGCCCAGGCGTAATTATCAATAAAGCTGCTTCCTTTTTTTCATTCTGGAAAGACTCTAGTTTTCCCATCAGTTTTCATTTTCACATCCACATGAGGTGGATTTGCTGATGGGATTACGTACGTATTGACCTGTGCCGAATTAAAGAAAGTAATCGGTAAATGGATAGCAAATGTAATGAAATGCATGGAAAATGCTTGGTAAAATGTACAGTATGAACTTCTAATGTTTCCAAATTGTGCTTCAAGATAGAATTCGAACATAAGTGTGGGAAAGTGAAAATAAGGTTTACAAGTTGATCGAGAGGAAATGAAAGACACCTAACGAGAAAGTACTTGCCATGATGGGGGAGGAGAGAGAGAGGGCTCTTGGGAGAAATTCAGAGGAGACGGGAGAAGTGGATGCAAGGTATTTGATGATGGAACGATGGAAACTGATAAGAGGAGAGAACGTGATGCAAGCGAGGTAGGCGAAGGCAAATTTACAGGCACGTTGAACCGAATGGAGGCAGACATTTATGCGGAATCGAAGAATTGTGTATTGTAATGGATGTTTTAACGTGTTCGTCACTATCATGACGCTAGATTTTCTTGTAATTTATGGTGTTGTGTTAGGTGAGGCTTTGAACTGTAGGCTGCCTGAATCCAATACTTATTTTCGGTGGATTAATAACATTAGGAAACATGGTGTCGTGCTAAAAACCACAGGAAAACATCCAAATTTATAAAGCATTGATAGGGGCTGGTGAAGTTTCACGCATTAGGCAGTCATGCCGCGGGCAAAAGCGGTAGGAATTTTGACCCGTTTGTTCCTCGACTAACTGGGCCGTAAGGGCTTAGCACACTTGTGCGGGTTCCCTCTCAAAGAAGTCCCTTGTCTTGAGTTATTCACGTTTCGGTCAGCGGGAGTCCGGCCCGAGCGAGGACAGGTGTCCCGGAGGACGTTGCTCGTCGAGACGGCACGCCACTCCTAGGGAAGATTATATATGCATCAAAAGCTCCACCCACCGCCTCGCAAAACAATCTGACGGTCGCATCTGAAAATGCAATACGGTAGTGTACTCGACGGGACTTAAACGATGGCCTCCATTTCTCCTTGTTATTTTCGGATCCCGTGAGCCACCGTTCAATACGGCTTTTCTTTGGGAATGGACGAGTGGGCCGAATAGTCATGGCGTTCGTTCTCTTTGTCTCTTTCCGCCCGCTCGTGTGCATATGAAAATTGTTGACGAACTTCTACTCCCAAGTGCCGACACTCAAAATTTTCGACAAGCAATGCTGGAAGTTTTCAGAAAGTTGAGTGGGCAGTGTTCTGGTTGAATCGGATCATATGCTATTATTGAGGGAACTGAATGCTCGTTATTGTTTATTATTCACGTATTGATTCATTAACGCATAATACTTATGAAGTTTATGCGGATAATGCGTTCCATGGCAGTAGCATTAAACCACCCAAACAATTATTTATAGCAGTATTGCACTTGAACAGTGAACATTTTAAATTCCGTTAGAGATAATGACATATTCATCGAACAATGTGTGTTGGAAGAGCTGAAGACGATTATTTTAATGCAATTTTTCTTGATCCTGTAGTCTGTTCCAATTTTTGTCTGTAAATTGTATTGCCGATTAGCGTTTTCCCTCCGCATTTTTCGATCCGTTTTTCGTTGCCCTATCTCTTTCTTTCTCTCTAAGATACAATTCACCCCGTCCTAAATGCCGTTGAATTAGTAACTTGACCAAACTCCCCTTTCAGTTATTTATCATTGAAATATTTTTGCTGGCAGTTCTGGGTGGAAAATCAACTGTAGAAATAGTTGCTACGTAGCAAGACGTCAAGCTCTCTTACGGTTTGTGAATTTCCTACAACATAGCAACTGTTGCAAGTGAAGATTCATTGAAAATCCTAGTTCTTGGAACTAGAAATTTATTATGGAAAATCTAAATTGTAGAGATATATGAGAGCAAATTTGAGAGGATTTGGTGGGAAGGATATTCATGGGTGAAGCTCATGAGAGTGTCAAGGCAGGTAATATTTCTGTCCTGGAAACAGAAAAGCATTCATGAAGGTGATTCAGGGTAAAGGAGTATGGAAGAAGTCAGTGAGGGTGCAAGTTCACTGAAACTTTTCCTGGGCCTACCCCGAGCGGAGCTAGTTAAAGGCACGAGGGTATTTGTATGCGTTTGCGTAATGTGTGCACCTTAACAAATGCCCGCTTTAAACATCCGTCCACGGGGGCAAAATATGAGCGTCGTCCGATACCAGAATCTGCCCACAGCAGTGTGTGATGGGTGTGTTGCCAGGCGTTGTTTTATATTTGTTGAACTTATATTTTTAATTTCTCCGCCATTCCCACATCTGAGAATGTTTCAATATGCGCTCATCTTCTTGCCTTGAAGAAATTTTCGGGGTCATATTCTACGCTACGCTCTGTATTAAAGCGTTCAATAATCTTTTCTATAGTTCTTTACTATTTAAAAGTCTTATTCAATTTTAATGGTTTAATGTACCCAGGGTGTTAAAATCAGTGGCTATAGGAGGCTATCTGGTAACCAGTCAACACATTTCATGGTCAACAAGGTATCAATCTTCGCCGTACGTTACCTACTGTCTGCCATTTAAGTAAGGTTTTAGATGGGCAGGTGCTGATCGTCGCTACATTTCATAGCTCTTTCGAAAAGACGCCGACTGGCACCGCTGATATCATTATTTGTTATTCTATTACGAATACACTCTGCCTCCCTTCATTGTCTCCAACATGCCTATCCTATTCGTACCCCTTCCTTGCTTGCCTAACGTTCTCCCCACTATTGCAGTCTACAGCACAACATCAGCAACCAAAATGGTCTGCATCAATCTTTCCCGTCTTGTTTGGATTTCTCTCAAAACTCCCTCTCCTACTCCGCCATGCCCATTACTTCTTTTGTCTTTCCTTTCCTTCCATATCACCCTTTCCCCATTTTAAAAACCTCCAATGTACGTTCATCGTCTTGGTCCAGTTTTAACTAGGCAATAAATATTTTAATCTCGACTTAAAGGTTGCTGTAAGCACTAAAACTATTTTTGAAGCGACTTTTATTTATTCCTTATTTGTCTCGGTTAAGTTTTTATTCACGGCTTGCCTCGTCACGTTATCGATTCTCCTTGATGCCTCTTGGCGAATATAAAGAGGTCAAGAATTAATGAATTTTGATTCATTCTTGGTTATCAACCCCAAGAAAATTTGCTAGGAAGAATTCCAGCGTATCTAAAATTAGCCTTACAAAGTATGAGTATTCTCCTTGTTCAGAAGATCTATATGCCGTGACCCCAATGTAATAATTACCTATATTATAATAATTACTGAAATTCCAGTTCAGATAATTTAAGGGCTTCATGGCATTTTTGTATCCATCCGCTCAGTCTCTCTTTTGTTGCATTTTATTCTTTCAACTATCAGCGTCGTAGGAGAGTGTGAAATTGAGGTTTTATTTCTACGTTCTTTGCTGTGTAACGCTCTTCGCATTCAAATTTATATTTTTGTGTGTTTTTAAGAGTTTTTTATGCCAGTCGGAGATCATCGGAACTAGTAATTGCTTATGTAAGCGATGCAGCTTCTAATTGTGCTTACTGAGAAATTAACGAGAATTTTAGTGTGAAATTAGGAACTAAGCCTTATTTTTAAATGGTACTATTGCTACCTGAAAAAGTGAATGTGTTCAGATAATATTATTAATAGTGTTCAGTTTTTGTATTTAAAGAGAAGTAATTCCTATTGAATGGGCCTGTAGTTCTTAAAATATAGGTAGTTAGGATGCCTTTGACGTCATAGCTGTTTTTAATTAAAGTATATAGCATCCACTCGCCAACGTTTAAGCTATTCACTATCCAAGCGACTAGGCGGTGCTATGTTGGTATATGTCGAGGAGGGTGTTTCGAATCTTTATTGTGCACAGGTGAGTAGTAAACTGGTTCCGTGACCTAGCCTTTCTTGGCATGGAGCTGCACAATCCATTGAATCCACGTATAATATTGGGAGTGGAGTTCCAGCTAAAAATATAGCTATTGAATTTCCACCGCTACCTAGGATACTCAGAGATGAGAAAAATACTGTGCACTTTTTTTATCGTCCCGAGACTTGATCGCGGGGAAATGGTTTCCCGAGATGCCTTCTCGCGGAAATCGGTTGTTTGGAAGCCACTGGATGGGGGATATTATCCTCCCTTAAGCCGGTCAAGAACGGGCAATTAATCAAGTGTTCGACCCGTTTCGGTAAAGCTTGGGGGCCAAAGTCAAAAAGGGTCGGGGATCGCGTGTTGGGAAAGGTGCCAACTGGCAGTGTATTTTCCGCTTAAGTGGGTTAAACCCTGCGCCGGGTGTCCCTCTCCCACATGCATTCAATTCGGGTTGCATATTTCCCTCGCTCTTACTTGCAAGCGCTCGAGGATTTCTATGTCAGTGGGCCTCGCCTACTACACAATGCCCCGGATTCGGGTCGATTGCGGTGCAGTTGAACCTTTTTCTCGCGGCGGACAAGTGTACCCGCGGTTGCGCGAAAGGCCTCCGCCAAATGCGAAGACACGTATGTTATCTCCCGAGTCCATCGCTCTCTTTTCGAATCGATACGGATTTAAATCGTTTCGTTCCTTCTCGGGGAAGTTGCGCAAGTCCTTTCGCCATTCGCAGTTCTTGGTCCCCACCGGTGTATTCGCGTTGCCTTCTGCCTGTCGCTGTGGGTAGTGACATTCTTAGGAATGGTTTGTATTTACAGATTCAGTATCGAATTCCGGGCATGGGCGAGAACTTCTGCGTCATCCAAAAGCGGAAGAATTTTCGTATGCAGGATACTTATCCTGCATTGGCATTTCCCAAACTCAACTCATCCCCCAACACAGGAGGATAATTCTATGAGGTCCTCTCTTATCTGGCTATCTTTCCAGTCCTTTTTAATTACTTCTATAATCCCTCGCTGTCCTTTTGTTTTAACCTGCGAAATGTAGTGTGAATAAAAATGTCTTTTTATAATGGCCCATTAAATTTTTAAGTTATTGGCGGCAGTAGTTAATTTGTTTATACAAGGAAAGTTGCATCAAGCATAACCCGCTTTTATTTCGTTTTACCATTAAAGAGATAAACAGTTTAGATAACCTATAAAAAATCGTCTTCTTGCCTAACACGTAGTTGATAATAGCTTGTGGGTGTCCAATTTTCATATGCAGATGTTATAGTTGTCTTACGATCAGGGAATCGATTTATCTGTTGCTTCATGAGTTGATATCCTTAAACTCTTTTCAATGTTGTCGGTGAAAGAAAAAACAAGTCTTGATTCGGAGGTGTGATAATGGTACAATCAATAAGCGCCCCGGAGTGTGAGATCAATTTAACGCTCCCGGTTGTCGTGCTAGTTCTCTTCTGCGCATCTTTGAGGTTTTGCAGGAAGATGTAGGTGCCTAGCAAACCATAAATCTTAGATTTAGAGAAGGGTTGTCGAGGTTAATCCCTCAGATTTGAACCCAGGTTACTGATCAGTCGCCGAGCACCACGACGCCGGAGGGAGGAGGCACTTTAAAGCGTTGTTGCCAGTAATATTCATCGATTTGGTCAATAGCCGACTGCGAATGTTTCAATTGTCTGAATAAATACCATACTCGGCAGTCGATTTACGCTTGCTATTCGAACTATGTAGTGAAGTCATGTCTTTTTGTTTATGGCCGTGACTCTCGGAGTATGTTTCCGTACAATATTTTCTCCGAGAGAATGCCGGATTCGACTTGCTCGTGGCATTTTTCACACAGTAAAACTTGCTGATCGATCTAATTCAAATAGTTCTCATAACTTCTGTTTTAATGGAAAGGATAATTCTCCCATTTCTGGATTGAAACTTAAGTGGCAAGTTCATTGGCATGTTCTCGTGGGTTTGTCTGCTATTATCAATTGTTTTTTAGTCCACGATGCAGCGTTCGTTTGTCATTTACCGCCATGAATTCGCGACGTGATTCGTGGTCGCGTTTAGCCTAAAGGGATAAATCCGACCCTGCCCCGACCTTCTCCTCAGACATTTCTCACACAATTTCTGCCCAATTCAACGCACTGTCTTTTCCTCGGTGCGAGTTAAGCCGAAGCAGAATGAAACATTATTCTGTCCGTTTCATGGCCGTTCTGCTTATGTGACTCTGCTTCCGCGGAGGGTATGGCATGGCGGACTGCCGTGATTTTGCTACCCCGGCGACTCGCTGGCAGATCGATTACCAGCACCTCTCAAGTCCGGAGTGTCCCCGCCCTACCCTCCTCCATACAAGTTAATCCGCTTACCGTAATTATTATCGCGTTTTCGCTGCGGCGAGAATTCTATTTTGTGCGTCGATATTCCTCCTCTCGTCTCGTCGTTTATCTTGTCCCGGAGAGGTTATATAGAGAGGCGCGTGATACGTTAGCAATGCACCTAAGGTCATCGCCTCGAAAAGTATGACGCAGAAACTCTATGGAAAACTATCCACCGGGGTCCCGCTCGTGAAAGGAGAACCCTGCCGTGAAGATGGCGCGTCATTGTTTACTGAGGCCGTCGCAGGGGAAACGGTACGGGGACGATTTCTTCGGCGATGCGGATTTCCCATGCGGCAATCGCCCTTTTTCGGATGGCCGCATCATTTTCACTCCAGCGCGCTGTATACTTGTAGTTACTTTCCCGTTGTTGGATTCCGCAATTTGAAGTTCTCAACCGTGACGAGGGCCCCTCGTGGGCACTGATGAGTAGTTAAAACGATCCGTTAATTCCACTAAACGTATTATAAAAATCCTTTTTAGGGTTTCTACGAGCTTGGAAAAAAATTATCTGTGAAATCTAATGTAGGTCATGGAAGCCTTGGAAAGTTGAGTGAATTAAGGAAAATATATCTTTAGTAATGATTTTTATGGAGTTAACACACATTAATTGTAACAATAGGTTGGCCGATATGTGGATATAACATAAGCGACAAGTAACTGAAGCGTCAGAATAAGTCCTGGCTGAGGCAATCTGGGAAATTTTTATGCATTAGGCTTCAGTTGTGGGAAAGAGTGGGTTTTTATCTTGTCTTCCGAAATGGGGCGACCATTTTGGAACCCATATCTGGTGCTTTAATGGTTTCCATCGCGGAGAAAATGTTTTTATGCGATAAGCTGGATGCTGCGATTGGATATTCAATAATTCCTGTTGTACCTTCGGGGATGTATATTTCAAACACGAGGTAAATATGTCATAATTCAGTGGCTGCATTGGTGTATCATAGATAGAGTAACTGCCCTAACGAAATACCTAAATCAAATCCGAAATTATTTTTAATTTCTTGAAATTTAAAAGAGGAGGGTCATTTATTTTTGTCTAATTCATCAAGTGTGGTGAAAAGGTTTGATCTAATTCGGAAAACTAGTTTAATTGGCTATAATTGCGTCTACCTTAAGGATTGATTCACGGTTTCATGTGTAATTAAATGTATAAAGCCATTTCAATTTTTAATGTTTTTCGTCCGTGACGGAAATTCCAAGCATACCAGTAGAGAGAGAGAATAAATTAGAAAAAGAGAAAGGCTTGGGGATACAGAAGGTAGATTGTAGAACGGCAGAGGATGAGGCTAGTTTTTAGAGGTTGTGATAAAGGGGGTACATTGTGTAAGCAACAAGATATTAGAAAAGTAATATTCATTTTTGTATAGCTTGAAAGGGCATTAAGCATGAGGAACTTAGGAAGAGAATTTTTTTAACACAAAGTTCTTAAGACGTAAACGACCTCTTGTGTTACGTTTTGCCATGTAATGGCGATAATTCATTATCTGCCGTGAACAGGTATGGTAAATGTATATATTAGGTTTCGGCTGATTGGGAAACTGTGTTGAGGTCTGTCGATGGTCTCTCTAAAAAGTTAAACAATTATCTGATTGGTGGTGATCTTCAACAAGAGGGAATTTCACGGCCAGCACCATGCCTTTTCGTTAGGCAAGAGATGTCGGTGCCTTCTTCAGGGCTGCAATTTATCAATCCCAATTCGCCTCGCAATTTTTTGTGCGATAATTATGGCAGAAAAAATGCCCAGGTCGAACGAGCATCATATAAAAAAGGGAAAGTTCAATGATGTTGCGAAGGGGAGGGGCAACGGAGCGGGAAGGAGTGTAGTGAAGCGAAGAACGCGTGGTTTCACAATCAAATGGAAAAAATTCTGCTTGAAACGGCGCTAATTTTTGCGGGGTAAGTTAAATATAAACTGGCAGAATTGTTAGCCTTGGGCTTACTTAATATCCATAGATGAATATCGCTGTTGAATAACGAGCTGAACGTAGACTTATAACCACGTTAACATTTCAGGGGACAAAAAAATTGATGGAAAGAAATATGTTAGGCTAGGGAACGGTCGAGGAAGATCGAGAAAGATAAGAGAAATTCATACGAGGCAGGGAAAACGTCCTGAGGTATAACAGAACGCTGAAGACAAGACTAGAGAGAATTTTGGGAGAGGGAGGAAAAGATGTTTGTTTGCTTAACGAAAAAGATGAGGTAGAATGTATGTGGAGATAAAAATGGCAAATGTTAGTTGAAATATCGTGTTATTCGCGTGATTCCATCGAATACTTAAACTTTTCCGGTAGACTATTGCTAGTAATTACGGGGGTCACGTCTTTGAAAGACGCCGCACTAGGCGGGTCAAGGTGACTCCTTAAATTGGCGAAATAAATGGAATCGCGTACTCAAGCTCTGGTGGTGTGCGCAGCGATGGCATGTAGCCAAGCGGTAGAGGGTATGAACCGAAGCGCACGTGAATGAATATGGATATGCATAATCCCGTTTTCTCACAGTTGGTGTTGGGGTTTCCACTTAATTTTACTCTTGTAACTTTCGGCAATGCTAGAGTCACCTACCATGCCAAGAGTTTCGCTTTGAATTTCATGATTTAAATCGTCTCTCTCTCTCTCTACATCTCATCAAAGTGTCAGAGCATTATAGTGTGCTTCTCGTGGGAATCCATATCCTTGCGCGAGCCGTCGACATTATTAAAAGACGTATAGTATTAAAGGCAATTTTTGGATAATATATTTTTTTAAGGTAAAATATTCATAGAAAGCAGCCATTCTCAACACTGTGCCTTGTCATCTGGATTCCATTTGTCCTTTTTTGGACTATTAGCAGTCGAACGGTTGAAATGCATGCCAAAAATCTTAGCTCTTGGTTTCAGGTATGTTGAATGAATTTTCGTAATGCATTAACTGATGCTGCGTTGAGTTTACATGTACTTAGCTATTTGCTACGTGGGAGTACGTAGGTCGTCGGGAAAATATAAATCTGTGGTGTTGCGCTTAGTTTTCTGTCCATAGGGATGGGTTAGTAACATAACTTGATTGGAACACAGTGTCTCGATTATGTTCTCTGATAATCGTTATCAGATATGCGTTCCCTCTATCGGGAGCCACTTAACCTGATTAGTCACTCAAGGTTCAACTTAATTAATTGCGATAGCATTTTGAATCAGAGGTATAGTGTGCCGAGTCGCGCGAGTGATTTAATTTACAGGTACGGCTTTTCTTCTTTGCCGTGATGTTATTTTAACACTGGGAGGCGTATGAAATATTTGCCATGATGATAATGCCGGAACGGCCTCCAACCTCCTCGCATTCCGCTCCGTTTTTCTCTACGTCCGCTGTCTTCGTCAAAATATCAATATTCCATTACGCCGTGAAGGGCGCCCAATTTCTGTAATGCAGCCGTCGTTGTGGACGTGGGGTAGTGCGCTCCAGCGTGCAACAGAAAGCGCCGCGCCCGGCAATCCATTTCCTCCTTCACTTCCCCCTTCTCGTCGTCCCCCCCTCCCCGCAGAATCTTAGCACTTGGCAAAATTGATTTCCCCCGAGATTTCTGCGGAGTCGCGGCAAGGATTTTCCAGACTCCTCGCCGCGGCTTCGATGAACGATTTCTTCTTCAACAAACAGCTGGGTTTCTTCCGTCTTCCTCGGTTGCCACGCTCAATAGACTTGCACCGAGTGTGTGTGGAAATCTTGTTTTAGCATGTTGGTGAAATTTACCGAGAATTGCGCAAACTGGATGCAGTTCCTCTTTGGGTGGTACTGCTTGGAATTCCTGTCGATGGATTTGAAAATATTAAAGGAGCCGTAGAATGTCAGATGACACGTTATGATGGCATGCAGTAGAAGACAATGCTAATTTGCGACGAAGCATTTTCCGTGATAGTAGTGACTAGCTGGGTGTAAGAGATTTTTAATGGCTTTAATTTTCCATGCTTCCCTCGTCGGTGGATTTTCACTGGGGAGGCAATGAATTGCAAAACGGAATACCTATAGGTATCCCATCGTTTCGAAATTTTGTCCTTTCCATGCCCTTAAGTGCCCCATGAAAAAAAACGCCACTCTATTTAACCATGAAAAATATGTTGAGCGAAGCTTAGTACAAACGTACATTCTTAACCTTAAAGCCTTCAGCTGTACGCGCATTATACGACAGCCAAGGTCAACCAACGATAGCCCGCCTTAAATCGAATCATTGTCACGTGCTACCGCCTGATAATTTGGACCATAAAAACCTGCTTTTTTGTGAGGATTTCGCAGTTGAATTCGCTGAGTGAAATCCTGACATGTTGTAAATTAATCATTTAGTATTATTTCACCCCTTTTATTATTGTACATAGATTTTAAGGTATAATCGTCATTTTAAGGAGGTTTTGTGTTTATATGTCTTAAGTTGAAACCGATAGAAGTGCAGTAATAAGAAATTTGGAAGATTAAAATGCAGTCATGATGAACTGTTCGCTCATTTGTCTTTAGCACTATTGATGTTTCTCCCTCGGTTAATTTTGTTTTTTTTCCAGAATTAGTAGTCACCGCCGTGGGCTTATTTAGTGGATATATTTCAGGTATTCAACAGTTGGTGCAAGATTAATTGGAAAAATGAAATGATTATTGAACTGATGTTATTTTATATTCCAACTTCAGCATTTCACAATGGCGAATAGATACTTGCGCGCATAAATCGCATCTTAAAATTTGTTTGTAGTGTTTCATCCTTACTAGCGATCGATAATTAATTGCCAGGGTGCTTATGTCTTTCAACGCGAATATTTACACCCGTGGTTCTGTATTATTCGTGCAAAAGGATTAACTTAGCACGGGAACGAGGGCACTCTCGTGCACGGATGCACGATTTTTTATCCGGATTGGCGTTCAATACCGGTCGCTTCTCACTCTTACAGACGTGACGTGCATTGCGCGCACAGCCAAAGGCTTTTAGGGTAGTTATGCTCGTTTATAGAGAACTTCACTTCACTGAGTATATCTAGTTGTGCGTTGTTTTTATGGAGTAGCTATTTCTTTTGATAACTCCATTGATGACATTCCGCAGTTTCGCAGTGTGCATAAAAAAGTCACGATCACATGCAGTAGTTCCTCCGGAAATCTCTGCGCTGAACCAGCATGCGCCACTGAGTCCACGCTTCAAAATCCCATCCGACGATCGGTGTACCGCATTGAGGTTTTCTCCACACAGTGTCGGTCGTGAAGCGACGTGCCAAGGAAATACTGCGGAACTCCGAGACTAAGTGAGGGAAATCGCGTAGCTGGCGCACCAAGTCTGTCGGTTTTCTTTTCCAGCCTTCATGTTCACTTAAATGCCTTAATATGCTATTCATGCTGGGAATGCTAGACTTAGTCGATCAATCTCGCTGGTAATCTCTCAAAAATGCTTCTGAAAAAGCTATTGTCCCATAGATGGAGTCGGGCGTTACTAGATGACATGTGATATACGTTCCGATTACTCGGTGGTTCCGTACCAAATAGGCAATGTATGTCATTCCATAAATGTAAAAGTTCTTTGTGTACCCGTCAAAACGATAGATATATTTTTTCCTTTTTCATCACAATTCGTGATTGGAAGACTTCTTTCGTCTAGAAGTCTGTGTAAGTGGTTTTTGTTGATAAAAAATTCTCGAAATCAGGTTCGTTGATCTTCATTATACGAGGGTCATCCGGAAAGTAGTACCCGTTCGTGCCGCATGAAGTGCTGACGACGCGAGTAGCCGCTGGACGAGGTCAGATAGCTTCAGTGGCTTGTCTGCCTTCTCTGAGCCAAGTTGCGTGACGCTAGCATTGCCTGTGTTGTTTCTGTGATTGTTTACAATGTTTAAAAAAATTGAGAACGCCGCCAGTTGTGAAGTGAGGGCAGTGATTAAATTCCTCAATGCAAGAAACGTTCGCCCATGTGATATTCATCGCCAATTAAAGGAGGTGTATGGAGACAATGTAATGGACGAGTCGTCTGTTCGGCGGTGGTGTCGCAACTTCAACATGGGGAGGGGGAACACACACGACGATGAGCGTTCGGGGAGACCGTCTGTCATTACAGACCAACTGGTGAGCTCAGTTGACGAATTCGTGAGGAACGATCGGCGCGTCACAATTGATGACATCTGTGAGCATTTTCCCAATGTTTCTCGAACAATTGTTCATGAAATTGTTAAACACCATCTGCATTATGCAAAAATTTGTGCAAGATGGGTCCCTCGCGTATCTCAATGAGCTGGCGGCGAAGGACTATGCAGCAGGAATACAGAAACTTGTCACACGTTATGACAAATGCCTTAATTTGCTTGGAGATTATGTTGAGAAGTAGTTTAAAGTATCCTCTTTCAAATAAAATTTTTTATGTTTGTTAATATTTACTTTTGTCTTTTTATTTCACGAACGGGTACTACTTTCCGGATGACCCTCGTATATTATGGCCACTTGCCACTTCTATTTTTGCGGTTGTCTTAAGGTGGGTTTTAGGAGGACAGACTAACCACAGCTATACTATATTTCTAATGACGCCTCACAAGACACAACTTACCAGTATATTTCACCAGCCGATGCGTCACAACATCGTTTGATATGTCTGGAATGTCGCAGAATTGTAACCGATAAATTTAAATACGATATGTTTCTTTGGTGAGCTACGAAGTTGGCTCAGGCGCAGATTAGTAGTCCTTGACCAAACCATTAGAAGCTGCCGTGTGCAATGCCAGGGCTTTCGCTCTGATAAGTAGCTTGGATCCACACCACGCGAAAATAGAGTGGGCTGTGTTGTTGTGGTCAAAAAGTGTTCCTCATGACGTTGATATAGAATTTTTATTTCAGAGGTCTGTCTGCTTTGGATAAAAGAAAATAAATGTTCTGAAAGTGGAAAACTTAACCAGGTTCAATCTTATTTGGTGGGAGGGAAATTTTTGTAGCTAAGCAAATTAACTGGTGAACAGAGACGAGACTTCACGACCTTCACGTGCAATTTGCATGGTAAAGTTTAGACGGGTTACCAGAGGGCGTTGGCTTGAAAGATACGCATGAAGAAAGTGAAGTTGACCTCCGATTGGTGTTCGTTTCAATTTTAGTTTTGTAAGACTTGAATTCCTTACCGAAAGTGCGCACTGTTTTTAGACAATTGCAAAATGTAGATGAGTAAAGGTTAATATTTGTTTTTAAATAATCACTGGGGAAAATTTATTCTGTGGGTTTGAAGAGGTTTATTTGCGATGACGTTGAAGATAATTGGCGACGGGAATCATCTGGCTAGGGTGACTGCCGGCCCTAACGCATTGATTTCGGATGTTATAGTATGTCTAGGCGTCCACAGGTTAGATGTGAAGCATTCGGGGTGCGTCAAAATTCCTCTTTCCGTGGGCATATGGTAATAACTTGGACTAGCTATGCCTTTGGCCGCACAAGCGGCCGTCGTATGCCTATTGGTTGAGACCCGAGTGCCCCATGGATTTTCACCGCGGAACTTCTCAACTGAAATATACTATCACCGGATCACCAATTTTACGGTCGTATGTAACGAGTATTTCATTTTTTTAATACGGCTCAAGTAGGCAAAAATGTGTATGAAAATTGTTTGCGATGAATGGACGAACGGGCGTCATTTTCCGACATTTGAAGTTACAATTGGGAATGCAGGAAAAATCTACGCGAGTTGAAGTTACTAGACAATTATGGTGTCAACGATACCATCTTTCCGCAGATGCTGGATTAGTAATCTAGCAGATTTCGCTATTTCGTCATGTTTGTTAATCATTTCTTTTTCGTGTTTTTCCTTTTGTTGATAAGCGTGTTTGCTGGTCTTTAAACCGTCCACCCGTTGATTTTCATGCCGGTGTCCGTAGTTGAAGGTGGTCCTTAATATTGGCGCACTCGGTAAGCGTCACTCGCGCCAAATCTGTTTTATTTTTAAAATCATGCTCTGGGCGTGTCGTGCCCCAAGATGTCTGTGACGTCCATTTCCTGAGGATTGTTCCTAAGCCGAAAATGCCGTTCTTGAGCGGAGCCCAGTGAATGACACCTGTGACTAAATTTTTTTTGGTCTTCGTTTTATTAGCGCTACCTACATTTTTTAGTCGGCCGGCATTTCAGAGACGGGATTCTCCCAATTTAATTGGCAAAGCTAATATTTCCTCTTGTCCTTGTCATCAGAAGCATCGTCATTGTTGATGACATAAGGCCGATATCTCAAGGGTACAAGTTAATTTCTGTGTCCTTGAAGAACAGTCGAATAAGTGGGGTACGATTGTATTTTATATCGGTAAATGATAATTGTTTTAACAAATATATCATACTCCATGGGTAAAATAAATGAACTGAAACCTGACTTTTGAAATGGGTCCCTGGTGAGGGTTGTAAATGCAATGCAAAAATGCGTTCGCCGTAGGAGTTGCTCCAATTTCACTACTACAGTGATACTACGATTTGTTTCTAATGATTCATGCAGTTCATTGCGTTCTAGACGGTTCCAATGCTCGCAGGTCTCTAGTAGTAGTGCTCGTATTGTTTTCATAACTCAAGTAATTGAGCCTTTTTACCGGCGCCGATTTCCCAGCTCGCCGGAAATTAATTTAATTAATATTCCGTTTTCCTCGTGGAAATTAATAGAGCTAGTCAAAATATTTGCGTGCTTATTATGCGTGGTCTTATATTGATTTTTAAAGGTGTGAAAATGAATTATTGTGAGTAAAGGCATTATTATTATTATTTTTCTCTTGACCAGTGGTGGTACATTTCTTATCCTGAATTGAATTCCTGTAGATACGCGGTAGTTTCCAGCAGTAAAAGTTAAATTGTTAATGGAATTGATGATTCAGTTGTTGGGGGAGGAAGCATCTTAATCCACAAAAGCGAAGTCCTTCGTCTTTATTTTGATTTTTAAATGAAGTGTATCGTCGTATATATCGTTGAATTTTCCCTTTGGTAGATAATATTTACCAAAGGCAATAGTTTTCATTCTTGGCCAAAATTAGACGGCACCCTTCAAAGTTTCTCGAGCCCAAGTCATCACGCCCTGCCGCTTGTGAATGAGTTATTTGGCATTGGGATCAGAATGGGAGTGGCTGGGCATTCAGATTCATTCAGTAGCATCCGATCGAATTTCCGTCAGCCATTGTCGCTGACGAAAACCTGGGCGCCGCTCTAAAAAGGTCTACGCTGCGTCAAGGACAGAAGAGAATAAAAACAGCGTTCGCTTTGAATGTCAAATGCTAGCCGGGGTCATTAGTTGAGCCGGCAGGGAGCGCGATTGCGAGGCGGGGAGCCAAAATAACGGGATTATCATTTCGAATCAAGGAAAAAATAGTTCGTCCTTTCCTCGAAACTGGAATTTTTTTAAGTACAGTTGATTGAAGTGTCTCGGAATTCTCCGGTTTTTGAGAAAAATTATGTTGTGATCGATCAATTGATCGAAAATGTTGACTGCTTATTGTTGTGACATTCATCCAGCGTGTGACGTAGAGGTTGCTAAATAATGATGTTTATTCTCCTTACCCTGGTGGTGCGACGATTATTCAACTGGTACATAGCTGAAGAGGAATGCGAATTTTCCAACGTGAGAATCAATCGTGGTCGGAAATTTTAACTGTACAAAAAGTTTAAAGTTTGCGCCGGCAGACCAGTTAGGGGAACTAATGAATCTAAAACTGGAAATAGCCCTGATATCGTTCTCATTTAGTGCGCCGGAGATTCTATCGTAATTAAAATGGTGGCGTGCGCGTGGCTGGAACGTTGCGTGCGCGATGGGCATTATTAAAACTAGCTAAACTCCCACGGCCCTCTGTATCATCTTCATAATCTCCGTCGCGGATTGGGCGAAAACGTTGGTGTCGATCCACGGTAATCCATGCGTGGCTCCTCGCAGGAGCGTCTACCCACGGGCTCCGGTGCCCTCGCCAAAGCCCTGCGGAACTCGTCCGTCCCCCTTAGGACCGCTTAAGATATTTTTGAGACTCTAATAATAGAGGGAGAGATTTCTTTTTGACTTTTAATATCCAACAGTAGTCCTTTTTTTAGCGTGGTCACGGTATACGCGCAATGTCACATGTTTGGTTCCTGTGGCCAAAAAAGAATGGCAAGTTTTGCGGCGCAAGCGATTCGAGCAACGCTATCGATTATTGGGGCGTTATTCTCGAGGGTCGCTTAGCTCCGCTGGCACTTAATAGACCGATTGATTCCCAACAAGGCGACGGGGCTACTACGAGGATGGTCGAGGAGGGGATATGTGCTTCGTCCGCCCAGTGAAGCTCTGAATTTCACCCACTGGACCCCCTCCCCCGGTACTTGAGGTACTCTTCGGATGTTTGCCCTGGCGGGCAGTGATACGAGGACGAATAAATGACGCTCTCCTCGTTGTGCTTCATCTTGAAAGCTTTGTTTGTCGTGACCACGAGCATCGTATTCCTAATGGTTTAATAATCTGCTGGCGAAATCTATCAGCCACCGATAGTTAGTGCGTGTGGCACCTTGTACTCCACCATTTGATATGCAAGATACTTTACGACAGAAGTCGTTCGGAACGGTACCAGAAGTCTAATTCAAGTGATGAAGTTTATTGGGGTCTTTAAGCCAGCAGCTAAATGACACAGTTCCAGCCGTAACAAAAAGGAAATCCTTCATGATGAAAGAAGACAATTTGCTTTTCCTCATAGAATATTTTTTATTACCACCTAGGTTTCTTTACAGGGAAACATCTTCAGGATCTGAATTAGTAGTAGGGACACTAGACGAATAATTGTGTGTTGGGTGAAGAATTTTTCGCAGGGATGAGGAAAGTAAGAATTGGGACATCAAGAAAAGATTATTACGTAAAAGCTTTGATATAGAGGGTGTTTTTGTACAGCGCGGGAACTTGTCCTGCGGCTTGTCTTGTTTGTCAAGGCAAAGAAATTTATCGCTGTTACGTATTATATCCATCCAAAACCCACCTTAAACGGTAGAATACCAATTAAGGTATGCTGGCAATAGTGAGACCAAAGCCAAGTTGGCATTGGGCTGACGATTGCCAACTATCTTCGTACACCTTCTAAGTATTGAAAACAAAATAATCTGATTTACATTACCTCCATGAATGTAATAATATTATTACCGATATGGTAGATCATGATGTTATTAATTTATGATATACTTAAGGTATCGGTGTTCTGTAGTTACAAATATTCACTTTGGCGTTATATTTTATTTCCTCGGTCAATTGTAATATGATAACCAGTGCATATTGCCTTTGTTCGTCTTCTGTCCATTGGATGAACTATAAATTATTTTGAAGCTATTTTCAGCTGGCAACGAATTATTTCAGAGGTTTGATTCTTCAAATTTCAGTACCTGCAAAACCAGCTCCGGTTGATATGTATTTTATGGCATTATAATTAGGAAAGATTAAGATTTATTACTAATGAGTATATTGCAGAAAATAGGAATAGATTGGAGGGAAAGGAGGCTAATCCGCAACCTGTACATGTCTCAGACTGCTCAGGTGAGGGTGGGAAACGGGGAGTCAGGATGGGCAGTGTTAGGAAGGGGTGTAAGGCAGGGTTGCCCATTATCACCGTTGCTGTTCAACCTGTACGCAGAAGAAATGATCAAAGAGGCATGGGAAGAACTCGAGGTAGGAATGAAAGTGGGCGGGGAATTCGTAAAATCAGTTAGGTTTGCTGATGACCAAGCTTTAGTTTGTCAGTCAGCCAAGGGGCTGCAAGCATTGCTGAGTGAATTGGAAATTCAGTGCGACAGGTATGGGATGAGAATCAATATTAAGAAAACAAAGGTTATGCGATTTTCTAGAAAGAAAAAGGCCAAGCTTAACATTAAAATAGGAGGGCAAAAGCTAGAGCAGGTAGAACAGTTTACGTATCTCGGTAGTGTTTTGGACCAACACGGTCAAAGTAGTAGGGACGTAAGGAGAAGAATTGCGCTAGGCAAAGAGGCTTTCACAAGGAGGAGGGAGTTGATGACAGGGACTTTGAGTAAGGATGTTAAGAAAAGACTCGTAAAAACTTTGATATGGAGCGTAGCTATGTACGGAGCGGAAACGTGGTCATTGAAGCAGGAGGATAGACGTAGGTTGGAGGCTTTTGAAATGTGGGTGTGGAGAAGAATGGAGAAGGTGAAATGGACAGAGAAGAAAACAAATGAGGAAGTACTTGGTATGGTGGGCGAAGAGAGGGGTTTGTTGGGAGCAATCCTATGGAGGCAGGAAAAGTGGATGAAGGGGGTGTTGACCGGCAGTGGGATGTTGAAGACTGTGATAGAGGGTAGAATGTTGGGCAAAAGAGGAAAGGGAAGGAACAGGATAGGGATGCTGGACGGGATGAAGGGAGGAAGGAAGTACTCAGTGATGAAGAGGGACCTGATATAGAGTAGGATGATTGATTTTGTGTTTTGTTAGGAGTAATAAAATATTTGTTTGGTAGTTGTGTCCGTCCAAAAACCTACCTTAACCGGTAGATTACTTAAAAAAAAAAAATTTATTATTAGTTCATTTTAACTTGCGGAATGCGGCACCTTTTCAAGTTATTGTTTTGGGTGGTAATAGTGGGTGGCTCATAACAGCCCACGTTAATATTGCGAAAGTTGAGGAAAATATTTCCACAGGTATTTTGGGAAGCCAAGTATGTCATCATCTATGTTCATAAAACAGACTGGTGCTTTAAAAGTGATGCATTGAACTTTTCGTGATATCTGGAGTAAGTTACCCTCAGGCCAGAGCAACCTTAATGAGTAGCTTGAGGCGGTGATAATCTAAAAAGAGTAACGTGAAGTTATTGTCCATAAATTAGTGATTCTAGTGAGCGAATTCTTTCAGACGATACTCTTTAACCAGTAGGAAAGCTACTTCCCACTGGCCCTTCCGTTCCTTCCCTCCCCTCCCCAGAATTGTTTCCCCGACTTTCATTGTGGGCTTCTGATGATAATCGATCATCTTAAAGCAAAGCTGTGATCTTCCAATCTATGACTCTGGTCCAAATTCAGAGCGGCAGCTATGTTACCCTCTGTTTTTATTCTTTTACTCCGATAAGTCACACTCGTCTCTTTCCAAATCCAGCCGCTGCGGAAACCCCACGAAATCAATTCTTGGATAAATGCCTGCAACTGGCATTGTCAACTTCAATTGAAACGTTTCTCCGTCGGTTTTTTAATAGTGTTTAATTTCTTTATGTCCAACTAATTTAGAAAAGTGTAAATACGTGTGGCATCCTCATGTTATGTGCTTGCGGCTATCGGAAATATTATGATAGGAAATGGAAAATATATTCATACGGGAGTGTTTGAAGTACTAAGTCATTACCCAAGGAACGTCGAATACAATTTTCCCGAATCATGAGAACTTCTGCCATTTTAATGCCTCGCTGGAGGGGATGATAGTCCTTGAATCGAAAACACTTGTGACAAGCACACGATAAATACTAAGAATTCCAATTGTGTTTGGCGTTATCGCGACCGTCGGTCTTATCATCTTCCTGAAATACATCCGCCGTTCCCCTTCGACGCTTCGCGCTTGTCCCATAGGAGGGCGTACGAACGCAGGTCAATATCGTCAATATGGAGTTCTTATAAAATGAGTTAATCTATGGGTTACCGTTCAACTCAAGCGACCTTTGCGTAAAATAAGTGGCGTTGTGAAATAAATCCGAAAATGCCAAATATACACTGGAAAAATATGCCCATGGCGGTCGTTCTACTGTTCAAGTCTCACGGAAAATGTACATAACCCTTCCATCTACCGGATAATGAGGAACAATTCGAACGAAATGGAATTTGGGAGTCCAGATTAAATAATCCCTGATTTATGAGGAATTAGAAGGAACGATAAGTATGAGAACCGAGGAATATCATTGTCAATGCTTTCATTATGGCCATCATGAAGGAGAGAACACATACAGGGTTCGTCCGGAAAATAAGTGTACTGAGCTCAGGAAAAAAAATTTATTACACTTTTACATATCTTAAGCTAATATTCCTCAAAATAGGACCATTGTGAGTCGATACACTTGTTACAGCGGCGTTCCCATTCCTGGAACGCTCCCGCGAAGGCATCATCGGGAACCTCTCGAAGACACGTCGTCACGGCCTCTTTGACGGCGTCCAAAGTCCCGTATCGCGTTCCTTTCAAACTCCTCTTTATCTTCGGGAACAGAAAGAAGTCCGGTGGTGCCAAGTCCGGGCTGTAGGGCGGGTGCGGCAGCGTTGCCACGCCGTGCTTGGCCAAGAAGTCCGACACGACAAGCGCGGTGTGAGACGGCGCATTGTCGTGATGCAGCCGCCAGATGTTTTTGATCGCTGGCCGGACGCGGGCGACTCGCATTACTTTGCTGGGCACATTACACTGCTCTGCTATCATCCGAACACTAAGACGACGATCAGAGTTCAGTACATCGCGAACTTTTCGCACTTTTTCGTCGGTGAGTGTCGTTGATGGGCGTCCAGGCCGTGGTTCGTCGTCGACCTCTTCTCTGCCCTCCTCGAACATCTTGTGCCACCGAAAGATCATGTTTCTGGACATGGCTGACTCGCCGTAAGCCTGGTTAATCATACCGACAGTTTCGGTAGACGATTTCCCAAGCTTTACCGCAAATTTGATGGGATAACGCTGCTCCAAAAACTTCGGCATCGCGTTCCGTGACGTGGGTCGAGCGTGGAGGTTCGCGTTAACAGAGCTCCTCACTACACCACAGTTCAGAGCCGACTGCCTTTTTCAGCGTCGCTTGCCAACATAACCCCCTCCAATCGCAGCCCGTCAGAGCGGTGCTGGGCGCGCCTGGAGCGGCGGGAAAAAATCAGTACACTTATTTTCCGGACGAACCCTGTAAGTCCCCGAGCGTTGATTAAATGTTTCCAATGCGGTCAACTGAAACTTTAATTATTACGTAAGATTTTACTGCCTTCACCGAAAAAAATTGCAGGTTTGGATCTTCGGTGTGAGAATATTTTCTCGTGTTGTTCTGTGAAACGATGTTTGAAAAAGACAATTGTTTGAAATATGGTGCATCGCATGCTTTGTTTCCTATATCGGATCGGATGAATCATCTTGCTTCCTCCGCCCAACGGTCTTGAGTTCCTCGTCGTATTAAACCTTTGTCCAAGCCACTGCTTCAAGAACAAGAAGACGGCAGTCGTTAGGTTCACGATCGGGACCGAGTCGGGCGGTCCAAAAACACTTGTTCACTCTACATTCTTTGCTCTTTTTGTTGTTCGGTATTGCTCGTTGTTTTTTAATTGCTCATATTTTTCCAATAATGCTGTGGGCTTTTCCTCTTTTATTGATATTTCTCTTGTTTGCTTATCTACTGGTTCTCTTCTCTGATCCCTGGAGTCCATACTCCCCACAAATTGCTTTACGAACTGCACTGAACTCTTCAGGTGTGTAATCCTGAAGCTTGATATAAATTGGATTTTATATTATTTTTTTAAACTCGTGCAGTTCGTCCGTCGAACCTTTTCTCCTTCTTTTGTTATCCACCGTCAGAGGCCCATGAAGATTACTCTTGTTTCTAATTCTAAAGTTCGTTGTGCCATATGGCTTCATAATTTGTCTTCCGCATACCAGACTTAGTTCCACGATTTCTGCAGGTGTATGTTTTCGATTCTTTGCCGTCTTCTTGGAGCCAATGAACATTCATTGGCCTTAGGTTGGGCCATTCGCACGGCGTATCGTTAATCCCTTGGATCGTATGAGTAGCGTGAGCGAGCGAAGATGATGAGGAAATTTCAAAGACTGCATTAATAATATGATAGATGGAGGAGATAATCGAGAAGCATGAGGATGTTGAAGGTTATGTTTGGAGTGTTTGTTGAGGGGTGCAAGAACTGTGAGGAGTCGAAGGAATCGATCTGTTTGGGAACGATGACATTTTTGCTGTACTAAAGTAGTGTAGCGATAAAAAATTATATAAACTAGATACCACGTCGATGTGGTCGACCTTAAAAACAAGAAATACGCTTACAGGTTTCCGCAAATATCAAAATTTCTCCTCGGGTAAAATAATATAATCAACGGTAAACGTTGAGCGTGTTCTTGTTACCAAATCTTCTCCTTAGGGTTTCAACTTAGATACGGGAAATAAATACGGAATGAAAACTCATATTTTCCCAGGGGTGACTTTCGTGTCGTTCTTATTCTTCCGCATTTCCCGTATTCTAATATTAGTGGTGAGTCAGTCGATCATTTCTACTATCAAAGCCGTTCTTTCGGCGCTGTTTAGATCTTTCTTTAAACTAAAACTTCGCTAGTGCCCTGATTGTAGTACCAGCAATTTAGTGTAGTGGAAAATTTTAGTAGGCTCTCCACAATTACAGTGGTAATGTGCTAAAAATGTTCTTTTATCTGTTCCCTTTTCATTATTTTTCGGTTAATGGAAACATACGAAACATACTGTAAAAGTTTACCGTGAAAGGTTTACTTGGGTACAAGTATTTTTTTAGTGGTCGCCAGCCTAGCGTCCGCATTGCTATATTTCACCCTTGCAACGGATTACCATCGTAGAAAGTCAGTAATGGGAACGGAGCATTAGGGTGTCGTTCCGTTTTTATGTTCCCGGGTCCATCTTAGGGCAACGAAGACACGCCAATATCTTCATTTCTCGAAGGTGCATTGTTCGCTATAGAACACGTGATTACGCCGGTAGCATCCTAACCCATCATTACTCACGAGGGTTTTGATCGATTCCCTTGCTATTCCGTGCAGCCATATCCCCTTTCGCCCTCGTCATGTGCATGCAATGCTGACCTATTTGCCGCCGCCCATTTTTGCTGCACGTAATCAATTTCCGCGTGAACGGGTCGTATTGATCGGAGTGGGAAATCGTAAGACCAGATTGAAGTTACCCTGTTAAGTTAACCAGCGTAAAAGATTTTGTTTTCGTTTTGTACCCGTGTACTGTCCCAAATAAAGACCTCTATCTACTGTCGAGTGCAGCTCTCTCGAGGACAAACGTCGCCCTCCACTCTTCCTCAAAAGCGGATCTAAACTTGCTCATGAGAATCTGATTGGATCGAAGTTAACGATTAAACAACGTCGTATCGGAGTTCGCAGATAGAATCGAAATGCCCATCTGCTGAAATAGTCAGTCTCTGAATTAAAGGGCGGGGAAGTGGTATTTGTATTACACAGTAGAGAAAAATTACCTAGTCAGCAATATTGTTACTAGTCGAAAAAATGTCAACTGTCTAGACAAATTAACCGTCACTCCCGTATCTAGCTTGTAGGCATTCGCGCTAATGTTATTAAGTCACTGCGATGCCAGAGGCTAGTTTAAATTTTCAAGACACAGTCGACAGTTTAAAACACTCATCCGTAGTTGTGGCCACCATCGGCGTGACCCAATTCCCATGTTATTTTTCTCGCGGTTTTCACGCTTCAGTTCATTTCACATGTCAGTGATGGTCATATCACGATGCCGAATCATCAAAATGAAATCGCTCTTTGAATTTCAAAAGTCTCACGAGTAATGCCGCTAGAGACTTAGAATCAATCCAATTACTCAGCGAATCTGTGGGTTGGAAGTATCATAAGGCTTCAGTGATGGACTCCTACGAAGTTTCTTCTCTTTGTCCAGGTATATGAATGAAAGTGGCGTGCCTGGGCGCAGTCGGAAGGCCGACCAATTTTGCTGGATCCCTCGAAAGTCAGTAATGGCCCGAAATGCGACATGGGAAATGCCGTTATGTGCGTGCCAGTTAGAATTTTTATTTGCTTGCCTTTGAGATTTTCGTTTAAGACGGCCAACTGACAGCGAGGAATCGTCCCAGATTAGATAAGGCGCGACCTCATATAGTGCAGTGGTTCCTGAACAGACAGTCGCGCCTCCATGGGAGTTAGCAAAAAGTCTAGAAATACAGAAGCAAGAGAGGCGAGGTTCTACTTGAATGTTATTATTAATGTCTTATTCCTTCCTCACCCTGCCGAATTAATAGGTCCTGAATGTGGTTCTTCAATGTATGAGTTGTAACTTTTCTTTCTTTACTGTAGTAACTTTTCACGAAGCGTTTGATTTCTTAAATTCTTTTCAATTTTATGAATTTAAATTCTTAGAGTAAGTTGCTTTGATATGAATGTTGCTTTTAGAGGCCCTGATATTTCACGAATGAGCCGAAAGGATTGATCAAATCGAGGAACGTAACACGTGACCCTTATACTCCGTGGTAAAAAGTCTCTTCATAGCCACGTAGTGATATTCGAGACAGTCTCCCACCCTTGTTTCGCTTTTAGAGTTTGTTCGCGATAAGTTCCCCATAGAGAATCACTTGGGTGTCACCTGCGCTTCATGGTAAACTGTGCGAAAATAAATGGCGGGTTCTGTGGATTTTCTCCCTCCTTTAAGGTGAGTGTTTGCATTTTACGCTCAGGTAACCAATCTCATCGGGTGGGACACTCGATTCCCTTGGCTTTCGGTGTAACGTTCATAGTCGCAAGATTGTAGATACCGTATACTTGTACATTCTAAACTAAAGCTCACCAGAGATGGGGGCTGTGTGTGTGGCTTACAATATGAACCTCCGGTCTGCTGGAGATTGAAGTCCCCATGATCTTCCAAAATTCTCAATCGATGGTAAAAGTAAAATTTTAAGTCCCTGTGGTTAGCTAATGCGGTATTGCAATGACAGTCACCTTATAATTAGGGCAAGTTTTGGTCTCGCGCTTTGTGAATTAAAGTGTTTCATTTTTCATTTTGACTGTTATTGCCCGAGAAGTAGCAAATTGGAATTTGGTTCGAGAAATGGGCTCTATCATCCATTTTATGGACGCAGCGTTTGTTTTCCTCCTGTGTGCACATCTAATTAAAGAGTTCATTTGTGCTTTTATTAAAATTTGCGTCGAAACAAAAGCCGATTTCTACGAAAGCTTTCACATGGGATTTCCGCAGTTCTCTCAAGCGGTTTTATTGATAATAAGCCTTGGGGACAATTTTCTCCCACACGTGCCCTATATAAGTGCGCGTTCTCGTCTTCCGCGTACCAACTTTCCTCTAGGCTGAGAGTGCAATCATTCTCCGTAGCGCGAGTTGACACTACCGCTTAACCGCCAATTGAAAATTCCTGCTCTGCTCCATAGAAATGGTTTAACTTTGCGTTCATTAAATTAATTATAATGGAGGGACAATTTGTCCGGTGGCATTCTGTTATTATTTACTACTCCTCAAAAAGAGTTGGAATATCGGTTGATTTACCATTCCGTCCTTTCCCTTTGAAGTCCACTAACCACCAGTTCAATCAATCATTGGTCGAACGTAGAATATATTTTTAGCTGCTTGCAGTTTTTTTTCGATGGCTCATTTGCGACATTTGACGCAGGCGAGCATCAAGGACAGCGGTTCAAGGGGGATCATCGCGTGGAACACAGGCAGAGGTCATCGTAAATGGCAAAATGCACATTATATGATGATAAATGTATTCAGTGTGTGATTGCAATGCAAGAAAATGCGCTTTATTCTTAGTTTTTCTTGCTTTTAAGATTGCATGGTACTACGTATTTAATTGAGATATTAATGTAAAGGTTACAAAACAAATGCTTCCGAGCAATTTTGTGCGGTATGAAGCAACCTTTAAGCCTACGTTCATTTCCTACTGATGCAAGAAATGTAATACATTCATGTAACTCGTTTTTATGTTAAATTTTTATTTCAATGTAACACGAAGGTCTCGTAATTCGTCTCATGAGCGAATGGAGCTGGTATTAACGGTGTAAATGAGCATCTTAAAAAATGACAGTAAACTTCTTTCACTATTGCATATATCATGTTATAGTCCTCGAAAATTACGTATATTATAGCAAGCAGACACTTTGGCTAATGCATTTTTAAAATAGTTGCCTTGTTGTTGTTCCTCAATTTTTAAATTCCACCGTATACATGATCGTATTAGCACATGCCGTATCAGACGAACTTCATACCAAGTGATGGGTTTACAGTTTACGTTAAACAATCCAATCACTAGGAATAAAAACATCCATAGCCTGGTCAATCATTGCCCAGTTTCGCAGTGTCAGCAAAGCTTCCTGTTTATTGTTGACTCGGCCGACGTCTGCGGTTTCCTGGTATTTCGACATCCCATTCGAATGTCTTGTAGCTGAAGGCACTTGGGTTACTAATTCCAAGTCATCGGAAATGCATGCGTATCTCCCAAAAGTCTTCCGCTTTCCCCGCACCGCGTTTAGTTAATTGATTCGATGGGAAGATGTTTTCTGTACTTCGCTTGCGTTTTATAAAATGTCTTCTCATCTAAACTTCAAATGTCCTCCGCAGCGTAGCTTTCTAGTAAGTACCGCCTGGTCCACGCCCGGGCGTTTCGGGGTGCGCAGTTTTGGGGTCGCGATCGACCACTTCCTTCCTTGTGGAGCATCTGCCGCATCTCTTACTTAAGTTCTCTTTCACGCGATGGATTCCTTCACGTATCTCATTTTTGATTCTTATCCTGTACCCATTCCCTTGATTTCCCCCTGCGTTTATTCCTGGTCCCTTTCCTTAACACGTGTGAGTGCGAGGTTATCGTTCTTAACTGCGAATCAGAAATTTTCCCGCATAATCTGCCTCGAGCGTTTGCCTAGTTTACGGTTTTAAATGAGTAGCGCCGGCACGATTGGGCTAATCTTTTCGTCGATACCCCTCACATTATCTGTTTTATCCCGCCTAGGTTACGGGATTTTATTGATTTTACCAAATATTTTATCAACCTACAACAAGAAAAATCCATTTTGAATGTTATTTGTTTAATGTATTATTTTTTTTGGAAACGGTTTTCATAACTACTTACATTGCTACTCCTACAGTCCAGTGAAATTCAGGCCAAGACTACAGGCCGGGAGACGGAATGGAGGAACCATATCCCATAGGGAACAAAGATTTGAACGGGGAGGCTCGACCCAATGCGAGATTCCCCCTTTCCCCTGACTACGAGCACACCTTCACATAGTGATGGGCGCCACTTTCACGGTGTTTTTTCGTAGATTCTTGGAGGCATAATCACACGCCGGATACTATTCGAATGTTTCTGAACTCATAAACTGGGCATAGCAATCGGCTGCGCCGAAGTAGCGTTCCCGCCGAGCCACCGGTTGGGATAGGCTCAGGCTCATTCACCCCATGATTTTTTTTCCCGAGGCCGAAACGGCCAAATGCCTTTTTCTTCCTCCAGACAAGGCATTCCGGGGTGGACCCTCACATGATCCACGCGCCCTCTCGCGTTCCCATGAACGCGCTGGTCGAGGGTCCCGAAGCATAATTCCGACGCATGCGCACAATCGCTATTCGTGCCGTTGCGCCATTCGGAATGGCGGTAGTTTACCCCCCCAATGCAATGTAATTACAAGAGAGAAAGCAAGAAGCCGGCCAACCGATGCCCAGAATTGAAATGTAATTTATTGGTTTAAAGCGTTGGTCAAATAATATTAAGCCTATTAAATCCTCCGGGCTCGATCAAATACCCGCTCGTATATTTAAGGAACTAGAGTCGGAAATTGCATCGTATAAGAAGTCGCTAGTAGATCTCAAGGTTCTCAGAGAGTGAAAAACGGCTAACGTAACTTCAATATTTAAAACCAGAAGCATGGAGGAACCGAGCAATTGCAGACCTATTTCCCTCGCATCCATTTCATTCAAGGTCATGGAACATGTGTTGATAGTTCGATCGTGAGACACCTCGATAATCAGAAGTTGTTAATGAAAAATCAGCGCGGTTTCCGAAAAGGTAGATCTTGAGAGACAACTTGCGCTTTTTGTTCATTATATCGCTTGTTCGGGAGAGATCAATGTTCCAGTGGACGCGATTTTTCTAGATTTTAAGAAAGCCTTCGACAAAGTGTGGATACAGATTGAAGCTTTTGCATGAATTGGAAGAGGTATCTTTAGCAGTGATGTTTAAACTTTATTATTACCCCCTTTGTACTACGGTTAGAGAGATCATGCTAATAACATTAGAGGGATCAAGTGTAGAACAGATCGATTTAAGATGTCATTTTTTTCCACGAACGATAGGGAATTATAATAACCTTGTTCGACCGCGATGGGGGCATGTTCTGGTAAAATTATTCTGGTGTGTATTCACCCCGTGCCACTCACCCTAGCAGTGGCTTGCAGGGTTCTAAATAATGCAAAAAGTAGAAAAAATTAACTTACGTGCATCGCCTGATCCGGCCGCAGTACGATGGTCGTTATATAATGTTTCATTGAAGTAACCGCCGCGTATGTAGTCTTGCCCGTACTAGTTCATTTCATGAGAAGCGTACCCATTCACTCCCATTCTTCTGTTCGTAGTATAGTATTGACCAACTGAGAAAATATTTCCTTCAGTTAGTAAGTAAAGCTACGCTCACTGGTGATTTCTTTTTTCCCAAAAACTATTTTTGAGCCTTGCTTATGTAAGAGTGGAAATTTGTGGCTTGGGTAAACAGGCCTAAGTTCTGTCTTGTTTTTCACCTTTTGACTCTTGGAAATGTTTACATGTCTTTCATTCGAGTTCATTTTGATATTCTCTTCAACCCAGCCCTTTTAATTGTCTGGTTTCATTAATGTGCGAAAGCTCATTTTCCGACGATACACACGCTCATTCAAACCCGTTGCAACACGTGACGGAAAAAGCGTTTCTTAGACCGATACCTCGAATAGCTTCCTCGTACCCTGATGGCTGGAGATGCTGCCTATGAAAACAGCTGATGAATGCTACAATTTGTTCTGAAATGCATGGTCTTCGTTGGTAGTAGTCTATCAAAGAAAATGGTTCCGTTGGTTGTTCGCGGAAATATGATTTCGTCAATAGCATTATTAATCAATGCAACATAGGGACTCGAGAATAATATACATTGAACTTAAATGAGGTTTTTGCTCGGTTTGAAGGCTTTTTTCATACATGCACCAGCAGAAACGGAAACTAATGAAACCCTTGTAATATTGCCCGTGATATTTTTGCTTCATATTAAAGGTCGGCGTATTGTTGGTGTATTTTGTTTCAATTTGTTGGGCATGATTTATAAGTCTGTGTATTTTTTGTGTCGGCAAATGAATGGGAGAAGCAGTTGGCGGGGCCTGCATTTAAAAGGGAACGCAAATATGTTTTGGCGAATACACTATTTACCTTTTCTGCCTTGCAGTTTGAATTAATACGCGGGCTAGGACCGTTGGAATAAAAGAAATATCGTTTTCCCTCCACTTGAATGTCCGTTATCAGAGCCATGGAAAAATAACGTACAAAAATGTTAATATTTATCGAGACTTTTATACCATTGCGTGTACATCCCAGCTCTTAAATCTGCTACAGGTAACATTTTGAAGTTAGGCCATCTTTTAATTCAACCAGTTTTTATCCTGAACTCTTAATAAGATTCATTTTAAGGTTGCACATTGTCACGTGTGAAAACAAAGTCGTATGGCGTGGTTATAGATCCGTGCGCCCTTGAACTTTAGTTACCGGGTGTGGCGTGTGTGGTTCAGGCTATGAGGTCTGATAATTTTCATCAGCGTGTATCACGTTTTTTAATGGCGAACTTCGAACTGTTCAAGCAGTGATTTGTCGCTCGTGATTTTTTTAGCTTGCTCTTATATCTTTGATGTTATTATCATTACTGTGGAAAGCCGTTGGTGTAGATGTGACCTCGCTTTTCATTTGTCGAGGTTCCATTACTCCCCTGAAGTAAGCATAGGGGAAATGTACCTGTGCAACGTCGATAGTGTAAAAAAGCTCCGGTCAGCTTTTTTCGATCCGCGTCGCAGGAATGCAACAGCCATTGCCCGGGGAGTGTCGTACACGCTTTTCCGGTAGGCGGACCTTAAAAGCGACCGCGCTGCCATCTGTGGGATCCGTGGATCAGCTCCTGCTTCGTACGCTCCCCTCACTTCGAAGCGGTGATCTGCCAGCCCCTCCACGGTATACTGCCCCCCTCTTTCCTCTCCTACCTCTCCGGCTATCCTTCCGTTACAAACCTTCCCTCCGCCTGCCTTTCCAATCCCATATGCTGCTCCCCATCCCCCCTTCCCTGCTGACTTTTCCGCCATTCCCCAGGCTTTTCCCAGCCTCGCGCCGCCGGTACCAGGGCCCCCCACTTCACCTGCTCGTCGTCACCTCTGGCTAGCATAGGTGTATACCCTCAGCTGGTCCCCCCTCTTCACCTACTTCCCTAGCTCTCCACGTCAGCACCTCGCAATGGACAACTCTTACGGGATATATGACTCGTGGGTTCAATGCGAACCCACGTGACCTCGCGGTGTGAACCCAGAAATGTGCGCAGTTTTCCCCCTCATTCAACTCCTGATTAACCTTAGACGAATTAGATCGAAGGTCTGCTTCATCTCAATCAATGTACAACGTATTTATTTATGTACCCTGCCAGCCACCGCTTGGGTGTGTGGCAGGGGGTGAATACACACGACTAATTTTTACCCGAACAAGACGCAACAGCGGTCAAAGAATGTTTTAATGATCCCTTATCGTTTATGGAAAAAATGACATTTTAAATCTACCTGTTCTACGTTGAGGCTCTTAACCCATCGTTCAACAGTAGGAGACATACATTTTCAGCATCACTGCTGAATAGACTTCCTTCCAATTTATCCAAGAGCTTCAATCTGTTATTTAACTCGCGCTGTGTGAGTGATTCCCAGGTTAGCTGCTCAAATTTTTTGGAAGTACTACTAAGTTTATCATGGCGACGTTATATAAATGTAGCTCCTCTACGCTGCATGCGATCTAATTCGGCAATTAATCCAACTTTGTGAGGAACCCATATAGTTGCAGCATATTCTAAATGAAGCCTAACCAATGACAGATAACATTTCTCTTTGACTTTTTCATCACATTTACCTGGTAGTCTTCTAATAAATCCTAATGTTTTGTTAGCTTGTCCACATATTCCCCGTATGTGTTTCACCCAGGAGAGATCGCAAGTGATAGTAATGCCTAGGTATTTAATTGAGTCTACACAATCCATAACGGTATTCTCAATGCAGTATGCATTTGGGGGGGAATTACTACGTTTCCAAAAATTTATGACTATGCCCTTTTTTAGTGAATTAATAGTTAACTTATTTCCCTGAACTTCTCCAATGTATGACCATAATACTTTTGGATTCTCTTTCAAATTTTCCACTAAGCCTTTCCTTTTAAATTTGCTTAACACTTTCAAAATAATTCTTGGCATTCGCCCTAGATATCTTTTAATCATAAGTGATCTCATTCCTTTTGTCACTACAGATATTATCCCTAATATTTTGTGTATGGATAGGTTGGAGGATTATCCAATATATGTGTTAAATATTTGTAATATTTACTATGAATCCAAGCAAATTAGTGGAATTGATCGATGAAATTTTAATGTTGATTAAAGCACAATGCAATATGCTGCAAGACCATGAGAAATAAACAATCAGTCAACTATGTTAGAATTTCCATTGGATGTTCGCAAATTTAGACAATTATTTTAACAGCAGTCATAACATTTACTATTTTGGCTAAATAATGAATTCTGGTTCCCTTTTGACTTATGCTGGTGATAGTGATGCTTCACTACTTTTTTTGATTAAATACTCCAAGCATCTTCTATAAGTATAAAGGTTTCAAAGTGCTGGTGATATTACAGGCCTCATAATTTTATTTGTACTATTTGAACAGAAACTAAAGATTTGGTTTTTGGAACAATTTTACTCGGGCGAAAGTAGAAAATGCACCAAACAACTCCACATGACCTAATACAGCTGTAAAGAAAAATTGATATTTCTAATTCCGTTTCATAGCAGTAAATTTTTTTTTCAGTATTGCTTGTTAAAACACTTATATAACATAGATGTCTTTCATTTGAGTAATCTACCAGGTGGCATTGTTTTAGATTGTTTAAAGTGCAATTGTTCCATGGATGTATTAATAATTGGGGGATGCACTGTTGTGTTTGCATTTGTTTTAATTTTATCATTTGATTTGAATCCTATCTCTTAAGTACTGAAATTATGCCAAAAATTATTTTTCGACTTGAAACTTGACTTATGTGAGTAAATTATGATTACAGTGATAGAAATTAAGATTACAAGTAACTTACTAGTTGCGATTAGACTTCAATGATAGTTCTCACATTTTTTCCTATCTTGCAGTTATGTGTAAATCTCAAAGAGTACCATGTAGCAGTGATATCAATGTTATGACTCAGATTAATGAAAATTGTCCCTATGTGGAAAAAATAAAAAATGATTTTAATTGAGACTATTTTGTTTCTAAAACCTTGTGTGGTTTTGGAATTCGCTTGCAGTTTCAACTCTGTTAGGATGATTATTATTCCTGTTAATTCACTAATGGTCCGCTTTTACTTATCATTAAGACAAAGAAAATGATAGTGAACTCAAATGAAGCAGTTACAATAATGACACAATTTTTTTGATACTGAAGATTATGGAAAGATGTCAGTTATCTTTGCTTTATTCCTGTAATGTATGGCTGAGTTATTAAGTTTTATATTAGCTGCATATGCCATCCATGTGCATTTCACTTAAAATTCACTTTTTAATTTCAGTGCAAGGATTTTATAAAAGCAGGTGCAGAGCATGGGATGACACCTTCAGACGTTGTCCAAATGGCGGACGTAACATTTTCTTGTGTAGCAGACCCACAAGCAGCAAAGGATGTAAGTAAAACATCATCTATTCATGCAATCCTTTTTGTTTTAAGGACAAAGAAGTTAGGTGTAAAAGTGATTTTTTTTATTTTTTACTAATTAAAATATATCTGTGCAATTCTCATTCAAAGTTGACAGGAATATTTTTAAGTTTGCTCTTAGCTAAATTGTAGAATTTTCATTTTCCACTATATACCTTCCAAATAATCATGACTGTCAGTCATGTAAGTTATTATCTCTTGTTTCCTTGCCATTTCATGGAATTGAAACTGCATTAACAATTATCATAAGGAATTGAAATATAGCTACTTATATCCATTCATGCATTTGGTAAAACTACTAGCAATTATATATTATCTTGTTGCATTTCAGATGGTATTCGGTAACTGCGGCGTTTTGTTGGAAGTTTCATCATTGAAGGGTTATGTGGAAATGACCGGAATTGATGCTGAAACCTCTCAAGACATTGCTGAGGTATTTCTTGGTTCATGTGAGGGTAGTGGGAACTATTGCTGGTGATATTTTGCCAATCACCCGGATGGTTGTGAATCAAGTTGACAGGAACTGATGTGGAGCGGCTTTAATTTTTGCTTTATCACTGTAATACAATAGTCAAGTCTCGAATTTTCACACTACCATTACTTTCCAATCTCTGCATGTGTTTAGTGTAAATAAAACTACATTGGATCAATCAGTGGATACATGTCATATGACGGCCTTTATGTGACATAAGCTAAGAAAATGGCATGTATATGATGTTGCTGATCAGAAAGTTCTGTTCACGCTTGGCAATGTCCATGGGGATAACTTGAGTGGAGTGGCAAAGCATGCAGCCTAATTATCAAGCTAAAGATGAAATCAGAACAAATTCTGAATATCTTTATAAAAAGATAGTTGTCAGCTAATGTTGATTCAGAGTCAAAGAAAAATTCTATATATTTCGTGGAATAACATTTTTATTAGCTGACATAACTAAAATCTATAAATGAAGGCAAGGCATTTTCCCTATACACATTTAAAAATGGTGTTATATATTATTCGGTTTTTTGTGAAGTGATTTTTGTAGAGTCAACATTATTATAGTCCTTGTTTATTTCCATTTTATGAAAAGAAAAGTCTCCATAGGTGACAGACATAATTCATAAACTTGGCACTTAACGTTCACTTTTATGGATATGGAGCCCTTGAATCATTCCATTTGCAGAGTGAAGCTGTGGTACATTGATTCCTTATTTACTTGCGTAACTTGAGGAATGACACTGTAAAAGTACTGCTGGCAAATCATGGCTTCAGCATTCTAATGAAGATGTATTACTCCTCCACAGGCAATACAGGCCAAAGGAGGCCGTTACTTGGAAGCCCAAGTACAAGGTAGTAAAACCCAGGCAGAGGAGGGTACCTTAGTCATTTTGGCTGCTGGGGATCGAACTCTTTTTGACGATTGCCAGTCATGTTTTGAAGCAATGGGAAAGAACTCATTCTACCTAGGTATGTTGATGTTTTTCAGTTTTATTAGTTGTAGCTAAAAGTTTCCGAGCCACTGTAAAAATAATGTTACTGTTCCTAAACTTACATCTAGGATGTATAATCTGCACTGTTGGCTTGAAGTTATCTGTACGTGTTCAGCTTTCATGGACTCTAGGATTTGTCCCCGAAGTCTGTGGAAGTAACTTTATGCAAATAGATTTTTTGCTTCCATTTATGTGTTTAAGTGATCACATTTACTTTTCATTGGGTGGTATATGGTGTAAAAACTAGCAAAATTTTATGCATAAGCTGGACATCAAAATGATTGAAATAATTCTGTGTCAATGTCTGTAATTGAATGCCAAATTAATTATGGTTTCTTTGGTAAGTTTTAGCTAGACTTAGAATATGGTCTGTTTTAAGTGGCTAAGACTACACGCGGGCATGAAAAAGCAAAAGCTACATAGACCTAGATTTTCATTGAACTTCGTTTGAACTTAATTATGGAAAGATTCTATTAGCACACCGTTAGAAATCCGGATTCACTTCTGCCTTATTTGTACGATAGGAGAACTCCTGCACTCTCTCATTTTTCACTTTCTAATCAGTGTGGGTCTACTGCAAATTGGATATGTTTGACCATTGTGTACATAGCCATTGTGTTAATTATATCGACAGCAATTAGTTGCGTTCATCATTATGTCGTCTAAATCAAATTGTAACAAGTGCTTTGAAGAAAATTTTCCCCTGGGCTCTATACTTCTACAAATGCAGAGTTAAATCTCACAATGCAAAAGGGAATCCTAGTATTTGATTCAATTGACTCACTGCTTTTACTCATTGAAAATCAAGAGTTATGGGTACACTTAGGTATTCATGATTATTAAAATTTTCTGTGACTATAGAAATTGATCATACACATGATCATGATGCATAAGGTTTATTGTTCGGGTTGTACCTATGTACCTTTCCATTCATACATTTTTGCATCAGTTTAAACTATCTTGCCATTTTTGAAAACAGCAATGTTTAAAAGAGAAGAGTTCAAACATTCATATGTATTAATCACTTTTATTCTGTACGTGTTGGTATACATGTTTACTAAATTCATAATGAACATCAGATTAAGTAAGCATTACTATCGGTGCTTCTTCCAGTGTGTGTCCACCTTCATGTGTGGTTGCAGAAAAATTCATTGCTGAATATTGATTGCCATATTGCCTAATTCAATTACCATAATAGACTACCAGATATAAAATGAGAAGTCCAAAGAAATTAAGAAAAAGGCACTGTGATAGGAATTATTTTTTATTCAAATCTAGGATTCAAGCTTAACTATAACAGTGGAACTTCTAGCCTGCAATAAAAATCATCTGTTTTATTTTGAATGTAAATTATTATTATTGGTATTCTACTATTAAAGATTTCGTTCCTGTACTTTAAGAAGGATTTGAATGGACACTCTCTACAATTATACATTTTTTGCTTCGCGAAACACAACCCGAAGGCCAATGATACCACCCTGTCTTTAATTTGTTATATTCCTATGATCCTGACATTCCATCCATTATGCATATTCAATTCTTCCCTCTATGTGGCCTGCCCAACATTATTCCCTCTGTCATGTTTGTTATCAATCCATTGCTAATCAGAGTCCTCTTCATCCATATTTTCTGCCTCCTTTGGATTTCTACAAATGATTCTCTCCCCTCCCCCACCATGCCCAGCTCATCCTCCTTGGTTTTCTTTTCTGGTCGGTTCATCTTCTTCATCCTTCTGCACAACCACTTCTCAAAAGCTTCCAATCCATGCCTATCACCCTCCTTCAATGGATTTCTGTCCATATGAAATCATGAAGTTTCCCTCTTCTTATCATCTTTATTAGCTGTCCCATTTTCCTTTTATCAGCCTCCTTCTTGTGAAACCTTTTTTTGCTATTCATTTCTTCTTCTTGTTTCCTCATTACCTGGACCATATTGGTCCAAATCACTTCCAATATAAGTAAACTTCTCGCCGCCTAATGTCCACCAAATTTAACATTAAACCTTCCCCAATCTTGAAAAACTTATTATCTTAATTTATGTACCTTGATTTTCATCTAATATCTGTTAAATTGATTGTCACATGGACACTTTCATTCTCTCTGTAATAGCTGTAACCCTTTGGCTGAGTGGCTAACAAAAGCTTGGTCATCTTCCAAGCTAACTGATGTTATGAATTCCCTCTCCCACTAATTAAATTTCTAACCTCAGTTCTTCCCATGCCTGTCTTACAATTTCCTCCACATGTATGTTGAAAAGTGCAGGTGTTAAAGGACAACCCTGCCTAACACTGCCCATCCTCACTCTCCATCCACTACACACACACACCTCAGAAATCTGAGATGTGTGATTGTGCAGTGTATCCAATACTTTTAAAACATTCACATTTATTGATTCTAGAAATATACTCCTATTAAATGCGATCTAGAAATATACTCCCTTAATCTGCGATCCTTGCCCAACAAAGCCTTTACTCTTGCAAGATTTTCATCACTTTTTGGCATTGAAGGGCATCCTGAATATTCGGGACCTTAAGCATCTTCTCTATCCTCCTGAAACAACTTTTGCCCCTCAAAAACACTGGATTTACCCATGGTATTTTCATCTAAAGCTGCCTTGTGCATGTCATGGATATCTTTCCTGATTTTGCCCAGTTTCATGCAAAATTTGATGGAATAGCTGTGTTCCGTTAACCAGTTTATGATGGGGCAGAGCAAGGCCATGCTGTAGAGATTTTGCAAATGAACAATCTGCAGAGGCTGGGATCTAACTGGCACCTGCCTACATGACTTCTTGAGATTCCCCTCAAACCCAGCCAGAGAAACCTCTGTCTATCTATCTAGGGAAAAAATAAGTTCTACTACCTTTGGGACAGATCTAGTATAAGTAGAAATTGCATTCTCATAATTTCCTATTAGCACTTTTATGCATTAGCCTTCGTGCCTACTTGCCCCTTGCACTGTACCTAACAATTCATTGCCTCTCACTAACTTTGGCATCCATTTTTTGTGTAGTAGTCTAATTTTTCACGAATATCTTCTCTTTTTATCTGCCATCTACGCCACTCTCCATTCATTTTTCCATCTATGTTCATTTATTTTTTACAATCTCCTCTATGGCATAATTTCAGAAGTAAAGGTTCCATCTAAAAAAGTTTTTTTCTTCAGATAAGGGTTGTTTCTGATATTAACTACCTCTGCTTTAGCTATTGCAATTCTTCTCCTGATGTCCTGACTAATGTACTTGTTTTCATCTAAAACACATCCCAATAAATGGACTTTTCTCTATGCTGCAATTAATTTCCTCATACTGACTCTGTTAGATGCTCAAAAATGTCTCTTGATGCTCCCTGTCAATAGCCAGTAGCTTTGGCTGAACTCTCACTGAAGCTTGATCAGCAGTGATAGTAATTTATGTAATCAGCTTTTGTTCCTTATATTATCTACTCTATTGAATGTCTCAGAATTCTTTCATCAAAACAATTGGATGCAGTTGATAGGGAGTATAAACTACTAGCTTCAAAATTGTTGTCTCCAAATAATTGCTTATTAATGAAAGTTGGTGGGGAAATCGTAAACTCAGTTAAGTTTGCTGATGACCAAGCTTTAGTTTGTTTGTGTGAATTGGAAATTTAGTGCAACAGATATGGGATGAGAATCAATATTAATAAAACAAAGGTTATGTGATTTTCTAGAAAGAAAAAGGCTAATCTTAACATTAAAGTAAGAGGGCAAAAACTAGAGCAGGTAGAACAGTTTACGTATCTCGGTAGTGTTTTGGACCAACACGGTCAAAGTAGTAGGGACGTAAGGAGAAGAATTACGCTAGGCAAAGAGGCTTTCACAAGGAGGAGGGAGTTGATGGCGGGGACTTTGAGTAAGGATGTTAAGAAAAGACTCGTAAAAACTTTGATATGGAGCGTAGCTATGTACGGCGCCGAAACGTGGTCATTGAAGCAGGAGGATAGACGTAGACTGGAGGCTTTTGAAATGTGGGTGTGGAGAAGAATGGAAAAGGTGAAATGGACAGAGAAGAAAACAAATGAGGAAGTACTTGGTATGGTGGGCGAAGAGAGGGGTTTATTGGAGGAAATCCTGTGGAGGCAGGAAAAAGGATGAAGGGCATATTGACTGGCTGTGGGATGTTGAAGACTGTGATAGAGGGGAGGAAGTTAGGCAGGGAAGGGGAGGAACAGGTTAGGGATGTTGGATGGAATGAAGGGAGGAAAGAAGTACTTGGAGATGAAGATGTACCTGATGTAGACTAGGTTGCTGGATTTTGTGTTTTGTTAGGAGTCACAAAAAATTTATTTGGTAGTTGTGCCCATCCAAAAACCTAACTTAACTGGTAGAATACTAATAATAATTATTGGTATTACGCGGTTTATGATGAGTTTTGGATAGACAAAGACTATACACATTTATTTTCCTCTCCTAACCAAAACACCCTGGCATCAGAAACTATCTAATACCCTTCCTCAATTTGACATACTTTCTCCCTTCTTTCTGTCCAACTTCTATTCTATCCTATTCCTACCCCTTCCTCCCCTGCCTAACATTCTCTCCTTATGATTTCTCCCTGCAATTCCCTTCCCTCCCCCACCTAGCCCAGCACTTCCTCATTTCTATTTCCTTCCATCCAGTTCAACTTTTCCATCCATCTTCATACCCACACTTCAAGTGTGTTCAATCTATACCCATCATCTTGCTTCAACAACTGTTTCTCAGGCTTACAAAACCATGCAGTTTAATGAGCTCCTTCCTAACATCCCTACACAATGTCCCTGTCATCAAATCCTTCCTTTTGTGAAAGCTCTTTTTCTAATGAAATTCTTCTCCAAATGTTCATACTCACATAATCATTTTGGTTCAGAGTACATCTGAGATAAGTGAACTGTTTCACTTACTCTATTTAGTTAACTCATTTTAATATAGGACTTAGCTTTCCTCTGTCTCAGAAGCTCATAGCTTGTGTTGTTTTTACATTTATCCTTATCCTATACCTAATGCACTGACTTTCCAATATGCTCTGCAGTATTTATTAAATGAAGAACACAATGTATCTTTCCACTGTCCTTCATTGCGTACCTGATGATGACGCTTAAGCGTTGAAACTAGTTGTGCGTAAATTAAGCAAAGTGGAAGGATACATTGTTTTTTTCATTTAATAAACGTGAACTTCCGCAAAGTTGAGCCGCGGACAATTGAATATGCTCAGCAATTTTTGCTTCCCCTTTGCTGACTGGCAAACTAAAGTTTGATCATCCACAAATTGTTGTTATAAATTCTCTGCCGGCTATGATCCCTATCTCCAGTTCTTCTCATGCCTCTGCAACAATTTCCTCCACATATGTATGTTGAACAGCACAGCTGATAATGGCTACCCCTCACTATTCCTCCTATCACTGCCTATCTAGATGCCATATGTCACTTGCCCTTGAGTAGTGGGAGACATGCACAGGCTGCAGATAAGTTGCTTATCGCCTTTAATCTTCTTCTATTTTAGGCAATTCTTTCATTTAATTCCACCCAATTCACTCTATGGAATGTTTTTTCAAAATCAAATCAATCAAACGAATTAATATTTCCTGATTGTATTACATGTTCCTCTATCAAATTTAATGTACCATAAAACACATAGCAATGTATACATGCAATTGCAAATGTGCTTGAACATTATTCAGGAGACATTTAATTTCTGGATAAGTGCATTTATAGAAGCTTAATGCTATGTTATGATTTCAGAAACTATTATCTTGTATTTCTCTCTCTCATGCCACTCAATTATTTAATGCATTATATTTTTTGTCAGATGCACTGCTTCACTGCTGCTCTATTATCTTGTAGGTATATTTCATGTCTTGAAAATTTTTTGGCCAACATTCAATCTTGATCTTCCCAGTCTACCCCATGCTCTCAAACCATTCATGTCATAAATGTATGGTGATTCAACTCTCATCTGTTCACTCAACCTCTGAGCTAATAAAGCATAATGCTTTTAAACTAGCATTAAGGTGGTCACTCAATTTCAGGATTATGAATTTTCGAAACCGTAAATTAGCTGTGAACTTTATATCCAGAAGAACAATTTGACCTCCACACTTGCATTTTATGTAATTTAGGGGGACAAAAATAATATTATTTTGTCCTGAGGAAAAGTCATGGTGCTGTCCACTGATGGCTATAAAATGTGCTTTCAAATGAGGTACTTATTTGTGTATAGTTGTGTCATGCTTGACAAATTTGCAATTATTTGTCAATTCAGGAGATTAGTGGTGCAGATGTCAGGAATGAGAGAGGTATAATATGCCTATGATAAAAATTTCTCTTGTGTTATCAGCTATCGTGGTAGTCCATTGGGTAGATGGTTGTACTACTGACCTGTGGGTTCAGATAAAAAACCCTAGGACACCTCTGAGTACTCTAAGCTATGTAATTTTTCAGGTACCAAGTCTTCCTGGAAAATCCTATGAGGCACAGGGAAAGGCACCTTACTCCTTGCCTTGATGTGTGAATTTCACATGGCTTGGTGTTAGTAATAGGTGTACCCTACCCTCATATATCAAACTGACCTTTGGGTTGATAACTGTGGATTTTTTCAGTATTGTAATAATACTATGACTTGGAGGTAATTGCACCAGTCAAGATCAAGTTTGTGGCAATGGCCAATGAGCAATACTAATGTTTTAAAATCATTGTGTATTCATTGTGGTTGAATTAGAGCTCTACAGAATTCTGCTATGATAGAATTTGTAATAATTTACTTTTCAATTCTGGAGCTGTTGATAATGAGGGAATTAAGCTGCATTGCTTCCTTGTAATCCCAGTACATTCGCTGTTAGGAAAAGTTTTTGAGTGCTTCATGTACAAATATAGATCTAAGACTGAGCAGAATCAGGAGCTTTAATCTATCTTGTACATTATCAGCTATTTTCTTGGATCTGTTAAATTTAATGATAAAAATCTTGGAAGGCCTGTGTAGCATTATTTTGCTTCTACCAAGGGTTTCCTTTGTTTCCGTTTGGTCTAGTAGCCCATTAAATAGTCTCCTGTTGGTTCACATGAGGACTCACGAAATTAAGAACTACCACCCATTCATTCTCACAGAATTTTTTATCACTTCTTGAAACTGCTACCCCCAAAAATGTTAACCCATGCAAGTTTTCTAAAAGTAGGCAACATTCTTAGGTTAGTTACGCTGGTTTAAAGCTTTCCCTATGCAAGTACTGAATCACGGCTTGGAGACAAGTATATATGTTGGACTGATAGAGAACTATATCTAACAATTAATGTAAGCTGTAACAGCATTAGTAGTTGATATATTGGAATGAAGTTGGGGTAATGTAATAGATTATTTTATGTGAAAAAACCAAGCTTTCTTTTTCAACATAAAAATATTACAATTAACGTTAGCGAAATGCCACTACAGGGACTTCTGGTCGCCATAAGTTTCCTCTGTTTCCTTAGATTGGCACCCTTTTATGATGGAGGGATGTACCTAATGGGCCTCACAAGAAACCCTGGCAACTCAATATTTTCCACATTTCATTTATATGAATTTGTAGCAATTTCTTTTTCTTAATTTTTAGTTCTCACTTTTTTGAGCTTAATTTAGTGTATGTTTTATGAATTGTGTTATTTCTTTAGTAGAAGTTTGTTCTCTTACTTTCATTTGATACATTTTTATAGTTAATTGTTGCTTTGAAAAAGTTATAAAATGATATTCAGCTATTTAATGGGAAGGCAAAAATATGTAAAAATGTAAGACCATATAGTGGTTGCTTGAAGTGGATTTTGAAGATAAGTAACATTTTCAGATTAGGATGGGTTATTTATCCAATTATTTAGTCTACCGTGTTAACAGTTAATATCTTTGAATTAAGTCAGGAATATGTAATATATTGCACTATGTGGACAAACAGAGCTTTCTTTTTCAACATGAAACAGTTCCATGAAGTTACACCGTTTACAAATTTTGTTCGTTAAATTTACAAAGTTCACCTTTACAAATTTATATCTGGCGTGTCCTATATTTGTGTATGTATGAATATGCAACAAATCTCCGGACAAATAAATGTATTATTATTATTATTACCAGCTGCAGTTCTCATCTACCACTTGAGAAAGCACATTTTTTGCGTGAATAACTCCTTGGCTATAGAATTAAAGGTTGATAGCATCTGTATTGAAACATCATAAATAAAACATTTAATTTAATTCTTTCTGATCAGTGATGGTTAGCTGTTCAAAAAAGAAGCCTTGTGTTGTGGCTTTATGTTCCAATGTGTTGTTTCCTTCTCATTTTATCATGTATAAAATTGTTATTATTACAATATAAGATGGTAAACTGTTACTGAGGCCATGAAAAATTCATATTATTTGCTGAGGCCTTAATATTTGGCCTTCATTTTTTGTAATAAATAATTATTTCATTGGTAAAAATTTATATTCTTTCCAGTAGTGATGAATAATGTTGCTTTTTCAGGTGAAGTTGGCAATGCATCTAAAATGAATCTAGTGCTTCAGCTTATGACTGGAGTAACTCTTGCAGGATTAGCTGAGGGAATGGCTCTGGCAGACAGGGCTGGACTTCAGCAACAGGATGTCCTAGAAGTGTTGGAATTAACATCATTAGCATGTCCAACTATTCTTGAGAAAGGAAAATGTAAGTGTACTTTGTGTGTGGTTATACATCAATTTTTTGCGAACCCGATTTGACTGCCTTACAAACTAAGGGGAAATCCCAGGTCAGAGAAGAGTAAGGCAAGACACATATTCAGAAGAAAGAGCTAGCTAGTTATTTTTCAATGACCTGATAATAGTCAGCATTTGTTAAACTTTTCTTAACAAAAATATGTAGTGCACTTAGAATATAGCTCCCAATGTCGCATAAATGCTAATTGAATACCATTTAACATTAGTATTGATGCTAACTTGTGTATCACCAGTGTTAACCTTACATCAATGTCCCCAAGCTCGTAAGTTGTGCCTGCCATGAATTTGCCAATGTAGTGCATATTCTCTGCCAAGGTGAACTCTTGTTTTGGCTGATGTATCTGATTTTCATGATTAGGGAGCATGGAATGTATCCTCAACCGGGAAATTCCCAGCAAGACTCAGAGAGCCAAACTTAGTATACATATAGTGCAGGGGATAGTGCAGAAATTTTGTTTTCTCCATCCAATCTCCTGAGTATTCCATAAAAACCTGGTTACTTTATTCAGATTTTCCCTCTAAATCTCCTTCAAAAAAGAGGGTTTGATGCAATGTGAATTAAGTGTCCTAAGTCAGGTCAGTTGCTCCGAAAGGCTCCTGGGATGATGTGTCATTCTTCCGATCCCCTTCTCTCTCTTTCCTCCTGGGTCCCCAAGCCTTGCATGTCTTGGAAGTGAAATATGGAAATTGTTACTGTTAGCAAATGCCTATGGGACTGGCCCGTTATGCATGCTTAAAACCAATCGGGGGCTCTTAAAAACTGTTCAGATATGTTTTTGGGATTGACAGCTCAACATTGCAATGTGTACTCTGTCTGTGTTTTAGATGCACATGGAGGTGATGATTGTCACATTAATTATGTAATGTTTGTCATTCCATGGTAATCTTGTGAAGTATCCCTTAGGCCTTTGACGAGTCCCTAGGTAGATCCCATTGTAGAAGAAAAATAGGAAGGGTTGCCGTTATTTTACCAGTAGAGGTCTATTCTTAGCAATTAAATTGGTTCTTCATGTGCATGGAGTTGTCCGGAGGGGCTGCCTTAATGGTTACCAAGTAGAAAAGTTATAACCTTTTCTGTTAAATATTTATGCATTCTAATGCACATAAGGGGAAGATTCCAATAAAGTTACTGTTGCAACATCTTGCACAGTTTCTTTGAATTTGAGTATCTTAAGTTTGTCCTTAATTTCTATTCTCGTAAGTGTTGGGGTCTCTCATGGATGCTCATAATATTTAGTACCCTCAAATTATCAATATCTACGTTAAGGACGCCATTATTTATTATTTAATTCAGATGAATGTGAAGTGTTCATATAAGGATTTCAAATAATAATGAGGTTTGTCAAGCCTTTTTGTTTTGGCAAATTATCTTGTTTATGTTCTGATTGTATAATGTTGGGAGGGAAAATATCAGAATGTGTCCATATCACATGCTCTTTCTCTTATTTCAAGTGTTTGAGCTGATGTACTCGGATAATGTGAGATCCTGATAAGTCCTTTGTGTTGCAAGCAAATTCCATAGTCATCTGGCTTTTGAAGTCGCACTCATATTCCAAAATTTCTGGTATCTAATGCAGTTATTTAATGTACTCAATCCATTTGTTTCTTACATCTTCCTTCGTATTTTGCATCCACCTATCTGATTTGTTAAGAGTAGGCTAATGCAGACACTGGGTTTCTGTCTGTCCTTCCTCCTTTACCATCCATCCTTAGCTGTTGGTCGCCTTCCCTAAAAACTACTAATACTTAACCTGACCTAGAAAAGTTAATTGAAAACCTATATATGGAGTGTAGTTTTGAATGGCAACTTTAAAGCTTGGACATTTTAGGCATGATGACAGGTAGAGATGCAGGTGTGTAAGAGGATAGAAAAAGTTGAGTATGCACCCTGTTTCACAGGAGCTGTGATTTTTTTTTTCTTCATGTTTGTAAACTTGCACAAAAAGCCGACAAGGGTCCAATCTCCAAATATCCAAAAATAATGTAGTTCCGACTACATAAAGATATCACTGCTTTGTTTCAAAGTTCAGCGGGAAACATTTTTGCATCCAACTTTAATCGTTTGCCCACATTACTGAAACAATCCATATCTGTTAGACCTTTCCTGTGTGTCCTTATTCTGCTTTCATTTAACTTCCAAATTTCTTCCATTCTAATTTATACTTGTAACAACTGAAAAGAGTTTTCAATGGTGAAATCTTAACTTTGATAGCAAATTCTCTCTCACTTACAGCACCCGAAAAATGATAAATTAGTTTTCTTTGATATCCATAACTTTTGAAGCTTAAGCTGATACATTGAATCTAGTGGAATATATGTTTTAAAAACCTCTAACTAGATTCCCTCATCCCAAAGGACATTTCCTTTTTTAAGTAATATTTGCCCAGAAGTATAAAGTTTTTAGTCTTTTATACTATAAACAATGCTGTTACCTAGCGGTGGGTTCTTCCCACTTGCCCTGTAGCTGAAATTTATACCCTTTGCCCTTGGTTCAGAATGGACTAACAATGGTACATGTTACACAAAACTTGAGCCTTCATGAATAAATCTTCATGATAGGAAAAGATCACCTAGGTTACATAAATTTTCAAGATCTTACAGTTTCTATCAAAACTCAACGGAGGCACATCTAAAAGAAACCAATCTCTACACCATCTCTAATGATCCCTCCCACATCTAAATACATGGTCATGCTTTTTTTCACCCATTAGAGCGTCAACTTGCCGCTCTGTGTCTCAGCTTCTAATTTAAATAAAGAACACTAACATTTACATCACCCTGGACGATTGTTACTACACCAATTTATTATTACGTAATTTGCTGGTTAAGGTAGGTTTTGGATGGACGCAACTACCAATTAAATATTTTGTGACTCCTAACAAAACAATTCAACAACTTAAGTCTACATTAATTCCCTACTACTTTGACCATGTTGGTCCAAAACCCTTCCAAGATGCGTAAACTATTCTACCTGCTCTAGTTGTTGCCCTCCTATTTTAATGTTTAGCTTTTTCTTTTTGGAAAATTGCATAACCTTGGTTTTATTAATATTGATTCTCATCTCATATCTTTTGTGTTGAATTTGCGATTCACTCAGCAATTCTTGCAATATGGCTGACTGGCAAACTAAAGCTTGGTCATCAGCAAACCAAACTGACTTTAAGGATTCCCCCGCCGACTTTCATTCCCATCTCCAGTTCTTCCTGTGCCTCTTAAATCATTTCCACAGCCAAATAGTTGACAAAATTCTAGATTAAATTAAGGCAGCTAACCATGAGAGATTTTCTCTTTTGTGACACTTCCTCTGATTTTTCTGGAATGCCATAATGTTGCGTATTCATGAAGAGAAATGGTCTGTGCATAGGTACCAGCACCACAGTGGCACAAAAAGTGCCGCTTGAGTATAAAAGATAAGTTATGAGGCACCAACTTATGGCATCACACCAACGAGAAGAATGCAATAGCCATAGATTTCTAGCCTTTTTAAAATTTTGAAGTTAGCAATGTATGAGATGGACATTGTGTATGAGGAAAGTTAAAATAACTGTGAAAATGATTTAGCAGCAGTGATGATGAATTTCTGAGATTCTAAATTGAATAAACGTTGGTATAGCTGCTAATATTTAAATGTAACAATTCTATTTTCTTTGTATTGTGTGTTAGCATTGAAATATTTTGATATTTTATGTAATCATTTTTCATGAATTCTAACATGAAAAATCACATTGCATCCAATGGGCTGGGAAGAACGGTATTTGGATGATGTGCTGTCCGCTGATAATTGGGGAATTCTTTGCTCACCTCTGGCATGGAGTGCATGATTTTACAAAATGGCAAATGAAATGGTGTAGAATTAACAGAGTTTTTGATACACCTAATATATTATTATTAATAGTAACATTGTTGTTTACTTTGAATGCAAGAAAGGGAATTTATTACTTTTCCTATATATTTATTCAAAAATATCATGATGAATTTGATCCAATTCCTGAGCTTGTGGTTAATGTATGAAACAGAGTAAGTTGGTATTGGATGTGGCCATAACAACAACTCAAGTGACCCATTTTTGAATCCAAAGAATTATGAATCCAGAGTAATTTTTCATTGTACCCCATTTTTGAAAGTATAATTTGCAAGTTTGGCCAAATCACGCATCCTAGATCAATGCTTAAACATTATAAGTGTGCATAGTTATTCATTGAAGGTAACTCTTCAGCTATTGTATGCTATATCTGAATTGTGATGGAAGCTTTACATGAGTGTTTATTGCCTATTTCCTGTTTTTACAAAACATCTGCAAGTTTGTTTTGATTGAAGGGACAATCTTTGAAAACAAATGTTTCAATCAATAGAGAATCTGTGGGAGTGTTCGGAAAGACCTAATTTTTTTAGTATTGTAATTTATACTGTCTGTGACTGCATTACCCTTGAATTCTGAAACACAAAATTGAGCGTTGGTGTTTGTGAAGATTTGTTTTTTTTTCATAAGCTTTGTGAGATAAGCCCGTAATATATCAAACAATACAGTAAACTCTCGCAAATGTGAACACACACCGACCACCCACTGGCAGAGTCCACTCATGTAGTTAAGTGAAAACCATGTATAAATATTTCAATATTTTCCCAGTAGTATGGTAAATTATGAATTACCAGTGCTACATAAAGCAACTAATTCACTTGTTTATCAAAATGGCATTAATCACATGGTCACGACATAGTTGTTAACAATGGACAATAGGTAATAGAGTTTCTGGTGAAGTCATGAATGTTGATTGGAATGCAGTTGAACCACTTACAGGTTAAAATTGCGTGCAGTGAAAGCTGAATATGCTTTGCAATTATGTCAAATGCATAATTCAGATGAAACGGTTCTGTATTGGAGAGCTTTGTTGGAAAACATGCGAGATTAATGAAGTGAATCAAAAGTTCCTGGATGAAAAATTGCCACAAGTTGAAGAGTGTTTTTGTGGAAAAAAATTGATAACCTGCAACTCCTCCTCCTTCCTGAGAGGAAAATTATGAATCAAAATCATAAATTTTATAGGCATTTGACAAGTGTGTGTGGTTTACTGGAGTCATCTCAACGGAATGCTTCCAGAATCACTTTGTTCCTCAAGTTGTTATACTAAGTTGATATACGTGTAACTCCAAAGGATGAGGTAAAAACGCTAGATATTGGACCATAATGCCTCCCATCCTGAGATAAACAATTTGCACAGCAGGGATGGTAAGATGAGGCATATTGTTTTTCCAGATAACCCAACTATTTCAGTCAATGGATCAAGGAGAAATTATTGCTTTCAAGAGGGTATGTGGGAAAAGTTTTTGAATGAAATTAGAGAAGTGCTGTAGTCAAGTAATGATGTGATTGAATGTAGGAGACATGGAACAATAATTATTTAAAGAAACTATAATCTGAAGCATGTCCTTCATCTGTGCTGATTCTTTGTGAAAGGTGTAACAATCCTCTAATGCAAATGCATGGAAAAAGGTGCTGTATGAAAAAGGGTCATCTTTTTATTGTCACAGGATTTTAACCTGAATATTATGAGGAACTTTTGCAGTCTGCGGGAGAAATATCCTTGGTTATTAAAAATGTCAGACTGGATTTATGTTGAGTAACAGATCGAAGCACTTTTCCAATTGATAAAATTTTTTTAATTTTACGAATGGGTTTTAATGTATTGCATGATCATCAGGTCCTGATGATGATGCAATACATTGAAACCCGGTCGTGAAATACAAAATTATTAAGTGGAAAAGTGCTTCAATCAGTTATTCATTATGTTTGACTTACACCACATCATGCCTGAAGCTACTCAATTTGGATTTATGTTGATGAAGGTGATCTGGGTTAACAAAGAGTATCGGAAGAAGAAATATCTGATGGCGTTTAGACAAAGGGGAATGTATATTTGGAATCTGAAGAGGAGCTTGTTAAAAAATCAGTTACAATTTCAAGGGTCTGACAGAGCCTGGTAATTACAATTTTATGAAATTAACATCAGCCACAGCCATGCAACCAAATTTGAGAACTTGCATGTGAAATTGTAATTAGGAAGTAACTCGGCAGCAGTAAGCAAAGTTAAATGAATAAGTTTTTCAAAATATTGCCCTCTTCTTCCCGTACCTCACCACACCTTAACCCATCATATACCAATGATAGAATGTAGAAAGTCTATGTTTGTAATTAAAATACAATAATTCATTCTTTTCAAAGGAAGGTTAATAATAATAAATATTTTTTCCAGTTTATAATGAGTAAATCCAATGATTGTTAATTGTCCTTTGCATTATTTCTTTGATCATTTAATATTATTAAATTTAATCTTCATAATTTTTAATACACTTGGGTTTGACAGAATTTATTTAGGGAAAGTTACATCAGTACCTACCTTTTAAAGTTCAATAAAATAGCGCAAATAGTTCAATAGTCATCTAGCGCAATAAATTTATCGAGGAATATCCTTAGCGTGATTTCAATGCTAAATTCGTACTATTACTTTAACTCATTATACCATTTAGTTGTCAGTAATTTCTACCATAATAATCAAGTGAATGAAAACAAATGCTCCTTCAGTGCTATTCATGAATCAACAGCTGTTAACTTGATCAACTTCATTCGTACATCGGGGCATACTACCTTGAGTAAAACCTTGCGGAATTCAATTGGCAGGTACAATTTCATGTTGTCACTAAGAAAACCTCAATGTAATGCCCTAAAATATTTCAGCGAAATGAATAAGATATATTCATAAGTGTCTTTCTTCTATAATACCAGAGCGTAGAGTTGGCTAAGCATTATGCCACCACGACTTAAATTGAATAAAGAAAATTAGCACTATTTTCTGAAGATAAACTCGCATTTGTCAATTAAAAACCTGATTCACTCTCATTATGTAAAAACATGTGTACACAGTAGATGGAATTATATGCAATGCATACTATTTAAATGGAAGATTCAAGGTTTAGGATTTCATTAACTCTGCATAAGATTTGTTTAATAATCGAAGCTTCATTTTTACCATTTATAGTCATTTTAATTTTTTTGCAGATTAAACACACTCAAGAATATTGGTGAAAAATACTCTATGGGGTTGAATGTCTGTCCTCAAATAATTTTTGACGGCCAATAGTTTTGGGTGCTTTTTTCTATGAATGTTATTTTATGTACAGCTCAGACACATCATATGAAAATGCCAAAAAGTATTTTGAGAGATCCTGTTTCTGAAATTTTATCAAGTATGCTGGTAGATGAGTGAATTTTATTGTGTAACCTTGCACTAATCTATCTGAATATCTTATTTCAGGTATTGTTGAAGGTGGTTTCCAGTGCCATCTTCCTCTGCAGCATATGCAGAAAGATCTCAAGCTATCCATTTATATGGCTGACCAACTAGAACAACCACTGCCTCTTACCGCCGCAGCAAATGAAGTTTTCAAGCATGCTAAGCGTCTTGGGTATGGAGAACATGATGCCTCATCAGTGTACATCAGGGCACGGTTTTGATGTGCCTTTAGTGGTTACACATGTACTAGTTGGGGAGATAGGATGATCTGATAGATGGGAGGTAATAGAAGTCGAGTGCATTACTTCTGCTCCTCACCACTTATCAGTGTTCCCTACATGATTCTCTTCTATCCTCTGGATACCTGAACAAAATATCTAAGGGCACCCAAGCTAAATTGTGCAGAAAAAATTTTTGGGAACTCTGTTTTTATCACGTTATATCCTCCCATGCCTTTACGGAAGGACTAGATCCTTCTTTGACTTGAGGAAAATCTGGAAGGCAGTGTTGTTGCGTTTGCTGTACAGAGCCCAGAAAATAGCTCGGCAAATTTGTCCCGGAACAGTTGTGGTTAAGGGAAGTGAATGCTTGTGCATGCCTGCCTTATCTTTGATTTGTGGCATCCGTTGTAATGTCCATTGACTTTTGAGAATGTTTATTTCCTTACTTCTGTGTTGACCAATCAACTGTGAGGTAAACATTTTTCATAAAACTTGTGGTTATACATTAATATCATTGACTGTGTCTGAAAGCTATTATCCAAGGTTAAATTACTCTTCTGTTAATGAATTAGTGACATGATGGCTGGAGAAAGTAAGCATCCTCATTGCCTTCATATTGTGTGGATTTCCTTTTACTTCGTTACAAACCACAAGGGACCATGATGATTAACATTGTCAAACCAAAGAGAATGTCGAATCTTCCTTGTAAATTGTTATATTGCAACATTTCAAAAGAAATTGGTGTTTGATCACTTTGAGTATATCATTTTATTGTTCCCTAAGCTGCATATCTTTTAATTGTCAATATTATTTTTACATTTTTGTAATGATTTAGCAATTTAAATGCTGCAACTTCTCCCAATCAAGTGCATTTTGGTGCATTACAAATTTTTATTGAAGGTATAAAATGAGCTAATCTTCATCCATGATTTGACATTAATCTTTGAAAATCACCATGGCTCATTTTAATGGTTGAATGCTCATTGGTTTGCCTAGGCAATATTTTATTTTCTGGTATAAAAATGTGTTTTCACTATATTGGTTTAAAAGTGATGATTAGGTGCAAAATATGTGGAATTGTTGAGTTAAACCAAGTTCAAGAAGTCAAATGTTTTTGACAATGTCTTTGCCTTGTTTTTCATTTTAAGGATTATTGTATTATAGCCTGAAATATTTTAGCACAAAATTCATTTGTATGTACAGATATTTTCATTAGAAAGTCATTTATTTACTGTAAGGGTAATTAGTATAGCTCTATCTGTTACTAACAAAGAATTTTGGGATAAAAATTTGGCACTGAAACCTGAATCTTGTGAACATTGTCACAAGACATTCTTTGTGTGTTTAGGATTTTATTAAAAAATAAAACTTATGTAGACTTACAATTTTGATTATTATTGTTGTTGTAATTCTGCTTTAAATTAATGCTCTTTGGCGTTAAATTTTGGAGTGAATATGAATGTACTGTTACGTACCATTGTTATCTGAGATTAATTCTAGTTGAAATACTAAATTTTGCTATTCATGAACATAAACATTTTCAAGTACGTAATCGGGTTGGTGATTAATTGAAGTTCCATGCATAGTTTTGTTCTCCCTTTTGTTATCCTAAGAAGTGGATAGAGGAATACAGTGCAAGAATTTCAAAGTGTAAAACTTAATTGCCTTTCTGGTCAAGTTTGGTTTTGACAATTTGTATTTCTCGCATTGTGATGTACATTAGTGGATGACTCTGTTAAAAGTTATTTTTTCGGCATCTCTTGCATTTTCATCTTAATTTGGATAGAGGAAGGTTTGTATGATCACTGTGGATGAAATAAGAGTACATCTTAAAATCCTCAGAAATTGAATGCTAAATTTATGTATTTAAACTTGAGTACTCAATGTTTTCTTATATCAAAGGTGACTAAAAGCATAATCATCATAAAGTTAAGAATATTTGATCATCTGCCCGAATAATGTATATGTTTTGAGCGGCATGTGTTAAGGAATCATTGTTTTAATGTTCATTCTAATGATTGGCTTTGATATGCATACATGAAAATTAGTTAAATTTGAATTGATTCCGTATGAATTGCTATATTTGATGGCATGTAAGTCGCATCTCCTTTTCTGAAGATCATATTCAGGAAAAGTTTTCTCATCATATTTGAAAGCAGGGTACTTAATAAAATAAATTGCTTAAACATTTTTGCTTACCTGGTTATTCACTGGTAATGTTAATGGTAGCAATATTGCTTAAGGAAATCATACTATATTGGGAGTAGGGATAGGTAATACTGACCATGAGGGTTAACACTCATCTGCAGTAGTGAGTATCATGGATTACTCATGCTTGCAGAAAGCATCACCTTCTCATGAAGGAAGTATGGATAATTTTTGAGTGTGTTCAACTTGTGCACCATAAAATATGGTAATTGCTCTTCCTTATTAACACATTTTTTTAATTTGTATTATTTAATACTGGGTGACTAAGAGTTCTCTATGGAGGAAAGATGAATGAAATGGAGAACATACATGAAAATTTAGGGGTACAGTAGCCTATTTTGTACAGGACTCTATTTGATTAAGTTTCCAGGTGACTTAATATCCATGGCTTAACCAAAGTTGCTATGGTTTGAATACAAAATCATATTCAGAAACCGCAGTAGGTAAGAGGAAGGAACTGGTCCTTAAGCATGATTTTTGAATGCCCTTGGGCTTATGTACGTTGAGCTCTACTCTGGCCTATCAAACAATACCTATTCAGTAGCCAATTTATTTCAGGTCAGGAAGCTAAATGTTTCAAATTCATTGCCATTTGAATTCTTGGATGGCCTGGTTGTTAAAAAGAGTAAGAGATCATATTCTGTTTTTGTTTACTTATGTGTGGAAAGGACAAAATAATCCCTGTGTAATTTAATTGCAATCCACTGGGAAATATCGATAAACTGTGAAAGGGTGATAAAATATAGTTCAGGTAATTGAAAACCTTCAAGATTGAAATATTTCTCTTAGAATTTTGTGAAATATAGATGTTATCCATATTTAAAATTATAAATTGGTTGTATCTTAAAGTATTATTGGCTGCAGATGTGCTGTGCCATGATTGTGGCCAATAAAACCTGTGGAAACTACTTATTGATAATTTTAATTATGGATAGCCATTATATGTTGCACTTGATTCTATTAGTTTATCATTGTCATATTCAAAGATTCAGACAATTTATTAATACTGAGATACAAGGACCATGAATCCCCATTCTGTGAAAAACGTTCTCTCCTGGATGGAGCTAAACTCTTCATTCGTACTAAAAAGTAGCTTAATTAGAACAATGTTCATTTCGGGCAGGTATTTCACTTGTAATATGACATTTTATTTTTGATGGCATTGGCTTATGAAGGGAGAAATCTACAAAACTTCAATTAATACACCAGAAAATAACCCATTTCAGGTTTTACCTGAAATTTGTTAAACTATGGGCTGAATCTAACCTCCTGTTACTGTCAAAACTGTTTTATGACTGTCAGGTCAGTTAGAAATTGATTGTTAATATGCTAAATAACTGACATTGTATTACTCTGGTTACAAGGTTCATATTTGCTAATGAGCATTCTTTTCTTGTAAAATTTGACTTGTCTGCTATCTCCAAGTTATGATAATATCCACTTAATGATTGGGTCTAAGGAGCCATTTTAGAACCTGGCCTGAGTAATGAACACTCAATGGAATACATAGCAATGTGATGACTAGGGTTACAACTGACAACCCAAGAGACCCCTCAAACTGCTGGGTAATTTTAATTGTATGGAATGACACTTTGCTCTGCAACACTGGATAATATATCTTAAGACTCCCGTATTTTGCATTAATATGAACCATAATCAACCTAAGGCTGAATAAGGGTTTCATTCTCTTAAAAAAGGCCAATATCATGGGGAAGGTACAAAATAAGGGGGACTAAGTCACTACGCCTGAGCCACCTGCAGTTTCCCAGGAAGATATTGTCAAAAACATCACACAGCCGGGGCAAAGCCGATGACTTCATATTCCATTTCCTATCTCGACACAGAAGAAAATACTCTGTCCTACATGAAAAACAAGTTTTCATATTTTATTTGGTCAAAATATAGCATTCTCTGTATATAATATGCAGATAACCAATATTTTACACACATGTGCAAACTTCTAAGTAAAAAACGTATTTCAGTTATAATTTAAGTATAATGTTAATATAAGCCAGTAAGAAATGAATGGCAAGTAACCTATTTAACGAATGGTTAAGGTGTTAGATGAAAACTGAATTTGTTCAAGCAATAGTGTCTATTTTTCAAAACGGGAGTAAAGGTAATCAGTATTATATAAAGGCAGGTGTAGTGAAGACCAATATGATTTTTAATAAAAATGTACCTCCTAAGTTTGTGATGGGGACATTTAGAATTTATACCGGTAATTAAATACATGGGAAATCAACCAGGAGACGAGAGGAGCAAAACTTAGGTTAAAAACTTGAGCTCCATAATATTTATTTGGTGTCATCACGGTGCGTGATTTTGAAGGGTTATGATGTAGAAATGTGGGTGATGTTGGACGGTGCATTGCTTTATATGGTGTGAACCCTGGGCCTTATGTAATGGTACGGTTGGGTAATTCGAGAATCTTTAAATGCATTTTATTTCATATATTTCTTCTTGTGTATTATACGGGTGCATTGCTAGATCGTTGTTACCGGACCATTTGATTACTGTAACGAAATTTAAATAATAATGTACATTAAAGTTTTTAAGTAATCGGCGAGGGCAAAGAAAGGTTAATTAACGTAACTGAACTAAAAAAAAATTTAACAGGTACCTCCGAAGAAGGCCCCCCTTAAACGCATTCCGTTCCTTTCTGGAATGATTCCGCCTAGCCCTACACTTACTGAACATCGAGCCCCATGCCCTTGTTTCATAGGATTCTTAAGGGTCACAATATACACCAGTTTCGCCACTATATCTTAAGTTAAAGGTTAATTTGGATTTCCTTTGATACAAATTGCCGTGGTCATTGAAACACTAAAATACCCCGGAATAAAAGAGAGCCCTTCTCCGAAAGTGTATAATGCACATATATCTTGAGGGAATGCACATATTTCTCAGCATTTTAAAGATTCTGGGCCCTAACAAAAAAGGTGCGTCTTTTGAGCTCCCACACAAACGATCGCCTGAGTCAGGCTGAAAAGATAAGGCACAGTCAAAGAATTCCACCCTCCATCGTTGTTTTGGCACACAAATGGGTAACTATTCTCTTGTAAAAAATCTAGACATATAGATGACCAGTAAGATTTAGCGCTACTGGCGTTCATCAGTCCATAATGGGTGACCCTTAAATTCAACTTAAAAGTAGGGGGAGGGGAGAAAGCGAGGGCAGCAGCCGCTGATTATTTCTGGGAGCTGAAAAACGGCCTTTATAGGGCGGAATTCATTTAAATTTCACTCGGAGTCTATTAGTCCACACTATCTGCAAACGCATTTATCCATTCAAATCCATTGATCTGCCCAGTTTTAGCACAATAATATTATCAACAAGTCTTAAATTAGAGCAGGAAAGCCCAATCTAACAGATTTTCTCCACATCCAATTTCATTGGAGATTTATGTATTAAATGCATTGATAAACAAATGATGACACACGCACTTCATCGGAGAATATATCATATAAAGATATGAAATATACCATGCCAATCAGTTTAAACATCTGCCTTTCGCCGGCAGATAGTCAACTGTTTATTTTGAATTGTTTAACATTCGTATTTACGTATATGAATGATATGCTGTAATCAGTTGTTACAGAATTAACTCTTCATGGCGAAAGGAAGAAACGAATGGGAGTATTTCATCGTAGGATAAGCTCTAGGATGTATTTGAATCGTGCTCGAGACACGGACAACATCATTTGGCATGGCGCCACAAATTTGTAGCTGATAGTTATGACGTAATAGATTTTCATCTTTTCTTTATTGTAGTTTATAACGTTATTCATCATTAAACAAAATAGTCTCCATTTTGAGCAATAAATTTAAACTACAGCAAGCGGATGTGGTTTCATGCATATATTTTTAAATTAGCGATCTGATTACTAAATAATTTATCACTTGCGATGCCATTGCTTCGACGCGTAGTGATACGACCTGTTAAAGAAGGGGTGCAATACGTCTGTGTATCACAATGTTGATAGCAATTATAATTTGGCAAGAAAGTTTTCCGTCATAAACACGCTAATTGTTTACTGTCCATGGACGTATTTGAGACTGTTCTTTTCCTAATTTCAAGGAGAAGATGCGAGATTGAGCCTATTTTATGAGAAGTGTTAACTGTTCTTCGAAGTTTGTAAAATCAAGATTCAATTTTAGTAACAGAGTTTTTTAATTGTGTGCCTACTTTTAAACATTTGATCAAAGGTTAACGCAGACGTTTACATTGGCGTTCCAACCGAAAATAATTATGAGTGAAACGGATGGTCGTGACCTAAATTAAAAGTGAGTACCATGCAGCATTCCTTCTGCTCTTGATTTTATTTACGGTTTTATTGTGGTTTTGTTATACATTTATGGGGAAAACCATTTGTTTCTGAAAGTCAACCAGCAGTGTGTATTTGACCTCGTAGTTGAACGTGAATAGCCATTAATCGGGCGAAATTGTTCGATCCTATTTTTAGTATGTGACAAATTAACACGGATCGTATTACACATAATGTGCACAATCGGGGAAGGAAAACTTGAATTTCTTCGATTCATGTGTTTGCCAATGCTATATCTTTAAGTCCGTTGGCCCCGGTTGTTTGTGATCTTGGTGGTCGGTTTCCAATTTAAATCGAGCTCAAGTTGCTCAGATTCGTTACCTTGCTCTTAACACCTCTTGTTTGTTGGTTTTTCACACCACTATTTGAAATTAACTTCAACATTTATGTCAAAGTAATTTCTATGAGGTAATATGAAAGAAAATTAAGTTCATGATTGGGTGTCAGTTCTTAAGTTATGGAGCTCTGTACAGTCTGTTATTTTACAGAATTGTAATATTTTTTTGGTTGTACGGATTTTAGTTAAACATTGTATACAACTAGACAATACGGTGTCTTCTTTTAAAATAACCTGATGTTTGATTTACTCATTTGTTATTTTTGTATTTTATTAACTAGTTATTATTGTTTCTGCTGTTGAATTATTGTTCATGTTCATAATCTTGGCGGAAATATGTTTAAAAATGGATAGTCGGTCCATGAGTCAACAGTGTCGTAGCGACTTAGCAGTTTTTTACCTAACAAACCTAAATTGAAAATAAGCCACACAATAATGTGATGATGAGAAACGTTCGTTTGGTAAAATGTTTGCTCGACCTCCTAATGGCACAGTTTATCTGGGATATCTCTATTATTTCTTGACATCCCCAAAGACTTCGTTTAAATTTTCTTCAAACAGAATACCATTTTGCCATTTTATCGATACTGCAGAAATACTATTTTCAAAGTTGTAATTAAATTTATGGGCAAATATTTTTAGGATGACGAAGAAAATCTATGCACTGATAAAGTTTGCAATGTAAATGTGAACAGTTATAATTTGGCCCACATGTAGGGCAGTTAGTGCAGCCAAAAATCAAGATTGATTATCTCTGGGTTATGAAAAGGGCTTTGCTCAGAAAAAAAATCAAATTTGTCGAGTAAGGGTTGCTTATTCACCAGTGTATGAATTAAGAATTCACAATAAATACATTCATTGGAATCTCTCAGAAGTTGGTCCTAAAGTGATAAAATTTTCAATTGGTGGTAGTTTTGCTGGCTCATCTTCCTGTGACAAGAGAAAAAACTCAGAATGAATGATTCCTCAATTGTTTATGTAAAATGAATGAGAAGGCAAGGTTGGCCGGGGAAAATAATTGGCATTTTGAATTAAACTAAGGAAGGTGTGAAGTGTGCAGAGCTAAAGAATAAATGAATAACATATGGGGTTTAAGGATATTTTGTGTCATGTTAGTTAGGGCTTATGAGCACAGTGGTGTGTAGTGCCAGGGTCTATCATGAGCCTACCCTAGGAAGAGGTAGACTACTACCGCTGACAAATAACAGTTATTTGATTCTGGGTAAACTATTGAAAGGGTAAGATATAAAGAGACATGGAAAATGTAGAATTACCGCTCATTAAGCATCAGCACAAGAAATTAGACAAAGTTAGTTTGCCTTTGAAAGAAATGATGCCACTGGACTATCTTAGCATGAGGAGTTTTCAGTCTTTTTAATTTTGCCCCTTGAAGTTGAGATTTTGGCTCCGGGTATTTTAATCAGTCGCGGTTGTCTCCTTCAAAGAATTATTGGAAAAGTTACTGATTTCCACTCGTTTCCCCATTGTTACTTGTTCAGTAAGTACTCAGCAAAAATTGTCTTGGTATCCTCTTAAGTCCTACTGCATTGCTTTATTTGGGCATATTGGTTACACATTAAGAAGGATCATTAATTCAAGGTATCACATTTACCAACCTTTTAAATTACACAATGACATGTTAGGAGAATTATGTACTGTCATGTTAAATTCTATTTGTTGATCAAACGGTAATCCTTTCCCTCGTTTTTCATATGTGATCTCATAACAATCGGCCACATGTCTATAGGTTAGTAAGTGGAGTGTCTCAAATGTAGTAGCTATCCTCTTTTTCCTTCTCTTGCTTTTTTCATAAGTCATTTTGTGTACTCACATTTCTAAACAAAGCTTTCTGTGGTTTTTATGTACTTTTACAAAGTGCTTCCTTTTGAACTCTTCTTTTGTAGCACCTCAATCGTAATGATATGATTGTTGTTGAATTACATCTTATGCTCATAGTCTACTGCTTTTTTTTATTAGTATTAGACTATTTTGATTGAGTTTAAGAGTAAGTGCCGTCTGACATAAAATTGGCCCTTAGTTGGGGTTACCTTACATGGTTTGATCCTCTTAATTTTCAGCACACTTAATCATGCCCCTCATAAGATAGGAAAGGTTGCCTTTTGTCTTTGTTGTTGATTTAATGAAAAATTAGTTGGTTTCTATCTGAATTATTTTTTTGAGATGATGTTCACAATTAATGTGTTTGAGAGCTCATTTGGTGCAATCTTGGACATGGAGTATATTGCATTGGGATCCGTCTTAGAAAAGGCTGATTCAGAAATTGCCAAATCTTTTGGCAAGCGGAAAGAAATACAATCTTCTAATGAACTCCTTTCCATATTTCTCATGATTGGAGTCTAAACACCATCCTTTGTCCAGCGCCATTGTAACCTATACAACTTGATTAGTTTTAGATTTAATAGCTGTAGTTATACTGACACTTAACAGCTGGGTGGCGGTGATATTTCAAATCGACAAGTTTAAAAATTCTACCGAATGTCAGTTTTCATGTAGGTGTTCATTCTTCTTAGACTGATGGTATTGCCATAAAGTGTGAACAGCATTGCAATTCCTGGCTTTATATCATTAGAAATTTCAGCAAACAACTCACGACACCATTATGACACTTTGGCCCAAGAAAAATCCAGGCCCATCCTTTCCCAGTTTCGATGGTTCCTCCTAGTTCAGGTTCATTTCACATTTTTTTTTGCATCATAATGAGTCTTCTGTTTTGAAGTATCAAAACATTGGCATGTGTGCACCCATTTAACTAAACATTTACTTGATTATTGGCGTGGGATATTGTTACAACATCATAAATGTGAGAATAGTTGGTGAATATTATAAATGTTGTCCTTCTATTACTTCACATGTATGCAATTATCTTGGTTGCTGACTGGTAATTAGGAAGCTGTGCAATGTGATATTTTCCCATGCAACTGCCTTAAGGTTGCGATGGTTGAATTTACCAAAGCTTATGTGACAAATTATGATATTGAAAAAGCAGCATTGAAGGCATTGTGTGAAGAAATGTTTTCAATATTTCTAAGGTCCAAAAGGTCATAGCGACATATGAATGCTGCCATGATAAAGTTTATGTATGATTATACTTAATGGGAGAAATATGGGTTTTAGGTTATGAAAATTTTGCGTTCATGTTAAAAGTCATTCCATAAAGAGAAACATATTATTCTAGTTTTCCATCCCACCATCTCGTTGATGATAACAGTTGAGAGACATTGTTTGTTCAGTTGTGTCCAATGGTTTATTTTATTCATATTCAAATATGTTCTGTCCGCATCCCTGTCTTAGCTTTTATTTGTTCAATGGGAGAAACGTCTTTTATCTGGCCATCCAAATCCAGCCTTCGTATGGCCTTGTACAGCGAATGAGTGGGTGTAGAGAATGCATATTTTGTGTGCACATTTTGAGGTGTCATCCTGTTGCACCTTCTTCCCATAAAAGAAGTTAACAGCTTCGTTCAGAGTTTAAAAAAAATATAAACTTCACTAAATGGTTTTTGTTGTTCATGGAATAGTTAACTTTATGACATCCCTAAGAAACAGTGTTTGCCCCAATAAAGGCATGTCATTTAGTCTGCTACATTGCACAACACACTCTTGAACATTTTCATTTTGGTTTTGGCTACAATGTATGGGTTTTCTGCTTTAATATAGCCCACTGTGGAGTCCTTTGAATTATTTTTCACATGTGTTCAAAGCTAGTCTTCTTTTCTAGCAGTGGAAAATGAAACTCCAGTTTCTGATGTTTAGGGACCTCTGGAATTTTTCTATTCACAATACCTCGTCCAGTTTTGAGATTCAACTTTGTTTTCATTTAATGTGCTAGCTGCATTTATAGTATCTGCAAATTCCAAGAAACTGCGGGAGATGCCGTGGCAGTAACTTTTTGAGGCAGTCATCCACTAATCTACATTACAATGTAGTAATTTAAGAGTGTAAAAATCATTTGCCTTGACTGGGATCCAAACGTTCAAGGTGAATGATTGTTATATCTGAAGTTGTTGCATTGTGATAGTATGTGTAGTTGAAATTTGACTTTTTTAGTTTGAAAGGGTTCGATTGACTGCAGTGAAAGTCAAGTAAAGATGTGTTCATTCAGATTGTGGTGGGATTCATTCATGTGTTTCTATTTGCAATTAACATTTCCATAGGATCTCTGAGATTTTCCCAGATAGTATAAAAGTATTCTGCATATGTCCATGAGCTAAACTTGATTACTAGATGTGACATCAGAAATTTCACCTAAATAATGGAAAAATGTTTTTAGGCTCATGAGCACTCATTGTTGAAATGTTCTGAAGCATGATTTCCTGAAGGGTCATAGAGATTTTAAATCACACCATAAACGTCATCCACACTTTCATGTTTTCAAGTGAAGTGACAAGGGATGACATATTGTTAATAATAATTTTGTTTCCTAGTTCCTTCGAGGTGGAACAGTTCACCCATCTCAGAAGTATTTTCGACCAAAGATGGTCAAAGTGGTAGGGGACACAGGGAATAAAATTGTATTAGGCAAGTAAAATTTTCACAAGGAAGAGAGAATTGACGACAGGGTCATTGAGTGAGGGCGTTAAAAAAAGGCTTGTCAAAACTTTGACTGGAGCATGGTTTTAATGCAGTGCAGAAACATGAACATTGAAGCAAGGTGATAGATGTAATTTGTAGGCTTTTGAAATTTGGCTGTTGAGAAGGATGTGAAGGGATGAAATGGACAGAAAGGAAAACAATTAAGTGCTAGGTATAATGGGGGAGAAGGGTTTTTGGGAGGAATCAAAAGGAGGAAGGAAATATGGATGTTGAGTGTTTGATTGGGAATGTTGATGTTGAAAACTGTGATGGAGAGGAGAATGCTAGGTAAACGAGGAAGGGGTAGGAATAGGATATGTTGGACGGAATGAAGGGAGGAAGTAAATGGGTATGAAGAGGGAAGTATGCAAAATTGCAGATGGAATTTTGTAGTGGACAATTGTAATATCAGATGTCAGGTTGTGTTCTCTGGGAAATGCAAGGGAATCATCATTGTACCTTTGTGTAGCCTGTGTTCATCCAAAACCTGCAGTAACTGATAAATTACCAATGATAAATTGCTGTGATTACTGAGTTCATCTTGTTATTAATTTTATGGCAAAAAACCATTTGATATATTAGCTGCATTGAAGTAGGATTTATTGTTGTGCAGTGTGTCACATTGTGTCCACTTTGAAAGGTGGAAGTGGTTAACCAGCGTGTCTGTGAAAAGCCTACCTTAACCAATAGGCTACCATTAGTAAATAAAAATGCCCTGATTGAGTTCCAAACCGACAACCATTAACGAGAACCATGTTGATCACCTGACAGGCCTGATTGGCAATGCATTTCTCTGAATTCCCTTAACCTAAAGCTTAATGATTGTTGGGATAATCCCTTCTCCAGAACTATGACATGGCACCTCCAATACAGTAGTACTAGTACCCATCTAAGCAATTATTCTAAGCATTATTGTTTTCATGTCGTAACCAGTGAATTATCATGGGGCTATTTGTTTAAAAAATTACTTGATCTATTTGCGAGTTTTTCAAGCACTCCCTCATGACCTAAGCTTATTTTTTCCAATTTTATACTTTCCATGTAATTCCTTGCTCATACCACATTGTGTTTTATGTTACAGCATGAAATATTTCACTACCCCTCAGTATCCCCTTTTTTCATTTTTTTCCCTTCCCATTTCCCGAACGTCCACTCCTTCATACCAGGGTTGTAAATTTGTTCTTTTTGGGTGGTAGTTGATGGGGAATGGTTTGACTGTATCTTGCCTCTCTAGGATTTTCGAATCGGATCTAGAATCTTACATTGGTTGATTTTTTTTAATCCTTTGAAATTTTATTAAATTGCATTTGTTTTTATAAATTATTAAGGTTCTGTGCTTTCATTCTCCAATTGCTGATATCAGAATCATGTGGTCACCTAATGCTGAAAAGGCATGTATTGTGAAAGTTTTGAGAAAGAAGTTATTTTTCTCAATAGATATTTTCATTACATACATTTTACATAATTAGTTATGAGCAAACCTGAGGTTGTTTTGGGCTGTTTCTCTTCACATCTTTCATCTGATAACGTTGTCATCATTTCATGTTTACTTATGTTTCTATATATTTTTATGAAATCAATCAAGTCAGGATTTATGAGAACATGCCGGGTGTAATTCATATATGGAAAAAATAATTTGTTTGCAAGCATCTGTGGGTATTAGGATATGTCCATTAATATGCTTGCGTTATTAACTCAGGGCTAATGCATCCGAAGACAAGAGTTGACGTTTTCTGGAACTAACAAATGTGTCGATGAACCTCATTAAAAATGCGACGCCCACCCCACCACTAGATGTCCCGAGTTCGGTGCTGAAAATCATCAACTTTTCTTCTTCTCCATCGTGGGGCGATTTCAGATGTCGCTTCCGGCACTAGCCCATGTGGTATTATTATTATTATTATTATTGCTAATATACCGGTTAAGGTAGGTTTTGGATGGACGCAAGCTACCAAACGGTACAGCGATAGTTCCATTGTCTCTCTAGCAAAAAATAACCTGGTATCCAACATTACTATACGAGCTCGTAAACTCCTCTTCAATTCTGAATACTTCCCTCCTTCCTTCATTCCGTCCCACATCCCTATCCCATCCTATCCCTTCCTCATTTGTCTAACGTTCTCTCCTCTGTCGCAGTCTTCAACATCTTATTACCATTACAATTCAAAAATTTCAAAGTGTAACAGTCATTCACCTTGAACGGAATGAATCTTTCTTCGAAACCCACTGCCTTTCAAAATGCTGTGCATCCAACTCTCCTGCCTCTTTATGATTTCTCCCGACAATCTTCTGTCACTCACCACCATATCTAGCGAATTCCTCGTTTGTTTGCCTTTCGGTCCACTTCACCTTTCCCATCCTTCTCCATACCCACATCACAAAATCTCTGCCTATCAATCTGCTCCATCGACTATTTTTCTGCGCTTTATAAAGCCACATTCCAGATCAAATTTTGACGAGCCTTTTCTTAACATCCTTAATCAACGTCCCTGCCATAAAATCTCTCCTCCATGTGCAAGGCTATCTGCCAACACAAATCATCTTCTTTTGCCCTTGCTACTCCGACCATTTTGGTCTAAAACACTTCCGAGATACGTAAAATGTTCTACCTGCTCTAGTTTTTACCCTCCTATTTTGATTTTAAGCTTAGCCTTTCGCTTTCTGGAAAACCACTTAACCCTTGTGTATTTATGTTGATTCTCATCCCATGTCTATCGTACTGAATTACAAATTCTCTCAGCAATGCTTGCAACTCCTTGGATGACTGTTAAACTAGAGCTTGGTCATCAGCAAACCTATTTGATTTTATGGATTTCCCGCCGACTTTTATTCCTATATCCAGTTATGTCCATGCCTCCTTCACCGTCTCCTCCACATATACGTTGAACATGACAGGTGATAATGGACACCCCTGTCTCTTCCTTACACTGCCTATTTGGAATCTCTATCCACCGTCGTATTACTTAAGTGCGATATACTTCCGAAGTTAAGGAAAAATTGGCACAATATCTGGATATTTATTCCGAAGTATAGGACTGTAGCAGTAAATTCAACCGTAACCATAAAAAAATCTTTCCTTGGTATGTTCTCACGCCCTTAATACTTGTTACGAGATGAGTGCGGAGTAGTCAAGACAAATGCCAACGAGATAATTTGGGTAGAAAACAATGGGAAATATATCATTTAATTATGTGGTTTAATCAGCGATGTAGGGACTCGCATGTGGAAATCCAAATTAATCGGAGCCATAATGTCGATATGTTCTGGTTTTTTTTAATGCTCCTCAAAATAAGGCGCCTCAGGTGCCTTTTTAATGCGTCCCGCCGTTAATTTGGTTCTGTACCCATAAAGGCAAAGGAGGAATACGGCTGGAATACTTTTCATGCCTGCATTCGGGCAATCAGTTGAGTAGCAATGGCTCTGTACTCGTACGTATCATCCATATTTCATCCATAGACAGCTAGTATTCCATCTGAACGGAATGAAAGAATTCCTCTGCATCTTACTATACCCACCACAGCATTCCGGCAATGGTATGCATTTAATGCGAAAACTTTCTCTTTATGTTAGACATCCCATCCTCTCAATACCTCCGTGATCTTCGCTTACGATTGATTAAAATTTTCCCTACAATTATTATATCGAATTTTTCTCGGTTCAATGTAAATAAATTTCATAGTTCCTGGCTCGTATGCATTCAGGATCAACGGGGACTTAAAGATCTGCGAAATGGCGACTTATCAGCACACCATCAATATTTTTTTTCAAATAGACCGAACCGGTGTGGGTAAATTTAAATAAATGGCGTATTGAGAGATGGAAATTATCGTTGATGGGCCATTTAGATGATGTAATCGATAGGATGGTACGGTCGATATATGTAGAGATATAACGTATCAAACATATTAGAGGAACTAGGATGGGAGTCACTCACAGAGCAAAGGTTAAATTGGAGATTGAAGCTCTTGCATGAATTGGAAGGAGGTCTCGTTAGCAGTGATATTTTAAATGTATTTTAACCCCGTCTTACTACGTTATGAGAGATCATGCTAGTGAAATTAGAGAGATTAAGTGTAGAACAGATAGATTTAAGATGTCATTTTTTCCTCGAATGATAGGGGATCATAATAACATTGTTCTACTGCGGTAGGGTCATGTTCGGGTAAAACAATTCTGTTGTGTATTCATCCCCTGCCACACACCCTGGCAGTGGCTTGCAGGGTGTATATAAATATATAAATAAAAATAAAAAAGTCTCTCGCGTTCCAGCTCAGGAGCTTTACAATGTGTATTCTGTCCGCGATACCAGGAAAACCCAGGTTGGTTTGCTTCGAAGTTTTTTTGTCGGGGACGCCGCGATGGGGTAGCCATCCACTGCGTTTTTAAGTGGTTAATTTTGGCCCCCCGTCAGCGGCGTTCGTTCTTTGAGGTTTCACCGCTATGGCTTCCGGTAATAGATGCCCAATTCGATCGTTTTTTGTTGATAAGACCTCGGCATTGGGGGATTGGCTGAATGCAAACATCATAAAATACACTGTATGGACCGCAGTGCTCACGCATTACTGCAAACTAAATAGAGGGAATTTGTCTGTTTCTGTAGGATTAGCACAAAATTTCATTCTTTTTGGCCCCGGCGGTAGAAGTTTACTTACTGAGGGAATTGGCGATGTTCTACTGGATCCCGGAAGTGGGTTGGATGTTTGGACCACGGCATGTCTTTCGTTATAATCACTCCCGTGCCATTTATGCGGGGTCAACGAACTTATCATCGTGTGGACACTGGGAAATACCTCTATTGCGAGGAGTGGATCAGTTTGAGATTTTGACCCATTGGCCTTGTGGTTCGTTATGTTTTAGTCAAGGGAAGATTGGATTTTGATGCCGATCGAACGGCATCGAGTTCTCCCGCAAAGAAACTGGATATAAATTCCTCATTTGTGGTCTGACTTCCATAAATATTGAAATGGGTAAGCCATACCTGTAGTCTATGAAGTTAGTCCTCTTCGTCCGTAGGTTCTGCAATTCACAGAACGTGACAGCAGGCATCGTTCTACTGCAGCCGCTCGAAGGATATAAATGTTTTGAACGCAGATACGGGATTATTTTGAGTTTTTAACTCCTCAGCGGGGTTTCTTCTCCCCTGTGTGAGCCCCGGCTTGTGTCGTATTGTCGTGGCAGAGGGTTGGACTCGTTGGATTTTACTCAGTCTTATAATTTATTGCGCCAGTAAGGCAATATTTTAGTTCAAAATTCTTTGAACACCCGCTAGGTATAGCGTATTAAGGTTATAAAACTGTCCCCTGTGAGGATTTTGGTGAATTCAACGTCACTAGGTTAATGAACCAGGATACGTAGTCGGTGCGTGTATTGAAAATCCCTACGAAATATCAATTCAACCGGACGAAATATGTTTGCGTCCGTAACAGCCTCCCCAATCGCAAAATTGTTTCGATCAAATATATATATATATATATATATATATATATATATATATATATATATATATATATATATATATATATATATATATTTTTTTTTTTTTTAAGGTAATCTACCGGTTAAGGTAGGTTTTTGGATGGGCACAACTACCAAACAAATATTTTATTACTCCTAACAAAACACAAAATCCATCATCCTACTCTATATCAGGTCCCTCTTCATCTCTGAGTACTTTCTTCCTCCCTTCATCCCGTCCAGCATCCCTATCCTGTTCCTTCCCTTTCCTCTTTTGCCCAACATTCTACCCTCTATCACAGTCTTCAACATCCCACTGCCGGTCAACACCCCCTTCATCCACTTTTCCTGCCTCCATAGGATTGCTCCCAACAAACCCCTCTCTTCGCCCACCATACCAAGTACTTCCTCATTTGTTTTCTTCTCTGTCCATTTCACCTTCTCCATTCCTCTCCACACCCACATTTCAAAAGCCTCCAATCTACGTCTATCCTCCTGCTTCAACGACCACGTTTCCGCACCGTACATAGCTACGCTCCATATCAAAGTTTTTACGAGTCTTTTCTTAACATCCTTACTCAAAGTCCCCGTCATCAACTCCCTCCTCCTTGTGAAAGCCTCTTTGCCTAGCGCAATTCTTCTCCTTACGTCCCTACTACTTTGACCGTGTTGGTCCAAAACACTACCGAGATACGTAAACTGTTCTACCTGCTCTAGTTTTTGCCCTCCTATTTTAATGTTAAGCTTGGCCTTTTTCTTTCTAGAAAATCGCATGACCTTTGTTTTATTAATATTGATTCTCATCCCATACCTGTCGCACTGAATTTCCAATTCACTCAGCAATGCTTGCAGCCCCTTGGCTGACTGACAAACTAAAGCCTGGTCATCAGCAAACCTAACTGATTTTACGAATTCCCCGCCCACTTTCATTCCTACCTCGAGTTCTTCCCATGCCTCTTTAATCATTTCCTCTGCACACAGGTTGAACAGCAACGGTGATAATGGGCAACCCTGCCTTACACCCCTTCCTAACACTGCCCATCCTGACTCCCCGTTTCCCACCCGCACCTGAGCAGTCTGAGACATATACAGGTTGCGGATTAGCCTCCTTTCCCTCCAATCTATTCCTATTTTCTGCAATATACTCATTAGTTTTTCCCAATTCACTCTATAAAACGCTTTTTCGAAATCTACGAAACAGGCAAATACCTCCTGGTTGTGTCCTATATTCCTCTCGATTAATAATCTCATTACTGCAATGGCATCACGCGTACCTCTCCCCTTCCTAAACCCTAACTGATCATCCCCTAAGTAATCATTTGCCCTATTCTCTATCCTTTTGTTTATGATCCTGAGAACAACTTTAGCTGCGTGAGATATCAAACTAATTGTCCTATAGTCCTCACATGACGTGGCCTTTACTTTTTTCGGAATAGGAACTAAAACTGATCTCACAAAGTCTTCCGGCCAGATTTCCTCCTCATAAATACTACGGATCAGCCCATATAGCCTCTTCCTCCCACATTTTCCTAAGCACTTTAAAAGTTCCACGGGAATGTTATCTACCCCCACGTATATATATATATATATATATATATATATATATATATATATATATATATATATATATATATGCCCCGTAAGCCACCGCCAGGGTGTGTGGCAGGGGGTAATTACTCACAAGAATTATTTTACCCGAACATGGCCCTACCGCGATCGAACAATGATCCCACATTTTCCTAAGCACTTTAAAAGTTCCACGGGAATGTTATCTACCCCCACGTATATATATATATATATATATATATATATATATATATATATATATATATATATATATATATGCCCCGTAAGCCACCGCCAGGGTGTGTGGCAGGGGGTAATTATTCACAAGAATTATTTTACCCGAACATGGCCCTACCGCGATCGAACAATGTTAGTATGATCCCCTATCGTTCGTGGAAAACATGACAGCTTAAATATGTCTGTTCTACACTTAATCTCTCTAATTTTATCAGGATGATCTCTCCCACCGTAGCACGATGGGGACAGCAATGCACCCTCAACATCACCGCCAAAGAGACCCCTTCCAATTAATTAATTTATTAATTAAATAAATGAATTCGAAGGAGGTCTCCCCAGCAGTGATGTTGGAAATGCATCACCACCCCCGTCGCACTACGGTAGGAGAGATCATTTTCTGCATGCATCAAAGTCGCAGAATATCAGCACCCTATTCAAAGCACAGGCGTAGATACAATTATTGGGCGATCCACTGATGCTCTCGACGGTGAAACCCTCCCAAAATCCCCCTCCATTCACAGAAATGACCGAGCAAATAGAATCGGGGGTGGTGTCCCTACTGCCGTTAAAACTTCTCACGTCGGCAGGGCTGAGATAATTCCGGGCAATGGCTCGGAAAGGGTTTGGTGCTCAATTAAAAGTCGTCAATCCGAAAGAATTTTATGTATCCACATCCCACTGACCGCCAGTCGGCAGAGACAGTTCAACACTAGTACTAGATCAGCAAATCAAAGGCTCTCCATCCCAACACAATGATCACGACGCTACAATCGGTGGAGACTCCTATGTCCCATCCATTGATAGGAGCGCGCAGTATCAAAACGGGGGGCAAACACAAAGACATCCGCGAATCGCTATTGAATTCCTTTACGTTGAACTCACTGAACCTACCCGTCACTTCACCAACTTGGGGCGACAATATTCTTGACCTGTTAGCAACGAACATTCCCGAAAAAGTCCCAGCTATAGACACTATAAAAGAAATCAGTGACTACAGGGCAGCAAATGCCAAGGCCCCGCTTCATGGGGTCCGAAACAAGAAGCCCAAAAGGAAAAATTTACCTGCTTATAGAAGGGGACCACAATGTCCCCAGAGTGCGCGCCCCAGTATCAACAAGTCCCAAGAAAGACAGCAATCACTGAAACACTGAGGACAGTTTGAATCACTTCCCAGAGACCACGCGCCCAACAGTCAACAAGCTCATTCCCAGCAAATTGTGGAACTCGTGGTAAATTGTGGACTCGTGGGAATAAATTAATTAATATCATTAAATACAATAATAAATCTCATGAAAATATTTCCTCGTAAATGTTTTTACTCATTTAAAATATCCGAGCTATACCGTTGCTACAGCCGTAAGTGGTGTTTGGAATTAAGATCAAATAAAACGCTATGATGTTTTTTTAATATTCGATGTCTTCATTGTCACTTCCTCGCAGGTTTTCTGCTTCTTTCGTGGCTATTGATTTTAAGTAAAAATTTTCTTGGACCGTCACTGTCGAATCGTCATTGTTTGTGTTGAGGTTTTGTGCGATTCGAACCGAAGGTTAACATGTAAGTTATGGGGCACAAATTATAGGGCTTTCAAAATGAATTGCATGAGATTTCGCGAAATTCGTAATATTGATTGAAAAATATGATTTAATGGAAACAAAGGACACTGCAATAGTGCTACTGTTTCTGTAAATTCAAAATGACGTCTGGTGGGAAAGTGTGTGCAACCTGGAGGTTTGGAGTGACGTTTTCAACAGATTATGCGATGCTTTTCTCGTGATATTGTTATCCGTTTAAGGGGTGCCAAATATCTCTGATACGAGTTTGAAGCCATTCCTGTTTTTTTTTTAATTCGTTGTATACTTCGAATGTGGAAGATCTCCGTCGCGTCGCAAACTTTCTCCATGTTGATTATGGAGCGTAAAGCACGCATGATCTACCTTTCCAATCTCCTTCTCCCCACCCACTTTACCGTCGCTCTAAACTCGTTTTCATGGCCAGAGTTTCAAAATAATTGTGACGCGCGAAGTATTTATATTTTATTTTTGAATCGAGTCGCAAGTCCTTTCTGCGATTCGCAGCGATCGGCCTGGAAAATGTAATGTTTGAGCACCATTGAACGCGAAAACATTATTTAGTCAACCGCCAAGGTACTTGCCTCAACCTTCGTTCAGCATATTCAGTCGGCATTCGATATTATTATTGTAGTTTACCGTTTAACGTGGATTTTGGATGGGCACACAAAGTAAACATCGCTCCATTTCCAGGCATACCCCTACTACTCCATTTCTAGGCACACAGCGTAACACCCTCGCACAGTTCAGTAAATCCCTCTTCAATTTCACATACATTATACATCCCGTCATTCCATCCGACATGCATATTCTTTTCCTCTTCTTGGACGAAATGAAGGGAGGAAGGAAGTATGCTGAATTGAAGAGGGGATTAATGTAGTGTTGGATGCCAGGTTGTGTTTTTTGGGAGAGGCAAGGGAGTTATCGTTGTACCGTTGTGTAGCCTGTGTCCACCCTAAACCTACCTTAACCTACCTACCAATGATAATAATCTCGTTTGCCTAGCGTTCTCATTTCTATTACAATCTTCAACTTACTATTATTAGTCGAAATACTCTGCATCCACTTTCCTTACCTTATTTAAATATTTCCCAGCTATCTTTGATCCTCCCCCGCCATGCTTAGTACTTCGTTTGTTCCTTTTCGTCGATTTTACCTTTTGTATCTTTCTTCTTACGTAGATTTCACAAGCTTTCAATCAACACCTATGCATTGCCTCAGCAGCCATATTACCGCACCACACAAAACTGCACTCCTTATCAATGTTTTAACTATTTCGAAGCACAAGTTTCCGGGCCGTTCCAGAACAAATTCCTCATCGAAGTTTTCAGTTGCCTTGTCTTAACAACCTCACTCAACTTATCTGTCAAACTCCCTCCTTGTAATTACTTCTTTACCTAACCCACATGCCCGTTCTTCTGTCACCAACTTGGTCCGAAACGCTTCAAAGATAGGTGAAGTAGTTTATCTGCTCTAGTCAGCACTAAATAATTTTAATTTTTGATTATTGGCCAAATAATTGCAATTTGCTATTAGTTAACGGTTTTATTTCCTACTCGATTTCGATGTACTGCCTTATCTTCCGGTTATAAATTAGCACACAAGTTCCGTCTTGTATGCACTTTTGTCTAGTTGGAAAGGAGCAACCCCCCTCCCTTCCTTTTCTGTCTTGATAAAAGTGAATTTAGCAGGGCACTCATTCTGTACCTGAAGACGATGTAGTATAACAAAACGTATTCAGAAATGAACTCATCTTGTGGAAAAATTCAATTATTTGGTCATTAGTATGTTCCATTTTCACCGACTCATGGCTAAAACTACGCAATTTGGTTCACGTTTAATTTCCTATGTGTATCCATACTTGCGTAAAATTGCCCTCGGTCTCATCTCCACGGAAGGCAATCTCTCGGAGGCAAAGAGAGAACAGCTTTTTGAGCGAGGGGTGATGAGTTTTTTTGTGAGATTTCTTCTCCAGGCTTTCGGGGCGCGCATGTGTCGTGGCCCCGATGTAACTCCATCCGTCGGTCGCGGTGGTTTGTTCCGTGATTGTCACCAAGGGCAGGTGAAGCCCCGAAAGTGCCCACGTGTTCGAGCGCGGGGCCTATTGCTCGCCATCTCTTAAACAATGGACTCCCCTGTTCCTCTCGGTTTGGTATTTTGCTAAGATGGTTTGCACGCGAATTCTCGGAATTAAAACTTGCTCCAATGCATCTTCATTTTCTGAGGATGGGCGAGAAGTTGATATATTTAAGGATATTTTCGAAATTATCTCGCGTCATAAAGTTCTCCGGGGAAGGTGGAGGAAGATTTAATGGTGAAAAAATAAATGAAATGCTTTCGAAGACGAGAAACTTGAGGCTCCTTTTCCTCGTGTTTTTAGTGAAACTCGTGAAAAATTAGGAAATATTCAAAAACTTAGAAATGTTTATTCATGTACACCCTGCAAGCCACTGCCAGGGTGTGTGGCAGGGGGTGAATACACAACAGATTAATTCTACCCGAAAATGGCCCTACCGCGGTCGAGCAATGTTATTATGATCCCTTATCGTTCGTTGAATAAATAACATCTTAAATCTATTTGTTATACACTTAATCTATCTAATTTTACTTGCATGATCTCTCCTTCCGTAGAACGATGGGAGTAATAATACATTTTCAGCATCATTGCTGAATAGACTTCTTTCCAATATATGCAAGAGCTACAATCTGTAATTTAACTCTCGCTGTGTGATTCCCAGGTTAGCTGCTCAAATTTTTTGGATACGCTACTAAGTTTATCATGGCAACGTTTTATAAATCTAGCTCCTCTACGCCCCAAGCGATCCAATTCGATAATTAATCCAACTTCGTGAGGATCCCATGCCATATACTTGCAGCATATTCTAAATGAGGACTAAATAACGACAGATAACATTTCTCTTTGACCTTTTCATCATTTTCCAAGTAGTCTTCTGATAAATCCTAATTTTTGTTAGCTTATCCACAAAGTCCCCGTATGTGTTTCACCCAGGAGAGATCGTGAGTGAGGGTAACGCCTAGGTATTTGAGTCTACGCATTACCTTTCGGTGTTCCCAATGCAGTAGGCGTTTGGGAGGGAATTAATTTTCGTAAAAATTTCTGACTAAGCACAAATTTAATTCTAATTGCCAAGTGTCGCACTAGCATTAGATAGCATTAAGGTCATCCGACAAAGTTGCTGTGTTCTCAGCATCACGGATATCCCGGTAAACCACTGCTTCGCCAAATAAACGTATCTTACGAGTGACTACAGAGTCAATGTCATTAACGTTAAGTAGAATAAAAAGAGCTCCGATAACACTTCCCTGGGGAACACCTGAAGTAACTTCTACTTCATTTGAGTTGACCCCACACATGACTACTCTTTGTACCCTACCATTTAAAAAGTCTTTAATCCATACCCAGATATTTAAATCTCTGCAATATGCTTCTAGTTTTGCGAGTAGTTCCAAGTACTATGAGGTATTTTGTCGAAGGCTTTCTGAAAATCTAGAAAAATCACGCCCACTGGAACAAATTCCACTCCCGAAATAAGAATATCATGAACAAAAAGCGCAACTTGTGTCTCGCAGGATCTACCTTTTCGGAAACCGTGCTCATTTTTCATTAATAACTTCTGGTTATCGAGGTGTGTCATGATCGAACCAGCAAGTTTACGTTCCATAACCTTGCGCGGAATGGACGTGAGGGAAATAGGTCTGTAATTACTCGGCTCCTTGTCTCCGTTTTTGAATAATTGTGTTTTGTTAGCCGTTTTCCAATCTCTGGGGACCTTGTGATCTACCGGTCACTTCTTAAATACATTATTTCTAGATACGGCGCAATCTCCGAAGCTAAATCCTTAAATATACGACCGGGTTAATTAATCTTGATATTTTTCAGCAAGCGGTCTATTCCATTTAATGAGATTTCAATTTTGGGCATCGGTTGACCGGCACGATTTGATGAGCTATCGGAGGTATTCGGTGAGATATTAGTGCAGACGCTTTGAAAGAAGGAATTTAATTATTTAGCCTTTTCCATACGCTGGTAAAATTTCACCTTTATCATTTAGGACGAATTAACAGGTGACTTATTTCCCTGAACGTCTCCGACGTATGACCAAAATGCTTTTGGCTCCTCTTTCAAATTTTCGGCTAACCTCTTCCCTTTGAATTCCCTTAACGCTTTCAGAAATTCACTCTCGGCATTTGCCCTAGATAAATTATAATCATAAGCGATCTCATTTTTTTTGTCGTTAGAGATATCAGCCCTAATGTTTTTCATCTTGGCGTGACTCATCCTTTGGCGTCGTAATGCCTTTCTAACATCCGCGTTGTACCTACTAGGTTCCGTGTTATCTTTTATGAATTGGGAATGAACTTGTTGTTTATAACTGGGAATGAACTTGTTGACTGCTGAGCACGTAATCTCAAGGAAGTGATTCCATTATCCTCAGTATTTCGGCGAAAACTATCTTTTTTAAAACTAGCAAATTGATTCTGTAGCACGCACTTTAGGCCATTGTAGTTCCCTTCTTTAAACAAGTAAATTTTCTTTTTAGGTTTCTAAATTCGGACCCCATGAAGTGAAAACTACTACCCTGTGGTCACTAATTCCTTTTATAGTTTCTATAGTTAAAGCTTTTTCGGAAATATTCGTTGCTCACAAATCACGACTATTATCGCCCCTAGTTGGTGAAGTGGCAAGTTGATTCAATGAGTTCAACGTAAAAGGATTAAATAGCGATTCGCAGATATCTTTTTCTTTACTGCCCTTTTTATAACTATATGTGCTCCAGTCAATAGATGGGACATTGATCTCTTCATCGATTATGACGTCGCGATCATTGTGTTGGGATAAAAAACTTTTGATTTGCTGATGGATTTCTAGTATTGAATTGTCTTTGTCGACTGGAGGTCTGTAAAATGCGTATACATAAATTCTTTTGGATGGAGGACTATTCATTGAGCACCAAACGCTTTCCAAACCATTACCCGGAATTACCTCAGCCCTGCTGACGTAAGAATTTTTTACTGCAAAAAAGACTCCGCCCCCGATTCTATTTGTCCTAGCATTTCTGTAAATAGAAAAGGATTTAGGGAAAATTTCACCGTCGACAATATTAGTGGATAACCAGCTTTCTGTCCCAATAATTATATTTGCGCACGTGCTTTGAATAAAATGATGATATTCTGCAACTGTGTGCATTAAACTTTGGCAATTCACTACCTAATGCAGATTACAGTTTGATATTACAGTTTTTGAATTTTTAACGAGGTTTGTCTTCTTAGTAATATTGAATCCATTGTAAAATTTTCCCTCCGATAGTATCTGAATAGTGTCAAATGAATTATTTCTGGCACTGAACCTCACTTCACTTAAAGCTGCATAATTTGGCATAGAAGGCTTTAGAGAATCACTATTTGACCTACTCTTTAATCTAAAAAAGCCCTGCAATGCTCGGATATCCTTCTCGGTACACACCTGGCGGGCTTAGACGTGTTGTGAACACCAGAACGGTTCAGGGGGTTCCTGTACGTTAAATTGTCCATCATCTCCTTTGCGCCTATCGTAATGAGTATGCAAATGCCGACACCGGGTTTTTCTCCACCCTGCCTTCATTCTCTGAACAGGCTATGTCTACCTTATTACCCTTTCCCTAATGGCGCAAATGACTTAGCTGTTGATCCCCTTCCCTTGCACTACCACTTCTACGAATCCATTAATGATGTCTATTTATTGATTTTTGAGGTCTAGAAAGCGCGAACCATTGGCTTATTTCGAAGTGATTGAATTACTCGGTCGAATTCATTCTGCCGGAAGGTTTCGATTTCATCTACCGGAGAAAAAACTCCCGTATTTATAGGTACGTAGCAGCCTCACTCTTATCCCAGAAGAAGTGCCTTTTTTTTAATATTCTCTCCTCTAAATTGTCCTTCGACTTACCGTGTATCTGAAAGATACCCGCGCATTGGAATGGGAACAGAAGAGTATTAAGAAGTCCACTAAAGTCTCCAGATATGTTAATTACGTTCCGACTTGGAATTGGAGCCAATGTGGTGAGAACCCAATCAACGCGTGTTTTGGAGTGATTGTCAACTTTAATTTTCCAGATGTAGATCACTCTTAGGGGAAAACCATCACTGCTAATCAGTCCTCACAGACGGTCAGCTATGTGGATATCGTATGCTACGTGGTGCTTGCTTTCACACAGTGAAATTGGCGTCCGTGTCCTTCCTTAGCTTCGATGATTTTCCGTCCGTGGTGACACGAGGCGTGTTTCGATGTCAAAGAATGGCATTCGGCACCCGAAAGCCGTCCCATTCCTCCCACCGCTTACCCAACTGAGTGCAGTGTCCGCAGAATTACTATGGTGTAATGGTCAGTTCTTGTCATTTTATTAAGGCGCTCGTTCCTGCATTCATACAAAAGGAATTCGAATGCAATGGGCGGGTATGAAGTCACAGATGGACGCCTAAGGTGTTGCAATTGCTCGGAATAACACGTTTTCCTTGCTCGCCGACCGCATCATCCTGCCGTAAAACCTATATATTTCCCGCGGATTACTCCCGTGTCCAAGCGGAGTTCTCCCTCCCTTCGTGGTCGGTGTTTTTGTGTCCAGAACATCCCGCGACGCCTTGAACGGGCTAATCTCCTTATCGGTCATTTCGGATTGCTGACTTTGGGTGGGGTAGTGTCAGGAACATACCCAAGGTGACGCCTTGGTTACCCTATTAGGTAACTTAAGATTAACTCGAGTTGATAAGGGCCTAGAAGCGTCTAAATCCAGAATTGTTCGTGATCATGTCGTGGCTCCGCCGTGAGGTCGTGAGAGATTTGATTCGATTGGTATTCAGCACAACCCTCTCAGCTGTGCCCAAACTTCGTTCACGGGATGCTTCCCGCTTGGCAGTACTTCCGCGGACACTAATCAACTCCAAAACTGATAACGAAGTAAAATATAAACTTGTCCGACTCAAAAGGAAGACAAAACCTGATGCGACCCTGGTCGTTCTCGGGCGATGTAATTGGGGTCACTAACCTTGGCCAAGTAGTAGTAGTATTTAAGGGAGGCGACCGACAGCTAAGGTCATTTGCGCCATTAGGGATGGACAGGAAAGGATGAAGGGTGGAGAGAAACCCGGTGTGGGCATTAGCCTACTCTAAGCCCGAAGACGCCAAGGGGTCCGCAGCCTAAAGTCACATCCGACAGACGGCGTACTCACTCAAAGTGCCCTCCACAAAACACTTCAAGTAGGGATCGAGATACCACTGAAAAATAGTCGACGCCCCCGGGATTCGTACCCGACTAGAAGCCAGTACGATAGCCACCGAACCATCTCGATCCCCCATCTAGGCCAAGCTTTGTGGTTATGCTTATGCTTGTTATTTCACCTATCACAATCTACTCTTTCCCATTTACGAGCTCTTCTTCCATGTAATGATTTAATTATTCGTGGATCTGTTATTTTTTAATTGTCCTAAAGAAGAAAAGCTTTCAAAAAGAGGACGACGTGGATGACGCGCACCTTCAAGTAAAAATGTAAAGAAGAGAGGACTGATAAAAAAAACTTCACATTGGCCCTTAGTTTTTGTATGGTTTAGAAACTTGGCCGTTGGCGAAAAAGGTTTGGCATATTCGTAGGTTTTTGAGAATTGGCTGCGGATAATAATGGAAAAAGTAAAACAGACTGAAAGTAAATCAATCTGAAGACGTTCTTGGGGAATAGAGACAGCTGTAGGGAGAAATTAGGAGGAGGCAGGACAAGAGGTTGGAGGAGATACTTTGAGGAAATGGGATGTTGAAGACGGTAACAGAGGGTAGAATGCTGGGTAAGCGAAGTCAATAATGAGCATTTTAGATGGAATTAAGGGGAGTAGAAAGTACGAGTATACTGTACACGGTAAAGAACGAGGAATAGTAATCTGTAGTATGGGGATTAAGGGTGTTTTGTACCGTGATAGTCAGGGCTTAGAAGTGCTGAAGTGTTTAGTTCCAGGGTCCATCGAATGCCTACTCTAACCTGGTAGACTACTGCTACTAATGATATATATACTAATCGGGACTTTCAGCTCTTCACCTTTTCGGCAAAAGAAGTTTTTTTGTGTGATCGACGAGCTGTCGTGTGAGATGCTCATCTTCCGAGGGATCCCATTAGAAGATAGGATGGGAGTGATGTGGGGCGTCACCTGAAATGCCGGGTTACAATGATTGCCGTGTAACAGAGGTTCGATGATTTTACAACAGTCGAGCCATAAATGTGTTGTTTGCATTTTAAGACGCGATCAAGAGCCTCATAAACCACGAAGGGTGAAGGTACCTCAATAATTGCATTCCATTGTTTCGTTGCCTATAGGGTAATTGGGAGGCTCGGGTTGGAGAAAACAGGTAAAAAAGCTCCGCTTGCACGTTGAAGATAAATACTATAATCTAGTTAGGTTGACGCTTTTATCGCTGAATGCTACTCCTGAATAACCCAATTCTTCATAACTTTGCATGTGAGACGTGAATTTTCCATCAGAGTTAATGTTTTAGACGGAAAAAATAATTTTTTTCGTAAATTTGCGTTAAGAGTCAAAGCTATATTTTTTGTTTTGTCATGACCAGATAATAATGACCTAGTTTCCTGAACTTGCCCTACCGGTTCACTTCCTTCAAAAAGCGAAAGCTAAAATAGTTCTTAATGTCCATCGGCAATGGTTGTAGCTAATTATTAATTAGCGTAATACCAGGGAATACTATTCCTGACTTTGATAAATTGTATAATTTGCTATATCTAGAGAACGAAGACGATCTTTGATGAAAACATTCGAAATAAATAAATATTTATGAAATTAAATTAACAATGTCGAAACAAAGATGGTTAGCATAACAGTTTCAGGTTTAACTTTGTGGAATTCCTTCATTATGAGGGTAAAAAGAAACAACATTTCAATCAGAAAGATTCAATACGTGACCATGGTTACGATGCTGCGAATCATCATCAGGTAACGTACATCAACATTATTCAACTTACATAGTCTAGCTCCAAAAGGGGAGTAAGGGAGAGGGGTAAGTTGAGGTTTGGTGCAGCAGCCTATTAGTGTTCTAGGGGAGGGAGAGGCTATGTATTTGGAATAGACTATGTATGGAAGGTTACTGACTCAAATTTGTGAAAGTTTAAATTAATTAAGTGATCATTAAATGAAAAACACTATGTAACATCCACCGTTCTTTAGAAATAGCTGCGGAAAAAAACAAACACATTGTGTTCTACATTTAATTAGGGGGTGTGCTTGTCGACAATGGTTTGGAAATATTAAATCTTTTTGGTGGAAATGTTGTTTCTTTTTACCCTCGTAAAGATAATTAGGATTGAATAATGAATTATTTGGCTTGCAGTGGAGTTTGAACCTTTCCTAAGCAAGCTTTTATTTTATTTTCAAATTTTATGTAGTTGGTATAAAATTCTAATTTATTATGATATAAATTTCTTATTTGATAATGTAATATTTTAAATTTGTTATCAAAATCAATAAGGACCAAAAAGTATGGGCATTGCTAAATTTCTCAGTGCCTATCAGTAGTGTAAACCTAACGTACATTTCTTAATTTCAGTATAAACGACATTCGACAGTAGTATTAGTATTTAGTATTTCTACATTTCTCTATTCTAGTATAAACGTAATTCGGAAATTAAACAATGTCATGTTTTTTTTGGGAGAAGCAAGGGTATGTCGTGTTGTATAATTGTATTGGCTGTGTCCATCCAAAACATATCTTAACCAGTATAATACGAACAATAATAATAATGAATAATAATTTCCAAAACTCCCACATTCAGTGAATTTTCCCAAAATGGAGACCTAAAAAAATCGCTTTTTCGCACAAACGAACAATTCATCCAATTTCATTGGAATCTTTAGGCCCGTTTTCAAGATAAATTTGCGAGGGTAGCTGGCTTTATGGTAAGATTCTTTTAGGTACTTTTGGAAAGCATTTGCTCGAAGGAATGAGTATCAGACGGAGGCTTTGTCATAACTTATATAGATAGAGTTCTTCTGAGAACAATGCTAACAACGATTTGACGTAGATTATCGATTATACATTTTTTTATTCGTTCCTGATGGTTGTGTAGCTCCAATCTTACCTGTCGCTGTATATACAAGACTCCCATAATCAGACAATCTCGTTTTCATTATTCATGCAGAGCCGCCGTTCTCTGTCCTCTATTGACGTCATAAAGGGATTTAATTGAACCACCACAACTTTTCCTTCGCTTACGAGTTGTCATTTTGCCTCATGCTCATTCACGTTTCGAATCCCAGTGTAGTGAGTTGGAAAACAGCTGAAAGTTTAATCCTTTCGTGAGAAAATTGCAAACTAATTCATCCGTTGTACCGTACAGGGTTATGATCAGCGCTATGTACCGGTTTTATTTTAATTACTCAACACGCACGTTCGGATGAATTGTTACTTTTAGTTCGTCGGTAAAACGGACAATCAAACCGGTTTTCTCTTTCGTTTCCGATGACTTTCTTTGTCTCGCTACTTTTTCTTGGTTATGCATGTATAATGGAGAAAGTTGGCTCTCCTCGAACTTGAGACTTATTTTTCCCTCGCTCCGAGAAAGTGGCGGTAGCACTCGCAATCACTCCGGGCTTATTAATGATCGAGAACAAATGGTCGAAACTACTGGAATTTGTTGGCTGAATTTCTTTGCTGAGGGTCTGTTTGCTATTATATTTTTTTCGATTCACAGCTTCACCCAAGCTGTGTGATTTTTCAGGTGCCAGTTCTACCTGGGAAACCATAGCTGGGAAAGGATCTGTTCCCCCTACCCTCATATCTGCATTTCACACGCCGTTGGGCATAGATCTAGGTGAACCTAAACCGATTTTCAGGTTGATTATTGTGTTTATGATTTTTTGTACTAGCGATTAAGAATAATTTGAATTAGGTCGTCGCTCCAATCAGCTCTATGTTCTATTACCTTAATTATTTGTTGTTTATGTTATTAATCCTTTTTCTCTCGTAATTATCGCTCACAATCTTTCTCTATTGTGTTTCTCTTTTCATATTTGCAACTTATCTTGTCTCGGGCTTGTTGCGGTGCCTTGGAATTTGAATAGACTCCGATGAGGGTTTTAGACTTTTCCATAAGTAACGTATTTTTCAAAAGGTTTCGTCGTTAGGTAGTCGACTTGATCACATGATTATCAGTTTTCTCATACCATATTTTATGGGTGATGTGCAATAATGATGATTCTGACAAGTTTCGTAAAGCTATTTAAATATTCCTCTCTGTGATGAAAAATTACATTTTAAAATTGACCTAATCAATTTGTGAGATTTGTTTTGTAAGATTATTATTATTATTATTAAAAATACACATGTGCTGATAGACATTGTCAGGTGGCACACATTCTTTTAGTGTCTCTTACAATTTTCGTGGCATGCATATTCCGGATTTTTTTTTTTTCGTTAGAAAATATTTTGAGTGTCTGTTCCATTGCTTTGATCTATGCCCGTCTCTTTTTTCGCGTGAATGCTACAGACATCTTTTTTCCGTTGGTTCGTTCACCGATACCCCAATAAACGTTTCTCAAAAGTTACGTATGTAAAATGAAACTTCGCCGTTGCCGCGGTCAATTTATTTATTTTAAAATAACGAACTGTGCGACAAAGTTTTGAAGCATCTACTCTCGATTCACTGGCCAAATGTTAAAAATAAGAAAAGGATCAATTATCCCATTCATGGGTTGGCTGTGTTTCAATATGCATTAAGTAATGCGAGAGTCATTAAATGTATGTTACCTCAATATTTACATTGCTTGCGGACAGTTTTAATTGCCTTTCCACGCTTTGTTTAATAAACCAGAGTTGTAATTCTTGTTTTTTTTTTAAATAATACACCGTGAAAAATCCTGGACGCGTGAGGATTGAAAGTAATTGGAATATTGTGAAATTTCATCGCAGTCGTTTTCCCACCTGGCGATCAATGATTCTGAGAGATTTCGTTAATTAATTTGACATCAGTGGGGTCGGATGAGGGATATGTGGATTTTCAGGATAATCCCTCCGGGCATTCGAAAATTGTATGCGGGCAGCACTAAAATATTACGGTGAATAAATTGCGTTGTAATTAAGTCTGGGGACTATTTAATTAAATGTGTAAAAATATATCACATTATTGAGGATGAGTGTGGGCTGGGGGTTTTTGTATTGACCACCGTTGATTTTGTGGCGTTGCGTTTATTACTCTTCACGGTCGTCATACCTTTTCTGTAGGGGTTGGGGGTTATGTCAATGCGCGATTGATGGGTTTTCTTCGTGGCCTAGTACATGAGAGTACGACCAACAATATATTCTCGTATGCCACTTCTCTTGTTCCCGAACTTAGGGAAAATTGCCGAGGTCTGTTCGAGATGTTCAAGGGACGGTTTCTCGGGAATTTCGAGGAATGTTTGGCCGGCGTGGTTGTCCTCGGGTAGGGCTGACTGATCCAAATGGATTTGAGGTTTTCGCTCGGTAGATTATTTCATTATGCACGTAAACTGAGTGTCGACGCAGGAGGTTTGCTCCTCACGAGACAACTATTGCTGCCGCTGTCCCAAATATCTTGTGGGACCGGATTGCGAACTCAAATTACGGGAGACTTCATTCGCTGAATAGAGTGGCCGTTTAGAGAGACTAACAGGTTCTGGGGATTTGAAAACAGGTGTCTCCATTTCGTTTCTGGTACTAGTGGTAGTTGGTTAGGCTAGTGACAGCTGAGATTATTTGCGCCATTAGGAATAGGCAGAGGCAGGATTTTCAGGGAATGGGGGATGGTTGGAGTGAAACCCAGTGTCTGCATTAGCCTACTTTTAACGATCGGCGCCTAGGGGTCAACAGTTAAATGCCCCACCAGTGGGCGGCATATTCCACTTGAAGTGCTCTCCACATGGCACCTAAGTAGGGATCGGGATACCATCGAACAATTGTGACTGCTGGAAATCGAACCGGAGCCTCAGCTTGGGAAGTCAGTACACCAGCCAGCGCACCAAGGAGATCTCCCTCACTTCAATTTCAGTGGTCAAAATCAAAATTGCCGTCCAAAGTCTGTTTAATGTGAACTTCGGTGTGAATTCGCATTTGGGTTCAGGGATACGTTCCATGCGATATATGCGGACGCACATTTTGAACTCTCTTCCCGCGTGATTACCCGAGGCGAAGTTTCCCCACGTTTAGTTTTTTTTTTTCGGAAGGGTAGTTCCCCAGGGGGGTTGTAGCGAAATATTCCGTGCCCTTGAACTCCATCCTGCTTGCTGAAAGTTAAATCGCATTACTGTGTTCTGCGCAGTAGGTGTGATGTATGCAATACTGAAATGGCGCTGATAAGCTCTGTTGACGTGTGTGCCCTTCCATGAACCCTTTAGAATTCGATTGCGCTTTCAATTTTTTGATATCCGTCATAAATAGGGCATTTATGTAAATTTGGTGCGAAAATTCTCCGTCTATGTCGCTCGATTGGATGCAGCTGTAAATGATATTTCATCTTAAAAGTAGGATGAATGGAAAGGTTAATTTCAGAATCATTATCTGTCGATTGTCATCGTACTTTAAAAATTGATTTTGTGTCGAATTTGATACATTTCGGTATTTCTTGTTGAGTTTTTTATCCGCAAGTTCCAGCACATTTATCAATAAAAATCTCAAACAGTGCGCAGTATTGAGATTTGCATATGAGCATCGCACGATAGAAACTTCGTTTTCAAACAACCAAGTATAAGAAGCATAGTTTTATGACAAACCTTAGAACTTTCCTGCGATGAAGTTTCCTCGTTGTGCTTGTGAAAATGACATAGAACTCTAATGGCACGAAATACCTGCGACCATTCTTTAAATTTGCAAGTCGCAGGGGCTGTGATGAAATGGGAGAATGGTATGGTTGAAGGGAGAGAAGGTTTCAACGGAACGAAAAATCGTGGATTGACATTCTTGCTTCCACATTTTATTTCTGCGGTCCCTGCTCGAATTCAAAGTTGTGGTGACATACTGAGCTACTCAACGTTAAGAAGGGATTCGAAACATACCATTGGAACCGCACGGCTGAAACCTACGTTAATCGTCATTGTCATAGCATGGTTTTCTAGTGCAAGTTTCAGGTCCCTCTTCTCCAGTTCTCAGACCTTCGCTCTCCTTTACATGTTGGAATTTGTTTTTTCTTCGAAAGCATCCATATTCCTTCTTCTATCTCCCTTTGACTTTCGAGCATACATCTGAAAAGGTATTCCCATTTTATACGTGCCAATTCCATTTGCTTTTCCTGTCCTGTGCGATATTCAGAAGTGGTCCTTCTTCGTCTCCTCTGCTTAAAACCTACACGTTTCTTTTTCCGACTATTTCACTCCACATTACACTCCACTCTGAATCAACATTTCAAAACACTGCTCTCTCCTTCTTTTTCTTTCTCTTTACCGTGACCGTGTTTCACTTTCGAGTGACGCACTCAAAATGGACGAATGAATGAAACTCTACGGCTTGCTCTTTTTTCAGTTCTAGCACTATGTTATGGGAAAACGTCATTAATTTCTGTCTACAAGCTTGCGGTGTCTTTTCAATACCTCTCGATTTATATCGTATAACCGATTAATGCCGAAATTAATCAAATCGTGCCACGCGATCAGGGCAGATCGCGGGCCCTCAGATCATCGATTTCTTCGTGCTGTCACGACAGCGATCTGGAATCTCAATGGGTCGTAATCAGGACAAATGGAAATTGGATAACTAAACGTCGATTTGAAGAAGCTGATCGCATTACAGTGATCGATTTTCGATTGGAACATTGTGGAATCGACGTTTCCCCTCCTAGGGTGTGCCAGGAAGCAACGCGGCGAGCGCCGTTTCCCAGAGGAAAGCGCCGCTTGGAAAAATTTGTTCTCCGCGTTCCCTCTGCTTTGGAGTGAATGGTCCGTATGCACGGGTGCAAGTTGATTGATTCCCACTTGACTGGAGAGCGCCGCGAGAGGTCATGCACGCGGTCGTTTGATGTTGGTGGCCTTGAAAAGCTTTAAATACTCATGTGTCGAGTTTTCATAAGGTGTTCATATACTTTTCCTAAGAGTAGTTGATCAATGGGAATCTCAGATCGTGGCGAGCACGTGTATTTCGTGTCGCGGTATCCTTATAAGCGGATCACCAGGAGTGTAGGATTTTGGGTTCAGTTGTGGCCATGCCTGCGGACTCCTTCAACAAAAATCGGCTGTTCGTGTTAAGTGTAAGAGCTTAGATATCATACGGAGAGGGGAAAGCGTGGTGTCGATCTCCCCGAACGAGAGAAGTAAGGCACCATAGAGTTGTACACGAGGCGGGTTGTTTATCTAGTCAAAATCTTTGGTCCTGACTCCAGTCGTGGATCTAGAAAACCTCTAAAGGGCTTCGTTTTCATATGTGGACAATAAAAGTTTAACGTTTTGTTTTCCTTCAAAGAAATTTGTGCATTTTAAGAGTCACCGTTGCCACCGAAACAATTGCCTAATTTCTACGAGATTTATACAATAATAATAATTCCTCTACTATCTAATATAAAAATTTATTGAAGGTGTTGTCAACATATGTTGTCAAATACTTTGTCAAAATGTGAAAAGAATGTTAAATGGGTAACTAATCCCACTAATTTAGAGACCGCAGTTCACCATAGTGTAGATAATTTTATGCTCGGGGTACAATTATGTGGTATAAGTATTCAAAATTAGTTTGAAGCGTATAAGTAATATTTATTTTGAATTTTATTAAGTCTAAAAATGTCTCTAAGGGGGAGGGGGGCACCAACAAATTGTTGAATATATTGCTAAGCGCATTAGAAAATCATTTTTTTAAATATGGGATAAGAATCAATGTAATTGAAACAAAGGTTGTGATGTTTTCGGGAAAGGTGTAGGGGAAATAGAATCTTCAAGTTGGAGAGCAGAAATCGCTGTAGATGAAACAGTTTACCTCTCTTGGCAGTGTTTTGGACAAAGATGTTCGAAGTAGTAAAGACCTAGGAAGAAAAATTGCGTTAAGCAAAGAAACGTTTGTAATGAGCTCGTAGTTGATGACAGGGATAAGGAGCAAGGACGTTTAGAACAGATTATGGAAAACATTTTTATGTGAAACTTGGTTTTGTTCCGCAAGGAAACATGTACTTTTGAGCAAAATGATAGAGAAAGAATTGTGGGATGTGCAAGAGTTGTAGGGAGAAATCCAAAGGAGGCAAGAAAGATGGCTACAGGGTGTTTTGAGTGGCGATGGAATGTTGAAACTCTGATAGCCGAGAGAAACGTTTAGCGAGCAAGGCATGTTGGATGGAATTAAGGGAGATAAAATGTATGCGAAATGGGAGGGTTTGTGGTAATGTGGGGTGTTTGACTGTTTTTTGTTAGGTGAGGCTTAGAACTGTAGCGGTGTTCAGTCTGAGCCCATCCAATACCTTCCCTAAACATGGACTCTCTCAAATTATAGTAATATAGTCACATCCTGAAGGTTAAGTTTTTGATTGAGTGATCAGGGAAGCTTATTGAAAATAACGGTTGAACTAGCGGAAAGCCATTTCCGTTTTTATTTCTGTTGATCGACTCTTTATATAGTCTTCATCATGACCTTTTACTATATTTTATTTCGCGCAAGCGTCTGCAGCAACAAGTGGCGGATTTAGGCTTTTTGATGTCTGCAGATTCTTTTGGAGCGGGGCATAGATCGATCCCGTTCCGGTTCAAGAGGGTTGCCAAAAGTGCGAGCAACGTTGGTCATCCTATAAATTTGCCGGACGTGAGGACTCGTGCAAAGAAAGATTGGATTTCTTTTCGCCGAATGTCATCTCTTCTTGAATTCTCATGTCTCCTAGTCTTCAATAATTTTAAAAATTGATTTTCATTGTGGCTGAATGTAGTGGAAAAAAGCATTCTTCGAGAGGAAACCCTAGAAGTTCACCCAATTTGTTATTTGGCTAACGTGATCCGTTGCTAAGAAAAATTTGGTTGAAAAGCTGCCTCCAAGGAATACTTTGCGTTGAAATATAGAAACTGTACGTTGAGACATAGCATACTTCACGTTGAAATGAAATGCAAAAACACGCATGGGCCCTAATGAGATACCGAAATAAACGTTAGCATTTTACATATCCGCTCCTAAATTCAAAAATAGGTGAATGGTTTTTAAATAAAATAAAATTATTTGCCCCTGGTTATAGGCATATTGTAAAGTTATTTCGTCGTAATATTTATCCCCGTAGGTACTCGTATTTATCCCTCCTGAACAATGACATTTGTTAGTTACTTTATTCGTGAACGTTAAAAGGTTCAAATGTGAGGCAAACGCTTTATTTATAGACTAGTGAAAATATTCATAGTATCAGAAAAACAGCCATGTTTGAATTGCTCGTTCATCAGATTTCTTTCGCCAACTTACTGTACACTGCGAGCGTCCGGTAGAGTGTGCCACGGGGTGATTCAACACTAGGCATGCAACATCATAATTTTGAGTCACAATGTATTTGTAAAATAATTCAATATTGTAGCTCATGATATCTACAGGTGCATGAACTACGGTATGTACGTTTGATATACTTCTCTACGCGTTTGGAAGCTGTTATTAACAAGAACAATAACTATGGTTCTATGAGGCGACAACGTACTGAACTCCTTATAATGAAAAGAGAAAATTAACTTTCGAAAATACTATCGCCGTCGGATAATATTATTCTGATCGGTTTGTGGGAAAAGTAACATTGTTTTAGATGTAATTTCTCTAATTTTACTGTCTTGATCTCTCCTACCGTAGTACGATGGGGATAATATTTCTCTTTCAGTATCATCACTAAAGAGACCTGCTTCCAATTGGTGCAAGTTTAATCTGTAATGCAACCTTCGCTCCGTGAGTGTGATCTCAACCTAGTTTCTCTAATTATCTAGAATCGCTACTCCGTTTATCATAACATTTTACAAATATGGTTCCTCTAATCTGCACCTGATCTAATTCGGCATTCAATCCAACTGCAAGAGTATCGCATATACCAGTAGCTTCTTCCTAATGGTGCCTAAATAGTGAAGGATAAAGTTGCTCTTAAACATTTTTGTGATATTTCCTCTATACTCATCTAATAAATCCTATTATCATGCTAGCTTGTCAATAAATTACCCTTCTAATGTTTTACCGAGGTGAGCTCGTGAGTTAGGGTAACGTCTAAGCATTTATTCGAGTCTGAACGGTATATTTCGGTGTTCTTGATGCAATAGCTGTTCGGGAAGGAACCACTCCTATTCCAAAACTTCATCACTAGACAAATTTTTAACTTTGATACTAATTGCCAAGTGTCGCACCTACGTTTTATTGCATTGAGGTCATCTAATCAAGTGACGTTTACCTCGGGATTACGGATTTCTCTGTAAACCTCTGCGTCGTCGGAAATGAGCATGGAGAGATTAAGTGTGAAGCAGATCAATTTAAGATATCATTTTTCCCACCAATGATAAAGCATCAGAATAACACTGTCCGACCTCGCTAGGGTGGTAAAGTATTTCGGGTCAAAAATAGTCTGATGTGTTTTGCAGGGTACTGAAAAAGTTAACTAATCTCAAGTGAGCGAGTGTTACTAGTAACGGCGAGGTTAATGTCCTTTACATTCAGAAATAATAAAATAGGCCAGATAACACTTCCCTGGGGAACACCTGAAGTGATTTTACTGTATTAGACCTAGCATTATCTTTGACTATGCTCTATACACTCTCATTCCAAAAATATTTAATCCAGCCTAGGATGTTTTATCCATGCCATAGGCTTCTAGCTTTGTAATTAGTTCAACACGGGATACTTCGCCGAAGACTATATTAAAGTTTCGAAAACCCGTGTCTACTGGAACATTATTTTATCCCGAACCCAAATTGTCATGAACGAAAAGTGTAAGTAGTGTTTCGCAGGATCTGCCCTTTCGGAAGCTTGCTGGTTTTTCATCAAGAACTCCTTGACTATCGAGGTGCCTCATTATCGAGCTAAGAGTTATATGTTCCATGGCCTTGCGTGATATGAATTAGAGGGAAATATGTCCGTAATTACTCTGTTCCTCCCGGCCTCCGCTTAAAATGCAGATGTTACATTAGCCGTTTCCGAACCACTGGGAGGGAACCTTGTGCTCTATTAAGGACCTATCAAACATGATATCTAGGTACGACGCCAGATTTATGTAGATTATTTATCTTATCTAGATTTCCATCGCTGGCTCCTTCAATACTGGAACTGGTACATGATCAGGCCCGGACAATTTGTTAGGTTTGAAGTATTTCAAATAACTTTCTATTGCATTATTTGAAATTTCAATTTTGGGCTTCGGTTGGCGGAAATGATTTAGTAAGCTATCCGAAACATTCGGTGAGACATTGGTGAAAACGCTTTGAAAGGAGGAATGAATTAAGTTGGCATTTTCTAAACTGTTGGTTAACCTTTCGCCTTTATTCATATTTTGTGTGTGAATTAACTGTAGATTTTCTCTGACTCTCTCTGACATAGAACCAAAATGCTTGTTGAATTCTCGTTTAAATTTTCAACTAATAGTTTCCTTTTGAATTTGGTTAGCTGTTCCCGAAATTCCTCAGTGGCATTTGCCATAGATATAAGGTGGTCATATCTCTTTTCATTCCTCCAGATTTGAAGTGGAATCGCAGAAATCAGTTTAATAGATCAGTGCTCTCTGCGAAGCTGATTTCCTTAAATGATTCCGATAACAATTCAGCAAAGAATTATATCTAAAATGAGATACTACTCCTCCATAGGGAAGTAAGACGCTCTAGCTTTTGCTTCACGAGCCCAAAGTATATGTTCCCGACTTAATTTGTGATAGCGCAATTACATTTCAAGCTCGTAAAATGTGTGTGCGTTACTCTTGAACGCGCCTCTGCCGCGTTCGGAACGCACGGAGAGTTACGGGGTCGCGGCACTCAGATTCATTTGCTCACCGCATTTCGGGCTTTTATTTGTGCTTCGTAATATTTTTTCCCTTGTGTGGAAAGTGGGCTGCCTCTTGCGTAACTCTCATTCATAACCTCAGCCGAAACGGCATCCACTTCATGTCAGGAGACTCTTTTGTCTATCCCATATTTCTTCCCTAGCATTTAATAGACTTCACACAGTCGAATGCGGTGACTTCATTCTGTCAGCATGCATTCATGCCCGCATTCACCCATGGCTCTATCACCTGTCCAAAAACTGCCTCCCGCTCACGGATTACCGCTCTCACTGAAGTTCAGCGCTCTCGTTAGCCACTTCTCTCTGCTTTGATGAAGCCACTGTTGAGAACGACCTTGACGGGTGACCTAGCCTTGGCTTATTTATTCAAACATTCGTGTTAGCTTTATTGTCATAATATAAATCGCTTTCCGCAGAAGCATGCCGGCTCTCGATGGCGACCCTGTGTGATGGCCTAAATACTCTTTTATACATAGGCATGATATAACTATTTTATAATCCCGATAATTTTGTAATTTTATCTTCGTTCTCAGCGCTGGCTCATATACCCCACCGTGCGGCGTGAATACTCGTTTGTTTTATGTGAGCTGGAGGCTGTAATGAAGTTAAACGAAATAGCCTTAGGGTTGCGTATACCGATTTCAATAATAGTCACGCTTCTTGGAGTTGTTAAACAGACGGTGATAGTGAGAGGAGCAGAGTGAAAAAACCCGGACTAATCTCTAGTTGCTGCATTGGGCGACTATTAAATGCAATAATCCTTGTGTTTTATGGTTACATTAATTAAGGTTGGCGTGGAATAGCCAGTAATGAAGAATAATATACATTTCTGTGTAGGCAACCTAGCGTTTGGAGGCAGGTTTAAGGAAGCTTTCGAAAAACTCTGATGCATCGTTGTAGACTTCCTAAAACATTTCTTCGGCGCATAAATAATTCTGTGCTACCTCTAATGCCTTCTTCAGCGCCTTATAATTCCTACCCGTCTTGTTTTAATAGAAAATGCTTATTGTCTTTCTGGGCCCTTCGTTAGGTCCCTAGTTTTGAAAATATGTTCTCTTTTGCGCTTTGAAAAATTAATTTTTTTCTAGAAAAGTCCCTGGGTGGCATTTTTCGACATATTCATTGGCATTTTTCGACATATTCATTGGCATTTTTGGCGTAAAAATGTCCTTATAACTCATATAACATGAAACAGGTGTGTGTATTCTACGGGCCTTTCCTGTCTAAAAGTTAAGTTTTTTGGCTTAACGTCAGCTATCATCTGTGACGATCACATCTTTCCGTAATGTCGTTAAAACGATTACCTCGGTATATTGGTTCATCGAAGTACTCATCTCAAATTCAATTTGGTAAATTGATGCTATACGTAAGGGACTAAAGCTGTGTTCTACGTTTTTTACTCAACGATCATGGTTACTCATTTGTTGAATGTCGTTGTCTGTTTTATCCGTCTGTGCTTTTCTCGTGACGAAGTGTTAATTTCTTGCGAATCGAGGCGGGTCCTTCAAAAATTTCCCTGAAACCTTCGTGAGATATAGGTCGTAAAAAATACATCAATTAATGACACAAAGTCGACAGTCGAATCAACAAGAGGTGAAATTAACTTGTGCTTGCATCTCTTTGATTCAACATCATTTAGTGATTTCTCTTGGAAATCCAAAAAAATTGGCTTGTTCACGTTCGATCCGACTGATGTATGTACTATTTACGTTCATGCTCCAGTCTTAAGAAATGTTTTTTTCTCCTGTTATACACTCCATGCAGGATTTCATAAGAGTGCAGCTTTGGGGCTATTTTAAATGGAAAAAAATCAATATTTTTTAAATGAGTAATGGGCCGATAAAGGCACGCCTGATTACGCATATGCTATTCTCAATGATCTGTAGTGTTTCCTAGTCGCCGGCCACATACTCATCACGAAATAATATTTAATTACGTCCACCTCGGTAACGCACCTCCTCGAATGTCACTTCCCAGTTTCACGTAATGGAGCTCGTGTAGCGATTTGCATGGAAGGTGTGGCACTATTGCTTCCACTTCAAAAGAGTAGAAAAAGAGCAATGAAATGAAGTTCGACCTCGTTCGCTTTATGTCTCGTTCAAGTTTACTTTCTCCACTTCCAGCTCGCTCAACGTAGTCCGAATCTCCTTTTCGTTCGTGGACCACACCTCTCATCATTTTGACGCCGTCATAAAATTATGCATAGAAATAAACGTATCACAGCCTCCTAGATGGTTATCTTCGAGCTCGTAGACTGATCACGAAGTTCCGGAAGGCTAATCGTCTGCTTCGTAATGCATAATTTTCTAAGTTATGGTACTATGGGAGAGGCTGGAAAGTAAGGTTATTAGTCCCGTTGGCCAAAGATCTCTGTAAAAAAATGGGTGATAAGCAGGCTGGCATTTTAGGAGAGGCTTTTGTGAAGAACATATTCTGTCCGAACATAGATGCAGAGTAAAGCTATTTTTTGTGTTGGAAATTGTTCTTCGGCAGAGGAAATTTGGCGGAGGTGGAAGTTCTCAAAATTCAAGCATAAGAATTCACGTGGATTTTTTTTTATTCAGCTAATTGTTATAACGTTTTCGCCTCAAATCGGCAGTTAATTACATTAAAAAAGACAAGTTCATCATTTAGAGACACCTTGATTTTTTCACGAGGGCAAATTTGTTGGTCTTCCTCGCAGATTATCATTTATAATGGCTTACTTTTGTCTTGACATGATAACGTTGGGGCGATTATTATCTCATCGATGTTGAGACGACTAGGATGAAAATCCGACTGGAAAAGTTAAGAAAAAACAATAAATAATATTCGGCAAAATATAATCGTCTGATAATTTTCTTAATTTTATGGAAGAACTCCTATTTTGATGTGGGAGATTATCCGCAATACGCTCAGTACTGTTCCAGCAAACATCAATGTTACACAGTTCATATGAATGAGGACTGGAGGTTTCAGCGTGGAACAGTATCAGCTGTTCGCGTACGATCACTCTTACTTTCCATATCACTACTACTATTACTACCGAATGTTTGGGTTTTCCATTTGCAGCGTAGGTGAAGAGCAAGCGTATTTTTTTGTCATGACCGACATGAATGAAGTTTACCTGTAAACGTATTTCATTAACTAGTTCCGGGAAAATCCCTTGGAGCTCTCAATATGGATTTCCAGGAATAGCTCCCGAGTCAAAAAATAAAATAAAATGGCGATGCTTCCGCTGAAATTGATTCCATGGAGAGAGTGCGTAGGTAGTGCGGAGTGCTTGCTAACGGTGAGGCTGCCTACAAGAGGGCTTTACAAAGGGCACTCGCCCACGCTAGTAACTTTGTGAGTCTATTGTTGTGAGTCTTGACTCCGTTTTGGAAATTGCGGATAGTTTCCAAAGTTGTTAAAAGTCTCGTAAGCTTGGCACTGCTATCAGCTGATTTCTCTTTAAATAATATTAAAAGGCAAACTATTTCGAAGACCATTCGTGTAATTCTGCATTTTAACCCTTACCTATGTTAATGAATATGTGTGTAAACTGATTTCTTTTATGTTATGTGTCATTTATTATGTGTGCATGTAATGCATGATTGTTTATATTTCTGTTTGTGTGTAATGTCTGTATGTGAGCATAAGTGCGAATGTAAATATGTGTATACACACGTATGTATCGTATGTATATGTGGGTCGCGGTAGTCCATGGGTAGAGCGTTGGACTACTGACCGGGGGGCCCGGAGGCGCCTTTCGTAAAGAATAGGCTAATGCCGACGCCGGTTTTCTCTCCACCCTTCATCATTTCCTGTCCATTCCCTATGGCGCAAATGACCTCAGCTGTCGGTCGCCTCCCCTAAATATTTCTACTACTTCGATTCCCTGGCTCTCTGGGCACCTGCAGCTTCACCCAAGCTGTGTGTTTTCTGGGTACCAGATCTTCCGTGGAAACCGTAACCGGCTCGGGGGAAGGCACTGGCCCCCATACCCTGTCTGATATGTGAATTTCACGCGCCGTCGGGCTTAGGACTGGGTGAACTCAACCATCACCTACCAAACCGACCTTCGGGTTGATAACTGTGTTTATGGTTACATACATACTATATACACATGCACACACATCCCCTCGCTAAAACAATGGGCGATTATTGTGAAAGGATTGATTCCCAAATGAATCGCTTCTTTCACAGGGTGTTTGACAGACAGAAGCTAATTCTATAATACAGTTAATGCGTACTCGGACTGAAATTGAAATTTAATTTTAAATTTTAATCGAAAATGTTTCCCTGGCTCGAGATTGAATCAGGGTATTGCCGGTTTACCCATCGGTCCTGCCAGGTCGAGCACGGGTTCGAGGAGATGATATCTTCGGCGGTGAGTCTTAAGGTGGTAAATTCGTGATTTTTTACAGATTGAGCATAAGTTTGCAGTGCAGCTTGTGCAAGTATGTGTAAAGCCTAATTCTGTACTTTCGGTATTTCGATCTGTCACCGGATCAAGGTCGCTTAACCGAATCATAGCTATTCAGATGGGATTTCGATGGACAACAGTGTAATGTAATCTGCCGACCCGGTAAACATTTCAATCGATTCGCCGCAGAGGCACGAAAGGCCGTGGTTCGATTTCAGCCTTGAGCATTAAATTAATGTAGTCACATGCAGTGTTGCTCAGAGCTCAGTTTCTGATGTGATATGATTCCAATCGTCAAATTGCGATGAAATATCGAAGATCTTATTTGAAATGAAGGATGAACAAGTGAAACAAATCAATATCGTTCTTCTCCACTGCTTAGAGTGTAATTTATTCCGACTGGAGGTCAGGAGGGTGGATGAAAATTAAATTAAATGCCATTCAGCGATCGAAGACTTCAAGCCAGTTTCTGTCCCCATGATAGCATACAATTTATATTGTGTGAATAATATTTCCCCCTCCTATATTTGGCATTATCTTGTGATTTGCCTTATCGCCTGAGTTGATATCTGCTTGATGTTAATACATTTCCAGATATCAAACCATAATCTTTTTCTTAAAATAACCTTTCAGAGATATATACATTCGTGCGAGACAGGCCACTAAGCAAATGAAGTTCGTTTGTTTCGGAGTGGGAAGAAGTATTTTTTTGTTTCCCGGTTTGTTTATTCAGATATTGTTTAACATTGTTGATTGTAATAAATCGGATTGATTTGAGCAGGCTCTTGCAATTATCAGAAACTGATTTGCATTGCTGGGCATGGAAATCACCAAGATTGTTGATAGTAGGGATTAAATTACCTCGAATCGATGGTATATCGTCCAAAATATTTTCGTTTATAATTTATTATCTTTAAGGTTGGAAGAATAGATGAGAGCGAAGGAAATAACCTGTAGCCGTTGCATCCCCGATAATTCTGCCTGTTAACATTAAATCCGTGCTGGGCCCAATCATTCAATATCAGTTTTGCCCTAATGCGTCTTATTGACTCAATTAAACGGTAACTAAACATAAAACAGTTTCTGGCATCACTTGGTGGAAAATCTTCATATTTAAATTGAAACTAAACAACTTGACTTTTCCACATGGATTTTTTTTTATTTATTACCTAGGTTTCGTTGTGGTATGACATCATCAGATGTTGATGATCGACCTAATGATGTTATACCATAACGAAACCTAGGTAGTAAAAAAAATTTTTCTTTGTGGAAAAAAGAAAAGTTGTTTAGTTTCAATTTCAATAAACGGTTACTGCTAAAAAGAAACTGACCAGTAAAAATTTGATTTTTAAATAGTTTTTCCGTTAAGTTAATGTATTTTGAAACGATTTTTATTCCTTTTAGTACAGCATCTACGTCCATCCTTTCTCGATTACTTGTTTACCTTTATCTTTTGACAGTTTTCTCTTGAAGACTCGTGCTCTTTCGGACGCTAATTATATCTTTTATTTGTAGTTTTTCAGTGGATACTCTTTTGTTTTTCATTGCGTCTATCTTATAATTTAGCCATTGTAAATGTATGTTAGGACGGTGTAGATAAAAGCAAGAAAGAATGTTATGAATCCTTATCTTAGATAAGAGGAAATTTGATATTGAGCGAGCTACCGTTAGTATTCGTACATTTCCACCGTACTTCTACTTGGGGGAGCTTTCCGCATTGTGTTGGATTCCCGTGTCCCTGTTATTTCTTTTAGAGAATAACGACAGTTCCAAAAGCAATTCACTCGTATTCTCAGAATGAAATTATAGGTCAAAATAAATCAGTTTTAAGGGAGTTGTAAAACATTAATTTTTTTAAAAAAAGGGAATTTAAAAATGCATATTTGGTTATATTAATGGACAAAACTGAGAGTATAAAGCGTTCATATTACGACTTTGTGAAACGTCTTTTGAGGCCCCTGAAATATCGGTTTCTCTTAGACATATTTGTCTCCTTCCGAGCACTTATGCACGATATTTGTATTATTACTTCCTTCTTGCGTTATTGGCCTCCCCCGCTTATCTTAATTTCCGGTGTCTAAAAGTGCAAATAATAAGTGCGTGGTCGTTTTTTTACGAATTCATTCAGCGAAAAATTGAAGTATTAGGAGTGCACGTTGAAAAAAATCCGATATGGGCCAGGGAATAACTTTCACCATAAATGTAGTGGTTATCGACAAATCACCCATGGCTCTATTGTAGGGGGTGCAAGCAGTTGTGAAAAGAAGTGAGCGATGGCGTTTAAGTGCGTATGTCACACGATACAACGCTATTGCGTCATGTGAGTGAGATAAGCCTAAGGCTAAACTGATGGTCTTAACATAAACCACAGTTGAGTGGGCATCACAGTGTGCGTGTGATTGAAATCACTCGGTGAAATTTGAACTATCGACCACCTTGTCCGCACGACAGTGCTTAAAGAATATATTTCCTTCTCATTTGCCATTTATTGGCAAACTTCGCAATTTAGCATATGCTATAGGATTTTTAGGAGGTCTAATCTGGCCATTTGGATTCCTCGAGATTGCTCCAAAGGTTGCATTCTACTAATTGCACTCGTATCCGTACCTCCCGAGTACTACATGCGTGTAGTTTTTTGAAAACAATTGGCCGTCCGCAGATCTGATTCTTATGTTGTTAGATGCCCCACGATCTTTATTTAAGTTATTCGCTTGTCGGGAGCGGTCATGGATCTTTCTTTGTGCATTATCGCTAACCGTAATGCGATTTTCATTTTTATCATTGCTTTGTAATGACGAATCTTGCGACTTAGCTCAGTGGATCTCGACCTTGCTCTGTTGCGCCAGGAATCTACCTTACCTTCGGCTTCATAGCACGAAATGGGAGAACATTAATTAGGTTGGAATACACGTATTTGTTATCCCTCTCGTGCATGACGATATCGCGCACGCGCTTCACGTTAATGCAGGTTCGCACCCCTAGTATTATTTGGTGTACTTGTTCTATTATGTCAATGTTATATATTTGTAATATATTTGTCACTTTCAGCTTTTCTCTTATTTATTTTATTTCATAATTTCTATTGTTTCCACGTTTCAATTTAAGACTAGTTTCTATGTAAACTTAATGATGGAATTTCTCCGTTTTTGGAATCAAATGGAATGAATTAAAGCGTGATGCCTTCAGGTTGTTACCGAAAGATATCACTATGTTTCGAAATTCGGATCGTGCATATTAAATGAATTCGTGGAATACGAAGTTTTTCATTATAATGCAATAGTTTCAATGTATTCTAGGGCGCCTACTCATTCGGGAAAATGATGAAGAAATGTGAAAAGGGCATTTCCTGAAAAAGTCGGGAATTTTTTATTCCATTTGAGAACTAATGAAGATGAAGTGTTCTATTTTTTTACGAGCATTGCTCAGAAAAGAGTGATCATACTAATTGTATTCGCATGTTACATTTAGGACAAATTTAATTTTGTTATATTGTTAGCTCACTATGTAATTTACATGTGGTACAAGTTTCATTCATTTGACTACAGTATCGAGTCAATGACAGCCGTTACAAGGTGAACCATGTTCAGTTCGCTTACGGAAACAATGGAGGCCAAACGTAACGCTGCAGTGAAATTTTACTTTTGCCTGAACAGATATCCAGGTGATTCATGCTCCAGGAGGAGGTTCATGGAGAACCGTATTCCCTATAGTACAGCTAGGAAATAATGGTTTAAAATGTTGAAAGACGGGAGATAAATCAAGTTCAAAGTAAGGTGGGCTCGGAGCGACAGTCAGTAAACATGCTGCTGTTTAATCTGAGGGAAGGTCGTCGAATAGCGTTAAGAGCACTATCACAAATATCGGGAATTTGATTGGAAGCCGCACACAGGTTGGCAACAGAAAAAGCAGTGCAAATGAGACGTTTTTGTGCGATGTAGTAGCCAGATTCCACCGCGATATCGCGATCATCTCCCAGAAGTCAATGTGAAATGTGATCTTCATCCACCCTATAGTCCCGAGTGACTTTTACCTGTTTCCAAACGTGCCTAAACGCCTTCGTGGAAAGCGTTTTTCATCATCAGAAGAAGGCGTGGGCGAATGTTTCAATTTGCAGCGGCAGCCGCTGACGCAACTGGAGTCAAAACGGTGAAGCTTGAGCCACATATACATTAAACATTAAGTTACCAATATATCATAAAATTGCATTAAATTATGCAAATAAATAAAATTATGACTACTGCATTGATTAGCCCTCGTAGTCGCGAGATCAGTTCGTGTTTAGCCTAGGGCATAACACACGCAGGCCTCCGTAAATGCCTTAACTACAGCAGGATCGGCTGGCACCAGTAACACACAAAGCGATTAGCGACGATCAATCCCTAAGCAGTTTTCGAGCCTTTTCTTTGAAAGAATCCGGTATAATTCAGCCGGAAAATAAAGAATGAAGGGTGTCTCACTGTCATGTCGTAAATCGGAATAATTTAATAAATTTAAGGATAAGGTTATACTCATGAAGTGGGGTATTCACTCGAAAGTGATGGAATACATCAGCACTAGTTATAATACAACGTTTATTTCGTGGTAGATAGCGTGATTCTCGCCATCCAGGCACCCATTTCAGGAGGCAATCACCCTCTCCCCCATTTGCACGTCTGTGCGGGAAGGGGTCAATTCGGTGCATGTGGAAACCGCGTCGGCAAATGGCGCGCGGAGAGGGCACGTCGCGACGTCTCCAGACGAGGAAGGAAAAAAAGGGGAACGCTGACCTACCGCGTGCTAGATAAATGAGTGCTCCCCGCGCCAATCGATCTCGCGCCGCTGCAGCTTAATTTCGGATCGCGGATAAGTATTTGAGTGCTCTCTCACTCAGTGGGATGGTTTGTTGTGTACCCTTCCTTCTCTTTTTTTGGCACCTTCCACCCACGGATTTGCGGTCGAATAGCATTAATCCGCTTCTTCCAGCGGGGATCGTCGATATTTTTAGAGCCACGCTTCAAGGTTACGTTTGACGGTAAAAGCATAGTGGCCTTTCGTGACGTCTCCCCTCTCGGGCCATGCCTTTTGAAGTCGTGCCTTCGAGCTTTTGACTTAAACCCGTCCCTGGAAACTAGACATGAGCCAAGATAAATCCCGGAGCTATTTTCCGCCCTCCTCTTTTTTTATCGCTTTTCATTTTGAATTAATGGCTCGAATGCACCAGCGTGCTTCTTAGTGATTCGATACACATTTGCGTTGCGACCACGTTGCAATCACGATACGGTCTCGCTACAGTCGCAGCCCACACCCATTCAAGCTGACAGTCCCACTTCGTGCCAGACGCCGTTTGGCGGTCGGATGTTCTTGGCCACAAACAGCGCTTTGAGTTTATTTACACATTTCAATAAAAATCTCGCCAATCGAGATAATAATGATTATTTTGCTTGTCCCTTTCGTGGGTCTAGCCGCCTTCCATTTTTATTCCGATTCATGCGTATCCTTCACCTTAGGTAAAGAAACTTTCATGACCGAAGAACGTAACGAGACCAAAAGCAACAATTTCGGAATTGAACAAAGCAGTCAACAGTGGCTACGCAACGATGACCAATGGCTCTTGATCAGGCTCTTACGATAAATAACTCATTTGGAGGTATACTGTTGAGCCGTGAACCTGGCGATATCGGTCTGTTACGGTAACTTCAACGTTGATGTTATTTGATCCATCTAAATGGTCCTGAAGTATATTTTATCGGAGTGAGACTTTTGTGATCGTAAAGCAATGAGGGGGGATCGGGATGGTGAGGAGGCTAACGTACAGGCTTCCCACCGAGTGGGTCGGGGTTCAAATCCTGGAGACAACCAATATTTCTCATTGGTACCCCGATCCGTACTTGAGGTGCTTTGTGGAGAGCACTTTGAGTTAGTGCGACGTCCGTCGGATGGGATGTTAACTGCAGACCCCTTGGCGCCTTTCGACAAGAGTAGGCTAAGGGCTTCTCGCCACCCTTCCTTTCCCATCCATCCCTAATGGCGCAAATGAACTTAGTAGATTTTGAGGGGAGGCGACCGACAGCTAACTCGTAAAGCAATGTGTATCTAGCTTAACCCGTTTTTAGTGCTGTGTGTCCTTTACGTAAACGTGTATTTCCTATCTTGTTAAGGCTCCAAGTATATCTCTTGGTCTTACACTTTCTGCCACAAGCGCACGTGTTGGCTCGTAATGGTTTGGTTTATTCGTAGATATCTGTAGATTTAGTGGTTTTATAGCCGCAGTTGTAGTCATTTGTTCTTGCACGCACAAACGTGATTATATTCTTGTATAATCAGCGTTTATGCAAAAAGGTTTGGCCTAATAACCATTGCCACGCTACTTTTCGGAGTCTTCGGGAGTGTCGTGTACGTAATTATAGATTTGTACCATCTGACCGAAGTAACTACTCCTAATACATTAAAATTATCAGTGCTCGACAAGGAGCTTGAACCCGCGACTTCAATGGTGCCGGGACGGATCGTTACCTATATGATTATGGCTAGAGTGTGAAGTTATAGCAATAAATTTCATTTTCTCAGATCCAAAAAATTATGCATTAAACGGAGTGGAACTCATTAGTAAAATTTTTAATTATTCATTTTCCGTCGTAAGTAGTCCATTGGCATGATTTAAGAGATCATTGGAATAATTTAAGAGCTCGTTCTCAAAGGAGGTTCATTACCAAATCAACTAAACTGGTCCAAATCCACAGATGCATACCTCAAAGGCTAACACGGTTTAAGAGATTATTTCTGAAAACGAGTCCTATTTCCCTTGATCTTTCTTATTTCGTAGATCAGATCCCATGTTTATTTGCCAACCAATAGAGAATTGATAGAATTTAACTATTTTTTTGTAATTTCGGCCTAGACTGGTTTTCATTACACATTTTTTCCGTCTCTTCCCTCCCGTCAGTCCGATGCAGTAGTGACCTTCCTTGTTGGCGTTAGATTTTCGTGAAAATTACCGCTACCAAAGTGGGCCGAAGAATGTAAAGGCTCGCCCTACGATTCTGTGTGAGATGAATCCACTGGCATGCGTATTACGGGGGCTCATGGTGCAGCAGAGAAGGCGTTTTCCGCGGTAAATCTTTACACTCCGCTCCAGACGTTATTAGAAGAGCTCGCGTCCCACGGAACTCATTAATCACCCGAGTCGTCGTCTCAATTTCATCGTCCGGCCGTTTCGAATGCGGAATGCAACAGCAGGGGCGCGGATGTCGGAGACTTCGCCTCGTGTCTTGGGGGGCGTGCGGATTGTCGCCATGCGCACTGATCGTGCGATATTGTTAGCTTTGCGATTCTCCTACCGCTAAGCCGTTCAACGCAATCGCTTTCCGATTTAAAGCGATGCGACCGTGCACCGGAATCGATTCGGATAAGACAAATAGGAATGAAGAATAGTCGGGGATGTGATGGCCAAATGGAAAATAGGCCCTTTTCCTATTTTTTAAGCTAATTATTTTTTAGATGCAGGTATTTTTGTAAGATACATGAATATTGCTTAAACGTCAGTGTTGAAATGCCCCCCTCTATATTCTGTTGTTGTGTGCTCCCCGTTACATGGATTCCTATGCAAAAAGTTTGCGTGTCTTAATTACTGCTCATGGCTGGCGGATTCGGTGAACTTGCCTGTATAGGATCAAACGCAGTCAATATTAATGTTTGATCGTTAACACTTATTTTACAAGCAATTTATGTGCGATGGCAAGGATTCATTAGTAGTATTAATGTCGTTACAGTGTGCACATTCGGAAGGGGTTGCAATTTGTTGCGCTCTTCATTTGCATTTGAATGACAATCCATTAATCCTTTTTTAACATTATAAATGTATATTGCAGTAACATCCCTTAGCGAGATCTGTTAAATATTAGCTAATAAACGTTTTAACGCTTAGAGAAACGGCCTTTGATTAAAATGTTTTTCTCTTCGTCAGTGCATTGAGTTTGTAATAAACCTGGGGCTTTTAAACTTTTTCACCCATTGAAATTAGAGATTTTCTTTATGTAGTACCTGCGAATGGCATCATCAATTGACATAGAACCACCTTGCAGCCTCTTAGGTTCGACGCTCTCCGGAAATTTTATGGAATTATATTTCGTTTTGTTTATTTTTGGGTTAGCGAGATTTGTGGTGAGATTAAAAGGCGAGCTCAAAAAATGGGGCCCCTTAATTTTAGTGAGGATAAGTTTAATCTATGGCCCCTAGACTTCCGACGATGCAATTATAGTGCCAGGTTTGAGTGGGTATAAAAATTCAGTTTTTTAAATTGTGGTCGGTGATGAGATATGAGTGGAAGATGCTTTGCTTAATGCTACCGTTTGTTTTAATTTCCTCGTTCAGTCTTTGAAAAGAAATCGAAAGAAAGAGGGTGAGGTTGTGTTAGATAATAAAGTAAGAATGTTTCTTTGATCTTTTAATATTTACTCTAAGAACTCTTGCCTACCTTCGTTCGTTAATTTATCAATCATTTAAAATTGCTTTCGCCATGTTTATGTGTTGGCAAAGAATTGTGTAGAATGGTTTTAGTTGCCCAAATCACTTATTTTTGGAGTCGATCACATTAGAATATAACTTACCGTAGCCAATAGCACGAAGTTCTGCCCTGTTCATTTCCCCGCTTTTTTTCCAGGGAATGTTTGACAATTCTAATTAACTTTCTATGCACGGGCACTTCCTAAAAAGTGATTTATTACGCCCTTTTATCCGGGTGAAATTGCCTCGACTTGGCTCGGGCTCTAAAACGAGAGTATTGGCTGAAGAGTCCCTTGAATCAACCTAGAAGTACGGTCGTTATACCGCTTGGATTATTCATTTAGAAAACTACTGAATACCTCCGTTTCAACCGAAATCGTGGATGAATGTTCCATCGCATCCGAACGTTTCATAAGTCGTATGCACACAGTAGAAATAAGAACTCAAGACGTCTCAAATTATCAATGCCATTTCAAGTAGTGTTTGGTTTTATTGATTGATTGCATCAGTAAGTGAACCGTGGCGTGCTGACATCCCGTTAAGGTTAATCTCGCAATAATGAGCATTGATTCAACTGTAGGAAGAAGCTCGGTCACGGTGAAAATGGCTAGTTTTATGCATCGCGTATAGTAATGTCAGTGAAAATGTGCGAAAAAAAATGGCACTGTAGTTTTATTTAAGGTGAGTGTTTCGAAGCCTCCAACAGATACAAAAAACGTCTGATTTGCGCCACGCTAGCCTTCGTCTGCGCGCATTAATTTAACGTTACATTTTTCCACCGCTCAAAATTTTCTAATGTACATGTATCTCGTATTATTTAATAAATTTAAAAAGATGCGAAGCGCCGTTTTTCATTTGAACAGATTTCCTTTGAGTGCGACAGTGGACATTTTTCGGAAGCTACGCTTTCTTTTGGTTTAATCAATAGTCCTGTGTGATTTATGTTTGAACAGTGAGTACAGAGATAACTCTGATGGGAAGGCCAATGTTTGATATTACTGTTACGAGTGTCATTGGTGTCGGATTGTGTCATCTATGCGATGATGTAGGTTTATAATGCAGTTAGTACAGTCACTTTGGAACCTACAATCGCGACGATTGGAGCTATTTCCCGTAAAACCTCTGCAAAAAATCAGGTGAGCGTACATAATGAGGTTGTAATTTTTCCGATTTTCGAGATCTTGGTCAAACGATGTGCGTTGTTTACACGAACGAGAAATTCACGCGGTTGATTGCTGTATGGTTATTATTTGTTTATTGGCGTGTCATTTTGGGAAAGTGTCGAGCGGTTTTACTCGACCCCTTACCTCTTTTCACCGTCCTGGTGGGCTGTACAAGAATACATGCGATAATGCAGTATGCTCCCAATAAAATGGGCGAATCTCGTTCTCAAGACAGGATTATTCCGAAATATATTAAATGACGAGGAAAAGCCAAATTTTTTGCCATATTATTGCGCTAGACACTCAAATAATTGTATTAAAGGGTAATCTACTGGGCATGTTAGGCTGGTGATGGATTCAATACTCGTGTGGGTGTGTGTGTGTATATATATATATATATATATATATATATATATATATATATATATATATATATATATATAATAATATATAGCTATTTTATAGAAGTGGGATAGTTCATTGTACTCAATTAAATTTTCGGGAGTAGAATTTAAATGTAGCCTCTTCATTAAGTCTCGATGCAGCTATGGTATCACCTAGATGTCCTCTATCGATATTATTGAAAGCAAGCGAGTTAAGAGTTCGTAACTGACTTGATGGTCAATATCATTGAAGGCGGTAATTTTTTTTAAGTTCATGCAGTGCCATGTTGTAATCTGGCCTCGACACCGTTGCGCAGCTCTCATGTAAATGATAGCGATGTGGTAAGAACCGCGTTGTCACCCATTTGCATCACGAACTCCATGGGCCGAATTATTTTTCGCGACATTCGGTTCCGGCTCCATCGGTCGCACAGCCGTGCTCGAGGCGGAATTCTGCGCGGTCTTCGCTGCGCCCTCCTTGGGCTCCCCCCCCCCTCGCCTGGACGCAGAACACGTGCGCGTCCTCGCGAATCTTTCCACGGGAAACCTCGTGCCGTGGCTTAGATCCGTGGATGCCCTTTCCCCCGCGGTCACGGGCACCGGTCACGTCGGTTTCGGCCACCGGGGTTCTCTCGCGGCGGGACCGACCTCCCCCTTCCCCTCCTCCCCGCGACCCATTCCGCCCTCCCTCGTATTCCACGGCTGAATGGAACGACTCATTGAGATGGGTGTGGTTCTCAGATCTCTTCTCCCTCCCCACCCGACACCCCCTTCCCTCCGGGTCGCCACAAGGTTCTCGCGCGCCCCATCCCATGCCATCGGGTCGACCTCCCCTCCCCCCTCGCTCACCGACACCCCCTTCCCAAAAAACCCCGCCGTCTCCCCACGCGGGTCCCTATGCCCGCCCTCACACCCCTTATCCAGCGCTCTTATCGAACCACCAAGCCCATCGATCCTCCCCCGCGGCTCCCCTTCTCTCTCTACGCCGCCCCCGCGCCCCACTCTTCCCTTCCCCTCATCCCCTGTCCTCTTCTTCTCCCCCCCAGCCCCTTTCCCGCTCCTCTTTCCTTTCTTCCCCCACCTCGCCTTCCCGCCTTCCCTAGAGAACCCCCTCCCCCATAACCTTTTCCCTCTGTTCTTCCTCGACCGGCGTTGTTTTGCCCCCGTAGCGCATTAGGACTGTATTTTTTTCCTCCTCCTATCCCGTCCTCTCTCTCCCGAACGGAAAGGGGCGTTTTGTCCTCCACTGCGTGCGTCTTTTGTTTTCAGCGATCTTCTCTCGCGTTCTATCTTTTTTCGCCTGGCATTTATTTATTTTTTTCTATTTTTCTGGATGCTGTGTGCCGCTAACTCTGCCGGGGACACCGTCACGTCTCACGGCACGTTTTTCCCAAGCCCGTCTTCCCACTTGCGTCGTCTCCTTAATCTTTTTTTTTCTCCGCGCTCCCTTCAGGCCTTTTAGCGTCCTCCTTCCCCCACTCTCGACTCCCTGGTGCAGGGCTGTTCTATCCGTCCCGAGCACTCCTGTGGTCCTTAACCCTTTCCGCGTCTCTCGCAAATCCAACCCCTCCCCCGCTCCATCTAGCTCTGCATCCACCCCTTTCTTCCTGCCTGTGCAAGGTCCGTGGGATTCTGGGTTCAAATGCCATGTCCGTGCCGCATCAAATTGCAATACTCGTGCGACATCAAATTGCGATATTTGAACGGACTCGCTTTGCGATGCTCGTGCGACGTCTCTTGGCGATGACGATCCATTGCGAGCGATTTGATTTTGTGATATGAATTCGAGAAGTACTGCATCCCCTTTAGAGCATCGAGATCGGCTTGTGGTTGGTGAGGATATTTAGACTATGGGGATGTTGATCGATCCAACCGATCTGGGTAAAAATTACCATTCATCAGTGTAATCATCATGTATCATTAACATCAAATAGGTAAATGGATGGCATTAAGGGATGTATAAAGTGTTCATAGAGATTTAACAAGTTAATTTAACATTAGTAAAAGATTAAAGGATGTTTCTTCTACTTCTACTTATTACCCTGCAAGCAACCACTAGCGTGTGTGATAGGGGGTGATTCAATACCAGGCATGCAACGTCAACAATGTTTTAATTTTAAAAAGGTTTCTCATAATATTTATTGCTATATATACGCAGAATAATTCCAATAATGTAGATGATGATAACTAAATTCACTCTGGTGTTTAAGTTCCATATACTTCTCAAGACGTTGTTGAGAGGAGTTGTCAGTAACAAGGAGGACAATAAGTATTTTGTGTCAAGTTAATCAGGAATTAGAATTACAGTAGAGTGTATTCCAATGGCCCATCGAAAACCTACCCTCACCTCTATTGGCTACTTCTAAAACAAATCATATAATCGGAGAGACGTATAGATATTTTCCACGTTAGGTCCAGGTGGTTATGACTCCTCATGTTATGAATGTCTTGAAATGTCATACTTTGAATTTCTCACATATGTAATGCGAGCGTCGTCATCCATTTACTCCAAGATGTCACTACGCACCCTGGCGCTTTCATTGTACTTTGTCCCGCGACACACATTCATTCATTCGCAGAGTTGCCATGTTGCGTGAATATGTCCATGCACGGGCACGGCCGCCCTGCGCCCGGCTTTTACTAATTGTTTTCTGCATTGCACGCAACATCTCCCACTGAACGCATACTATCCCCTGGTCCTTCTCCAGCCGTTCAGTGCGGGGAACGTGTTGCGCTATTTTTCATCGCCCTGCTAGCTGTGAGTCGTCGTATCCCTTCATTTAAAAGAGTCCACGCGTCCGGTTGCTCCCGTTACACATTTTTTGGAAGAATTCCCGCGAATGTCCGTGCCTTCGGGGAATGTATATTTTTTTTTAGGATTGCTGTGTGGGAACGGTGAAAATGGTGGACGCGGCACGAATTCCCCAGGGGCGTGTACCATATAGAACGAACGATGCGTCCGATAGTGGGGATAGAAAGTACCGAAGGTGCTTTGCTCATTAACAGTTGGTAATCTGGATTAAATTATCAATTTTAATGACTGATGTTTCTGTTAAAGGGTGATAGATGCTTTACGAAGTGGAAAAATTTCGAATTAACATTTATAAACTTAAGTGAGAATATTAATTTCGAACGCGCAATTGTTTAGGATTTATTTTTCTTTTTTGTGCATAGTTCTTGTCATTAGAGTGAACATGCGTGTATATATACATCGGTGATTGAGTAATGTAATTATTGAATTAATGAGTGATTTTCCCCTGATATGTAGCTTTCTGCTCTTGAGTTCTAGGAGGAATTAAATTGGAGTGTCATCGTGATTCTGGGTGGCGACTCGCTCACCACCGACGTATTAATTAATTTTGGCTATATCATACCCCAAAGGTTGTTGTGTTAAATGCCAAAGTTAGCCATGTTGTTCCTTACTCGTGAAAGATTTCGTAAAACAATAATTACGACTAAATGTTCGTTAAAGTCGTTTTATCTTTCAAGCATTTTAATTGAATGAAATCAATTGGGGAGAAACTGTTAAAAGGGATGTGTAGGGTTTTGTTTTTAAAATTTCCACAAGCCTTCGTGTTGCGGATTAATTTGCTAAGTTTCATTGTCATGGGCGATATAATAATAGTACGAATAGTTGGATTGATGTAATAATCATAGGTTTGTTGAAAAATGGTATCATGGATGTGGTTAATATGAATTCTAGTTTCGAAAGTAAATGACTAAGTCATTAGAGCACGAAAGCAGCCGTGTTCAGCAGTGAAACCTTGTGAAATTTGGATATAAGCGTTCGCATTTTAATGTTGTTCCAAGAAAAGGCCACGTTCGCTCTTCTTTTGGAAATCGTAAATATCGGTTAATGAAACCGATAGTTATGGTTTGTGTTTCACGCACATAGCTATCATTTTCTGTATTTAATCAGATGAGACACGTTCTTGACGCCCATTTAGAAAATTAACCGTATTTTCGATAAACATGCCGTGTGGAATACTTTTTTTTATTTAGGTCTCTTGCTTCCCGCTTATTTTGCGTCTCTATCCTCAAAAGCCGAATGTAGGTCGAGATCCGTGCGACTGTTGACGAAAGAACTTCGTGATATCGTGATCAACGCGCGTCCCAAAATACCTAATCGGAAGACAAATGTAGTTGACTTCGTAGCGCTTCTTGTTTCACGCTAATAAATGATTCGTCCTCGTGATTTTTGTCCCAAGTTCAATGCTTTTAACTGTATGAAACATTTATTTTTGGCTTTCGTGATGGTTTGTCACCAGTAAATCACAGGGTGCTTAGTTTAAAGGATCGATTAACTTTGTCAAAATAATCCATTACTGAATATTGTAGACTTTTTTAATGATTTCAGGGTATAAGGAAGTGAATGACCATCATAATTCTCAACTAAAGGTTCTTTACGGAAGGATTGTCGTTTCAAATTTGCCCAATCAGTAGTGAATGGCCTTTTCGTTTAATAAGCTTGCCATGGCCGTTGCAGTTATCAAACTGAAGGATAGAGGACGTTCGAGGCACTAAGTTTTATGAATTTCATGCATTCAGGATTATTATAGAATTTCTTTCCTCCCACGGGATTTGAATCGGGTACCCTCCACTCAAGTCACCGAGCGTTCAACCTAGTGGGTACATGAGGCTACCTCGTTACCGTTTGCGATTAAGGCACGTTGAACGAAATGAAGAAAAAAGAAAGATCAAATGCTTTTCGCATTCGGTGGCAAGTCTTTGCGTTTTGATAATGTTGAATGGATTAGGTGGGTAGAAAGTATTCAGAGTTAAAAAATGGGTTATTGTAAATTATTTACAGTATTTATTATCGTGTTGGATAGAAATATAGCAGTGGTTTGTCCCTGGGAAGATTAAAGCCTTGACCGGCATTCTTATGTCAATAAATTATGTTGATTGGATGAATAATGCCAGCCTAATTTGGTGTCGTCTTGAAATCATCGTAAGTTGTTTCCCGCGCTGTGATCTTATCGTCAAGCTTTGTAATCCTTATCAGTTGGCGCCGTTCAGTTCAAACTAACCTAGTGCGAAGCGTCATTAAAGATCGGAGTAGCTTGAGGATTTTGAATGTAATGCGTAATTTCTTTGGTGCTTTTCAATTTGTATTGCGTGCGTTTTCTTGTACTATATGCTGGTGTTTTCGATTATGGTTTCTCCTATCAACACACGATCATAGATCTCAAAATGTTCTTGGGCTAGGGAAATTATTGAGAACAGTGGACACTCACTTCACGAATATTCTGTCTGTAATGAGTTTGGTAGGTACTCCTAAGAGATGTCATAAACTAATGGTACTAGAGTGTCTCGTGAATTAAAACAGATTTTCCTTGGGCGGAACTGGTTTGAACTCGCGTCTGTCTGAAAAGAATAGTTTCAGAATGTTTCTAATTGTAAATAAAAGATGACTCTTCGGTCTTAGTTACGTTATTTCGGGCCCAGCAATTCCGTAGCATGAATATACCTGAAATCTGTTGATTCGGTAGATTCAAAATGTCGTCAAAGGATAGCATTTTAACCTGAATTTTTGCATTCCTCGACCAATTTGTCTGGAAAAATAAAATTAGGGATGAAACCGTTTTTTTGGGGGATTGGGTCTCTTCTGTCGAGTGTCCACACCAAGGGGCGAATCGGTGGCCTCCAGGATGAATTGCCAAGCGTAACAATTCGGATTCATTCCCCCAGCCTCTTCCTTCGTCACAAAAAATACCGCAGCCTTGACCCTACCCACCCCCCACCCAAATTAGTTAACGTTGAATGTTTGCTCATTAACACAGATGGCTTTTTGTCAACATCGCTGCGTTAGGATGTGATTAGCGATGTCTTCTGTGTGTCACCCCTTGGAGTTGCGTGCACGAATGAGCGAGTGAATTTATTCTACTAGCTGTGCGTTTCCAACATTATGAGCGTCAGTACAGGAGGAAAGATTGCTTGACGTCACTCTGATTAATTAACCATCAATTCCCTAGTGGGAAAATTTATCACAATCCCTAAACCCCCTTTCCCCTATCAAGACAATTGGGGGCCGTGACAATATAGTAAGGCAATGCTTTGTCCGTCTGTTCATACCGCCCTCATTCCAGTTATTCCTCATGTGAAACGATTATTTCATATAAACTTTCATGTTATATTTTAAATAATCGTCTGCTCTTAGAATCCGCTCAGCACTACTTCATAGTACTCGTATTTCCTCCAACCAATGTTTTGTCTTTCGAATTTTCCCTATAAACCTCCTCTCTGGGCCCATACGATTTGAAACATCGTTTCTTTTCCTTTCTGTCCGTCTTTACTTTCTTCGCTCTTCTCTGGCAAGGTTGGTCACATACCATCAGTGAGCACCGTCAGTGCAGTAATTCCCGGTGGAATAATAAAATATTGTATGCATACACTATAATATAGAGTGAACTCCATGAGAATAGTAGTCTTATCTTAGAACCCGTTCTCTTATAAATTGGTATGAAAACAATTCTGTTTTCAGGGCAGTTCCGTCGGTCACACCGTGAGGTTCCATCACCCGAGGTTTTTGCCCGTTCTCGTGAGGATAGTCGCCTAAGTAAACAATGTTTCCTAATTATTAATTGCTTTTGCTGGCAGGATCGTTCCGCTCTTCTGGAGCAAGAAATGTTTGAAGCAGATTGCGGTCGCCGTCATCACAATCAGAGGTCTTAATTCTAACTCCGTAAGTACTTGAGTGTTGCTCTGAAGTGACAAATAAAAACCTATGGATAGGTTTTAACTAGTGCCTAATTGTTGATCATTCCTCTTAACAATTCCGCTTGTGTTTGACAAAAATCTGATTTTTCCGTCGTCGCCAAAGTATTAGCGTTCGATTTTTGTGTTCTAAAAGAGCCGAGCTCACTGCTGTACACGCATAGATTTTGGATGAAGATCGAACCGGATGAAATATCAATAAATGCAAATTTTGACCGTAAAACCTATATCCCCCAATTTCAAACCAATGTTTGCAAGCAATCGGTTACAATGTTATATTTTTTTCTAAAGTGACAGCTTCCTCTTTTTAACTGGGGTCTAAAGACATATGGACATCATTTACTCGTGTTTTTGAAGAGTTTTGCCTCTGAAAGCAGCTACAGTTTCATTTAAATATATGCCGACGAGCTTCATTTATAGAATCGTAGGAATAATATTTGAATGCGCTTTATAAAGAATGTCGCTTCAATAAAAAGGTCCCGAATAGTTTTTAAGAATGCGACATGGTAATTCATCCGCTGCATTCTTCTCATTGCATCCTATCAAAATGTCTTGTTGTGAAACTGTACCACAATAGCGTTAAGTAGGAATACAGCGTGTAATAATTTATATGATGTCAGTCTATGCAAACGGATGCAGTAGTCCATCTGGATGCATAAACTAGTCTGTGCAGTATAAACTTGTACTGTTGCCACAAGGTCTGTACGACATACTGTAGAAAGATGAGACTGGTCTTCGTACGGGCTAACTGCTTGACGGATCACAATCAGTCGCATTCTAGCGGCGTCTGTGAGAAGTAAGCCACCGCCTTGCTGGTGTCCCTATCTCCTTTTGTCTCCGCACAACAACGATTCTTGTCTCTTGAGCTTGCACATACTTGCTGCATTAATTCTTATGTGGATGAGAATGAAGTTGTGAGAGAAGCAGCGCGTGTGCATTGAATTTTGTTTTAACCACTGGAAAAGTGCGACTGAAACTTATGCAATGATTCAGGAGACATTCGGCAATGAATCTATGGGTCAGGCACAGTATTTTTGTTGGCACAAGCGCTTTCCAGTCTGGACAAACGTCGACCGATGAAGAACCGAGAAGTTGACGACCATCGACGTCAACAAACAACACCCACGTCAGCAGTATGAATGATTTAGTGAGTGTAAATCGTAGGTTAACTGCCAGGGAGATTGCCAATGAAGTTAAGATCAGTGTTGGATCGTATTTCACCATTTTGACAACAATTTTGGGGGCGGAAGAGATAACAAATGTGGAAATGCAAGTCTTGGTGCTTTCGTCACGACAGCGCACCGGCGCACACATCCTTGAATGTTACCGAAATTTTGGCCAAAAACAGCATACCGGTGATCCTCCTGTCATCCTACTCTCCTGATCCTGCTCCTTTTCCATTACCTAAGTTGAATTCCACCTTGAAAAGATGTCGATTTGAAACTATTGAAGACATCTAACAAAATTGTACCGCAGACTTAAGGCTTTCCCGGAAAAGCGTTCCAGGCGGCATTCGTAAGCTGGAAAAAAACATTGGGAGTGTTGTATTGGCAGCCAAGGGTATTTTTAAGGTGATTAGCATTATCAAAGTGTGGCTGATCAAATCAAATATTGATTCAAACATTCTCATCTTTTTTTGAACAAAAATTGTATTTTTGATTGCGGCTTTTTTATCATTCATAAGCACTTACATCGAGAGTAAAGGAAAAGTATGCACTTATGGAAGTATGTATCGTACTTCGAGTGGCCTGTGACCATACCTATTTTTCGCTTTTCCGTCCATTTCGTGACCTCTTCGTTTACCGTAGCTACTCTGGCTCTTTTATTAGTCATGCGATCCATTTGAGCGATTTTAGTGAAGCAATCCATGTGGCAGCTTGTGTCGAACACTGAGCATGAGCACTTTTACATCTCGTTTTGACTTATTTGCATTACGTCCTCGTGTATGAGGTGGCCGGCCGCCAATTACTCACTCGCGTGATGTAGTTGTTAATTCTTTCTCACGTCGGCCAGTCGTTATCTCTCTAATGGCATCTGCGATTAGCTAACCATTTTAGCGACGAGGAATTACATTCGTTTCCAGCGCATAAATTGGAAGCAGTCGCGATCTTTTCATTTTATAGCGATAGCTTCCCCCCAGCAAGATCCTTTTTTCCAGTCATCTCATGTCACATTGGTCACGTCACATTGGTTGAAAAACATTGGGTCATAGAAATCGGTAGCGCCATATCACCTCAATGTTCATGATGGTCATATCATAAGCACTTGAGTAGAGGCGTACCACTAAAAAAATCCCGCTTTATAAAAGTATAATTTTCATTGTAACTGCTGCATCTAATATTCAAGGTATTGATTAGATCGTTGAATTTATGTTTTACTTCTAATTCGTAGGTCTCCAACTGCTTAATTTGAGCAAGTTCCTCCGGAAACCATTGTCCGATAAGATAAGGAGTACAGCACGCCATTAAATAGGCTGCTGAATTGAAGATGGCGGGGAGCATGTACAGGAGTATCAATGCCATCATTATTTTACTATGTGATAGGTTAGAAGGCTAGAGGATAGGACCTATAGGGTATACCTGGAGATGCAACGATACTCTGGACCAGCGGAAGCGGCTCTCGTAAAATGACGACAGATATAGTTTAGGTTGCGTGATATTTTATTTTCAGTATTGACCTTCAAGATAAAATTATTGAGGTCATGGCATTAGGGTGTAACAAAGTCTATACGAGGGTAAGTCAATAAATAACTTACAAAACTTGATAGAGACATTAATAATGGAAGAAATTTCCTGAAATTGATACCACTCTTCTACATATCCACCTTGTAAATTCAGATACTCATCCCATCTCTTTAAAAGTCTTTGATAGCCAGCATTAAAAAAGTCTTTCGTTTGCTGTCGCAGCCAATGAGTACCTTAATGAGCTATGGCAACATTTTCAAAACGTCGGCCACCAAAATGTTTTTTTTTGGGGGCCTGAGCAGATGAAAATCACTGGGGGTTAACTCGACTGTTCAGTGGATGTTCCAAGCGTTCCCAATGAAATGTTCGTGACAGCTCCTGCGTTTGTTTTGCTGACGTTTGCGACTTTTTAATTGACTTACCGTTGTAGATGATTAAAAAGGAGAAGTATTATCGATCTGGAATATTGTTAGTATAAATAGTGATTGAAGAGGTGCTTATGTTAACAAAAATACGATGGAAATCGGATGTTTTCTGAGGACGACGAAAGAGTATCGGTGATATCATCCTGCCATATGGTGGGATGGTAATTCATGGACTCCACGGCTTTCTGTACGTTATCGGTCATGTACGTGTTATTTCGGCGATATTTTTGCACCCTTTATCGATCGGTTCGCTAAAAGTACCTTAAATTGACCGTGTTGATGCGAAAAATCATAACATCGCAAGGGCCCCTAGAGAATGTGCTGAATTTGAATGGACTTGGCTTTGTGGCGAATTTTGAATAGCTGGATGCAATTTAAACGATTCATGCCAGTTTTATATCAGCTTGTTTAGCTATTATCTTTCCGCTGAAGTTAAAATTGGTGTGAACTCCTTTAGTTGGTTGCTTCATCGGTTTCTTGAGGTTTGAGTTCCTTGCTATCTTTATCGAGTCGGCCGTGTAAAGATCGAGGACGCCCACGCTGCTCAAAATTTGCTCCTCTGTCGTGTGTTTTGGATACTCCAGGCGTCTTCAACTCCCCGAGTCGGCGGCAAACTTGCTCCTCCCTCCGTCGAAATTAAGTCGCCGTGAAAGTCTTGGGAAAAATTTCCATCACGCGCGAGAGAGTACCCCAGAGTGAGTCGACGGGGGCGACGCCTGGCTCGGGTTCCCGGCGAAAATATTGGCGCAGAGGTCTTCGGCAGCTTGAGGATCGAGCGCGTGTGCTTATAATGAAGTACGTATCGGGGTCCCTCCCCTCCTCTTCCTTATCTCTCCCTCAAACGTGCCCGCAATGAAAGTGGTTGTGGGAATTGCCTTGCGTCGATGTATAACGTATCTCTTTGTTCTCGGCATGGCCACTGATGGCCAAAATATATCTTTGCTTCCGAGTGTCTATATTTTTCCTTGCGGTTGTTCGGAATACCGGCAGGCGCTGCTTGTATTCAGCATGAAGAGAGGGATAAAAACGTCATCGTAGGTCATAAATCCTAGAGGTTCTTCGGTAGCAGCCCTCCGAGCTATCCTATCCAGTTGCTTTCGAATATTTTATTCCCTGGACTGCTATATTCCATCAATTCCTTCTCGTAATTCATCTTCTGTAGTCTTTCCTTACAATACGGTCCTCAGTAGCTATTGTGCCTCCTAATTTGCCCCATACATGTCCTCATTCTTCTCACAATATCATTTATCGAGTTTTCCCTTTTCCCGATCTACCAAGAGCTTCATTATTCACTCAGTCTTGCCATGGAAAGTATTTTGTTAAGAACATAATGAAAGCGATTGAATCTCATGACCTCCCATGTTTTCCGTGCGAGGAAAAATACTAAATGCCTGGAATCAAACTCGCATTACATGCCAAAGGAATCATCTCTGTGAAATTGAATTACAACCATTAATTCCTCAAAGTTTCATCTCCATGGGTCATGTAGGGGTACGATGGTTTCTTTATTTTGATAAATTGATTTTATTTTTATTTTCATCGGCAGCCCATCTAATTAATAGTGATGGTTTCGTACCGTCCCTGATAGCGATCATTCAATGCCATGAATAATAAATAACTTCTTTTGGATGTAAATTCCCGACGCACAGCTCGATTACTGTATAGCCGTTCCTAGTTTCCGCTTTATCCCAATGCCGTCCAAAATGCTTCTTTCTTTTCCCTCCCTCTTCCCCTCTCACTTTAACGTTCTCCTTTCACAGTCTTCAAAATCTCACCGCATCTCTGTATCTCCTTCCAGTCACTTTTTCTGCCTTCATTGAATTACCCCCACCATATTCCTCGCCTCACCAGTCATATCGAACACTTTTTCTTTCGCCTTCCTTTCTGACTGACTTATTTTCTCCATCCTTCCCTAAAGCCACATATCAAGAGCTTTTCAGTCGACGGTCATCCCCTTTTCGTAAGGGGTAACTCTTTGAGCCTTACGTCATACTGCTCCATAATAGTCAGAAATGATCCTTCCTTTGCGTCTCCCCTCATGATTGTTTACTTTTTCGTTAATGTTCGTTTTCTAACGTATTTCTTCTCCTAAGGTCCTTACCTCGCAGACCATTCGGTCTATTTCCCAGACACTCGAACTGATCCACCTGTTCTGAATCATACCCTCCGTCATTAGATTTGTTGTTTTCGTTTTTATACCTTCTTCGTTATTACACTCGCTTATTTAGTGGCTTGTTAACTGATTGTTTATGTTAAGCCCACGCTATCTAAGCTGACCGACTGCCTACGGTCCTGCCACAGGTAACAATTTTTTGCATTATCATACTTACCTAAATTTATGCATCTTATCATATCGTTTCAGTTGTTTTAATTCCAGGAAGCGTCTATATTTTCTTAAAATGTAGTTCATATGGTTTTTTGTTGTCAATATGCCATGGTATAACTATTAAAATTACATTAATGTTTGTAGCAACGTAGGAAACGGATGTAATCCATTGATTTCCAAAGGTACATGGTATTGTCAATGACGAAACAACATTGCAGCAACTTGTGAGTGTAACCATGGCGAATTTACGCCGATAAAGCCGTATTGAAAACCATGTGTATAGTTAGAAGAATCGCTTTTGTCGGTCACTCAAATAATCTCTCTCACTTTGGGGTCATTGAAATTCGATTCTTCCTTATGGTAAACCTGAACTCTCGAATTTTTACGGCTTCCTCGAACACGTTCGTAGAAGCGCTGTTATTTACGTCGCATCGCGATGCCCATATTTTCTCGCGACACATTGGTGGATTTTTCCCTCGTAGCCCTCAGGATTGCAGGGATATCAATGAAAAACGTTGGAAGTGGCATAATTTGCTGCTTGTAGGAACTTATTGAGGTATCGCCCATCCGCGATTGAGCTCGTAATTGGAGCGTACTGCGTGGATTGTGAAGTCGTGGTTGTGCAACCCCTCGTTGTATTGTAGGCATTTTCGCAGACAGAGAACACAATCAGAGGGAGGGAGGAGAAATAACTATTGTCACGAGCCGCGTTTTTATCTCCCATCTTCACGGTGACTGCTCTTTTTCTCTCGTTTATAGCTCCTAGGGAGGTGCATGCGCCGTTCTCAGCAGGGACCCCGCCCGTCTTTAATCCATTTCTGTCAACTCCTGCGTCTTAGCTCACCGTGCGGCGAAATGTTTTGTTTTCGAGAATGTAAAACGCTTGGCTGCCTCTTAGGTAAATCATGACCGGGGCAGCTGACCGACTTTTTTACCTGACTTTTTTTTCCTAGCGTTAATTTGCCTTCTCGAAGGAATTCACTTAGGTGCGTGGAATAGATATATGATAATGTTATACGTCAGCGGCGTGGATTTCATGGTAGTTGCAGGAAAATATTTTAAGTCGAGAACCGAAAAACATGTATCTCTCGCACGAAGCTTTCGAATGTGTTGCATAGGGAGGGAGCGTAAGACGCATGTTTATTTAACCAAGAGTGAAATGTAGTAAAATAAAAGTGTTTATTTTAACTTAAGTAAAGCTCGGGAAATTTGTAGTTTTGTAAAACATATGCTTTTTTTGCGGCCCTTTTACCATTCACGTTGTAGAAGTATTCACTGTAGAACTTCAGTTTTCACATGTGAGACGATTCAACACACTTGGTTTATGATCAATCTTTGTGATATAAAAGGAGGGATGTATTATTTCTCCAGCCCGAAAAGAATAATTGATGATTTACAGAACGCCCTAAGGCGTAAGTTTGGCCTCTGTTTTTGAATTTATTTGAATCCTTTCAAGTTCAGTATTTATTAATATCTCTCACCGTAGACTATTTTGCTCCAGTGCAAGACTGTTCCATGAGCAGATCCACGTAATTGATCGTTGAGGTTCTCATTGAATTTTCTCCTCCTTGAAGTGGATTTCATAACATTTGAGGTTTCGCTGTAAGATCCTCATTGTGCTACGGAAGTATATGTATTAATATTTCTTTTCTAACTGCGACTTGTTGATGAATGTCGAAAGTTTCTAAATATTTGTATCTGTTGCTGTTGTTGTTTCGTTTTTAAAAAAGCAGTCCCATAGGGTTTCATCGGATACCGTTTTTCTTCTGAAGCATTTGGATTTGTTTATATTTTCAGGCTTTTTAGAGCACTAATTTTGAGCGTTTTATTGTCTGAATTGGTTTAATCCCGAGTGTAACGAGAGGCAAGCTCTTGTTTCAATCTTACTGATTTAGGCATTGTGTACATTTTGGTTTATTTTATGCTGGGACTGCAATTAAAATTCACATAAATATACAAATTTCACATTTGACATTTACATGATTTTGATCTGTTGTACTAACGTTTTTTGTAAGCATTTTTAAAATGTTGTTATAAAGGAAATGGAATTTGATCCATGCACAATTTGGGGTCAGCATTGATCAGGGCTAAGTAAAACTCCCCTTATGTACTTGTGTGTGTGTGTGTATATATATATATATATATATATATATATATATATATATATATTTGCAACGCATTTATGTGGTATTTATGTCCATCCAAAACCTACCTTTACCGGTAGATTACTTTTAAAAAATCTGGAACAATCAATTTTCCGAGAGACACTTCCTCTGTGGTGGTTCACAATGCTATTGTTAACCGTGAAAAACGAGGGCTGTTCAGTGGGAATGTATAAAAACCTAGCTTTTACCCTAGGCTTAGTACGCATTGTAAAAAATGTCATTGTGAGGGTTGGTTTTGGCCGTCTTCGATCTCACGAAGGTGAGCACGCAATTGCAATATAGTATTTAACCCGGTAAACAGTGATCGATTTTCTCTGACCATCTCTTTTTATTCAACGGATGAAAGGAATTGCATTAGCTTCCTCTCTTTCACTTGTGCCGATGCCTTCGCCTTTCCTAGTTTTCTCTCCCGCTCGCGGCGTTTAAGGTATTCTCTCCAATCGCTCTTGCACATCAGCTTGCGAAACCTCCAGCTCCAGAGCTTGCAAGTGTGGTGGTAGACGGTGTCCCGGCGTTGCATGTTCCGCACAGCGAGTTCTCGAACTCCCCTCAAAAGTTTTCGACTCTCTTCTCATCTCTCTCTCTCTCTCTCGCTCGCTCTCCGCCTCCCTCCCTTCATAACCGGGATCGTTTCGATCAGTTCGCCAAGTTTGTGCCACCCTTAAGTCAGCTGGGGGCACCATTTGAATTTCAGATGCCTTCATCGCCATGCATGCGCTTGCGAGGAGATGCCTTATAGAATGATTTTGAGTTTGTTTACTCTCGTCGCGTAATGTGGGAGACGGATAGTTTTTTAGTCGTCAGTCCGAATGCCTTCATGCAGCCTTCATGGGATCGCCTTCTTCCTCCCAGCGCTGCGCTGATAGGGTAAACATGGGCTCGCAGGGTGCGTTGTTTTATTCTATGTGTGGATGGGCGAGAGTTGATTCTTTCCGACCAGGTGTTTATGTTTTTATTCTAATTTTTCAGTCGCGTAATATTCTAAATTTACGGTTGGGCCCTGGATTCATATACCTGTATGCATAAATAAATTCGTACCAAAAAACCCCTCCGGTGGTGTTGGGCCGAGAGATTAGATGAATTGAAACATAATTGAGCAATGGGAATCATGCGTGTCGTTGTATCGCCGTCGGATTACGCATCGAGTATCGAATTCATACCGCAGCATCGCTCCACATCAGCTAGTATCGAATTCATATCGCAGCATCGCTCCACATCAGCTAGTATCGAATTCATATCGCAGCATCGCTCCACATCAGCTAGTATCGAATTCATATCGCAGCATCGCTCCACATCAGCTGAACCAATTGGCCCTCCGCTCATATTTTTCGATTTATGTATCGGGATGCGTAAGGATCGTGTCGATGCTAATAGCTTTATCTTATATAAGTCATTTCTCAATATTTTTTGTGCATATGTAAAGTATGATTAATATTTGGGATATTGAGCTGCCCTATTTACGTACAGAAAATTGTATTTTCATTAGATTTTGAGGCTCGACTATGCATATTTCAGACGATACCTGTATCTTAATACTGAACAGCTGTACGGCATCGTTCGCTTCACTAAAGTATTTCATTCTATTGTCACTTTATGGAAGAAAACAGTAATTTCTTGTTCTCCCCACGTCAAAATACGTTTAAAAATCACACACAGCCAAATTGCTTCGAGCTTTCAGCTTTGAAATGAAGATGTTTCCGTGGTCTCCCATTCGGCTTCCTGGAGCGTGGTCATAACGTCGACGCGTGCTGCCATCCTGAGTTCGTCACTTAAAAACTTTCATTTCAGCCCTGTAATCTCGGGAGGGAATGCACTAACGATCGCAGGAGATAGCCGTCTCTTGGGGGAGGCTATCATTTCTATCGTCCAGGCGTGCGCCGCCTCAGCATATACTCTTGCCCAGTGGCAATCGGTAAAAGCATAAATGTTAGCCATCGGTCTGGAAGGGGCGGCCCAAGTGCGCATCGGGCATGAGATCTGCTGGAGCCTTTAAGGTCGAAGCGTATTGCCATTCTAGTCGACTTTTCCATTAGAATCGCCGTGCACGAAGTGTCTACCCAAGTGAAAGGTGTCTTGTGAGAGATTCGATGGTCTACTTTCTCCTCGTCATCTGCCTCCCCGCGCTACGCCTACAATCCATTGCGGGCGGCCTGGCGTCCTCTCTCGTGCCTCCTAACCCTCCCGGAACCAGCCAACCGGCCAACCAGCTAGCTATCCCTCCCCTCCTGTGGATTCGCCCCTCTTGCCCGCCGTCCTCGGCGACTTTTCGAGCGTCCGTTTTACGTCGTTTCGCCGGATTTTTGTTTTCTTTCCCTTCCCCTTCCCCCGCGTCCAGCTTAGAAAGCCGACGGACCTTTGTGGGCCCCCAAGTGGACGGGATGGGCCCGCAGCCCGGATTCCACCGCCGGATTTTGAGTACGTTTAAGCTGCGTCCAAACTGGTTAGGCATGAGGGAGAATGCATTTAGGTGGTTAAATGTGAGGCACCTGCTTAATGGAAAGGCAGCTTGAGTTTGGACATCCTACGCAGTAATATTGCCATCTATGTAGCCAATAATAAGGGCTAAACAGATGATGTCCGAATGTAAATATTTTGATATTTTTGAGATAGCTTTTGCAAACTTTTACAGGTAGTTGCAAAACCGCGTATTGGTTTTAGCGTGATTCTCTGTTCACTTAAAAATTCATTTGCCAGTATTTTATTCAAGTTTTCCATATATTTCGTTTAATTTTGTTAATTGGGCGATTTTTGGTACTAGTTTCGTATTAATTTTCCCCTATCGGACAATATTTAACTCTTTATAAATGATGCGTATTTTATATTTTTCTTAAATTATTAGGCCAGGTAGAATCACATTTCAATAATTTTAAACTATTTATCCTATTATATGGTATTTTTCTCCATGATAATTTTTCGGTCATTAATTCTTGTCAGTAATTGTTTTAAGATATGCTCTATGTCCCGTGTAGTTTATTTATATTAATGAGTACTTTTCTTGCTAAATGTTTCATATTTTTAAGTTAAGCTTAGTATCAATTAAGTATTTATTCTACAATTAGTCTCTGTCGGCGGTTTTATTACTTTGTGGGCTTACGTAGTGAAACTGTCATTCCTTTGGCATAGGTTTGGCATACGACTTATGATTACCCAGTTGGATTCATGCAGATAACTGTATTTTTACTAAGGGCATTACTAGCTGCTTACACTCCAAACGCAACGTTACGCTTGAAGGTCATTTTCCGTGATGTATATAAACCAAAATAAGGTTTAACAAGCACGCAAACGAGATATGGATACGAACACGGTGACAAAGACGATGTTCTTAGTGAATCAACATACAAAGAAATATGTTTTCGCCTTTGTATTTCAAATATCTGTATTCAATAACTTGATTAAATAAAGCTATTACAAGAATTAAACTATAGTCATGCGGAAGACGCCAAATTTCTCTTGCCTAAGGAAAGCTCTGCCTTTTCCCACCTCGCTTTAATAAATCCTTCGTGTTTTCAACGAGTTAAAGTGTACTCTCTCAAATAAATAAACTATGTGTTTGGGATTAGTGCATGTAATACACTGATGAATCCATGCTGGTTTCCGGGAATTACCGTCGCGTAGGTTAGTCGGTTGACAACTGTTTCGCCCCCAGTCCTGGAGGCGTCTTCAGGTCGAAGTCACTTCGACCTGAAGACGCCTCCAGGACTGGGGGCGAAACAGTTGTCAACCGACTAACCTACGCGACGGTAATTCCCGGAAACCAGCATGGATTCATCAGATAGACGGCGCGGAAGCCTAAGGATTAATGTAATACACTCCCGTAATGGCAATCATTCTTCTGCTAGTTGTCTCGCTTTGAGCATTTTGATTTATTGGGTTCCAGTATGGCGTACTTAGGATACACTTCTTGTGTCGTGAATCCGGGGGCCGAAATAGTTAGCTGAATTTGCTAAATCACAGCCAGGCTCTCGTCATCCAAAATGTGGGTACGCGCAGGCAGTGCAGTTTGAATGCCAGCCCTACCATTAGGGGTCGTCCTGTGACATATATGTTGAGCATATCGTCATCTCAAGGCTGTTTTGATGGAATTACAATATTTCCCGAAAGTTATGAGCTCCAAAAGGTAAAGCGACGGCAAGAAGATTAAAAAAAGCACGATTTGTATGCGGCTTAAATTTAAATTTTTGGCGTGAAATACGATGTTTTACAATCTGCAATCGAATTACTTTATAAATTACTAGTTGCGCGTGTTCCAGCCGCCATGGATGGTACCAGGGAGTTTGGATTTCGTAAACGATCTAATTTGGCGATAGTGTCGCGCGAAAGGCGTATTTTCATGAAAAGGGAATACTCTGTTCACTTTTAACTGTAATATTCATGCCCTCCCTGTTTCGATTTTCACTCTCGTCACGTTAAGGTGCTCCAATTTTAAAAGATGCGCACCTTATACTTGACCCTTAAAAATTACTTGAAAATGATTTGAAAAGAAGATGGAAAAAGTAATAACTATATGTGTTTATAATTTCAATGTGACATCGCGTAATTATTCATTTGCTCTTCCCCCTCGCTGGCTGTTCTAGTAGATGCCTCAAGCAATGTGTAACGAATTTAGGCATGCCTCTAGGCGTCGTCCTTTCTTCATATGATAGCATTTAGGGCATTAATCGGTGAATTTGAGCTCAGTTATATTCATTATTTATTTATTCACTATTCATTAGTTATGTTCATTGGGAATTCCTTTCGAGTATAAGAGAAAACGCTCCTTGTCGTTTCTTCCACAACAAGCTATTCTGATGGGTAATACTTGACGTCCTCGCTCTCCTTAGTCCCTCCCGGGATTCATTTTTTGGAATCGTAAGGCACCTACGAATCTACTATCTGAACTGAATAATATTTATTTCAGTAGTGTTTTTGACGTGTGACGCCAAAAGGTTTTAGTTTATCAAACAAAAGCGCTTTATTGATACACAGTTGAAACCCGCGAACTTCGATTATCACGCTAATAATCCTGGACAACCGACAATTCTCCCCATGTCACACCTTAGACTTTAAATAAACTGCCGAGCGTTAAATAAATAGATATGCCTATGGCTACCGTAAGCCACCAAGACCTCGATTCAAACGTTTAGCCCTCAATTTTAAGGTTTCACGTACTCAAAATTTCATTTTGTTTGCTTTCGTGTTGGTGGTGGTATTTAATGCGTCCATGTTGTTAAATTATAATTAATAAAAGTCCACCGGTCTTTAGTTAGACGCACTCCGAAGAAGTATTTTACAATGCTCTTGGTCTTTAATGGAAATTTGGAGCATGGAACAACCATTTGCGTTGCATTAGATCACTCTCCCAATGCATACACTTCTGAGTGTATTAAGTTGGAACAGGGGACAAAGTTACTAAGCTTAGGGAGAGTTCAATTACGCAATTCATTTAATACTCGAAGGTGTTTAGGGAATCCCTGAATAATAAATAAATGTAAAGGTTACCACCATACCGCTACTCGAGATTAACATTCAGCTATCTCGAGGACTGGTAGATTGACTCATGACGTCACGAACGATTCGACTCTCGTAATTCGCAATCCTTCGTGATAACATTACATTCCATTTCATTTATTATTATAACCAACCGATCGGTGATAGGTTTGCGCTGGATCCGACTAGACATTGAAGTAATGCCTTGGTTCTTATAGAAACCAAGTAATTCTGCACTTCTAAGCTTTATTGGCAAAGCAGAACTAGAATAGTGTATCAGGATTGAAATTGAAGTGAACTTGGTGAAGGGAGTGTTTAAGGCTCTATTATGAATACCGAGCTGACCGATTTCGTGGCACCAAATCATTCTTCAGATCGACATACTTTATGTCGCCCATCATGCCTTTCAAAATACCTATGGTGTTCTTCCCTCCATTTCACTTGCCCATCATTTCTCCTTGCTATTTCATCTTCATCGCCTCACCGCCTATCGGCATCTCCTGACCCCATTTTCTTACTCTAATGCATTGACACGGAACTTAAGTTTTCTTTTTTTTTGTCATTCATGAGACCATAATAATCTTATTACGCTACCAACAACACTGTTGAATCACAGCTCCAGAATCTTTAGTCTACCAGTATGTATGATATAACACTTGCCAGTCAGCAATTCACCTTAGCCGGTATGAAAAATAGACTTCTAATTACAGTGTTACGTCCATCCCCAATTACTTGTGGTTTAATTATCGCTCTGGGTCGCGTTAATGCTTTAAATTCTAATTCTTTTAAGAGGTGATATTTTTAACGCAACTTAGAACATTGAGCGAACATGAGGTTCTGTCTATTATTTCTCTAGAACAGTTGGTAAATCAAAACCTATACTGTCCTATTAAAGAAATTTACCTAACTAATGAAACCTAATGTACCTCTTCTGTCTCGGTAATGGCGTGTTTCGATGACGGATTAATTTAGAGAAACTGCGATTTAATCGACAGAAAGCTTGAACATTTAACTACATATAGTATGTGTTTTGCCTTCCGTGTGAAACGCCTCTGGCAAGCGAGAGTTGTGAGAAGTTCCTTTCTGCTAATCGATTTGAATTATTAGATTAATCCACGATCTCGGTCGTCTGATATTCGGTGGTCCCTCACACGCATTGCCCGCCGTACAGATTTCTTCCATTAAACACATTTGTTTTCCTTATTGTCACTTAAAAGAGATAAGTGGGAGCGAAGGCATTTCTCGTGCTTACCAGAAGAATACAACATTGCTCCTTCACGTTGAGCGCAAAGAAGTGTACGACTTAATGTTTAATATTTTATTGAACCAGTTCACCTTATCAATGGAAGAAATCCCTTTCTCCTTCGAGCATGTCACCTTGAAGGCTTAAAAAGTAGCTGTCGCTTATCAGTGGAAGATAACGGCTCCGATGGTTCTCCTTGCTTAGGCGAGTGATTGAACTCGAGAACTGTGGGTTATTTGGTTATTAAGGTAAACAGGGAAAAACTGAGGCTTTGGAGGGATTAAAATTGCTCTTAGCACATCCGCTTTTTCAACTCAACGCAGTAATGGTCTGCCTCGCAGTCGGTCCATCCCATAGTAAAAGCATTAAAGAGCGTGGCCTACCTCGTCCTTTGTACACAAGTTAACTGCCATTTTGTACGAGCCTACCATACTTGGTTTATTATTTTCGCGAGCTTCGGTTTCCTAAGCGTACCGTTAATAATGCAGCGTCGACCGAGTCAAATCTGAAGAAAAGTAATTACGTAATTTTTCCGTAAAAATCGTGACGCCTACCATTCCTTAGTTGGGTTTTGGAATACGCCCAGCCTTCCAGGAAAATGTGTGTTACGGCGTAACGGAGTTTTAACTTTGGATGGGAAGATATAAGGGCCATTGTGAGCTTCTCTAACGCTGAATTGAGAGCTCATGTGGTTTATGCCGGATGCTATGGACTTCCAAACCGTATCTGATTTGTGGGTAGCGAAGGGCAAAAAGGTCGGATTGCCCATTGGTTGGGTGTGCTTCTTAGGTCACCATAGTCTGTGCTTCAAATTGCACCTTGGACGTACTTTTATGACAGCAAAAACAAAATCGAATTAAAATCACTAAATTCACAGACGCAGGGGTGGCACATCGTAGAGAAAATACTGGCATAAGGAGCCTAAATTGTATTACACCCCTCGACTTGAAAAGAAGTAGCTCTGTGATTTCATTTCCGGTGAAAAATGAAAGCTTTGATTTAATAGCTAATGAACTTTCGAACCGAAGAGGCATTCTTTGTGTACCTGTGAAATATGCGAATTTTAACCTTGGGAATCGGCCTTATCTTCCTGCCTTGCTGGGAATCTGAATTAGTTACGAACTGCTCGGGAATATTCGGTGTCGCAAATTCGTGGACTTCACGGAATCAAGATTACTGAAACCTGTTTCTAGGACGATGTGACTTGGGCAGAGAATGTAGATGCATCTGGTTATAATAAATAGGTCGGTTGTGTTGACACCAATAGAAAGGTTGGGAAGGATTAGTTCTGGTAAATGGTTCTGAAGAAGACGAAGAATTCGTTCAAATAAAATTCACTCTTCGACAATCTTTTTGGGATATTGTAGAACTTGTATGATATTGTAATTAAAGAAGAGAGTTAAGTAATAATATTATCATCTGTTCCTATTTTTTTGCGCTGCGTGTTACCTCAGCAGTGGCACACTGACATTGTTTGCTTGTTGATTTCACTGTAGGTGTGCAGCGAAGGCTTCAGATGATTGACCAGGAGCTTCTGTTCATCTTCATCGCAATGCAATTTGTTTCACGTATGTCATGTGCCAGTTTTTACACAAGTCAACCTCTTTCATAACTTCACTACGACGGTACTGATCCAATTGGAACTCGCCACCTTTCAACGATTTTGAGTGATGAATTTAAAAAACCATTTGATATCCTCGACGTGTTAACTCTTACATCCGAATTTACGATCCGGCATGCCAATTTTGATGTGAATTAGGGGTATCGTAGCTCGTCTCGGTACCAATACCATTCCTTTAACAATGTTAAATCTTCGTAATGGCAACTAGACCCATGGTTAATTTGCATTCTTGCTATATTTTTAGCACGTGACTTAAAAATAAATTACAGATTCAGATGTAATGTGGTGGAACTGCTCCATAATAACGGAGACAAAGTCTACTACAATTTTCCACTAGATTAAGATAACTCCTCCCAGCACGTGGAGACACCGTGGTTTCCCCACCTCCCGCGTGGTTTCCCCACCTCCCCCGTGGTTTCCCCATTTAATGTATATATATTGCACTCTGTACAGTGAGAGCCTTAACTTGAAAATGATGTAGTGAATCGAAACTAGTCGTGAATAAATCTTTATATAGTGGAAAATTGTAATAGTCTTCGCATCTCTTATGACGTAACTTTGAGATCATTCGCGCAGTACTTCAATCGGTGATGGGAGAACTTCTCCACTTCGATCGTGCTTTTGTAGAATTAGTTGTTGCCGAATATTCAGAAGAGTGAATTTGAAGCTTTAATTTGAGACTTAAGCAAAAGTCCGATGCGGTTTATATTCTAATGGAAATTTCACATGGAACCACCGGAAAAATTCATTCCATTGGTATTCGCTAAAATAAAGCACAACCAGGCTGGTGTCAGTTCTTTCGTCAACGATTCAACTGTCATTGTCGTAAGGTTTTCAAACATTATTATGAAACGTAAACTCGACTTAGGTGTTTATTTCTAAATACTCGAAGAATCGTTGTCCTCTTGACAGTATTCCTTGTAACAGGAAGTGAAGGGCTTGAGGTCTGCGTCTCAAAGATGCCTGTTAATTTACAAATCTTCTGAACACAGACGAGCGTAGTATAAAATTTCTTTAATTGAACAGTTGGTACTGTAGAGAATAATAAATATTTCAACAATATTATTTCCGTAGTATGTCTTCTCCTAGCAAACTCGGTTTTTTAAATTGACTTGTTGCGTTAAGAAACTGATGGTATGTTGCGGCCCTCTGAGGAAGTGGACGGAAGCCACCCTTTCACCCAATTGAATTTACCCGTCAACATTACGCAAGGCCTTCATTTACGACGGTATGAAGGGGTTTATGCATAACCCTTACATTGTGTACTTGAAAATTCTCAATTGTTGTTATTCATGCCATTATTTCTTGTTGCTACGTCCTTTTACAAATAGAAGTCTTCTAGAATTTTCTTTTTTCCTCGAAGATCTCTATATATAAATGTCGAGGGAAACGAAGAATGTTTAACGGTAGACTGGTAATGTTATACGGTTAATTTCTTTAAAACGTAGAAAAAACTTTAAATTCTTGTTTGTTAAATATCAATTGTTAATGTGATAGCACATTGGGTAGTAACATTCGGTTATGGACCGGACTATTCCAGGTTCACATTTTCGTCTAGCTTCAGCACATACCAAGGGTTATCAATGGTCTGTGAGTTTCAAACGTTGTACAGAGAGCGAGCCTTACTACGCCACGCAAACCAACCTTCTCGTTGATTGCTGTGGTAGTGTTGAATTGAAAAAAAATGCATTTGAAATGTTTTTCATTGACATAAGTGTTAATTTCGTTAGAAGAATATTTTAACAGTGATTTCAGGCCAAAAAAATGTTTTTCGAATACCTCTACTCTTTTGATCACTCGAATCTCGGTCCCACCCATCTGGCCTCCCGACTTTCAGCCATCTTCCGGGGTGTACTTATTTCATCCTGCCACCTGCACCGCCCATCCTCGTCCTCGCCCGAAATAAATCTCTCCGCTTGTGTGTGTGTGGATGCACTTCCACGACTGCTCGTGATTTGTCGAGACAGCAAAGACGGCTCTCCTCCGGGGGGTAAACTGTCTCCGTGAAAATAATGTTAACCCTTATGCACTTCCGCCGGCCACCTGCGAGACCTTCCGTTCAGTGATCTTTTGAGGAGCTCGGTTTTTCGGCGAATGTGGAGCGTTGAGGAACTTTTAACTAATTGAATCGCGGTGCGATTAAATGTGTGCAATTAAATTGCTTGCGAGCTTTGGGAAGAGTAACACGATTTCTAAAACTTGGTGCGCCGTCGAAATTGAGGGGAAGTTGGGTGCCCATTTTCTTTCTTTCCCCGGCTCGTGTGTTACTCTCCAGCGCTTTATCGGAATCTCCCCCTTTTTTCCTTCCACTCTCGTGCTTTTATCGTCATCTTTTGAAGTTCCGAAATTAGAAGGATTTCCGTCCCTGGGCAAAGTTTTTATTTCTCGGGATGTACTCGCACTAATTGAAAAAAATGTGTTCATCTCCTGCGGTGAATCGAAATGTGCCAAGATTTGAGGAATGATTGCGCGTTGACGTCCGCACTATTTTCCCTTGTCCACGGCTAGTATTCCAGGTGAATACCTCTCCATTTATCCAGAAATTTCTCCATGTAGGAGAAAGTAGTTGAGGGAATGGCATTCTAAACTTCTGCGTTTGGTTCTATAGCGCAGCGAATGACGGCACGTCGATGGTATGATTTTTTTTTTAAACTTTGTTCCTCGGTTGAAAAATATTATTTGAACTTTATTCTCTTGCAGAGAACTGCAAAGGAAGTATTGAGATTGCAATCTATCGTCCGTTATACAATTTAAATTACCAAGAACTTGCAATTCAAAAGTTATGGATCAGAAGTCTCGGGTCTTAGGATTGGAGTGCAAGAGGAAACCAGGACATAAAATTGTTCCGAAATCAGTTTTCGGGACTGCGGAGTGAATAGACGACGTAGAAAACTCTCTGTGAAACGTAAGAAGTTAAATATGGTTTCATGTGTAATTTTCAATAGTGACATGAATAGAATCGTTCTCATAAATGTGTTCCTTATCCATAGCTTCGTAACACATCCTTATCCGTTAATTACAGTTAATTCACCGTGTAAATGTCTAATTTTGTTGGTCCCTGAAAACTATTAACTCAATCTCGTGAACTTTTGTAACTTGAAGTATCCATGAATTTACGCAAATAATTTCTCTCTCTATTGTGCTAAATAGTTGGTTGCATCTAATTTGGAGCATGTCAAATATTAGCATGAAATTGGTGGAGGATTATCGCCTAACCGAAATCTTTCATGCTGTAACAATAGGAGAAGAACGGAAGACATGAAGCCAATGGTCTTTATTTGAAACTTAGATGAAAGGGATACTTGTGGAGGCACTTATGTTAATTCGTAGTGTGAATTGTCCTTTGTGGATATTAGTTTCTCCGCTGTTTTAACGCCGGCCTAAACGGATGTAAACAACCATTCATAATCAACCACCGCAGAAAACAAAATTAAAACCCCTCTCTTGTTTTCGTTTTTGAATTAATTTGGCGGGGAATCGTAGCACGATTTTCCTATTGAATCGGCCGTTCTTGCTTGGCTGAATGATGGTTTTCAGAAACGAATCGTGGGACTCGGTTGCTACCAGACTAGAATTTTACGCGTGCGGACGTAATGAGTAGGCTCACGAGTAACGTGGATGTAACAGACGTCGATATGCGTGCGCATAGCTGTTCTTTGACAGCCGTCGGGTGTCAAAGATCTCGCTCCCTACGGTCACTATCGGTACTCGTGCCATCCACCCGACACCGCTCGTTGCGGGCACTCCTGCAGATTAGAATTTATCAGCTGATTCATTATGGCAGCGGCCTCAGTCGTTTTTACAAACATTCATTTTATGGGAAGAGTTCACCCCAGCCGTACTGTTATAAATGGGCAAAGGATGGGTGGGGGATATTGGAGAAAATAGAAACAGTAAATCGTTAAAATTTATAAAATTAAATAATTAACTGAAAATAAGACTAACAATAAATATAGTAAAAAACTGAAAATAATTGAACTGTTTAAATACCGCAAACGGTTAGAACAATGAAATGGAGGGGGGGGGGAAATATTAATTTTTGAATGCTAAAAAAGTGAAAATTAATCACGCACTCTCTAGCTTGGATGTACTATGCAGCAGTGATCCTTGCTAGTCGCATACACTCTCACTCTATCAGGGCTTACGAGAGGTTTCCCTCTGCGTCAGGGGCCCACCAATCACACGTATTGAAATAAAATTAAGAAATATAATAAACGAAAAATGATCACGCGCTCTCTAGCTCGGATGTACTATATAGCATTGATCCTTGCTAGTCACAGGCACTCACCTTCAATCAGGGCTTAGGAGAGGTTCCCTCTGCGCCAGTGGCCCGTCAGTCACACGTATAATAATAAAGGCAAAATAATCACGCACTCTCTAGCTTGGATGTACTATGCAGCAGTGATCCTTGCTAGTCGCATACACTCCCACTCTATCAGGGCTTACGAGAGGTTTCCCTCTGCGTCAGGGGCCCACCAATCACACGTAGTGAAATAAAATTAGGAAGTATGATAAACGAAAAATGATCACGCACTCTCTAGCTCGGATTTACCATATAGCATTGATCCTTGCTAGTCACAAGCACTCACCTTCAATCAGGGCTTAGGAGAGGTTCCCTCTGCGCCAGTGGCCCGTCAGTCACACGTATAATAATAAAGGCAAAATAATCACGCACTCTCTAGCATGGATGTACTAAGCAGCATTGATCCTTGCTAGTCGCATGCACTCACACTCTATCAGGGCTTACGAGAGGTTTCCCTCTGCGGCAGTGGCCCGCCAATCACTCACTTGCTTGGGTATGCGAAGACGCCTTAACCCTAGCAAAACTCACTCACTCACTCACAGGTCTACCGTGGAATTTCTTCCGACGTTAGTACTGTGACTCGCACTTGGTGGAAGGGTAAAGGGAGTGCCCAGAAGCTGACACAAGTGTTTCGACTGCCAAGCAGTCCTCTTCAGAGAAGGAATGATTTCGTCTAATGTGTGGTGGCTTATATATGCTGTGTGTAGTGTAACGGTCAAAAAGGGGGGCGGGGCGGAGTGGGGGGGGGAGAGTTGAGATGAAAAGTCGGTTGGGATGGTGAGGGGGGTGTGGGGAATGGTTATGTCAGGGATATGAGTTGTTTTGGCGACCAGGGAAGGGTGGGTGGGAGGGGGCGATAAGCCGTGTGCGGGTGACAAAGGAGGCCTAGTCATTAGTGGTGATTTTTCGAGTTGAAAGGTTTTGGTGTTTTGTTAACGAGATTAAGGATGATGAGATAGGGCCCTGGTCATGGTTCATGAGTTTCTTTCTTGAGCAGTGGATGTGGATGCTTTCGTGATAGTCTAATAAGTGGTTCGGTGCTGTGCCAATGAGTTTTAAATTTTTCAAATCAATTTTGTGTGAGTGTTGGTGCATATGTTCCGCAACCGCCGATCTATCGGTATGTCCTAGTCTGTAGCAAGCCATGTGTTCTTTAAATCGTGTGAGGATATTTCTACGTGTTTGTCCAATGTAGGATTGGTCACATTCGGGACAGATTATCTCGTATATGCCTGATTTTTGAAGTGGACCAATGGCATCTTTTGGGTTTCCTAAAAGTGTTTTGAGTTTGTTATTGGTGACGAAAATAGGTTTTCTACCGTGTTTTTTGAAAATGGGAGCTAGTCCTTTAGTTAGTGTAGGGTGGAAAGGTAATTTTAGGTATTTCTTTTCTTCAGCGGGTAATAATGTGGTGCTGTCTTGGATAAGTTTTTTGTGTTTTTGTTTTTTGAGGATCCTGTCGATAATGTTCATTACATTCATTCACTGCGGGGAAGACGGATGAATTCACCACTTGACTCTCAAGGGTGCTGGCCGTTTAAACCCGCTTAACTCCACCCAGACTATGCTTTCCCGCGAGCGAGTGAAACTCTCTCCTTTTTAAGCTCCGACCAGAGTTAAACGGTGGTGCATTCTGGGTCCGCGTAAGTTGAGAGACGAGGCGTAAAAAGAAGTTTATGACGCTTGATTCATGCCTTAGAATGTAGGTCGTTAATATTTGCCATCTTTGTTCCTCCGAAACAGCAAGGTGCACCCCAAGTGTCGTATTCCATCCCTTTTCCCACCCCGTGTAACCATTCCGTGCGCTCAAGAATTTCAGCAAGTCGTGGCGTTAATTTATGCAATCAAATATTGCTCGCTTGTCGCTCAGTGATAAAGATGTTTTCTTACTCACGGACAAAAGTCGTTAAATGTGGAATTGTGTGATGGTACAAAATTTTAATTGATGTGTTATCGGCGATTTGGAGACTTAGTAAAGAGATATCATTCCACCCCCAGAAAGAGTTTCTGTCTGCATGCCATGCATTTATCGTATCAGTCCCTCTTGCCTTCTGGGCGAAACTCATTGTTGGGACTTAATTACGAGAATTCAGCGGTAAGCATTCTCTGATCGTGATCGCATAGCTAAATATGCTTCCTTTGGCCAAATAACGCAAACCTCCCCAGTGATCAATCGAAGCACGCAGAAACTCCATAGGTCCCTCCTTATGTTGGGCATCGTTTGAGTACGCCAGGCATTTGATTACTAATCGAAATTAATTATTAATTGTGTTACTATGAAGCCAGATTTGTGTAAGTTTAGTGTCTATTGTTTTTAAGTAATTAATTAGCGTTCTTCGATGGAACGAAGAAAAATCAGCGAACTAAGTCCGAGAATCATCACGATACAGAACTTCAGTTCCCACAATACGAAAAGTTGTGGTTTTAAGATAGATCGTTCCCTTTAAGCGAAAAGAAATGTCCTATAATCAGTTCCGAAAATGCTAAAAGTATTTCTTTGATTAAACTGGGAGAGGGGATTCTCCTTCTGTGTAGGATAAGAATAACTAGGAATGTCTATGCGGAAAAGCGGAATTGTTTATTCAATAGTGATAATAATCTCTTCGGAATTTCAACTCTAGTTGGATCCCATTCCAAAATGTTAATCTCGCAGAGTTCGCTATTTTTCCGTCGTCCGTTTGTAGAGTCCGCAGTTGCTTGCCGTTGGATCCCCCTTCGTCTATCACCCTTGGTCTTACGCGTACGTTTCGGCGAGAGTGACTTTGTGGATTACCCTCTCGGCATCCAAGGTAAGCCGGCGTCTTTCGTGAGAGACCCCCTCCGCCCTTCCCCAGAGTTCTCTCCATCCGAGAGCGGCCCTTTCCCTTAATCTTCGGCTAGATTTTATCCGGGGACTCGGCTGAAGGGCGTGATGCCGTCCCTAAGGGTATCCGAGTGCACGGCTCCGGTGCTCGCGAGCAACAGGTTTGGGAAACCCTTGAGAGCACGGGAGGGGGGCGGAAGGGGAAAGATTCATCCTGCCACGAGAGGGTCGTTTATCGAGCGCCTCTGAAGGACTGGGTGAAGGGTTTGTGTATGTGCCTCGGCTGTAGGGCTCACAGCCGTCAAGATACCCCTCCCCCCCGGAACTCCTTGAAACCCTTCCCCTCCTCACAAACACCATACTCCCTCCACCCCTCCTCCTCCCACCCTCCACACTCGCGCCCCATCAGGACTCACCTCGTTGGCCAAGTGTGCTACGGTGGGGCATTGAACTTGGAGAAACTTAACGGCATCGTCCACCTCCCCCTTGGTCGCTCCATTCTCACTAGTCCACAGCCTCAGCCTTCCTTCCTCTCTCACTCTCCTTCCCCCTGTAGCCCCTCCTTCCACTCCTCACCCCACGTTCCTCCTCCGTCCCGACTCCTACGGCACGCCATGTGTCCCACGACGCATCTCATCGCCCCCATGGGTCAATCGAAATAGCCCACCGCGGGGACCGACGATCGGACCCGTCCCCGGGGGGCCGCGGATGGGGGCCACCTTTGTATTCATCAGTCTGTCCCGCCCGCCTTATCGGCCATGGCGCGAGCGGTCGTGCGGGCTCGCGGGAAGGTTGGAATAGGGCCCCGACAGGGACCCCCGTCGGGGTGTTTGCCCGACACTGTTTACGTCGACGGCCCGCCCATCGGGTGACTGACGCCGCTGCATTTTTATCTGGCGTTAAGTTTTTTAAACTCAGTACACGCACACTTGATTCCTGATAAATTATTTCAAGAAATGGAACTGTGCTCAATTTCAAGTAGCCTGTGAAATGCATCCAAAAAGGAATCGATAAAAACAATTCAGCAAGGTATACAGTCCTAGCTTTTTATTTCGGTAAACCATGGTCGCATAATTCCAGGGGAAATCAGTATGTTTTCTGTTGAGTTGGATGGGTTTTTTTGCTAAGTATATTTCATCTCTTCAATAAAATAAAATAAATTTAATGTCATTAATTAGTCGGATGTACTGTTTTATGCGGTTCCGATTTTTTAGCCTCTATGCATACGATTTCATATTTTCTTGAAGTTCAATGTGATGGAATTTTTTCATATTTTGAAGGAAAACAAGGGATATGAGACGATCGCAGGTTGAAATTAAGTGATACATCTCGCTGGCTGATTGGAAATTAACTATACCTCATTCCTCTGACGGAATGGATATATTATGTAGTGGTGTTAGTGTGGAGTTAATATTTACCCGCGGTACATCCAGTGTCGAAGAACGTAAAAGCTCAGTTACCAAGATTTAAGTTTCCATGCATTCTGTTTTACTCTTTACTCTCTCAACTTAGGTGGTGACGTCAGGTCGCTCCAAAAAGAATATGTAATTGAAAAGAAAATCATTTTTGAGAAATTAAACATTCACATTTTAGCTACCATTCGGTGCTCAAAATATAACTAGTTTAATAGCTGCCATAATAATATTTAAAATGTAGTTCTTCATCATTTTCTGTTCATGGCAGTTTCATCAAGTCCAACTGGGGGTCTTCATTTCATTAAGCTCTCTGTATTTACAGTTTTGTTTGTTTGTTTTTTTTTGTTTTTTCTAATGCCATGGCACTTACATTTGTACTTAATAGTTGCTTTTGCGGTTTTATTAATTTTTTCGCAATATTTGAACTGATGGTCTAGTTTCAATTGAGGCATACGTAGAAAAACGAAAACCAAAGGCTATGTAATAAAAAAAACCAGGTCTAGTTTTGAATTCAGCACAGGAAGAGACATCCCGTCTGCCATGCTCGATTACAGCTTGCCAAGTGACAAACACCTACCTCGAATAGTTCCCCGACCAGTAGGGTAAATAGTGTATGTTATCGCGCGAGCTTGTTTTCTTTCTCCGGGAGCCATAACATTTCTTGCGTGGAAATTCTTCGAAACTAGTAAATGTTCTGTTGTCCCCTGCTCATTTTTCCTTAAATCATAAATGCGCCCGAAGTCGCGTAACTCTGTCTTTCTTCCTCATTCCCACGTCATTGCTTTGTTTGCGCGTGGTCGTAATTGAGCCTATCTCATCTCCATTTATTCCCGCTCGTTGTTGCCCTTGTCCCCTCACCAGATAGCTCCTTCGCAATTTCCCTCCCTTTTGCTCCGTCGTAATCTTTGGCCGAATATAAAATAGACCTAATGCATGGGTAGCAAAAATGCACAAATTATGGTAGGGGGTTGGATGTTTTCGGAAAAACTCAAAGATGGGTGACCTGAATAAATTTTCAAATCGAGGTCGAGGGAAAGAAAGAATAGACGATATCGATGCCATAGAGCGGGGTTGAAAGATGTAGATATAGCAAACGTACATGGTTTAGAGTTCTCTTAGAAGGCAACGTAATTTTGGAATGGTTTTTCAGGGTTCATCGAGAAGTTCCCCTTGCGGTTAGGATAGTGTTAATGGTAATATTCATCCACCGCGTTCGTTGGCTCCTTATCGAATCCTTGGATTACATCCTTTTCTCTCTCTTCCTGGATGAAATTTTCCATTCTCGAGTGAATCATTCGCTTGGCTTGACTCACTCCTACTTTTGCGTAACTAATTAATGAAATTGAGTGTTTGTTTTGAAATGAGTTGGTCATAATTGATTGGGATACGCTATCCATTAATCATCGACCTTTTTTTTCTTAAATTTATTTTAGAATTGTTGATTCTATAAATGGTAGCCAGAACATTAGATTTGTAACCAGTTGCAAGACGGTTTTGGAAATGTTTATTCTCTCTGCCGATCAAGTTGAATGAATCACTCAGAATGATCGGAATGAGCTGTTTCACTCGCGCGACTTCATGTGTGGAGGTGGAATTTTTTCTTTACTGTTATTCGGATCCGTACTTGGAGGACGTATGGGAAACGCTTCAGGTGCAGTGCTCTTCACCGTCGGATGGGACTTTCAACTATGGGCTTATGGACACGGGATATTTGCGACGTTTCGGTGTATCAAACTGGATGTGTGCGATGTCGATGCAATATCTTCTTGCTAAACTGAGTCGCCAAACAATGCAAATTAATGCTTTTTGATATTCAGTTTCCATCGCCGGCCCGCAATGTAAAATGGGGGGGAGAAGGCATTAGAATATAACGCGGGATGTGTGGATCAATTTCCGAAAAGTCGACACCCAACTAACCACATCGACGTATGCATGGAAGTATTGGGGGGGGATGAAAGTCGGAATTATTTAAATACAATCCAAGTTACTGTTTTTGATTTGGTTTCGCAATATCTCCGGCTGATTAAAACAGCGTTACTCAGCCCGACTTACCCCAAAAGCTCATTTCTCATAGTAAGTTTAAAAGTCCTAATTTGCATACATGTAAGAGTGTGCTGTTGGTAATAAATGGTACAGCATTGGCTGCTTTCCTAGCATTGCATATTATGCGAATTTAAATATTATACTAATTCATTTTGACTCTTTCCAGAGGACTTGTAAATTAACTTGTAGCTTTAAAAAACGGGTCCGTGGTGGTATCCTACCCCACCGTAGATAGTTCATTTTAACTAAGCCCTGAACACCTTACCAGGGTAGACAACCGTCCTTGATTCCTTGACAACTGGGAAAGGGAAAAATCTTGTAAAAACCTGCAAATGAGCGTCAAAACGTGTAATTAGGGTGCTTTGTGTTTTTGACGAAAAATGCATAGTGGGTAGTAGTAGAAGGAGAAATTACGTACCCATTTTCTTTATTTGTATGTAATATGAATGACAAATATACTGAATTTGGAATTTTGTTGCATTTGTAGTATCCGTAATGGGCTTGAATCGATAGCCGTTAACGCATTTGTTTTTCCTGAATGCTGATAAAAATAGCAATAAGGTCCCATTTTAGTAAGGCTTCATTTAAATATTCGAAAAAAGACAAAAAACTCCAATGCTGGATCCCAAAACTTTATGTAAGGTAAACTCTTTCCCGTAAGCGGATCTTTTATTTTGGCGAATCAAATGTTTCAACCTATTTTTATTGATTCATTATTTATCCATGAATGTCCGTAATGCAGGGTAAAACGTTGAAGTATTCTCTGTGCCCGTTGGATATTGTCAAGGAAACGAGTTAGTAATATGGTTGCATGAAACCTTGAAAAAGTAATTTTTGTGCTTTAAAACGTGGAATCAGAAACCATGTAATTGCTCCTGCCATATTCACGAAATATCTGAGAATAATCTTCGGATTCGTGTTCTTGGATGAACTTGACATATCAACCCTCACAGGTGGCAAATCCGAGGGCCACGGGCCTGATCCTGCTCGGAAGTTGTCTTCGGGGAAAAGTATAAGTAGGAATTCAAATAGGAAGTCGCGTGAAGTGTGATGCATAGTAGGTTGGATGCTATGTATCACGACAAGGATCGTGGTGGAAATTTATTTACGTTGCAACTTAAGTCGTAAAACCCGAAGGCATATTTTTATGGTGATGCTAGAATTTATTGCGTATCAGGCTCGGTACGTGTTTAATCCACTTTAGCTCGAAAGGGGTGCGGTTTCTTTTTCACTGCCGCCTGTGGTTTCGCATGAATCTCTGATAATCATAATACATTATATAAACTTCGGTTTTGACAAATATGGTGAGCACAACGTTGAGCATAACGCATAGTAGAATGGGAGCGATTATTCAGTCGTAGTAACTAAACTCAAATGATTTAAGTTCCCCCATTCAAATTAAGTTGCGCAATGAGAGAGGATATTGAGAAAAATCTCGTTGAAACGTAGACGTGGAGCATGGTTTTGTATGGAGCGGAAACTTGATCGTTGAAGCATGGCGATAGACGTAGATAGGAGACTTTTAAAATGAGGGTGTGGAGAAGGATGGAAAAGGTGATATGGACAGAAAGGAAAACAAATGAAAAATTACTAGGTATGTTGGAGAAGGAGAAAATTACTGGGGGAAATCCGAAGGAGGCAGGAAAGACGGATGCATATAATTAGTACTTTGAATGGGCATGGATTGTTGAGGACTGTGATTGAGGGATAACGTTAAAGCAGGAGAAGTACAGGGAGGAACAGAATAGGCATGTTGAACAATTGATTGGAGTTATAATGTACGTGGAATAGTTAGGCAGTTTATTGTAGTTTTGGGTGTCAGAGCGTTTTGTAGGACGAAGATAGGAAGTGTAACATGGCGTCGAATATGATACGCGGACGATAGCGGGGCGGATGGGTTAGGGAAGATAATAGAATATTGAAGGTTGTGGAAATGTGGTGCTTCAAAGTAATGAGGAAAGTAAAATGTATAGACAAAAGCAAACGAAGTATTTCGAAGAGGTTGAAGAGAGAAGGATATGGAGGATATTTACAAGGAGAAGGTGGATGTAATGGAGCACCATAGACGGGTTATCCTCCTGAAGACAGCTGACGGAAACAAGTGTTGATTTATGGAGGAAGGCCGAGGATGAGCTACGAGAATCAGGTAATGGAAAATATCGGCGCAGGGAACTATGAGGGAATGAAGCGTAACACAGCAGTTGAGAGAGCCTCTTCAAACCATTCCTCGGATCGATAACCCATGATGATGATGCAGTGACTCATTAAAAATTCAATGCGATCCAGCCTTCAGTCCGAATTCATGTTCGGTCTATATACATATTTGCTCTGGGTGATTTGTCGTTAATTTCGGTGAAAACTTGGTTTTAGGACTTACGACTGCTCGCGTCTTTGTTTTCGAGTCTTGGGTGGCGGATATTTCTATAACCGCAGAGGCAGTTGTGTCCTATTTCCATGTTTCGGTGTTCACTGGTAGAACGAGATCCCAAGGTGGGAAAGAAGGACTCTAGCCTGCGCTGGACGCTCGAGCGACCCCGCGCGCCTTCTTTTGCCGCCAACACGAGCTCTTCCCGCCATAATTCCCCCCAATTTCATCGGATTTTTCCATTCTCTTCCTTTTTTCTCTCCTCCTCCACGTCCTGTGACTCAATAAACTATAAAAGACAGGACCTACGAGGT